>NC_088100.1:113863584-115113584 GCF_036370855.1 Dromaius novaehollandiae | reverse complement strand
ACTGACTGTTTAGGTCAAGCACACAAAGTGGAACAACTGGCTCAGGCATCTGACATCTTCAAATGTTTTTATATGCACATTACTAGTCTGTATAAAAACTAACAAAATGATAATACAGTAGTTGATACTGTATTGTAAAAAGATGAAGAATCAGTGAATTGAAGTCTAGCCTGGGGAATATCATTGCTGCAATCTAACATCAAAATTATTTTTCTCCCTTGGTCTGAAGTCAGACTACTTAATGTGATCAGCTCCTCACAACACTACTTTACACAAGCTAATGTTCACTGCTTGCATCCTTT
Source organism: Dromaius novaehollandiae (assembly GCF_036370855.1). Taxonomy (NCBI): domain Eukaryota; kingdom Metazoa; phylum Chordata; class Aves; order Casuariiformes; family Dromaiidae; genus Dromaius; species Dromaius novaehollandiae. The sequence continues at coordinate 115,113,282 of NC_088100.1, read as the reverse complement.
CAAAGAGTTTAAAGTGGGCCAAGCAATACAAAAAGCAGTATCATGACAGTCTACTGATACACAAAACATTCAATTGCAAACTATTTCTAAGAAAAAGCACACAACGTCCCATATTGTAGTTCATTATTACAATGTATTATGTGCAAAACTCACCATTTATCATTTACAAAATGAAATACAAACATGTGCTGGAGGTTTCAGATACATGGCAAACTGACATTAAAAATGGTACAGATCTTCATATGTACAATATACATGCTACTCATGACATATTTTTGTAATGAACCTGCTTTAAGTTACACTGCTCCAAGGACTGGAGGAGAGCCCTTGGTCCCTGTAAAGAGAACAGTCCTCTTTGACTTAAGTAGGGACCAGAGTGTCACCCACAGCATCTACTACCTTAGAAAAGTCACAAAACCACAAAATTTTAATACCCTTTTACCTTTATGTATTTAGGACTCTGACTTTCATGTGTCACCTACTCAGTAACTTAAGAATCATGAAATGCTACAACATACTCTTCAGTCCAAAGCACATTTTGACATTGCTGACAGACTATATAAAATGGTTAGTGTTCCCATTCATTTTATTGATATTTAATCCTCTGCTAACACATATAGTATCTGGGATAGGCGCTGTCAAATCCATCTGCATATCTACAATATTGTATACATAAAAGTTTCTTACCAACCTCCTTCGCTCTCTTTCTGCAAGGAGCCTGAACCAGCAGACTAACACATTTTATTCCTAAATTAGGTTCTCTACATTCTTTCTCTACTCCTTCTCTACATCCTTTTCTTTCATCTTCCTCTTCCAAAACCATACTTCTATCTAAAACAATGCATATAAAACAATAATCCAGGTAACAGTACATCAAGTTCAGATAAAGGCACTGAAATCACCAGTGCCAATATTACAATCTTCTTACAGATAACAGAAGTTTCATAAAAAACCCTCCTGTAACATGAAAAAAGAGAAACCACAGAGACTTTTAATGCAATACTCTAAAACCAGCAAGAGATTTATTCTTGTATATTAAATGTTAAAATCACATGCATAATTATAGAATACTTTATAGTTAAAAAAATATTTAAAAAAACAACCCTGACAGTTTACCTGCAACTGCTATAAAATTTCTATGAAATATATATAAAAACATGGAGATTTTCTGTAATAAAAAAAAATTAGAAAAGGATGCAACCATCCAGGTAATTATGAGTTAACTGATGCCCTGCATCGGACAGTCTTGTCAAACTCATGCTGGTCGAACTGAGCATGTATCAGCCAGTTCACTGAAACATTTGTCTAGCATACACGCATTTGAATCAAAATGACATTTGGCTAAAGGATGAGTGGAAGAAACTAGATTTTGGCACACTACAGCAAAAGACCTGCAGAGGGCCACAGTATAATATGTTTCAGAAGTCTGCAGTACCAGAAATTCAGCTTTATGGGCTGTTCACTCAAACACGCTGCTTGAATATTCCACATAACTGGCCATATGCATGGTTTACATGGTTTTTCTGTAAGCAACGCTAGAAGCGTCTGCATGTGTTTTACTATGCATTTATGGTTTAAGACCTGTATAGACTGTTTTATCTCCCCAGGTACGCAGCAAAGGTGTTTCCAACAGTTAACAAGCAACAAAAATCAAACAAGTTGCTGGTTTTAAGAAGCAGAGTCATCGTTGTTTTGAAAAACGGCACCATAAGGATCACTGTTAATGCGTTTGTAGACAAAGTGAAAGACCTGGGGTTGTGGGCGGCTGTGCAACTCAGCCTTGATTTTCTGAGGGTAGGTATCTTCTGTCAGTTGCTGCCAGGTGTCATCAACAAAAAGAAACAGGCTATATTCTTCTGGATTGTCCACTTTAAACTTTTCAGCACAGAGCTGACACACATCTTCCGTAGTGATATATGGTCTTACTAGCAAGGTCTTTCCTGTACATCCACTGTTAACTTCCTGGAATGCAACTCGAAGGTAGTTCTGTAGAAAGAGAAAACAGATGTAAGAAACTAAATTAAAAAAAAAAAATCATCCTCTGAAAACTGCGGAGTCAGCAATAAACAGCAAACATCTTCCTGTTCTAATTGTGAAACAGACTTCAGCGGTTCCTGTAAGTTATGGCCACCTTGCCAATTACAATGGTGGTGTGAAACTGTGGCAAATGTGGTGGGCATGACAGAAACTCAGCAAGCCTTCACCCTCCTCCCCTTGGTTTACGGTCTAACCCTGCAATTAAGAGTGAGCAGATACAGCCTTGAACACATGGAAAGCCCCAGTGGTTTTAATGGGACTTCATGCCTGGCTTTACGAGGGAACAAAATGCTGAGAAGCAAAATAAACCTCTGAGGCAGCATGTCCAACAGATGCTGCTGCCACTGCTGGGTCAGCTTAGAGTACAGAAGCTTCACATACTACATTAGTCAGAAAGGAAAAGAAAAAAAAAAGCCTCTGCCAATTTTAAAACAAGGATGTTGACCCAAAAACAAATTACTATGTGATAAACAACTGTTTGCACTCTTATCCTGCAGTGTGTAAAAGGCAATGCAACCTCATTTAGGGCATTTTCATCAAATTATCCAGTGATAATTGGTCATGTGTCTGAGCCTTACGTAATAGGTTGTGAATGACAGGGGTTTTTTAATTTTTCTTTTCTAATGAAGAGGGATGCTACAGAAAGAAAGTTTACTGTACAGCATTTGAGTGAATCTGTGTAACTTTGAGGCAAAAACTGGACCTTTTTTCTCTATGGAAATGGACACATGCCCACAGCTCTGATAACATGGATAAATGCTAAATATGCCCTAAGAGGCACAGTTCTACCTTCCAAAAAGCATTTAAAATTAAAGTAAAAGGCAAAGTCACATTTTGCACATGTGAACAAGGCAGTCTATTGTGGAGTGCTTCATTAAGAGATGTTTATCTGGAATTAAAGACTATGAAAAATGGTAAAATTAAAGGAAGTGAAAAGCATAAGTGGATGACAGTGAGAAGGACCTGTTTATTGAATGAGCTGGTACCTATGATTGTATGCAGAATAAATTAACCAGCCCAAATCACTATGGTAAAAATGTATATTTCATACAAGTTAGTAAAAGCTAAGATGAAGAGGAAAGAGTGCTCTCAAAAGAGCAATTCTTTTTTTAAATAAACATTCCTGGCTAAATTTTGCAGACCAAAACACTGAAGCTCTGCAGCAACATTTAAACCATTGGGACTGAAGCTGACTGAGTAGAACTAATCCATTTTTGTTATCCAGCCTAAGGATCTAATAAATGAGCAGCCGTAAATATGGCAAACGCACCACAGCTTTAATTTCGAATGTAGTTAACACACAAAGGATGTTTTTAAAAATGTATGCGCTTTTAAGCAGACAGGATTGCTTGAAGAGGCTGAAGGTTACACAAATGCCTGTAACTCTTACAATAAGTATCAAATTCATTTATGTAGTATCAAAAGGTTCTATTTAATAATCATCGACATATGGGATTTTTGCTTTTCCATCCTCTTGAGGGAGGGAGGGAGGTAGAAGGCCTTTGAGGGTCCAAAAGTTGAGAAGGCTGTGAGACTGCATCACAGAAATACAGTGAGCACATCCTAGTCCAGCACGGGAAGAAGCTGTGTTACATACGTGTTCACAGGGCTGGTACTTTCAGGACTGCAGATTGTGGAGAAATTAGATTGAAAACTGGTGTGCATGAATTTGTGCCAAGTGTAGCCTGGCAGGGGTGTGATCTTACTGCTTCAAGGCTCTGTGTTGAAACAGACAACAGAATGAGAAGCCCTGGACACTTACTCAGCACCAGTTCTTCCCCATCACCCACAGCATCCCCATCCAGCATGGCATCCAGCTGTGCAATTAGCTTAGCTGAAGTATCTCTGCTGAGCAAGAGAAGGTGAAACAGAATACGAGATTTTGCCAAAAGAATCCTCTGAGATTTAGTCATTCAGAGGAGATACAAGCAGATGAAGTTTCCTACAATGGATGCAGTGTTTTGCTGGAAAGAACGTCAGATTCAAATAGCTTGAGACTTCCCCTAATTACAGATAAGCCAAATATAAAATGGATCCCAGCAAGATGGACTAGCTTTGTGCAGTGGCCATAGCTCAGGATCTCTGTTAATCATTTCTCCTCCTAAAGACAGACACATCATGCAAGACTGCTTCTTTTCCCAACTCCTCCTTGTTCGGTGTTGCTCTCTAGTCCTTTGCATGGACACTGATAAAGCACAAGGAGCCTCAACTGAAAAGTTTCACTGTCTTCTGATGACCCTCCACCTTTATTTCTCAAGATTTTAACCAAATCATAACTAACTGATGCTTGTTATTAGCCAGTCTGGAAACTTCAGGCTAGGAAACAGCTAAAAACAAAGAAATAAATCCTTGCTTCTCAATTCCAACATCTTCCTTGCTTCGGTCCAGGAACTGATGTATCTGAACAGCCAGTCAACAGCGTACTATGATTTTGTGAAAGACCTGCAGATCTGATTTTCAAAGATGAAATAATCCAGATTGTTATTCTTCAGTTGAAGTTACTGCCCTACTCTGAAAGAGTAGTAAGAAATGGAGGGGGAAAAAAAAAGATGAAGACATTCATAGTGTAGAACTCTGGTCTTTGCTTAACTTCTAATCAACACTGTAGACCAGCTTTCCTCCCACCTCTCTCCTCTGCTGCCTGCTATATGCCACCATTACCTACCAGGGGAGCTGTGCTGATCTACAGCACTGGAAATCTGGATTTGTTCTTTTTAACAGTAAGGCATATAAAAAAGCTAAATCTAAGATATGATTCACTTTGTCCACGGAAAGGGGTGTGTGTGTTCCATTATTTAGTGTTTTCTTCCAACCATCACAATTGAACTCTGTTAAAAAGTGCAAAGACTTAAAAAAGCTGGGGAAAACTTGTAAGCCATATTCTCAGCACTGCTTCACTTCACTTCCTTCATGCCCCCAAGGGAATCATAAAGAATCACACCTGTCAAATGGAGATTTCCAGCAAAACAATTGCTCCCTCTGTTTTTTTTTCTTAAGCCCTGGGCTGTACCTGAAAATCATCAACTGAAGGTATTGTTCTGTTAGTTGTCCTCCTCTTATGCCATTGCCGGAGGGTATCTCTGGCTTCTGAACTTAGCAGTCGGGCAGCCTGTTCTTCCTGGAAGTTCTTGATCAGTGAAAGTGCTCCATATGCGCTTGTCAAGTAATAGCCTCCTGTGAAGGACAGCAAGAGAACTTCTCAGAATGGTCACAAACAGGACATTAGGATGTTCTGACTGTTCACAGAAGAAAAGACACATTCGCTATATCTATGTGTGTATGTATGAATGAAAGTCCTTGTACTCTGTTGTCAAAATATTTGTATGTAAAGAAAGAGAGCAGGCAGCTTGTTTTCCGCAGACCGGCATTCTGAACTGGGTAATGAGATGATTCTACTACTACTGACACTCACAGGGAAAATAAAAATTAATAATTCATAATCACTCTTACCGTACAGACATGTAATTTACAGCAGCAAATCTGGTGACATGATTAGAACTGCTCTTTACTACATATTTTCTTTTTCTTTTTTTTTTCTGTACTACGCAATCAACTACTCCATATTTCAGACTGCAGCTTTTAAAAGCAATGCAACACCCTGCAAGTGATGTATTGCCCAACAGTTATTATTAACATATTGCTCTCCTACTTCCAAGAGTAACACAGATATCGGGCCAACATATCTTCCTGACATCTGGAAATCCTGGAGCCACAGACTCTGCATATGCACAGCTATGATAAGGTCAGCGTTTTTGGTTATGTGAACGGACCTGTGCGTGCTCACAGGCCTTCTGAATACTGGATGATGTGTTCTGAGCTGCTCAGGGACACGCAGTAGTTACATGCACTGCATATTATCAAGTGGTGCAAGTACATCTAACTCTGGGTCCACTTGTGCTGGGGATAGCTAGTTACTTAAGCATCTTGTGTAAGATGCTCATTTACTCCTGAATATTTTTATGAAGTTGGGACATGAGTTTTCTTCTGACCAATTTTCAAACAGTGATTTATTTTCTTACCAAGCTTCAAATGTAGACAGAATACACATAGCTGTTCAAGCAAAATAAAGGACAATCTACCATGGTTCAGGAACTTAAAAGTAACTATAGTTAATGGCAACAAAGTAACAACTGGGAGTGTGATTTACACCCGGGAACCATCCCAGAAGCATTTGCCATAGTTCGGATGCACAATCCAACCAGTTAGCCAGAAGCCAGGCTCCAGCGGTTCTGCTGTTGCTGCTTGTTTGCTTTTTCTTTTAAAGGAAGATTTCATGTGTTTTTTGACAGTTTTTGGCATCCCACACAATATCCAGCTCGTACAGAAGGTGATGTCTGCAATCCTGCTTACTTCACCTTCATTACATGAATGGAGAATATATTAAATAAAGCCAAGACAATTGCTGACATACAAAAGAAGCTGCAGTTCACAAGGGAAAAGGAGTCTCAGCATGAGCCAAGAGCCCTCAACAACCTGGGGAAAAGACATGATCTGGTTTATTTCATTTTCTAAGTACACTAGTTAAGTGGGAGTATCCAATTAAGAGCAGCACAGTCTATTCGCACTGTCATTTAAAGATGCATTCTATGCTGACAGGAGTATTTTCAGTATGACAGATAGCATCCTCTTGGCCTCTAGCTTTGCAACAAGTTCTCTATATAAAACACATGCAAGAGCCATGAGCCAAATTGGACAATACATCATATTTGAACTGCACAGCCTCAAAGCACTAAACAATTTTTCCTGCGTGGTATAGTGCATCTGGTGCCAAAGACAGGGCCAACCAACAGATGGACACCTTTTGCTGAATTAAAAATAACATGACTTAACAGTTCAGTAGCTATTTCTGCTTTTCAAGCATGTTAATGATCTCCAGCTTCACATCTCAAGTATTTTCCATGCTAAGATTCCTGAACAATGCATTAGAGGATGCTCTGTATGCAAAGGCAGCGAACGGGCTAGTGCCAAAGGGGAGGAATCCTGGCGTACCTCTCTCACACATACCGATTTGCAGGAGGATACAGCAATTCCGAGTCTAAAGATAGCAGGGACAGGAAACATATACATGTATATATTTAAACTCACAGCTGAGCTTGATCATGAGAGCCTTTTAACCTCCTCACAAAGTGGTGGATTCTGGGGCCTACCAAGGTCTTGCAGAATACCTCTGTGCTAAAAACACCACCACGAAAGCAGAGAGAAGGAAGCAGATTTTCCTGCCTCTAGTGGACTTCAGCCTTCAGTCATGCCTGCCATAAGAAATTCATTCCTGGGTCTCATAAAAATATTTTGCAAGAAGCAAATATTGGAAAGAAGCAAAGAGCATCAAGGGGGAGGTATTCTCAAAAGCACTTCCTTGGCAGAGAATTCCCCAAGAAGCTTTTACAAAGTATCTACACTATGCCACATTTTGAGTCACACAACTTAACTGAATGCTGTGGCACTATAAATACACTCACGGTATTTTCAGCCACTGAAGGATAAATACATTCGGCATCCGCATGGTATATGGTTTTGCTTGCCAAGTTTTGATGCTTCTCCATTCTTGGTTGAAAAAAAAATGGCATTCCCTCATAAGGAAGTATACACTAGTAGATTCTCGGAGCGCTCAAGTCTATGCTCTGCACATCCCACCAGCAAAGTCAGGGTTTTTCGTACTTTAAGGTGGAAGTAATTAGGAGAGTCTCTTGTTATGCTACTAACATCACTGACTTTAATATTCTCCTTGCAGAGATTTCCAGTCAAACAAGGTCATAGCAACTGTACTATCAAGGAAAATCTCCACTCCCTAGTCCTTTACTCAATTTTAATTAAAAAAGAAGGAGGAAAAAAAGGAAAATTTACCTTCTCCGTGTAGCAAAGATGGATCCAGCAATTCCATCATGTATTCAATTTCAGTATCCAGCTCTAGCATGTCGCACTGGGCTAATACATATGTCAACACAGGCAAGAAGTCATCAGCTCCATACAGCCTCCCTGGGGTGAAGAGCAGACAAATCACCTTTTTACCAGGTTCAGAGTTTCAAAACAGCGTTATTTTGCTGCCTTCACTAACCAACAGGACTGTATTGCTATACAGCCTTCAGTTTGTGGCAAACAGAACATCATCTAACACTCGCTGGACAGGAGACCAACATCAGCTGATCCTGTACTTCCAACAAGCACATATTGGATATTGAAAGTGAATGCAGGCTTGCAAGGGAATTTAAAGACTGGGCCCACATTGACATCAGTGGCCACTGACTCAACTGGTCACTTCGCAGAAGGCTGCCACGAAGGTCTGACCTGAATCCCACCTGCACTTCTACCACCGGCTAGGAGAAGATGAATAGACATTTTCTTTATATATACAAGGACATCCACTTTCTGGAAAGATCCAACCAGAAACCAGTTTCTGAGTTTAAATCCAGCACAGAAGCCTGAATATAAAGGCCTGTTAGACTTTTGTCAAAAACAGTAAGACCTGACAGGAAAACTCAGCTCCTTTCCTTGACAAAGGGCAGCTACACACACCAGTGAGCAAAGCCTCACATCATCTCCAAGCAGCTGCAGAAGCAGCATCAGCAAGGGCAGCACACAGTTAACGCACAGACCATGCAGTAGCTACATCTGACTGTGCTTCTACCACTTATATTTAAGCTTTCTGTTTAGAAGATGGAAAATACTGTATATACGGATTGTATTTTGTAGAAAATACAGTCTGGGTCTGGCCAATCTGTGTTCACTGTAGAACTGGTGTGCTGGTCACTTACCATCACCAAGAGCAGAACCAGCTTAATATTTGATGAAACTCCAGATGATTGAAGGGTTGACCTAAAGTTAGGCCAGCTAACGCACACCCTCCAGGTATTACACTATTACCTGGCTGAGAGTACAAGATGAAACAAAGATACTCAAAGAGCTGCTAGCTCAATGCCAGGCTTTACAAACCTCACTTCACAGCACAACCCAAGGAGCATTTGCTGCACCTAGCCCAAGCTCCTCAATGCAGAAATTGACTGGCAGTGCCTGCTTATTTTTTTTTCTGCTTTTTGGAAACACCTTACTCAATGTGATAGTACAGCACAGAGGAAAGAGCCTACAACACTTTGGGCCAGGATTCCCATATCCACTTCAAAATGCAGGAGGAGTTTGCACAGAATAAAGCCGGGCAGGAGACTGGACCCAGTTCTCACAAAAGTGCTTGAGGGTCTTTAGCCACAATCATTTCAAATCCCAAAAGAAAGGAGGTGTCTTGATCAGCACCAGGCCCAGCTGCAGATTCGGTGCTCAATCTGCCAACCACCTGCAGCAGCTTATATTTGCCATGGGGAAAAAATCTCCCACCACCTGCATTGCTCACCTTAGCTCATGACCTACTATGGCAATGCCTGATAGGTCTTTGGGCAACACAGCTGCACCTGTGACTTCATGCCATCTAGCAGAGTGTTTTCATGGTGTGTCACTGATGGCTCAGCAGCTCTCATTAGTCTGTAGATTTTGTTATCTAGCTTTCAAGGTCCCTCTTTGACATTTGCTACAGTGTAGAAGTCAATGTTGTTCTGTTCCAAAAACGCTAAAGAAAATGTCCAAATGAGAACATTCAGAGGAAGCCAGAAGTACTGGATCAGAGGCTGTTTTTCTCCACCCAGTCACACAGAGAGACCTTGAGGTTGTGGTATTACATACACACTATTCAATTACTATACTGAAATATAGGGTGTATTTAACCACGTCTACTACAACTTCCAGAATAATAGTTATTTAGTCTCAGTGTCAAATCAAGACTCACAGAACAGGCTTTCTGACAGCCAGTTTCAAAAGCCAAAAGCTAAGTAAAGCTGTCCTTTTGAAGCTGCTTCACAACTCTGCTTAACCTTCATACACAATTTGCAGATGTGCTGCCAATAGCATCAGAGATATCAGGAAAGAAGCAGAGAGGCAGAATCCCTCTCAGAAGGGCTAAGAGACACACTACAAGAGCTCAAGGAGGAAAAAGCATCCGTCTCTGCAGAGTCCAGTGATCTCATCTCCTGCACCAAAAGACAACCCCAGGTTTGGAATATCAGTGAGCTTTTATCAGAGAAAGCGCCATACCTGAGTTATTCTCCATAACAGTGTAAATCAATTTGCAAACTCTCAGTAGCAGCATGACTTTCTTTTCAGGTGAATACATTTTCTGCATGGTCATGAACTTGACTTTAATTTTTTCAACGTCCACAAAGTCTGGCGTTGGAACAAACACACCCAGTTCCTGAGGATTCCTCTGCCGCACCAGCTGCAGGTTTTCCTTTAGCTGTTTCCAAGAGCCGTCTGCAGTGTGAAACTCTTTCAACATCGCTTCAATGTGGCCCTTCAGCGGCTTCAGAATGCACTTGTGCATGGCCTTCTCCAGCACCACATCTGCAACGGCAAACACAGGTCCAGCTGACTTTCTCCTCTAGAGCAGAGCCAGGATTAATATACCCATTCCCAAAAGAGACACTGGAGAGCAAAAACTACTCACTGTGGCCTATTTATTACACAAGCTGAGTTTCCAGATGTTTGTTAACAAGAAAACAAAAGGCAGAGCAGAATCTGTATTCCATTCAAATTGATGGCAATCTGGTCAATGCAAAAAACCCCACAAAATAAAGACAGACTACAGACTGTCAAAAAAAATTGTGGCTCCAGTTAACTTTTTTTTTTTTTTTTTTGGCCAGAAGTCTCAGTGTTTTGTTTTTACTTTGAGCTTTAGACTTGAACTTCCAAGCCTGAAGCAAAACAGTCAAAACCATAACTTTTGTCTGGTTTGGCATGGAAACCAGCCCTTTTCACATAGTTTCCATCAGAAACTGTAACTCAACCAAGGCCTCCTAAAACTTGGCTCAACTTTGCCAAAATCTTTATGAACTTGGACAGATTATGGTTTTTCAACTATAAATGAAAACCAAGCTGTGTTTGTCCAGCTTCAGATTTCATCATGCAAGCTTATATACAGCTTTGTCATCAACCTTGAGGTTCTTTGTTTGGCAACTGTGTGCACGTGGCACAATAACCACTAAGTTAGGGGGGTTTTTTTATTCCTATTCTACTGAAGGTTTTTCTTAAACAAACACTCTCCCTTTTCTAAGTATGGAGCACATCACCAGTGAAAACTCTTTGCTAAACCTTTCCTTGGCAAACCTTTACTTCATAAGCTAATTTCTTCTCCCACTCAGTGTCCCTATGGCAACATAGCTTACATTAATTATTTATATTGTAGTGAACTCCTACAAAGTCAGAAGAGACTGGGGACCCTTCCGCCCAGCCACTGCCCCTGACATGGGGCAGGCAGGAACCCACATTGGGCAGATGCACTAAGTGCGTGCAGGGATCGGCAGTGGAAGAGGATAGTGAGCATGCTGCTGCTGGATCACACCTAAAATTTCATTAAACCCCACGCCCTCTCCAGGCTTCTTTAATTTCAGATTAAAATCTTCCTCTTTTCTTCCTTCTTCCTTTTTTTTTCTTAATTGCAGACTACTTCTAAGGCTGGGGGGGGGCATTGCTTTTTCGAACAAGCACTGCCTACTTTGTTTTCTTCCTCTGTTTTTTGCCTTCAGACACCATTTAGGTGAACAAGGATGTGTTATTCTTATTCAACCATCTTTCCTTTGGCTCTTCACTTCATGCCCCTCTTTCCCACACAAACATACCTTTGTGCACTCTTCCTCTTATGGTGCTTTTGCTTCATACAAAGCACTTATTCTGTACATCTCTGGCATGCAATTCGTAGATGTTCGATGCTACTGGGAGCTCCCACCTCCCCCTCCTCAATGCTCCTGGGACTTCTGTAGCTGCCTTCCCTTCCTGAGCCCCTCATGGAGGCATGCAAAGCTATGTCTGCCTCATTCCCAGAGGCTTTAAAGGCAGCCAGGCTCTCTCTCCCAATGGAGACTGCTATAGCTGGATGGGAGAACAAATCAATGTGAGGAGCAGCATTCGTGCTCTGATCTTCCAGATTTCCCTAGGGCACCAGTAAAGGCACAGCCAGTCTGACAGATGTTCACAGTGATCTAGATGGACAGCGTGAAGGGTGGATCCAGCATCTCAGTGGACCAGAGGTACCCATTATACAAGTGGCAACGTTTCAGATGCCCAATCCTTATCTACTGTACTCAGCAGAGCTACAACCACCACGAACAGCACTGCCAAACCTGGTCAGAAAAGCACAAGCAGCACCCCTCTGCACAGCAACAGAAACTCCCTGCCATCAAAGTCATTCTCAAGACAGTGGGGAAAAATATTTTTCCACCCAGGAAACTGCACAATTCTGACCTGTGGATAGACTAACTAGCTAATTTCTACATGGGACACACAGTTCCTTGCTAGCTTCACTGATGCCATATTTTTATTGGCAATTTAGCTTATTTTATTTATTTTTTACTGACTGCCCCCCCCCTTTTTTTTTTAAACAGCAAAACCCCTTTAACGGCTTTACTTGTAAGCAGAACACCTCTGCTGTTCGCATTCCAGCTGCCTGCTCTTGTTCAAGTCAGAATTATAAACAGCCACTGCTGCCAAACAGCACATTAAGAGAGAGAACTCCACATCCCTGTGAAATTTTAACTCCTGCTGGCTTCCCCTGGAGCACTGCGCACAGACAGCTCGTGTCAGCCTCCCTTCATCGAAATAACGTGGGTTGCCACCATATTTGGTAGCAGGAGGCTCAATAAATTCAGGAAAAAATTCAGTGTGGATCCTCAAATTCCTTCGGTTGGATGAGGAGGGAGCCCCTGGCCTGGGACGGGAGATGGGGAAACTCAGCTGCTCCTGTGGCTGATCCCTGCAGTCTCCAGCTGGAAGCTGGCCCAACTGCTGCCTGCAGCATCCCGACACTCCTTCAGCGGAGAAGAGCTGCCAGAAGGCTTTGTGGGAGACTCTTCCACCGAGCCCAAACTTCTCCTTGGTGCTGGCCTTGCTGTCTACAGGTGGGATGTGTTAAGTCTTTTGCCCTCAACCCTCAGTTAGTCAGTGCCACTCCCACAGCTTCCAGTGCAGATGAATCACAGAGATTTTTATGGCTCTGCAAGATGGGGAGAAGGAGTTGCTTAATATTTGCAATTCATCCCAGGTTCCTAAAGCAGCGCCTAGAAATCACTTTCAAATTTACTCAATCACATTCCCTGGTTTCTCAGGGAACTTAAAACTGACCTGAAGCCGCACAGAGGAAGAGAGCAGACAGCTCATGTAGGTATGCCCAAAGCTCTGCACAGTGCGCTGGGCCTTTGGGCTGCTAAACAGAAGATGCAAAAGCATCCATGTACTTCCTTATGGATCATTACTCATGGCTGTTCCTGATGGTTTCCGTGTTGTTACCCTGATCAGGTAAATAAAAATCAGATCAGCTATTTGATAGAGCCTCCTTCAGTGCTATTCAGTGATTACATTACACCTAACAGGACATAAATTAAAGATATATATCTGTGATTCCAAAGAGACACTAACACTAGCTAGGCTTGCTAATGGTAGACTGGGAGAGGGTGGCATTTTACTGCAGCAGTTTTGCACAAAACGAACCGGCAAACAGAAAGTCAACAGTAAGACGACACAGCAATGCGTCCACAGGTTTTTTCCCGTAATATTTTCTTCTTCTTTCTTAATTCTTGGAACAGACATAAGAACCAGGGATTTCTGCCCTCAGTTAAAAGGTAGCAAATTCTAGCAAGCTGATGAAGCCAAGAACTTAGCAAGCGTCAGAGAGATCGGACATTTTATGGTAAATAACAATACCCATATTTATCCTAATTCATACAAAAATTTAGAGGCTTTAGCAGCATATTAATAGCTATATTATTATTGAAGCCTGGAAGGACAGCATTCCTTGTGATTTGGGTCTCAGACCAATATTCAGTGTTACAAGACAGTGATAACTATGTTTGGGATCAGATCATTCAACCATGTACCCTTTTTCCTGAGCTGCTGTTAATGGCCCCTTTCACAGATAATGTTTCTGGATAGGACCCCACAAAGCGATTCCCAGCCAGTAGCAGCTTTATCTCTTTAATTTCTAATGGCCACAAGCAGTAGAGGAGGGTTTCCCAGGCAAATTAGTGTCTACAAGTGGTGAATTACGGACTGATCTGTTGAGTTAACATGTCTGCGTATTTCTCAGATCAAATCAAAGCCAACAACAAAAACTCCTGTTAACTTCAGCAAAAGCAAAGTGTTTCCAAATATCCCCTCCGGAAGCCAAATATTTCAAAAACAAACATACATGCTTCAGATTTTTTTTTTTTTTAAAGCTGATTATCATTTTAAGTTAAGTCTCAGTTAGCTGTCCTGCAGTGATACTTATAATTAGTCTCTAGCCTCAAAATAGGAACTGGAAATGCCTTGATAAATGAATTGAAAAGGCCAGCCAGCTAGTTTCACTGTGACTTGTGGAAACACATCTGTATCCTGTGCTGACATGCTATTTTGTTTCACTGCAAACCGCACAAGTCTGGGTCTGGAGAGGACAACACATGAGTCACAGCAAGTGTCCTCATGCAGCCTCTTCGCAGTCCTCGCTGCCTGAAATTGCACACTCCTCCTCACCATTTCCAGGCTGCAAGGGTAAAACCTTCTCTATTCCCTGTTACCAATTGCCGTTGCTCCACTGAGATTACTAGCAGTTTTCAGAGCACTGAAGGCTCACACGAGAGCCCTGTTTTCCACCTGCAATGGCCAAACCATCCTGCAGCAGCCGAAGGAGACGGTCAGGAGACGCAGTGAACCTGCGAGCTGCTGCAAAATGAAACGCCGCGGTCCGGCACGAGCAGCATTGCTCAGGGAGCTGAGAGTGAAACACTACTTAGGTGCAATAGGGCATGCAAATACAGGGCACTTGACCACACTGCGTTTGCTTTATTTGGGATTTTCCCCAGTATCCCGTGTGCTCGCAGACTGGCACTACTAAAACACGGATCTATTTTAAGGCAGCTTCAGTCAAAACGGCCAAGTCGCCAATTCTTGGTGGATGTTGACATTCACACACACCTAGCCCACGGTTCAACGCCATCTCTGCAGAAGGATCAAGGCTTGAAGATGAGACCTCCAACGACCCATGGTCCCTGCTCACCTGCGCAGCCCTGGAGGCAGAGGCGGGACAGTGGTGGGAGGGGAGAGGCGGTGGCAGCAGAAGCAAACCAGCTGAGCAACCAGGCAAGAAAGGTCTCTAGAATTGCAATACTTCCCCCCATTTTACCTACCTAAACCACACACCAGTGAATCACAAACATTTGTGTTCAGTTTGTTTTGTTTTAAGCAGACCACCTGTGGGTTAATTAAAACTCATGCTATGGCTGTGAGGGAAATGTGTCTTCTCTTGAAAAAGTAGCAATAAAGGAGCAGCGAATAAGTCACAAAGCAAATCGAAGGGATGACCAGGAAAGGGGGAACCAGGTCATCTGCCTCTGCTCAGGGCTTTCATCACTTGCCTCCTCCTTGCCCTGTGCCCCTTTCAGTGAAAGGAAGATTACGGGGGAGATGAGGTCCCTCAGCCTTGACTCAACATGAAGAGATACTAGGGTGAACAGCGGGGAGCAGGACCCAAAACAGATGTATAAGACCCTTGAAAAAAATATCACAGTGCTAAAAAACAGCCCATAGGAGTTTTTCCAAGAGTAAATAATACATACCATCCTCATTCCTTTAACAGGATAATTAGCTTAGTAAAGAAGTGTGGAGTAGGAGCTGGGCTTATATCTTGACTTTTTAAAGGCCTTTAACCCTTTTCCATGCAACTTTCCTATAAGAAAACAAGGGAAATACTGTCTAGCTGTAATTACCATAAGGTGGGTGCCAGTCGGTTGAAATACTGCACTGAGAGCCCAGCTATCAATGGTTCACTGTCAAACACACAGACATTTCACAAGAGGTCTCGTGGGGGCCAGCTCTGAGCTTTGGGCTATTTAATATTTTCGTTAAGAATTTGGATGATGAAATAAGGCAGTTCATATACAAAACCTTCATATGACATCATGGTGGGGGTGGGAGAAAGACATCACCAGTTCTTGGGAGAGCAGGTTTAAAATTGTCTTCATAAGCTGGAAAGAGGCCTAAAGCTAACAAGAGGGAATTTAGTAAAGACAAAAGCAAAATGTAGCCTTCCAGTGAGAGGAGTGCAAAGGCAAAAAAGCACAAAGCAGAAAGCAATCAAGCAGCTCGCAGTGCCACGGAAGATGCAGTTGGGATTGCAGGGTCCTATGAACCGAAGACTTTAACGAGCAGTTCGACAAGTCAAAAGACACCCCAAATGCCCTTTGTCTAATGGCAGGGTGGAAGCGGTTGTTCCAGGTCTGTGCTTTACAGGAGAGAGGCCAACTGCAGAGTTTGGGGGAAAGCAAGCCCTACAGACAGCAAAAGGCTGGAAACCAGCATCTGTGAGGGAGGATGGAAAGAAGCGAGCTCTTCAGCCTGGGAATGAGGATGCTACGGTGGTATATGATGACATCCTGAGATGTAAAAAGGTGCTACCAAGAGGACTGCTAATTTTAGTTTCATGACCACCGGCAGGGGGGGAAAAAGGAAAGGGAGGGTAACTGGGCAAGTAACTGACTTAATTTTCATCAAAGAAAGAAAATCCTTCTCCATTTAGGGATAGTTTACAGGCTTCTCGATACACCTTCCAACTCTTCCCAGCTGTGATTCCTTAATACGAATCCAAGTGCCTGTGACATTCCATGTCCCACTGATGAGCGCCCAACCCACTCTGTCTAAGCCTGTTTTAAAATTCACTATTTCAAAATCCATTATGCATTAGAAATACCAAAGCAAATAATAGGGAAGATGTTCAGGCACCTTGCCACACCATCAGTTAATACTTTATCGCCAAAAAGTCAGACATTTCTTGGGTTAGGTCCGGGTTTGGGCATCATGATGAAACTGGTCAGATGCTAGACCCTGTCCAGTGATCACCTGACAAAATGATGACACCCCGCTTGACTCCTTTCTGTTCACAGCCAACAAAACAGGAAATACAAACAAAAACTCCCAAACATTTGCTATTCGAGCAGCAGCAGACTGTCTGATTCAGACCGGATCTCCGCTGACTCAGTCCAGGTCTTTATTCTGTGGATAGGCATTCAGGTGTGGACAACTTTTAAAAATTTACTTTGTGTTCATTCTTAAATAATAAAGAGCGGTATGCCTTAGCCTTAACTCCCTCCCAACACTGGGGATCCTGTTGTTTCAGAAGGGGTTAACAGTCCGCAGCACTAAGCTTCAGAGGCACCTGTCAGGAGGGAGGAGAAAGGCCAACGCACTTCTCAGGGAAACTTCAAAGATCTCCCACAAAGTCTTTTGTTTGCCAGAGGAGCAAGGGAAGCAGTGCTGCAAGACAAGCTACGCAGTCGCGCTGGTCATTAAACAGACACAGGAGGTTTAAGTCCCAAACACCAAGGGCTGTGATAAGCTGCGGGCGACGCTGCTCTAGCAGATACTAACGTGCAGCGAGATAATGCAAAACCTGGAGGTGCCTGACCAAGCAACTGTCCTGAGAGGTGGCGGAAAGGGAGACAGGGTTAGCTCGAGCTCCTCTAGAATGAGCAGAAAGGGCCCGGGGAGCCAAGACACTCAAAGATTTACTGCCATGGGCTCCCCCCTCGTGCCACTTGTGCCAGCAGCACGGCTCAGCCACGAGGGGCAGCTGCAGCTGCAAGCTACAGCTGTCTGCTGCTACATCGAGAGAAAGAACCTGTACCACGACTACATAAACCAAAAAGAAAGAACAAATGACCATTTACAAAGTTAAAGTTTAGGCTGCAATGCTGCATTGAAATAGTCAAGCAAAACCCCAAGCTGATAGGCAGGGCTGACTTTTTGTTCTAGCGTAAGAAGTCCTTCTCTATAGGGATGATTAAATCTTGCTGTCACATAGTTATCTGCTTAGATCAGCACCATCCGATGCTCCTGATCCACTGTGGCTGCTTGCAGGCTCCAGGAGTAGGCAGCAGATGACTCAAAAGCAAGTTGTTCATTTGTTCAAACTACCCTGCTTTAATTAATTAGATTTAATTGCATGATCAAAGTCAGACTTTCTATCGCTGAAGAAAACCAGTGTAGTTTAGTTATTATGCCTTATGACTTAAGCTACTCCAAACTCCCGAGACGTTTAAAAGCAGACATCATTTTGCCAGTCTCTAGAGACCCCCAGTCTGACTTAACCACACCCTTGCAATGGAAAGTACAAGACAAACCAAACTACAAGCACAGAAATTCTGTATTTCTTTGTCCAACAGCCTCAGAAAGCCTGCGGGGGGGGGGGGGGAACCCACACCACCGTTCAGTTTGCTTTTTCTTCCACATGACACCCACGTAACATTCTTTATTATTCCAGTGAGACTACTCCATGGCTTTGAAAGAGTCTCGATTTTGAGGAAACTCTTAGTATTGCAGCACTTGCTTTAGTGGCGCTTGCTACTTTGGCTCAACCTGGTGCAAATTAAGTTCAGGTTACAAGAGAATCCTTCCCCTCAGTCAAGGACAGAGAAAAATGTCAACATAAAATCACCAACTACTCCCAGAGAAAGAACTGTCTGCCAATTTTGTACTGGGCCAAGTGTTCGGACACTGGGGTATAGGAGAAAAACAAGCAAATTAGGACTGAAGTGAGCTCACAAGGAAAGTATTTTGCCCTGAGGGATGTTTACCTCTTAAATGTGGCTTATAAGCTCTTCTACAAATACTGATCAGACTCAGCAAGACAGAGGGCCAGGGAGATTTTATACAGCAACAACGACTTCACTTTTGTGGATACACAAGTCTCTCTCTGTTGGTAAAATGTATTCAAATATATAATTCATCAGCAACCATTTATAAACAGAGACACGTAACAGAGAGGTACAGAAATCGGCATCCTCTTCTCTTTTTTCATTTTCTTTTCTTTCTTTTTTTTTTTTAAACTTACATATCCTTTTATTTAGCTTCAAGTGTAGGGACACTGCAGCTTTGCTAGGAGTGAATGAGAATTTGTTTGGATGAACGAGACTTGTTTCAAGAGGAAATTGCTAAGAAGCACTTCTCTGCTGTTAAGTGTTGCTGGTTTGTAATAAGTTCTGTCTTTACAGCTCCAGTGCATATTTAACATATGGTTAAAATTGGTGCATTGGAGAATCTAAAACTATTTCAACACAATTCAGGGAAAAATAGGTGTGTGCCAGCAAATAGGGGGTTAACAGCACACCTGTTTAAAAAAAAATCACAGGTAAATCAAATCCAATGCTCACCACTATTAATTGTAAGCAAAACTTCTTATAAACAACTCTTTGTAGCATAGTTCTTCCAAGCTGCTGCTGGGTTTTTTTTTTGATTGTTTTAAAACTCAAATAATCAACGGCTTAAACTCTGCCAGCAAAGTCAACTCCCTCCCTTCTAAACTGGCACCAAGACTATCCCTACAGATTTGGATCATACATTTTCAGCTTCCCCCAGACTACAGGGCAGTATTTCTTACCTATTTGGTCCTCTGGGATCAGGGATTCAATCGGAGGGTCAAGTTCCGAGCTTTGGGACAAATAGTTCTTGACTTGGGTCATGAACTGCCGGATCGTTTGCAGCATGTCGGTGCTTGAGACATGGCACTCCTTGTTTTCCTGGAGAAAGCTGACATAGTCCTGCACTAAGCATCCAAAGTAAGTGCGCTTGTCCCGGGACAGCTCCGCAATTTTCTTTATCATCCTCTTTTCGGGGGTCATGAAGGAACTGAAAACACCACTAACTTTCCGTAGCTGAGATTTCACAATCTTGGGGAGAACAAAGGAGCTGTTTCTTTTCTTCTTGGGCTTCAAAGGGGGGGCCATGCTCTCCTGGTCGCTCTCCCCCTCAAAATCCTCCAGGCTGCTGTTCGTGTCCCCCTCATAGCCGAACAAGGGCATGCTCCGATCGAAGTCTAGCGAGTCGGAGGAGGAGGTGGAAATGCTCATGTCGCTCAGCCTCTGCCTGCCTCCATCCCACTGCACCGGTGACTCACCGTTCGCCGCTGGGCTCTTCTTGGAGGCTGCTGGATCCTGCGCAGGCGGGGCGGCACCTGCAGCGCCGGGCGCTTCGGAGGCGCACGCCGAGCCACCGCTGGGCCGAGGGGCTGCCGCCACGGGCTTGCCGCTGCCCTCCGCCTCCGAGCAGACAGCCTGCTTCTTCAGTCGGGGCGGCGGGACGGGGGCTGGCTTGTTCTGCAGCAAACCCGAGTCTCGCTGCTGCTTCTGGCTGGCTGTCACTGGCATGCTCGCCGGCTTTATAGTCCGGGAAAGCTGCGGGCTCGTCAGGCTGCTATTAATAGCAGGAGGTGGCGGTCTGGGCGGGGGGGAGCGAGGCCGCTCGGTGCCATTCACGTCTTGTGTGCGCAGGCTCTGCCTTTTCAGGCTCCCGCTAACGTCCTGGCTGTGCACTTTTAAGAAGAGGGGATTAATGAAGCACAGAGCTCCGTTGGTCTGGCTGCACTCCAGCTCCGAGGGCGTTCGGGTTCGTATAGCATGCACGCCATTTATAAGGCAGAGCTGGCGCGCGTCTTTACAAGCACTGTCTGCAGAGGCAGGCCAGCGGGGAGGCGAAGGATTCGGGGGGTTGCTGTTAGCCGGAGAGCTCCAAAAATCTGAAAGTCATCATTGTGTTAACATAAGAATGCAAATAGTATGCAGATGGCGTTCAGACCATTCGGCTCAATGTAACCCCTTTGAAGCATTGAGAAATTTAGACAAGCTTTTATAATTCAAGAAAAAAAAGAAAGATGAATAGCATTCCTAGTGAGTTTCTTAAAGCACTATCAGGCATAACTGCATGCTACACTCCTGGGGCTGCTCCTATTCATTTATAAATATCACAGCCAATGCGTAGCTTCGAATCAGCCCACAGAACTAAGCTAAAAAATAAACTGAGAATTGAAGAAAGGAATAGAGATTGCAACATAGCGATTCTTACCAATCTGAGGCTAAAATGGACATAAACTACTCACCAGCATATCAGTCAGGAGAAATAAGACTCAGATTCTCAGCTGCTGTTAATAAACTTGCTCCACTAAAGCCAGAATTAGGCTGATTTACACCAGCTGACAGCCACTTACCGCAGCTCATCAAAACCAGAATTTTTAGGGGGTTGGTTTCTGTTTATAGTGAACAAATAAAACTAGGCAGGAAAACTCGGCTCACCTTGCCGTGCCAAATTTGCTGTGCCAAGTGCTCACACAACCTTTAGCTACACTGATCAAAACGCTCGTGCCTCTTTAAGAGCCCTGGCCTGCAGCCCCGTGTTTGTAATGGTTGCACAGTCTGCCGGAGGTTTTAGACACTCAGCAGCACATAAATAGACTGAATGTGCCGTCCCAT
Source organism: Dromaius novaehollandiae (assembly GCF_036370855.1). Lineage (NCBI taxonomy): Eukaryota > Metazoa > Chordata > Aves > Casuariiformes > Dromaiidae > Dromaius > Dromaius novaehollandiae. The sequence goes on along the minus strand of NC_088100.1, from coordinate 115,091,944 downwards.
CAGCACAGTGTGGAAAACCTGTGCTAAACCAGCAAATTTCCGCTGCAGCCTCCTTGCTTGTCCCAGCAAAGTGTCAGTGTGAGTGTACAAAACTGAGTTAACAGTAAAGCCCATCGGCTCCTGCAACTCTGATGGCAGAAACCAGATGGGCCCTCTGGGACTACCAAAGGATTACCAAAGGAAGACTTTGGTAAAATTTGCCAGTCTTGACATGGTCCCTTTTCCTACAGTGTCTCTTTTTGGCTGCTGGGCAAAAATGAGCTTTTTGAAGCCCAAGGCAAGAATTTCACAAACTGAGCTCTACAACAGGGGTCCATGCCTGGCAGCTGTGTCCTGCCCACAGAGCAGAAAACAGAGCACGGCCCAAAGTGACAGGCTACTTCCGAGGAAAATACCTGGGAATAGATGTAGGGAGTATACCAGGGGCTATATGTAGGGAGAGGTGCATTGCATAGCCATGCAATGCTGCCATTTTTTTCCTGCTCCATGACTTCACACCCTGCTTGCAGATCCCTCAGCAGGCTGGCCAGTGCACTTGGTGTGTGGGCTACTGCAAGCATACACGAGATAAGCACCACAGCAGGTGAAACATGAGAAGAGAGACCAAAAAAGGGTTGGCATAAGCCTTGAAAACTTTACCACCAGTTCTTCCGGATGTAGTTTGCTGGGTTACATGCTTTTGACCTGCATTGCATACTACCTCCTCTTAGTTTAAAGCATAACAGAGCTCTGGAAGGAGCTCTGGTCCTTAGCATTCAGATCAGACTGTTTTGTGCCTGTGTGCTACTTAAGGAAAGCTCACACTTAATTGGAAGGCCCCTTTGAGAGTTCTTAGGCATCTCCTGGGTCAACAGCATTGCAGGTCTGGCCTCCTGGTGTGCTCTTTCATACGTAGTCACCTAGAACTCCATCAAATTCCCAACTCGGTTGCCCATTTTTTGCCCACAGAAGCTGTGATCTTAGTCTGGCATACAGTAGGCAACTGATCGCAAACACATCAACCACTAAGTTATACACTGATCACCCACCAGTCTCCTTCCAGCTTTCAAATGCATTAGCTTAAAACAAAGAAATAAAACACAAGCTACAAACACAGAGATGGTTCAAGAACAAGACTAAGCCTACAGCATGTAAGCCACGGTGCTCTTGGGTACAGAGGACAAAAGACAGCATGATTGCTCTGAAGAGCTTCCTCAACACCACTGTTACTAGCTTCTGCAGTAACTCTGCAGAAGCTCTGCAGAGACACTTGCCTAAATGCTACTTTGGGGCCTCTAGGTTTCTAGGGGAGACTGTCTTCATTACACAGCCTCCCAATTTGCCTGCATTCCCATGAAAACCCATACTTTCATTTAATTACCTAACCTTGCAGATTAGCAGCACAGAAAACATCTGTCTCCTCTTTAAAGTGAATTCCTGATTGTCAGAGCAAGTGCAGCAAAACAACATGCAATGCAATACAATACTTAGTTGTGTATGACTTTGCTGCAAAATCCCACCCAACATCTCTGGAGAGCCTTGTGCTACGACCCTGATTTACTGAAGATCCATTTCTAAATGGAAGATGATTCAAAAATCTACTGGGACAAAGACTGCCCTCAGTCAGCCGTCGCTTCCTTCAAAAGGAAATAAGGCCATTCAGCACTTTGCAGGAGTTGCTCAACGATTCATCTGGGTCAAGCCCATGTTTCAAATCCTGCAAGGCTTTGCATCTGCTGCAGGCTCAAAGGGCATGTTGCAACGAGGCTGCATTTGGTTGTAGCAGTCAAGCTGTGCATCTTTCAAAGACATGTCTTCATATTTTCTTTTTTTATTTACAAACCCTCACCAAACCAAAGTGCATGGACACAGTCTACAGATGCTATGCACACACTCCTCCTTGTACTGATATGCCACCGCAGTAAGCCACTGATGTCTAAATTGCCTTTCCAAGGTAAATAATCACACGTCAATCTGAATAGACAGTTTTGATAACAGTGAACTACAGTTCCTACACCCTCCTGGCAACTACAGCAAATTACCAAGCTAAAGGCTGCAGGGTGAGACCACAGCCAACATTCCAGCGTGGAGGACAAGCTACCTCAAACCTCTGCCTGGCAATTGCAAGACTTGCCCTGTGTCAGCCCAGGGGCTGCATAGAGAGGACGGAAGGAAGGATGGAAGGAAGGACACAACACTAACAGAGTCAAGAATATCACACAAGGATAGGAAGGAAGAACACCAGGGTCATCACTTGGCGAGTACAAGGCTTTTGCCTTCCCGGTAGAAGTTGCTTTTCCAAATGCTATCTGGATCATCACTGACCAAAATGAACTATTTACCGATACAGACTAGTTCTTCAAGCTTATAGCAATGTTATAGGGAATTAGAGCTACGCAGATAGCTACTTACGCAGTCCGAGCTGAGCAATCTCTTCAAGTTCAGCTTCTGTCTTTGCTGCTGCAATAGCATGAGGCAACTTCAGAGTGAATGGCAGGACATCCCTGTTTGTAGAACAGAGAAACAATAATGATTTTCACAGCAACATCCATAGTTTTAGAAGTATTTGTTTCCAACACGGGCAGTAGTGGAGCTCAGATTCTTACTCTCTTTTTGAGCTATGGCAGGTAGCAAGAGCCTTAAACATACAGCATGCAGTGTAAATAGGACCAACCGCAAGGCTCCTTGACATTGGGAAGTGGTATGAAGTGCAAATGAGAGTCAAGTCCCCAGGACTCTCTTTGGGCTCATTTCTACAGCCCCACCTTATTTTCCTCCCATTATAGCAGAAGCTTTAATACCTGGTCTTCTAAGAGCAAGCCAGTATGATGCAAAAGCTTTATCTGCCCTTAACCGTTTAACTAAGCCTCGTATTTTCCAAATACACCGTTGAGCACTCTCAGAATTGAACACCTAGTCCTCAGAATAAAAATCTAAATGAGTACTTGGGTGGCTAGTTTAAAAAAATTTCTAAGCTGGGATGTCTTGGTGCACTGGAACAGGCTGCCCAGAGAGGTTGTGGAGTCTCCACCCTTGGAGATATTCCAAAGCCATCTGGACAGGGTGGTGGACAGCCTGCTCCAAGTGACCCTGCTTGAGTGGGGGGTTGGACTAGAGGATCTTTACAAGTCCCTTCCAACCTCAACCATTCTGTGATACTCTGTCCTAGGCTGAAAACACATTTCATTTAAGAAAGTCTGCATAGTTTATCCTCATATCTGATTTCTATACCAGAAATAAATGAATACTAGAAGGTCAATGGATGTTTACAAAGGCAGATGCACGAATGTGCATAACATAAGCCAAAGCTAGTGTAAAAAGCTTTTGGACAGAGATTTTAAGAGACAAAACTACTTAGCTTTACTTACATTTACATAAGTACTACCATCAGCAGATAGTATACCTCTCGCCTACCTAGTTGGTACCAATACATCCTCAAGCAATAGCGCATACTAAGCTGTAAAATCTGTAATAGAAGTACCTACGTAATTAGAGTAAAGCAGAGGAAATGGAGCACAGAAATTCTACATACAACTGGTGTCAGGATCATTTTTTTTTTAAAGCTGCAAACAAGCCAACCATCTATTGCAGCAGACAGATGTAGTTTTTAAATGCTCAAATATCACCAAGTTGAATGTTAATTTGCTGAAAAATCAGGGTATCAGAACTCCAAGCAAATTCAAATCTGACACAGGCACGAGGCTGATACGCTAACTAGAAAGTATGTGAAAAGACATTTTCAGCGACATACCATGTAAAATCCAGTCCAGTTTATACCAGTGCAGAACACTTTCTAGCTAAGTACAAAGAGAGGTAACCCTTGACTCCTCATACAAACTGATGTGGTATCTACAGCAAGAAATTCCCTCTGGTTATAGGAAACCCTCTTGGCTTCGCTGTGATGTACCAAACGGTACGCCCTCCGTCACAACCACTGCCCGCCTGCTTCCCCAAGCAGTCTGCATGTATTTCCCCCTGTGTCCCCAGCAGTCCTAGATCACTGGCAAGGAGGACAAGGAAGCTAGGTAGGTGCTGCCAGTTAAGAAACATTAGGCAAATAAAAACACTTGAGATATTTCTACATTGAATGGGGAAATACGCGTCAGCTTCCAAGAGCATGCCACAAATCAAAGGCGAGCTTTATTTACTGGTTTATCTCTGGACAGGTTTGCAGCTGAAGTTGTACTTAAGAGCAAGCAGGATAAACAGTAGGAAATCTTTATTACCATGTCTAAGTTGGGATCGCCACTCTGCTCTTACTTCCCTTCCCTTCCCTTCCTCAAAGGGCAATGAGGAAAGCAACAGAACAACTCGTAGGTGAAGAGCCTGCGCATGCAGTCTTGCATGCACTTCTATGCACCTGAATGGGGGGCCATACTGCCTCAGGACACACGTTTTAAATTCACACTGCGCTGACTGAAATACCATGAATAAAATTAAAGCTACTTCACAAGAGAGACTCACAGGGATGAGACATAGAAGCAAGGCAACAAACTGTGGCATATTTGCAGGCTTACTTTTAGCCCAGGCAAATCCAAAGCAACTTTGCATCTGCAGTAAAAAAGGGATAAACTAATGCAAATAACTTTACATTTGCTGCAAACTCCCTGTATGCACTGCACTGACAGAGTTACCAGAGCTTGGCTAGGGACAGTGAGAACTGAAAGGGTGACAAGATAAAGAACCTCTCATCACTAAAACTGCTTTTAAATACAGTTCAGCTCATTTCCCCTCTGAGTGCTGACCAACTACTTCTGCGATATAAATGCTTCTTTCATCACATGCATGTACAGCTTGGTGCAGGGGAGGCCTGTAGCCAAAGGCTTCTAGCTGCTTCTCCACAACAACAAAAAGCAGTAAGCTCTGCAATCCAAGAGCATCCTTGGCTAGCAAGCATTTCCCACACCAGAAATCCCCACTGTCAGCATTAACTGGCAATCGTGTTGCAGTAAAAGGCCAAAGACCTTCAAAATGCCTGTCCCCATCCCTCAGAAAACGTATCTAGGTGTGCAGTTTGGCTGTGTCCCACCTGTGGATAAACACAGGACTTAAGCATCTCTCTGGGACTTTTCACTAGTGAACTAAACTCAAATTAAAATCAACTTAAAAGACAAAACATCAGGCATTTTTTCTCTGAAAAACAAGTGAGGCACTCACAAATTGGAAACCCGATGATACCATTTTTGTTGTTTGCAATTTACAGAACCTCTCAGTTGTCATGGTCTCCAGTGCGATCGGACCTTTATGCCGTATCCTCCAAAAATCTGTTTTACTAGCAACTCCAAGAAATGGCCATTGCAAGATGGCTGATAGTTTATGGTGCTTGTTAAAGGAGTTATACAGAGCAGTTGAGCAAGCATTAAAAGATATCAGCTAAAGTCAAGTTAAACTTGGCAACACGTCACATTTGGGAGGACAACATAAAACCATCCTTTCAATGATCAGCAGCAAATACAACAGATCCTTACTTCCAGTTCTCATCTGTCATTTAGTCCATTACCTTCTACAACTGTCCAGGAATATCTACAGATCAGTAACACTGTATCATGCTGAGCCAGGAAAGTCCTTCAAACTCTCTTTTTTTTTCAGGATAGTCTAACAAATGAAACCCAGAACATCACATCATCTTACCTGCTAATACAGTAGAAAGCAATGAGCCTGAATAAATCAGCAAAACTTATTCCAGACCCCTCCAAGGAAAAGGCTGTGAAGAAAGCCACAAAAGGGAAAGAATCACACATCTATCCACTGTTTCTTAGAAAAGCTTAATAAAAAAACTCAGTTATTTTTCAGAAAATTAACAACATATTTGCACCAAACTAGCCACTGTTTGGTTAATCAGACACAACCACGTGGAGGAGCACGTGCCTCTGCTAAAGGCGTTGTAAAGACTGTCCTGAGAGTCTTGGTGGTGGGTTTGTTTTTGCATTCCAAAAATATGTTCTCATTCTTGGGAAACAGATCAAATGGGATTAGAATTGCACAACTTTTTACTATCAGACAAACCAACCATTGAGGCTTTGTTTTACCTAGTGTACTAATATAGCTAATTTTCATCTTTATTTCCTCCTCTTGCAGTCCTTCCTACTCATTTGTCTACTCCCCAGCTGTGTTAGTACATAAAGGCAAATGATGAATTTTCGTTCACTTGTCGCCTTTGAGAAAACCCAGACAACTCTGCTTCAGAGTTGCCTTGTGCTGAGTTTCAACTCATCCTTTTTTTTCCTAGTAAAATTATATCAAAACGCTTCTAGAGATCCCCCCAAAATGTTACTCTGCAATTAAAAAAAGGCATGAAATTTTTTTTTTCTCCAAATCATTCTTCCTTACAGTTCACAGTAATAATGATATATAAGTGGTTGCCACTTCACTGACATTAAGCTCTCTCTGATGCCAGTGACAATTCTCACCCAGCACCTAAAGAAATTGAGCAGAGGAAGCTCCTAGAGTGACACCATTTAGGTCTTTCACCTCACAACAGAGACCAGAATAACAGAAGGGAGGGCATTTATGAACTACAGCAGTTGTGTCAGTCACGTTCCTAAAATACAGAGACGCCTATTCTGCATTGCCTGAGACGACTTCTGTGAAGGAGGGAGAGTGAAGTCTCATTGCTCCTGACCACCACTGAGTTAGAGCAGCCAGAGCCCTCAGGGGGATCTTCACTGCCTGTTCATGTACTGTCGCTGAAGGACAGGCCAACCTGGTCATTCGTGTGCCCACAAAAAGGGAATTTCTTCAAAAGACACACTAATAATGCACAGAGTAAAGGGGTGGGTGATCTTGCAGGGGAGTTTAAGAGAAGATGCATGTCCAGATCCTAGATTACAATGAAAACCTCAACCATGACTGGTGAGTAAAAACATCAGTAGCTACTTCCCCCTTGTGGTAAAATTTTATGCATGAAAGACAGTGTAATATTACTCTATTTTCTAAAAGGGAGAGAGGGAATTCATTAATGTATCAAGCCTGAGAACACAGCCTTAGATCACACAGATTAAATACTAAAGAAGCTGATAGCTTTCTCTTCTATTTGCCTTGTTTCTAACTGAAACCAAAATCAGACACGTAGAATTAACTTTCTGTTGGTGGGGAGGGAAGGGAGAGGTAAAAAGGAGAAAACAACTGAGGTTAACTCAGGTCAGTAACAGAACAATAGAGCTGAACTACAGAGCCTCTACCTCAGGGCCATTTAACTGCAGCTATTGCTAATTTTATCTCCAGTTTTCGCCATCTTGTTAAAATAAGCCCCTTCCTTCGTTTGTAGTTTCTGCACCACATACACTCACCAGCTGCAGCTTCCTTTTCTCATTCCTTCATACCAGAAGTATTTCTCCCCTCCTCTCTCTGAAGACATGAGTACAGTATTGTTTCAAAAATTACAGGAACTCTGCTTATTTCTGCAGAAGTGGGTATCTACCCATACTAAGCAATAGATCTCCATTTCAACAAGGTACAAAAAGCTATAAATACTCCAGTGTCCCCCACACAGGCTTAGGTGTCTCTGCATATCTTCCCTCTCCTGGACATGCCTGACCCACTCTTAGATTTGCCTAAACAACCCTTCATGCCCTCAGCAGAGATCGTTGTAGCAGTTTGTGTTTCCATGACTTTGGATGATTTTCTGCTGCAGGTTTCACCAGTGCAAAGCAACTGGCTCATACAGGGTGACTACTCTCTGAAAAGTCTGTAATTCATAACTTACTGTATGTGCTTTCTTTTATTGCAAATTCTTTCAGGCAGGACCCACATTCACCGGGCAGACGCAGAGATATGACCTTTTTCTGCAGTCTTGCCGATTTCCTAACCAGAAATATCTGTGGTGGAGAAGGGAAAAGGATAAGGTTTTAGCTTCATTACAGATGCCTTAAAAAGAGACAGAGATATTAAAGATGAAAGGAAATGTAACAACCCCACAATCTCAGATTTCCTATAGGGAACATCTCAGAATTTCACTCACTCAACAACTTGGTGCAAAGCAGCACCAGAACATTTAGAAAAACATCTCATCTTTGTATAACGCAGGCACGTGACACTGAGTCCATCACACCTATCTGCGACCTCTCCAGTTTAACCCACAGCAAATTCCAGCTCCGGCTTGCACCACAGGGTCTGGGGAAGCCAGATGGGGGAGAGCTCCTGTATTCCAGCAGCCCATTCCTGCAACTCTCCTGCACCAGGAGGGAGGCAGGCAGGAGGGTGCAGAAACAGCCACCAGCCTTATCTGAGCACATAGCACCTGGTTTCCGTCTTAGCAGCTTCAATGCAGGCACTGGTGAAGGAGAAAGTGTGGTCGAATTTCCTATCTAGCAACTCTCTCTCTCTCTGTTACAGTCCTGCTTAGCAAGGTCCTGCTCTGGAGCTCCAACTGCAGCAGTCCAGCTCTTAGCTCCAGCAGACCCCAAACTAGTCTTCACTTGGATTAGAGAAAGCACACAAGAAATAGTTTTTCCAACAATAGCTGCAACAAGTGATCAGAAACATGACTTCTTACTCCGGGCGGCTGGGTCTGCAAAATCTCCACGGCTTCAGCGTCATTCAGACCAAGCTGCAGCCACACAGGGTGAGTATGGAGAAGCTTGTCCAATATGCTTAGCTTGTTGGACAGGCTGTCATAGCCAGAGTCCCGAGGGCAGCCTTTTACATCCTTTTTCTCAGGAGAGACATTATCCATGTCCTTCACTAGGCTGTGAGGGAAAAAGAAAAAAGAAATTAGACATGCAAATCTCCCAATAGCAATCACTCAATCCAGCAAACAGAATTATCACAGCGCTAGTGGTGCTGCTGGCACGCTGGACTGCTGTTTCTTCTACTGAGAATTCCTATCATTAGTATAGACAAAATTTCTCTTATCTGTACGATTTCTTTTCTTCAGTTGTCCTCAGTTTACAGCTAGCTTTAAGCTAAGCCTTAGCATTCTCCCATTAGCTTGCTGAAATTCAGCAGTCACCTCAAACAGATACACATGTACAGGCATGTATGAATTGATCAAACACTTAATCCTATTTCCTTGTTATGTTTGCATTTGGAGAGATTTATCTTCAGAGATTGATATTCATGCAATTCAGAAATTTTTATTGCCAGCGAGATTGTAAAAGCTGCAATGCACAGAAATCTCCCTCTGTCCTGCCTGCCAGCAAACCTGTTCAGTATGCTGGCAACGGAGCACTGAGCTACTTATTGGCCATCACAGCACCAAACATGATATTCTTTTCTCTCTGCTCACAGGGATTTTTCTCACAAAGGAAGCCTGGTCACTGCAGCTCATCCTGAGCTTGGCTACCATCCCTGCTCCACCAGCCCTGCCAGCTTCTTAGCTGCTTATCCATCTTTGGCCTCCTCCACTAATGTGCGGTCAGAAATCTCGAGGGAGGGAAAAAAGAAAAAAAAAGAAAAAAAAGAAAAAAGAAAAGGCAGAGGAGAAGGAAGGAAACGAACCACAGATAATCCTCCCTAAGGCACAGCTTCACTAAGAAATCATCCACAGAGGTAGTACCTTGCATGGTCTGTGCTTAGGAAAAGTCCTCAGCATACTGACGTTTTTGCCCAGAAAGGTCTTTATCAAATGTGTTAGCACTACAAATCTGTCATGATCAGAAAAAGGAATTATATATTTGTGCTCCTACTTCCTTTGGTTCTGGATCAATTCCTGTGTAAGGAACAGAGGCAAAAGCCAGACTAAGTGTGAACTTGGCACACTAATTTAAACTCAAGATATATTTAGGGGCAGTTAACAAAGTTACTGCTAAATTCAGTAATAAAGAACAATCCTTGGAGGCTACAGATACCTGTTGGGTATTAAAAATCTAAAGAAACCGGGTAGGCCAAGAGTTGTTTTTGTTATGCAAAGCTTCCCCACTGCCCGCACCCCACAGCAGGACCACGCAGATGCCCCAGCTCGAGTCTTGCTGCGCTGTGCTGAAGGCACGTCCCGTGATCCCTCCTCCCCATCAGAAGAAACCACGATGCAACAGCCACTGGGCTACCCACACTCCTGATGCCAACGTCAGAGGTTTTTTCTAGGTGCAGGAGAGGCTCGATTGGGATGTGAGTCTGTCCTGAGCGACCGGGAGGCAACGTGGCTGCACTGCCCCACTGCGGACCGTCCCATGGCTCTTGGGGATGTGGCAGGCAGTAAGTTGCATTAACAGCACCTACCACCTTCATTAGGCCAGCTGCTTGACAGAGCGAGCATGGTAGAGGCTTCACAAGCACAGGAGCGCTGGGTAAAAAAAGAAAGGAAAAAAAAACCCTACTTTTTTCTAACTTTGGTCAGGATCTTGCAGCATCTCCGGACGGGGGTGGAAGGGGAAGTAACTGGGTGCATGTGTGCATGGGGGGGTGCGTGCTCACTCTTTCCCTGCATGGTCAGAGGCAAATTGGTGCACCCACGCAAACTTTTCATAACCTGCATCAGTTATCACCACCAGGTCACCGGCTGGCCTCTCCCTTCTTTCTGTCCTCCTTTGCCCTTTGCTTATTTATGCTGCAATGCCTTTGAGACTTGCAAGGCATCTAAACCGCAGAGCATATGATCCTCTCCCAGGGTCAAAAGCTGTTAGCAACCACCGATATGCCTCCCCACGACACCAAGTACACGGAAACGCGCTGTGCAGCAAGGAAGCAGTATTACGGAAGTTGTAACAGGGCTCTGAAAACTGCCTGAAGAGGAATTCAAGGTTCCCCTTTCAGCCCCAGTCTCAGCAAAAGCTGGTGCTGCATGGCACAAAATGCCCAACCCAAAATACCCAGGGCAAAATGAGGGTTATACACTGATGCTGGCTGCAGGCTCAACTAGGTAAGACTATTTCCATTCCTCGGTCAAGAGGTATAGACAAAACATATTGCAGAGGAAACGTGTCTGAGAGGGAGCAAATTTTTCCCACAAAAGAAAATCACATCATATGTAAAAAAGCGAGCATGACTGGTACCCGCTATGGGGCCAGGGACTGCTTGTTACCATAAAATCAGCTCAAGTTGGTAAAAGTCTGTGCACCCACCTAAGTCACGGCATTCCTCTTCTCTGTTAGTGATTGCAAATTTGGCAATGTTAAAGCAAACACACTCAAAATGTTACCAGGGAGAAGATTAGTTTGAATAAGGAGCTGTCAAAGATCCCTGTCAGATGGTGGGGCACCACCAGGCACTTCTGCCCGAGCCCTCCCGCACACCGGGATCCCAGGAGGCTGCGAGGTGCCGGTCCTCACCATACTGACCGGGAGCCAGGCAGCTCCTCGCTGCAGCTGCTGCTGCCCCCTCCAGAAATCAGCCACAGCTGACGAGCATCGGACTCTGATCTGTTCTTTTTTTTTTTCTTCAAATTATTTTCTGTAATTATCTCCGGTCTAATTGTGACACATGGAAGTTCTGGAATTTTGTCACCCTTTAGAGAGCAAAATTCTTTGGGACTGGGATTTACACGTTCCTTCTTTGAAAACACGCACAGCTAAAGAAGAACCATTCGAATTCCACAGAAATACCAGATTAATTCAAGTCTACAGAATAAAAAGCTGCACTAGCAAATGTGCACTAGCTGAACATGCTGTGTCTTATGCAACAATTTAATTCCTCTCCTGTTTTCTTCATGGCAACTCCCAGTAAAAGACAAACTGACCAGGTCACATAAAACTAAACACCAAATCAATCTGCATGGATGGTCTGCTTAAATGCGGAGATGCTGCTAGACAAGTCCCTCCAAATGATTTATACTCTCCTAGGGATTTCAACACTATTCACAGCGGATTAACAAATATACGTGAGTCATGCAAGTTTCCTTATATTTAAGAAAGCCCACAAGCATGTGGGAAGTAAACAAAGATAACGGCTGAGATAAACAACACTGCTACATCCTGATTACACTTAGCTCACAGTAAAAAGGACAAAGAACAGGTTGAAGCCTGTGATTCTGGATGATCTTCTCCCTCATACCTACAGGGCTGTAAGGTACGCCTGAATCACATCCATGCAAAGCAAATGTTCCTGTCCTCCCCCACGCACCAGCTCTATGTGAATTCTTCTTTCAGTCTGTCAAACTCTATCTGTATCTCTTGCTCTAACCTTATAACCTAAATTTCTAACCTTTCTTCATGTTTTTTGTAGGGCTTGGGATAATTTAGTTCGTCTGCTCTCTAACCCCACCAGACCTCCCACACGGACAGACACCGGCCTGGGGAGAGGATGTCTCTCTTTGGGAGTGCTAACTTAGTGAAGTTGCATCCCACTAGGATGACCAATGCTGCTCCATGGCTTCACTGCACTGCCCTTAAACTAAGCTGCTCCAGGACTATCACCTCCACTGGGAACAGTGGAAGAATTGACCTGTCCCTGTGAGGGCATGAGATGAGTTGGAGGAAGGACCTGAAGGACCTTGGAGGGATTGAGTCTGCACCCATGCTATGGAAAAAGCTGCTTATCAGCCCAAATGGAACAGCCACCCCAGTTTTAGCATCTCATCCCAGATGAACAGACTAGCCAGGAAGAGAGGGTTTGGGCATAGCCAGGAGGGTTAGGGACAACATCAGTGAGAGACCAGATTATATTGTAGAAGACGATAAGGACTAACTTGTACTTGGATGTGTCCATACCTCCTCGCTCTGTTTGTTTGCTGGGATTGGTCTGTTTCTAGGATGCTCACACACTAGGATCACGTTACCCAACAAGGGAGGGAGAGGCAGAGGTCCCTTCTTTGCCCCTGCCAGTAGGATGCTCTGCTTCTCCCCAGCAGATGCAGCTTAACAAGCCGTGCTGCTCTCTCTGCACTAGGGTGAAGAGGTTTGCATGGCACTGCTTTGCAGCCAGATGCATTATTCTCCCACTGTTCACCCCACTGTTCCTCAGCAGCAAACAACATTTTTGTTTGTTTGTTTCCTGCTGAGACACAAGGGTGAGGAGATCTCTTGAAAGTTGTAAAGAGAGGAATGCAAACCTTGCTGCAGTCCTGCCAAAGGCTGCCCACAGCGAGTGCAGTTCAAGTGAATTCCTGGCTGTTTGACTGACTCTCCACTGCAAGAGTGTCTGTATTTCTGTAAATCCTGTCAACTGCAGGCTTTAATTGCACCAGCCTCACATGTACAGTCATATCAAGCATCAGCTGGCAGAGGGAGCAAGGCTCCAAGGATTCCCTCCACTCCTCAGCAGCTGCACTGTCACACAATTCTCCATCCCCTTGCAGCTGAAGGGAGAGGACCAGGCTGCAGGGGAGAAGGTTAAATAACTTCAATGATACCAGAAGTAATCTGCCAGGCAAGACACGGATGAAAACTCTATTTCAGTTAATAACTAATGCAGAAAAATGTAAAAGACATATAGGCATAAGGGCTGTCCAATGTAAAGCATGAAGAATACGGGGCAAAGTTCTGCCCTTATTTCTGTCATGATGACAGAGCAGGAAGGGAGCAAGCTGCAGCAGCTGCCACCACCCAGCAAATCACCTCCCAACCATTGCGCAGGCACAACAAGCTGCAGGAAGACAGGGGCCACCAGTACAGTGCTGACCAAAAACACATCCTAGTTTTGCCTTTTTCTGACAACTCCACTCTCATCTGCACAAACAAGATACATTCCTGCTCTGGGAGCAAGGTCCGGGCATCAAACACCATGCAATACTGAAACCAATGACCCGAGTGTTCATTTGAACAGTGAACATTTTGACAGGCCATCTTTCTTTTTTTTTTGCATGGTATTTACATACTTACAAGCAATATATGTGGGCCCTGTTAGTTGAATCACGCTCACTGTTACTTGGGCTAGAGGTGTAAAAAGGGTGAAATCTCCAAAATACAGTCCATGAGTATAAACCTGAAAGTCACTACACAACCACAAAAATACACTCAAGCTGCAAACATGCAACTCCAGGTACTTATTTTTCAAGTACTTATTTTTCTGAATACAGATAAGGCATCTTGCAAACACTGCCTTTGCAAAAATGTTCTGGGTGCATGTGGAAATAGTCTGAAGTGAAAAGCAAACAAGAATAATACATAACTTTTAGCTCAGATTTCTCTGGATTCATATCCAAATGCCATATCAAGATACTGACTTCTGAACAACAAAATGTACAGTAATAAAAGCAACGTACTTTAATTACAAAGTTTTAAAATAACTCCAGAGGTATAAATAGTCATAATAGGAAACACATTCTTTATGGGAGTCTAGTTTAAATGAGCACCCTGGAAAACCTTAGCTGAAATGACTGAAATCTTGCCCAAATAACCAAAATGTATCAGTGTACGACTAATTATATAATCTATACTAACTTTGATACAGCCTTATCTACACAGAAGCATAAACTTTAGATGTATGTAGTCATATAAAATTCACCTTAATTAATTTATTCAGATTTCATATTTTATATCTATCATCTTCAAAAGGACAAAAAAAGGATTTTTTTTTATTGCATAGCTAGTTTTAACATCAAATTCTATTTTCACGCAAATCAGAATTCAATTAAATACTCACAGATTTAGAAGTTCACTTTTTTAGGTTAGTTTTATTTGCATATTTTAATCAAAATATACTTTGCACTTGAAATTGAGTCAGTAAACAAAAAAAATCCCTTTTATCTGTAAAATAGGAGAGTTTGATTGACTGTTCCCAGCTAAGTGCTTCCACTAAGATTTTAGAAATCGTAGATCCTAGTCTCCCATGCTTAGGTTGCATTCAAAAGTAAGGAGAAGCCTTTTCTCAACTGAAAATTAGCTAACGATCTCTGAAATTAATTAGCTGAATCCTTTGAAACGGAGAAAGTATCCTTTCTGCCCCTAGAAAGAACTGCGCTGTCAAAAGCTTTAGCACTTGAACAACACGTGACCAGACGCTTCGCCAAGCACTAATTAGTTCGCTCGTCTCATGTTCTTTACCACTTGGGCAACAAAGGTGTTGCTCAATGTTTTAATTAATGTAAATAATTCAAATAAATTGCAGTAAGATTTAGCACACTTCAAAAGTATCTACAAAGAGTGAAAAAATTAGCTGAAAACATGGATGTAATTCTGAATAACTAACTATTATCCGCTTCATTTACTCACTGCCTTGTAAAACACAGTCCACTGGCAACAAAACTGGCTGCAGTCAGATGAAACCCAATGTTTGCATTGGTGACTTTCCTCTCACAACAAACATTTCATCATTAAGCAGAGAACACATTTTTGTCCTTAACACAATTATTAAAATATCAGATATCCTCTGGATGTCAATCTGTCAAACAGCTGCTGACAATCAAGCCTCACAGTCAAAACGCCCACTATTTCCACTTACAGCAACAGGCTTGGACTACAAGTTTCAATAGTCCTTACCTGCATGGCATGGTCTCTTTTAAAACACCAGAAGTTTATCTGTACTATAATATATACCTCAATTCATTTCAGGTTTAACAAAATGCATCCATCTGCTAATTTTTACATACAAGATATTCAAATATAAACCAACTTAAACACATGCCCCACAAATATTCCTGTAACAGGTCAGCTCGTACCACTGTTTTACTTACTAACCTGAAAACAAATAAATTCTGTTGCTGGGCGAAAGCTATCTCGAATCTTCACCAACCCCCCCGGAGCAATGGACATTTTCACCCTTTTCAATGGGAAGGCAGAGCTCGCTGCCATACAAAATGGGAATAACATCAGGAGTTTCCTCCTTTAGACACTCAGCTGTGTCCTAGCTTTGCAACAAGGAAGTAGCAGTGAAGTTCAGTTGCTTTTAGAAGCTATTAAGGCACATATACAGAGCAATCGGCTCTCTGGACACTCCTCCTCCGCGAAAGCAAAGTCTGGTACTAGAGAGCGAGGTTACCTACCCCCTTTTGTGCTGCCGGGCTGAAACGTGGCAGGGCAACGCCACCCTGGAAAACAGCACCATGAAAACATGCCTGTCCTGTTACCCTGCCAGGAGCTACAGAAATAAACATTTTTCATCACCTTTGCAAACCAGCGGGTTCATCCTCCAGTGCGAGATCTGTCTGTACCATCTCCTGTTTCAGTTCTCCGATTTCTGAGGCAATTGTGTCAATGAGCTGCAAAGGGACAAAAATAGTATGACGTCAAGCAAGTGGAAGAGGCGTGGAAAAGGAGCCTGGGCAAGTTTAGTCACCAGAGATTAAAACCTTTTTTTTTATCCCATCCTATGTGGATTTCCCCTTGTAAAGGAAAAAGGTTGGGGACACTTGGAACTGTTCTTGGAGAAAGAATAACGCTTCTTTTGTGCCTGTACAAAACTTTCCAGGTTGGATTTTTTTTGTTTTTTAATTTAAGTATATTAAATCTGCAGCTTCAAAAGACAATTATATTATGCAATAACTCAAAAGAACCAAACGATTCGGTCAGTTCTAACATCTATTTTCCACAAATCAAAACAAAAAATAAAGTTAGCAGAGCTCGAACTGCAAGAGTTATTTCAGAAGGGACGCCCAGCCATTGCTACAACATTTTGGTGGATGAAAGGTAGTAAAGTGACTAGAAAATTGATAGCTGGTTTCCATACAAGGCCTTGGGCTGTGACCAAACTGCAGAAGTTAATGAGACAGCCCAGCACTGCAACGCTTCAGCTTGGGTACAACCCCATCCCAACTTCAGCAAGACCAGCAGCTCATTTCAAAGCAGGAGCAGTCAGCGAGAAGGGTCATCCCGAGCGCTCCGGCGTTCACTGGGCAAGCACCTGCCAAAGGCAGCGGAAGCGAACCGTGATACCCATGGCGCGCTTTGCCCAGGCCAGCCTTGGGTGACACGTGGTGCAGAGCCCCCACAAATAAACCCCGGCGCAGAGCTCCCTCGCCCCCACGTATGGGAAAGATTTGCTGCAACATAGTCCCCCCCACCTCCAAACAAACCCAGCAGAGGAAATAAAACGAACTTTCCAACCCACGTCCAAAGGCTTCATAGTCACTAGGCACTACCTTAGAGGCCAGGTAACACTGGTAGCTTCAGGAGGGCAGTGTTTCTGAAGAATTATAATAATTAGGCAACAGTTTACCACCTTGCTTTATAGCAAGTTTTCTTTCCCTCTGCCTCAGCTATTCACACCTTCTTTCCCGGTGCCGCATTCTTCCCATCAATTCGAAGGAAGATTCCCCCTCTGTTTACAGTGGGCCAACCCCATTAAGTATACTTTAAGTGAGAATTAACTACTGTACGCTGTATTCATACCACAGGCTTCTTCCTTTCAAGGTCAGGGTCCTTGGCGGTACTGTACCCCGCTACTGCATTATACAAAGCTATTCCAGACAGCCTCTGAGTCACTGCAGGGAGATGTGAGCAACCTGTTCCCGCACAGAAGAAGCTGCAGCCCCAGCACAGGGAAGGTGCTGGCCCAAGGCAGCATGTTCTCGCTTCCCGGCAAGGCTCAGTACCTTTGCGCCCTGTACGCCAACAAAAATTGCAATTTAAAAATAAAATGATTTGGGGCTGACACTCACTAACTAAAAAAACGTAACCACCAGCCTCTGTAGGCCTGCACGCTCCTATCATGCACCATATTCAGAGGGGCAGTGACAGTCGAAGAAACAACTCCGAGAACATTTAAATCAAATATTTCTCCTTTTTAAAAAAACACCTGAAATTATGACGAGCTATGCCAAGTTTTCGAGTCAACCATTAAAATCAGGAAATTTAAATAAAAAATTTAATCATGTGATTGCTGCCCGTGTTTAAAAGAAAATAAAATCACTGATCTATGGAAAGTTCTTGGCTACAAACCCAAACCAGAGCTTGTTCGTGTACTCAGCCAACTTTTGACAGCAGTAGTCCTTCTGTACCTGGAAGTAGAAAGTGCTCTGTTCCCCCATTTCACTTGATCTGCTCATTCGGTTCCAGAGTCAGTTAACGCAAAACCGAGAAGCTGCCTGGAGGCATAGGAAGCCGGAACGACCACACTTCACTTCCAAGCTGCGACTGAACAGGATGAACAGAAGGATCAGCTCCAAGAGAGCCGAACCTAGAAGAACATGACCCAAAAAGCAACCCACTACATCCCCTAGCTACAACAACCACACAATATTTTTTCATAAACCATCTTAAAGTTAGTTTTAAATAACAAAAGCCACTCTAAAATATTGTTTCAGTGTATTTCTTCTTGTTATTTTTATCAAGCTGTACGAAATGCAAGCAAAAAAACCCCTAATAAACAGCTGTTCAGAAAGAAACAGACAATTTGCCATTCTTAAACAGTGAGTGTGACAAATACAGGAAAATAAAACAGAGCATACCTTAGGTCAACAAAACCATTCCAGGCTTAGCTACAGCCTATCAATTATTAAATTAAGATTTCCTCTTCTTGGATTAAAATCACAACTCATATCTGACTGCACTTCATTGTGGAACACATAGCCAAGGGGCTTTCTTTATTAATTAAAAAAAATATTTCTAATGCTTCTCAAAACAGAAGGAAAAAAGAGTCAGTTTTAAATACTTGCTAAATTTCCCCAGTCTCCGTTCATTATTAGATCTGTTCAAGAGCAATGAGGTAGTCAGCCACCACCATATGAGTAAAACACAAGCTGCTGAAGCAAGCCTTATTACACCTCTTGGGCTTTTGCAGCCGCCTTTTCCCCTCTAGTTCTGCTGCAGCTTCTCATTTCAGTTTCTCAAAACAGCTCATAGTTGCTCGACATGGTTTTCTATTCCCTTTTTGCACTCCCATGCCCTTTACTTGCATCTTGGCGTGTTAGCTCCCCACTTTCCTCCGTCCCTCCTCTTTCAGGAGCAATGGGCTCTGACTCAGCCCCCTTTTCACACACGCAAGCACAAGGCTTGCAAATTTTCATCAACCTCAGTGCCAGGAAACTGAACTTCTAGCTGAAGCCAGACTTAATTTAAGGCAATATCCTTCTCCTCCTCCCATCCACTGAGACCCTTCCCATCTTCCATACCCGCCTCCAGGGAGGTTTCTCAAATGCAAATTCTCCCAGCCTTTTGGGCTGCTGAAGGAGTGCAGTTGCAGCAATAAGGGCTGAAAAATTAACCTTCTCAGTGGATGAAGCAAGGCTCAGCTTTTAGCTTGAAGTCATGGCCTTCCCCTGGAGATGTCTCCCGTTCATTGTGTGGGAGGGAAATTTTTCAAGCAGGGAGCACATGGCCTGGCCAAAACGCTGAAGGCAGCCATGCACACGAGCAACCTTGTCACTTCTAAGCAAACAGCTGCTCCTGCTCGTGCTTCGGGGAAGGTGTCACTGGAGGTGGGCACCACCACTGGGCGCAGCACAGGCCAGGGCGCGTCGGCGCCTGGAGCCTCACACATGATCGCAGCCGAGCCACGGAGACCAGCCACTGTGCTGGGCTTTTAAAACATGAACTCGTGATGCAAATCAGGAGCCAGATCTCCATGTATCATTAAACATTATTAAAGGATTTAATCTGTTAATGAGATGGACCAGCTGTAAGCATGATCTCTGCAGTGTGGGATGATGAGCAAGGCCAACAGAGCGGTCTATTCACTGAATCAGTTCATTTCCAAGGGACTGCCATCAAACCTCCTGCAGAGACTACTCTAGCTCTGCCTGGCAACAAATGTCTCTCTCTCAGTGGTCTTCCTTCAAATCTGAGGTGTTTGCTTAAGATCTGAGCAGAGCAGGAGACAGATGGTTCGGCAGCCCCACGGCTCCTTCAAAGGAGCAGCTGTCTGCAGGGACAAGCTGCCCGGGAACAAGGGGAGGGCGACTCGGTGCTCCACCAAGCTCCCCAGGTCCACCCGGTGTTTATGTTCCCTAGGCGGGCAAACAGGAGAGGCAGGGAGGTTGGGTGCCTCAGGGTCACGGCGTGTGCCAGCACGCCAGCTGGGCATGGGAAGCCAGCCTGGCCCTGGCAGCACACCATCACGGCGGCAGCAGCAGCTGCGAGCTCTTCCTTCAGCTTGTCAGGGTTATCAGTGAGGGTCCGCACATCCTGCAGGAGGCTGGAGTAAATCAAAGGCGGGGAAGGGCAGTCTACAGGGAGCCTCTTAGAACCGGAGAGAGTTGCAAACCAGCGTTCCTCACGCCGTTACCGTCCTTCTCAAGTTGTGCTTCTCCCCTGTGATGTCCTTCCTGAGTCCTGCTTCTCCCCTTTGACAGCCACCAAGGCGCAAGCAAGCAAAGACCCACCCCATGACAGCTTCATTCCCCTGCGCTGGCTAAAAAGGCGCTGCAGATTTCACAGCCAGGCCCAAACCCAGCTCTATCTCCAGCAAAAGCTTCCCAGGATCTTTCTAAAACATCTTTCTAATGCCACTTCAGTCACAGCAAGGGGAAACGGTGACCGAAGCGGAGCAACCACTCATCACGCCAGCAGCTGCCTTTGACTCACAAGCCTTCAGCTCCACAGCCCAGACATCCTTCCCTACAAAACTTCCTAAGATGCTAACGGACAGAGGCCGCTTTCCTCCGCGGAGCGCAGCGCATCATCTCTGCCTGAGGAGCTCTCCTGCATGGGCACCACGCCATGGCTGTTAACTGGTTGTGAAGTGCTTAAGCCAGAATTGGAGAAAAAACTCTCGGGAAACAACCCCCTCCCAAACAAACAAGCAAAAATCTTGGGGAACTGGGGAAAAGAAAAAAATCTAGTCCAGCTTGCACTAGCAGCATGATATAAGGCTCAGAAATTCAAGCTGGTCTTACACCCCTTGCTTCACACTATCATTTCCCATATCAGCTTGAGCCCAAATGCAAGAACTGCTCTGCACATCAAGAGTGTTACTTGAACATTGAGCTGACCCCCTACATTGCCCGCTCCCACTAGGAGCAGCTGCGGCTCCTTGGATCGTTCCTTTTTAACCACTGTGCACCATGCTTTCTGCTGCTTTCCAACATTCAGCTTTATCTTTGCAAGTATTGGTAGTTATTTTTGCACATTTGCCATATGTTTGGCCTCTTTCACACAACTGCTTTTAAATACTTGGCTGGGAAAGATACTTGCTTATATAAATTAAAGTTCTTCGAAACAACAGTTTTAAAACCAGGTTTTATACATATATTCCCTTCAAGTCAGGACAGCAAGGATTGCTACACATTTTTGTCTTGAAGACATTAAGGCATCTTCATGATGGCATCATCTTTTTGATTTGTATTTCTGCCTTATAGAGAACTTCCTAGAAAGCATCTTTCCTCGGTAGAATTCTTCCGGTTTTGGTGAAAATTTTTTCTTTCATTCAAAAAAAAGTTACTCTTCTCCTGAATAAAAAAAATCTTTTTGGAGTTAAGTCATCTTGAGCATTTTTGCAATTAATTGACACATGCTGTTACACCAGCAGCACCTGACCAATTATTTTCTATCAAATACCAGTAAGGTGCAGTCACAAATACATGACATAATTTCTGAAGTATTTAGGATGAACAAAACTTCTGGTCATTATACAGCATAAGTGATGCTTGTGCACTTAGCATGCTGCAGGAGGAGCTTTTAATAATATGTTTCTACAAAACATAGCAAGGATCCTGTGTGTGCAAGATGACTAGATCCAGGCCTTAGAAAACAAGCAGCAGGAGACTGCCTTCTTTGCAGCACAAGGCTCAGGATGTTTTAATTCTTCGGACATATTTCTCTGCTCGCAAGACCGTGATTTCTATTTTGCTGAAAATAATGGAGAAAGTCTCTCATTGATTTTGACAGACTTGAAATCAAGACCAGAAGAGGTAGTTTCTAAGGGAAATATGATTGAAGCAGAGAGGGAAACATTTCTGTCAGAGGCCCCTGTTAGCACAAAATAACATACATGAGCCCTAAACCTTCAAAAGTGATGTGAAGAAATCTGTCACGGATTATTTAGGACTAGGAAACAGCTATTACTCTGCTATGCTACAGAAACAAGAGGTTTACATAAAAAGAAACGTATCTGAAAGCATCACATCTTCTCAGGTAGGAAGTCAGTTAACAGAAAAAAGAACAAAATTAAAACATAACTTACAAATACATAACATGCTAAATAACCAGTTGTTTGTCTACTGTTTTTCCTTTTTGGCTTATTGGTTAAGCAGCACTATTCTGTAAGTAAGAAAAGAAACTACAGTTCTACCACTCAGTCAACTGTTTTCATGTGAAATAAAACACAACCACTGTAAACCCAAATAATAATGACTCAGAAAGCATGAAGTCACACAGTAGCCCAGTACAACACTGCCTAACCAAGCCTACCCTAAACATCGGATTGCCCCAAATACTCAAGTACTAACTGTTTACATTCCTAAAATCCAGGAATGAAAGAATGAAATGGAAACAACTTAGACCACAGTATTTTTTTTCCTAATGCATCATGCAATGCTTAACGTCAGCTGAGCCTTCATTGAACAATACTCATCTCAGCTTTTAAAGGCTGACAAGGATGACAATGTAATTTATATATATAGCCCACAAAATAGAGCTCACCATGGGGTTCTCTCACCAGGAGCATTTTTTCATTTCTATGTTTTACATCTTTCAGAATGTCCTGTAAGCATTAAAAATCAGAGCAACTTCCAAGCTCCTCTCCAGTGTGGGTGTAAGAAGCAACTCATCCTCCAGGAGCTACAGGTGCCTTTCGGAAGTGCTCCAGGCAATGCGTGGCCACAAGAAGGCACAGCCCAGTGCCTCTACTGAAGCCTAGCACAGCTATGGGTCTTTTTATTCATTCAAAGTTTCTCAATCTTGACAGGATGACAGGTGGCTTAGACTTGACAGCTGTTGCAGAACATTTTAGAAAATCATTCACCCATTGCCTCATGGCAATTGAATCCCTGTTTTCTGTACTGAAATGCAAATAAGTTTGACTGAAGAATTAACGAAACTGCCACGTTTCTTAGGAGTGCATTAAAGGAGACAACAGAGATGACCATTGCAGACAGTTTCTGAGCTCTGCCTCTTACAACAGCTCAAGAGGAAAGGTGAGATCAGCGTCTCTGATCTGGAGAGGGCATGCGTGCTGAAGACAACCGAGATCAGTGTCCGACTGGACAAGCGCGCCCCAGCACTTACCCCTTTTCCTGCCAGCATCTCATTTTTCATTCTTGCTGGAGCCCTGCATCCTATTTGGCATCTCATCTTTGCCTTCCTGTTTTGATAAGCAGAATGTAGCAACCCTCAAAGAGCACCCTGTGCGTGGAGCTGGCGGAGCGCCAGAGGCACGAGCCAAACTGGGAATGCTATTTCTGGACTTGTCCAAATGTCTGTATACAATTAAATATTTTGATACATGGCTGCAGTTTCTGGTTATTTTGCACAGTCAATTTCCAAGACCACTAACATTATTCAGTATCTTATTCATCAGTAAGCAACACGGTTTTGGCTGATGCTTGATTTTCAGACAGAAAAGCATTAATGGTGTAACATTTCAGATGTCAGTTCAGTACAGTTGGAACTTAATAATATTTTGATGAGAAGAAGGATGATTCAGTAAAAAGGATGTTTGTCAGAGACATATATTCACTTCCTTGCTTCACCACAGACTCCCTCTGTAACCACTGGCAATTCAGGCAATTACCCAGCCTAAACTCCATCTTTGCTTCCCTTTTGCTACTCGCTGGCTCTGAGCTTTCATCAAGTGCTACATTTAAAGACTTGGCAGAATTTAGCTTCTAAAAACACAGGCCTTCACTCTTTGTAAAATGGGGACAATAGTCTTCTCCTAGCGTACTAATGGTTGAAAGAATGAATGTGGAAAAAACCCAAAGAGACGGTCAGAAGCTACAGCAATGGGGACTATTTAAGTACAACCAAGAACAAACAACAAGCTGGCGTTTCCCATTGGTATGTGCCAATGAATTTCCGAGTAAAAGTTACCAAGAATAGCAAGATACTTTTTATGAGCACTTAAACTGCCCTGAGAAATTGTAGCCCAGCATGCTAAAGGTATTTTGGGAAACTGCAAATTACCACGTACAGCACAAAAGCCATATGCAGAAGTAGTCTACACACACGATCTGGAAGGACATCTGGAGAACTTTCTGAAGCACAGGTAACACGGGTAAGAGGATCTCTCTTACTTACCAGGTCTCCAAATCACAAAGGAAGACAAGGAAAAAAATATTTGTATCTAAAGAACACATGAAAAACCAAAAAACAGGTAAAATAATGCATACAGAAAAATCTGATGGGTGAAGTGCCTTCTTTACTAACCCATCCAGCTCAGAGCCAAAGTAACTGTTCTTATGATTTTACAAGAGGATGAGAAGTTTGAAAAGGTGCCTCTGAGGCATTTTTTATTTCTACTGTTCTTCAGGCCATTCCCCTGCCAGGTTGTCCCTAGGAAAATTTAGACCAACCTTAGAGTTTCTCAGCTGACACTATTATAGCCTTAAAACAGCTTGGCATCATGAAATTGCTATGGCATACTGCTGCCCTAATCATTTTGAGTAACTTCATCCATGATATCAGCATGATCAGGAGGTATACAAAATCATCATTTCAGTGTTTATACACCACCCAAGAGTTACTTAAAGGTGAAGAAATCAACCCACTATAGAAAAGGACTTGGACACTTGCTTGCAGTCCCATCGACATCATTATTCCCTCAGCACACACATAAGCAAAAATCTAGAAATATTCCCCATAATTGAAATAGTTTCTTGCTATGATTTGAAAGTATGACCATTCAGCCCATACAGCTGTGGACTGCCATCAAACAAGGTAATGTTTGTGCTTATGAGAAACAGGACATAACAAAAGCGTATTGCAAAACCACGAAGCAGTTTCTGTCCCCAGATGACTCCTGTTTATTGCTGACCACATGAAACTCAGAGTGAGCCAAAGAGGAAAATATTCAGTCACTGCAGCACCAATCTTTCATTTCTTAGAGATTGGCCTGGTAAGATTGCCTCAAGATAAAGAGAACATGCAACACATTAACTGGGCATTTCAATGTGTACATGTGTCACTACAACTGTACTATGAAGCTGCTGGCCTGAATAGTGGTCCTGCACACTCCTTTAGTAGTGATTATAGCTCTGACATTAGGCACAGTTGCTTCGTTCCCCTTTACCCATAGCCTACTATGAGTTTTTTCCTTCTATCTGCTAGAAAGGAGAGGAAAAAAAGTAGTGCCACTACTTAAAGCTTTTTCTGTTCAATCACATTGACTGCAATGCTAGACAAAGAAGACCACTATTCTTTTCCTTAATATAAGCTGAGATGGCAGCAAGTAGCAATATCTTTCGCAGGAAGGACAGCTGGAGGTGAATTTTCTAAGAAAAAGACTCCAGATAAGCTAATGCAGTGCTCAGAAGCACCTGTAACTTTCTCGTCGCTCCTCAGAGTGAACCTTCACCTCACAAGGCAGTCACTACCACCCTGGCGCTACACTAACAGCAAAATGCTAGTGCAGAACAGATAAATTCAGCTTTGTCATATTTAACCCTGATCCCAAGCCAGACTACGTGACAGTTTACTCTCTTCCTCACAACAGTTCTGAAAAATATGCATATAGTCCCCAGGCAGGGGGAGGACACTGCACCTTGCTAGGTCAAGATGCCTTCAACTGCGTGGCACTGCCTGGGCAGTACTCTCCTTGCCCTGCTCTCCAGTACATGGTGTCTGCAGCTGTACTCACATGGTGCACAGGAAAGGTTTGTTAACCTCACTGCACAGCAAGTAGTCTCTGGAAGAAAATGTTAACCACAGTCTTCTCTGCAATTTACTTAAGCCCTGCCTCCAGACTTCCCTCATTATACATAAACAAAACACAGTTAATGGCATTCAGTGGTCTTTTGAGAACCATACTGATTAACTCCTACCCCACCTCCACCTTCTGCAGTGGAGATGCAGGTAGAGATGCAACTTGAGATCTGACGGTTCTCCAAAACCTCCCTCTCCACCCTACCTCATAAAAAGACCAAAATGAGTTCCCACGTCGCCCTGGAAAAGAGTTAGTGCACCACAGCACAGAAAACCCTCTGACAGGTCCTCCCAAGCTGGAACAACCCGCACAGAGCGGGTGGCAGAAGGGAGGACACACTTCAGCAGTGCGATCGCTCATGCCTGGGCTAAGCTACTGCTGGTGCTCAGATCTGGGGCCAGTCATGCAATTTAACGTCACAGTGAATACTGGGAAAAAAAGCAAAGTTAAAACCCAGGGAAAAATGCACTTCTAAAGAATTCCAGGGAGTATTGGAGGGGAAAAAGATGCTTTGAGCCAGAGCCCTACCTTCATGCGGCTCTGAGCTCTACTGCAAATCCAATGAGGCCTGCATCACTGCTGTACGCACAGGTGTTTCTCAGGGTGTCAGGCAAGGAGTGCATATGTTACACCCCATACTTCTTGGCCTATTTCATGCATCACCATACTTCAGCTCTATTTTGTGATGCAAGACAGAACTGAGAGAAAACGGAAAGGCTCTCACCTGAAACTATTTCTCACTGAAATATATTGTATTAGGTGTGCTGCAAGCCACATGACATCTCAAACAGCATTCAGAGTACAAGGACACTAAGTGAAACTATTTCTGCTTTCTTTGTGTAAGCACGTGAATGGCAGAACAGAACCACTAACTCTGTGCCTGTGTGACCCAGGAAGCTGGGCTGAGTATCTTAATGGAAGAAGGATTAGGTTCCTCTAAAGTATTTAGGCACCTGAAGACACAGACATGCACCTTGCTGGATTTTTGGGAGTATTGCAGTGAGCTAGACACCAGCTTCTTGTTGATTTCAAATGAGGTGCACTTAAGCTTAAATACTCCAAAGAATGAATAATAAAAAATCCGACTGATATATATACACAGGGACTACAAAGATAATATTTTTGTGAGTGTTTGGATAACATAAAAACAAACAGCCCCCCTCCCCAATAAAACTAAGCCAGTAATGATACAACTTTAAACTTCATAAACCAGTTTATGAAAGCTCTGATCATGTTATGCGTGTGTGTAAAAAAGCTTATATTCTCAGTACCAGCTGCAAAGGAAGCCACAAGCCCTTTTGTACCAGATATTCTATTCAGCATACAGGAAAACTATATACACAAGAAGTAACTGGATGGCAATCTAACCTCAAATAAAAGCTGTAAAAAGAGATCCTCAGTGAAATGCTTCCCATTTTACAGAAAAGATATGCTACATATCACAGACTCTGTTGCACTTTCTGCAGCGCTAGTTGCACAGAAACCCACGTGCTTTATTTTTTTGTGTTGGTCTACCAAGACACAAAACCCAGAGCCAGTAAAAAATGATATACGTTTTCTCAGGACTGGGGGGGGGGCGGGGGCGGGGGTTGTTTTGCCTTTTTTGTCAGAGACACTAAGGCTCTTTACAGCTGCTAAAGAGAAAATAAGCAACCTAGCACTTCAAAGCAAATGCATCCTCCTAATTACTGAAATAAATCAAATATCCCATTTACCTTAAAGAAACTTCCTCTTTTGTCCAAACAACGGGCTTCCATTGTCAAAGACGACATCTTCCCTGGGAAGACTCCACTGAATGCCTTGAACTCCTGAAAGCAGAGACATTTTTCATGGTTAGTCCAGTCTGTAGGAAATGCCTTTCTAAGCCACAGAAACAGTCACAACAAGCCTTCTGCCAAGATCTTTTTTCGTCAACAACACAGTGCCATTTATTTCCTACCAAAGCCCTTATATATCCTTTTCGTCTACTATCTTCCTACAGATTGCTTCAAAAAGACAGTGCTTGGAGTTCCATGTTTTCCCCCTTCTCCTCATAACCAATCCTGCAGCTCCGGCTAGATTTTAATGTGCTCATTAAGGAAGAATGCTAAAACTTAATGATTGCTTTGTTTGTTTGCTTGACCTCAGCCTGCAGTACAGACAGAACAAATGTTAGATGTCACCGCAATCCACTCTCAGGGGTTACAGTTTTAATGGGGCCGACTGTGAGGGAAGAAAATATCATCCACATGGGAGAAAACACATTGTCATAAATGCAAAAAAAAAAAAAAAAAAAAAAATCCTTGAAGTTATTAAAATACAGTTAACTCAGAGTCGTGTCCAAGAGAGAAACTGAAGATGCAATTGGGAAGAAACAGCATTTTCCATCGACGGGTGAACTGACCAAACTGGTAGATACCCAGAAGAGCAGAATGATGCACAGCTAGCCCACGTACAGGCAAAGAGAAACATCCTGGCGGTAATCTCTAAGCATACGCAGCTGATGAACACAATTCCTCTAACGGCACTACCAGCTCACCCCAGTAATTCATGCACAAATTTCTGATCTAAACAGGAGCTGAGCACCACAGCTAAGAATACCTTCCAGGATTGTCCACAGCAAGCTTTTAATTGCCTTTAAAGAGCCTCCTCTTCTCCCTCCTCACACATTTAGGGACAATATAGCAGGTATTTCTGCTTGAAGCTCCAGCTAACTAAATGATCAATATTGCAAGTGCGAAGCACTATAGGTTAAGGTAGAGGCACAGCTTTTGATGTGATACACATGTAAATGAAAATAAATGGCAAGGAGTAGCAGTGAGGGACAGGCTTACAGTGGCTGCAGATGAAACGTTAGCAGAAGGAGCAGCTAAGGCAATGAATTTTGAGAGTTAAAGGAAAAAAAAAAGGAGACTCCCCCACTCCCATTTCTATTTCCTTCTAATGCATTATGAGAAAGCACTAACAAGGGCAAACAGGACCAAGGAGGAGCTTAAAAAAGGGGGGGTGGGAGGTTATTGGAAAGGCCTGGCAAGCACAAGCACTGGAAAAGGGTGAGAGGTAAAAGCAGGAGAAAAGAAATATTTTCTCGTAGAATTAACACGCAGCAGGAAGCTTAAAATTCCTTCACCCCATTTCTAGAGCTCATATCACCACGGCACTAGAAAAGGTTACATTTTTCCACTTATGGGTTCCAATTAAAAAGCAGCTGTGCTTGGAAGCTCATGAAGCGGCCTGTTTTCCAGGAGGAGTTTGCAGGCTTTAAAGGCGCAAGGAAAAATCCTGAATTCTTCATTCTCATGCAAAGCAAACACTGGAGGACAGCCCAGAGAAGCCCAAAAGCAGTGCTTAAAATCATAATTTATTTTTTAATCAGCACATGTATAGGAATAAACCCCTGATGAAGCACTTAAGCATTGTGATCTTAGTCACTTTATCTAAAGTCCATCTAAACAACCTGACCGAGCCAATCCTGGAAAAGGCTGAAGTCCAGGGAAGTGGGTGGGTTTGCAGGTGCTACTAGACGGGTTGGGCTCTGTGCCTTCATTTGCCACATTGAAAATAGCAATAAGGAAAGCTGGGAACAGAGCAGCTCTTCCACCCTGGGGAATACCAGACATTTTAAAGGCTCCTCCTATTTGATATCAACCATTCGAAAAAATTCAAAGCTTAGCAGAGTTTTTTAATTACCAAATGGAAATGCTTTCCTTCGATTAATTCTGAAAAGAGAATTCTCACTTGAAAGGCAAGGTAGAGGGAAAGGTAGAGAGAAACCCAACAAATCCCTTCCCATTTTCTTCAAGACTCCTGTCTTCTAGCTTTCAAAGCATCCTTGACCTGCCAGCTGAGCCAAAGAGCCGGGAGCCCAAATACCCCGGCTCCTCAGAAGCCATTTAGCTGGGCTGCTGAGCAACTGGTAAAGCAAACAGCTTCCCACCAAAGGGGAGGTACTTTGCCAAAAACTAAACTCTTCCTACAAAACAACTTGACTTTAAATTGTTTGCAATAACCACCAACATTTGCGATAACCAACCCAAACTCCCCAAACTGTTTGATCAGAGTTTTTCCGATCAGTTCTCAAGAATATCTGTATCATTCCTCCTCTGACACTATCTTACTAAGTATCTGTACAGGGTATCCATCCTCTTCTTACCCCCCAGCCTTCTGCCGTCCTGAACTTTGTGGAGGTCCCAGGCCACAAACCAAAAGAATAAAACTTCTGGTACTAAATTCACAAGTTCACCTTGATTAGGAAGCTTAGATGGCACATAACTCAGTTCTGTGAACCTCACTCCCACCCAGACATACGGCTCACTCATACATGCTGGTTGCTCTGATAGTAAAGAAGTTTTTTTCTTATGCGTAAAAGGAATCTCCTGTATTTCAGTTTGTGCCCATTACCTCTTGTCCTGTCACTGGATGCCATTGAGAAGAGCCTGGCTCCATCTTCCTTACTCCCACACATCAGGTATTCATGCACATTAGTAAGATCCCCCTGAGCCTTCTCTTTTGAAGGCTGAACAGTCCCAACTCTCCCAGCCTCTCCTGGTATGCCAGATGCTCCAGTCCCTTAATCATCTTCATGGCCCTTTGCAGTACTCTCTCCAGCCGGCCCATGTCTCTCTTGTGCTGGAGAGCCCAGAACTGGACACAGCACTCCAGGTGTGGCCTCACCAGGGATGAGCAGAGCGCAAGGATCACCTCCCTTGACCCGCTGGCAGTGCTCTTCCTAATGCAGCCCAGGATGCTGCTGGTGTTCCTTGCTGCAAGGGCTCATTGCAGGCTCATGTTCAACTTGTTGTCTGCCAGGACACCTGTAACCTTCTCTGCAAAGATGCTTTCTTACTGGTTGTCTCTCAGCCTGCATGGTGCATAGGGTTATTCCTCCCCAGAGCAGGACTCTGCACTTGCCTTTGTTGAACTTCATGACATCCCTTTTGGCCCATTTCTCCAGCCTGTCAAGTCCCTTTGAATGGCAGCAAAACCATCTGACACACCACTCACTCCTCCCAATTTTTTATTGGCTACAAACTTGCTGAGGATCCCATCATACTTGCTTTCATCATACAGGTCATTAATGAAGATGCTAAACAGCAGTGGCCCCAGTATCAAAGCCTGGGATATACCAGTAGTGACTGGTCTCCAGCTGGATTTTGTACTGCTCAACCAAAACCCTCCAAGCCCGACAGTTCAGCTAGTTTGCACTTGACTTCACTTTTTACTTATTTAGGCCACACTTCATCAGTTGGTCAATGAGGATTGTATGGGAGATTGCACTGAAAGCCTTGCTGAAGTAGAGGAAAACAACATCCCTTGCTCTCCCCTTGTCCACTGATCCAGTCATTCCATCACAGAAGGCTATCAGGTGGTCGGGTATGGTTTCCCCTTCGTAAATCCATGCTGACTGCTCTCAATCACCTTCTTGTCCTTTGTATTTCAAAATGGTTTTCAGGATCATTTGTTCCAACACCAGGGACTGAGGTGAAGCCAACAGGCCTATAGTTCCTTGTATCCTCTTTCTTGCCCATCTTGTGTTTAAAACAGCTCTGCTGATCTCCCCTCTCCACTTCTGCTAAGATGATGCCAGCAAAAACAATCACTGAGATGGAGCCCACAATTTCAGAAGCAAAATCAGATATTCCAGATTCTGTATTTAGAGACTCGCCAAGCTGGACATCTCATGTGTACAAGTGTGATGCCAGGAGAAGTTCACCAAAAAAGGGCAAGAACATGCATCACCAACTCATAAGTTCTTAGTGAAACATGGATTCGTATTGCCCCTTGCTTTCACTTTGGATGGTTCATAGGGTCCCAGTTTTTTTGTGTGCTCAGACAGAAAAGTTTGGTCTTCTGCTTCTAGTAACAAGCACCATCTTGCAAGGTCACAGAAAAGGGCACATCTGCCACTTCCCCCTCCTTCTGCACACAGCAGGAAGGAAACATGAGGAAGAACCAGCTAAGAGGCTCAGCATCAGCTTCCAGCACCAGAACCACTGGGATCACAGCAGTTTGCAGTAGGTGAGGGTGAGGCAGAGTTCAGAAGTGAAGGAAACAAGAGAAATACTTTATTTCCTTGCCAACTTCTTTCCAAAATGATCAGTGTTATTTGTAACATACAAGTAAAAAAGGAATTAGGAAAAAAAAGCAATTTTCCAGATTGATGCTAGCCTTT
The DNA here is from genome assembly GCF_036370855.1 of Dromaius novaehollandiae. Taxonomy (NCBI): domain Eukaryota; kingdom Metazoa; phylum Chordata; class Aves; order Casuariiformes; family Dromaiidae; genus Dromaius; species Dromaius novaehollandiae. The sequence continues at coordinate 115,060,266 of NC_088100.1, read as the reverse complement.
TAATGACAATGCCAAATTCAACTCTATAGTAAAACCACAGATTTCAAATCAGTTACGTTAGGGTTTTATGAGCACAATCATGTAGTTAAATTTGCATCTCTATTCTCAGTCATTAATCATTCCATTTGCAAACAATGACCTCTTCATGGGAAATCTTTTTTTTTCTCTAATGTAACCACAAGGACATCTACATGGAATACTATTACCAAAACAAGACCACGCCAAGATTTTTGAGTTCATCTTATTTCGGAACACAACAGAAGTTTGTAAGCTTCCACACTTGTATGTGAAGAAGAATGCAAACATACAAACATGTAAAAACTGTCCTTCAAAGAACAGTATAGGTCTCTAAGCCAGGAGAAAGAAGAAAGTTTCAGATCATTGCCTGTTTTTCCTACTGGAAGTTCTGAGGCTTTGTGCTTCACTGTAGCCATTATTATTTATGTAAAATTATTATTATTACTACCTCTGTGACCATAACTCAAGAGCCTGAACTAAGCCTGGGCCTTGTGCTTCCCAGCTCTCTACATAGCGACTTAATCAATCCATACTAAATAATTGGCTTTGCAATCAATCAGATAAATTGTAAGTGTAATTTCAAACTGACTCAGGATGACCTAAATACTGTTCCATGTTTGATGTTTTTCAGTATCTCCTGATTAAACTGGCTCACTGTGAAACACTGTTTTTTCAAACTGACACTTCTGCAGTGTCACTCCAGAATCCAAGAAACAAACTGGACTCTCTTGTTTCTATGTGTTGTCACAAAGACGACTCAATTTAGGCTACAAAATATGTAAACAGATGTAAACATCCATTAGTAAAAAGTGTTCTGTGGGAGGAGGAACATTCCCAAGAATTAGGGGTGGCTCTTCACCTTCTTCAACCTTGGGTTTCCGAGGGTACATAAAACATACATAAGAAACACTGAAGACAAGCAAATGCACCATCAGGAGGTTTCATTTCTCTACACAGCCATCTGCCTCTTATATTTCTGCAGATCCAGGCCAGCTTGCAAACCCCTGCTCTGAAGTGGTCCCTGTTAAGTTCTGATAATAAGAGATGGACAGAAGGGAAAAATCCCTCCCCTATATTTGGGAGGTTGGTGGAGAGAAATGTCAAAGCACACCTATTTCTATACATACTTGAGGCTGGTATTTTCCCCTTCCTTTATGTTTTATGGACTGAGGCAGAAAATTTGGATAGATGGGTTTAGGCACTGCCTGGGTGAGTGCTCAGAAATCCATCTGAAACTGTCATTAGGCCACAGGAGCCAGCTGACTGCATGATCTCCGTGACCTTCTGTCTAGCCAGATGCAAGGTGGCATTTGCTACACTTGTTGAAGCAGACAGTACCCTACCTACTGCAGTCCATGCAGATCTTCGCTCTAGGGGTAGCAGGTGCTAGCTCTAAGACCTTACTTGGCTTCTGCCTGTGAATGCTGCTTCTTTAATGGCTGGATGGCTCCCTTCCAGCAGGGGTAGTCTATGCTGTAAGAAGTACCGTCTTCCTACAACTCTCCAAATTCAGGACAAAATATGTGTGTAAAAGGACAAGGCAGGACAGGAAAGTGGAATGATTTGTCTGCTTGGCTAATTCCTCTGAAATACAATGCTATAAACAACATCTCCCCATGGCTGTTGACTCCCACGCAAGCTGCTTCTTCCAATCCCTTCTCCTGCTTTTCATTTACGCAAGAATGCACCACTCAGGCACCTAACATAACCGAGACTCCAGACTTTCCTCTTGTCACAACAGCTTCTATTTTCCTTCCTAACAGTAGCACAGCAGCAAATCAGTGTCTTCCTGGACTGCTCGTGATCCTTCCCTCCCTTCAGCCCATCTGCTGCCCAGCCTTAGCTCCGGAAGCCTTGCTCATATCTTCATTACCTTAATCTGATCTTGCCTTTACAAGGCAAAAATCTCATCTTCTTTATCTATAAGTCCTAGCAAAGATGAGAAATCTATGTTCATTACTGGACCCAGAGGACAAAAGCCACAGGGATCTGGTGAACTTAACAAGTCCCCACCCACCAACCTTCCCCCCACCAGCTCGGTTTCCTAAGGAATCTGGACTATACAACTGCACCGCCTTTCTCTTCCTTATTTCCTAACTATGATTTTTGACCTTTTGGCCAACCTAGCCAAAGCTGACAGAGAAGAGTCTCTGTTTATGAACACAGGCAAAGGGATAGAGGGAAGAGACTCTATTCAGGCTGTCACTGAAGGAAGAGAGCTATTTAGCCTTCCTTTGGCTGGCTGATCATCAGCTTGGAGAACAACCCAAAGAGACTGCTCTGGAAAAGTACACTGCAGGAGATATAAAACAGAGCTGAAGGCAGGGTGGGTAATCCAAAGCAGCTGGAGAAGGGGCAGGGAGAACAAGGGCATCTCAGCAGCGCCAGGGAGGAAGAAGGGAGGGCTGTTGGAGAGGATGCTGCCCCACAGTAGGTTCTTGAGGATTTGGCAGTGGGGTTGTGTAAAGAACAAGGAGCCAGCTCGGAAAACTGAGCCTCATTACATCCATTGACGGCTGCATGGTCTTCCACACACACATGAGAACCTTCTTTCCTTGCTGCTCCTCCAGGCAAGGTTCTCAAACTGAATCCCCTTTGCCAGCCACACTTTAATTTCCCTTCACAAAATTCATATAGGTTATTTCACTTTCGAGACCTCCTCCTTCCCTTATCTGTGCTCTGTTATCTTTTCCTTTCAGGAACCCCTTTTACTTCATTAAATCTGCCATTTTTCTGCTGCCCTTGCATTGCTTTCCACCTTCTTCCGCCATTCCCACCTCCTAAAAGCTGCCACTCCATTTGCCCTTTTCCCTCCCCTCCTGCCATTCCCAAGGAGCATTTCAGCAAACATCTAACATGAGCATCTGCCTGCAAGAATTTCTCCCATGACGTGCATGTGCTTGTCTGTTTTATGTATGTATCAGCAGGGCTCGACGTAATCAGCAGGCATTAGAGCAGACCCCTCTATCCATCACAGAGGCCTCCCTTTAAAAACTGGTACCGGAGTTTGAAACAAGTCTGGGAGGAATGGCCAAGTCATTTTATTCAGAATAAAGCAAGCAGGGGAATGCATTTAAAAACCACTATTTATTTTAATCATTTTGCATTTTTCTTATGTTCTTGAAAAGTAAGTTCTCTTTGACAAATTATCTTAAAAACATAACATAACCTTTACGATAACTTTGGTATCTTTTTGAAATCTTAGTGTAGTCCTAGTTGTATTTAAGCAATTACATAAGCTATTTAATGTTCAGATTTTTGTCATTTTATGTTTAAAAAGCAAATGATGGCTTTTTTTTTTTTTTTTTTTTTGCTGATTATTAGTTTTTACCTCTTAAGTGGTCTATTTAGATAAAAAGTTGGGTTTAACCAAGTGAGACATTTTGAGGTAGTTAAATGAAATTAACTTAAAACTGTTAAGGGAGAGAATGGGAAAAACTGATGTATTAATACTCGTGTTTAAAATTTATTAATGTGTCAAGAAGTGCTGTCCAATGAGAAAACCTAAAGGCCAGTATCTAGGAACAGTATTCTTCAGTGTTTAGAAGTAGCAGATTATTATTAATTTGCAAACTGGAAGAGGAAAAACACTTTCCTGTTTCTCCTATTCCCAGTGTCTCAACTTCAAACAAACCAGTCTTATCAACCAAATCCTAAAAGCCGAAAGGAGAACAGCCTCTCTCTACGTCTGTCAAAACCAGTTTTGAAGCCTCACCCAACCCCCTATCTGATCTAGTGACCTACGACGAAACCGTTAAGCAGAGCAAGTAAAGGCTTCTCGCTGCCTCTGAAACAAACACCCCATTTACTGCTCTTTTTTGGAATGTCTCGGACAGCAGAGAATCGATCACATTCACTTTTGGCTACGAAGTGCCCTCTGAAGGGGGAAAGCTCTATTACAATACAGTATTTAACACAGAAATCATTTTCTCCTTTACTGAGTAACTAGCTCACAAGACTTTAAGCAGAAATATTCCAAAGCAGATCATTATGGCTCAACTGTAAGTCAGTGACAGCCAACCCTGATGACCAAATCAACACTTTAGAGAGACCCTCCCTAAACCAGCAGAGTGTGCGTGTGTGTGCACATGTGTGTGTTACAGGTTTTACTATTTTGCAGCTAGGTAGAGCAGGAGAAAACGTTAGTCCAGACCTACTTCTAGTATTAAATGGCACAAATCAGCGGAGGTCAGCAGAAACACACGCATTTATAGCTGCGAATGCTGTCCCTAAGCTTCCCCTTTATCCAGCAGCAGGGCACAGCAAAGGAGCTGAAATACAACCCCTGCCATCTCAGAACAGAAATGCAAGTAAGCTAGGTACAGCCTACTACATTATGCACTTCACAGCCTATGGCAAGTTACTATAATATTATAATGAAGCGATAGCAACAATTTATAAATACATAGCATTTTTTAAAACAAAGCAAAGTTGCACAATTTCAGTGAAACCTATTTACTGGTGGGTTAAACTGGATGGTCTTACTAGAAATGGGGAGGATAAATATTTATCATATATAAATATTTTACCTTTTTTAAACGTGAAAGAACACTTTAAAATTCAAGCCTATGCTTGAAAATATGCTAGGGGATATACACAAAACTTCCTATTTTTCAGCAAATTTAAGCAGCCTTGTGGATTTTATTTTCCTGTTCTCTTAGCTCATTTGCACTACCCCACAGAGAGGGCTGCGTTTATCTCTAATCCACAAAGCTCTGGTTTGTCTAATCACTCTGACCTTAACTGGGTCTTGGCAAAGTTAAACTTTTCCTTTTGAAAGTATTTCCTTTGAGAGGTTAGCTGAAAGCCTGCTTCAAGGGGGGCGCAGATACAACTGAACACAGTATCACTTTGAAAAATCTATCAATTAAGAGCCTCAGTCTGAAAACTACCCTCGGTGCCAGGATTTTGCAGACCTCTCAACTCAAATGTTGCATTGTGTTAGCACAGCTGTATCCACAAGCAAAAAGCGAGGGGATTATGTGAAAAGGACTCTAGCTTCCGCCATTTGTCTGACTGCAGAAAGGGTTTACAGTCATTTCTTTTTCCAAATAATGCAAGAGCACATTATGGGTACTTGCACAAAGCAAATAACACATACAGCAAAAATGACAACAATCCAGTTTTTACTGTGTCACATTTTCATACTTTTGTCATTTTAATTAAAACATTTTTGAATAAAAAAAGTTGGAAATAAAGAGAGATTGATCAAGGACTGTTTAAGTGCTGATTTTACTTTTAGCTCTGCCACCTGAATGTAATGAGTTTGTGTGAACTCCTTCAGAAAGACCCTGGTTGCCACCAGTATGCACTTCGTGAGCAACAATGTATTTGCCCATACTGAGCTAAAAATATTACCAAGATAGACACTCGCTGCACCCATAGGCAGAAGAGCCATAAACGACTACGTGCAATCGTTTTCAGGAAACAATACTCTCTTGAAAAGCTGGAGAGGAAGCAGAAATATGCAACGCTCCTATAACCTTTTCAAAAACAGTGAGACGATACAGTGCTTACCACTCCCCTGACTTGCCTCTTAAAAATGCATTTTGCAAAATTCAAAATACAGTATCACTGAACCAAAGGCCCATGCATTTAACTAATGAGGTTAAATACCTCACTAAAGTCCCCTAAGGAAAATCATTACCTTTCCCTTCAAGAAGGAAAAGAAGTTACAACCATGAGGTAGTTAAAGCCCACAAGCAGAATTAAATGATGTGCAAGTATTTTAATCAGTGAAATAAGGTTCAGTTATACCACAACTGCTGAGCCTTCAAGTGTTTTAGGTTTCTACATTTGTTATAACAGGTATTTTCATTCTTAAATTCTATTTTGTGGTATCAGCAGAACAAGACATTGCATATCCCAAAGGCAGTAACTGTTCCTCGCAGGCTATTAACATCATGGAGCAATCTGATCAGGGCACAAAGCTCCCTCTGTAGGAGCGCCTTGCCTTTTGCTAAGTTATAATCAAGACCTTTACCAGGACAGTCACTGAGATACTCTGATTTTTAAACAGGAATTATGGAAAAGCAGCAAAGTCATGGACTTCACCAAGGCCACTATAACCCTTATCTCCTATTTCATCCACAATCCTAATCTGGGATCTGAATTTCCATGGGTTGGGAAAGGACAGGACAAGTAAAACCGCTGAAGATCACTAAACCTACACAATGGCATGGGGCTCAGGACATCACCCATGGAGAAAACAGCTGAAGGCTGGGAGAATACAGGAGAAGTCTTGTGCTTACACTTCCTTAGGTAATCACATAGGGCCTCTATCCTCTGGCTTCCTCAACCTCTCAGAGGCCTGCACAGAGGAGGCCAGAGCTCCCAAAAGTCTCTAACCTCCTCAAGTACACGAGCCTGAGGATGGCCTGGGCTCACACACATCACCCAAGGCCCAAGGCTCTCGTCTTGGCTCCCACGAGCACGACAGGGAGGTGTGGTGAGGTTGCAAATCCAGGAGGCAGAAGTGATGCCTTGAGACCTGGCAAATGAGTCGGAGGGGCAAGACGTGGTTTCTGGCAGTGCAGCAAAGTGTTCAAAGTCCCAGTTCAGCACTCTCACCCTGGAAAGGCAGCAGGCAACTACCGAGCATGGAAATGTGATGTTCCTCATGCCTGAAGCAGTGTGGAAAAGCCCACACTTCCCAGAGGTAGCCACTGAGGGCCCCATCTATACTGGAGCTGCCCAGACTTGCCGACTTCACCCTCTGAGCATGAGTTACTGTTCCTGCCCAGCCCTCTTCTACACATGGCTTGCAGGACAGCCTTCCTCATCACCCTACTCTTCACTGCAGTGTCCTACAGATGATCTTCTGCCTACATCAGTGGCCACACATGTCCAGCCAGAATGCAGATTACCCTCCTCCCACCTGACAGTCTGACCACCAGACAGCACCAGTTTTGCATACAACTGCAAGTGCTACAGAGCATGGCTGATGGATGTGATAACCTGCAGCATCATGCTGATATGTGCTGGGTTTTTTTGCTTTGGCCCAGAAACCCCTTTTTCTCATTGGTTAATTTATTTGCTCTTGGCCTTGTGGCTTGGTTTTCTTCAGCACCACTAGTCCGGATGTTGGGCAAAACTGCAAGCTTGTGCAACAGTGACTTCCCCACCAGCTTGTTCAAAAAGTTGTTGTGGATGCTGAGCTACAAGTGGTGAGCTGCTTGTTATCCTACATCACATTCACAGCCAGCTTGATAATCTCAGCACAGCAAGCAGATACACTGGGATGCCAGGACAAACCCACTCAATACAGTTGCTCTGGTCAAACAGATGATGCATGTGGCCTACAAGGAACTAGACACCAGCCCCGGCAAAACCAGGACTTTGCCTTAGCCTTTGCCATTTTGCCTTTTTTGACATGTTGTCTTGTCTTTTACTTGCTAACCTTCTGTCAGCCTTCATTTTCTTCTTCATAGGAGGATACTGGTCTAGATGGGCCCTCACTTGGACCCTGAACGGCTGCTCTTTTGCTAGTAGTCCTTCTCCCTAGAACAACCAGTTGGCAAAAAAAAAAAACGCTTCCTCACTCCCCATTCACAGCTTACAGAAAGAGTGATGTTCTCCTAGATATTGAACTGTATCACGCAAAGGTTACATGAAGGTTACTCTTCAGCTTCCAGGTCACAGTCTTTTCCAGTTTTCTCAGCTGATCATTTCTGAGACCTGTATTTGCATCCTGAAGTATCAATTCTTCTTGTCATCCTGGTTAACATAACAAAACTGCTAACATCACAGCCAAGGGCTCCCTTCCAAAGACTCCTTCACCTCACTATATGTTAAGCCATAGAATATTAGCAACCGCTTAATGAATTACTGTCTTGACAGACTTTGATCTCCAGGGTCTGTGAACCAGTCTAACTGGCCCGTTTATATATAGCTGACTTACCAACAGTGGGAACAGTCATTGCCAAATTTATAAACTGTTCTTTCTGCATTTGGTTTCAGCTAGTCATCACTCCTGCCCCAACCAACTTTCTGCCTAAAGGCTTATTTTTTCACCTTAATTCAAGAGCCTGCTCATTGGCAGCCTTTTAAGATACTAAAGGATGAGGAGGAACTATTTGAAACATGTTTCAGCACAGCACTCTCAGGAGAGGGATTAAGTCCCATTAGGTTTTGGATAGATGTGCTGTCTCACTCAGCTATCTTTTATCCCCACTGTCTCAGAGACACACTGTCTTTTACCTATGCTGAAGTTATAAATGCACAAATGAAAGCATTTGAAAATCCCATCTGAGAACTGTTCAAGAGTTGGCCCGACCCTGAAATGAACAGACATCATATCATTGCTTCCAACAGGAGCATACAGTTAGGCAAACACTGAATGCCTCAGAAAATCCAACCCTTAATCTTCTTGATAGCATGCCATGTTGAGCAAAGTTTGTTTGCTGCGCTAGCACTGTCTCTTTGCAACCCTTCCCAACTGCTTCCTCCTCCTCCCATGCACTAGGCCACCTCTTCCTTGCCTGCTTCCATGGCATGCTTTCCACGTTACTGAAGAGGGAAAAAAAACCCAAACAAACAAACCCAAAGTAATTTCCTTTGGCACAGCATTTAAATGTGAAGGATATTATCCTGCCTTTTAGAAGAGAATGACTGTATGTTATGTTCATGTCTTGTTTTGCCTCTAGATAGGTCAGAGCAATACATTTAAGATTGGCTTTGGTTTAGACAACCTTTCTGAAGGTTCACATTCATCCTAAACTCCCTGGCCTGGATATCTCACAAAACTAAAATGTTTTCCAATATTTCAGTAATTTCCATTTGTTATTACTGCCAAAAGGAGGAAATACTGCAAACATTCAGAAATACGTTTTCAAGCCTCACCAAAAGCGTTTAACGTTCAACTGAAGTTACTGGAGGAAGCAAGAAAAGGTAATTGCTTGAATTACAATATAGCTTCAAGGTCTACGGAAACTTCAGTGGTCATAACAAAGCATTTAAGTCAAACGCAGAGGGGGACCGTTACAGTACTTCCATCTAGATGGAGATGCACATGAAGACTACCTGCTGGGCTTTACTCTGCATTGTTTTAGGCATTTGTGAAAAGCATCTCTGTCTCCTGGACCATAAACCCCAGAGAAGGATGAGAGTTTCGGCTTCCAGGTAGTAACTATTACCTTCTCGCGCAAAGGCGCCAAGCAAAGCTCTACAGTAGCACTGCCAGAGACAACATTCTCCCATTAAGCAGAGATGAAGCACGGACCTGACCTACTCCTCATTCAAGGAGGTTAAAAACTTTTATGCACTTAAAATATTTCCATGATTGAGGGTTAAGTGATTATATACGCTTATTTTGGTATTAGATAGCAGCATGTAGCATAGTTCCTTTCTCTATCATTTACTCTCTTGCTCCGGCAATTACTTATATACACCATAACTTCTGTTTCATCCTGTTTTAAAAATACATATATAGGCATGCTCAGTGAGAACTTACAGTATGAACACTGAAGGAAACTGCATTTGATTTCTATCTCCTGTCCTCCTCCCGTTGCAACTTAAATTACTATAATGAAGACAAACAGTATTTCCCCTTCCTGTATCTCTCATTTTGAACACAATAGAAGCAGAAAAGAAAGGGAAGTTTTTCAAACCAGTTCTGTATTGGGTTAACTTTGATCCCACCAAGATCATGGCAGGTTTTACTGCCGACTACTCACAGCCGGGTTAGGAGACAGCAGAATGCTTCGGGGGGGGGGGGGGGGGGGGAAATCACAACCTGTCACTATATTAAAAATAAACACAACATCTGTAGATACACAAAACTTTAGAAGATGGGGGGGGTATATTTTCCCCCTAGAATAAACAGCCTGATGGAAAAAAAGGGATACCTTCCCCTATACTTCTGCCTCTTCTCCAGAGCTGTCAATTTTTAGTTCTATTTCACAATCAATATATAGGAAAAAAAATCCTGCAAAACTGTAAGAAAACAGACTTGAACTTACAGCCATACAATGGCAAGAGACTTCTTGGATAACAGGTTTCTTTAGCTACTGGTTGAGGTATATGTGTTTAAAGTAGCAATAAATTCAGTACCAGACAGGGAAAGATGCCCTGTAGTTTATCATCTAAGTGCCAGACTCTGAGGGTCTTCTTTCTTATTTTGGTTAATCCCATACATGGTCTACTTTTCCTTGTTTGAAGAATTTTACAACATGACAGTATACAATAACAGGGATACTCAAAAGGACTAAGTTTAGTTCAGAGAGGCCCAACTTCTCTAGCATACCCCTCAGTCAGTGCAAAAGATAAATTGCTGAGAGTAGGACCAGAACAGACCCTTAAAAAGAGATGTTTTGCACTGACTTCTCCTGTACCCCTGTCTCCTCCCTGGTTAGAGGGAGAGCCTAGGGAGGTAAGTTGCCCTAGCCAAAGTTAACCTTTGCCAGTTCACCTCTTAGACCCCAAAGATGCTCTTTAGAAAGCTCAGAAGGGATGCATCAAGCCTCCTCAAGCTCAACAGAATAAACCAGGCCAGCCACACAAAGGATAGGACCATGACGAACGCTCTTTGTGCCCCCCCCAACCATCTTTTATTTTTTGGACCTTACGATAATGCTTTTCAAATTGAAACTGACTTCTGGGTAACTTGAAACATCACCAAACATGCCTGAAACTCCAGTGATCAGCTCTCTTAAGGAGGGGGAAAAAACTGCATACTTATCTTACACTGGATATCAATAATTCACACACAAGATGTTCTTTTCTTTAGATAATCTCAAATTCCTCCCATGTCGCTTAAGTATCTCAGAGACTTGAGATCAACCAGCCAGGAATGAATTTTATCTATTTTCCTAGTCTAACAACAGAAGCACAACTGCTCTGCACAGTCAAATACATTATTTATAGTATTCTCTACAGTCTCCTCTCAAGCCCATTGTGTTCCAGTATGTATTTTGTGTTTATCATACCAGAAGGCATTGAAAGGGGCACTGCAGACTACATATACTGTCCCACAGCATTACTTGGGTTAGCATAAACAGTAACGATTGCCTTTCTAGCACCCATCATTGGGCCTAAGCCTGTTAATAAACATCAGAAGACTAAATTTCCCCACTGCTCTAGAACATGTATGACTCCCATTTTAAAGCACTTCTCCAGTGTGGTACAGTATTAAATACAGCAGAGCTCTCACTCATTTTGCTCAGTGTTTTCAGAAATACTGAGCAGTAAGTTTTGGTTGGTTTGCAAAACTTCATACAATGGACCACAAAGGCTTCCATTTGTTTACCCAGAACAGCACAAGGGGGGGAAAGAAAAAAAAAGCCAAACAGAACTAAAAGTTGATTACCTTAAAAGTAAAAAATAAACACAGATTACTAGTGACCTGAAAACAACTGTAAATGTTGTATATAAAATTTTCAATGGAAAGATAGGATCATTTTTAGCCTCTTTACTATTTTAAAATAAAACATTAAATAGTTTGCACTGCAGTGAATAATAACAAAACATAGCTTTCAATTGTAATGCAACAGCACTTTCTAGTTGTATGTTTGTTTTTATCACTGATCTGCTGAATAGATATCATCTTTCTACAAAAAATAGCTATTTCATAATTGTAAGCAGCTGTCTTTTTCATTCCTTAGAAAGATTCTGCAGAGATCACTCTTTGCTCAACTCTAACTAAAGCATGCAATACCATTCAGGAAGTAGCTAATGCATAAGATGCCACATCCACTGCCCATTAAAATCAAAGGAAAGATTTCCATCCATGTCCGCAGCTATTGGAATGAGGTTCGGCATAGCAGGCACAAACCGGTACACAAGCCGAGTCAGTAAGAAAGCCTGTACCAACTGAGCATGGGCACTATGCTTGAGAGGTGGGAAAAGAAAGCACCTCTCCTTGTTTAAATACAACACACACACAGTGCACATGGCAGGGGCTCACAGCCCTTTGCTCCCCACACCTGAGAGCTGGGTGAGAAAATATCTCCTCCAGGTGCAGGAAGCTCTAAATTCCAAGCAAACGATTTGATGCACTTTTGGAGCTATGCAACAGTAGGGGCAAGGTAACTTTGAAGGTCCATGGTCTACAGGGACAACTTTACTAAACAAATCAGAATTATTTAGTTACCCACCCCTGGAAAGCATGTACGAAAACTGGCAGTCACCCAGCGAGTGATATGCAAAACAAAACATTTATCTTACTTTAAATAAATGAAAAAATGTAAAGAGATTGAACTTCATTTCCCCCTCTGAAAATAAGTAAAGACTAAGTGTTCAGGGCCAGCTAGTGTAAATCCACTGAAATGCTTGCATTTCAAAAGGATCAATTTTCACCATGCCTGTTTAGGAATGCAAAACCTCCTACATACTGAATTGAACTCGGTCACTAACAAGTGACTAACTTAGGTGGTTTTAAGCTATGCAGTTGTGGATTTACTTTTTGTTCGAGAATGATTACACTTGAATGTCATCAGCTACATTTCCCCTATTGCTTTCTGACCAAGAGATCAATGTAATTAAATAGCCTATATGATAGGGAAAAAAAAGAAAATCAATCACAAACAAGGGTTTTTTTTGTTTTACTGTTCATCTTAAACACCTGCACATTTTTTCTTTCTTTATTCACTCAGCACTCACCTATAAGTTTTTGCAGAACACCATCAGCTGCTTTTAGTCCTTCTTTTTGTAGCATATTTACAAAGCTGTTACCAATTTTTCTTGCAGAATCACTGCACGACAATTACCCACAACGTTGAGTACAAAGGAGAAGATGAAAATCTTGTATTTCATTCACTGATAAATTAATTGGAAAAACCATAAGAATACTGCTTATGTCTTGATCTATTTATTTTGTTTAGAAAAAGAAAAAAGTCTTCCATTTATTTAAACTGAACTGACTGTTCTCCACACAAAGACCTCCCATGTAAATACAGCAGATAGCAAAACACATATGCCCAAACCAGAGAGAGTTTTCACTGGCCTAATACGGTTAGGAGCCACTAGCATCGAATGGGTAAGCTCCCTGGTAAAGAAAGCTTCCATAATTATTTGCCTTGGCTTTGCATAGAAGTGGAGAGGGTTAGCCCCACTAGAGACCTTTCACCTTCTCGGCTATTACAAAACAGCACTTTTCAACCTGTGTTATGTAGAGGGAAAATTGCCATCAAGCCCAGAATGTGTAATTTCTTCCTGAATCACACTCTCTTGTTTTTTCCACTGTGTATAAGCAGACTGAGCCATGCCTGTGAGTCAGCTCAGTGTTGTACAAGCGTGCCAGCATAGCAACCAGGATAATCCCCAACGCCCAGCCCTTGCCCTTTTAGCTATGCCATGTACACATCACAGGAGATGAAATGCATAGATATATTTCACAGTTATGGGGGGGGGGGGGGGAGAACCACACACAAGAGCCTGGGGAAAGAACAAAGGGTTTGAATGGTCTTTATTTCTTGCCTGTTTGAGGATCTGGTATGTTGTGGGGGAAAAAAATAGGGTAGTCTAACAGTCCTTTAGAACAAAGTCTGTAGACGGGGTCAATACCTTTTATAAGGCAAACTGGTGTAGCTTAGACAGGCTTTCCATTCATAATCCCTTTTTCAGTCCTGAAACTGAAGTAAGAATTTCCAAACTAATTACAAGTTAAGTAAATTCTGATTTTTTCCTAAGGTACATATCAGTGTGACTTTCTCTGAAAGAAAAGGTAATTAATATCAGAAGAGTGAAGGGGATCTTAGTTGTGGGAGGTGGGGGGCAGAGGGAAAGATATAAAATAAGTCATAGAGTACTTATGTAAGGAAAAGGGAGAGACACATAGTGAACACTCCATAGACCAGTAAATGGTTAGCAGAAGGGGAGGGCAATTATAACATGCAGCCAAGCCAGTATCTCTATTCAACCTATGGGTTTTGGTGTAGAGCATGAAAGTTAGCTATGAAATTTAATGACCAAACTCATTTCTGGAGTACCTGTACATTTCTCTTAAGGATCAGGACTGAGACCAGTGACAAAAGTGATTGTTTTTATGAGGAACATTCACACACACAACTTCAAACAACTGTTCTCCAAAAATATTATTTTAATTAGATTTTTCAAACAACTGAACTATTTCTTATGGAGGGTGTGCTTGGAAGGGTTTTTTGAGGGACAAGGGATTTTCACCTACTCAAATATTTAGAAACTAGAATTTGTTTAACTTCTAAATATACTTTTACCAACAACATGAGAGAGAAGCCAAACATGACATACTACTCCCTGATAAACACTATGTTTATGATTTCCTCTTCCCTCCCATTTCTTGACAGAAAAAAAAAAAGTTGTGAAAACAAAAAGGTTATGACACATGCCGACAAAACCCAGGAAATTCAAAGCTGGAGCCTGTTGAAATATCTGTCCCAAGCTAATCCCACTCCTCTTCCTTTCTTTACATAAACACCACAGGACAGACAATGTTATCCTCAGCCAAGTTTCCTGGCTGGGGTCTAAGTCTGCAAACTGAGGTCATCCTTCCTATCCTCATGTTGCTCCCCTTCACCCTCCACAGGGTGCAATTCCACAGGGCAATTACTCCCTTTGACCTCTCCCTATAAGTTTTGTCTCGCTCATAACCATCTCAGGCACCTCCAACTTCTTAGTGGTCCTTCTTCTGTCACCACTGACTTGCAGTTCCTCAATATCATCAAGGTCACTGCTGCTTTCCTGATCCTCTTTCCTTCCCCAGCTGCTCCTTGCTCTATCAGGTGGCCCACTACTGGCGCTGTCTGCTCAGTCCTCTTGTCCTGACTAGCCCCAGACTCTCCTAACCACCTTGCCCTCTCTTTCTTGCAGCTGAACCGCTGGGGATGAAACCCTATGACTCTGCCAGCCTTCTTCCCTGTAAACTGTCCTTCTGGGATGTTCCTAGCAATGTTCCTCTTCCCGTCCACCACCCCAGGTCTCTTCACATTTTGCAGTTTTCACTATTTTCAGATCCCTACTAAAGCTCTTCTCCTTTTCTCCCCCTTTCTCCCTAGCATTTGCCTAAAGATCCTGGAAAGACAGATGTATTTCATTTCATAAAGCATCTCCAAGATCTGGCACTATACAAAAGCTGGAAAAGGTTTCTCATCTCTCCCCAGTCTTTCAACATCACACTTGTATTTGAGAATATGGTCCAAGACTCACCCAAACAACATGCCTATCCACTTCCTTCCTCAGGTCCCTCTCCAAAGAATATATATCCTCTCATACAGAAAAAGAGGGAGGAACTGATGCAGCTACCACTGACTGACCCTCTCCCAGACTGTCTTCATCTGGGCAAGAAAAAAAAAAAAAATAGTCCTTCCCTGCCTAGATTTTGGGATGAGCAGTTTTTGCTTCTTTGCCCAGGCTACTTTTGATCCCCAAGTGCTACAGGGAGGATTATCACCTTCAAACTTTGCTTCCCCAGCAGTGCCAGCACTCACATGAAGAACCATTTGATTACTACTTAGTTTCTCTTTCCCCACTGGATTTATGAGTTTGCAGAAACTACTAGTATGAGATCTCTTGAAGAAGGCAGTGTGGGTGTTTAATTCTCCAGTCTTCAATTGCTTGTGTAAACAATTTGTTTTCTCTCTTCTCTCTCCTGGGACAAAGAGTTTCGAAATAGGTATTTTAGAGGAATAAGCTGTGTTTGGTGAAATGGTGAAACCGGGTCAAAGAACTGACTATAGGAGACCACTTGAAATTAAAACACATAGACAGCTCCAGAGCTCTACTATATCAATGGGTTTAATGTTATGTATACAGGTTAGATATAGCGTTTTAGTCTCACATTTTTGTATTTTTGATCTGAATCATATGTGATGAAACCCAGAAAATTAGGTACCAGTCAGATGACAAGATATTTTCTAGGTTTAATTCTTGCTGCCATACAGGTACCAGAAGATTCCTGTGACTGCTAGCACCAACAAACATTGGCAATAATAGTGTATGGGGAGCTGGAGGGGATCGCCAGGCATACTGGGATATAGGTTTACTTAATTTTTTATTTGTAAAAAGAGCAACTTGAGTAACATAGCTAACAGAGAAACAAGTTATTCTGCAGATAATAAACAAAGCTGTCTATGGGTGAAAACGGTTCTTGTGCTTATGTACCACAATTTCAAGACTTACGCTTAATGTGGCATTTTATTGCCCCTACATTTGGTGCCAATTTTTATACAGCTTCTTTGAACCAATTCTGTGCAGTGAAAAACAAATCTTCACTGACAACGTCTATCAACTGCTCTTAAAATAAACACCAACAAGTTCATCTCTCTCTATTTTTATGCATCTCTGCATCCTCTGCATGAACACAAATCCCTGTCTCAAGGGAGTCACAAATCTTTCTGAGCAAGTAACTTGACCTGCTGTAACTGAGCTAGGGGGACTCAAGCCAGCCCTAAAACTCACTGTTTCTTTCCTGTTCTGCCTTCCTTCCAAAACCATAGCACTAAAAGGCAAGTCAAGTAAGGAAAAAAAAAAAATCTTCTCTTTGCAGGCCCTGAACCATGACCTCACACGTGCAGGATCATTGCCTCCGCTGAGTCCTTTGTCCTCCCCTACTTGCAAAGCCCTGACACACTCCTTGCTGGAGAAGATGAACATGCATGAGGCCCAAGAAGCTGGTTATCAGCTTCCCCCTTAAAGACAGAAATCAAACACACTCCATTACTTCCCAAAGCCTGGCTACAGGATAACTGGAGCTGCACATAAAAACCTGCCTGGGGCCAAAAGGCACCCTCCCCCGCCGCCGCCGCCCCCCCCCCCAGTAATTAGCTGTCATTCAGTGCAGAGAAACAACCCTTGTGGACCAGGAAAGCAAGAGCCTAGAGGGACTTCTAGTCCACTCTTCCCATGCCCTCCTTCACCAGCCAAGAGGGACTGCTGCAGCCAGCTGGGCTTCCTGATGCTGCTATGGGCTGAAGCAGTGAGCAAAGCTCTCCTGCTCTCCCCTCCAGCCCAAAGCACAACAGCAGCAGCTGCTGTCAGCTGCAACCCTGGGTGCTTTCAGCTCACAGTTTTCAAGTTTATTCTTAGCTTGAAGGTCTGGAACCAATTTTTTTTCCTTTTCCCTTCTAGATAAAAGTCATATTCTGCAGAATATAACTTCTGTGGTCCTTCCTGTCCAGGGAAGCTACTGTTCAGCAATACACTTTAGTGGAAAGAGACTCAGGCTGTAACCCTGGCTTTAAATACATCTACCACACCAGTGGGCAACTAGCTTCCCACGCTCCGAGCCCATTTCTCCTTCTACGCTTTGTCCCTCCTGCCAGTGAGAAGCCTGCTAAGCCTTCTACCACTGCTTCTTTGCACAGCATCAAACAAACCAGGTAGACAACCGCCCTGACAGAGCGTCATTATCCCTTTGAAGAACTGCATGCTCAGTGAACCTTTGACATCTTCTGCTCACTAATCTCCCTTGATCAGAAATGTGCTCCCCACCCACGAGGAGCTTCAAGCAGCGGCCACGGCTCTGAGCAGCTCACCACACAGATGTGCATCTCTCCAGCCTCCTCGAACGTGCAATTTCACACAGAGGCATGTACCCACCCCGGGCGCACATTTCACACCCCACACGAATTACACTGACATCACCATCCTATAGCGTGGCCTGGAACAGTAACACTTTAATTGGTCATTTCATGACCAAGGCCAGAGCTTCGAGATAAACAAATGATAATGTTGCCTCTTTCCAGCAACACAAGATATTTATGTGTAGCCTTGGGAGTCCAGAATTTAAATTATGACCGTTTTACAGGCAAGAAAACTCTTTTAGGCGTTTGCAGAAGTAAAACAAATTATCAGAAGAGCTGAAGCCTTCAATATACCCAGATCTAAAGACAAATGTGTACAAAAATAATTGAAATAAAAACATTTCTAAAATGTTTGATCTGCAGGTGTTTTCCTGCTAAACATGTAAGCTTTATTTATGTCAATAACTCCCACACATACTAGCTATTTGACAGACAAGCAAGATGATTCGGCATGTTTTCTGACAATTCAAAAAAACCAGAAGTTGGCTATATTATCAAAACTACTAAAATGATAAACATTTCTTTTGCCTGCTTGGATTTACTCCCATTGCATATGCTGCTGCTACAAAACCCTCAATTATCTAAGGCATTTCTGAATTACACATCTTATTCCAAACGTTCAGCTTGATGATGTGGGTCAATGCAACCACCCCAAGCTGACAAAGCAAGGAATGCCACCTTTTGCAGACTTACTGGCATACACTTAAATTGCCCAAGTAGATTACCTTACAGCCACAAAAAGCCACACCAGACAAGCCGGTCAGGCCAGAAAGACTACAGTACAGAGGGCAACAATTTTACTCAATACAACAGTCCTCACACTTTAGCCCACTACTATGATGACCCTCCACTTCTGCAGCACAGCAGCATCACCTTCAACATATTTCCGTCAATTCAGCTATACCACCATCAGTAACAATCATGTTGAGGGATCAGATCACAGATAAAAATCTCACTATAACACATGCCCCCTGCACCAATCTTTTCCTAGGTTCATGCTTTGCAATATACTTTGTCAAGCATTGATGTTAGACTCGGCACCTCCCTGTACCAGAAAATGGCCTAGTTTCCCTCAGGGATGAGCCTGCCTTTTCCTAGCACAGATCCATGGACTCCAACACACTGAAGTGGCACTGACTCCACACGTAGGCGCTTTGTTGAACTGAATCTGAAAGAGTAAGGGCTAAGGCCTTGCTGGAGTTAATGACTGTCTGAAAGGCAGGGAACAGACACTAGTGTAGAAATAGTGTTAGGTAGCCAAGCAAATAACTGCATTGCTTTCAGCTAAAACCTAGCTTTCAACTGACAACCAATGCCTGCCACCACCGGTCATGGGATGAATGAAAGCAAGGAATTCAATAAAAAGGTGAGTCACCCTACAGACAGAGGTTTGTGTTTCTACTCCAGCATTAGCAGTGAATCAAGTGTACTCCTTATTTCTGCAGAAATAAACTTCTCCACTTCTCAGCAGAATTCATGACAAAACAGTGGTAGAGAGATTCATGACATGAACATCACAAGAAGCTTCTTCCTCCTGTCTTCTAATATTGCATTACATTTGACTAACAACTTAAAGCTAAATAAAAATCAAATCATTTTAAACAATACTGCCCTTCTTAATGGTCTCCAAGTTTGAAATGTAAGAGTTGGACAGTAATCACACCCTGATACTTCCCAAATTTGTGCAGCACCAAAACAGACTACCAGAGACTGAAATGGACATCTGATGCAATCAGTAATTTGAATTCAGGGCATAGACGACCGATGAGCATCACAGGCTCTACTGAATATCATTCTTGTGCAGATGCTCTTTGCCACGCAAAGTTTGACGCACACATTAAATGCCGAGATAACAAAGCATGGTAACCGAGGCAGATGATTTAGGGACTGGGGCTACAATTATATCTGTCTTCTTAGAGACAAAACATTTACAGGTCTACTGTGCATTTAACTGAGATCACCTACCTCCTATTTCACTGACATTCCACAACCGGATTACAAAAATAAGCATTAGGTAAAAGACAAGGGTCTAGTTGTTACACTGTTTCTCTCTTTTCTGGCACTGGAAACTCATTACAAAGATGGCTCTACAGCTAAGCTTACAAAGAGTGCATTATTTTCACAATGTTGTCTGGAAATCTGCAGATAAATATAATTTTGAAGACAGCCACAGAGTAAACTAATGTATCTCATCCTACACAGGACATCTGATATCACACAGTACTGTGGGAGCCTCTTCTCAACTACCTGCTCTCTGAGGGAGCCTCAGGTTTCTGGGATGCAGCTCCTACTTACTTTGCTGTCATGGGCAGGTCATTGCTCTGGTTTTTGCACAGCCTTGGTATAGTCACGTCCAGCTCTAGATGCCAACTGTGCAACTGTTAGAAAACAAGAAAAAAGCCTATTGTTCATCAGGTCAGGTTAACCCCAAACTAGTCCCATTTAAGTAGGATTTGCCTGCCTGTCAGAGTAGCTTTTCATTTCCACTTGAAAACATCAAGCTTGCTGACTGATAGCTGTAGGTCATTCTAAGCCTACAAATAAAAACTTGAACTTAAATGGCACTGAGGGTTTAAGGAATGCATGTTTTGCTCTCTGGCTGTTCTGCCAATAGTCCTCTCCCTAAACCCAGTTAAAGCTTATCCTGAACACAGAAAACCCCTGACCAAAGGACTACCCTACCTCCTGTCCAAATGAGAGACTCCAGGAAAAACGGCTTACAATGCCACCTTGGAACAGAAAGCTGGTTTGAAAGAACTCTTCTCATACTGAGTACGCTGGTCCATCAGTTTAAGGCAGTTATAGGGGCCTAATTAACAGTTTTTACAATTAACATGGTATAGAAAAAGGGATAATGACAAAAATTTTCAAGACTGGATGCCCCAGATAAAGTCATGTAACTTCTAACAAATTGTCTTAAGAAGTATTAAATAGCTGCAATTTCAGCTGGAGTATCAAAGCTCAGCACTGTTCGGTTTTCATTTCAGTTTTCACTGAATATTTATCCAACAGCTTAGAGGCCACATTTAAAGAGGGAAACCTCCAATTCCTATTAAATGTCAATACGTTTTTGGGTACCATTCCTAGGCAAAAGGATGCCTTAAAGTAGGCTTTTACATCCCGACATACTCTGCTAAACTTGAACGTGTTTTTTAAAAAGCTGTTGCACACCCAGAAGGCTCTGTCGGCATCACTGGCAACTGCAGAGCATCCCATGCTTCTGAAGGTCTGGCAAGCATCTAAGCAGAGACTTAGGAACCTCACTTCAGCCAACTTTTCTGGGCCAAAATCTTCTGGAAAGGCTGGAATCATGAAAACAGTTCACTCTGAAAACTGAGCAGCTAGCTGGAGACAGAAAAGGGTCTTCTGTTTTTTTTAATACTTGTTGGATTAAAGCCATAAAGAGTAAATTAGAGAGACAGATAGCAGAAATAAGTGCAAATTGCAAGGACCTGTTCATCACTTGCACAGTTTTTTTGTGGCATTTAAATCTTGTACCATTTAATGCCACGTACCCAGGTCTGGTCCCAGGAAAAGATATTATCAAACTGTTTTCCTCCTCAGACTCGTGATTATAGAGTTCTGCTTCCTCAGTTGAGAGGACAAGTTGCTTTACTCACAGATACCATACATAATAAGCCTTTTGCCCATTTACATGAAATACCATGCTTTGCATATTGCACATTCACAATATATATGGCTTTACAAATGACAAGCATAGTACATGCAACCCTTAAGTCACCAGACTTCATGTTTTATTTTTGCTAGGACCTTTACAGCAGTTTTAAGAGTTAAATGAAATCTGTTGGCCTGTCCTCCACTAGAGCTCATTTAATAAAGAGGATCAATTAGGAAAAGCATGGCCAGAGAAAAAACGACAGACCATTCATAGCTAAAATTATAAATATATTAAGTATACACACCTGGCCAAATGGAAAGTTTACTGAGTATGAGATGGGCTGAACAAATTGTCTGCCTTTCTTAAATCCATTCTTCTTTCAGATAATACACCAGATAGCAGTAAAATATTCCAAATCAAGTTTTGCTAGTTAAATAAAGGTTATCCATCCCTTCTGTGGGACTCAAAAAGGACAGGTCAGCTTTGCTAACTCACAGGAAGGAAACACTTGTAACCAGTCTGTCCCTGCCTCAACCCCTGAAAAGAAACATCCTTATAATGAGAACTACAGAGGGAAGGTAACATCCACCTACACTTGGGAACTGGAAGGTTCAAGAAAAAACAAATAAACAAAAAACCCCAAGGAGTCTGCCCATCACAACTGATGCATTGCCTCCTAGTAGGAGGAGTTATAAATATGTTGCTAAGAATATGCATTTATTTGTGAAAGAAAAGGTGATATGAAGCAATGCATTGACATTATAAGACAACTTTCTTCAATTCACTAGTTATAAATTAGTGTCTCTGTCCAGCAATCTGCAGTTAAACATATGGCCCCAGACTCTTCCTTAGTTTTACATTCTGTACTTCTGTGGTATGACCAAAAATCTGCAAGGAACATTATTAGCTAGCAATAAGACTCTGATTTTTACTACTGTAACGATTAAAAGACAACTGTTATCACTTTCTGCTCTTAAAACATTCAAAATAACTTTCCATGTTAAGCAAAATACACAACATTATAAAAACAATACACAGGGCATCAGTGAAATTGGCAGAATATTTGTGTATTACTTGGCCTGAAACAAAGCTTAAATAAAACTGTATTTTAAATATAGTTCTCAAGCTGTGACATTAAAAAAATGTTTCCAGCACACTGCGGAGCAGTAAATGTAATGCAGACTGACATATGGCAAACAGAAGATTACCAGCAATAAGGGAGGATGCCCAGTCTGTCTGCAAAAAGGGTGTGCACACATTAGTATGCTATCTTTAGCAATGGACAAGGCGAGCAAGAGAGAGCCAAGACACTTTTCTGGCTTCTAGAGCTGTTGTTAACAATATGTAAAATACACTAGAAGTGATAGCTAACATATGTCCTATCATTCAATGAAATACCAAGGGACAAATAACATTTTTCATTTAGACGTCTAAAAAAAAAGGTAGTGAATCCACAATCTAATAAACCAATATTTATCTTGGCAGTTCATATCTTCCAGGAAAAAAGAAAATTGCAATAAAGTTAAATATTTTAAAGGACATACAAAAAAAAAAAAGAAAAAGATGGGAATATCTTTGAATTGATGAGCTGTGCATTTATCAAAGTGAAGCAAACATGAATTACAAACTTTTATGGAATTGTTAAATAGAAAGCTTGAATTACCCTGAGGAAAGCTTACTGCTCTCTAGATGCTGAATCTTCCGATTCCCATCAGATAAGCCAAAAATTCCAAGTAACGTAGTTCTCAAAGAAGCATTTACTACATAAAATGAAGATCACTGCACTGACCTGAGCTAGAGCCACAGCTCTCTGTGTAGTTGTTCATGATAAGTTGATAAGACTCAAACATTTCTATTGTTCATTAACTTTATTAATCACTTTTATTTTATTGAAAGTTCCTAGATTCTACCCCACATTAAACTAAAGCTGTAGTCTATTTTTCACATGGGAGGTGGCACCTTTTTGGGACACAGGAGGGAGGCTAACAGGCTGTTGATCCTCACTTGTAATTTTGACTTAACTGCGGAGTTTTACAAGTCTGACATATTAAACCAGAAGAAAAGTTTACTCACTACCCAAAGATAATTTTCTAAAATTTCCATTTTTTATAACTAGTTTAGGAAAACTTCAGCAGTAACTCCCAGGTCTAACATACATTCAGAGAAACACTTAGGAATTTTATTGCAGCTATTATTTAAATCAATCAAGTTAAAGTTATTAACAGTAAAAGTCACAGGACTGAAAATTTACATTTTCTAGTCATACCTTCCAAAACTAAAACTCTTGTCAAACAGTGAGCTTTTGATTAACTTCCAAAACAACCACAATTTATATGGCTGTCTCTAGACCCTAATAAAAACTGTGTACAAAGCCGGGTTTATAATCTGGCACACGGGCAGACATAGTATAAATGATGTACGGTATCCTGAAGTTATTCCAGAGAGACAAACCAAACAGGTGTGGCCCTTAGCAAACATGCCACAAGAACCCCGACTTCCTTCTTCATAACTATGCAAAATGTTTAAATTATAACATTTTTCCGTCTTGCATTAACTGCTCTGAACGTTGAGAAGCAATTTTCTTTTAAATCCCCAGCCATAGCTAAAATAGCTTATTATGACAATTTACTGTGTGTTGGCATCTCACAGTTGCCAACATCTACATGTTTTCCCTAGAAACGATAGTCTCAGTAAGTCACGCATCAAAAGCGTGCCAAGGCCCCAACCGGAAGGGATGTATGTCTATTCTTGTGATGGTTATGTTATTTTTACAATGAGAAATTCAGTTCAAAGACTGAGCTTGTTCACTAAAATTGATGAGCCATTTCTTAGGCAAGTAGTTCCAGAACCGCCAGCAGGAATACTCACATCTCCGTCTGCGCCTTATTTAATTTCCAAGTAAAAGTTATCACAAGGCTCAATTACAGAATTAGCATGAAGCTGGAGGAAAAAAAGCAGCACTTTGCCATGCTGGCCCAGGGCACAGTTTGCACTGGCATAATAAAAGCTGACAATTTTGTCCTTTGCTCCATGTAGGGGAAACCATGCTGGACCACAGCACTTGGCTTTTGCCTTAAGCACCTGACCAGGCACCTGCAGGGCAAGAAGAAAGATGATAAAAGAGGACACTTATAGGGTAACTTATTTCTCCATGCACTGACTCAGTGTGCTGCTTGTATCAGTCATTCGGACCAGTCCTGCGGCTCTGCTTTCTGCCATTCTACCACACTTCACAACTAAGTCTTCACGTGAACCAACCAGCTCTGTGAAGAACACAATAGTTTCATGTCAGTCAAGCAAATATTTCAATCATTTTCTGCACATTCATTCTCATATGTATGTAAATTATTTTTGACATATGCTCATATCCACTAACAGGAACTAGTAGGCAAAGGATTAAAAGGAAGACAAGGCTAAGGATTCTCAGGTAGGTTAAGAAAGAGAATGTCATCACATGTAGTACATCAGACATGGAAGGAAAACCAATAGGACAGTGGGTTATTTTGATGCTGAAAGTATGTTTCAAAACACTCAGGGTCAAAGAGCTCTGAAGTTAATTATTGGAAAGTAGGGATTTGTATTCAGCAAATATAAAGTAACAGCCAAAGAAATGACTTAGGATGCAAAAAAGAGAATCATTTACGAGTCCAAGAAGTCCCCCCCCCACTTTGCAAGCCACTTGTAAGACCATGTTTAGAGTACTGTGTTTAGTCCTGGGCATTTAGCCAAAAGACATTCACATTCTGGAGCTGACGCAGCAAGGAGCAAAAACAGCTTTCTTTTAAGGAAAGCCTCTCAAAATTAAATTGCTTCAGCCTCTAAATCTGTATACATGAGATTAGAACAACCAATTGTTAGCATCCTTCACCAGCGTCAACTTACGGTGCTCCTCTGGCTCTAATGGAGCTACACTTATTTGCAGCTAGGGATTTGTCCCTTAGTATTGAAATAACTTACAAAAGTGATTCAGCGATTTCAATAGACTTCTCGAAACTCAGGAAGGTAATACCTGCCCATGGGTAAAGCTGGGCTTTAACTCTTCAGAGACAGGACACAGATGCAGGATCCTCCAAAAATGTTCGTTTGCAAGGCTGTCTTTGGAAATCTTGTTCCAAGATTGCAGGAAAAGAAGAATGCACTTCCTTCGTCTCATCCTACTCTTGTTATTCATCATCTTTACAGGCCATATTCCTCCACAGTGCAGCCTCATTCACTCTCTTTTTACACAGCACCCAACAGAAAGGGATTCACTGCTGGCAAATCATATATTATGATAGCTGCATATCAGGAAATACTGTTTTTCCTGTCAAAGGATTGGTTGGATTCCAATAACTTGCTTCTGCTATTTTCATTCTCTCATAGTGAGATTTTTAAACTTCCTATTTAAGCCAATAGTAGAATTCCTATCAACTTCAAGGCAACAGTACAGCATTAAGGCTCAGCAATTTTCAGCTGAACCAGCTGTCTTAAACACACACACACACGCTACAGAAAGAATTTGGACTCGAGCTCCTAAATTTCCTCTCCTTGATATTTGATATGTATAATTTGTCTCTGCTGATCTCAAGGTAGGAAAACCAAAACACCACCCCCCCCCCCACACACACACATCTGCTTTATCAGCCAGCTTCTTTTCAATGACAAGTGACTGACTGATAAAATCCAGAACTGTAAACCTCCGCTTAGCATTCGACATACAGAACAAACATTTAAATGAATCAAACAATGTTTACACGTGAATCATGCTACAATACTGCATGATTAAAAAACAAAAAAAACAATAAAAACACCTCCTCAGCCTTTCAAGATCAAAGCACTGAAGTCCACACGCAATCATAACTGGAGCAAGACACTCCACGTCAATACTGCGTTCAAATAATTGCAAATTAAATTATCTGAAAATGATGGTAGGAAAAAATATTCCCAAACTTCTCCTAAGCTATATAATGAATGGGCGAAGACCACTGAAGACCAGAGTCTTGACATGATAAGACAATCAATTTTGGTCACTTTTCTTAGAGAATACATTAAAATCTTTCTAAAAGCTTGCAACAAATGTTATGCGATGGAGGGAAAAAAAATGTACAGAAATACAGTTTTAGCAAACCTGCAAAATAAATGTTCAATTTTATTTAAAGAAGTTAAGCATGGGCTCTACATACAGGCTCACATAAAAATTACAAATGGGAAAAAGAAGATACAAGGATAAGACCAAACTCTTGGGCCTGATTCAGCTTTCACAACTAATAGCATAAATTCAGAAGCAACTCCATTGAAGTCGAGGGAATTGTAACATTGCAAACATTCACATAAAGACAGAAGAATCAGGCCTGTCTTCTCTTGAGCTAAGAATGATCCTCGCAAATAATGGACTTTCAAAGTCTTCGAAATTCATGCTATCATGCTTTTATTCCTCTAAAATTCACACTATTCTGCTTCTGTTCTTTTGTTCTTCTTGAGCCCATACAAAAAGCAACACTTGGCAGGAGAGAGGCAATTCTAACACTTCTATGCCATGATTCCCCCTTCCTCTGTAACCCTGGGCACCAGATGTGGGTTTTGGTATAATGACCCTAACTCAGTCTACCCACTGCTGAACCTGACAGCTCCTTTCTCAGCCACCAGCCCCTCCATGATTCTCCTCACTGAATTCCCGCATGAGAACACTTCTCAGCCAGGCTGCCCCGTGAAGGAGCAAAAGCAGATCAGCCCGACTTCCACAAGAACGTCAGCAAAAGGGAGGCTGGGCCAGACCTGCTGGAGGGATTGGGCTGGCCCGAGCCCTGCCGTGCCTGCTTCAGTTGCGGGGACGGCTGGAGGGGCATAGCCAGCCGCTGCAGACGGAGAAGGCTGTCACCCCTCCCTGGGGGCCAGCCCCCTCCTGCTCAGAATAGGCAGCACAGAGGAGCACACCTATTAGAGCATGTTTTCTGCTTAAACAGTCCATCCTTAACCTTGTCATAAAATGACACAGGCCAAAGGGTAGTATCCCTCAAATTACATTTGGCCAAGGGTTGCCTAATGGCCTGTGCTGCACAAGCACCTCCCTGTTACTGTATTCCTGCTGGGCTGGCTCCACAGACGACACATGCACCACCTGTTAATAGACAGCAAGCTTGCATTTTAAGCACGCTTTTCACAAGGAAAAACAATGCAGCAGTTGGAGATGGGAAAAAGCACTTGTGTTGCCATACTGCACTAACTGTTGTGTCTGTCTCTGTAACCAAATCATGAGTTGGAAGAGCTGGCACTTTTAAGGGCAAGAAATCCAGTGTGGAAACAACTATGGACTTACACTCAGCTGTGATGCCTGCTAGGTCCTTCATCTCCTCTCATTTCTGCTGCAACGTTAAACAACTGCGTAGGAGAGAAGAGGGTAGAGGCCTGTTTGTGTTATCTCAGTCCATCTGTAAGAGATCCTCTAAGCCAAATCAAAACAGGCTGCGATATCACATCGCCTAGACGAAAAGCAGGATCTGACCATCCAGCACTCTTCAGATGCAACAGCAAGGAACACAAACCAGTAGCAGCCGCCGCTCCACAAACAAACCGCGTTGCAGCTCACAGCAGCCAGGCAAATGAAGAAGAAAATTCCACATTGCCACCAACCCTCTCTCCTCACCCTCCCAAACAGCAATGCCTCAGGTTCCTGAACAAGCACCGCAGGCTGAACTATAACATGATTTAGATTTGGGGCAACTGCAGGTAGTAGGGTAAAAGTTAAAACTCATGACAATAAGTAGCTCCATTCTAGCTCACAAGCACCAAAAATACTGAGGCGGACATGACATCCTTTCCAGTTTTCAGGATTGTGCTTCATATGAAGAGCACACTGCTTCAACAGTATGAAATAACTGAATTACATTAAGTGTCCTGCTGTACCATTTTATCTGTCAGGAAACATTTTTTTCCAGTGTTCTAAATTCAGAAGTGTACTGGATATTAGATACTCATAAAAAGCCTCATATCCATCCAAATCCTACTACATCATCTCTGCATTTCATTACCAGATGACTTAATTTCACATACAGTGCCAAATACTTCGTTACATTTCCGTCCCCCCTCCTAGTACACACTACCAATTTAATGATAAATGACTTGAACAAAACAAATGGTCTAACTGGCAACACTTGGCCCTGCATAGCCTTCTCCCCATGCACCTCTCAAGTAAAGAATTTGGAGGGAGTGGTGCCAGACACTTGCATACCATGATAAATCTCTGGCTACAGATTAGAGGTATCATAAGCCTCTTATTTTCAATATCTGTATGATGGGCCAAGTATTTAGAGCCACAGTCAAGTACTGCTTACCCATGGAGCCTGCAATACACATGATGGCAGCACCAGTTTTCTGCACCTTACCCCTCTGACGTGCCTCACTCTCAGCTTGGAGTCACAACGTCTGGAAGGTAAGACCATGATTTTGCTGTTGACCCCCTTTCAGCTTCTGATGCTAAGCCCCTCAGTGGTCCTATAGGGCTGATTCATGGTGGCTGTGGTTTGGAAAGGTTTGTTAAGGGAAGGCCTGAGACCACACCTACCTTTATCTAGTACCGCGTGAAATCACTACCCCTGATGGGAGATGAATTACATTACTCATCACTAAGACACAACAGCCACGTTTTCTAGTAGATAACAGAAGCCCTTGAATAGGTACACTGGCAGTACTGTTTTACTTTTAATCTTTTTAAAATAAGCAGTAGCTCCCTCCCGAAAAAAAAAAATAGTCCACTATTCATTCACTGCCTTAGAAATCACAATTTGCTTTATCTTTAGAAAACAATCCAAAAAATCCTCTAAGCCTAAGGTAAAAAAGGTGGTCTTCTCCTACACTAGGCATACACTTCAGAGCAACATCATCCAGCCTTCCTGATCCTGTCAATTGAAAACCAAAGTCTTTACATGACTGAGGGCATGCTGCATGCTCCAGAATGCAAGAGAGAAGGATGTTGTAGCCGAGTTTCACACAGAGACCACGACCACATCTCCCAGCAGAGCCCTGGGGTTGGACTGAAGGACAGGAAGTTGCTTGGTCTTAGAGCAGAGCCTTAGAGCGTCCTACCAAAAAATCAACACCCCCATAGCCCCTTACCAAGTTGTGCCAGGAATGCAAATTGCCCACAGCCCCCTCGGCAGCACAGCCTCATACCACTCATATAGCGTAGTCCTGACATAAGAGACTTTGAGCTGCTCCTAAACTCACAGCTGGGCCACCTGCACTCCATATAGCAGAGCTCTTTCATTCCTGGGTTTGTACCATGTCCAGCACAAAAGTTTCTTGAGGCACCAGAGGTTTTTCAAGCAACATTGAACTCCTGAAGCTGAGTAAGACCAGCTTCTCAACACAGATTGATATTCACTGGGTCTGCCCTTTTAAACCTAACATACAACACTTGGTTACTGGGCTACTGTACAAATAAGTCCCGTCAGATTGACCTACCAGAGATACCTTACCCTGGAAGCCCATTTCCAACAATACTGTCTGGACTGCAAACCTAGCAAGAAGGAGAACAAACAAACAAAAAACCCACCAAACACTTAGAAGTTTACTAAATATAAGCAATCCGATCCACAGAAATCTCTTTAAAAAGAAGAGTCAGCATCAGCTTCAAAAGTGATTCGGTAAGTGGATTCCTAGCAAGATACAGGAACCTTGTTTCACGTAGCTGTTCCACCTTCATTTTCTGAAAAGTCAGTATTTGCTGATATTCTTGGTAATTATTACTTAAGTTTTTGTTTTTAATTAACACAAAGAATGAGGCAGTGGATTTAATACAAATCCTCTCAATGAAGTCAAATGTGGTCTAGTATTTCATACTGTAAAACACAGGAAACTGTGCCATATAACTGTCTCCAGAATCACAGCACAGTTTTCTTGGTTATCTGTGCATTTTCAATAGACAATTCTAATCAGCACAGTCTTTCTCCTCATCTAATTAAATATTCAAGGCTCTTACATATCAAGTATACTATTAACAATTAAATGTTTTTAGTGCAAAACAGATCTAAAACTAATGAAACAACACAGATCTGACCTTGCGTGAGGAAAGATGAGAGCTTGGCTCTACAGCCATGCTGGCATATCTTGTCCCAGCAAAAATGACATACTGACAAAGCCAGGACAGATGTAGCTGAACTGAAAACGGAGTTGCTGCAGGTTGGTAGAGTCACAGCTCCAGGTAACTGTTCTAAAGCAGCCATATAATCCACACCTGGACAAATGTACACCTCTGCAAATAAAATTAAATCCAGCCACTTAATGAGTTGCTCAGCTGGTCTCCATAAACTATGCTCTAATGGCACTCCTGCAAGCACTGTCATGTTTACCCTAGGGGCTTTTGCCAGCACAGAAATACCAGTTGAAAATCATGTCTTGCTCGATCCTAACCAACACAGCTATGCTGGCAAAAGCACATTAAGATGTTCCCTACCTGAAAGGGCTTAAGAGTTGTACTTCAGGCAATAGGTGAGCAAAATGCATGAGAGCTGAGTTGCTTGGAAGCATGAGGAGACAAAGAAATGAAGCTAACAGAGAAAGCAGAGGCTTCTGCTTTTCCACAACGCTCACATCCGCGTGATTTAAAATCTACTTTTACAATCATGCTTGCAAGGAAACATTAAGGAGGATGAATTGACAAGATACATGTTTTATCCCCCCCTTCTGGCACACAGGAATCCCTGTCCCAGTCGGAAACGGGATGTACCTGTCCGATGACCAGGCCAAGGACCCTTCACTACACCTGACCCAACTACTGTTGGTGATTCGCATTGCTGTGGCACTCATGGGGTGAGCGCCATGCCACACCACCCCAGGCGCTGCAAATGCACCTAGAGTCTCCGCTTCAAAGTCCACACGATCTAATTGCGCAGAAGGCAACAGCCGCAGAAGGGAGGTGTGTGACAGCGCAGGCGGCACACCGCGAAGGTCCCTGGTCGTGGACACAGTCCTGGGCCGCAGGGCAAGCAGGGCCCTGCACTTGCTCACAGGCCTACAGGCCCCCAACCTTTCTGCCCAGCAGGTTTGGCGCCCCAGCCCCGCACCTGGACGGGGATGCCCGGGTGCAGGAGGAGGCCTGCTGCCCCCAAGGCCCCAGAGAAACCCACCGCACCAACCCACCTCCCCTTGACTACACGCAGTGCGGGACAGCAGGTATCGAGGGAGAAAGAGGCAGGGTAGCTGGAAAGGTGAGGAAGAGGTCCCACGCTTCGGCGCCAGCTCTTAGTGTGCTCTAATTTCCCCTTCTGCTATCTGCGCTCGGACAGGACGAAGGGGCCCCGTGGGGAGCCCCAGCCCCGTCTCCCGAGCCCCCGGCCCGGCTGCCGCCGCTGTCACTCCCCGCCGAGGGGCCTGCCCGCTCCCCGGGCTGCTGTCGGGGAAAAGCCGCTAAACTACCAGCCCAGAAACGGCTTTTTTTTTTTTTTTTTTTTTTTTGGCGAGGAAGCCCTCCTCCTCCTGGACACGAGGCGACTCACTCCCACACTGCTCTCGCCCCGGAGCCCGCTCCCCCCCGCGCCCGCCCTTACCTCGCCCCGCCAGCCAGGAGTGAGTCGAGGTCGGCGGCAGCCGCCGCCGGGCTGCAGCCGCGCCAGGGCCAGGCCGGGGAAGGCAGGGAGGAGCCGGAGCTTTGTGCCCGCCGCTCTTCCCGACCCGCCGCGCCGCGCTGCGCTGCGCTGGCCTCGGCCCGCCCCCTCCCGCGGCCCCGAAGCCGGCTCCCCCTTGGGGGCAAGGCGCCTGCGCCATGCGCCATGCGCCTTCCCTCCCTCGCCCTGGCCGCCCGCCTCCTCCCCCTCCCCGCGCGGGGGGTGCCGCCTCCCCCTCTCCCCGCGCGCGTGCCCCCGCGCCGGGGGGAGACGGGCCGTTCCTCATGGCCCCAGCCCCCAGCCCCGCCATGTTCCCGCCCTCGCGCCGTGCCGCCCTCAACGGCCGCCTGGCGCCTCCCGCCGCCCCCCGGGGACTGCGGGGTGGAGGGCTTGGTGGCAGCGCGGAGGACATCCCAGCTAAATCGGCTAGGCCGAGCTGGACGGGAACGCCTGTAACTCCTGGAAGTAGGTGCCCGCGGTGGTGCCTTCACCCCACTCCTCGGGCTAAGGCGCTTTGGAAAAAGGGGAGCGTTTCACAGCTTCTGGTGTCTTCATCCAAACTCGCTGTCTGTGGAGGCATCCGCTAGCCCCCAGTCTAGTGATGGCGTGTTGTGTTCCTGGTTTTTTTTCCCCCCCCCTTTTCTCGCACCTTTTTATTTTGCCATAAATGGGATTAGTCAGAAGTGTTCCTTTTCACTGACTGCAGCTAAGGAAGTGGAGAAGGTGACCTGCCGCATCGGTGCGATTGGGACATGCGGGTTCCCCAGCTCAGACGAGTTCCAGTTCCTCCAGGAGCCCTAGCGCTCAGTATTTCACAAGTTTATCGGATCTATTTTAATAGTAAAGCAATGAGACCAAGGTTTTCCTTCCAGTTTGGCTTGCTGCTTTCTCCATAAATAGAGAGCCCATTAAAAATGCTAGCAATCCCACTGAAGACAGCAGCCAACCTGTTGAGCAGGATTAGGAACATCCTCAGAGGCCGCAGTGGTGGAAAAATCTGCCTGACGGGGGCATAGCAAATCCAGCATCCGGACCATCACAATGAAAGGTGGACATCTAAACAGCTTTGGGGAACTGCGACAAAGTGACATCTCGTTTACAAGGTGGTGGGCATTTACATTAATCCATGGCTTCTGTCAAAGGGGCTGTTAATCCCCAGGCAATAGCCATCCCATGGCTGACTCATGGATGCAACCCTTCAGTGCGTATGAGGAGCTTGCGTTGCTGCAGCTTTGATGTAATCTATAGCTATCTTTTGCTGGAGCAGTGTGAAACTTTTCTGGCATGAGCTGAAGTGCTCTTGTTGGTTGTGAAAATACTGGTGAGCTCTGCAAGCCTTCACAAGTGCCTTCCCGACCTTTCTGCTCCAGTGTGCCAGCCTGCATGCCACACATACCACACATTGCTCAAACATTTAAAAACACTTATAACAAGCGATACTATGACTTACTCTCCAGTCCTGCTACCTCTTGAAGCTGATGGCATGTAGGGGTTTATTCAGGTAGCCTTACATAGGTCCTGAAGTTCAGTTTTGCAGCGCCTGGCCTGGCATAGCTAGTCAGAGCACTTGGCTTACATCTACGGAGCATGGTGAGACACCACTGCCCCCCAAAAGCAACTCAGAGCATTCACTGAGGTGCCTGCTAGCCCCACAGAAAACCTACATACCTCTGCAGGCGTGAGGAGCCGATGAGATCTGGCACAGGACTGCATGCCAGGTGTGCCTCTCCATTTCAGATTCATAAAGCCAAGTGGGCCCCTGACAAAAGAGTGCAAAAACTTGGCCACATACAGCCTTTCACCTGAGACACTGGGTGGAGTTTTATGGCTCATGTTTTATATTTATCCCTATTTGAGATGCCCTAAAGGCAGTTGTGAGCGTAGGCTGGCATGACTTTCTATAAATACAGCAAGCCTGAAGAAAAGCAGATTTTCCCAAGCCCTAACTTAGGGTCTGAACTGCTGGGCTATATTTGTCAGCATGTGAGTGTGGGGCAGCAACTAACATGTAGACAGAGGGCTGTAGGCATTGGTAGAATGCCCCAGGGGACTTGACTAGTCTGGACAAGAAATGGCACTTAGCCTTCCCAACACTGCTGCATTGCTGTATTATACACCCCATGGGCTTTCCCATGTAATTTCATTTTCATTGAGCTTGGGTAGCATGTACTTTGGCGCTGTAAAAATCAGAATGAGCCTGGTTCCTATTTGCATTGCAGTCACAGAGTAAAACAGTGTTATGGGGTTCTCCAGTGTTTTGAGTAGACATTGAATGGACAGGAAATGGACTCGCTTATCTTTTGTCACAGCCTGGCAGCTGTAGCAAGGAGCAGTGACCGTTGCATCCTTCAGCTTGCTTCTTTTGTGGTAGCCAAAATTCTCTTGTCAAGATACACCCTTTTTCCACTGGCTCCTTTCCTAGGAGTCTGCCACATCCCCATGAGCTCTGCAGTAGGGAGAAGCGCAGCTGCAGCATGGCTAGCCTCACTACAGAAAAGGCAGAGTCAATGGGATGTCCTCCATGCTCAACACCTTGCTCCAACACTGCAGGAAGACCTCTACGATCTCCCAGCCATGGAAGTGCATCCCCCAGCCCTCCTGGGCCTGGTCATGTTCCCTGAAGACATCAGAGTGATCTTTTCTTCCACCTTAAAACAGGCTTTATGTTTCAGTTTACAGCATGTGCCAGTGATTCAGCACATTCAAATCCTACCCGTTGTGTTCATTATGCTTTGGGCTATAAGTTGGATTTCCTGCTCTGATTTGTAAAACAACATTGGCACTAGGATATGTTTTGTAACAAAAGGAGGAGGGAGACCAGAATCA
Organism: Dromaius novaehollandiae; assembly: GCF_036370855.1. Classification (NCBI taxonomy): domain Eukaryota; kingdom Metazoa; phylum Chordata; class Aves; order Casuariiformes; family Dromaiidae; genus Dromaius; species Dromaius novaehollandiae. Next base: position 115,025,728 of record NC_088100.1, on the reverse strand, counting down.
AACTGCTTGAAGGAGGCACAGCAAAAACTGCCCAATAGCAAAAAAAGACCTAGAGTTTTGTTTAGTTTTAGACTTTATACAGTCTACAGAGAAGAAGGGAAATGTACACTTACATACAGGGAAAGGGGAAAAAACACACCCACAAACCAGCAAGCAAACAAAAGTCATACAAATGAGCCAGCTGTTTTTCTGCAAGCTTTAGTGATGCTGGTACTGGAATCCTGAGCTGTCCTGGGATCAGAAATTACCTGCTGTGCATGGTGAGCCAGACTCTCTCTTTATTCCACCACTTCATTTTCTGGATGCAGAGGAGATTTCATGTTCATCAAAACGATGGTGTCACAGAGACTACTTCCTAGTTCAGGATTTGTTGATACTGAGGTAGTCAGCTATTCTGATTTTATAAGCCATACACTCCAAAATTTCATAGAGTCAACAGCCAGAAGACATATACCGTGAACCTCAAAAAGCGGAGTGGGTGCCCAGAGAAGGTCCCAGGTAGCAGAGACCTCTAGTCCCACAGGAGCTGTGATACAACGCAAGAGTAGATTTGCAGCTGGATCCCAGGCCAGGGCAATCCCTGCTTGCTCCTTCGCATAGCCAGCTATTCCCCCAAACCAGCCTTACCAGTGTAGCCTTGCCAGGGGCAGTCCAGGCTGGCTATCCCTGAGCATCACTTGCTCTGCCTCAGACCCGTTCCTGCCTGATATATGTAACAGAGCCATCTTGGGTTCCCCCTCAACAGGGAAAAAATAACTGTGGCCTTCGAGAGCAACTTTCTGTCCATGTTACACTACTTGAACAGTACAGCACAGTGTGAATGAACCAAAGACCTAATTTTACTGTATGGTCTTTGAATCCTGATATTACAGTGATCCTGATCCATTCAGATAGCCTGGGCTGAGCTATACCATGCCAATATTGGAATAAAATAGAGCTTATAATTAATTTGCTGGGGCCTGACATTGGTCAGATGAGATGCTGACATCGTCTAAATGAGAAAGTTTTTTTTTTTTGCTGGCTGGCACTAGCTGAATTGTGGCTCCGACAGAGTCAGTGTTTGAATGGAGCAGCCAAATGGCATTGACTTAATCCCTGAGGGTAAGGAAGACTGAAGGTTGAACCCTTCGACTTCTGGCACCTCTTGCCATTTCCATGAGCACAGACACTGGTGTCAGGCAAAGTGATTAACTTCAAAACAGGGACTTATGTTCTCTCTACTTGCCAGGTCTCCCTTTTGAGCAATATGGTAGTTTTGCCAGTACTGCAGTTTGCTTCACATTCTGTTGTTACCATATTTTGTTAATGTTCTTAATGCACAAAAACTTGTCTTGGAGGTCAGATGAGCCTGGCACATTTTGCCATGACATGTTTAATTGCTGGCTACTTGTTGTCAATGAAAAGTGTGACATTGACATTTAAGAATGTTTCTTGAAAGAGAAGATGTCTTGTGGCTTCACCTGGTTCTCAAGAGATTTTTGTTTTGCTTCCCAGCTCTGCCTGTGTGATTCTCAACAACTAATTCTTTCTGCTGAGTTTGAGCATGCATTTATTAAATGTTAATAGTTAACAGTGCTCTTGTATTTATTGAACTAAAGGCTACAGAAGTGGAATAAAAATCAGGCTGGACAAATTTTATGGAAAAAAGAAAATGGTTCCTTCCACTTCTTCATATGGCCTCTCCAATATGGAAGAAGAAAATGTCTGTCTTTTATCTTCTGCATTCATGGCAGAGCCACTCTTTTTGATTCTTCAGTTTTTCCCCCTTCTTTAAGGTTGATAGCAGAGGACTCTAACTGAGCTGTTTATGACCATTAGTCACTACACCCCTGGGAAGAGATTACTCTTTTATTATTTCATGGTTCTGTGCTCTAGGTTCATCTCTCTCAGCATTGTCCCATTAAAAGTTGATCTGGCCAACTGATTTTGAACACTCCCCATATCAAGATGAATTTTCATCATCGAGTGCGGATGAGATGTCCAACGGCCAGCTACTCTTCACACTTCTACATGTTAGCCGGGAAACAAACAAGTGGAAATGCTGCATGACTATGTTTCCAACACAGTGGCCCTTGCTTTTCACCTTCCCTCTCTTTATTTTGAAATATTTTTTGAAAACAGTTTAATGTATATCTGTACACAAATTTGGGAGCACTTTGGTATACCAGCTCTTAAATCCTGGGTGACCCAGAACCCTAAATTTATCAGAAAGTCCATTTAGAGCGCAAGCCGGTAACAACCCAGGTGCGCTACACACATTCTGCCCTCTCTGCAAACTGACACAGGCAAACCCTCTCTGAGCGCTGTCTAGAGACAGATGAGGTGCCATGGCCCTCACGTGCCATCTCAAGCAGCCTAGTTAGATGAGGGTGTGAGAAGGGAAGGAGTACTAATGATCCTCAGGCTGCCAGTGAAAGCTCCTTCCAGCTGCACATGTGCCAAAGGCTATTCCTTGTATTATAGCCTGAGCCAAAGTGACATGAGAGTAAAGACGAGATCTCTGTCCAGAGAGACAGTGACTGCCAGATACTAGCTGAGATTAATCATGAGGAATTTGGGAAGAATCAGAGCCATATTCTGATCACAGAAAACCACTACTGCACACACATCTTTTTTTTAATGTGACTCCAAGCTGGGGGAAGGAATAGGTAGCAGGACATGTATTTTGGAAATTGTTTCCTTGCTCCATCTCAATTCTGAATTGCTGATGCTGTCTCAGACTCACCTCTGAATTACAGCAATTTGAGTAGATTAAAGTTTTGACATCATTTTTAAAGCCCTCAGAACTACCAGTTAAGGAGTAAACTAATTCTACCTTCATTATGGTGGTAGTTGTCCTGGCGAATGAGAACATTTACTCATCCTCTTCCAAAAACAGATGCTGGCATTTCCACTAATTCTTCTGGGTCTGTCTTCACTTGCAAAAAAGCAATGACTGTGAGTCATCCTTTCATCTTTAAAACCCTACTGAAGGAGAAAAAAGGGGAAACAAAAGACCATGTTTGTAGTCTGGCCATAAAATTGTTTGCTAAGTAAAGTCAATTGCGCTTCAGACCTCCAGTTAGAATGAGAAACAACATACGCGATACTAATTTGTAGGAAAACAAATCACTAAGGAGAACTGTGATCAACTATTACCTGTCACTTCAGCATGATGTTTTAACAGCGCGCTGTTTAACTAAACCCAAAAAAAGAATTAATGTAATATCTGCTTCTTAATTAGCACTGTCGACATCCACCCATTGCTTCTGAGGGCTTCTGTTGCTGCAGTATGCCTATGTGCATATGCATTTTTGTGCCTGTAGGCAATGACATCCTAAGGTAGTAGAAGGCATTTACTTTATTATCTCTTGGCAGCCAGACCAGAATTCCACTAGAAATCTGGAGGACAATCAGGCCCTCCATTTGCTTGGGTAGCAACAAGAGTGCCATTATTCAAGGGGAAAAAATGCCAGTAGCTATGTTAAAAGCTCTTGTCTTTTTTAGTGGAAGTATTAACATTTCCCAGTGTTCTATCAAGTTATAGCCAAATACAGCTGGACTTTGCCTTCAGTTTGGAATGGCCTGTAAAAACAGCTAAGACATACAAGGCCAGTAACCTGAGGATGGTCATCTCTGAGTATAATTCCTGCAGAATTGGGCAGAAGCTGTTTTTTCCAGAAGCTGGTATGCAACCTAGGAGTTCGAAGGATCTCCTGAGATTGATTTGAGAGATAAAGTCCATGTTCTTCTCTAGTGGGGACCAATCTTGTCTGTGTAGAATAAGAAAACCTGTTACAGAGATAACATTGTCCTAAAGTACAGCTAAATAGTACTACCATTCCTCAGGAAGGCCAAGCATAATGAAGTCAAATGGCAAGAAATAAGAACAGGGCAGTACCTAAAGTGTAATGCATATAAGGCCAGGTTCATAAGTAGTTACAGCCATAACGCTCCATGGAGCCCAGGAGATTGCTCCCTATTTATATTTGGGCCCTAATCTTCTCTGTGACTTGAAACAGCTTGGGGAAAGCTGCGATAGTAGTGATGACAGAACTAAAACAGGGTCAGACTCCTGCAGCTATTTGCATCTAAAGCAGACCCATATTCTACTGGTAGCCTGATTTGAATGGGAGGATCTGAGTAATGAAGTAAGTAGTTTTCTGAGTAAGGATGCAAAGATATGGCCTATTATGTTTATGCTGCCCAAGTGTCTCACTGCTCTAATCACAGCCACAGCAGAATTCTTGAGTAGTTGAAAATTATAGAGCCATCACTAAACCCCAGCTGTGCCACACAGGTGAAAGCTATTAAGTGGACTTAAGGAGGAAGTAAGGTATATACAGAAACTCATTATTTTCCAGTTGAGACAAAACTATCCATTAATATCTGACACAGAGCATACTCTGGAAAATTGGAAACAGATACTGAAAATAAGCAAATCCCAACAGTCCTAATGCATATGCAATGAACCAGTTATTAATATTCAATCCAGCAAATGCTGTCACTAAGGATGAATAGCATTCCTGTTCATATTTGTAAGTCTATATGCCCTAGATGGCATTGCTCTGCAACATTAGAAAATATAACTCTAAAATCCAAGCTCTTATTGCAGCCAACACAAAAGAATTTCAGGCAGGAAAAGCATTGATTTAAGTGCACACACACAAAAATAATAGCAGAGGCCTTTTTTAATGTTACTTGTTTGAGACATTTCTACTGCAGCTGATACATTAATTATGCCACATTTTTTCATTCATTCTTTAAAGGCTCACTTGTAAAATCTTCTTGTGTGAGCAGTTACAGTAAGCAACAGCTCTGTTTTGAAGTGGTTTTGTTGCACCTGCTCTCTCCAGGCAGTGGTATTTAATTGTTTTTGTTTATTCCATGCTACTCCTCTCTGGTGATTTGCTTGGCACTGTGAAGAAGGCTCACACCAATTACACAGCGCTGCCTGTTCACAGCAGTCAGAGGTTTAAGATGAGTTTCCTTCTCACTGAATGCTAACTCCAGCCCACTTAGAGCAGCTGGAGGGGAAGTGGGCAGATATTCAGCTGTGCTAAAGAGGGCTGATTACCATTGCAGCAGGGAGAAAAACACACACGCACACAAAATTAACATACCTGCAGTTTGTCCCGAGTCCTGTGTCTGCTTATTTCCCTTTTAGAGACATGGCTATCTGTTGCCTCTTTGCTTCAGGAGCTTTCTAGAAAGCATGACATGGTGGGAGCAGATGTGTGCACCAACCTCCTGGCACCAAGAATTAGGAGTTGAAGTTTCAAAGAGTAATGCAAGCCCCCCAGCAATCTAAGGGCTGCCTAATATAGGATTTTGGCACTGAAGGACCTACCCATTAGGCACCTGATCTGCAGGGTGTGGTTAACATGTCTAGGCACCCCATGTTGCAGCCTTTTGGGGATGCGTAACCCAATCATTTCTCTTAAAAGGGGTGTCTCTGGCCATTGCTCTTGGCAACTGAACTGGGATTGCTTTTTTTTTTTTTTTTTTGGATGCCAAGCAGTGGTGGTGGAATCTCCTGCATGCAAGCACATGCAGTTTATAATGCTCATGTCCTGGGAGGCTGCCAACAGGCTAAAAACCATTTGTGGGGAGAAGGGAAGGGGGCTTGTCTCCAAACTCTCTCCCATTTGCTAGATGAAAAGAAAGGAAGGCAAGCGCTTAAGTTCCTCAGGCATTAGATAAAAGCAGGTTACCATAGAGTGCTGCAGGAGTTTGATCCTGCTTGTGGCTTGGGAGAAGTTGAGTTCAAGGCTGGCACTTAAGGCAGGATGTAGGTGCCTAAAACCAAAACTGTGACTATTTGATCCAGTAGCGGCTGGGCATTGGAGGTGCCTGGGGGTCCTACAAAACTCTTCTTGTTTTAAGCTTCAACATGAGCAATGCTGCATGCTGGCTGCCACACAGCACCCCTGCCCATCGCTAGACTGAAAGTATGACCAGTGCAGGCTGTTGGGTAAAATCGACATAGGCCTATATGTGCTGGCACCCTTGCCAGTATAGAGCAAGGATAGAAATACTCAGCCTGAACACGGCCCTTCCTGTCATCCCCAAATTCAATTACAAGTCTAGGTGACTCTCTGGAGGGCTTTTAGATCACAGAACAGTTGAGGTTGGAAGGGATCTCCAGAGATCATCTAGTCCAACCCCCCTGTTAAAGCAGGGTCACCTAGAGCATCTTGCCCAGGACCCTGTCCAGATGGCTTATGAAAATCTCCAAGGATGAAGACACTACAACCTCTCTGGGCAACCTGTTTCAGTGCTCAGTCACCCTTACACTAAAGAAGTTTTTTTCTTCAGGTTCAGACCTTCCTGTGTTTCAGTTTGTGCCCATTGCCTCTCATCCTATCCCTGGGCACCACTGAAAGAGAGTCTGGCCCCATCCTTTTTACACCCTCCCTTCACATACACATTGATAAGATCTGCCCCCAGTCTTCTCTTCTCCAGGCTGAACAGCCCTCTTAGCCTTTCCTCATATGAGAGATACTCCAGTCCCTTAATCAGCTGTGTGCCCTTTGCTGCACTTGCTCCAGTCTGTCCATGTCTCTCTTGTCCTGGGGAGCCCAGAACTGACTCCCCATCTGGACACAGTAATCCAGATGTGGCCTCACCAGAGTTGAGTAGAGGGGGAGGATCACCTCCCTCGACTTGCTGGCAATGCTCTTTCTAATGCAGCCTAGGATACTGTTGGCCTTCTTGGCCACAAGGGCACATTGCTGGCTCATGGTGAACTTGTTGTCTACCAGGACTCCCACGTCCTTCTCCACAGAGCTGCTTTCTAGCAGGTCAGCCCCCAGTCTGTCCTGGGGCATGACATTATTCCTCCCTAGGTGCAGGACCCTGCACTTGCTTTTGTTGAACTTCATGAGGTTCCTCTCTGCCCATCTCTCCAGCCTGTCAAGGTCCTTCTGAAGGGCAGCACAGCTCTCTGGTGTATCAGCCACTACTACCAGCTTTGGATCATCAACAAGCTTGCTGAGGGTGCACTCTGTCCCTTCATCTAGGTCACTTATGAATACGTTGACCAGGACTGGAGCCAGTATTGTTTCCTGGTGTCCATCACTAACTACAGGCCTCCAACTATACTTTGCACCATGAGCCCAACCCTCAGAGCTCTGCCATTCAGCCACGTTTCAGTCCACCTCACTGGCTGCTCATCTAGCCCATACTTCAGCTTTGCTATGAGGATGTTATGGGAGAGAGTGTCAAAGACACAAAGTGTCAAAGATGCTGAGGTTCTATAATATTTTTCTAGAGTCCAGGCTGTGATCCCAGGGCAAGATGACACCAAGGACATACCCGTTCCTCTCTCCTAGACAGAAGGGGAGCGCATCGTGGTCCCTTGGACACCATCGTCTACAGAATTCATTTGGACAGTTATGTAGCAGGACTATTGGCTGTGCTGTGGAGTGTAAAGGTAGGCTTTGGAAGTGGGACATGGAGTTGGGTTTTCCTTGGCTTTAAGAATGACATTTTAGAAGGAAAACTAGTCTGATGCTCTGGTCTAGATTGAGGTATATATTTTGGATGTACATGTAATATAATTTTGTCTTGTGGAATAAAGGGAAGGGAAGATCAGCCACTAAAACTTGCACCTCACTCTTCTTTTAAATTTTTTTTTCAAAGGGTAAAAAGCAAAAAGAAAATTCCCTCAGCCACAAGGACAGTCATTAGCTGGTCCCCTTGCAAGCGCTCATGATTTTGGGATGGCTGAAGACTTCAGAGTTATCAGTCAGAGGACATTATGCTGAGAACACAGGCAGATGCAGGTTTAATCAAACAGAAGTAGGTGTAATAAGTAGGTCAAAAGCAACTGGGCAGAGCCTGGAGGCAGGTTGTTATCTGCTGCCTGTAGAGAAAAGCTTTCTCATCTCTGGAAGTGATATTGCACAGCAAATAGCTGTGGGGATGGCAAAGACGCAAGTTAGGCCTCTGTAAAGCAGGTTGGAGATAACCTTCAAAGGGAAAATAAATAGGATTTGTGCCCTAGTTTTGCATCTTTATGATGGATGAAGGTGACCTGGCGGGGAGGGCTTAGTTTTCTATTCACTACTTTGTACATCTATGTTGATGTTTTGCTTTGTTTGTTTTGTTTTGCACTAGAAATTCATGTCTTTTCTTAGGCAGGAAAGATTTGTGATGGCTGAAGAATAAGGGCAGTGACAACACGCCAACAATTTATAAGAAGCAAAAGTGAGTAAGTGAATGTGAAACAGATATTCTTCAATAACCATCCTGCCTCCCAGAGGTCCTCAAGCAAAAGCAATGAAGGCTTGCCTTGACTTGCTAATTATCCTCACTTTAACAAAAGCAGCTAGAAATTAAATTCAAAAATCCCCAACAATTTTCTAACTTTCCAGGCTATTTGTAAGTTTTGTAGATTGTTTTCTAAAGCAAAGTAATCATAAGGCTGAATCAAAATAGATGCATATTTGGCATATCACCCTGGCAGGGCATGGGCTGAAAGTAAGGAGATTTTTAGAGTTCAACAGCCAGCTGGAACAGCCCCAAGTTGTGATGAAAAGCAAGATTAACTTTGAACCAGAAAGCTAGCCATGGAGAAGTCTCTGCAGAGATAAAGCATTCTTATGGCTTCCAACATACCTTTTGGGGTGCCAGCATATAGAGTTGGAAAGCAAGCAATTGAACCAATGGAAAATATTTTCAAGACAACCGCTGGGCTTGCACTGATGAAAGACATTTTCTGCGTTAACATCAAAGGCTGTATCTCATCTCTTTATTCATGAACAGAGACGTGGAATCAGCATGTGTGTCCTTGCTGCACTGCATGACTCTTCTGCAACTAGAAATAGCTGCATATGGGTACATACATAATCCCATCTGTCTAAGACATACCACTACTTCTTGTGGAGATGGTGGGTATTTCAGAAGAAACATATCATTTTGGCAGTGGCTGTTACAAAGACATAAACAACATTACTTTAGCTGGGATAGCCAGTCCCAGTTATATGCCTTTTCATTCAAGGTTCTTAAAACCTTCTCTCAGAGAAAAGATAAAGGAAGGAGAGGTCAGCTGTAGAGCCCCGACCTTCTTATGTGATTAGGATAGAAGCAATGAGAATCCTGTCACCAAGGCAGGCTCAGATTTATGGGAAACTCAGCAGTGTCTGCCCAGCTGATGCAAAAACATAAAAACTGCACAAATATTTTACTATCCTAGAAGTATGCCTTCTAGCAAGCCCATTCCACAGGTTTTCTGCAGCTTTCTGGAAGTGAAACTGACTGCACCAGAACTTCTTATAATAGCACCTCCTTCAATATTATTATTCCAGGCATTACTAGAAATACTATTCCAAGAATAACTTCAGAGGGAGGACTGGAGCTCATAACCATAGCTGTCCATGGCTGAACGGTCATGGCCATAGTGTTGTTCCAACTGTGAGAATTACAATTAACTTGTACTACCATATATCTAGAAAAAAATTAACTAACTTCAACGCAGTAATTTCAGTTATATTGTTGTAAAAAGTAGAATTTGGTTCATTATCTAACAGCAAATAAAATTCTCTTGGTGTTTGTTTCTGTATGGGACTCAGACATATACAGTTCACATGAGCCACCTTCTGCATGAACTACTGTAGCATGCACTCTTGCACAGCAAATGTACATTAAAGAGTAGAGGAAATAAAATGTACAAAAGCTTCTGTGGAGGTCTTTCTTTTCTTCTTCTTTCAGTCCCTCTCTAATTCAGTGTTCAGGTCAAAATACTGGTACAATGTATTCTCAGAATTATGCCAAAAATTAATAAATCATTGGGATCATGACCTACAGGGATACTCTATTCCTGTGTCCCAGCATGCCCTAAAGTGTTAAGTTAGTACAAAGAGAGGATATTTTTATTGATAAACATTATATTGTCTTAGTGTAGATGTCTGACACATTATTAAATCAAATGACAAAACATTTAAAGTAATTCATTCTAATAAAACTTTTTGATATTCCATAGACAATAGTGGTGTGAATTTTGTTTATAGTATAACACTTTAAAAACACAGAAATACAAGTTTCTAATTTCATAGGTTACCAGCAAACAGAGAAAATGCATGCTTTCATTTCTGTTAAATTTCTAATTTACACAGGCAAGTGGAACAATATGCATAAAAGACTATTCTACAACAAATTGCAAAACAAACATATAGAAAGACTGACCTTATAATACTTGTACAAGTATGACAAAATTATTGTAACTCATTTCAAAAGGTAACAAATGTTTTGTCTGTGGCTCCACCATTTTAACATTTCTAAGCTGACTTAATAAAAAGCTATTTTGAATAGAATTGTATTACTATAAACCACTGATTTTTTTTTCTTGCCGGCTGTAAATGAACACATACATTATGTGCATTTGCACTCAGTTCCACCTACATTTTCTTCCTAATGGTTAGAAGCATCACAGAATCTTCACACTCAGTGAAAAGGAACCCAGATAATGTTGTTTGAGCCTGAATTGAACAAAAGGTGCTCGTATCAGTCACTTTTATTGCTGTGCTTCCTGCAGCTTTGATGCCGTGACTGCACCATAAAGTAGAAAACTAATCATGTACACAGTTCAAAGAAACCTCTACAGTTTTATCACAGTTATTTTAGAACAAGCCATACTAGGGATTGCATTCAGCAGACTAAGGACTTTAGTAATAGCAGTGGTACAAAACCAAGTTTTGCATAAGAGCTCCAAGGAATTATCCTATCTTGAATGGCCAGCTACTGGCCCACAAGACGATTTAACCCTTTCTCTCCCCCCCCCCCCGTTTCCCCCCCCCCAATTGCTGGCATTGGGACTACCATTGCGTGTTGGTGGTGCAAAGTTGTTTGAGAGGTGCAGGCTCAGCCTGGCTCTGAGAGGGTTTATTAGGTCAGGGAGAGCGCCATGTAACTACGGCAGTTTTGGTCTGGCTCTGGAAAAAGCTGGAAGGGGATAAAAGTGGCCCCCAAGTGCAAAGAAATTCTCTCTCTTGCAAGACTGTAACTGTAAACTCAGCTTAACCACAAGAGCGTGCGGTCTCCAAGCCAGCGCAAGGAAAAGAAAAGTCAAGGGAAGCTTTTCAAAAGAGCCCGCTCCCAACAGCACCTGCTGCTGTTTAGTGCTGAGCGGGGGCTCAACACTTCTGAAAAATTCCGCCATGGTTTTAGGGCATAAACAGGAGCTATTGAGTGCCGAGCTAATGAAAGCCTGCCCCAAAAATGCTCGGTAAGCCGGGGAGGTGGGGGAGGCAGGGGCCTGTGAATCTTGTGCAAGATACCTGAGCCTTAACAGGTCTGTCTGCTCACCTCACTCTTCTAGCAAAATCCTCACGTACCAGTGTAAGAACTGCTACAGCTGCGTGTGTTCAGGGCTGGTACACAGCAGGCAATGGCACCTGGCAGGGTGGCTCTATGTACCTCCATGGTTTTGACTGGTTTAATTGGGGATGGAGAAGAAGCATCAATCTTGCCCTCCCGCACTCCTGTTCACTGCAGTGCAATAGCTGCACTGATGCCAGAAGCATCGCAATGCCTCCATACCCTTACAGATGGATTTCAGATTGCACGGGACTTTGCCAGGCAGGGACCCCCCCCCCCCCAATCTTTTATAGTTTGGTTTCAAGATTGAAACCAAACATTCACCATGGGGATTAACATAATTTATTATTCCTTTAATATTTTTTTGCAGACACTGCCCACCTTGCAGGCCTAGTAATCTTTTCTTTATTTACAAGGACAGATAAGGAAGTCAATCGAACTATTCCTCACATTGAGTACAACTTGTCCCTAAAGCTTCACTGCATGGCAAAGGCCCAGTTCTTTTCTCAGGTGTGGAGATAGCTACTGGCATGTTTTCCCACACATTTGTTTGATAGATAATGCAAATTTGTGCAGCTAGGGTAAGACCTGAGTCAGAAACGTTATTTTTGACAGAGCTCTTCCCCTCTCCCTGATAAAGGGATACTGTATTTCTCGCTGGGAAAAAATGCCTTTCCTTGGGAGGACATGAGCTGTAAAGGTCAAATATTATTCAGGCAAATCTCCGTATAAATGCAATCCCTGCAAAACTTGCCAGTATCTTAATTACACAATAACCAACGATTCGTGATGCACTACTACTTCTGTTTGAACTTGCTCTCCACTTGTGCTGTACAAATATGGATTCCTACTTTGTACCCTTTACTTCTGTCATGCATTTGAAAACAAATCCTTAAGAACCAAGTTATTCTATAAACTTCTGGCATGGGTTTCTTTCAAAATCTCATTGTATTCAGCATTGTCATTCAAGGTGTGTGCATGCTCTTTTGACCTAAGCATCTGCAATTTCATATCGCAATATGGAGATAAAGAAATGCATATTATGCTCAGAGGTTTTGACTCACCAGTGAGAACTACTGAAAGAAAGGGATTGGTTTCTGAGTATCTAGTAGGACTCAGCTAGAGTCAGCTCTAGCTAGAACTCATCTAAGCTCTCAGCTTCACTGCAAGTGAAAGCAAATTATACAAATATTTATGAAAGTTTATTTTATGAAATCAGCCTTTATCTTTCAATATATGGAGTATTTTTTTCTTTTCTAATCTGAAAACCGGCCCCTAAGTGTTTAAGACCTTCGAAAACTGGTTTCTGATTTTTTCCCCAATACTTTGTCTGTAAAATGACTCCAGTATTGCTCTTTTATTTCCCAACACTGAACCCTACTGTAATTCACACCAATAGCAATGACATGTGATATATTCGTCTACAACAGCAATCTACGGATGTACCCGAAACCAAACCAAACCAATGAAGGTCGAAGGAAACAGGAAAGCATCACATCTGTGAGTGGTGGGATGCTTTTACTGCACGATTTTGAGGGGGAGATCCTTGCCTGCTGTAAGCAATTATCACCCTGCCATGGAGCTGTGACAATAAATGTCAGCTTCACCCAAACTTTTGCTAGTATGTGACATCTGTTTTAAAGACAGATCATCACATTTAACCAGAGTTGACTTGCCATTTAGTTTTAAAAGGAGCTGGGGAAAACTTGGCGAAGGAAGATCAAAGGGAAAAAAAGGTATCTACTTGTTGGTATCTTATGAAACATGACTTTTAATTACTGCAAATGGTACCTAGTGACAGTGATATTACAAACATGACAGAGTGCAATGAGTATGTGCTATTTATATATTTCTACTCCTATGATCACTAGAGGTGAGCATTACAGAAGCATTTCTGCGGGTCTCTCATGGTTCCTCAGCTTCTCTAATGCTGAGAGTTACAGGATGCATCTGAGAAGGTCTTGCCACTTTTTTGTGGCCACTCAGAAGGATGGTACAATGTTTTAATGGCTTAATCTGTTTAGTCCCTGATCCAGGAAAACCTGACTTACCTTCAGGTGGGGGCTGAAATTAGGATCCTAAGTCTTCTTCCAACATGGGGAAATGCTTTCTTGAACCAGGGGCTCAACTCTTAGTGTAAGATAAATAAATAAATAAAATGTATAAATACTTCAGTGCAGAATTTCTTGATCTCCTCAATCTTTCATGCATGCTCTTTTTTCTTAAACCTGTCTTTACATTCAGAAAATGCAACTGGAATTTTGAATGACTAATAATAATTACAATTAGAAATATTACTGAATGTACAAAGATAAGCTGTTCAAGCTTTTGACCTGCTATATTATAGATATGCAGCTGCCATGCACCACTAACATTACCTCGCTAATACAATGTGGAAACAAATAAAAACTAGTAACCATGTCTTGTATTTATAAATAGATGTGTGCAGCTATCTTAAATACTGACATCACTTAGCATCTTAGCAGTAGCCATGATAGGGTTTTATTCCTATGCAGATGGCAACCAGCTACCACAGGGCTTTATGTCAACAACAGTGGACATACTAGGTAAAGTATATATGTAGTTACTTGGATATAAATTTATATTTATACATTTAAAAAAATAAGGCCTAAAATCTGCCAATGAACTTACACGTATGACTTGAGTCCCTTACTGAAAACAATGTAGTTTGGCTTCCTAAAGCTTAAAATGCCTGGGTCAGACCTATAACCCCCTAATCAGACCAACTGTGTTTATTGTATGATCAGCCTCTTTGCACATAAAAACCAAAACTGAGCAGGATCACATCCATTTAGTTCCTCTTACAATAGACAGAATGGATACATGGTTATTTATAAATGAGTCAGACAGGGATGAGGCCACTGAAGATATAAAGTATCTCCATCTGTGCAAATTTCCCTTTGAAGAGTCTTTGAAAAGACATCCTACGGAAGTCTTTCCAGGTACTTTGTAATGACTGCATATTTTAATGGTTTGGGGCATTTTAAGGGCAGACTGTAGGTTTACACTCTTTTGGAGTCTGGCTGTTTGAGATTGGTCTCTCAAAGATCTTCTGGCATTTTCCCCCCATCAATTTACTGGATCAAAAACTGCATCCTATTTCTGTTAGCCAAGCGCATGAATTCTGCTTTAAGAGCAGCATGGGTCAGCCATTGAAGCCAGAGGGTTTCAGCTTGCGAGACAAAAAATGGAAGCAAAATCCTGAGTCCTTGGAACGCAGAGAGCCTGATGAAACCCCAAGCAAACAAGCAGGGTGCTGAGTGCACAGGGAGGGCTGCTTTTGACAAAGATTTCATGGTGCTTCACAACGTTCAAACCGTATCTGCAGATCTTCATCTCTCAAGCTGTATCAGAGGTCCTCCTACACCCAAGACTTAGGGCTGGGGCAGAGGTGCCCTCCACGAGCAGCTGTGCTGCTAGAAGTAGCTGCCGTAGAAACACTTAGATGCCCTCCAGGTACTGTGACAAACAGATCAGAGCGCAGCTCTGCCAGACGGGTGGCAACCTTCAGCCAAGAGGGAAGGCACTTGCCAACAGGGTGGACACGGGTCACAACCTTATCCTCTGGCACAGCGGCACCCCTCTGCACACTTGCGCCCTCAATGCGGGATGGGAAGGTGCCGTCAAACATTTGCAGATACATGAGGAAAATTCAGGCCCTCTTCGTTCAAAGGATTGAGAAGATGCATCTCCTCCCTTGCCTTCCCCCAGCCTTATTCCCTTTTCCCTTCACCCTACAGCTTAGTTCTTGCTACTTTTAGCATTTGCTAAGAAAATAGGAAGAGGTAACTCTAAGGCTGTCATGGCCGGAAGGCAGCTGGCCGTGTGCATTTGATTTCTGTAGCCACTGTGAGGCATCCTACTCCCCCACCAGCTCCCTTCTCTGCCATCCCAGAGAATATTAACCCTTTCTCAGCAAAGACTGTCCTCAACAGAGCGAAGGCAAGAGGAAGTGGCATGGATGCTAATAAAGGACCAGGTCCTGCAAACTTGCTTTCACCACCATTCTGCCAAGAGTAATTAATTAGATATATACACACAAGTTGGACCAGGAGTCGAAGTCAGGATGTAAAAGCATGTTTTTGTAATAGGATTTTCAACTTAATTTCAAGTGCTTCCTCAGGAGAAGTCAATGCCACAACTCCCATTGACATCCGTGAGGCTTGGATGTGACTCTTCGTAATCTTTAAGCCTACAGATGCAGTCACATATGAAGCTGGGACATGAGAGAGAACTGCTGCTGTGGGACCTTAGCGCAAAGGTTGCATGCAAAATTATTTTTTCCTTCTCTTCCAAAAGAAAACTTGGCCCTCCAAAAAAAAAAAAAAAAAAAAAAAAAAAAAAAACCCAAAACACACCACCACCACCAAAATCTAAACTAAAAAAAAAAAAAATATCCCAGACAGAGTCCTTTGGTGCAGGTTGTTAACCAGACCTGCTGGCCCTAGTTGTCTGTGTGCAGGATGTGGGAAAGCAACACGACATAACCTGAGCAGCAGACTGCCCTGGATGTGATCCAAAGTGCTTTTAAGCCAGTGGGGGAAAAAAAAAACCCAACTTGCTTTTAACACCACTAAGCTTAGCATCAGGTCCACTTCGCAGAGGAGAGCTACTAACCAGCTGTGGCCTCCTGGAGCAGCCTACAGGAAGATGACAGGCCACCTCTTGCCAAAATCTAAGATGAAAAATCTACTTTCTTCAATAGCGTCAGTAGTAAAACTCTTCTCAGGAGCTCACTTCTGGTGAATGGCTAATAAAACTTCAACAAAGTCTTCTGAAAGCCACTTTCCTTATTTTAACCCAAGGCACGTTGGGTAAGGGCTCTCCTTGCTGGAGTCACCTGCTCATGACTGATACAGGACTTCCTCCACCATCAAACAGGCATGTTTTGCTGCCGCTGCTCCTGAGGAGAGCCCCCACTCCTAGATCGCAAGGGTTGCGTTTGCTGAAGTGTTTCAAGAAACCCTGCTGATAGCAAACATTTGCTAAACTTAACTTTTTGGCAAAACACTTAAGCACAGGCATGGGCCCTTGTATTCAGATCTCACTGAATGAATACAGAGGTCCTTATTTCTCATTCCTACCAGCGGAGCTGCCTAGTGGTAACATGCCCAAGATTACTAAAGCATGCTTACGTTGCTGGCCTCTTCCTTTGCAAAACACTTCTGCAGGTAACTCTTGCCCCAGTTAAACTACTATTTCTACACGAAGGAAGCCAACAGAGCTTCTGCTTCCTCACTCACACCAATATCTGCTGGGAGGCAGTACTGATCAGAATTAAGGTAATACTTGGTCTTAAAGGGAAATCTGTGTATTTAATACAAAACAAAAGAGCAAGTATTATTCCATGTTAGCAGGGAAATATAAGTAACAGAGAGGTGGTGTGTACCAGGAGCCCCCTTCTTTCCTTACAGCAGGAGAGCAACATAATGTCCAGTAATGGAGATTATTCCTCTGGAAATACAAGTTACTTGTTTCATCTGCCAGATGTGCTGATGGAAAAGCTCAAAGGCAAATACTCGATGCTTAAGTAAATCTGCATTACCAGTTACAACTATTCCTGTAGGTTCAGGCATGCAATGTTAGGTTTTGTTTCCCCCAACTGGCTATAAACAGGTTACATTAAATTGTTTAAAAATTTCCATGTTGATTTTTAGCACCATTCAAATCCCACCCTGTGTAAGAAGATAATACTGACAGGATTTCTGCTGGGTTTTTTTTGGTGTGGAAGTTTTAAAACTTGTTCTGTAGGCTATTAGAAAAAGTAAAACAAAAAATACTACCTAAAATATGCCTCGATAAAACTCTTTTAACTATATAAATACATTATAAAGTCTGGAGCTTTACACAAATTGTGCTTTTTTAGAAGCTTTCCTGAAATTAGATGCTTCTGCCCAAACTTGGATAACTTGGCCTAGATCTCAGGCTGTTTCAGGGTGGTGAGTAACAGATCTCCCAGTCAAATTACATTCCCCGGTGTGCAATCAAACCAACCACCATTTGCTTCCCTGATTGCTGCCCTGTGAATAAATACGACTTTTCCAAAAGGCATGGATTTGTCCACTCCTGAGATCTAGTTCTGGAGATTTGGCCCAACAAGTCTGAGCAGCCTGGATGGAAGTAGATGCATTTATGAAATATGCTTCAGATTTGAGGCCACTAAGTGCTCGCTGCTAACAGAATATTCAGGTACATCTGCTTATTGGTGCCTAGTCATATTAATAATTACTCATTTATTTATTCAGACTAGAAAATAAAAATAAAATGATTCATTCTTTTTTCTTTTTTTTCTTTTTAAACAGCCCTTTTCAGGACTTACTGCTGCAAAGACATATGCAGAATAAAGTCCTGGCCCCTACAAATATCCACTGGAGTTTAGCCATTAATTTCAGTAGAGGGCAATTTTCCCTCAGTTCGTGAATGCTGAAAGCTGCTTTCCGTTACCTTTGGGCCTTGCATTAAATATAGTATACTCATTTGGCTTATCCAAACTCTGTAGTGCCTTAAATCTGAAGCAAAATGGCTGAAGTTTTGTGTATATTCAAACTTCCTTGAAAGTGTGGTTTTAAACTGATTCAGTTAAAGTCATACAAAACCCAATATGGACATTCTTGCCTAGATTTAATTCTATTTTACAGGAACTTAAATCAGTTACTGATCAAGTGAAATTTCATGAATACAGGGCAGATTTAAATCCAGCTAAGGAGTGTCCATTGAGATCGATTTTTAAAGTATATATTTGAACCAGTTTAAAGTTCCACTAGTGCAACTTTGAAATGGATACATCTGATCCTATAGCATCTCTGTGAGATTAATTTGAAAAGATTAGGGCTTCCAAAAAGTCTTGGTATAAGAAATATTTGTCAGTCATCAGAAAGTTATGTTTTTCTAAAAAGTTATCCAACAATATTCAGTCTACATTTTTTCTTACAAGTATTAATATGGTTATCAGGAAAAGACATAAAAATTCCTGGCTTGACAGCAGTATGCTAAATGTTACCCTCAGGCCACTCTACCTAAATTGAATGTTGTGTTTCTAAAACTGTATTGCTGTTCTTCCTTGATTTGGTTCCCCAAGAAAAAGAAAAAAAGCCATCACGCAGCAGCTGCACGTGGGGAACGAGCATTTGTTTGCACTAGCACAAACATCTCAGCTCCGGCGTATGCTAATACATTGATTTCAGTGACACAGATGAGGACAGAAAGCTGAGACCAAAGCAGGGTAGCAACACAGGAAAAGACCCAAATTACACTGTCCTTCCCGCACACGTTTCAGGTCGGTGTTCCTACAGCAGAAACAACCCACCAAAAAGTGCACTAAATCTTAAAAAAAAAAAAAAAAAAAAAAAAAAAAAAGTACAAAATTCAGCTTTGGTAGGGACAAAAGCAATTTTTCCAGCGTGTCGTAAGACCTCCTCTGATCAGATTCTTTGGGCTTTTAACGGCTGTCAAAGGGCGACTATCTGCATGTCGAGCAGAGTTGAAACCAGCACGGGATCACGTATTTAATATCAGCCAGAACAGAATCAGGTCAAAGTTAGAGCTGCAGAGAAGCACTCTCCACTGAGGGAAAGGCTCTTTAATCTCCCCTGGAAATGTTCATTAAGCATTGTCTGCAACCACCAGGAATGGAAATAAAAATACTCTGCTAGTCCCGAGATCAGGGCAGCCTCAAACTTGAAGGTGACCCTCGTTTTCAAAAGAACAAAACCCCAAATGAATCACAGGCATTTCAAAGAGAGAGAGAGAGAGAGAGAGAGAAAAAGAAACCCACCTCACTTCACCCCACCTTCCCGCAAATCCCAAAGCACAGGGCCTCTCCGCAGCATCCCTGTGCCATCCCGCATTGCCCCCGGGCGCAGGTCCCATGGCCCCATTCCCAGGACCAGCTGCGGGCTCCCGTGTGGGCGCCTCCTCTGCCCCCCATGCAGAGCCCACAACTTTCAAACTTTAATGTCAGGAGGAAAAAAAGCCCCTCAGACCTCTTTTTGGCTCAGTAGAGTAAAGCTGTTAATGTGCCCTGCATTTGCACAGAGCCATGTACTTGTGTTCTGGAGAGGTCATAGAGGAAGGATGCTAAGAATTGCTTACATTTTTGCTTTGGGGACTTTTCCACAGGCTTTGATTATGCTAACAAACTCTTTTCTGGAAACAAAAACAAGAATGCGCACATTCAACTGGTCTGTTCTCTTACGAACCAGGTCTGCACTGGTCGATTTGGCTGCAAATTGTAAGCACATCTCACCGAAACTGTCCAGCTAGGAAGTGCTCATCAAGTCGCTTATGGCACAGTTAAATGGACCTTTTGCTTCTGCTTAGAACAAACAACTTGCAGAACATTTTTGCACAACACACAAATTTCAAAACAAGGTATTTCAGGTTTCACGTACAATGCAAAGCTACAATATACTACAGTATTTAATGCACACCAAATAGGAAAAGTTCCTAAAAAAATACTCATGCAGTTTTTGTGCCATGGGATAGGTAATGGCTATTTCGTAGAAATAGATCCAACTGGCTCCATTGGAGCAGCAGTATAAATATTCAAAATAGAAGTAATAATAGGCCCTGATGTGAAACTTTTTTTTCCTTCCCCAAATCTGTCCCTTCTGTCAGCAAGGAAACATTCTGCTTAGGAGCAGCTGCGTCTTGCTATGAGATTACAGCTGTGTGCTTGCGGGTGGATTTTATTGAAGTGTGCCACATTGTTGCTAACATTGTTGGATTTAAGGAAGTATTTTAGGCATTTTAGTGATTATTATTCTTATTACTAATCTCATTCACTAAATGAAAGAAGCAACGAGAAGGTACATGGGGCTTCCCAATGCGCAAGGGCCTCCAGCAGGCGCAGTGATGAGAGGCTGCATAGCGCAACGGGGAGCAACACAATTATTTCCCAGAACGACAAGCGGTGCAGGAGCGTCACGGACTCTCTCTCGTCCTTGTCCCCAAATCCTTCCTTCTTCCCTGCAGGGACCCCCCTGCACGTTTTAGTCACCCAGGCTGGCAGTACATGGCTTTTTCCCCTGGACTCCCCCAACGCACGCAGTGCAACGGCTGCCAATGCCCCCGCACATAGAGCGCAACAAAGAAAGAAAATAAGGTGCTGAGCTGAAGGGAAACCACAGCGGGTAAATCTTTTGCTTTACATCGTTTTGCCCAAAGAAAATTAAGCTGAAATCATCAAGTGCAAAAGTGCAAATGAGTTGAGATATCGGCTTGTTGTGTGTGAATGGGGCTTTTTTCTTTTTTTTTTTTTTGGTTGGAGGTTTTTTTCCTGCTACGGCTTAGTTTAGGGATTTTTTGTTTCTTTTTACCTAGGGTTCGCTGTGCCTTGACTACCAATATTTGCCACTGTTTGTACCATAGACAAAAACATTCACCTAGCTGGTAGTATCTTATTACACTGTGTAGTAGAACATACACAAGAAAGAGGAAAAAACATACCAAATGAATCAGAAGTGATCAGTGCTTAAAGTAAATACAACAGCCAGCACTGGCAAGAATCCACAGCATCAATACATACAAATGTAGCAGTGACGGTGTTTCTCATGGGGTGGAAACTGCCTGCGTATTAATATAGCGTTATACAAAACCTAGCAGGGATACTGGAACAATGAATAGCTAAACTTTCACAATAACTTAGGTCTGTGAGCCAGTCTGCGTTAAAGATATTCCACATTTTGAAAGTGCCATCTCTCTCTCTCTCTGTCTTCTGCCCTCCCGCAGGAGGTGTGATGAGTCCACATGATGTGTTATCAGGTAAGTTCAACTGTTTAAGAAAAATATCTGGCCAGGTCCAGTGTATTCCTTAAAGAGTGGCAAATTATGACTTCAGTAACTATGTCTGTGCAAAATATGCCTCTTTCCTTTTAAAGAAACCAGTGTCTGTAACTCATTTAGAAAAGTTTTGACACATATTTATGTCCTTCTCAGAACAAGTAAGATGTGAGCTATTGAATCCCCCCAGAACTACAGGAAATCTGATGATGCAAAGAAGGCTCTGACCTTCCATTTCCATGTGTGGATTGTTAAAAACCAGGACACCTCCTTGGTAGCCCTCCTGGGCTGGCACTCAAACTATTGCTTGGAAATACCAACAACACCCTAGCAATGAAACTCCAACATTAATAATGAAAATGGTAGCAGTGTTTACCCTTTGCATCCATGTTCACCTTGCGTTCCTCATCACACCTGTACGCGACGCATTCTCTTTAGTAAAAAGTCACTGCCTGTTGCCTTGCCAATCTTCTTTTTGTAAGCAGTAAATCCACTCGTATGCCGAGTACCTTGAATTGAATTCCCATCACACACTGCCCTGTGACCGCTGGATCGTTACAGGAAATCCAGCGCTCAGAAGGAGAAGCTGCAAGAGAGGCTGTTGATCGCTGACAATAAAAATCCCAAACAAACGAAAAAAACCCCCCAAACAACCAAAAGATTCCCATGATTCTCCTTGAAAATCAGCCCCGGTACGATGTACCCTCTTCTGTATTCTAGCAATAGTCTTAAGTCATAAATTAGATTAGTCTTCCATCAAATAACTTAAAAAAGAAGGAATTGTAGCAGACCAGTTTTGCCTGGCTTAACGCCAGTTAGCAGCCAGTTCATCTAGAGTCCCAATCACTGTTCAAAAACTGAGCTAGGAAATCACATGAATGCTGAAAAAAATAATAATCTTCACATCGATGCAGGATTTTTCCAGGTTGTGGGGGTCAGGGAGAGGGTAAACCGAGATGGGGCCAAGGGTCCTATGAACAGTGAACAGGACAGACTTCACGACTCGGAGGTGCACCGCGTTCAGGAGATGCCAGCCGTGGTTTGTATTGCACAGGTAAGAGGGAAGTTCCTCCCGACAGTCTGCCACCTGCATTAGTGATCTCTGCACATTGGCAAGTTCACAAAAGTGAAAACATTGAATTCTGTCATGATGGAGAAACACAGGAAGATGCCATAGAGGGAAAGGCACACACACCCTAGCTTCTTATCCAGTTTCCATTTGTTCATGTGGACGCCAAAAACCTACAACAAACAAAGGAGTAAGCAACCATGGCAGGAACATTTCGAATAGAGTGGGAAATCACCTTTTCAACTGCAGGAGCATGAAAATAAGCATGCCCTTGCTGAACACGGCCAACTGGAAGCAATCGCAGTGAAAGCACTGCACCACAGCTGGAGTAAATCAGAGTCGCTCCCTCACAGTCACTGGAGCCACACTGATTCATACCACCTTGAGTCCCGGCCCAACAGCCTGAAGCTTCTGCAGGGAATTGCATATTTTGGCAAGAACAAGCCCATTTAGTTCCACCAGGAACATTTTCAAAGGCCAGATTCCCTTTTCCACACGTAAGAGGCTTCCCGTGCCTCTCTGCATCTCAGTCTAGAGCCAAATAGTCTAAGGCTGTGCCTGAATTTGCTTAGTTTGCCCCCAAACAAACCTCTTGGAGTTAAAGCCTTGCACATGTGGGAATTTGTTCTGGTATGGAAACACAGGAGGGCCCCCTCGAGCAGCTGGCCTGAAGATGTGGAAGATGGCACCAGGGTATATAAACCCTCTTCTGTTCAGCATTTCTTGCCTAGTGTTACGTTGGACTCGGCTGGGTCAAGGAATCTGAGCCACTGTTTTCAATAGAAATGTTGTCCTGTGTGGGCAAACTGTCCAGTGTTTCACGCATCTGCCCAATAGGAGAATGGATCTTGCAATACATCAGAGGGTCTGCTCCATCTCCAGCAGGAAACCTGACTAACCATTACCAGTGCCTCTCCCAGAGGTCCTCCCACGAAAGACACACAAACGTCTGAGCCTCCCTGTGACAAGGGTAGCTTCTGCAAAGCACCCCATTACAGTCTTGGGAAGCTCACCATAGGAGTGATTGTTCCTATCCCCTCACACCAGACTTTGCAACTGCTGTTGCAGCTAGGAGCAAGAAAGGAACAGGTGAAGAAAATGTCTGTAAAATCACTCTTTGGGAAATGAAGAACAAAAGACTAGATACATACTGTGACAAAAACAGATGCCAGCAGGAGACCAACAGAATAGATAAGTCCTCTGCTGTTTAACCGAATCTGGAAAAGAAGGAAGTTTGTAAAACCATGCCATAATTTCAAGCAACATTTTTTTCTCACTGCTAATAATCCTGTAATGCTAAGCTGCGGAGCTGCTAAACAGGCACGCAAGCTATGAAAGCCAAGCCAGCCCATTACATCACTGATTTTTTTTTTTGCCTACTCCCTCTTGCCAAAGGAGGAGCATTACTAAAGGCTGGTGTGCTCTGGACCTGATAGCACTTCAGGTTGTTCCACCACCACAGGGGCTTTCTTGTCCCTTGCGCAGTTAGGTCGTGGAAATGCGTCTTCTTGCCAGTTAACTCCTACGTGAGTCCTGAATGAACAAGTCCGGGAAAGGTTTATATTCAATCATGGGTTAATGCCTCCCAGTGGGGGAAAACAGAGCAGGACACATGCACGTTCTTCCCTGCTCTTGCCCACCTCAGTGAAGGAAACAGGCGGGTGATCTCGAGACCAGAGCCTCCGCTGCTGCAAATCATCGGTACCTGCATCGCAGCACACTAGCACAGGCCAAGCGTTATTTAGCAGTGAGGCCAACAGGGCAAAGAGACCCTTTAACACCGGAGTGGCTTTGCAGAGACACTGTCACTGTGGTACATAGGCACCTTGCAGTCACTGAGATAGTCATCTTCGTGGCAGAGCCACACTTACACCCACCATGGAGAATGGAGGTACAGGTCCCTAAAGAGGTGGACGTTTTAGCTGAAATTTTTAGAGTCTTGACAGTCTAATCTAAGATGCTCAGTTGCATCTTTAAGCTCTAAATACATTTAAAATAGGGGTCTATGTGACATAGACCTAAAGCCACGCAGGAAGGCTGCTGTAGGAGTAATGCCAGTTCTCCTGTCCCATCCCCCAACCAGGATCACACTTCTCCTCAGTCTCCCATTCTTCTCTTGTGCCTTTAATTGCCAGTCCTTTGGGCATTCTTGTATCCCCTTCCCAAGTGGCATCACCTGCAGTATCAGCAGGGGAGCACCCCAGGCTGTGGAGCCTCCCAGGGGGATTTTGCTGGGGTACTGCTCGAGGGAAACGTCCTCCCAGGAGGACCAGCCTCTCCAGCAGGGATACTGGAGGCTGTGGACACCACATAATATCAGATATCATCTTAAAGGCATTATAAGGTAATATAGCCCATTGTATTCCTCCCTGCATATTCTGTGTGAAGAAACCATATAAGAAGTTGAGTTTCAACTAACGGTGACCAAAAAGGCTGACAGAGTATTTCTGCTCATTTAAGTTTCCTGGCAAAGGTCAATCTTAGCAAGATAGGTTTGGGTATGACTATTTTTCAAAGATGCTTTAGATGAGGACACTGCTTTTGCTTGTCTGGCTGTCTTTGTTTAGTGCAGGTACATTTTCAGTCATATCACTCTGTTGCGGAGGTCAAACAGCCCAACTAACCACAGAGATCTTCCTTAAATGGTCTGGTATCAAACTCTGCATCGCTCGGCATGCTGCATACAGGGAAAAGCAAAAGTCATAGTCTGTTCCTGCAAATGCTCTGCAGACAAAAAAATAACTCTGAGGATGAAAGTTCATCCACCTCACACAATGCATGTTTTCTTTTCTCTTCAACAGCTGGATTTCTTCCTTGTTTCTTAAACTGCTCCTAGTCTAATAAACAATTCAGGAAGGAATTTTGTGCTATGATGCCATTTTCTCAAGTGTCAACCCAGGAAATAACAGTACATGGTGTATCACTGGCCACTTTTCAGTGCTCACACCTTTTCAGCGAGACTACAAAGCAGACCGCTTGCAAGAGAAGTGGAGGTTCCTCATGTGAAGACAAGCAGTGCCACAGTCTCCTGAACGCCACCACACTCGGCTCCTGGGGCACCCATGTCAGCTGGCATTGCAGTCGGGGAAACCTGTTCATCCACTGAGCCCAATATCGCTCCCAGAGCCAGCATAATGATCTAGTTTTGTTCACTGAGGTCACCTAAAGGGAAAGTCTGGCTTCCAGAGTTGAGGAAAGGATGATCAGTTCTGACATTTTGCCAGCCTGAGGCTGCAATGCCCTCCATGGAGCCAGGAGACTGCGCTGGAGGCAGGGGCAAGCCTATGGCTATAAGACAGCCTGGGAAGGATTTCGCTCTTGTGCTGCATGATGCAGTACTCCCGTGCTGCTGCTGACCCATGGCAAGCACCATGCAGCTTGCGCAGCGACTGCATCCTGCAACTGTTCCAGCATTCGGGTTCCCCGGAGTCCCACCAGGTCATGCAGCTCTGCTGCCGCCTGAGATTTTCTGCATCTTCATCGGTGTTAAAACACTGGCACACACAGCTGGCCCATTTCCCTTCTTCACTGATTTTTGCTGTCATAAAAAAGCCTGCAGCCACGATGATCGCTTGTTCTGACAGGCGTTGCCGTCTGTTTAAGACATAAGCTATAGGTGTGCACATGCGTGGAAGGACTATTATATTCCCATCGCCATTACAGGTACAATACAACAGTCTCGCTAGTCAGACTGTTCAAAGAAATGAAGGACTTGGCTTGCTTCAGCGTGAAGGCCAATTTTGGCACCACCTGCATAACTGAGGGAGAAAAAAAATGTAACGATCCGACTGTTAATGTATACCGCAGGTGGTAAGGGGCAGACAGGAAGGAGTGTATTTTTTCAGCCATGGAAGAAGTCTCTAGGGCCATTTACCAGTCCTGAGCAAACCTCAAAGATTTCCTGAAATGAGAGCTTCTCTTGGGGAGGAGAGAGATGCATCACGTTCTGGTCCAGAAGGTCCTTTTCCTTTGATACCTTCATGTGTATCTCCTGTCATGCTAAGGAGCCCAGGCAAGCTCATTTTGGGGCACTGTGGCCAGATCACAGTGCCCCACAGAGATGGTGCACCACTGCCAGGCATCCACACCTGCCCTCTGGCTTCAGCTAGTCCCAATGGGCCATGCAGGGCAGCTAACTGGGGTTTGCATCAGCATAACTAAAATGCAAGCCTAAGCTCAGCTCTCCCCTCACCTCCCCCCACCCGAAGGAGCAGCAGCTGGCCAGGAAAGACAGACCCTCTTCTACAACAAATTCCTGTCTGGCTTTTCCTCTGGAGGGCTGTTTTACCAGTACCAGCATCTGCAAAAACCATCCATATGAAATGTGCCAACCGGACAGGAATCTACGGGAAAAGGAAGCGAATGAAGCGGCTGGAATTATTTTAGCATGGAAAATGTCTGAATTCAACCTAAAGCGCAGGCACTGCTTCACAGTTACCTCACTGGCCTCCTTCAAAGCAGCAGCTGCTTGGAAAGAAGGCGATTCCTACGCCTCTGCCTGCACTTTGCTGAGTACGGTGCTTGCAGGGAGAGCTGTTTGGGGCTGTGGCTTTTGGCCTATCTGCAAGGCCTCCCTTTGGAGGTTGTTTGGGGGGAACAAATGGTGTTGAGGATTATTCAAAAGTAAAAGGCATTTTTTAAATTGTTTACGACAGGTTTATGCCTGGAACAGTCACAGTGGATCCCCCAGGGGCAAGGCAAATGTGGCAACCCCTCCAACAGTGCAAGCGACCACTCCAACTTAATGGGTCCCACTTTGGCTTCAAGTTAAGCAGGAAAGGCCCTGGCCTGGGATCAAGCCCAGCAAACCATGTTAGACAGGCCAGCTCCTGCCGGTGGGCAGAGCTGCTAGCTAGTAACTAACCTAAATGCTGAGAGCTTTCTTTGATGAGGCTCGACTAGTCTGGCAGAAAAGCAGGAATCTCCTGGGCAGGGCAAAAGGGTGTTTTCACACTGCGGAGCTTTGCACACTGCAAAAATCAGCTCATTCCTTAGGGTCATCGCCTTTTTTCAGATTACCTCACTCTGCCACTGGACGGCAGGGCTGAAACCCTCCCGCGCACAGAGTAACGGGTGGCTTCCTGGGGGAATGAACGCTAGTGGGGGAATGTGCTTCGTCAGGAAGCCTGTTTGGCTGCACTGGATACATATCACAGCTGGACTTTCTGGAAGAAAAAGTGCAATTCATTGGGTGAAGAAGCCTTGCCAGTGAGCTCCCCGTGCTAGAAGAGCTGTGCAGACTTCCTGATGTCCTCACCATGGCCCGGGGGTGACGCACGGTGAGGACCGTGGCCTGGGAGGTGATGCACAGCGAGAAGCTGCAGTGCCACAGGGCAGGCAGGACGGAGCAGGAGAGGTCGAGCGCTGCTGGCGAGAAGGGCTACCAACAACGGGCATGGGAAGGAAGAACAGGAGGAGAGCTGGGATCAACTGACAGCATCTAAGGCTGTTCCCAAAGCAGATGGGCCCTGACACCCATCCATGGATGGAATAATGGAAATCCTCAAATATTAATCAAAACAACACCGTTTAATTCCAGTAAACACTGCTGTTACTTATCGAATGCCCACAAAAAGAGAACCTACGCTTTCAGAGGAGCCGAGCTGAGCCTTGCTCTGCGTCTGCTACAATGCTGCAAAGTACGGCATTACCTGGGGTCAGGCAGAGCACGGCTGGGCTGCTCACTGCAGCAGGAACGCAGGTGTAACACTTTCCTGATGTTTTCTCCTACCTGCTAATACGCTCGAGGTTTTTCCTGCAATCCCCTTCTGCTAGCCCAGGTCTGTATTACACCCATTCTGTCCCCAGCAATGGCTGCAATCACAGAAGTCACACAAAACAGGGCCATGCATTGTTTCAGACTGTAGTGCTCAGTGTTTTTCAGGTACAGTTAAATCCAAATTAAGCTGAATGGCCATGCTTCACTTGCTTCTTTTGTTTCTCTCATTTTGGTTCTGCATTTGCCTAAAGAATCCTTTCTTCTTCTGCATTCATTTCTTGGCTACCTGCAGCTGTCTCACGAGTGGCCCATAAGCCTATAGCTCTGGAAACACTGCTTTAACTGATGAACTATTTCCACTTCCCTGATATTCACTGCAGCCTGCCCTATTTCCTATTGTGACTCCTAACAGCCTGAGCTCAGGAGCTCAGAAGACTGAAATTTGGTACAAATGCTTAAGAAAAAATGTGTCCTTGATCTGTTAAATTGGAATGGAAATCAGTCAAGCAGCCTTCTCATGAGACAGCTGGTATTTCCTGCACGAGGCAATGGAGTAGCTTTCTGCAGGGCACATGATGATGTTTAAGCTCAGGGAAAACAAGGTTAGCAAAATTTTCAAAACTCACAGCAGGGGAGGGGACGTCTTCTCAGTTTTTAGCAAACAGCAGAGAAGGGGCCTCAGTTGAAGTTGTCTTCATCATGGAAGGAAAAGCTCAATTCTCTCTGTTTATTTAAAAATAGGAAATGCTTCTTCCCTGGGAGAGAACTGTCTGCAGAGAAAGTATTCTCTGGTACTGCAAAGAGGAAAAATTCTGCATTCCCAAACTCTCCTTTGAGGTTTGGCTTGTATGTAGTGGCTAAAGCAGGCCAGAAGAACTTTCTGCATACACTGATCACACATGAAAGGTTTGCAAGTTCGAAATCTGTTCCGTGTGCTTTTACATGGGCCCATCTCCCTGCTTCTTTTGCAGCAAATGCAAAGATGCGGCTGCAGACTCCAGCTGCTCCCTCCCAGCTTCTGCAGGCAAGAAGGAACCGAGGCTGAAGCAAACGCTGGAGGAAAAGCAATGGAAATAAAATAAATGCAATTCCATTCTTCCGTTCTCCTTTGGCAGTTGCTGAAGGGAAAACAAAGAGCTATTGCCAAAATCCAAATTGGTTTTGCTCCAGGGTCCAAATGAGAAATTACCTCAGCTGGGAACATTAGAAGGGCTCTGTTATGCTTCCAGCCCCTCAGCTGCAAAAGCATCAGGTCTCCAGTCTGGTTGGGGATCCTTTGCTTGCAATGTCCTTGGCTGACAGTGTAAATTCAGTGTAAATCCTGCATTCCCCAGGTCCTGCCATGAAATGGGAGTCTCAACAACCTGCAGATTCAGGACATGTGCTGCATTCCTGCCTGTCTAGAGGCAATTTCCTTCTTGGACCTTTTCTGAGATGCTGAAACAAATTTTCTTCATTTGCTCCATATCACACAATTCACTCTGCAGAGCATATAAACCCTGGATTATGCAACATGGAGGGCTTCACATATAATCTCAAGGTATTAAACAAGAAATGGAAGAGTTACGGTGGAAACAAACTCCTGCATTGCTAGGAGCTTTCTTCAGGATGGGATACGCACAGTTACCTCTACCATCCTGGCCCTTACAGTTTGCCCCAGTGACTGACAGATGCATTGAACCTGTCCTCCTCCTTTTTTCTGAATCATGAACACGGTCTATATGCAGATAAAGGGTGGGAAAGGAGGTGAACACAGTCTGTATGTAGATATAGGTGGGAAAGAAGGTGAATAGATACACAGTTGTTGGCCATAAGGAGACTAAGGCAAACTTCATCTTTATGTCTTAAGATCCACCACAGTCCTGTGGAATTAAAATAGTGACTATCAAAAGGGTCAGTGAATAGCAAACTAGTGAAGCTTGCTTGCCTTCTTGACCTTTTTCTCAACTGTCCACTTCCCTGTGGATTCTCTGATGCCTAACACAGGTCATGCTGGGGTTATTCCTTCTCTGTCCAGCTGCCTTTTTCCATGGCAGAAATGTAACATCTCTGAGACTTCTACCTTACTGTCAAATTTGGCTGAAATTGGCTGAAGTTATTAGGCAAGGGAGTGATGGATAGACATATGGATATACTCACAAACTTGCTGACAATGTGAACAAATGAACCTGGCTGGTTATCCTTAGGCTAAAATTCCTGTTCTCTAAAATATTCCTGGCTTGGGTCTGTTTTATGGCTTCATATCCAAAAAAAAGATTCCAGAGGGAGCAAATTTCCTTCCATTCTGGATTTGCCAGACCCCTAGGGAGCGACTCTTACAGGATCACCACCTCGGTCACCCATCCAGGGCTCTGAGCTGGGAGAGATGAGAGGGTGAATTCTTTCCAAGATCTGCCTAGGGCCAAGGATGCCACTTTTTCTCTGAAAGCCCTGCTGGTGTGCTAGATCAGCTACAGCTGATGACAAAAGGCTGGAGCTGGGACAGGAGGGTGACCAAGGGATGCCTGAGCAGCCAAGGGGGTAGCTCCAGGGGGAAGCAGGGAGGGAGGGCAGAGTTAGTGTCTGGCCATTAATGGGTCCCCAATGAAAACAAGAACTCTTTAAAATATTAATATATAGCTGGGGTAGAGATTAGACATTGCAGAAATGGAAGTAATGTGATGCGGAAGCTGCTTGATATTCCTCGTCCTGAGCACAGAGCAGGAAAATTTTGTCTAGATTTACCCTCTGGTGGGAAAAGGGTCCGAGGCCTGGCCCAGACCAGGAATGCAGGACAGATAACTGCATTCACAACAAAGCAGAGGGCAAAGGAGGACCTTTCCTTCTCCTCATCAACACCGACACCCTCCTGGAGCAGCAGGAGATGGCTCTAGCTTGGGTTTGGACTGAGTGCAGTCAGCACTGGAGAGAAGAAAGAGAAGAAAGATGCAACGCTACAGATTGATAACTGCAGAGCCAGAGCAGGACAACTGGTACCTCCAGGAGAGGCAGGGAAGATGGCATCAGAGACCCTGCCGCTCAAGCACACAGCAGTTGTGCAAAGCACTGCCTGTGCCCAAGCTTTGCCTGTAGCATCACTCGGCTCCAGCCCCTCTGTGCTGGCCAGGGCTGCCCGGCAGCTCCACCGGTGCCGTGCCTGCATCCTACCAGCTAAATGTTCCAGGAAGAATAATAGGAAGCTGAAACATCCATTGACAATGGGCACGGGAAGAGAGAAATCAGGGCTGGGAGAGGCACTTAATCAAAACGATTGCACTCTATCAACTCAGCACCCAGATGCAACACACGGGATGTGCAGCCTGTCCCCTGTTCTGCCACGAACCTACCGCGCCACATCCAGCAAGTCCATTCAGCTCTCTTTGACTTCTCCTCTCTCGCTCTTTTGCTGTCTTATCTACTCACTCACAAGCTGTCTCTCTCAGACCATACTTGTTTGAATGATGATCCCTGATCCTTCTGGGGGTTCCAGGGGCTTCTGCTGGGCCCACGACAAAACTAGGCACTCTCTGGGACCTTGTGGGACAACACAGTCAACATACAGGTGTGCCACGAGTCGTGACCAGCTTGCAAGCTGCATCCTATCCAGAGCTCTCTGCTCACCTCCAATCTCAAGGTGCCACCTGTGACATGGGCTCCAAAACACCCACCTGCCCATGGGGAGTTTCAGGGAGGCTCAGACACAAGCTCTTGGCAGAGAGGCTGCTGAAGCAGCTCAAAGTGCCTGTAGAGGTGAGACTGGTCCTCACGTTCACAATGAAACCACGTAAATCTCTTTCCGGCTCTGAGCAGCTGGATGGTGCATGAAGCCACCTGACTGCAGGTGGCTGAGAAAGGTCACAATGTGCAAAATCTCTGGATACCATGCTGCTGCACGCGTGTGCACACCGCAGTGCAACATCAGAGTGAGGAAGGAAAAAGAAAAACGGAGCAGATCCTGTTCTCCTTTTCAGCACAGAAACCCAGAGTAACTGTATTCTGGTTTCACACCAGCATAACAGGGAGCAAAATTTGGCTATGGGGGATTCTAAATTGAGAATCCAGGCTCAGAAGAAAGCCTGAGAGCAGAGATACAGAGGGATGCTACAGTATATGATGCTGGAGAAAGCGCTAGGTGTTTAACTTCCTGAAAAACAAGGCAGGAGAGGGCCTCTAGGAGGTCCCCTAATTCATCTCTCTGCCTCAAGGCAGCGTCTCTGAGTAAAACCTATCAGTAATGCCATGGACTGTCTAGATAGTCTGCTGCAGCATCCGCCATGCATCGTAGATGCATTTTTTCCTAGTAATCAAATTTAGACTCTCCGCTATAAATGAACCTGGTTTCTTCTATCTTCTCCCCCTCCAGCACCCACTGAGCATGCTGGATAGCGTGCATCTAGGGTGCCCTTTTTTTTTCCAGGCTGAAATGTTACAAGGCTGGGGTTGAAGATGCTAGTCTGAAGCCTGGGGGATGTCCAGGTGTCTGTGAGCTCAGTCAGACTGCTCAGTCAGAAATCCTCAACTAATGGGAACTGAGCTTGTGTGACACATGAAGGCGATGAGCACATCCCAGGCTGCGTTCAGCCATGCTAATCTCGTCCTGGTTCAGCAAAACATTTGATCCCTCCACAAGCTTAATGAGACTTAAGCTTACGCTCACATGTTGAGCTATCTGGGGACTGTATTTCTTTTTTCTTTCAAAGGAAAACATGGTCTTGCAAAATTATGCCGTGGAAAATGTGGAGGCTGCCAACATTTTTCTCTTGTTTTCTGTCAGGAGTATCAACAAACTGTTTTGTTCAGGATGTTCTGAATTCAGCACAGCACAGTTTAATTAGGGGAGAGCTCACTCTTAGACGGCACTTCCCTATGCAATGCAAGCAAAGAGGAACATCCACGTGCACAGAGCTACTCACACACTTCAGTGCTGTCCTGTGCCAAGGCTTAACTATTGAATCATGCAGTCTGTTTTTTTTGTGGCTTTCAGAAAAGATATGACTGCAATTTGCTTATTAAAATGCATTTACTCTCCACATTCAGCAAAATTTAATTTCAAATCCCTTAATTCCTGATCTGAGGTACAAACTAAACCTAACTTTGACATAGTTCCCTTGGATTCAACATTCTGGAGAGGCAATCATGGTTTCTGATGGCTATGCAAAAGTAATCATGATCAAATAAGCTTTTTTCTTTTCTTTTAAAAAAATATCTTCTTTCTTGTGTATACAAGTAGGGAGAATCATCATGACTTTGGGGAGTTCTTCTTTTGGAAGAGGTGCTACAAAGACAAATTTGGAATCTTGCCACATACCAGTGGTGCAGTGCTGTAAATGGTGATTATTAGCTTAGAAATCTTCTACTGCTTTGGACTTACGCAGTCCCATTTGGCTGACAAGCAGGCTGGACAGAGTTTGAGGGCTTTCGTTAGGTGGGTGAGCCTTTGCTGCTGTTAGCACTGTCACCTATGCCCACTGCAATCCATGTGGCAGCTTAATAATACTTAAATAAATAATTACTATTAATGTGAGTGTGGGAGGTTGTTTTGGTTTGAAGTCTGGCTATCCAAGGATTTGGAGAGAAAGCCGTGAACTGTAAGTGAATACTGAGGAAACTCTCTTTGCTAACTGTGGGGCAGTTTCCAAGGCTGCTTTTTTTTAACCATGTGATCACAGTGTACAATGAACAATTTGGGTGCACTAAACAGTAGCGACATTGTTATGCCTCCATGAGAGCTGGCTGCTTCTGTTCAGCCACTTGTTTTCACCCTTTTCAAGGAAAAACCGTAACAAATATAGGGATGAGCTACTCACGAGAGAAAGGGATTTTATTCCTACAATGTTGTTCCCCTGCATTTTGTTTTCAGTCCCGAAGTCTTGGGCTCTCACACTTCATCCAACTAAACCGAAATGTCAGTTCTGTCAAAAGGGTGCCTTTACGCTGATACTTTTCCTTTGGGTCTTTTGCCAGAGGACTGTAATATCATAGGCTGATTCAGGTTGGGAGGGCTCTAAGTTTAACAGGAATGTGATGATATTCAGTAGTTTTGATGCTCAAAGCAGTGCCTCAAATGCAATCTATAGATAAAGCAAGACAGTACTTTCTGAATTACTCCGAGGCTTATCCAGTGCTCCACGCTCCCCTGGAGCTCACGGCTGACTGTCTGTGTGGGAAGAGGCTCATGAGAGCTTGTATTTCTTGCTATTGCAAGTATTATTTGTTAATTTACAGTTGGGCCCCAACTGCTTAAAGATGAAATGTTGCAGTTGCAAAGCTGAGTACGCAAAGAAGAAGGAAACCTCAGGATCGAAGTTGTCCATGCGTTACATGGGCCCTTTTCCACATAACTACTAAACTGCAGTTATGCCAGCATCGCTGCTCCAGCCAGCACTCCATCCTCAGCAACAGTTGTGATGTGCCACGGGGCACGGTCCCCAGCAGCTGTCAGACCAAGTGTCCTTGCAACGCCGAAGGCCTCGACCCAGACAGAGGTCCAGGAGGATGCAGCTCTGCCAGTTTGGGGCTGCAGGGATGCCCACAGAGTCTGTGCGTATCTGCTTGAGAGACAGATAGTGCCGGGATGGTGAAGGCCGGAAGCTGGTGACTTCTGGCACCAGGAGGACAGCTCCTGCTCCACCTCAAGGGTTGCAGCTACAGAACAGATTTAGTGCCCTGGAGTAGACATGGGGCTGGGAGCTCTGACCAATGATGCATCTGTGTGGGCTCACTATTAGCCCTGCAGCAGCACCAGGAGGAAGCGGCAAGTGTCAGTAGTGGGAGACGCTGAGGGATGGAGGCCCCATCTGCTGACCTCACCTGTCCTCTAGGAAGGTTTGCTGCTTGCCAGGAGATTGGATTCAGGATGTTGTAGAAAGACTGACAAAGCTCATCCAGCCCTCAGGCTATTACCACCTGCTGCTTTTCCATGTGGGCATTGCAGCCTCAGCAAATTTGCAGCCAATGCTAAACTGGAAGTAGTGGCTGATACATCAGACAGCTGTGCTGCCATTCAAAGGGACTTGACAGGCTGGAGAGATGGGCAGAGGGGAACCTCATGAAGTTCAACAAAGGGAATTGCAGAGTCCTGCCCATGGGGAGAAAAGCCCCCATGCAAAGTACACACTGGGGGCTGACCAGCTGGAAAGCAGCTTGGCAGATAAAGACCAGAGGACCTGGTGGACAACAGGCTAAACATGAGCCTGCAATGAGCCCTTGCAGCAAGGAACACCAGCAGCATCCTGGGCTGCATTAGGAAGAGCACTGCCAGCGGGTCGAGGGAGGTGATCCTTGCCCTCTGCTCATCCCTGGTGAGGCCACACCTGGAGTGCTGTGTCCAGTTCTGGGCTCTCCAGCACAAGAGAGACATGGGCCGGCTGGAGAGAGTACTGCAAAGGGCCATGAAGATGATTAAGGGACTGGAGCATCTGGCATACCAGGAGAGGCTGGGAGAGTTGGGACTGTTCAGCCTTCAAAAGAGAAGGCTCAGGGGGATCTTACTAATGTGCATGAATACCTGATGTGTGGGAGTAAGGAAGATGGAGCCAGGCTCTTCTCAATGGCATCCAGTGACAGGACAAGAGGTAATGGGCACAAACTGAAATACAGGAGATTCCTTTTAAACATAAGAAAAAAAACTTCTTTACTGAAAGGATGATTGAACACCAGAACAGGTTGCCCAGAGAGGTTATGGAGTCTCCATCCTTGGAGACGGGCAGCACCCACCTGGACACAGTCCTGGGCAAACCTGCTGTAGTTGGCCCTGCTTTGAGCAGAAGGGTTGGACTAGAAGATCTCCAGAGGTCTCTTTCAACCTCAGATATGCTTTAATTCTATGATTCTGTAGCCTGTAATTTTGCAATCACTTAGTGATTGTCATCAAGAATCTCTCCTCTGTCCTACACTGCTGTCTGAGCATTGTCCAGCTAACGGCAATAGCAACACTGACTTCCCCATGGGATTTCATAGCGTCTCCTGCTCTTCCCTCTCAGAACGAAGCTTTCAACAGCTTTGGTGGGTTTTTGTTTTATCATTTGGGAACTAAAGAGAGGTGTCATTGGCGCTAGGCAGGTTTTCTCAAAGGCGGTGGCTCTGCCATGTTTCCTAATGATAGTCAGGCTCTGAAACGTCCTGGTTATTTAACAGCTTCCTTCATTTTCCAGTGTGCTAACAGTTTAGTAAAACTAAACTCTTCACCGAAAACTCTGCAGGTTTGCTCAGACCCTTTACTTTCCACCTCTGTGTTCTACCCCTTTGTCTCATGAAAAAATAGGATTATTTTATTATTTATATAGGATTATATATAGGATCTCCTTATTATGGATATATTCCAGTGCACCAATATGCAGTATACTTGGTGAGTTAGCTTATTTCAGTGCAGACTGAAGCACATGTCCTGCCTTCAAGGAGAAACGCATGTACTTGTACTCCAAAGCCTGGGGAATGTCTATTAAGAATTAACTGCTACTTCCCTCAAACAACAGCAGTGTGACGCTATTTGTTTCCTCAAATCCAATCTACAAAATTTCATCTAACCAGTTTATATAAAAGCCTGTGTTTAAAAAAAAAAAAAAAGAACATGCAACCAAACATAGGACTTACATATGAACCATAATTCACTGCTAGGGTCTGCAAAGCCCATGGAAGGCCTAGGCCAATTAAAATATCGAAAACGTTGCTTCCGATGGAGTTGGACACAGCCATATCCCCCATACCTGCAGGAACAGAAACCAAGTACAATCAGCCACGAGAATACACTAATCTGAGTGAATCCAGATGATTTCCATGGATTAAGGCACAGAACTAAGCCTCTTCCTTTTCCCCTTCCTTCTCCCCATCATACAGGCCAGCATAGCTGGAGGGGCTGGACCCCCTTTCTAGGATCATCTGAGAAATGCCCTCAACTAATCCTCAGCTGCTGTGGGACCCTGGCCACTGGCTCTGCCGGCTGGGACCTGCCAGCTCTCCCTCTGTGCCACACTCACTGCCGCTTTTGGTGCTTTACTGCAACGAGTTTCTGTATTAGGCTGATTAGATTTGGTCTGTAGTCATTCTAATTTGACTGGCATGCTTACGTAGCTGACTGTTTCATGAAGAACCATCTTTTTCATTCCCCAAAGCAGTGTTCCCAACTTTCCTTTTCTCTTAAAGCACCTGGTCCTGGAGTCACAAGGAAAAAAAAGTTTTCCTAAATAAAAAGTGTTTTCCAGTCCTTGCGACTGTGGGGAAAAGCTGGAAAGTGACCTGAAAGACGCTTACACCATGTTCTACACAAGTCTACAAAATGGATATTGAAAAAAAAGAAAAAAACTTGTGAATTTTTTGGGAAGGTTTGGAGTTGGCAATGGTGCCAAAACTTTTTCCACATTGTCATTAAGAAACCGTAAACTGCTTTGCAATAGCAACATAATTCTTCTCCTTCCTTGTGCTTGTTTTAAATCTCAGCCTCAGGAAAAGTGCTCTGAAAGTTATTGCATTCGGGGCTCCTCTGTGCTGCCTAAAGAGGAAGAGGACACCCCAAAACACTTCAGTGGCAATGTGCCGTCTGTGCAAGGAACCTACCTTGCCTTGCTACAATAAGGCTGGCCATGCAGTCCGGCACGCTGGTTCCTGCTGCCAAGAAGGTGATGCCCA
This sequence comes from Dromaius novaehollandiae, assembly GCF_036370855.1. Classification (NCBI taxonomy): domain Eukaryota; kingdom Metazoa; phylum Chordata; class Aves; order Casuariiformes; family Dromaiidae; genus Dromaius; species Dromaius novaehollandiae. The sequence continues at coordinate 114,988,238 of NC_088100.1, read as the reverse complement.
TGATCACATCTGGAATACCCAGTGTGTAGCCAATGATTGTAACCTACAGAGAGGAATTAACTGTCAGGGTGTTTGTGAGAAGCAAAATCACAGACCAGCTTGGGCCAATACTGCAAGATTTATTGCTCAGTCCAACCTGACCTTTTTTTCTTTTCTTTTTTTTTCTAAAAAAAGAAGCAGTAACAGGCTTTTTTGGTATAGTCATCACTTGGCAGAGGATAGTACTGACCTGCTATGTACCTTTTTTGGTAAGCTGCTTTACACCTTTCATCCATGATTTTCTGGACATTAACCTGGAAAAGAGGCTCTATGGGGGCCAACTACTGGGTGTAACAGGCTCCTCATCTTGATTGATGCTTCGAGGCATTACCACATACAAGTAATAGCTAAACAGGCACTAAAACAACCCCAAAGTTAATTATATTATGAACATATTATAAGCAGGGACATATCCCCAAGACACTGCGAGCACTTCCTCTTAGCAGAGAGGAGATTCCTTTAATTCCTTTTGTTTCTTTGCTATGCAGTCTATGATAAATTAGTGCTCTTTGAACTGATTTGCATTTTGAAATTTTGGAGGCCTTTGTTTAATAATGCCAGATTTCCTATTAGCCATGTTTAATTGCACAGAGTGAGGTGAAAAGCTCAATCCGGGATAATACTTGCTATTCTGAACTCTCTGTAGCGTACTCCAAGAAATGTGAACCATATGTTGCAAGCAACACAGTGACCCTGTAGACTCTGGTATTTCAGCTATGGAAAGCTGGGAGAGCTTTTCCTTGGAAACACCTCATCCTCACAGATGAAAAGCAGGAGAAAAAAAGTAACTTTTCATTTCCTGCTCAGGATAACAAGGGTTATTGGAAAGAAGAAAAAAAGAAAACAACCCTCTTCTGCAACTGGTTTGATTAGTTCCTAGGGAAAACCCTGGCATTCATTTTTGCCTTTTGCTAATACAGGAGTGCATTGTAGAGATAGTGAAGATTTTTTTGTTGCTTCCCCTTCCCAGAGGGGAAGCAGTGGCCAGTATTTTAGCTTTAGTGAGCTACCTCTGTGCTTGCCTGGTGCCTTTCTGAGACCCGAATCCATGCTTCCCTTCTTCGACCCTCTCCTGATGCCAAAGCCCCACCCCTGTTTGATTCTGCTTAAGAGTCTCGACCTCCCCAAAAGAAACACAATCCATGCTGCAATATTACCATAATCCCAGTGAGGACAATTTAAACTTTTCACCCACGTGTATCACCTAATGAGGCCTGCAGCAAGCTTACAGGCTTAATGACCCCACCAGCACACAAAGCTCTTCTTTCCTGTGAACAGGCCAATCATGCTTAGATTTCTTTGTGTTCATTTGTATTTAGCTCCTTCTACCTTTAGGATAATAAGCTAGAATCACAATAGGTTCCTGTTGACTAGGTAGTGGGGCAGCAGTTTGACTGAATGTCATGCTTTTGTTTGTGCTGGGTGTGAGGTGCCCTGGCTCTCAAACTTGCTTGCTCCAAGGAGAGGAAAACCAGTTGAGGCCAGATTCGTACCAGCCCCAGGGCCTCCCCACGCTGCCTCTGTAGGGTAAAGAGGTGTTAAACTGGTGCAAGTGGCATTTATTCCCAGCTTAAAGAACTCACATGAAATCCCAACCCCACATCAAGTGAAGGCTGAGTTTTTGTTCGCTCAGTGTTGACAGGTCTAATAGAAATGATTGCAGCCTTAAGGCTTCTCATTTAGAAGTTCATGTATGCAGGGCTCTCTGTACGTTTCACTGGAGCTGGCAAATCATTTCTGTTGCCTTTCCCAGGCTGTGGTTCCTGCTTTAGCTGGTACATACCATCCACACCATCATGTAGGAGAAAGCTGCAATCCAGAGGGTAGAAGAAGCAAAGGTAACCATGAACCATTTTTCCAAGTGGGGTTTGTTACAGTTGGGCACTGTGAAGTACAGGACAAAACTCAACGGCCATGTGAAGAGCCACTTCAAGATTTCAGTCTTGCCAGCTGCAAAATACAAAAGGGAAAAAAATTGTAATTGTAGTCTGCTTTAGTCTAGCATGTTAGTATTTTTTTAATTTTAATGAGCAAGAGGCCAGGGCGCCCTCAGCCTAAGTGCTATGCAAATAGCTAATGACAAGACACTTCTTGTTCAGAGGAGCACAGCGTGAAGGCAAAGAGGGGAGGCAGGAGGGGGCAGCGAGCACACCGAGGGAGCGGGAAGTGCCTTCCCAGGAAATCCCAGGGAGCTTCATAAGCAATAGGTCAGCCCACACTCGCTATCTTCCCTGGGTCAAATTCTTAGACATAGGAAATATGAAGCAAATTATAGGAAGAGATCTGATCCATCTTCAAGTACCTAATGGGAGGGTATAAAAGAAGACAGAGCCAGGCATTTCTTGCAGGTGCACAAGGAAATTATAGGAGCCGATGGACTCAACTTGCAACAAGGGAAATTCCGATTAAATACTACAGTTGTGGGTTTTCCTTTCTTTCCCACAGGGGTAGTCAAACACGGGAACAGGGACCAAGGCAGACTGTGGGATCACCATCCTTGGAGATAATCAAAACTCAACTGGATGTAGTCTTGAGCAACATGCTCTCTAGCTGGATCTGCTTTGAGCAGGGGTTTGGATCAGACACCTCCAGAGGTTCATGCCAGTCTTTCCCATAGTATGAATCTAGCTGGTCCAGAAGGCATCTAAATGACTCTCTTCAGAGGTCAGGTTTTTCTCCTTACTTGAACTACAGCTGTGCTGTTTGAATGAGGAGATCTGAACAGGAGCCCCCCCCCCCCCCCCCCCCAAGTATCCCACCCATAACGGGCAGGAACTGTCCTTGCAGTATTCTGTTTTGTCTTCAACACACCGGATCTTGCCAGCTCTGGTTAAGTGTGAGTCAAAGGCAGAGCAGGAATATGTTATGTTCATCCTGAGGCTAAGATCCTGATGGTGTAAAAGGGGGTAGGTGAAAAAGAGAGCTTTGTCCTGAAGGCCCAGGGCTCAGCAACGCAAGCCACATGTTTTTTTCACAAGTCATGTAGCTATTCTGACTGTTTCTGAGCCCTCCAGAAGGAGTGAGAAGCCCCTGTGAGAAGCCTAGTTAACAGAGTGACACACAGGAGCCCAAGACCTTTAATCTGCCACTTCACATCAGCGCCATCATTGCCTCATCTCCACTGGGACTACACCTTGTATTACATACCACTGAGATAAGAGCAAACCTTATCTCCCAGTGAAGATAAGGCCTAGGCCCAGATGCATCTGAGCTATGTTCAGGCACCTTCCCGTATCCCCACTATGCTCAGGTCCCTCTGCAGTCAGTGGAGAGTGATGGGCCTCTCCAATGGGTCAGCCAGGTTTCCGGGGGCCGAAATCACCTGGCGGAGGCAGCCACCTCTCCCTGCTGACTGCAACAGTGGCCCAGAGTGACTGGGGGCCAGCACAGGAGCTTCAGAGTCTGTGGCTGAGGTGAACCCAAGGCCAGGGGTCTGTATCCTGAGAGATTTCTGATGCTTTCCACTCCGTTCTTTCCATCTTTTACCTGTGACCAGGAACTAAACTGTGAGATACAGAGTGACAGGAGCTCTCACAGAGACACTTCTACCCCAACACACATCTGTGATGCTCGTTGGCATTCCCAAACTGAGTTTTGCTTTCTGGAACAACACAAACCCAGGAGCTTCTTACTGGGTAGGTCAAAAGGTGTGTATGGCCCTTCATGGTCATCATCATCATCTTCTTCTTCCTCTTCCTCATCATTTTCGTTGTTCTCATTATCCTCATTCTCGTTCTCTGTCTCATTCCCAGCCTCAGCCATGTCTTCGTCTCGCCGTGTGCCATTCATGCCCCGCTCGGTGGAGTTGTTTGGACCTGTTCCGTTCTCAACAACATGCTTGATAGGTATTTTGATTGCTACTTCTGACTCGCCATTGGTGTAAGCCCTGCTGTTGATCAGCCTTTGTCTCTGTAAATACAGGTACAAATTCTTGCTGAAAGGCAGATTTTTTTTTAAAGAGACGAAGAGGAAGGGAGGGAGAGAAACATGTGCAGAGCTCTCTAAAAACTTGGTTTTAAAAGCAAAAGGGATAGATTTTGACCATGTGTAATGCAATGCTTGCTTGCAATGACTAAACACAGATCTCACACAGATAAAACTTTCGCATAAGTAATGTTAACATCAGACGAATGCTGGGGATACCCACTGCAAGCGATAGCTGCAGGTAGCATAACCTGGGCCACTTATATCCATCCACTGGATGATTTAGTAGAGCCCTTGCCAGAAGAATAAAACCTGGGAAAATACCATCTGGGATCCCGAAAGCCACCGAGTTCCATTTCAACCTGAACGCTGCTGTAGGAAGAGACAAATTCAGAAGGAAAGAGAGAGAGAAAGAAAAAAAAAAGATATAACACATACCTCATTGATCAACATGCGGCTGGCCATAGAGAGACGGGTTTTGGGAGGAAAGTGGCTGGTTATCATGATCCGGAGCCCAGCCTCAGAAAATGAAAGCTGGTGTGGGTAGGCAGACAGCAGCTCATCCACCATGATCACTGAGGCTTTACGGTGGAAATTCCCTGCAGCCAAGGAACAAGGAGAAATTGAGGCCCTCCTCTGCTGGCCTCTCACTCCATCCTGCATGGGTCTCTGAAGAATAAATCTGTGTGTTCCAGAGGCCCCATGCAAAAACCATTCCTTCAGCTACCATCATTCAAAATATGCCTACTCTGTCCTTAAATTCTGCCTTTAGGTGGCATTTATTTTTAAAATAAATCACCAATACGGTGCCTCCATTCATGCTCATTATTCCAAAATTAAATCTACTCTCCACACTTCATCAAAGGCCTGTATTAAGCAGATCACTGCTTCCACCAACAGTTGTTCCCCTAAGGAAGAAATGGTGCTGCAGCAAAGCTGCATTAATTCCACTAACGTAATCTGCACTTGTGTGAGGATATCGACCTCACCCATCACTAACTGTACACTGGGTGAGGCAGTTATCACTGTGTCCCTCTAACGTATCACAGCAAATGAAAAGGAGGTTCCTGTATTCTGGGCTCTCAGACCACTGCTAGAAGCTGCCACCAGATCTGTTGGCAAGTGGGCCTGCTGGCCCATGGGGAGCAATCTGCCAGGAGGCATCAAAGGAGAAAGGACACACAGGGCAGACAGCTGAAACATGCTCTAGCTGGGGCATAGGTACAAGGTCAAAGCCTCAACCCAGTGAGCACAAATATCAGTGTCTATCGGTCCTGCGGGACAAGTCCAGGGTTTTTTCCGTGCTTGGATGCTACGTAGGATTGTAAGTTACGAGCCACAACTGAGCCTTGGCAGCAGAGAAATCTGAGATCTTCCCTGACATAACTGTGCTTTTTATCATAAGCTTATTATTAAAATCAGCACTGAGCACTAGCAATATTTTATGGTGTTGCTATTTACTGCCATATCAGTAGTCCTACAGAAGAGTATCTCCTCAGCCTTAGTTCCAATTTTTTCTGACTGGGAAGGTTTCCATGGAGTAGGGGTAAATATGTGGGGTCTTTCCTAGTCAAAAAAATAAAAATGGCCAGATGATAGCTTTTCCTTGTGACTTTTTTCAGGCTGGCATTTCATGCGTGGCACTTGTGGGAACTGCAACCACCTTGCTGCTACCAGGAATGCTACAAACTCTTCCAGCTCTTGTGTTCTCTGCTCCACTGGATAAATGTTCAAAAACAAAATCAAAACTTTACCTATGGCCAAGCAGTGTCATGCCAGGAGGCACGCTGAGCATGCTGAGCATGCTGAAGCTAAATCCCACAACCAAAACTGCCCCATGTGCACATAGTCCTGATGTCCCCAGGAAAACCTGAATGACTAAGGCCTGAGCTTATGCTTCATTTTTACCAGTCTAACTCTACTGATAATGAGCGTAGTCTTCTTGACAGCACGGTTTTACTGTTAAGAGCCCCAGGCTACAGCGGGCTGCTCCAGTGGAAGCAGCTTCCCCCAAACCGGAGCACGCTGCACCCACAGCAGCCTCCCCTCCATTCGCCCACACGGCATGGACACGAGAGCAGGCGCCTGGCACACTCACCAAAGTGAGTCCATAACGGCAATAAAAAGCCCCATCCACATTTCATATGAAGTTGCTTACTGCATATGGACTATGTGTTTTTGCAGCTGTTTGTGGGAAATGAGAGACCTGTTCTTGTTAGTTTTTTGAGTCCAGTGTAACGAAAGTGGCAGCTCATCTGTACCCAAAGCCTGGGACTGCTTTAGGCAAAATGCAGCTGCATGTTGAGTTAAACCAGTGATGTTTTTTTGGAGGGGAAAGGGCTGTTATTGCTGAGGATAGGTGCACATAACCCCAAGCAGTTACTGTACACGCTTGTTGTATGCTGCAAAGATAAAGTATGATATATTAGCCTCTAAGAATATAGTTTAACATGTATTTGCAAATGCACACACACAGCTACTGCAGCTGAGCTATGCAGCGGGTGATTTCTTTATGCTGAGGAAACACAATCACTTACTTATATATGTGATCATGATTTAAATCAAATGGGAGAGGATTTCAGCCAAAGTGAAATCATCCATTTAGACAGCATTTACATGGAAAAGTTAGGCATGTGCAAGACCTCATGTGAAGTACAAGCACACTACCTATATCACTGCAGTCTCCTCCCTCCCCCTTGGGGACACGTGCCCTGGCTTAAGGATGGCTTTTTCCCCTGTTCAGTTTATGTCACTTTGGAAATGCATTAAATTCAGCTGGAGGTGCTAGATGCAATTGGGCATCTTCAATCCAGAATAAGAGTGCCCACGGGAGGACTTCTGCTGGTATGGCAACAAGGGTCTAAATAAATAGATCCTGCACACACTAGGCCTGAAGCTGCAAGAGTCTGCTCACCTGGGCACTTGCCTGGCAGCAGAGCTGCCCTGTCAGCAAGAAAGGGATGGCTGTCACCCCGGCGTCAGGCTGCCAACGCAGAGGGCGCCAGAGCCACCAGCTCCCACCGCTGCTGCCATGGCTTGCAAAAGGGCCACTGCTCTTCCTATTACGTTGCTGATAAGACACCGCTGCCCACACCGTGTGACTAATGGACAAACTCGAGAAACACTCAGAAGGAGGCAAGCAAGTAGGGTGACTTACTGGAACAGTTACCTTTCTTTAGCAATACCACCGTGGCGTCACAGTTGCTGTTATCATCCATTTCTGTGTTATTTGCTAATCCGTTCACCATATTTGCAGCACTTTTTGTCTTCCTTTCGAAGCAGTGATGTATGGTAGAATTGTACCTAGGCAAATAAAACAAACTGAAGGTGTACCTTTGCTCCTTCCAAGTGGGTTTCCTGACACTCTTCCTTTCCTAGAGTTAGATCCTGCGTGACCCAGCTAAGCAAGGGAAGGAAAGCCCTCTGGTTTTAAGGAAATGTAGCTAGAGCAAGCTGCAGCTCTAACTACATTAAGTACAGAGCAATCCTGCCATGCCCAGAAGGCTATGAAGCGCATGAGAGATGAATCTTGAATGGAATGTGTGTTTCTGTATTTATATGTAATTAGTGCTCTTTACTGCAAATATAACTGTCCAAATTTATTTTTCGTTCCCTAATGATAGCTGAGCATGAGTGCTGTTTTGCCTCTGAAGCCGCATCAGAGAAACACAAGACCATATGCTAAGTTCTGTCTTTACTTTGAAAAAAACAACAAAAAAAAAAACCCAAACCCAAACCTTCAGTTCTTATTTTATTCTGAGTGAGCCAGGTGTTGGACACAAACGTGAGCTGAGGATGTCACCATGCGATTCACAGGCCAGGGTGGCTCGCTCCAAGCACCTGGCTGCGGTTCCTAGCCATGCCAACCACCTCCCCAGCTCCTCTTACCTCCAAACAGCTCTGCGACAGCTGAGCGAACCCTGGCATCGCGCTCGGCAAAAAAAATCTGTCCTGGATTTAAACATTGCAACTACCTCTTGTGCAGGTGCGAAGCTAGGCTCCACATGCAAGAGAAAGCTTCTGGTTGCTAGAAGTCAGACAAATTCTGACTTGCGTTCTCTGCAAACCAGCCTGCTTTGCTGTTCTCAATGAGAACTGCTCTCATAATATTTACTCTGTTCATCATTGCACAACAAGGCTCTAATCTTACTTGTTGAGACAAGACCCACCCGTGCGCTTGGCAGCTGGCAGGTTTTGTTTAATGTTCCAGTTTAAATCTGGGTTTCCTTTCCACTGGCTTCTAAAAACAAGGCAGGAGGAGTGGGAGCAAACGGCAGAACAGGCTATTTCACCAGCACAAGCTTGTGTGGAAGAAGTTGCACAGGTCAGACACATTTCACCTACTGATGCCCAGAAAATCAGTGCGGGCTGTGCTGCAGCTTCATCGTGGGTCTCACAGCAAGGAGCAGAGAATTGCTGTGGGGTTTTGAAAAGCAGACTGCAATCTCCCATGCTTTTATTTCTCCATAGGGATGCTAATGTGACTGAGGGAAGACCAGTGGCCAGGTCAGAAGGCGGCTGCTTTGGTGGGACTTAGGGCCACCTCTGTGGGCCCTGGAAAGGCATCAGAGCAGGGAGCCTCACCGTCTAAACGCAGTGCACTTACTTCATGATAATGATGTAGATGGCGTACATCAGCACTAAGACTAAGGACTCCCACCTGCAGACCAAAGCGACACAAGTCAGAGGGGGACACAGAGACGCTGCTGCCCAAATCCAGCCCTTCCCTGCCCCTGGGGTGCCACAACCTTGCGGGAGGGCTCAACCCTCTCTGCCTGACTTAATGCATCTCCAGGAGAAGGCACGGGTGAAGAAACAGTTTGCTGGGGCAAGCCACAGGCCCTGCAGAAAACCCCCATTTGGAGGCTGCTGCACACTAAGACATATGGGTCATTGCCTTTTTAAGCAGGCTTTTCTCTGAGATGCTGCACGAATCATACCAATATCTCATTCCCTGCTTCTGGCAGTTCAGCACTCAACTTCCTCATTGATGCATTTCAGTAGAAGGACACAGTCAAATTTAATTGGGCCTTGGTGCAATTTTATTTAAAAACAAAAACAAAGAAAAACAAACAATTGCAAAACTCCGTGTTTCAGAAATCCTTCCGTGAAATTAAACATCAATCTCCCCGTGAGAACAAGTTTAAGAAAACATGCACTGCAAAAAGCCTGACTCCCCCTAGTGCTTGCAATCCAAATAATCCTGGCTGTGAGTGAAAGCAAAGCTACCACCGGCACTCTCCAAGCCTGGAGATGCGCTGAAAACAAAGGATGAAAGCAAAACACTGGAAAGCACGTTCAGTTTTAAAAGTCTTTGAAGCCTTCCTGGCCTACCATAGCAACTGCGGTATATGTAGGGGCATTTACAAATGTATAAGATATTTGTGTGTATATATATATTTTTATATTTACTGGTCATTCTCTCTTTAGCGTTCTCCCCCTCTGTCTGTTAACCCCTTTTTTTTGCAGCTCTTGTGTCATGATCAGAACAAAACAACAAGAAAAGGCACTCGCCACTGGATATACTCACCAAGAAACTTTTTCGTCATAAATAAACTGTGGAGGAAAGGTTTAAAAAGAGGCACATTAGAAACAAACCATGATGGCAGTCGGAAGAGCCGCTGGGCTGAGTAGGGCATGGAGCAGCTGCAGGCTCGGGGCGCCGTCCTGCCCTGCCCTCCCACCCAGCCCGGGACCCGGCCAGCTCGCGGGCTGTCTGCCCTCCAAACCATGGCTGGGTCTCCTTCCCGACGACCACGAGGGCCTCACACAGTACCGCCCCAGCTGACTACACCCGCTGCTACAGCCATTTCAGCCCTCAGCATTTATGCTCCCCTAATAACGCTGGGCAAGGCCCCCTGGGAAAGAAACGTGCCCTTCTCCGGCATGTGTGAGATGTTGCGTGCCCGGGAAAAAGTACTGCTGTGCAAGAGAAGACACGGGCTGCTTGCCCATCTGCACTTGGTTTTCAGCGTTTGAGGAGGCAGACTGCAGGCCAGCTTTTGTTGGTGGCCGGTAGATGGCTGTCCTGTTTCACAGCTGGGCGCTTCCCCAGTTCTTGGCCACCGGCAGCAGATGCTGGGAGCAGAGGGAAGCGCCAGGGTCAGTGTGGCCGCAGCACCCGGCCTCATCTCCACTGCCGCCTTCACCGCAAGCACTTGTCCGCGAGAGGGCTACTGCACATGGTCATCCCTCGCAGAGTGGGGTGCTCATCTCAGCGTGGCTCTCAGCCCACGCCGTGGGACTTCGCTGCGCCGCATCCTGATGGCTGGAGAGTGGGCCCTGCTGCCCCTTCACCCCAGCCCATGAGCAGCATGGCCATGCTCCTTCCCTGAGCACTGAACCGCCGCTTTTGGGCTACAGGACAGCTGTGAATTAGGCCCCCCAGTACACAACAGGGAAACTGGACGCTGAGCTGTGACCAGTGCGTCCTCTGGAAGAGACAAGGGCCAACGCTTCCTCGTGGCCAAATGGTAGATGGAGGCCAACTCTTCATCATGGCAAAACTGCAGATGGGGGCCAATGCTTCATCATGGCTGAGCTGTAGATGGGAGCCCATGCTTCATCATGGCCGAGCTGGAGATGGGGGCCAACACGTCATTGTGGCCAAGCTGCAGATGGGGGCCAACACTTCAGCGTGGCTGAGCTGCAGAAGGGGGCCAATGCTTCATCGTGGCCGAGCTGCAGAAGGGGGCCAACGCTTCATCGTGGCCGAGCTGCAGATTGGGCCAATGCTTCAGTGTGGCTGAGCTGCAGATGGGCCACTTCATTGTGGCCAAGCAGTAGGTAGATGGGGGCCTACACTTCACCATGGCCAAGCTGTACCTCTCTGAGACGTCTGTGCTAGTATTGCACACACAGCAACCCTACAGTTTCACAGCCTGGAAAGCCACTCTGCCCAACTTATTACTTTCTATTTAGCCCTTCTAAAGCATCTGCATGTGGTTTGAGCTCAGTGCTGCATAAAGAGATGTAAATGCTGTATTTGCATTAGGAAAGCACCGCCATGGAAGCAGCACCAGAGAAAACCAAGGGAAAGGAAATGACCTTTTGAAAGCACAATGAAACACTTCCCTTAAGCTATACAGTCTGTAAACAGCAACTCTTGTTTGGTAGCGAGCACCAAACAGTGGTTATATCTGTCACGGGTGGAAAACATGACTGCAGAACATTGTGCATGTTATAAGTTATGGCTCCCACTCACCATGATTTCATCTGACAATGGCTATTTTGGGCTACAATGTGTTGGTGTGAAAGGACATGAAAACATGGGCAGTGACCTTTGTGATTAGAAATAGCACCAATCCCACTTTCTTCACTAATGACTTTGACCATGTCCCTCCAACTTAAGAAAGACTGTGATTTTTTCCTTTCAAGGGGAATAAGAAATAACAGTATTGATAAGCTTTAATGGACAACAACGCAGCTTTGTAATATTTCGAGGGCAAAAAAATTATAAGGCCAAATCAAAGTCAGGTAAATGTGATAAACGGAGTTTATCTGCTTATAATCTGTGTGATTTAGAGTTCACTCATTCTTATCACCTGGCCTGGAGCACTGAAAAGGTGAGTTTACTGCTTTGCTATCTATTGCGGCAGGACTGCAATTCCTTTGCTGGTGGAAATGGAAGAAGACAAAACCACATTGATTTACACAGCAGAATATCAAGTTTTTTTTGAAGTTTTTGCATCCATAACCTCAAAATACTCAGCATTGGCAGGAGTGTATTTATTTCCCCATGGGCATATTTATGAGCAAGACACCACTGGTGTGCAACTCATACTGGAGCACCACAATCTGCTGTTTAAAATAGTAAGGAAGCTTCTGCAAGTAATATCGCGCAGGCAGATGACTGTACTTTGGCTGTGGGCAAGTCTCAATGCCCTGACCTTGAAAATTATTCCTATATAATAAAGTGTTCAAGCTCCTAAAATTAAAGACCCATAGAAGTCTGAAAAACTTGATGCAAAGAATATATCTATGTATTTATGGATTTTGCTGAACAGTAATGGACTACACCTTGTTTTCAACTGTCCTGTTCAACTGGGTCCTGTGTGTGCCTAGATGTTGCTTAATACATCTATATGCCAGTGTAATAATTGTGACGTGGGGCTTTTCAGGTCTAACACAGGACAATTGTCATTTTTTTTTTCATGTAATGATCAAGAAGCTCTTTATATCTCACAGGAAAATGGCTAAAGGAGTCTTCTAAACAAAGAAGTTTATATGGTTGATGAGCTTACACCTGTAATTGGTCATGCTCCCTCTTTTCTTTCATTAAACAAGCTATCTTTGTGGCAATGTGAAATAACCAACCATTCCAGCATCACTGAACATGCACCGAAAGCAAGAGAGCAAGCGCTTCCCTTCGGATCACAGAACAGCCACAGAAGTGGATGGTGTCTCTACAGGTGTCTGTCAGCGATATACAGCTGATATCAGCCGAGACGTGCATGGTCTCAGTCCCCACCTCCTAAGCATCTCCTTCATGTGTGGAGAGTATTCTGGATCCCTCGCAGAGAAATCCCTGCTGACACATATTGTATCCACAACAGGGAGACTGCCCAGGAATAGAGCTGGGACAGGGAAGTCTTGGCTTTTCTGCAGCCACCTGGCTTCTGGCACTTGCTTTTTATTCCCAGGAGGATGTTAGGTCTTCTGTGGCTTTCTCTCTTCAGATTTTCACTGAAAAAATCGATAGTATGTGACGTAAAGGTTTCTGTACACGTCAAAATCTGACACCAAAGCAACAAAACAGAAAGCCAAGTCCTATTGCAGCTCATGCCAGCTCTTACAGCTTATTCCTGTCCCAGTTGAAGGGCCACTTCCCTCTCACTCACTTCTAGAGAGTGGACAAACCAGATCATTTCCCTTGCCATCCCTTGGGTACTATTTTGGAAGACTGACAGCCCAGGGAGAGCACATTCAAATCGTGCTGCCCTCTGCATGGACTATGGGGGTTGTCCAAATGGAGACACTGGGCACCGAAGAGCCAGTATTTGAACAATAATGTGCTGCCACCTCAACTCGATTTTGCCTTAAAAGGACACAAAACATGAGTCACTGTGAAGCCACAGGTCCCTTGATGACTAAAGGGGAGGGGAGAAATTTCCTAAACTGAAGCAGCGTTTAGACTCTGAAAGGCGAAATCCTCATCTGCGATTAACAGGGAATCTCTGTTGCATTCAAAAGGGTTGGTACACCACCTTGGAGTCAGACCCCGCACCATTTCATCCATTTTCCCTTCCTCCTGTCTGGCTGTTTCTCTTTATGGACGTTTAAAAGATGTTTGCAAAGATTTCTGTGGAGTAACACTGAACAGCAGTAAGGCTCACGCCACATCTCCCACACCACAGTTAGCCATTTAATGCTATAACAGCAGAACAAGAGCTCTGGTAATGCCTCCAGGCCATGGGTAACGCCTAGAGTTATGCAGTCCTTCCCCAGCTGTATTTTGGACCCCGAACCTCACTGGCGGCAAGATCAGCAGAAGAGTGGGCACAGACCTGGAGGGAAGCTTAGCCAAGGCTTAGGAAAAAAGAACGGTATCCCAGTGTTACGGGCTGCAGTCCCAAGAGAAAAGGACTTCTGCAGTTCTCTAACCATGAAGAATAGTTTACATAGAAATAAAGTACAGGAGAACAGGGCCTTCTTTAGGATAACAGAGATGTCGATTCAGTAATGAATTTTAGTTACATACGATATGTAACTAGGAATTTCAGGGACGCATTGGACACAAGATGAGAATGATTCTCAGCATACCAAAGCAGCTGAAGACACAAGGATGAACTGGCCATAAAATATGCTGCCTTGCTTGAAGAATTGAAAAACCAATGACAAGTTCAACAAGAGATCTTTAATTTGTCTACCACCAGGCAATAAATGAAACACTCAATCCAGAAAACAAGAGGTTAAATGCCAGCCAGCTGCCCATATCTGTGCTTCCCGTGGAGTAAACTAAGAGAATGACTGCTATTTTGAATACGTGTCTTTATGTTCATACAGTGCAATTTATTACAATTAGTAGGAGTGGCTGAGTTTATTGTTTAGGAACACACTTTTTGGTATGATGTTAATGTCGAGCTGTCAGCAAAAAAAAAGTTTTTTGTTTCGCAACTCATTGCTAATAATTATGTAGCTTTTATTCTAGAAGCAGCATTGATGCATGAATTAGACTGAAGACAAGTTATTTTTCATAAGATGCTAAAAGGTTGCCCCTGCAGTGTGGGAAATAAAAGTACAAACAAGTTGAGGCAAACCCTCGGAGATTTCAGAGATAGGCATCTGTACCTACAGAATATGCACATGGTATACTGGCACTTGCGGAGTGAAGGCAAAACAAAACACAATGTTGAAATCGTGACTAATAAAAATAGCACCAAATTTAGAAAGGCAAATGTTCATCTTCTGACTATAAAGTTCCCTTCTTCTTGCTTACAAATGAAAGTTAATCCCACAAAATCAGTCATCTTCTTCTGGGGAATGTAGGATCTTCATGTCCAAGGAAAAAAATCATGCAAAGCAGTACCTGCTACCAGAAAACTCAGTTTTTACATTTCTTGACTTTGTTTTGTATTGCTTGCAAAGGTCATGCTGAGCTGATGGCAGTGTCTTGAGTACTCATACTATTATTTCTTCACTGTATGGCCTGATTTTGAGAGATTCAGAGTACTTACGGAGCTTGCTGAAAGCTGGATTAAGCGCAGCACTGAGAATTACTGAAACTGTAACCTTCATTAGAGAATTTGCTGATGGTGTGCACTGAATAAGCTCTGTGCACACAAATACGTGTGGACATTATCTAACACGCTGTAATGTTTTGTAATTGTTGAGGATCTCTTTCCTCTGGGCACAAATGATGCCTCCTTATTGGTAGGTAGGACTTTTCTGGGAAGCAGAGCCAGCAGAAAACAGGAAGGGTTGCTGCGTGGAGAAGCTGGAAGTGGGGCCGTCACTGTCCCTGCCCAGCGACTGCTCCAGGCTCTCAGGACCTTCCTCCATCATTCACCCTTGCTTTGACAGAACCAAGGAGATCACAAATACATTCTTCCCTGAACAGAAAAGTCACATCACTCCTGGAACTAGGACCTTAGCCACTAGATTATGGTTTCTTAAAAGACCCCCTTCAGAGGCTGCAGCAGACACACTGGCTCCCATGGAGGAATAACACGTAGAGTAACCTTCAAAAACTTACCACAATGAGTGCAACAACGGACAGTGTATAGTAGACTGAATCTCTCAAGAGACTCCATGACGACAATGCAACGACCTGGGGAAACAGGCAAAGAAAGGAAGTCAGGATGTGTACGACTGCCACATTAACAGTGTTTGTCAGAGTAAAGCCAGAGTAAATTTTGGGTGTAAGCTGGCCCTATGCGTGCTAGGACACGATGAAGAGACCAAAGCCGGGGAGCGCACTGGCTTTCTGAGACTGCTTGAAGGAAAGGCACTAGCGAAGTGGAGGATTATGGCCAAATCTGAAAAGCAAAAGGTCACGGGCAGAACTTTCCATGCTGTCACAGACCTCTGGCCTTCAGGACACCTACAGAGTCCAAAGGCTTTGGGGGTATCAAAGGAATTTGTTAACAGCTAATTGTGGGTGGAAATGGGCTCAACGTTTTGACTAGGGGAAGTCATGAGGCAGCAGAAGAGGGAAGATGAGTGAAAACGAAGGCTGGCTCTTCTCAAGCACGCACTTCTTTCATACACTTTGAGACGCGTTGTGTGAACAGTGCAGCACTGCACAGGCTCATGTCTGAAGGCAAGAAGCTGACAGCTCATGCACTTAACTGAAAAGCAGCGTGTTACGCATATGAGAAGGACGGGTGTCCTGCTTTATTCCCTTCTGCTTTACAGAAAGCACCTTCCACCCTGTGACTGTGCAAGGAGCCCAGACCTGAGCTTTCCAACTGCTCTGGGAGGAGGACAGGCTTTAGCACAGTCATCAGGTAAACAGAGAAGCTCATATAACAGGACACTTCGGTAAACTCCACCCTTCTTGACAACTCTTTGCAGACTACTAGAGTATTTCTAATCCTGTAAAGCAAAGCATGACACTTTTCTCTCTCTCCATTTGAGATAATTGTTTTTCTTCCAGCAAGGCAAAGTTATTTCCTGTGGGTGCAACACCAGAGCAAGGCTGCATGTTTCAGCACTGAAAACCATCAGGAGGTGCTAAGAAAGCATAAGCAGCCTGGTCTGTAGGGGGGATTGTGCCCATCTGCCCAATGTTCAGTAGATGCTCAAAGGGCTCTGTATATGCCAGGAAAACTGGATGCCTAAGAGTATAACCTTCAATATACCATATTTATGTAACATCTCCATATTAACAAGCCACATAGAATCAAGAATTGCTAACAAATTAACATCATGTCTAGACTCACTGATTTAAGTAGAGCCCTGCATGGGCAGAAGAGCGGTTTGCAAAGTTGCTAATGATATATTAAGAGGGCCGATTTACTTGGGAAGTCCACAAGGAAGCTGAAGGTAGAAACCTTCTCTTTGTATGAGAAATGAGGCACGCATTTCTAATAATGATTAAACACCTGGGACCAAGGGAACAGGGGGAATACTCCATCTCTGGATGTCTTCAAATCATGATCTGGCATATTCCAAGGGAAGTAAAACTACCGGGCTACCTACAGTAACAGGCAGCTGCACAGCCTGTGTTATAGACAAGTTGAGACTAGATGTTTAATGATTTCCTCTGACTTTAAATCCATTAAGAGAACTGACATTTCTCTGTACAGCCCACCGGGGCCTCAAATGGGTGTAAATCCATATGTGAAAGGGATTCACAGCCACAAAAAGTGCCCAAACACTAAGTCACTCCTTGACTTCCTTAACTAATAATGCTGGAGGAGATGCAGACAGTCATGTGGCAGTAACATCTTCCATCACCTAAATCGTGATACATTTTTTGAGCAGTTCTCCACAGCTGATCTGTCGCCTTGAATTTGATTCTCCCTTTTTAGAGTGCATTTTTCTCATTGCCTTTGTAAATGCACTTTTCTGCTGCATCCCCAAGTCATGTTTCTTCATGAACCCAAACAAACAGAAACTTTACTTTTATTTTCTGCCATCTGTAAAATTCCCTTCTTATGCAGGAAAATTGAAATACAATATTCAACCCACATTTACCAAGATTAACCCTTAAAGCACTAGCACCTATGAAGAATACCAGTCAAAGAAAAGCTTTTATGACAATAAATGTTATTATCATTGATACTGGGGCTGCTTTGAAGTACTAAGAAAGCAAGATGTGATCTTAAGGAGTAGCTATTACTATCCAAAAATCAGGGTGCTCTATTACACCTTTTCTCACTCTTTCTATTCAAAGAACTCCCTAGAGTTTTAGGGTAAAAAAAATCCCACAACCATCTTAAGCAGTGCTTGCACAACAGTTCTCATTTCCTACTCAAAATTTAGGCAAAACTTGGAACATTCCCTTGGTTTATGTTTTCCTGCATGCACAAGATGGTGCACCAGTTTGATGCATTACAGCTTACCTGTAGTCCAAGAGACCTTGGCTTGAGAAGAAGTGGTATCAAAGTAAAGGAAAGAGGAATCAAGTCTCAAGTATTTATGGATCACAGAAAAGTTTCTCAAGGGCCCTGGGGGCTATTTGGTATCCTTTTCCCCCTGAATTCCCTCCCATACGCACACCTGAGCATCCTCCACTAGAGTCTGCAGTATTAAAATGTTTCGTATGCTAGAGCTCCGTCATCACACTTATTCCCAGCACTTTCTCCTCCTTCTTTTCTTTTGCATCATGTGCGGCTCATTTTCCCAGGCCTGGGACTCTTGCCTTGCTCGAGACAGAACCAGCCTGACACACTGAGCAAGAGCATGAGGGACACAATGGTCCAGTGTACAGAGGAGCACCACCGGGCACTGCAGCCCCCAGTTGCTGCCCAGCATTGTGGAGCAGAGAGGACAGGCTGGGAGGACCCAGGGGATGATGTTCTGAAATATGTTAGGAAGATCTTTCTCAGCTCCCCATCATTTCACTGACCAGTCATGAAAGCACCTGCCATATGATCATGTGCCTGCACCCCCTGAGAAACCAGCTGCTGGCATTTCATATAAGGGGTTTCCAGGAGTTTTAGACAGCTGAACGACGGGCTTGTCCTTGCTGAAACGTTAACTTGCCCCAGGCTGACTCATTCAGGGAAAGGCAACTTGAGCAGCCGAAGTCACTCTGCAAAATGCTACTCTGACAGCACAGAGCAGCCAGATCACTGCTAGCTTGACCACCAGCAGAGCCACGGCTTCACCCACCACACTGGTGGCCTGCTAGCACAGGTTCCCGGTACACTAAAGCTCTGCGTGCATTCAGGGTGGACGATGAATGCTCAAGTTACTGCTCCAGCAGAGAAATACTGTAAGAATAAAAAAAAACAGGCAATTTATATGCAACAGAGGATAAAATAGGATTGCTGTGCAGTTCATTTCACTTGACACCTTTCACAGCCACAGAAATCAGGAGGAATTGTGGTCACTGTGGGCTGAATGAGACAGGAATTCAGATCTTAGATGAAAAAATGCCAGTGAGTAATTTAGCCTTTAAATTCATTAATAGCATTTGAAAGGGCAGATTAAAATCAGTCATATGGTGGTAACATCTTCCGTATGCTGAAACTCTGATTATTTTTTTTTTCACAGTCCTGGGAATTCTCCATAGAACTGTCTCCTGAAATCTCTGTTTTCCACTTCTGGAGTGCGTTTCAAACACTGCGGGTCATATCCTTCACAGGTGTAAACCACAGGGAGGCAGCTGAGGGATGGCTAATTTACACTGCTCTGTATCTGGCCCTGCATTTATAAATGTGTTTTCTGACCACATCCTGCAGTCATGATTGTGCATGAATTCAGTGAAACAAACAGTAATTTCATTTTCATTTCTACAGTATCTATAAAAAGATTCTATTTCAGAGTGCTGGCAAAAACAGTTTCGCATATTTCTCTACTATTAACTCTTGCAATTCTGGAATTTTCCTAACTGCTAGGAAAAAGAATGCTGTAAAAAGATGCTGACCATTATACTTATATTCTCTAAGGACTCTTAATGCTGTGGCTTTTTTAAGTGGATTTAACTCATGCCTGGTGTAAAGTCTCTCTATGCAACCAGCGTCCTGCAAGAAACTCTTATCTAAAACGAGAAACAGACCTTTAAAGTCCTTGAGTCAGATTAGATTTATGCCCTCTGACAATATGTTTCAATGCATGTAAGGACAGATGAATGGAGGTGCTTTATGATGGAATTTTCCAAATGTAGAAACCTGCAGTTAGATTCATAATTCTATTCGTAGATCCTTAATTAAATCTCCCATCTTCTATTTAGTGGACTCCTTCATTTTGATCGAGCAATTTTTATAAGAGAGTTTATGATATTATTTTGGTTTATTCCAGTCTGCTTTTATGATGCTTTACAAAGTCGTATGTGCTCTTCCGAGCACGGATGCTAGTGTGGATTTTATAGCTGTAAAATTAAGCTCTGCATAATAAAAGTCATGACATTTCAAAACAAATAATAAATAAATGAACATGCATGCTGGTAACTGTAGCCATTCTATCTAATGAATGCTCTCCTGGGTGTAAGGGGTGTTGCCAGGCAGCACACTGTACCAGTAAAAACAAGATGTCCTGGTCACTAAAAGTCAAGCTAACATCTTCCCTATTCTTGGATATTCTACAATAATCTTCAAGTTGGTCTTCATTTATTTCCAGGGAATTTTCCTCAGACCTCTGAATGACCGCATTAAGATCCCGAGGGCTAAATGCAGTTATCCAGTAGGGGTGTAGTCTACAGAATTCATAGACCAAGATACTGCGGGAATCACGGAGACGCTTGCTTGGATTTCAGATTGGATTGAGGGGAACATGCTCATGGTACAAATTATTCACATTTCACAGCGATCCTAACAGGTCTCCCTGATGCAGTAAATGTCAGGCAAATCCATCTCAGTTCTCCCTGGTAGAGGAGCAAATCTCTGAAGCATTCCTGTGGGTAATGTAAATGGATGCTAATTCTTAAAGGGGTGGGACAAACTGCCTGACAAAGACATCTTCCTGCCCCTCTAAGACAGGAAAGCTCCATTTTTGGTTCTCTGTTGGGGATAAGTAGCGCAACCATAGCATCTGTCAGGATTCCCTGCCAGGCAAGCCCTTGCTGCAGACACCCTCCGTGAACAGCTTGCACACTACCCTGGCAGAGCAAGACTGAACGGCCCGGGAAGACAGTCACAGTAGCAATGTACATGGCATAGAAGGAGAATATAAGAAAAATCCCAAATAAGCCACATAGTGACAAACTTTTTTTTTTTTCCCTTCTACCTTCAATGCAGTCATTTAACTGACTTCTTTAAACCATTTGATCACTGGGAAGAACAAGCATAGGCTTTCCTGTATAGGAAAGCCATGTACATAAGGTAGCCATGCACTGAGGGTAAAAGGAGCTAATTAGTACTGAAGGAAATGGCAGCACTTTCAGCCTACTCCTAAGAGTCATGTAGTCTCGTTATAACTGTCAAGACCTTGAAGGCACAAGTCATGCTGTTATAGCCTTGCAGCAACCAGGGACTGCATGTAAATCTTAGTACCCTGGAACCCTCTTAAATCACTGTTTGGCGACTGAGGCAGAAAGGAAATCAGAGGAGCAACCAGCTTGGGTAAAAACACGATCAAATTTGGGTTTTAAATCAGCAAAACTGTAACCCAGTGACACCTGGCCTTTGGGGCATAAAGGGGCAGCTGTAAAAATACTGACTGTGAGGTTGTATGTTTCTTCCAGTCAAAGGAAGTATCTGAAATTCAAATCCCCAACAAGTGTCAGTTAGTCCTCTCTTGACTGCTACTGAATCTGGGATCTCCAGAGCTGAAACGAGAAGCTCTTTAGCTGAGGCTTTAAATGAGAGCAATCCTCTATGAGTCAGGCACAGAGAAGGACCTATAACGACACATGCTCACCCCCATGCCCCGGTATCATTCCTACGTGTAAAACATGTCTCATGTTAGAAACAATGAAGTCACCCATTTCTCATTGGTAAAGTCTCGCCCTGCTAATTCTTCTTTATAACATGCTGCTCAGAATATTTCCCTTTTTGAAGAATGAGGGAGGGGAACAGAAATCCAGGTTTCATCAGTTCCAGCTTGATTTCAGCAGTTCTTAACTCCTGAATTGGCAGCCCCAAGTGGTGCACACAACCTCTGGCAGGTAGTGCACACATGAAGATAAGCAACCAGGGAGAAAATCACTGAAAATCAAATGTTGGCTGCTCTTGGCACCTGTGTTAACTCAGGGTGCCCAAAGAGTGCAGTGGAAATATACCCCACGCCTCATCCTAGGTTTTCACCATTCACGCTCTATAAGACTGACCCTTCTCCCCTGCTTTTCCAAATTACTTCTTTCCCGCTAGACAGCGCAGAAGCTCCTCTCCCAGTTTTTCCCATTAAGAGGAGACCCGGCGACAGAGGCCATCCGGATGGTTGTTTTAAAGCCTGCTCCACCCATTACCTCTGAAGTGTGTATGACTCAGAACATGGCAGCTGCTATCTTGCCATTTGAACAGGACTAAGGTTAAGGGACCATAAAGGGTGCATAAAGGCAGAGAGCATTCAAGGCACAACGTTGCAGCATGCTCTTAAGAAGGCTTCACCCGGGCACTAGATGTCACCTGCAGCAAGACAAGGTGCATGTGGTGCTTGGAGAGGACCAAGCTCTGGACACAAGAACGAGTTGCTGACAGTACTGCTGCTAGACTCAAATTGTGTTGATCTTGCAAACCTTACACAGCAGCATAGAAAGGGAAGAACAAAGACTGTAGATGGCCTATAAAAACAACTGGCCTGATTGGAGTGGCTGAAAGCAGCTCAGGTATTGCTCCTAACTTCGATTTTCAGCTAATGCAGCTCTAGACAATTACAAGTGGATTGAGAGCAAGCCTTGCTACTTCCTCGCCCCCACCACCATGCATTGAGGGTGGATCAGGAAGGGTCACGGAGAGCAGGCATTATGAGGGGTGCATCTCAGAGGACTGCTCTAACTAGCTGCTGGAGCTGGCGGAGCACGCCCTAGCACATGAGGTGGGACTGTGGTGGGAGGGCATGTTTTTGATGTCATCTATCATGTCATACGCGGAGGAGATAAGCCCTATATACAGTCAACCCCACTGAATGCGACAAAACCCAACAGAGCTGCCAACTGCTAACTAATGTACAAGGTTGTCCAGACGGGTATGCACTGCTGGATATTTGCTCTGCTCTATTTTCCGGAGGAAGCATGTCAAACATCATCCAAACATATCCAGGCTCTTTCTGGATCTTTTTCACTCCAGGGCATTTACTCTTCTTTTTGCCCTTTCTTTCCTTGGCATTGCTGGGCTCTATGATCAGCTATAAACACTGCCTAGGAATGCTGAGCTTTGGAAGCAAGCCTCCTAATCTTTTTTCTCTCTTACCCTCTGGCATGGAGAGTCTAGATTTTCATGTATTAACAGCTAATAGTTAATTTGTTAATGTAGAGAGACAGGAATTCTTGGGCGAAGGGGTCCCTGTAGCAATTAGCTGTAAGATTCTAGAGAGAGCAATGGAGAGGCACTGATTGTGAACGTTGAATGCTCACACCCCCGCTCTACCACACGGTGCCTCGCAGCTGGGAATACATCCTTCCCCACTGACTCTGACATGCTGTTGTTGACTCCTTGGATGCAATAGGTCTTGACAAAGAGACTGCCATTCAGCAGGATGCATTCTTGGGGAAAGATAAGCATTTCTGATTAGCTGTAAAGGGAAATACTAGAATATCTCTACTTCATTGGACATAGTTTTAATACAAGCGTATGTCCTACCGCAGGCTAATCCATTTATTTTTCGAAGATCCACAGAAAGTTACCTCAAGTCAATGTCCCTTAGTGACTGGCCATGGCCATTATTTGGGTAGTGACTGGCGGCTCTGAGATGCCAGGGTGCAACTCTCAGTTCCAGCCAAATTAATCACTGGTCCAGAATTTTACCCCACAAAATCAGAATGAGGCTGTAATGAAAGCCCAAAAGCCCTTTTCTGGGGAAGCAATGTTGTCTTTTAATAGTTAGCCACAACCTATTTTTTAGCAAAGCATTTCATCTTCTCCCTTCTTGGAAGATACCAGTCTGCTCCCTACCCTGACAAGACCTTGTTCTTTTAGATCTGAAAATATTCAGTTGACTCCTAGTATTGGTCAACATATAGACAAGGCAGCCAGAATCCATGGATCTAGGTTCTATTTTGGCTCTTCCACTGAGGGACAAGAGATTTTAGGAATTTGCCTTTGTTTCAGATTCCCCATCTGCAAAGTGAGGATAGTAATGCCTCTTTCCCACAGGGCACTTAGTTAACTCAAAAATGCTTGAGAAGAGTTCAGAGATCCCTGGTGGTGGCCTAGCAAGGTAATGCTCTGAATGGTTTTTCTTGATTTTTTTTCTGCTTGATGCCTTTCCTTTGCTGTGTGTGGTGTGCTATCTTCCTTTGCACTGCTGATTATTGCAAACATCATGCAGGTTTTATTCTTGTCAGTAGTTAGACATTTTAAAACAGATTTCTCATTTAAAGAAAGCTTTTGAAGATGACTGTGAATTCAAACTGCAGTCACAAGGATATCAATGGGAGCATTGCAAAAGCCAATAGTTAGGGCTTTGGAAAATCTCATGCTAAACTCGGAGCAATGTGGAAGAACAGTCTCTATTCTTTTGACACAGGGGACCAGACCCATCATCCGACATTGTGCAGGCGCACGGGGTATGGAGGAGACACAGAGCACATGTATATGCTAATCTTGGTGGCATTCCTACGCATGGGTGTGCTTGTCCTCTCTCTCCTCCCAGAGAGGGGGGACCCACAGCATTGGTGATGCCTTTCCTCTTTCCTTCTGCCTTCCTATATTATCAGGTAACATAGGGCTGTTGGTTGCTTTCCTCCTGCCTCCCAAAGTGAAATCATTCTTAGCCACACGCTCCAACAGCCAGCTCTTCCCATGCAGTTGATGCAGGCCAGAGAGAGCAAGGCAACTGCGTCAGTAAACATGCAGGCTCCTAGGGAACCACCACAGAGATGGCCTCACCTGGTGCTGTTGCAGGACAGGTTAGGAAAACAGGCAGCAAATGCAAGCCCCTTTTCCCTGCTGCTGCCCTTCTTCCTCCTCAGACATGGGCAGCTAAGGGAATACTGCTGCCAGGTCTCTGCTAGGCTAGGTGCCAGAAGAGCAGGTAAGAACTGGGCGGTTTTGTAACAGATGCTGCTCCCTCAAGTTTTCATTCAACACAACTTAAATTCTCATTAAGGGCTTGTCAAAAGGCACTCCAGAAGTTAAGAATCTGGGTCAATCATGTTCTTGCTGTCCCTCTTCAGTGTGGACTGCACAGGAGCAATTAGGGAAGCTCTTACACCACCCCAACAGAGGCTCAGATCCGGTTTTTGAATGCTACTCCACGCTGACTGACAAAACACTTGCCATAATTTACAGGCGTCCTGAAACATCCCAATTTGCAGGCAGCACGCTGCATCAGCCTCTTTAATCAGCTGTAGCAAGACAGACATTGGGAATCTCCTCACACACTACTGCTGATTTGCAGGAGCTATTCCTGGAGCCAAGGGACGACTCTTTGAAAGCTGGATGAAGTTCCCTCTGCAAGGCATTGTTTCCTGGACCCCAAGCCAAGCCTGACACTACCTCTCAGCAAATGCTTGCCAGAACTCCAAATCAGCCCTGTGACAATATAATAGGATCTCATGTCAAAATAAGCTCAGTGACTAAATGTTGGACAATGTTATGGTAAATACTGAACTCAGATGGAGATTAGCAGGGACAGATTTTCAGGGAAATTAAGTTTACAACAGGTTGTGAATAATGTGCATCCTATTCATTCGGGCTTACGCAAAAATAAAAAGGGCTCTACCTCACGTGTCAGTTCTCATTCTGCAAGTGATGGGAAGATGAAATTCAACAGCAATTTACTTTCTGGTGGCTTGCAGAATTCAGTGCTCCACAAAAACCTGGCCTTCTTCAACTTACAGCAACCAAACCCAAGCATTGCTGCAACCCATTAAAAAAAAGACAGGTTATAGCCAGGCCTACCAGCTGAAGTACTTAACCAGTAACTGAAGAACATTAGGAAGGGAGAAGGTTTGGGCTGCATGCATATTACGCTGTCCATCCACTGAGATGCAGCCCACATGCAGTTCCAAAGTCCTGCAGTGGCACTGCTCAGTATGACAGGAATCCCATTCCCTCCTCTGTCCAAATGCAACAATGATCATCACCCACATTATTGTTTAAAGAGAGCCTACTGTACTCACAAAGCCTTCCTCTACCCATGTCTTTCTCCCTAGCATTTCCCACCTGCCAGCTCCCCACACACTGCTTTGCTGAGGCGCCGAGCTGCCCAAGAGAGGCTCTTGGAGGTACCTGGCTTGCTGTACTGATGAGGCTTGGGAGTCAAGGTGCAACGTTGGTTGCCTTGCTAGCACTCCCTGCTTCCATGAATGGATCTGAGCTTGTCTGATACTTGGCAGACCGCTGAGAAGAGCTCTAGGATCTGTGGGAAGTGGCATCAACCAACTTGCATAGACTATTTCAGCAAACTGACTAAAGTCACACTGGCAGTGGTTTACTTTCAGAGGGGTCGAAGACTCTCCACCATGGTGAAGAACAGGAGCAGAAGGAAGGAATGTGCATCCAAAGCAATCAAAGAGCAAATTTAATTAGAGCCAGTATAATTTATTTGTTCAGAGAAACCCTTATTTTGCTATCCATGCTCAAACCAAGGCCCAGTAGCTGGCCTCCTAAAAACTGCAATGGGCTTCACAGGGCAATTCAAAATGGGGGTTAAGCCACCAGTCTGTCACGCTTGCTGAGATTACTGATATCCCTACTAACAAACTGTTGGCTCCTTGAAAAGGAAGAAAGGGATAATACATGCCTTCTTCACAAGGTGAAAACAGGTGGACCTGCAGAGCTGTGAAGCTGAGCTCAACTGCTTTGACTCTCACAGGGATATGCTGCTCAAGACATCTCTCTCCAAAATTTTAAACCCATGCTCCACAGGGTATTAACCCCCCTGTTATGTGAGAAGGGCTGAGACCAAGAAAGAACCCACGAGCCCTGCATCAGTTCACCATATGGAAGCCTCATATGTTGCTTCCTGTCCTGAAATCTGCCTTTGCGTTACTGTTAATAAACTCAGCAATTAGAGACAGGATTTCTCGTGTTTCTTTCAGAAGGTCAGCAACCAGCATAAACAGTGCTTGGTTTGTTAACCATCCAAACCCAACTGCACTACAGTGACTGTAATATTCAGTTGGAGCAATGTATTTCTTACAATAACGTTGTTCCACTGGGTCTAAAGTTTCAGGAAGAGAATTGTTGACAGTCCACTGTGAAATCCTCGTCCTGTTGGTGCGTTTCATTGTTGTTAATTGCACTGGTAATAACAGCAGTATTAGAAGAGGTTTAATTCTACTTGTTCTGCACCATTATAAATGGCAGATGTATTCGCAATAAACATCATTATTGGGTCTTAATGGCCTTAGGCAAATCCAACCAACCATCCTGAAATCACAGCTGCTCAGCCAAGCCAAGCAGAAAATTAAAATATCTCCATGAAACAATTGGCACTTTCTCCAGCAGGTAGATGTGAAAGAGGGAAATCACTTGATGGGACACAGCAAAACCTCCTTACAAGGGCAGATCGTTCTATGTCAGACACTATGTTAAATGTAGGGCAGAATCTGATCTGTGCTTCATTTGCGAAATTCAAGTTATGAGCAGATTTGTCAGCTGTTCACTTTAGGGCAGAAATAACAAGAACATCTATTTCACTGTGCTCAGGTTAAATATAGCAGGTTTTGCTGCAATTTTATTCTGGTTCAACACGGTTCATTCAAATCTGCAAATTCATGGGGATTAAAGAGATATGCACGCAAATGGGACAGAAAGAAAGGGAATTGTAGGGTTCCTACAAGTGGCGGCACTTACTTAAAAATCATGGAGTTTTGCTAGCATATGAACAAACCTCTGGGGCTGTTCCTTGAAACCCTTATATCCTTATGAAGACAACCACCAACAAATGGGACAGAAAGAAAGGGAATTGTAGGGTTCCTACAAGTGGCGGCACTTACTTAAAAATCATGGAGTTTTGCTAGCATATGAACAAACCTCTGGGGCTGTTCCCTGAAACCCTTATATCCTTATGAAGACAAGCACCAACTAGACAAGGCTGCTGTCCACCACCCCTCCGGACCAGTTCATACTTCCAGGGACAACTTGTGAGTGGGCTGTGAGCCAGATGAATCCCTCAGCTGGTGGCAACAGCAGACTGCTGTGGATGTCCAAGACCTTTGGGGATCCTCTCCTGTCCCATGATCAATGCATTAAGTTGAAAAGCCCCTCATGAGATGGCAGCTGAAACTGGAGGAATTAAAAAGACCCCTCTGACTTCACGCTGTCTCAGCATCTATCAGTCTATTGGGAAAAACTAGAAAACCCAACCCATTTCTGCCTATCTGGAGGGCAGCCCGGGAAGTCCTGATTTCTGAGGAGCTGAATATCATTGACTGTCTTTGGTGAATCTGTCGAATGTCTCACAGTCAGAAACAGCCTTGAAAGGGACTGATCTTCCAGGACTTATGAATTCCCCCTGACATGGCACAGCCTCTGCTTTTAACTTTGCTGTTTATTATTTTCAGAACTCCTTGCTCTGCTCAGGTAATTGCAACGATCCTGCCACCTGCTTGCTCATTGTGGCTGGTCGTGATTTCAATGAAGCATCATATATTAATGTGAGAGAGTGACATTGCCTTATGTGTATTCATCTTTATATTAAATATCACAGATATACACACTTACTGAATTGTTGCACCACATTCATTTCTCACTTATATCAACCTTGTACACATGCAGCTCTGTTCAGATAGATTTTCCCTCTGTTTAGCTCTTTTTTACCCTAGTACAAATCAGCTTCCCAGTGTCCACTTGCTTTGTCCACTGTGCAAGTCATTCATCAGCCTACCCAACAATACTAGAGGCCTCACTTTCACCAGCATCAGTCACACAATAATAACATGGAGTTGTGCCTAAGCTAAAAGGCATGGACTAAAAATCTCATATCCAAGACTCACTACTGTTTAGAGAGTAGCCCGTTACTGCTAGCACTTCGAGCCACTCCATAATTGAGACACCGAATCAGCAGAGGAGGTACGGAATGGATCTCTGAGTTGAGACCGAGTCCTCAAGCATTGCAGGCTCCTGGCTATCACCATTGCAAAGTTTCTCCTAGTGTCTCAATTGCACCTTCCCGGCTGCAGTTTTCATCCATGTTTGAAGTCTGCCATGTGACTTCTGGCCACGGATACATTCTTCCACACAGCCTTCACTAATGGCCTTCTGGGGATACTTTTCCAGCACATTTCACACCTTCCTTGAGGCCATTTCATCTAGACTACATTTCCTATGTTTGCTTAGGAAAATGTCCCATGAGCTGGTCTCAAAATCTTTCCCATCGTTGGAGAACGTGAAGCCCATCAGATGGGACAGCAGTGTTTCTGCTGACTCCAGCCAGCTTGGGAAGCAGCCCGTCTGGGGTTCACGGCACATGGAGGCAAGTATCCCTTGTCTCACAGGAGTCCTCAGCACCTGGCAACTTTCAGCTGTCAGCATTGCTGGAGAAACAGCAAAGCGAGTGCTAAAGGTTGTGTCTGTGATTCAAAGACTGTACATTTTGTGCTGTTGGAAAGGTCATGATCAAAAATAAGATGGGAAATAGCAACCACGTGTTCAATATGTAAAGATATTCTGCACACACTTTCTCTCTCTCTTGCTTTTAAAGGTATCAGTCTTATAGCAATTGCAATGAAGATATAAGGCAGGAAGGAATTTCTTAAGATAATTACTGCTGTCTTCCAGCAGTGCTTAAAAAGAGAGGAGCTGCCTGGGCATCAGGACCTGACAGTTATTTCTTTTGCTTTGGGCAGTATTACACCCCACCTGCAAGGAGCAATCAATTCATCAGAAGCTAATAATTGTTAGCTGCAAAACAAACACAGCAGAGATTAGTGGGTATATTTCTCCTGTGGACTCCTGCTTGTAGCATTCATCTGCCAGGCTCAAAGCAACCTGAACATGTGAGTCAATCACACTTCTTCCCACTTTAAGGTCCCTGGAGGAAACCAAAAATCATAAATGAAAGCAGGGTCCCAACATCTCTGCATGTTTTGCCCAGAGCTGGGGTCAGAGAGCTGCAGAGACATGAGAAATCACAGCAAATGGAAAGCTTTCCATGCTAGCTGTAATGGCCTCCTGCTCCAGCTGGGATAGCACCATCTCACAGGTGAAAGCTAGGTGAGACTTCAGCTGCCAAGCCACTGGGCGAATGTGTGCTGGACTACCACATACCAGCACAGCAGGAGTTCCTGATCTAATTTCCTTTCCTAGTGTACCGAACCATGCTGCTGTCTTGCAGCAGCTGAGGTTGAAATTGTAGTCAGATTCACCCCTGGAAAACTCTACCTTCTGCTCAGCCTTCCTGGAAAGCCAGGAAGCAGTTGGCATCAGCAAAAATTCTCCTGTGCTGAGACTAACAGCACATTCATACCTCCTGGACAGAGTCCTAAGACACAGCCCAAAACCTCTGCTCCTTTTATGCCCCACGATGATATCCCCTTGCTGCTGACGTGCCGGGGTCACAGCTGTCCCAACATCCCAGCACACTAAGAGTATCCAGCTGAGTCCCCTGATCAAGTACCTCCTGGCAAAGACGCCAAAGTCTTAGGATGATGCGTTAGGGCCAGCTCGAGGCTTTGACCACTACTAAACACTCCTCCCTGTAAAGTGAATTTAAGCAAAAGATAAAATACAAATAAGGGCCAGGAAACAAAATTCCGGGCCTTAAAATACATATCTCTTTAGGCCAGTAATTGCTGAGCAGCTCTGATCTAATGGGCTCAGTGAGAGGAGCCCTTCCTTTCAATTATATAGGGCCCTATGCTACTGCTGGCGAGCCAGTCTCTGCAAGATTCAACTGGCACTCCTGCTCCCACTTCCTACATTGCCAACCAGCTCCATTTATTCTCATTATTTCCTCAAGAATATTTGCTTTTTTAAGCAGCTCTTGATATTCTCGTTGCTGCAGCAGCAATCTGTCTCTGTGATGTTCTCAGAATGGAAACAGTGGACACTCTCCAAACCTCAGGACAAAGCCAAAAATACTTCCCTGCTCAATTGGCAGTAATAGCCACCCGTGAGTTGTTCAGATCAGTGTGTCGTCTTAGCGCCGATTCCTGCAGAGCTTAGGCAGCAAGATCGCAAAGACCTGCATTCACAAAGCTCTTCTGAATTGCCAGTGAATCCTGTGAAGGATTCACAGCACAGTCCAGGGAGCTGTAGACATGATACAGAAAGGCGCATACATGGTGAAATATTTCAGCCTTTCCAAACTGGCAATTCTTTGTTAGATGTAGAAAGAGATTTTGTGATTTCCCTTGCTTTTACATGAGAAATGGTTAAAAAAGTCTTACCAATGCTGAGTCTACAGTGTTGATTTGTGTGTGAAATCTGAGAGAGAAAACTTGACCTCAAAGTGACAGTGTTTAGTAACCATTTAGAAACTAGATTTCTTTTGATGCCAGTAGCAATCCTTTTTTCAACTCTTCTAACTGCCTCCCCTATTTCTGTCCTATCATTGAATCTAACTCTGTGAAAAAGGTTTTGAAATGCTAATATAAAAAAGTCACAGCAGCTGCTGTGATGGCCAGACCAGTCCTAGGTCATTATCATCTAGATGGCACCTGATCTGCCAATTATACCAGTCCTCATCACACGTTACTGAAGTCTTCTAACAGGTAGCCTAGTGTTGTCCCCGGGCATGAGCACCGCTATCTAGAAATACCTGGCCAGTACAACCCCTCTCCTGCGCTCCCATCGCCTGTAAATCATGCAGTAGTGTTATGTAGCTGGCTTGTTGAGACCACGGTGCTGCTCAGAGTTGTCATGTTTTCCTCGTGCTTTCTTGTCTGCCTGCTTGGAGCCTCCTGTCATCTCCTGTCATATACTCTGATCACCAGCTTTCAGGCTTAAGAGCTAAGTTGTGGTTCTGTATTTGTGTAATGCATTGTACAGTAGAGTTTTAATCCATGACTGAGACTGTTAGGTGTGATCACAGCAGCAACAGGGTACCTTAGAAGAAAAAACATTCATCTTTAGATCCAACCTCACTGACATGACCATGCAGCTTCTGGTTCGACTTAGATGCAGAAAATAGGCCCCTGACGCCACAAAGTCTAGGCTTATGTGCCCCTCCAAACAGAAATGCATGAAGCAGCCCTGCTTCAAGCTAAGCACTTATTAGCCATGTTGCCGAACTGGGGCCCAGGGCAGGAATACTGATTTCATACAAGTTACTGGCCTAATTCTGCAAAATCCAGTTACTTTCGGAATGGCAAAACACTTTCAGAGCTCCTTGGACCTCTCCAGAAGGAGACCAAAAGGGCTCTGGTGTAACAGGAATACCTCTGACACAGCTCCTAGACCATGCAGAAGTTGATGCTATGGAGCAGTACTATGGAAGATGATACATGGCACTCACAATGGGAAAACAATTACTTTCAGTGTTTTTGGGTAGCAGAGTCTTTGCTGGGACAGTGGCTACAATTTTTGTATAAATCTGCAAGTACCCGATTCCTAAGATAACATCTTTTGTGTTGAAGAGGAAGCTGGAAGGGAATCTGATTTCTGGATCACCTGACGGGGCTGGACTGCTCTCTGGCAGTGCCACACAACCTAGCAGGAAGATCCCTGGGAAAAGGCTCACTCTGCAGCATTTACTGTGGATGAACATCCTCCCTGATTGCTTTTTCAGGGAGAAACCCTGAGAAAACACACAGAAGGAGGAGAGAGGCAGCTGAGGCAGCAGCTTGCTTGGCCCGTAAGTAGCTGTATGCTCCCATAAGGACCACAACCTTGACTTCGGGACAAATTCTGTCTTTAGCTAAAATTCTCAGGGCTGGAGCCTTTCCTGGTTTATTACTATGTCCCTTTCTTGTCAAATTTCTACCAGTGAAAGATGTGGCCCACAGCTCCTGAAAGATGTTGCCAGCCCAAAATACCCTTGTGCCCTGGATTACAGAAGAAGCCTACAGTATTAAGTTCTCCTTAAACTACTACTTTATGTGCTTAAATGTTTTCCACTGTTGGTCACAAGCCTTTTTTTTTTTAAAAAAAGGCGCCATTCCAACCTCTCCCCCTCCCAAAACTCCTCCACAACTCAGGAGAAGAAAAAAAGCTCATGAACGCAATCATAAAGCCAAAGGTCAGTAACTAAACCAATCTGAATTTCTTGTAGTCTGTGAAATTAAAGCTTAAAAGATTAAGATGCATGCAAGCTAACTGTGAGGCAGAATTAGATTAAAAGTAGATTACAAAAATCCCAGTCTCTTCACTAAATGTTATTCTACGTGGTTATTAAAATTCTGTTCACAGTTTCTACTTCTCAGATCTTCTCTATTGGTAACACCTATTTCTTAGGTACATTTTCACATTCTGAGATAAATCTGAGTGCACACTGGCTGATGATTTTGAGAGGCATTCCTTGTTTACACAATGGTTTATGATGTCCTGGAGAAGGGAAGAGCCTTCTGAGTTTATTTTATTTCCTCAGAAGAGCTTCACAGGCTCATGACTGTGTGTAGAAGGCAGATGCAAGTGTTTCCTTGGAGTCTGAGGAGCCTGAGTGATCCATAATGCTGGACTGAGGCTCTCTGGATGAGGGCATTTCTCAACATTTGCATCAGTGGACACCCCGCTGGTGCACAGCTTCTCCATCCCAAGAAATGGAGCCGCATATGGCTGTCGTGCAGGACAGCCCCATGGGAAGTAGTGCCTGGGAGTCACACCTGAGTGCCATTTGTCTCTTCGTAACGTGGAACATCAATATCCAGTGGAATAACCTGCCAAGGTCCACAGTGGGAATGTTTAAATTGAGAAGTGGATTTCTTACCCCCCTTCCCTCTATTTTGAACAGATGTGAATTTGGGAAGTCCTGTTACCTGCTGCTTTGAAGGCAGGACAGATGGCCACAGTAGTCCTTTTCTACTCAATGTATTCAGAAATCACATCTAGCCACCAACTGATCCCTTGACAGAAGAAGTAACTGGAAGAGCCTCTAAAAACCAAGAATCACTGAGTCTCTAGCACAACACAGCATGGATGGGGTCCCTTGCTCCATCCAGAGCAGCCTATCCCAACCCCAAGAAGGGTGCAACAGGGAAAAGAGAAGTCAAGTGCAAAACACAGCAATTAGTTAGATGGTAATCAACAAATCCAAGTCATGCAGATGAAAAATTGTTGTGTTTAATGCTGTGAGTGCTATGACTTGCAACTCATACGGTTATATTGCTTTCACTTAAGTACTTTTCACTAACCTCTTCTAGTCCTTCATTCTCACATCCTTCCAGCCAAGGATGATGGCAAGGCAGGGGAAAGAGATGTGAGATTTTGCAAAGCACAAGTATAAGAGTGAGAGGAGAGATGACAGTGAGGCTGAGGCCTGCATGGGACAGTGGGTAAGGTCAAACTCCCTGTATCTCTCCAGGACCATACAGTTGGATTGCAATCTTGGAACAAGCACACAACACAGACAGCAGTCTCCATGCCTGTTTCTATGCCTGGCTACCTAGCATGCATTACCATGAAATGTTGCCGAATTTGTGTTTGAAGGGCTGAATTTGATGCCACGCTTTCATCCCTTGCAACATTCCCTTACTTACTTACTCACACCTCCCTCACTTGCTGGTTGAAAGCAAATAAAACAGACACAGCAGCTAAATAAACAGTGCTTAGCATATGTGACTTTGACAGCTGGGCAACTGAAAGAGAATAAGCATCACAGTCACAGGTGTACAGACAACTGAGGAAACAGCTACAGAGACATCTATCCTGCAGCACCCTAAGATTTGCAGAATAAGGACAGTTCTTCATATATTTCCATACACCAAAACCATGTACAGCTTAAAAATTGCACTTTCTGCCTAGATGAGACAAGGCGAATCTTCAAACCTTCCTCTGCTTTGTGTGTGCCTGTGTGAGTGTGTGTTAAAGGTATCATCAGGATATTGCAGTAGGATCCAAGAAGAAGGAATGGAAAGGCCACCATCACAGTTGAGTGATGCAGGAGGGCTGCATTCAGCTATCCATAGGGGTAAAATTTGTCTTTCTCTGTATACATACTTTGGGCAGGGTTTTCAAAACTGAGCAGAGATTTTGGGTTCTTCAGCTTCCAGATGCCCAGTTTAAGATGTTTTAAAATAGCTCTGATTTTCAGGGCATGGATATTAGTTAAGTTTAGAAAATCCAGCCCATGCAAGTAGTTTTGGCATGGCCATCTAAACAAGGAGGCAGGCTAAATCAAGTTCCACTTTTTGAAAACAGATAAAGACCTTAGGAGATTTCATTATTCATATCAGTGAAGAGAGACAGAAATAAAAAACAATCCCTCCAGTCCAAAATGCTCAATGCTGATCTGCAAAGTGCTATCAACGCTAACTGGAAGAGCAAATCAACTTACTTTCAGGCTGCTGAAAGACACATTTCTATTTTTCAGTAACAAACCATGACACAAATGCTTCTGATATAATCTAGAATCACCTCGGTTTCAAAGTTAGTAAGAAGACAGCCAAGTGTTAGGGTCTGATGGGGAGAGGAATCTCTGACTTACACTAGATTTGAAACTTTTCAGTATTGCTTAGAAACAAGAAAAGGAGACAAGGAGCTTATAATACTTAACTCTAACAGAAACATGTTCATGGCTGTATAAAGAAAAACAGGTTTTTTTTTTCATTTATTAATCCTTCCCTAGTGTTTGTAGCACACACAGTTTCAATTCTGGGCTGGAGCAGGACAGCCACATGGTAAATCTCCCCCGTCTGTTGACATTATTCAAACAGATCCAATTTCCAGACCAACTTTGTACTTTCTGGCTGGGCCACAAAGGAAAAAGGAGAACAACAATACATTAAAGCTGATTTTCATCTACATCAATTGTTTTTTAGCATGACAGCAGCTCTTTAAGAGACTGAGAGCACTCCCACAGCTATTTGGCAACCCTCAGATGAGGCAGAGCAGCAGACGTTGTAAACGAGTTGTGTGGCTCTCCAGCACCAGCCCCGCAAGCAGCTCCATGTGCAGAAATGAGCCTGGCTGTGAGTGCTTGCAGGCCTGGGGCTCTAGCTACCAAGGTGACAAATTCCTTAAAATTTCAAAACTAAATACATAAATAAAGAAACAAAGTGGAAGTTCTTCTAATTACTGCCTTGCTGTCGGGTTTTTGGCAGCTCGCTCCCAAGCTGTTCTGGTCACGCTGTGAAGCATTAAGCACTTCTGCTGGCTCCTTCCTTCCTTCTCCCCTTGCGCTGTGCTTGCTGCCAACAGCACCTTCCCGCGCGAGCCGGTGCACGAAGCACGCCGGGCTCAGTGCACGCCAGCGATCTCT
Source organism: Dromaius novaehollandiae (assembly GCF_036370855.1). Lineage (NCBI taxonomy): Eukaryota > Metazoa > Chordata > Aves > Casuariiformes > Dromaiidae > Dromaius > Dromaius novaehollandiae. The sequence goes on along the minus strand of NC_088100.1, from coordinate 114,952,763 downwards.
GCTGCTCCTGACACCCATCTCCGGCATGCGTGGGGCCCCAGGAAGGGGAAGCCTCTAAAGTTGAAGGCAGAGGTGACAAGGCTCATAGAAACGTGCTGAACCAGGAGATGCAAAATAGCCTGAAACCTGCTGGGGGACTGGAGGAAGACTCGGGATGGGGTGGCTTCCCATTCAGTGATGAGGAATTCCCATTTCAGTCTCATTATGTTGGATGAGGGACTTCAGTGAGATGCCTCCAGAGGAGAAGAGCTCTTAGCTCAGCTTTATGAGCCTCTGGTGGAGGCTGTGTCTCCCCCAGGATTACAAAGCATGGGTGCTGTGGTCCTTGGGCCGTCAGGTGGGCCCTCCAGCACGTTGCCACGGGGCTGTGCTTGGGGTTCCAACAAGTGGAAGAGATGAAAAAGGCAGAAAATGTGATTGCCTCGGCTCTAGAGCAGGCTCCTGTTCCTCCCAAGGGGCATCCCGGCATGGGTGGTGGAGATGGGAGGAACTGGGCCGGGAAGCTGAAGAGCGGGGAAGAGGAGAATGGGTCCAGAACTCAGCAGGGCTGGGAAGAGCTGGAGGCTTGAGAAACAGCTTTGGGGTGGATCCACTGGCAGAGAATCTGGCTGGAGACAGTTCTTCTCTCAAGCCTCCAGAAATGCATTTATGTTCACAGCAGGAATGGAGAGTGGGGGAGCGGGGAGACAGAGTGCACGCAAAGAAATGTGAAGCCAGTGGGCAGTTAGAAAGAATATCATCACACTAGCAAAATCAAGCACTAAATGTTAGGAGAGGACACAAGTCACTTGCTTAATTCAGGTGAAGAGTGGGCCTAGGGATGAATCCAGGATACATTATAGGAGAGGTGGCTTGTGCGTCCCCTTGCAGAAGGTGGAATAGATGTTGGGATTGAGATCAAGGAAAAGAAAAGGGAGTCATATGGCTAAAGTAGCTGAGTGCCCCCATGGACAGCTGGGCTATGTGGATGCTGAGCCGGTCACCAAAACCAAGCTCAGCCCTGCAAGGCGCCGTTTGTGCAATGCCTGCTGGAGCAGTGGGAGCAGCATCTGAAGCCCGAGGGAGCTGAACTCTGAGCATGGAAAATGCCACCGGGCTCTTCTATACATTCAGAAAAAAAACAGGTCCACGCCAGCTCTTGTTGGCACCTAAAATGACAAGTTCTCCTTTTTTCTTTAATCCCTCTGCATTTTGTTTCCCTGTCTTTAAAATACTCCTTCATCTCACAGAGGTTTGAAGAAAATTAATTGTTCATCAGCTGCTCAGATACAATAGTGATGATCCAGATACAATAGATGCACAGCAGAGGCCCAAGAGGAAATTAATAATTCTCCCTTTAGAGCAGGGTTTGAATAGAGCCTGATGAATAACGCAGAAGGCCGCTTACCAAACAATGAAGAGAAAACAAAATAATGAATAGCTGCTCATTAAGTGAGCAAAGTCCATTCTGTGCCCTGAAGGAGGCAGGGACCCCATGGAGCAACCAGCGTGTGATCATGTAATTAAAGGCTGTATAATAATGCAAACACACTGGGGGGGCAAACGAAGGTTGCACAAGGAACCTTAATGCTACCATTTTCAAACTTCTCAGCATTTGACTTTCAACCTTAATAATGCTCTTTTAATGTTGTTTTTAGGTGTGCAGTGTCATATAGAAGTGTAGGCATCATGCTTTCCTCTCCAGCCCCAGCAGTGGGACGTCTGTTCTGATTTAGTCAGAGAAGCATGCACTTCCCATCCATTAAATGCTTAGAAAAATAATCAGTGTGGGTGTTTGAGAAACTGCATATAACTTTCTGGGGGTGTGGGCTTGTTTCTTTTTTTTAAATGACATGTGTGTAGCCAGAAACAGTATTTTCTTGAGCCAAAGAATAGCATATCCAACCTAGCACATACATACTACAACCTAATTTAAAAATAAAATGTGCATACTCTGGAGAGAACTGATCAATATTTTTGAATTCAGCTTTTCACCAGTCAAAAAAAGGCTTTCTGACGACACTGAACAGCTCTGCAAAATTAAAGGGTGCTTTTTAAAAATCAAATACAGAAATGATTGTTCACTGTTCTTTGTCATTTGCTCTTCCTATTTAGATGGCAAAATAAAAACAGAGAGAAAAGGTACATCACAAACAAAAGTGTAAATGGAATAGTTTCAAAAAATTTACAAAAACTAAAAAGAAACCCAAATATTTCAGAGATTTTTAGAATGCTACTTCCTTTTTTTTGACTAGCTCTGTTCTGACCATCAGTATTATATAAGATTTCTTATGGAATTGCTGAAGAAAGTCCTCCAGGCTTTAGTTGCACCTAAATGCACACAGCACTCCCATGCGCTCCAGCGCCAGGCAGTCACCCTGCAATCTCATGGCCAGAGGTATTTCCCACACTGGGCTCCAAGTTGGGCTCCCTGAGAGCAGAGGAAGAAGAGCTGCCACTGCTTTATGGTTTACTGAGCTCCGTTGGGCACTGTGCCCTCCATTCACCTCTTGGGTTTGCAGTATCTCCAAGCAGCGGAGCATCTGAACAGCACCTGACACTGTCAGGTATTGATTAGGTAGCGGGATCCCAATAAACACAATTCTAGTTGCAAATTGCTGTCATCATCATCGATATCTAAAAGCTCCTGCTGGAATATTGCAACTGCTGCCAGCAGATGAGAAAGCAAAGCCATGGTGACAATACGTGCATGCTCTCTGCAATTCCCCGTTCAGAAATTGCCTGTGTGATCATTTTGAAATTGCTCCTCATCAGTGCTATAATTATGCAAGTTTAGTTATGGCACCACTAGACTACCACTAGCTGTGTGGAGTTTGGATACGTCTGATCTGGGAGCTGAGGCCTCTTTTTTGCTTCCAGTATATATTGGTTGTTTTGGAAGATCTTTAAGAATATACAGCAAAACCACTGCCATTTGACAAATTTGAGAAAATGCACATTTCTGAAGTAGTGTGTTCCCTTGTGGGACTGACATAAATATATCTTTGGGTAAATTCCTATTTGTTTACCAAAATCTAGGCAAAACTGCCATAAAAAGGCAGCCTGAGGATTCTGCTCCTACTGCATGGAAGCACGTAAAATTCGAACAGAACTGAGTACTTCCGAAATTCCTGTTTTTAAAATTTTTGCCAACGAAAGCTCACAAAAAGAAAACCTTATCTTGCTCTGCTACAATGCCCATCACATAAGGATTTCACAGTGCTTGTGAAAGCTGGTTCTCAGAACTGCCTCAGGAAGCAGATGGTTTCTTCTGAGGTGCTTAAGCCAGAGTGGGTGTAAGTGCTAATTATTATAAAGCAAAGAATACTTTAATTTCAGTTATATTTTTTTCTTTTAGTGATGCACGTTAATACTCAAGCAGTGTAGGTTTGCTGCTGAAAGATGCTAGCCACTGAGCTGAGAGAAGCCACTAGCTAAGCATGGGAATGAACTCTGGCAGCACCTGGGGCTTCTGAAGGGGAAGACAAGCTCAGAAACTAATTGTGAGCTGAAAAGGAAAGAAATACATTAGTTCCCAGCCATCCCATCTTGCATCACTGCAAGTCAGAGTGACTAATTCTCACAAAACTACTGGTTCATACCATGTAAGAGAAGACAGTCCAATTCACTACAGACACCAGGTCCCCTTTGTTTAACAGACGAGGTAAGTTTGGATGCAAACATATTTTGTTAAAAATCACCTTTTCCCTTGTGCATGCAGCACATTCAAGTAGTTTTATTTTAACAGTACTTAAAAATGCTTTTTCATCCATTTTTAATTGTTTTTTTCTTTCCCACTGAGACAGAACTTGAGACAATCGGTGGCTTAAAAATAGTCTGGTAAAACAGAAATCCCACCTCACCTCCTCCTAATACAATTAAACTGTAGCTTAAATACTTCTAGTGCAATAAATGCTATCTTGTATACTTTAAAATCATCCAAGCATGGCTTGCCACAAATCCCAAATCAAAACTTTTTGTCTTGTAAACACAAAATGGGCTGTTCACTGTTTTTCTAACAGAGTCACAGTGAAACCTGTCAGACTGGGAATCAGGCTGTGACACTTTCATGACCCAACCAAAGATTCATGGGCTGGACCTGGCCAATGGATGACTAGCCGCTGACTTCTCAGGTCTGAGCTCCAAGGCAAAACCCTGCTCCAACTGAGCTGGAGCACAGCAAGCCAGTGGAGGGACCCACAAGCTGCCTCCAGAGCCAGCTAACCCACTACAAGAAAGCTCAAAACTCCGATCCAGCTCCCCAGCGACACTGCAATCCAGCTCCCACTTAATACATACACGGAGAAATTGTGAATTGTAAGAACAAACTCCTGTTAATGAAGCAAAAGATGCACTGAATGACACCAGTAAAAATGAATGACTTTGGAGGAAAGGGTTGAGAGTGGAGTAACTGAAAAGCGCAAACCAAAGCAGAGTTATTATCAGCACTGCTGAAACTGAGCTTTCCCATCTGCATGACTCCGAGCCACGGTTTAAATCGTTCTGGTTCTCATCACTACACTGCAGGCTGAACTGCAGCAAACAGAAGTGAAGCGACTTGACGAAACCACACCACAAATCACTAGCAGACTCGGGAAAACAAAATCAGGACAAGCAAGTCCAAATCTTAATTCTCTGTTTAGGATTAGACTTAGGATGACTTATGGCAACCAACCCCCCTGCTTTTGAACTTCTGAACTCTATCACACGTGGAAGGCTGAAGGCATTTATAAAGACATTCTGACTGTAAGTTATGTCCTTCAGAAACACCCCCCCACCACCTTCAATAGGTCTCCCACAAAGACTGACATTTTCTATCAATTCCCAAACTTCATCAAGCGTTTTCCATTGAAAGCCGTGATTTGTGGCCATATTTTTTTAGCAGGTTTTGGGCTTGCAATCAATAATGCAGAGCATATAGTAGGAAGACTTAGCTCCTGTCATCATGCTAAACAGTTAATCTTTTCCATTTGTTTGAAAAAACAACCTGAGGAAAGTCCTACGGATTACAGGAGAACACCTCTGAGGAACACAGCATCATGCCCTGGGAAAGCTTTGTTAGTTATTAACTGGCCTGAATCAAATGGGTTTTCACAGTAAGAGTTACAACAGAACCACTAACATATTGAATATGTGTAGCTCTCAACTGCATGTTGTTCTAGAGAGCGCATCAACATCACACACCTGCTGTGCAGCTCCATCATTATGGGCCAGCTCCAGAACTGTGTCTTGGCACCTGAATTTCCTTTGATTTCCCATGCAAATCAAGGGAGTTTAGGTGCCTAAAAAGTACTTTTGTGGATTTTTCCCAAGCCTCTCCTATCATGAAAAATGTTCATCTTCATCTTGAAGAAGTTTGTGGTTAATGCAAATGAAAATTGGATTGTAAACTTTCCCAGGGAAATCTGAGCTCTCTGCTTGCTTTCTCATATTGACTAAGTTATACAAGTCCCTTCTCTTAGATTCTTCTTTCAGAGGTAGTTAGCCTATTGCCCTGTATTGCTTCTGTTATCCTGCTTTACCTCATTGCAAACAAGTCTGCAGAGTAAGATGTCAAATAACAATTTATGAGAACAGAGAAATATTAGGCACGCTGGCAAAGGCTAAAGTGAATGCAGATTCAGATGTTTAATTACAGTGAGTCAATCATCTCTGCAAGTCAGATAGCAGCGGAGATGTCACAATTTAATTTCAGATGAATAACTCATGTTGTCATATGTAGTTTGACATGCTGCAATGCAGTCAGAAATTATACTAGGAATGGATAGTATTATTGCTAGTGAGGTAAAAAGTTGGGACATCCTTGCAGACATCCGAAACTTGACTGGACAAGGCCTCGAACAACCTGATCTAACTTTCAAGTTGGCCCTGCTTTGAGTTGGGGTGGGGTAGGGGGGTTTGGACCTGAGACCTCCAGAGATCCCTTTCCACATAAACCATTCAGTGAGTCTGTGGATGTAAATAACGAGATAAAGTACAAGCAAAGGCCAAATCTTACCAATATAATTTTGTACATCATGTCAGTCACCAACAACATTGTGTCAGCTCAGCATGTGCATCTGAACCTATCTTGCACAAAGGAAGCATCTTTCATGATGCTCTAGAAGTGTCATGATGCTTTCAGAAACATCTTTCATGCCTCACCAAATTCCATTTTCACCAGCCAGAGGCACAGACATTTGCTGGCTCCTTTGGTCTTAAAGAACCAGATACATAGGTCACAATCCATTTTTCAACAGCTACAGAGAGGATGTGTTCAATAACCAACTTTTATTCCTTGACCACTCATATCCCCTGGACAGCTTAAAAAGCCTGAGCTGATATTTGCTGTTTTGTTTTTCAGTTCAAAAGTGCAAGAGGAACAGTGTAAGGCCCCATTAAAAAGAAAAAAGCCAGAGAAGTTTGTGGCAAGGCTGCAAACCTGGCAACTGATTTCACAGTAGAACCAAGGCATTTGAAGAAGCAAGAACCATTAGGAATCATTAAATGCTCTTACCTGTCCTGCAAAAAGCCCACATACACCAATAATACAGAGAATGTTAAATACAGCAGAGCCCACGATGGTTCCAACACCCACGTCTCCTTTTGTGATAAAAACACCTGAAAAACAAGTTCAAGGCAAGCTGTGTAAACTGGAAAGAACAGAATTTTTACTCAAAAAAATTGCATACCTCTCACTCCATTAATGACCGGCATGTACCAGTTCTGCCTCTTTGACTCCTACTTAACAGGGCTATTTGGAGAGAAAAGTACTAGGGTGAATAAAGGTGGCAGAACTTGCTTTCTGAGGGGATTTAGATAGAGTGTCTAATGAAAACCAAAGACCTCAGAAATGTCTAAGTCACCAACCTCCTGGGCTTGCAGTCCAGCACTACAGCAAGGCTCATCGTAAAAGGCAATAAGCTCTGTGAGAGCAGCTGGTAGTTTCCTGCAGATTTGGCTCCTATCTCCCCCAAGACCTCCCACCACCAATATTCCACTATTCCCTAAACCTCCATCTCTATTGGCTTCTACAGGCAAGTAGAGGCATGAGTTGGAGCTGATTCAGGGCTGTCTGGCCACTAGTTACTTCCACGCTGAATGATGCCCCTCACAATGGGTAAATAGCCTAAGTTACAAGCTCCTTTGTGAGCTATTCTGTCAAATTTGGTTAAAATTGGCCAATGGGTTTAATGGTGAGGGAGACGAACTGACAGACACATCATGGTACTGCACGAACCTCTTTCCTTAGGAAGCCAGTGTAAAAGTAACACTCCATCTCTTGCTGGCTATCAGTCTGCTTAAATTCACCATTTACTTTAAGGCTCCAGCTGAGTTTATCTGGCCAGTGTAGTCTGGATTTTGTTTTATTTTTTCCTTTTCTCAGAAACATGTTACACAGAACTAGTCACCTACCACGTGACATTCAGTATGTAGTGGACCAAATCACAGCAAGATAAAGACCTGACTGTGAGAGCATCTCCAGGCTGCCTGAAGGGATCTGATTTTATTTTCACTCTGCTATTGCACTCTCCTCAACTTGAGTACAACCCCAGCTCAGTCTGTTTTAAGTTCCTACATTTTGAGGCTAACGAACCAGCACTATGACTTCCTAAGCAGACCTCTCTGCAGAGTATGCAGTTTTGGTGAATTAATTTGTGCTCTGCATCTGATAGCTGTTACTGAAATCGGACAATCTTTTAGAGAAAGTATCTAAGCTCAGAATAGTTTTCCTTGTGGAGAAGGAGAGCCCACCTTAAGCCTGCATTTGTTGTTCTGATGATAACCTGCCTCCTAGGAATATGGGTAAGTACAACAGCAGGAAGACTTTCCCCTTATGCCAGGTAGCATACAGAATCATTCTGTAACAGCTCTCTGACTGAAGTCCCTTTCCCCAAATAAAAGCAGGGTCCAAAATAGCATCCACTATACCACCACGGGTACTAGCAGTTTCTGCTGTTTCTAGGCTCAATGAATTCAGGATAAGACAAAGACCTGTTTCACAGTCTTTCTTTACAAAAACTGCCTCTAATTGCATGGCCTCGAGCTCAGCACCCTCTCTCCAAATCCTTGCCCCAAGAGTTGGGTTGCTCTTGGCACATCCAGGTGTTCTTTCCTCCCCATACACACAACAACCTGTTAGCTTGAGGCTGTGGAAGGAGCACACAAGTTTTCCTGAGTTTCCCGGACTACATACTGCCGAAACACTTGATCATGCTTCCTGTAAGCAGAGCGATACTTCAGTAGAGTGATGCTCTGTCCAACTCATTGCTGAGAGAAAGGTTCTCAAATCCTCTCCTCCTGTCTTCAGCTTTCCCAGAGGGAAGAGCTGTTCAAAGAATAACCAGAGTGGAGGTGATGGCAGAGAACATGTATTTGAGGACACAAAGAGTTTGCCTGGGTATCAACCTGAGAGGCTGGAGGTGCATACTTTCACACTAAGCCCTAGAGACCCTGTGACAGGTAGCATTTGGAGGGTGGATAGGATGGGAGGAGAAGGCTGCACATGCAGAGCTCAGTGCTGTGCAGCTCAGCTGTGCCACAGCAAAGTAAGATTAACAGATAGTTATGGTGACCTGACTGTGGTGCTGGTCCTGGATCTGCTGGTGCAGACCGAACCACTTCTGAGGCAGCCCTGCTGTGGGATAGTGGTGCTTTTTTAAAACTTCTTCATCAGTGGCTGGAGATGTACAAATACAGCCCCTGAAAGCTAGTGAGGGTTCACCACAGTTAGTCCTGTGTGTGTCCATGAGGTCAGGCGTTGTAACAGATGTTCCTATAGACACTAAGCCATCCCATCTGAACTCTGAAAACCAGTGAGAGGAAAGAGGGGATTTCAAGAAGCAGCAGCAGGTTATTTAGTTACCTATGACAGATGTAAACAACTCAGGAGCAGAGCTTCCAGCTGCCATGAAAGTTGCCCCAGCCACATCTTCGCTAAGATGCAAGCGCTGCGGAAAAACACATCAGAGTCATTGATTACATCACTGAGGCTGAACTGACAACACTGAATTGAAGGAATTCAACCAGAAAAGTTACACTGTCTGCTAAGAGTGGGAAACTGCCAATATGTATTTCAGAAGAAGTATGGGAAAAAAGACATCATGGGTGTTAATTTCCATTGCTGTTCTCCAGCTACTTAAGTTAGCATCTCCTCATACAGAGGGCAGGTTGTGGCTTTGACACCCTTTTCCACACTGGAGAGAAGGAGCAATACTCCAGAAGACAGTGGGGCATTTTACCAGTCAGGATTGCATTGCCTTCTCCATGACCCCCAAAATACACCTTATCTCCTCTCCTGTGGCTTGTTAATGGTCAGGGCTGGAGCTCAGGCGCTGTCCATCCCCTGACCTCCTGCCTTGAAGACCATTTCAGCCTTGGACATTTAACCTCTCCTTACCATCCATCTGCTTGGATCGTCATCAAACATACTTACCTCCCACAGCCTTCCAACAGTGGTGCCCAGGGACTGTTCTTATTTAAAACAGTGTTTCCTGGAAGGAGAAGGACCTACTACTCTACACACACTTCTTCAACATATGCTGTTTCCAAAGATTTACTTGGTTAATTACTTCCTTTATGTTTCCTGCATTCCCACTGTTCCATCTGTACAAGGCACTGTTCAGTAAATACGACAAAGCTGTTAAAGACCACATGCCTTGCTGGCACCTTCCATAGTTTAATATGAGTAGCTAAAAAAAAAGCCACCCCCTGCCATACGGTCATAAACTGCCGAGCTGTTACTACACAAAGCAGGCTGAATCACGTGTGTGAGTAAGCAGCTTCCATTTTACAAGCAAAAAGAAGACAGTGGGATGTGATGGGAACATTTCCTGAACAGAACTGATTGTCTGAAACAGCACGAACAACCTGACAAGCCAGAAAAACACTTCTTCTTAACTGTGTAAGGCAACTTTTTCATTATCAAAGTACACTTGCTCCTCCAAAATTGCAGGGGAAAAAAACCCCTCAACTTCATCTTGACTGAAGAGCCCATAAAGTTCTCTTAAGAGCTTAAAATGTCCTTCACTCTACCCACTGAACACACAAATATAATAAAGAAATTCTTTATAGATGTTATGGGGACAAGGAAAAAAGAAAGGATGTTCCCCCATTGAGAATGCTTTTTGCTGTACCACTATAAAAGGCTATGGGGACTGATTAAATACAGCTTTATGGAAAATGACTACATGAGATTAAAATTATTGTGAAAGAAGTTGACAGGAGCAGAGGTGCATCCCAAAATGCTGCTTTCTTCTGCAGACTCTCTATGGCTACAAAGAAATGGTCATCCTTTAATACTTGTTCTGTATCTAGATGGTATCTTTCCAAAGGAAAGACCATCAATCAAGGAAACCACTTGAGCTGACTTTCCGTGGGGATGGTTTAATTTAAAGCCACAGTGGGTTCCCTGAAGGACAATTACTAGACAATTTATTGCAATGCATGTAATAGAGCAGAAAATACAACCCAAAATAGGAGACAAAATTTTATTCTCTGGTATTTGTAAGCAAATGTTTGCAACTGAGGTGTTATATTAGTTGGGTCACGTAAACATTTTGTAACATCAATAACAGAGAGTATCTGGAGAAACACGAGTTTTTTAGAAAAAAAACAAAAAAACAGGGTTTGGGTTGGAAGTAAGTCCGAACGAACACAGAATATGAATGTCTGAATGTCTAGCATAACAAGTATTCTGGAACAAGTTCTGATCTCAACAGATGTATTTGGGAACATAAATGCCTTTCTGGTTTAACTCAACAACCACTTTCCAAAGCAGATTGAGATAAGCCAGAAAAAGGGCATTTATTTTAGACTTTGTGCATCCAAACAGTGAGCAACTGTAGAATAACTACTGGTTGATCTCCAAGACCAAAAATGCCCTTGGACAGGGGTTTACACTCTTTTGTGCTGGATGTGACAGCAGACGGCAGTGGGATCACTGAGGGTAGAGCTCAGGTCAGTGGCAAGTCGTTACCATTTCGGAGTGGTTTGCCCGCTAAATGCATCACGTGTGCTGCCACAGTCACTCTGGCCACACAGGTGGGGCTCCTGACCAGGAGGCCTCTCGCCCTCTCATTAACATTTTTTGTGAATTAAACAAAAAGGAGAACCCCCTTGAAAACATCTTGGGTCTCATCATTTGGATAATGCAGGATGCTGGCCTTCTTCTCCCTTGAGAAGAGCCCCGGCTTTTCAAGTCGGCCCACTGATTTCACTGGGTCTTTTTGCGGTGGAGCGTATTATTCAGTGAGAGTAATGGTGGCAGCATCTGCTGTCATCTGGAAGAGTGATAAAATTTTCCCTTTCTGAGAAAAACAGGCAAGGGGGCGACTACCAAAGGCTGTGGAGGCTTTTGCGAAGTCACCCGAGCCTTTTCCCATGCATTCTTGAATGTTAACATTGATGACAAGCCACAAAAAGCTAGATGTTTTGAAGACAAGCCACTCCGAGCTGATAAAAGGAGAAGCAGATGGAGCAGGAAACAGGAACGTGCATTTCTTTTGCTATTACGTAATTCAGCAACTGCGTAATTAGGCTTACAATACATAAATAAAAGGATATGAATGCCCCCAAAGGTCACCTATGGAATGAGAAAAGCCTTTTCTGAAAGAGAATCAAGTAGGAGCTACAGAACAATGAAATTCTGACTCATTTATGTGGCCCATTTCAGTAACCTCTAAAGACACAGTATCTCTCTTTTGGACATGGGCAGTAACTTCTTATTCCAAGTATGCCAGAGATAGTATTTTATTGGTGTGTTTTCTCTTGCACATACAATTGAATAAAACTTATTAGTCTCATTTTATTGGTGGTGTTGGATAAATAAGGTTCAGAGCTGTTAAAGCACAGGAACAGTTAATATGTGTTCAGCCACTGGAAAGATAACAAGTAGCTAAAAGAAAAACCAAAAAAGGAAAGACCTCGTCAACTGAAAGCAGCCTTCTAGAAACAGGGGCTTGCAAATATTGCATTAAAAACAAGCAGGGAGGAAGTCTGCTTTTTATATAGCAGATGTCTATACAAAACCAAACAAATCTGAGAATTTGTCAGGAGAACAAATGGTGCCAGCACTTCTGACACTTGTACCTGTAAAACCGACTGGTGTTTAGGCTGACAGACTTTTGGGGGCAGATGGAGAGACACACAGATCCTGCACCTACAGACTGCTAACGCGGATGAGAGGAGAGGGAGTTTTCCAGTCTCTGAGCCTCTAACGTATGATGACTAGGTTTGCCACCAATAAAGTTAGGAGTTAACACTACACACGGTGTTTCCTATCATGATTTGCAAAACCAGTCAAAACTCAACATATCTATTGAACAGTGCAGGAAATGGAGGCACAGAGAAGTGCTGTAGCTTGTCCAAGGTCATTGTTGTTCACTGTGGACATCCTTTCTGGGCTCACGAGCTGCAAAGTAAGCTATCAAGGTTTCTCCTCTCCTGCAGATACTGCAATTTCCCATCCCACCTTCTGTGATTAGAGGCTGAAACTAAAACATGCACAAGGAGGGAACCTTCTTTTTTTGCCTCAGTGAAGGAGATATCTAAGCAAGTGGCATAAGCCCAAGAGAAGAGGAGGAGATCCGTGCCAGGAGGAGAAGGCAGCCCCAGGAGTTGAGAGGAGACTCAAAGCAGCAGCTGCCCAGGCTGCAAATTTTCCATGTGGTGCACACGCAGCTTTCTGAAGCCACAAGTGGGTTGAGAGCTCCTCGCAGTAACTCCCTGCAACAAGACCCTGATCTGTGAAGGAAAGCAAAGGCCACGTTTTTAAGGACACCGGACCTTGCTACCAATAGTGCTAAGAGGAACTGTGCAAACAGGTCTCTGCTTACAGAGGTCTAAGGGGGAGGAGATAAAATTTTCCAATCTGAGTTTGCACGTGGGTAATTCAGAGTCCCCTGTAGATGGGGGTGTTTTGCAGGGAAGGCAGAGAGGGTGCTGGAAAGATGCTATAAGAGATGAAAAGCCTGAGGCCTATGGGGAGATGGAGGCCACATATATTTCTGGATGAAAGCAGTTTTTAAATTTTGCTGCAGCTGTAGTGCCGTGCTCTCCCCCTTAAGCGGAAAACCAGTGCCATTCCCCTCCCTCCATCTCTTTTCCTTTCATCTGACTGCTTTCAAGCCTTGCTTTTTCTGCTGGCCTATGCTCCCAGCATTACCAAATCTCTTCTTCTCCCACAGGGCTTCTCGCTTTACAGGGAATCGAATGAAACTGAAAGCTTGGTGTTCATAGCAGAGGGAAATGAGGCAGTGCAGAAAGGAAAGAAGGGGCTGGGAGGGAGCACATGTCACAGTTTGGACTAAATAAGGTCACTTACTACTCATTCAGTTGACCAACAGCTCAGGTATAGGATAGAAAGGATACCAAGGAGGGGGCAAGCTGTGTCCTTGCTGGGTTAGCTGGCTGTGACAGGGGACTGTAGAATCTAGGATAATTCAGGTTGGAAGGGACTTCGGAGGTCTCTAGTCCAACCTCCTGCTCAAAGCAGGGTCAGCTATGGAATTACTCCAGGTTGCTCAAGGCTTTGTCCTGGCACATCTTGAAAATCTCCAAGGATAGAGCCTGCATAGCCTCTCTGGGTCCCTTGTGCCTAATTATCCTGACAGTGATATATTTTTCCTCCTTATATCCAGTTGGACCACCCCTGTTTGAATTTGGGCCCATTGTCTCCTAGCCTCCCTCCACATACCATCGTGAAGAGCCTGGCTCCATCTTCTCGATAACTTCCTCCCTCAGCCTCTGTTCAGAGCTGGATGTTGTATTCTAAATGGGGTCCAATGACTGCTGAGCGGAGGGAAATAATCACTTCCCTCGATCTCCTGGCTCTGCTTCTGTTTGCACAGCCCCGAATGCTGCAAGCCCTCTCTGCTGCCATGGCTCACTGCTGGCTCATGCTCAGCTTGGCCCAGCAGACCCCAGGGCCTTTTCCATAGAGCTGCTAGCCGGCCTGTTTGGGCCCAGCCCGTGGCATTGCAGCAAGTTATCCATGCCAGCTACAGGACTCTCTATTTGTCCTTGTTGAATTTCAAGAGGCTTCTGATGGCCCATTCCTCCAGCCTCTCCATGCCCTCAAGCATATTGCCTGCACCCCAAAGTACAAGCCTGCCCTGGACACTACTTCCTCAGCTCAGGTTGCATTAGTCTACAGTGATCTGAGCAGGACTTCTACACCCGAGTTGCCCAGATTTGCAGGGCTGCTTTGCTCTGGAGAGGGGAGGCTGGATAACTCAGTATGTCTACATCTGCGACGTCCCGCACTCCCATTTTCTCATCAGTCTCTCCCTTCCTGGCAACAGTAGGAACCATGCCCCTCAATCGCACACAGGCTATACTCAGATTCAGCCCTAAGGAACTCAGGAACTCTGCAGGACAGAAGTTCCCAACCACTCACGTTACATTATAAAGCTTTGGTTGTCCCCTCGTACTTCAGGAGAAGCCTGTTAAAATGTATTATTATTAACTCATGCAGTATCCTTAAAGTGCATTTATCTGGTCCCTGTTAAGCCTATTTGAGCCACACTGTTAGTTCCTGCCATGGTTTGTCGCCCTTCAATTACCTGAATATTTATGCACACCAAAATAGTGGGACTTCCTGAGGACTTTTTTTTTTTTCCCAGTGCAAAACATGCCTTCATAGTAGGTTGTTGAGCCACAAATATCAGGTTAGTTTAGAGTCAGCATCCATCAGAGCTGTCAGAATAAATGATTTCACATGCCACCTCCCACACCTCCTCCCTGGCCCAGGCACAGCTCTGTTTCCATGATGAGCAACGTTTATTACCAGGGAGGTGTCTCCTCCAGCTGACAGAAATGTCTAAGTAGCAAGACCAATCCATATTTTCCACATGCAGCACAGATTTCATTGCCTGAGTTTGGCATTAGGGAGGACATGAAGACACTTGAAGCACAGTGTCCACCCTGTCACTCTCTGAACTGACTCAGGCTAAAATGTACTCATCTTCTAAAATTTCAGCATGCCAGCCTTAGCAAAAGAGGGACAGAGTCCCTTGCAATTGCTGGAAGTGTTCAAGAACTTCTTTACAGCTGACCTAGTTGTCTCTGCTGCTTTACAATTTATACTAGAAGTAGTCTTTTTGTAGACATAGTATGAAATCCACAGTTTCCACTGGAGTAAATCACCAGAAGTTTTAATTCATATCAGCTCAGAGTAAGTCCTGGTGTTTTGAACAGATGTCTGCAAGGAGACACATACACTAGGCAATGGCATCTCTACACATGTGTATTGTAGGAGTAACCTAGGGACCAGCTGACTTGTGAACTCTTGCATTGGCACCTCCCAGGGAAAGTTAAAGGTCCCGCTTCCCAGAAGCTCATAACTGAAAAGACAAACGGCAAGTAGGACAAGTGGCTTTGGAGGAGTGAGGGAGGGATGGCTGAGTGATTAAACCCACGGAGTAAGTGCAATTCTTGGCCTGCTGGATGTAGCACACTGGTGGAGGGATGGGAGTCTGGGGGCTGCCAGGGCACCAAGAGAGCTGCACAGCTGTGGAGTCCTGAATACAACCAAGACTTCACTCTCAATCAAAGTCAAAGCAGGCAAACCCAGCTCTGGTCAGCTCAAAACAGTCCTGTTTTGGCTAAATGTGGTTCCCTCTTGGGGGCTGAACGGCTCCACCATGCACATGGGAGTCTGTAGCCTCCGGTGTGACGGCACAGACAGTGTGCAGGCCTGCACCAAGCAGAGCGGGAGCAGGACGGAGGTGGAGGGAGGCTCTGCTCCAGGGTGCTACGGGGCTGGGAATGTGTGCAGAGGCAGGATGCATAGCTGGCCACTCATCAGCCCTGCTCTGAAAGCTCAGCATCTCTCTGTTCCCCTGAAGGTTTTACTGACACATTTAAGCTCTCTTGTGCATTTTTTCTTTCCCAGTCTGACATAAGAACCTTGGGAGGTTTCTAAGTTTTACGTTAATGCTATATGAAACTCAGAAATGCCCCACGCAAAAGTCAAGAAATAAAATGTTATTGTCTTGAAAGTCACAAGAGAACTGAGTGATTCGCTTGAAGCCATAAATGAACCAAATCACTGTTCCTTATGTGGGCAACGAACAACTTAACATCTTTTTTCCAGTATCTTACAGTTGGATCTTTTCTCAAGGGTGCCATTTCTCGGTCCAAGAGGAACGTCCACATTGGTAGTGAGGGGCAGAGCACAGGACAAGCCACTAAGCCCTGTTGGGCTTCTTACTTGGAAACACACATTGCAGCAAGCAATGCTATGAGAGCCTGCAGCATGGGGGTGAGGTTGAGTTTGGCAATCACTGCTCTAGAGGATACATTTTTTACTATGTTATAAATTGTCTCCAGTTTTTAAAAGGTGGTATGATGCATACACAGCAATTGTTATTTAAGAGGAGATCACTAGCTTTAAGAGGGAGCATCAGCCAAGTTTACCTGTCAGGAGACACACAGCCCATCTCCTGCAAGTGAAAACCATGAAGCTGAGCCAACTCACACACACAGTGTTGAACAACTAAATAAAAAACAGGGGTAAAACTGTAAGATAATGGTAAACACACAATCTTCACATTTTGAGGCTCTCAAGGAGAACTGCTGCTAAAGCAAAACTCAAGCTCAAGTAAAATTTTCTAATACTTACTTCGCAAATCTTTTCCAATGAAGGGACAAAGAAATCATCACAGACGATTGCCAAAGCATAAAACATATACATGGCCTGCAAAAGAAAAGAGAAAATGTTGAGTCTGGAGAGTGTCAGGAAAAGATACTGAACTGCAGTGTTCCAATTCATCTTGGCTTTGTTTTGGCATATGCTTTTTTTCCCAAACTCTCTTGCAAGAAGAATCTGTCTGGGATTTAGTAGAACGATCATGAAGTATTTATCCAAAAGTTCTCGCAAACTATCAGAGGCTGCCAGAATTTTATTATCATTATACAGATGACTCTTTTATTTTTAAATTCTCTGGATGCTGCTGAAAAACACAGTATTTTTGCCTTATTTCTTTTTTTCCTCTGTTGCAAAGTGCAAGTTTTTTTCATGATTGCATTCTCTGAAAATCTGGACTCTGGAGGAGCAATATTTGAAACACTAGCAGTTTGAAAAAGACTAAAGAGCCCTGCCATGCTGTCTAGGATCCCACTGATAATTCTTCTGAACTCTGTAAGAGAACCACTTCCAAATGACTGAAAACCAAGGAGAAACACAGGACTTGAAAGGACACCTAATGAATCAAATCTTCAGTTTCAAGGAATAAACATTTAATCCAGAAGGCCATTTCCGTGTTAGTAAAAAGAATATGCCAAGTCCCGTTCTCTGTCCCTATGGGAAAATGGTACAGCTTGGTTTGTGTCCACGCAGCTAAGCTTTCTCCCTCCCCAAAACAGGGTAGCCTTGTCCATGTTGTCCAGAGGGAAGGATCCCTGTCCTGCACCTTGACTCATGTTTGGGAAAATCTGCGTTGGCATAGGCAAAAACCATGCCAAAGAATGTGCTAAACGGTGTGGCCTTGCAAGGCCCCAGCCAAGCTCCTCCCAGGATTTATCTTTTCCCCAACTCATCTGTGTCCTGGGACTCTACCATCCAGCCTCACATACATGCCAAATATAGGTGAGCATGCAGAAATGTCTTTTATCCAAAAATGGTGTGGAGCACGGGAATGTGGGCATTTTGCATTTCCCCTCATAGAGTCAAACGCTCATCTACGGGCACGCGCCATGCTCTGCCCCACAAAACCTTGCAGGCTTACAGGCAACTCCGTGGTTCTGTCCCACCCTGTCTCTCTCCCGCTGCTCTCTTGGGCAGCAAATATTTTGTCGCAAGGAGGGCATGCCGACCAGAGTCCCAGCGAGGCCAAAACGAAAATGTAGGGAAACCCAGATGTTTTAACAGGCTTGAGTGCTTGATAAACCTTCCATCAGAAAAGAAATCTCTGGCGCACTGACCAGTACTGATACTGATGCCTGACACTAAATAGCCTGTATGGACCAGGAACAAGGAAAAAAAGGAAAAATCAGGAAATTGCTAAAGCAGAGGGGGGCGAACTGATGAGTGGACTTGTTCAGAGCAACTCACTGGGGCTTGTCTCCCTCTCTCACCCACTCCTACAGTGTCTGACCATTAACACTTACGCTTCAGGAGCAGAAGGACAATTTTTTTCAGAAAAAAAAAAAGCGGTTAAGAGGGGAAGAGCCCTCTTTTTAGCAGCACCCACAGGGAGATGCACTCCCCTCACCACCTGGCTGCCGCAGAGTGAAGGACAAGCCTATCTATCACTGCAAGGGGTCAGGGAGGTACAAAACCTGCCCAATGCTGGGTCCCTGCGGGCTGACATAAATCCTGTCCATCTTCCAGGCATTCAGCAATGGCCCGGGAGATAAGTGTAGATTTTGCACAACTAAGTGCAATTCAATTCCTAGAAACCTTCTAGTGTATGATGGAAAGGTGTCTGGATCTCTGACTGAGTTGCTTAATTCCACCTCTTTCATTTTCACTCTGATGATGGGAATTGTAATTCTTGCCTGTATTTATAAGGTGCACGTTTACTGTCATATTTAGAAGATTGCTGGGGCTGCTGCAACACTCATTAATTGGACCACTGTTTTAGATGAGTACCTAATTAAAATGAATACTCAGCTGCAAGGATTATGCTTTATACCTGGAAATGGGATTTTTGGATGGGACTTTGTTCTAGAATCCTTATTTAAATCCTGCACTATTCTGATATAAATATGTCCGATATGATGTAATTACCGTCTTGATTGAAATTCATTGTTTAGGAGCTTTTCTTCTACGTAACTGATGAAGTGTAAACAAAATCACAAATTCTGTCATTAGGAGACACAGCAAGGCCAGCTGTGGACTTCAGACTACGCTCTGGGATGGCTGCCGTGGAGAGGAGGACAGAACTGAGGACCACGCCAACAGTGTGGGTCACCAGGGAAAGTCAGAGACAAGTGTCAGCCCAGCTGGGGGGGGGGGGTAACATTTTCAAAACATGGAAAAAGGCAAGAAACACAACTGTTTTGTAATGGAAACTGAGTTTCAAATTCCTTGCCTGTCTGCATCAAAGGAGGGTCCACAGCTGTGGCGTTCGCAGGATTTTCTAGACCAGCCAGCAGCGTGAGCAGTGTGTGCACCACCAATGCAAGTGCCACATGCTGATCTCGCAGCCGCAGCATCACCTGTTATTAATTTCTAAATACTGTAAAGATATCACAGTGGGATGAGTCCCTCTACGGGAATTGGACCTCAGCGAGAGTTTTGCCTGAGCATGGAGTATCAAACAAAGCCACACATTGCTAATCTCGCAAAGATTATGTAAGCAAAGCCAACTAAGCACCCGCATAAGTCTTTGTGGGATCATGGTCTGCTCTTGGGATCACTGAAAAATATTCAGTACCATGGAGGTTTTTTTAAGGAACTTTTGGAGCTGTTTTTTCTATCTTTAAATATTTTATTATGGTTTATGATAATTCCTTGCCTGATGTACGTTACTGCAGAAATGCTAATGCAGGCAGTCAGGCAAGAAAAAGGCAAACAGGAACATCTCCAAAACATGACCTTTTATTCCAGCAAGGAAGCAAAAAAATACTGAAAGAGAAATGTTAGTGATAAGCAAGAAATGAATTACCTATTTGTTATGTGAGAATTCACATAACTCCAATTATAAAATGGGTTAGTCTGTGGAAGCAATCTTAAGGAGTCTGATAACTCACCCAATAAAAGAGTCATACAGTTTCCCTTCACATTCATATCAGTAAAGACGAAAGACAAATAGCAGAAAGATCATTATTTTCCTCTACTTTTTAAGGTTATCTTAATTTAGATGGAAATAAAGTCAATCAAAATGCTGTAGAGGGGATTATAAAATTGCGGTTTTCTACAAATCTTGGCCACTTCTCTCAGCTTGAGTTATTCACTGGAGTTGCAAGCCACATCACATTAAGTGGCACTCTCAATCTTCCCTGTGTTTTGGTATTGAAGCACATCCACTTCAGCGCAACACTCGTAACTGGCAGGTAGAAATGGCTCCTAAATGGGTTTACAGGAGCAAAGCCAGGGCATTATGCTGGCAGCAGCAGGCCCCAAAGCAAATTTGGAGCTAAGCAGCCACCTGGAAGAACATGCCCAAGCGGGCAAAGATGGGAAGGCGAAACAGAGGTACAGGGTGGCACTGCCATGTGGGAAATCAGTGACAATGCCCGAAACCAGATCAGGGCCACACGGGTCTGACATCCTCTAGCCTCACCACACTTTGCTGCTCATACAGGGCTTTTCCTCAGCTCCTAAAGAGAAACCCAAAGTGAGAGCTGCAAAACCCCTGAGGTTCAGCAGGGGCTGTACACCAGAGCCTGGAAATGATTAAACTAGCAAGGGTCACTCAGGCTGCAAAGACTAAGCAACTGGTGACACTTCAAGGAATCAACTGGTGGAGAACAAGGCTTTGCTACTGCGTTTGAGTGATGAGGAACAGGACCTGTGGGACTTATGTCCTCACAGCCTTTCTCCATACTGTGGATCCCATTTACCTACCAGCTCCAGCTCCTGAGGCTGAGACCAGGCCTGCTTGAGCTTTGCCTAACCATGGTTTAGCTTAGCAAGTAAACATCCCATAAAGTAAGCCCCAGTGGCTGCTTTGCTGAAGAACAAGCCCTTCTCAAGACCATCGGTGTCCTGACCCAACCTAGACCCTTTCTGGCTTGTCACATATGCTGCAGAACATGCTAAACAAGTAGGTATTGGTGACCCCTTTCCCTTGGTTTTTCTTTATATAGCAGTGTTTAGATACTTGTACACCATTCGTAACTTCTTCACTTTGGGAAAACTGGCATTTCTCATGGTATTTTCCCCAGTTATGAGAAACTTTCATAATAATCCTTTTTTTTTAAAATAAATGAGTTGTAATCCAAACTTCCAGCCTGTGCAAAAGAGACACAGCTTCCTTCTCCAGTACAGCTTTCGGAGAGTGCATTTTTCAAGTTTCTCTAAACTTATGCAAATTACACACTTTTCAAAAAATGGGAGATGCTTTTAGGTAGAGGAGCCATCTTTGCAGCGAAGGCATCACTTCTGCAAGCCAGAGCATGCAGCTGGCAGGGTAGTTAGTTGCTGTGCCGCACCCAAAGAAGTTCTTGTTTCCTTTCCCACTTAAGCTTCTTGGCTTCTTTCTCCTGCTCCTTCACTTCCAAACAGCCGATCTTAAAATGGCCTCAGCCACTCTGCTGGCAGCCACTTTCTCTACCTACAACTTCTGCTTTCCTGCCTCCAGTCTCTGTTTTTCCAGTTTCAACTCCAATTGCTTCTGTCGCAGTATAAGCTGGACTGATCCCATGCGGGTGGCTAGACAGCCTCGTCTGGGACAGGCTGGGGCTGCTGGTCTGGATCTCAGCTTGTCTCAGAGGCTTCCTTCCTCTCTGGTCATATCATGCCACCACTGACCCAAGTTTTTGGAGAGTCCTTCAACACGAAACCATTCATATTTTGTTCTACTGAACTCATGTTTCAGGCTCACTCAACTTTCTTTGCCTAAATGTTTTTCCAGATGAGCACAGAGATGATCCTTGAAGTCCCCAGTGTTCAGTAAGCCTGAGTTAGTGTCCTTCTTGCCTGCTACTGGAAGATGCCTCTTCCATACTGATGCTCTGCTTTACTAACTCCCAACCCGACAGACGCAGCTGTGGAGCTGCAGCATTACCATGTGCTGGTGATCCCCGCATGTTGTGATGAAGGTCTATGGCTCTGCAAGAGAGGTTTGTATTCCCAGTTTTATGTAGCATAAAAAGGGAGTAACTTGTGTTTTGTGAACTGGCCTGAAACCCCTTTCAACAGGAAGTCATCATTAGAAGATAAAATTAAAGACCTACTGTTCTTCAGCTTTCGCTTACAGTAATATAGTTATTAAATGACAGAACTGCCAGTTTTACAGACTGAGGCACAGACACAAAAGAAAACTACACTCATAACTCCTTAAACATTAGATAAGCTCCAAAACAGTCCTGCCGAAACCCTGCCAAGACACCCGATACTCCCTGAGGTGAGGGTCAAGCCCATACGCGAGGCCGCCCCTCCTGAATGCCATCTTCTCTGCAGGGAAGACAGCAGGGACCTATTTCAAACCTGTTTTCCCTTTGGGGTTACAGACATGAACTGCCAGGGTTTCTCATAGGGCTAGCTGTTTTTCCTAGGGCTCCTAAAGAGTTACAGATCACACCTGCCTGCCTCAGAAATGCCAAGATCTCCTGCGCAACAGTGGCCAGAGCCATCTTTGGTGCAGGAGAGGAAACACGTTAATCACTGTCCTGTGATACAAGGTGGTGGTAAGAAAATCATTAACCCTTTTTGCAGAAAATAGGCTACTGACATTCAAAAACGTGGTACATGTCCTTCTCCTGTATCCCTGCGCATACCCACCCTAAATTTTACTAGAAGCCCTTCCTCGTAAAGGCTCCGTTTCCCAGGAAAGGGGGACCTGGAGATTCAGTCTCCATATCCTGTCAGTCTGCACCCACAAAAGTAAAACAGTGGCTTTGGGATGCCCCTTCTCTCTGCCGGGTTTTGGACTGTCCACTCCATGCTCACATGATTTTGAAAGCCTTCACATTGCCTCCACTCAGCCAGAGATGTCCCACTGAAGGCAGCTGATCGCTCTATCGACGTATCCTGCTGAAGAAGTGACACGGAGTATGCTAACTGAGGGATGTGCCATCTCTTCTGGAAATTCTCTACTAGGCTCCATTATAAACACAAACTATTAAAAAAAGAAATCAGTTCCTTCTGTCTTTTTCCTTGCTTCTCATACCACAAGAAAGTCCTGAGGAGGGCAAGAAGCAGTATATGCTTTCCAGCCACTTTTGCTCTGCCACAGTTCCTGGCTTATGATTTTGGTTTGTCATAACTATGCTCGTCTGGGGTATTCTCCTGTTATCTGAGGTCAGGAGAGGACCAGGAAAGGAGAAAGAATTACTTTCAGTCTGTGAGTTTGCCCTTGTCGTTCATGTTTCCATGGCACGGACCTAACTGTGTGTTTCTCTGCACTACACTGATGAACATGTCTTGCCCTCCAGACGTAAGCTCCTATATTTATGAAGCATAGAGTTATTACTACAGCACCAACAGATCATTCTGCTTTGCTTGCCTTTGAGGTTTACTGTTGAAGCTCAGGTGATGGGAGTAGGTTAGAGAAATTTTTCTGGAGGAAAAATAGCAGTAAAAATAGTCTCTGGGTTTTTGTTCTCATTTTAATTTTCCAGGGACAAGTTTAAAACTCCTGAAGTCAAAAAAACTGTTTCCAATTTCCCAGAATTTAATCCTAGCCTACTACAAAAAGCCAATAATTTCTGTGAAAATCTCTGTCAAGCAAACTTTGCCTGCTGAAAAATAATTCAAGTATATTTTTTTCAAGAAGAGAAAGAGGAGTTTTACCATAATGGATGATTCTGACACCATCTTGAAGAATCGATGCATCTTTCAACAGGAGCTTAATGTATTTCAACGTATCAAAGAACATCTTTCTGTGCTCCTCTGTCACGCCTTATAAAGCATGAATAAATGCAACTTACACTTTATGAAACTCTTACACTGCAAAATGGTCCAAAGGATCATAAATGTAAGCAAAATCCCAGCTCTGCAATTCTGGCTGGTGCAATAGGGACCATGATCCTGCACTGGGAGCACCAGCTGCTGACACAATACGAACAAGGAACAATACGACCAGCGATAAAGAAAGGGAAATGGCTCACAAACATTGCGCGCTACAGCAAGAATGTGCAGAAGCGGCCCGCGACGTGGCCAAATCCCACTGAAATGCAAAGGACAGTGGGCACCCAACTCCAGCCTGGATTTTTTGATCTGCTAATCATATTAATCTGCAGTGGGTCATGCCATCATCCTCCCTTCCCAAATACAGAGTAATGCCTTTCAAGAACACTAATCTGTGCATCATCATCCCTATAAATTGAGTGCATTCTCTATATTTGACATAATCTACAGCCACAGAGCACAGGGCATTGTATGCCTGCTTGGGATCCCTGCAATCTCCTGCTGTTTTGGCAGCCAAGTTCTCCCCAACGAGGGTGAGCAATGGGGATGGAGAGAAGAGAAAAACAAAAAAGCACACACTCCAAAGCAAAATGAGGTCATTACAGCAGCTGCCTCAACATGTGGCACACACTCACAGTCTTTGCTTCCTGTACGTTCTCACCAATTTTTCAGATCACATCAGGTTACTATATCCCCTGCTGTGCTCACCAGATTAGCCATTAGGCTGGCCAGACATCATGCTGAAGATGCCCGCCAGTCTAAGCTAAGGGAAATCCTTCTGCGAGCTTTTAAATGAGTGTTCAAATGAGGTGAGGGGTGGGTTTACACTGTCTGCAATGCAAACTGGAAGGCAAGGTAAATCCATGTCCTGGCACCCATATGTAGGTATATAAGCTACATTTCACTGCATCCTACCGATTTTTAATAAACGAGTTGTAATACAAAACTTCCAGCCTGTGCAAAAGAGACGCAGCTTCTGTCTCCAGCATAGCTTGTGGAGAGTACATTTTTCAAGTTTCTTTAAACTTATGCAAATTACACACTTTTCAAAAGATAGGAGGTGCTTTTTGGTAGTGGAAAAAATCACAGACCCAAAAGGTGGCGACCGAACAACATTTTTCTTAGTCCAGCCACGCTTATGTGTTTGTTTGTAGCATCAGGGAGAGGAGAAAAGTTTAAATGGGGAGCAAAATCAAAAAGGAGTGGAAAAATAAATGTGAAGAAACTGCTGCCAGGCATCCACTGGTTCTTTGGGAGGTACCAGGGACCCTCGTGCTGCTGCCTCTGCTGCAAACGCAGCGTGCGGCAGGACACCAAGGTTGAGCCAAAGCCTGCTGAAGTCAGCACAATTACGGGGGGTGACTTCTGCAAGTCTTGCGTCAGGCTCACAAAACAGATCAGCCTGAACCCACGCTGACTTATTCTGCAGCATTTATTTTTAATGACCTCATTGCTGCCGCAAATCTGGTTTTGGCTGAGAGTTTCCCCTAATTTTTTAAACTTGCTTGAGCACAGTACAGCATAAACCATCAAAGTCTACGAAGTATCTAGTTAGAAAACAGACTGGTTCACAAAGTGAAACACTGGCAATTAGCCTTTGTAAGTGAACACATGAGAACAATAACTGTTACTTCCTTGAAAGCTTTTTTTTTTAATAAAAAACAACAAAACTAAGGCTTAGATCTTGGGCCAGCACCCAAAGAACTAAATTCCATGTCATGCTGGCTGTGTAAAGACTGAGCCTGGACACCAGTCCTGGCCAGCCTACGTGGAGAGAAGGAAGAGAGCCAGCATCGGGCCAAGATCGCCTGTCCTGCATGTCAAACATGCAGAAATGCAAACAGCACAGCTTTGAGACTTTGCAGCTGATTAAGTGGTGTCAGCTTCCACCTCAGATGAACTTGCTCCCATGTTACAGCACTGACCACTGGAAGAAGGTGAGTGTGCTACGGGCAGAGCTGGAGCGCAAAGGAGGCGATGGCAACAAGGAACAATGTCATTGACAGCATGTGAAAAAAAGTAAGTCTCAGATCAAGCATCATTTAGTTGCATTCAGCTCAAAGTGAAGACATGGAAGTCTTTAAACAGGCAACCTACTCAACAGGCACTTTTCCTCCCCAAAAGGGCATGAAAAATTCATGAAAATACAATAGCCCTGCATAAAAAGATTACATATATCAGATTAAGTAATACATTAGGATTGATTTTAAAATAATGCTCCTAACAAAGAAGCATCAGAGAAGTAATTGCAATCTCTATATCAAAGGAAATTAAATATTTCACTTGAAATGCATGTTGTCTTGTTCAGGGCATAAATGCTCATCTACAAGGTTTGTCCGGCAGCTCTTTGACTTTTCTGTACCAGTCTTATTCTCAGATTAAAACTTTGTTTACCAAAGGGCTGCTGGACAAAAAGACTGTTCCAGTGCTGTAGGAGCCAGTAATTCCCATTCGACGTTTTCTTCCCAAAAGACAAACACACCAAGACACACAGGAAAGGCAAGTGCAGTCCATTTCTATAAGGTCTGTCTGCTTATTTCCCTTACACACATCACTCATCGCTTTGGATGCCAGGCCTAGCTGAGGAAAACCAAGAATTTTTCAGTTCTGTGTTCCCCTGTGAAGGCAACTGCAGTTTCTTATTATTCCCAGTTTTTCCTTAATCAAGGGCAGACACATACAGAAACAGAGGCAGGGCCAACAGCAGACAGGAGTATTTTGAATATTATTAACTGAAAGTTCCCCAAAGAGCAGAGAAGAGCCCGCCTTGCCGAGCAGCGGGTTATGGGAAGCCAGGAACCCTCTTTGCAAGGCAGCTGCCAAAGAAACTCCAGCTTCCCTGACTGCTGTGCTGGGGGTGAGGAAGGATGGTGGAGGCTGGTTTTGGCCATGGCTCATCACCAGCTGCAGCTGAACGTACAGATGTTCACCGATTTCCTCCAAACTCCTCTGGCTCCCAGCAGCTCCGACTCTCTGGCCCCTGGGGACAATCTCTTGACAACTAGTTCCACTGATGCTCTTTCCCATTCCCTTTTCAGCACCAGTTATGCTGGCAGTGAGGTGAGTGAGAAAAGGTGCCGGCAAAAGGCAGAGATCTACCATGCTGGTCCTTCTGGACTTGGAGATTTTGATCTCCCCTCCCCATGTCCCTGCTGCTTCCAACCCGGGGCTGGCAGTGCCCAAGACAGAACCAGCACCCAGGAGCATCGCATGGCAAACGGCAGAGCTGGAGAGGAAGAAAAGGCACCCAAGGAAAACAGAGAGGGACAAAAGATTGTGGTCCTGCTAGAAATGAATCAAAAACATTTTCAGTGACTTAAATGGGGCCAGATTTCACTTCGAGTCAAGATACCGAGCTGTATTCTTTTCCTGGGCACCAACAGGCACCTACACCAACAGTGCTTATTCCATGAACTGTCAGAAAACATGGGAAAATGGGTAGCAGATGCTTAGATGAAAGAGGAATACATTCAATTTAGAGTCTTTGGCTGTTAGATATTTAATTTAAGGAAGAAACCTCACAGCTATTCAGTCACCACTTTTCTTTTTGTTATTTGCATTTGCCAGAGTACTGAACAGCACCAGCCGCAAGCCAGGAGACCCAGCTGTACTGTGGCTTGCATAGGTGTGGATCAGAAAACAAATAGAAAATAAAAATAAAAAGGAGCTTACAATTCAAAGACAGGAGACACCAGGCAGGTAGAGACAGAGGGAGCAAAAAGAAACAGGAAAACGTTGGTCAGCACGATACAGAGTCATCCTGACCCTCCTTTGATCAATGCCCAATTTATTCTAGGTACCATGGCAGACGATGGCTTAGGGAGGGAGTAATGAGATAGTTCAGCAGATATTTAGAAAGCGCTCCTCCAAGCCTGAGGAGCTGCTTCAGGGAAAGGCTGAAAGCACGCACTGGAAGATGTAGAGATTGGGAGCAAGAGCCTCGGCATGAGGGGTGGTGAAAGGCAGCTTGTGCCTCCCCCAGCAGCTGAGCCTCATCCATGCAGCTCCCGTCAGCCCCGGCTGCCTGCAAGGGTCCCTCAGCCACGTGCCAAGTCGTCTTCTCACCAAAGCACCAGGTTCTACTAGCTTAATTATCCAACCCTCCCTACCCGGTTGGAAACGCTCTGGATATGAGCGACCTTCATCACGAGCATGAGCAGCCACTGCCCGCATCAGCATCATTCCCCCTCTGCTTTATCCAATATGTGCTGGGTAGATTTCCAGCCTGGAGCAGTATTTAAGTCAAAGAACGAACTGAGTATGTTCTCCTGATGTAATGCACAACTGGCATTGGTCCCACACCTATGGGACCTATGGGCATTGGTCCCACACCTATGAAAGTCAGACTCAGACTTACCTGTCTACTTACAAACCCCTTCTCATCAGTTAAAGACTTGACAATTGAAAGGTATTCACCCCTACATCTTAGTTTTGGGATATCACATTACTCCTCATGAAATAACCAGCACAGCCTATACAGACTTGGCTTATATAAAGAGCTATTTTATTTTCCACATTTTTTCAGCAGCTTGTCTGTTAAAAACTAAGATCTGTACAACAATTCTTGATGATACTTTTCCCATAAAGCCCAGACTGAATTTAGGATGAATCTGGCTACAGATACAGAGATTACTTCAAAATGGAATAATATTTGCCCTGGCTAAAGGAATGGCTTCTGATATAAAATGGCAGTAGCAGAGCAATATTGTGACTCTGCTCTTGGAGCTCAAACTTTGGGTTTCCCCCTGGGAATCCCACCTAGTGGGTTAAAACAGAGCCTCAAAGACCTGCAGCAAGATCTGAGTGTGGCCAAAAAATGAATCTGCACACATGCATACTGAGTATCCGTTGTGGAAAAATCAGAGGCCTTGAATGGCGTGCTAGCAACTGAGACATCCCAAATACTTAGTTGCCAGGAGGTAAGATATTCTTGAAACAGGAGAAATCATCTACGTTATACTTCTAGAATATACTCTGAAGCTGCAAAGGTTCTTTCATAACATATGGAAACACTTATCACCCTAAGTGGGACCTCAGTCTTGAGGCTATTTTACCTTTTCAATGTTAGGACTGTTCCTCCAGAAAAATTCACACAAGATCTTTAATTGTGGGCTAACACTGTAAATTGCTTTGCATTTGCACTTCACAGCGCCTCAAAGTCTTTGGAGAAAGAGTGTGCTTCAGCAGAGGGGACACAGCTTCCCCTGCCCCAAAGGATGCTGAGCACTTGTGAGGATCAGGCTCTGGCACCTCAGAGCTGGCAAATCTGATACCCCGGGGCACCCAGATGTACGACTTTTGAAAACACACTTTAGAAGCACTGGTGATCCTCAAGGTGCAATAGCGAGAGGTTTATCTAAATCCCAGGGCCTTGGAGATTGGGTTACGAGCTTGGTGGATGTCAGCTCTACATCTCTGAGACACCCCGTTTCCAATGCATACAGGCTACTTTGGACAGCCAGCTTACCAACCTTGATAAATCACACCGAAATACCCCACTGCAAACCAACACAAACGTAATGCAGAGAGACACTGTTTATTATGCAAAATGGCACATTCATTTGCCACAGTCATTAAAGACTAAGCCTTTCTGTTCATTCACCGATGTTATCACATTGCATTCCTTGAATCTTCCTGAACTGGGTGTCACCCCGAGGTTCACTGCTACTAGGACGAGCCAGCCACGGAAGGGCTCAGCCGTGAGCCGGCTGTACAGGTCTGCACAGAGCAGAGGAGTACTGGGGAGCCTGCCTTCCTCCTCGCAGAGAACTGCCTGTGCGGGAAGTGCTTGGTACCAGGACGCTTGCAGCCTGCCCATGCAGACTGGGCCATGCAGCTGCTGCTGCGTTAGCCTGCTGGTTAAGAACTTACTGAAATTGAGGTTTAATGAGACAGGTTTCCACCCACTGGTGTCTTTTATTAGTTACCATTTCACAGAAAGAAATCCCCGCTGGCTGCCTGCTTTGCAAGTGATGTGGCACGAGCAGTGCCCCCCACCTCTCTGCGTACCAGCCTGCACTGAGGAGCTACAAAGTCCTCATTCATTTACACATGGCAAATGGAAGCTGTTGCTGCCTCTTACCAGCACTCCCTCTGGAAGCAAATGCAGCTCGTGACTTGTAAGATCATTGAACGTGATCATTTCAGGCTATTTTCCTATCTTCCTGGAATAAAGTCTGCATAGTAAAATAAACAAGAATCTCCGAGCATGATCCGCTGCCGGACGCAGGAGCCTTGCTGATGCAAAGCCAGAGTAACACAGCTGTGATTCAGACAGGATCCAGAGGAGAGGAGCTACTGCCCCTCACAGCAGGCTCAAGCATGACCTGCTGAACCAGCTGGGGCTCCTGTATTTTTTCCAAAGCATATCTGGGACCAAAAAGAAAAGGCTCATTTCCACAGGGAATTTATTTGAGTCTTACAGACTTAGACAAGCTGCTGGAAAGGGCGCCCATCTTGGGTATAAGGAAAGGAAAATGGGAGACTAGAGTAACAATTTAGATTCAGACTGACATATATGGTGTTGACATTCATTAACAACCAATTTTCCATCAGCATAAATCTGTTCCCACCCATGAAATTATTCTAGATTTATATCTGTATACCTGAGAACAACATATGTTCATTAACAAACTAACTCACTGAAATACTGCATCAGCCACAATTTTCCCTACTGAGATAGTTCTGTTTGTGCCCATTTAAAAAAATAATGATGCTTATTATATATGAGCTCCCCTTTCAACTCAAAATCTGCATTTTCCTTTGCAGATACTGCTTGCTGCTATGGAATTACTTCTATAGCTGCACTTTCATTTGTCCTCTGTAGTAGCATTATCAGATCTTACAGGATTCTTGCTTCAACCAAGCAAACCAAAGTAAAAACCACTGACTGCAATGAAAATTTGCATCAGTGACCATACAGCCTTCCTTTGAAGGAAAGCCTTCAAGGTACAAGCCTTTAGGAAACACCTCCAACAAACTGTGAAACTTTCCATATAGCCACCAAAACCCATCACATTTGCATAAAGCAAAACTGCAAGTTTCATAATGTGATTTATGTATTCAGAGAAGGATTTAAAATATTTTGAGAGGATTTTTGTGATTTTTCTTTAATAAAAGCGCACAGCTCTCAGGCTGGACAGCTTAATCTCTTTCAACACCATTAACCAATTTCCACTTAAAAGCGTGTCTGTGGAGCACCAGCTAAAGACCGAGTCCCTGAATTTTTGACTTTGTACATGTGTTTAACTTTTGCACATGAAAATTTTCACTGATTTCTGTCAGCCTACTTCTGTAAAGCAAAGCAGCTGCAAAATTTTCTGCAGAAGCCAGGCTTGAGGCAGACCTTCAGGATTATAAAGGCCAATTTTCAAAGAGGCCAAACAGTCCCAGCTCCTGTAATCAGCACCTCGAAATGCCAGGCTAAGAATATGCAATACCCCTTACGGTTACAGATGTGCCAGCGCAGTCCTGGTTTTCAGGTTGCTAGAAATGAACTTGGTAGAGATCATCCCTTCCCTTCAAAACGATCTCCTCCAAGAGGCAAAGAGGGAGAGACCTCTGTTACAGCTAATTAACTACAGCCTGCAGCTACAGACATAAAAAGCAAAATGTTTACTTCTGGTGAAAAACGGTAATGACTCCAGAAAAATGCCCTTATAATCTCAGAAATACAGTGAGAGAAGTGCTGCAGATCGGTCAAACTTTTTTTCTTGTGTGAGAGAATGAACTGCTCTGGTCTTTTATCTTGGCTAGGAGTGTCCCACTCTGTGTTAAATATGTCCACCATTAATTGAACTGGGATAAGCTCCCCCCGCACCGGGTACTGCTGAACAGCTATCTGAAAACAGTGATAATGTGAATTGTTTCCTTTCTTCTACTGGAAAAGTCAACGCATTGCTTTGTGGTATTATCAAGAGATCTCTGACATCTTCAGCCTCTTTCACAACCAAAAGAATTATCTGAGGCTAAGAGCAAGCTAAGAGCAGCTCTTCTGGGCTCTGCCAGGGATAAAGGTCCCTTCTGTCCCACTGGCTGGAGCGACTGCAGACAGACATACAGGACATCTTGTCCCCGGCACTTCAAGAGCTGTGAGGGATACAAATGAACATGACGAATACTGGGAAAGAGCATGTAGGTTTGTAAGAAGACCTTGTGATTCCTTTGGAAACATCTGCAGTGATTTAGGAGTTTGTTGGTCCCAATCTGTTTGTTATCAGGCCTCAGTTTGAGACTGCCATTCTCCAGTTGTAATGCTGCCATTGCGCGTGCCCGTTTTAGTGCAAAGGCAGCTGCATCAGCTCCAGCTCCCTTTGGTAGCATCTGTCATATGAGTTGCTATCTGCAGGGCTTCTTCACGTGAACCTATGAGGCTTCACTCCCAGGTTTGTTTCAATGCACTCATGCAATCTCTGCTGGTGTCTCAGCTGAGCCGGTGAGCAATCACACCTGCAGCTGCCTGCACGACATTTCTAGCAGATTGTGTCACTGTGACTGTAGGACAGACTTGCCAACCTCCAAGCAAGGGAGAAGGTGAAAATGTTCTTGGACACAGTGAGAGATTCCTTTAAAAAGCTCCATGTGCCTGGGGACAAGTGACACCACCCATGGTGGCAACCTGCCTGATCTCAGTAGGCATGGGCAATGGATAGGGGATTTGGGAAATCCTGAATTCTGTCTTCAGTCCATTAGTCCTCCTATGTGACTTTCGGCATGTCCCTCGGACCCAAATTCTCAAAAGATGTTCACACAGCTCCTCGAGGGAGCAAGATTACGGTCTCTGTGCCTCATGGACATATTGACACTGAACAGTCTGCGAACATGTGGTTCCCTTCCTCCCCTCCTCTCTGTACCATCAGAGCAACCTTTCCAAAGCTGGGCTGGAAGCACGGCAACTTTGTGTGAAGTAGATATAGTAGGTTTAATCCTCAAGAGCAAAAAGATGCCAGATTCACACACAGTTAATCCGGGGAAAAGGCATTCAGGTTTTCTGGTCACTGTCAAAAATGCCCATGCTCCAATTTTCCTCTCCAACCCATGAATCCGCTCTACTTATTTATGACTGTTAGGCAGCTAAGTATTCCTTTGGAGGTCCTCTGGTAACGGAGAGTTATAGCAATGTTTTGGCTAGCAAAGCAGTATCTTATTTATACAATGCGAACTGAACTGCAGCCCCTCTATAGTAAAAAAAAAGAAAAAAAAAGTGTCCCAGGTCATACCAGAAACAGCACAAAATAGCTTTAGAGGAGAGGAAACCAGTGCAGAACTCATCAGGCAGGGTAGACATAGCTGAATTAATCAAACCAGGTTTTTCCTGCACTAGAGTTAATGCACATAGACTCTTCCAAAAGACCCACAGGGTTGCTAAAGATCACAAGCCAAGTTTTTTTGGTTTCATGTCAATGCAGAAAAAAAAAGGCCTCCAGCAACACCATGCTAAAATATTAAATGAATGGTGATTTAATAGGAGGAGCTCAATCATCAAGGCCATTACTCGCTTCCCATCCAAACACAAGCTAGGGCCAACCACCATTAAGCTTTACAGGTCCCATATGATCCCAACCCAGTGCAATAAGGCAACACAAATAAGGTTAACACTACGAAGCAAAGCATTTACATGGAAGATCAAACACACCAAGCACAGAGGAAACCCAATTTGACCTTATGATAATATCGACATTTTGGGCAGGCTTAAAAAACAAATACACATACAACATTGGTTGAAGTGAAGGGAACAGGAATTTTACCACTATAGTCTTTTTGAGTCCTTATGAAAACCTCTCCTTCTACAATGCAAAGAAAATGGGCTTCTTCCTCAGAGAAAACATTTTTCCTCTGAGATTCAGGCTAAAACCATCAACTCACTCCACACACGGCATACTTTACCTGTTAGATGGTCAACAGATGTTAATGCCTTAAGACGCACTCCAGCTTGGACTCCAAGAAAGCAAGCTGTGTGGGGAAAGCCCTCTAACCCCTTACCAGTCTCTAAGCCATTCAAGGCTTGCATCCCTTCCCATGTGCTTCATGCTATCAGACGTTAGCAAACTGCTGTAATGAAAATGAGTGAATTTCTAACAGGAAAAAAAAGTCAATTACATTAGAAGTATCAAGGTGTGGGCTGTATCTGCCAATTTTCTGTAAACATAAAAATCTAGTAATATTTTTTAAAGAGACTTCTGAAAGTCATGCATAGCTGAAAAAGATATTACTGAATCTATAACCTAAGGTGACAACAGAGGCAGAGAACTCTTAATAACAAAAAAACGGAAACAAGTTTTGTTGTCTTCCACCTCATTATGGAGCTGAAGGCTATGCATCTTTTTCTTTCTTTCCTTTTTTAAACAAAAAAAAAGGGGGGGAGAGGGGACTGTGCTCCTTAAAAATTCTTTGCTGATGTTGAAGTTCTCACATTTTGAGTGACTTACTCATCATTTTTTCACTGCTATACATAGCCAACTGATGTTCAAGCAGGCTTCAACTCCCACTTTCTTATTAGCGGGTGTGCTAATAAATGTAATAAATGGCTTCCTCCAAATTGTAGTAGATGGCTCTGCTCCTCACTGAGTCTCCAAAATAACAAGCCAAATGGATTCGGTGTTCAATATTATAACATGCTTTAGGTGATTCTTGCCCAACCTTGTTCCACTGTTGAGAAAAAAACCTTCCAACTCTCCAACCAGTTGTACCACCATTCTCACATATAAAAACAGAGCGCAGAGGACCTAACAAGGACAGCAATGACATTGTTCATGTCTAATCCAGGGCACTAAATCCTGGGTCAATCCTTTGGGGAGCATGGGGAAGCCAAATTACTGAAATTTATAACTCGAATCTCAGCAAAAAGTAGACAATCCCCCTTGAAAAATCAGTTGCTTGGGTGACCCGAACATTACTATAGTCTTTGGTAACTCTATCAACAGGTCCTGCATCCCCATGCTGAAAAATGCACAGGCCATGGCTCTCTGAAGAAGTTCACCAGCAAGTCATCATTAGACCAACCCTATAAATTATTGTGGAGTTTTGCTGGTCGTTTCGAGTGGCTGAAGCACACCTTCAGGACGCTTTTTCATGCCACCTACCAGCAAAAGATGTAATGGTAAATGTGAACTCTCACATCACAGAAAAAATCGACAAGTAAAACATAGTGAAATGATAGGGTGAGGGGTGGGGACAGTGGAAGGAAGGGAAGGAAAAGTTGCATTTAGGTTTTGAGTTTGTTATTATTTTGAATAGTTTAACTGGACCTAAGTAATTATGTGTCAACCTCAGAAAGTTCAACTCCTATCTAACCAAAGCTTTTTTCCTAGATAAGGGCAGAGTTTTAAAACAAGAACCTGAGATTTCAGGCATTTCTGATCCTCAGAAAAGGGTTTGTTAAATCAAAACAGTTTTCCTCACTGCTTCTGGGTAGCCATCGGACCGATCAATAAGAAGTGGATAACATGCTGCTCTGGTGGAGAGCAAGAAACGAAATTTTTCTCAGGTTGTGGTTATTTCAGGTCCTAAAGGTTTGGGTACTAAAGGTTTGGTTAGGTTCTTTTACACAAAAATAGTCTGCCAATCTGACCTGCTTAGCCTCCAAAAACAACTACCCATCATAAACGTGCACACATCAACACATACTACAATGCATCACCGGAAACTGCTGTGACTGAGCACAGGACTTGCCTTAAATCCGATCACATACAACCCATGGAAATTAGAGAACAACCAAACAAGAGAACCACGCCATCCGAGTTCATCCTGCCTAGGCAGCCTGTAGTATCACAACTTGATAGGCTGCAAGCTGTGAATGGACCCATCTCCGTTGTGTAGCAGCTGTAAAATAAGACTGTTCAGGACACCGCAACGAGGCAGTTCTGAGCTGCAGAAATGAGACATGGATGGTTTTTAATGCCGTGCAGAAAGAAGAAAAGGAAGATGCATAACGAGCAACCTAGATTTGCTGACAGGTTCACACAAAAGGGACAGGTGCCTTGCTTGTGCATCTCGTTTCCATGGCCACACTTAACTCTGAGAAATTAGGAGTACGCCAGACCTCTCAATGCAAACGCTGTTCCTTCAGATAGACTCACTGCCACCGTCTGCTCAATGGAAGAAAGCCAGCGGGATGCCTTCCTCTGGATCCAGCTCACCATGCAGCCGTATAACCCCCCTCCCCGGTGCTCAGGCCAGCCCTGCGGGGCCGGTGGGACTGCATCTTGGCACCAGCCTACATGCCGGCTGGTGTAACCTGTTTGGCACGTGCCCAGAGAAAGCTGGGAGGAGGGGACTAACACGATATTGCAAAAGAGGCAGGGATTAAGGCTCGCTGGGACCGACAGCGGACCAGGGCAAATGAAGGCAGAGCAGTAATAGGACAGGGAAGGAAAAGCTAACGTCCATACCCTTGGGTTCTTCCATGGAAACTTGCAGTGAAACCTCAAGTCTCCTTCCTCTGCTGTTGGCAAAAATCTTACAAATCACTCAGCAAAATGACTTCTTTCCCCCAGCTCTAGAAAGTGAGAGTCTCCTATCGCTGTTCAGCCATTAGCTCATGCTAGGCCTGCGGCTCCACATGAGTATCAGCAGGCGCTTGCTTGAGAACAAGCTAAAAAAGAGTAAGATTCTATCAGAACACCTTGAAATGTGCCTACACTCAAGAACACCATTAAGGATGCATAATGAAGCTCTCAAGTGTCGGGAAGTTGCCAGATTGATGGTCTGGCAGTTACTAATCCTGTAGCAGTGAACGGCATTGGACTCTGAAAATTCAGAGCCTGGTTCCCTCCAAACTGAACACCCCAAATTAGTGAATTGGTGGGAGCGTTAGTGCCTATAATAATATGCCCTCTTCTTAGAGAGAATATGAAAATAATTAATGGCAGCAAAGCAATCAGTTGATGAGCTCCAAAGAAGTGCCTAGGTGGAAATTACACATTCTGGCTCCAAACCTGTAGTATGTTTTTAGTGCCCCCATTTTCTTTTAAATTGATGTGTTTTCAGCTCTGATGTTTCTGCTGACCAAAACTGCTGCTAAGCTGCTCCTGCTCAGTTATTCTTAGATTTTTAAGGTGGTTGTAAAAAGGGATTTACCTTCACCTTTGGGAAACGTTAGATTATGTTAAATAATCCTAGGTAGCATCACTGTGGGATTTGCTGCCATGTAGGTCTTTATGTTTTCATTTTTATTAAACAGTAGGGAGAAGGTGCCTTGGGAATCCCTTGAAAGGCTGTCCACTGCATTCTCCAAATACCCAATTTATAGCATTTGTCCTGGTTATCTGGCTTCCATTAAATATGCTTTACCTTGATGTCTTTCAGAACTTAACATGAAGGTATGGGCAAAGAGGTGAGAGGAGAAAGGGAACGAGTTTTTACTAAAACTAGAAAAAACAGCTTAATGGGAGGTCAATAAACACGAGAAAAATGCTCTTCTGACCTGCTAATCATCACTCCATTGGTCTCCCTACCATTATAAAGGCCCCTTTCATTTTACGGCCCAATTTCCTCAAACCTGCAGAGAAATTTCAATTTAGGCAATATGACTCTGTGACTATATCCTTCTTTTTCCCTCCACAAACTGCACTTCTACACACGCTCTGATTTGATCAGACGTTTGGTAATTGTATTGCCGGCGGCTAAAAAACAGAATTAGAGATTTATCATCCCAACAGGATGAAAACCCCTTTCAATCGAGACTAAAGAGGCAGCTTGGAAAAAGCCAGCAATTGTGTTTTTTCTCTAAGTATCAGTTTTTTCTTTAACAATAGGTTAAAAACAGTTATTCTACTGTAAGCGGAGGCAATGCAGTTGTCATTGCAATTTCTGCTTCCTATTCCTTCCAACAGGCTGGACCAGGGCCAGAGACATTAAAGCTCAGGGGAACTTTCCTTTGGTTTCAAGGAGTTTACAGCCCAGGGTAGAAAGAAACTGGGAAACTTCTCAGCTGATGTCAGCTGTCACAGAACTGTATGCCATCTGACAGCCCTCAACAGCTGAGGTTTTGCCCTAAAGTCTAGCAGCATTAGAAATAGTGAACGCAGCTGAGGCCAGTACCTTGGGAAGCAAGGGCTGGAGTATGCTCTGCATGGACACCAAGTGTGCCTGCACTAACCTGAGGGCAGTTCTGGACCTCCAACTGGGTACAGATGTCACCTTTTCCAGTCTATGGAGATAAGTCTGAAGCACAAGTCTTACATTTCTCAGACTTCTCTTGTGGGGGAAGGCCAGGATGGACTTCAAATGACTTGTCACCACTAGGAAAGCTTAGTTGGTGAAAGGAAGGCTTTGTCCCCATGTAAGAGAGCTAGGAAGGAAACAGCTGTCCCCACAGTGAAGTGCATGGCCAGGATGGTGTACGAACAAGGTGTACACTATGGTCAGTGGTTTTCTAGAAGAACTCTAGCTTGCAACAGCCCTTCTCATAGACCTGGAGCACATGGTGAGGGTCTGCACAGGAAAACCAGAACAAGCCTCTCTGTAGACATGGAGTGCAGAAAGTGGCACAGCTTCTTGCAGAAATCAGGACATTTCATCTTCCCTTAGACACCAAAGGCATTTCAGGCCTGGCAGTGCAGCCAGAGAGTACTGACCACCTTCAGCTCTGCCTGAAGAAATACTCAGTATTTCTATGGCTATTATTTCACTGGCCATCTCTCCCGGTCACTACACGCAGTCTAGGATATCCTACTTTGACCCATCTTCACCAGGGAGATTACTAAAGTTTGACGGTTGAGTCTAGCCTTTTTTTTTTCCTTTTATCATTTTATTTAACAATATAATCTCTTAATATATACACACAATGAAAACAGCATTTTTAATAATCAATAAAACTGCTATGCAGAATGATAGAGCACCAATGGATTGAAGTATCTGTCTTGCTGCTTGCTAGAGGGGAAGCAATTGGATATGACTCTATTGGGACAACAGATGCTTACATCTTGTTCTTGTTAAAAAACGATTTTTCTTTTTGTCTGAAGTAGATAGTTCATCTTGAATTTTCACTCTTCAAATAATTGTTTTGATTTGTGTAAAAGTATGTTCAGCTTATTCAAAATTGACGGAAAATCTTGTGGAAAAATAAACTACCTTGAGAGCACTTATGAAGACCAAATCATAATCTGAGGTAGACTGGAAAATAGTCCAATTTATAGTTCATGTAGTCAACTGTAAGAGAAGACTGCATGATTTCATTGTTAGTAATAATGAAAAAATATAGTTCAGGCCTTGTCTCTTTTAAATAGCCTGGAAAAACACATTTGGAGGCATGGACTCCACAGAGATTAAGAATGATTTCAGCAGCTCACATTTTTAATAGTCTCAGTATAAACTCATTCCTGTAACTCACAGAGATTTAAAAAAATATATTTTTATATCAAAATCTAAGAAATATGAGTTTACAGGGGAGCAAAGTGCTGCTATAAGCATATATTTTGCCCAGCATGGATGCACAGGGCTACGCTAGTTCTTTTTCAAATGCAGAGATGAATTTAACTAAATGTAGTTAATCCCTTTCTTAAAAGCTCTCCTGATAGTTTGCTGTACAACAGAGTAACGAGGAGACAAACTGCCTACCAATATTTTTCAAGACTACATTATCTGGCCTAACCACTTTCTGATTAAGAGTTGCTAATATAGCTCCACAAATTCAACAGATGACGAACAGTTACTTTTCCTTGTGAACACACAAAAACTGTTTGGGGCTCAGGGGCACTACAACTGCAAGAAAAACAAACCTGAAAATATTCAGCATTCAGGATGTAAGCAAGTAAAAAAACATCAGCCAAGAGGAGCATTAAGTCACTTGTTGAAATTCTACAAAATGCATTGCATAATAGGCCAACTACAACAGTAAAAGAACACGGAAGTCGTAAAATCAAACATTCAAAAGTTAGGAAATAGAGTAAAGGTTGACTGAGCTGTACAGACATTTCTCTATGAGTAAGGTCATTGGAGACCACGTCTTAATTACAGAATCACAGAATAGCTGAGGTTGGCAGGGACCTCTGGAGAACATCCAGTCCAACTCCCCTGCTCAAGCAGGGTCAGCTAGAGCAGGTTGCCTAGGACTAAGTCAAGTTGCGTTTTGAGTATCTCCAAGGATGGAAACTCCATAACCTTTCTGGGCAACCTGCTCCAGTGTCTACCACCCTTACAATTCCATGAACGTGCCCCCAATGCCTCTTTCAAACATGACTGCTGCAGTACAAGCATCTCTGAGCTCTGTTATTGTGGCATGTAGAAAATGGCACAAGAATCAGCACTAGGTATGTGTAAGAGACATAAAATGAGTTACTATGATCTCTGAGTTGCAGCATTGTTCTTGCGGCCCAAGTGCAGAGGCTGTGGCATTTCAAAGAGCATCCCATGCTACTGCCAGGGCAGAAGCAGCCCCTCGTCAATGTGGGAGGGATGAGGGATAGGGAGAACCTGCAGTAGGGGAGCCAAAGATCCTCTGGAGGTGTCTCTCTCTCTCCCCCCTCCCCTTTCTCTCCCTCTTCCCCCCCGCCCCTCCCACTGACTGCAGAGAAACTCTGGGTGACTAGCTGCAGCATGACAATACTTCAAGAGACAGTTTATATGAGTTTTGGGGAGTATTCTTGTGTGGGTGCTAAAAATCCAGCCCAGGTCCAATGTGCACTTTCCAAAACATCTCAAACCTGAATCTTCCCATGGAAACTTGGAAGCTTTTAGATTGCCAGATAAAGTCAATAGTGATGTTACTCAGCAGATTATTGTAGTCATTTAGCTGTAATAAGATCATAACACAGAGCACTCGTATTACAACATGAGTTACAATCTAATTTATACTTAAAAAGAAAGCATGAATCATTACACATAGCTAACGGTGACTGCTCATTTAAGCAGACTAAAAATTATAAGGTGTTTTAAAATATTCATTAGAAGAAGGTATTTTCTTTGCTGCTTATGAATACCTCTTCCCCCTTGAGAAGTACCACCTTGGCAGTTCTTCTTAAATTAAAAAGACATTAAAAAGAAAATAATTGTCTTCACCTACCCAACAAAAGTTGAGAAATTGATTTGGAGGGAAAATGCTTCTTTCTGTAAGATTACTGAAGCTGTTGAACACAAGGTCTTCTAACACTGGTTAATTATCTAGTGGACTAACAGTCCAATCTTAAATTTATGTAAATTCAACTGGAATAACTTTATTTTTTACCCAATCCCTGGAATATACTGTTTTGCTTTCAAGTGTCCAGTACAGCAAAGTACTGTAGTGCATACTCAGTATTAAAACCAAGAGCAGCTCCACTGACTTAAATGGTGCTACTTCTTAAAGGTTAGGTGCATGGTGAAATAACTGTTTGAACCGGGTTCTTACATTCTCTTTAATCTGGGAGACGTTACAGAGGAGCTTTACCAGTGCTCCAGAACTTCAACAACTTCATCAAATTTTGTGGGTCCTTTAGCTTGTTTTCTAATTGTCCCAGCTCCTGTAGCCCTGGGATTATGCAAAACCTCCTTGCTCCCCCTAGTAAAATGTTTACAGCTCTCTATTGATGGAGGTGCAGCACACAGAGCAGGGATGCCTCCAAGGCCACAGCCACCATCTCTGGTAACCCGGCGCCCTGGTGTTAAATGGAAGAGTTACGGCAGTGATCACAAAACTCCAAGCTCAAAACAGCATGGCTTTCGGATAGTAATAAGTTGCTAAAAATAGCACCTATTAAAATCTTCCTGACATGTTTCTGAACTTTGAGGTTCCTTGCCTTCCAGCTGTCCTCTAAAATTCCCCAAAGAACTCAGGACCACTGTGCCATTGATCAATGAGAAGTTACGATGTTTTCTTCAATATGTTCAGGAAGAAGAACTCACTTTAGCAACTTCACTAGTCAGGGGAATTCTGGAGACCCAAACTTTTTAAAAATTAATACTACTGGTAACTTTTTAAACAAAAGACCCTCATTAATATCTTTCCCTTACAGCAATGGCATAAGGGGTGCCACAAGGATTTATGGGGGAAATTTTGAAACACATTCATGTGCTGTGCACACGACAAGTTCAAGTAAAAGTTAAGCCCTGTCTGAGCCTCAAACAAGCTTGTTTTCAAATCATTTTGTTTAAGCAATAAGTTTTCTAAAATATCTGTAGTCCTCAGTTTGGGAGTCTAAGATTTAACTGATTTTTGAAGGCAAGTACATGAAAACAAATATGCAAGACTGTCATAGGCAGTCCAGGTGGACAATTATGACAAGGTCCCTAAGCAGCTCATCTCTCTCACAGGCAGTTCAGTGCATCTATTAGATGATTTGGGTGCTTTATAACTATTTACAATATTACTC
Organism: Dromaius novaehollandiae; assembly: GCF_036370855.1. Lineage (NCBI taxonomy): Eukaryota > Metazoa > Chordata > Aves > Casuariiformes > Dromaiidae > Dromaius > Dromaius novaehollandiae. The sequence continues at coordinate 114,910,997 of NC_088100.1, read as the reverse complement.
AAACAACAAACTCAATCTTGATATACAGTTCTTCTACAGGCACAGTCCCTATTGGGAAAAATGAGATTTGCAGTGTCCTTCCAGGTCTATCAAGACAGGCTAGCATTTCAGTCCCATTCTTTCACTGAGATAATGTCTACTTTTATATCAATTTTGGAAGAGTCCTTTGCTCTCTGGGTCTTAAATTGAAATAAAAACTATCTTTGTTTGTTTTTTGAGAATTTGATTTGAGGGCAGGGGGCTGTCATATAACTTAGCATATCCCGAAGCTCTGCATTTGGCCAACTATAACATAGCAAAGTGAAACAGCCAAAAACCAATGAGACAGCAGTCAAGCAGGGCGCACTTAAGTGATGCTCTCCCCCAAAAGTCACGTGTGAAAGTGGGCAGCCGGGACTTCATACTGCCCCTTAACAGGGTCAACATATTTCACATGCCAGAGAACCTTCTCCCTCAGCATGAAGACCCAGAAACACTCCTTTCTTCTCAAACCACCTCTGCTGCAGCAATGCTGGAAGGCAAATCCTCTCCTTGGAGCTTCTAAGCTCTTCAGTGGAGTTTCTTGGGCTTTACTGACCTCTCAAATGAAGACTCCTAACATATCTCCATGCAGGTTGCCCCTGTGGGGACTGAACCTGGCTCTGAAAAGGAGACACTATGCTACACAAGCTGAGAGGTCCAGCTGCCAGAGCTCGAGTCTTAGTGAGCTCATCCGCCAGGTGATGTGGCCACTAGCCCTGGAGGGGAGAGGACCACATAGGTGGGGGCTGGCACTGCTAACCAGACAGCACTGCACAACAGCCTGATGTCCTCAGCAAAGCCATTCTGGCCAACTTGCATGAGTTTATTCACATGCAACATATGTCTGTGTTCAAGGGCTGCAATGGAGCTTTTAAAAGGGACTTGCGTATAAATGAAAGAGGAAGTATTAATACTATATTCAATTTAATTACTAAAACTCACTCTCAGCCATGACTGAATTTCCATGCCAGAAGAGAAAGCCAGGTGGGTAAGAGGCAGTATCAGCTTGTCAGTGAGTATACTGTATCCATTCCAAACTGATAAGAAAAGAAATGCAAAGTCAGAAAACTTACACAAAGGACATGCAGGACGACAGCTCCATGCCTCCTGTCCTCATTCGTAAAGATGTCATTGGGGAATTCATGGAGAGCTGCGAAAAGGGGAAAAAAAGCCCAGATGCTTAATCAAGCGAATCAGAATTGCTACATACACTGTTAAGTAACATCACCAAAAAAACACCTGAGTCTGTCTGTAGGGTGGCAATCATAGAACAACCATGATTATGGGAACCTGTGCCATAGGCGCTTTGTTCCCTTAAGGTGTTCATTTAGCTTCACTTGTCCTCTGTCATATATGCCTTTCTATGAATGTTTACTGTGTAATTTGCTTCATGGCAACCGTAGCATTATATATCTCAAAAACACCTTGAAGACTGCAGATAAACTCTACGCAGGCAGCATTACACTCTTCTGAAAACGTTCAAGGGGAAACGGTGCATTGCAGAACCAGCCACAGCAGGTCACACTTACCAAGCATGGCCAACTTACAGCTTTGTATTTAAAACTGCATGCGTAAAAGCAGGGGGGAGGCAGATGCTAGAAAAGAAAAACAAACAAAACCTGATTTACTGACTACAGAGCCTCCTTATCAATACAGTGCTGAGCTGTACACATGGCTGCGCACTGCACATTATGCCCCCAAGAAGCTGGGCTCTGTGTCCCAGGCTTCCTCCGCCATCATTTTTGCCTGAACAACAAGAATAATACCCAGCTGCACACCAAGAAGCTGTTAGCTAGGAAACCGGAGGCTGGACGTACGATCCGTCATTAAATAAGTGCAGGGAGTTGCAATCAGTACTGCTCAAAAGCAGCACCTGCCTTAGCACAGGGCCCATGGCCTGTGCTGCCCAGGCACTTCCAAGCTCGCTCTTCTAGCAGAAAGGACATGGTCCCATTGGCTGGGCTTGCTTTTCCTTCATCCGAGATACTGCACTTGATAACACCCTTTTCCTGTGCTCTAGGAGGAAGATGCTTTCTCTTTTCTAATCTCTTTCTTGTAGAAAAGGCCATATTAGAACCACAGCATGCACATATAGGAACAAAAAATAAAAAGGCTGAAGGACTACTGGATATGACCTTGATAGCACCTGCGCTTTGTCACTGTTTCTTTTGGGTCATATAAACAAGCCACTATGTTTAAACCTAAGCACTGTCGGGAATCTCCCCAAAGGACCACGCAATGTTCTCTCTTCCATCCTTGTGTACATCAGAAATTGCCCGAGCAACTGCAGAAGTAAAAATTGAAGTCATAATCTCAGTTTTTGTCTTTGCCCTCCTGGCTCAGGACTGACAAATTTGTTGAGAAACCCCATGGAGAGGGTCATCTGTCCAAGGAGTGGCACAATCTAAAACCCGTTGTGCACACAGGGAGGTAGTTTCAGTCCAGCCAGTTGCATCCTGCCGGTCAGTGCAGCACCGGTTGTGCCGTGGGACAGCCTCTCTCGCCATGGCATCAACGCTGCCTGTCCGATGGTGGCAGCCAACGGCAGCTGCAGCCTGGCCCCACTGCCATGCAAAGCTGATTGCATCTCACATGCACCATCACTTTCCTCTTTCAGCATTTGGAAACAGCGGCACTGGTCTATAGAGGGGGACAAGCAGGCAGGGACATGAAATAATTTGCCTGGGGTCACAGTGCTCCTGTGGCTCAGACAACGTGGTCTGGGGTAAAGATCTATGAGCATAAACACAGCCTGGCCATGGAGGAGCCCATGAGGGTGGGGACAACGGTCTCACATGTGTTGACATCTCAGGCCCAAGCTTCTGCAGAAAGTTCAAAGAAGCCATCTTTCATGGTGGCAGATTTTTCTACCTGATTGAAGATGAGGAGGAGAATCATTTTGAGGATACAAGAGGAGTTGTTTAATCCATCCCTGCCCCAAGACAGGATCAGTAAGACCTGTGCAATTCCTGGCAGGTATCTGGAAAATGAGTTCTTCAAGCCCTTTCAGGATGGAGATTTTGCCCTTCTGCAGCCTATTTTAGCATTACACTATTGGAGCAGTTAGAAAGTTTTTCCTAATGTGGACCTGAATCTCTCTTCCTGCCATTTAAGCCTATAACTTATTGTTCCAGGTACAGCAAACACAGAGGGCAGCTCACCTTGTTCCTCTCAACAGCTACATTTTCACGCTGTAAGAGTTAAGCCTCCCCACTTGGACTCTCTCCTGACTTCCCAGCCCCAAGTTCTTTAGCTCTGCTGTACAGATAACAGGTATTGATCTCTGGAAATACTCAACACTCTCCAAATGGGCCCCAACTTTCTTATTGTCCTCACTGAACAAATTCCAATGTCAAGATACTGGCATTTCCCGTATAGCAAAAGTTCTGATGCTAACTTGCAGCACTGAGAGATAATTAGCTAGGGGTTGAAAAGGGGATGCAGCCTAAGAAAGTGGCAGAAAGTGTCATTTACAGAGGAAGAACAGTTTCCCTTTACCCTGCTTCTTAACTTGGTTGATGATTTCTGAATTCCAGATCAAAATTAGTCTCTTCTCCCTCCAAATTTCTCTCTGCCTCCTCAGTAATGTGAGCAAGATCTTTGCTGTAAGGCACAAGTGATGCAAGGAGGGTTTTGACTGAAATATCTGTTTGAATGTTTTTTCAATCTGTTGAAAAAAAGTAAGGATGCAGGTCTTTGGAGCTGCAAGAATTTCCATTAAAAAGGCTTAGGATTACTACAAAACCCCACAAGCTGTAACCCTACGTACACAGATGGGGAAAGGCAAGCTGGAGACTTCCTGAAGACACTTCAACAGACACATATCTAAATTGTTGGAAGCAAATTTTGTGTGAAGTTGCTATTCCCAGTGGCCATGATGATGGGTTAGAGCTCCCATTTTCTCCCCCTACTCTTACTGTGCCCAACCAAAGATCTTCAATTAGGTTTGGGTAAGATGGCCAAGCCTCAGTCGCAGATCCCCAGAGACAGATCCTCTGCAAGGCAATGGCTATCCTCCATGTAAATGCAATTGCCCACGTATTCAAGCACTAAACTGGCATGGCCTGTATATGCTTCAAGTAGTTTTTTCACTGCAGCAAACTCAAAGGCAAAGTCATTATTGTTCTGAATGAAGGATGTAAATGTTTACTCTGCAGTAATGCTGCAGGATTCAGGCAAACTCCATGGTCTAATTAGTTTCAGGAAGGGCATCTGTTGCTAGAATTGAACCATGCAGAAACTTCATGCAGAAGCATAATTATTTCGAATAATGATATGATAGAGCAGGAAAAAAAAAAACCCAAATCAGATGCCATTTCACACAGTAGAACTGCCCACTGGGAGGCATGTCTAAGGCTTTACAGTCTCAAAAATAATTGAGATGATCTTCTTGTGACCATGATCTCTCCAGTGCCCTACAACACCTTTCTGTCATCGCTTGTCCCCTGGTAGCCATGCTCCATGCAGGGAAGAAAAGGATGCAACCTATATGGTCAGAAGGTGACATGCTAAACATGGTATCTCCTCCCCAATTCCTTCCACATTTTGAAATTATGAAGTGGCAAATGTTGCAAACAAGCAGAAGTACTTTTACCACACAGCACATTAGAAAATGGCAGAATTCACTGTCCGGGGATGCTGCGAAAGGCAAGGAAATAGGAGAGGCCCAAAAGGAGACCCTCCATGGATTGTCTGCCAGTGTTATTGAGCATGATAGTCTAAATGCAAACTCCAGGTTCTGGAAACCCTGTCTCTGGCAGGCAGCAAGGGTATGCACTGGCAGAAGAACTGATCTTTACATGCTCCATTGCTTATAAGTCTCCCTAAGCATCCCCTACCAATTGCTTTAGTGACAGAATACTGGGCTAGGTGGCCGTTAGGTCTATTGCCTAATTTAGGCAGTTTTCTAAATAATCAGAGAGAAGAAAGGGACATTTTAGAGGCTGCAGGGAGAGGTGATGGAAGTAAATCCTCACCTTCGTGGCTGCTCAAGCATTCATGCTTTTGCTCCATTCCTCCATATAGCATCAAAAAGCACAAAAAAGTACAATAAAGTAATGAGCTTACGCCTAGAAGATGTTTACAGTCTGCCTTGGCTTTATCACCTAGTTTCAGTCTAAACTTTTACTGCAGTCCAATAAACTTGTAAGCCTTGCAAATGACACACACTTACAAGCATCTCGGAAAGTTGATAGCTAACTATGTCCTTCCAAAAAAACCCTCAGCAATTTAGTTTGTTCAATTTACCTTCCTTAAGAGCAATGTATTTTTCTGAGATTTGCAATTCTATTTCCAAACTCAGGCAATCAGCATAACAGTTGAAAGGAGCACACAATATAGTTGGATAACCTCGGCTGCAAATATGGTTTTGCTGGTCATTTAAAGGCAAATTACTTTCATTTACTCAAAGGCTTTGTTACTGTTCTATATGTTAATTGGATTATGAAGCACTTAAAGACAGTCTGCCAGTTAGGTTGTGGGAATGGCTTTTAGTTATAAACTGAAAAGCAAGTGTTAAGATGATGTTCTGGCGTTCCAAGCATCTTGCAGTATTTCCAGATTTGAATTGCTCAATAACAACTAAAATGATGTTTTTCTTCTAATGGTCAGCTCTGCACATTCAGCCTGGAGTCGGAAAAAATCAAGCTGTGTTTTCCTGGCTTTCACATCATTATCATTAATAAAGCTTCAGCAATTGGAATTTAATGGAATTCCAAAGATGATTAAATGGAGAAGCAACCCGGCTCACTCTCACAGCTCTGCTGCCTCTGAAGCAATAATGGAGCAAAAAGTAGTTACATCTTAATTTTGTTACTAATGCAAGCAAGCAACCTACCCAGACAGTGGATCTGTGGAAGAAAACATTCCTTTTTTCGTAAGTGGTCTTCAGACCAAAGGCTCAGTTTAATACTGTTAATTGCATTCTTATGCCCTGGAAAATGTTATAATGAGTCCTGACAAACTAGTGTGAGCTACTGGAGAAGTACGGAGGGGATATTTAATATTCATCTTCTTACAAAGTATCAATATCAGCAGCACCCTTGAACATGGAGTAAAAGACATCCACACATAGACATAGCTGTAAAAACAATGCAGCAGCAGCACAGAGCGTGGTGAGAAGAAGCAAGATGTGGTGGCACCTCAAGGGCTGCTTGGTCTACATGGTCTCTTGGGACCGAGCCCACCCAGGGCTGGGACACCCCTGACCAGCACATCCAGGCTGGCTCCAGGGGACCAACACAACATAGAAGTTTTTTAAAAAAAATCTCCTGTGGAAGATGCAGGACAATAAAGTTAAAACTGCAGGAAAGGATTTGCATGTCCTCAGCTGAAATATCAGTATATGAAAACCAAACATTTTCAGCACAGTTTTATCAGTTCCTGATCATTCACCAGGCTATAAGAGACTGCAGAAGCAACACAGGGATTTTTAACACTATGCAGAATGATTTGCTAACTCATGCATGCGTGTGTTTATGTGTGTGTGTGTGCATATGCTTCCCTCTCCCACTCGCATTCACTCTTGCAACTGCCTCGTTGAATTTAGCATGACAAGCCTTTACAGACAAAGATGATAAAAATCCAATCCCTTTATCAAGAGTCTGGACTTGTTCAAGGATACTGAAGTGCACCTAAGGTAAAAGCATGCAGAAAAAAGTGTAAAAATAGAAAAAGCTTGTAGGTACTGGGAAGAGACGAGGAATCCTAGCCATCCTTCTCTCTGTGCATCGCAGAAACATTTAGTCCTCTCTCAAGTTCAGATTCCCACCCCCACGCTGTAATGAAATGCACCTTCTTATGTGAGAAAATCTAAGGTGTCCATCACTGTGTTCTCTATATACTGTCTGAGAGCAAACGCTTTTATGGCTTACATTTGAATGTATGCAATTATAAAATAATGTATGCAAATTTGAAATCTGCTGCATTTTTATTAGATGCATCAGGTGCAGAGGAGTACAGATAAGAGGACAGCTTTGCAAAACACAGGAGCTCCTTTTTATACAGAAATAAAGGGTTTTGCTGGAACACCACTCCAAAACCAGCTGCTCTATTTAGCTAGTATAAAAGCTCACACAGTTTGTTACCTCACTTAAAAGAGAACTCAGCTCTGTGCAGAAAATAGGGGGAGATTTTGCCAAGCTTATTTTGATTGCGTCAAAAAAAAAAAAAAAAAAAAAGACCCTGTCAATGAACCTAAACGCACAGAATTGAAGATTCCTGCTTATTTCATCCACCCTTGTCCTGCAGACCCTGCAGGCATTCGGCTTGCAAACTGCGGCAGGGCAAGATCATCATGAAGACGCAGCACCTCCACGAACGTTTTCTATGAGGGTATTAGGTACCACGTTCGTTGCTGAGACCAGGTCCTAACCCTTGCAGCAGTATTACAGCGTCCAGCATTGATGGCATTTCTACCGCAGCCATGCAAATCCCAGCCGGCAAGGGCAGACAGCTCATTTTCAGGTTTCACTTCAGGAGATGCAGAAAGCAAAGCCCAGGAGCAGGCAGTGCAGCGTACCGTTTTCTTTAGGTGCAGTTCAACCTCATATTGGCAACTTTAAAGCTGTTAGTCAGAAAAAAGGTTGCTAGAATTTGGAAATATTTAGACCTAGATGGCTATAGTAGCAATGCACGGATTAGCTTTGTTAAAGAGCCTAAGTAAGAAAGATGTGGATCAGCAATAGGTGTAAAAAATTGGGCTGCTTGCCATCAGTTGAGGATCTGACACCATGGCATGAGATGTTCAGCCAAGTAGCTGCTCCAGTGCAGAAATGGGAGCCCGCTCCTTTCTAAAACTCAGCATACAGCAACGAAGCCCAGCTCCCAGCCTAACCCCCCGCAAACACCTAGCAATACTGCACCTATTACTGTTTGCTCACAGCAGAGCCTTCAAAAGGGCATTTCCCCCCAGATTAGAGAAGAATTTTGTATCCGTGCTTGGTAGGAGAGAGTTATTTTAGTCAGAATGTAATGAGTTGGAATAAATTCTTGTCTTTTCATTCTAAATCAGCGTGCGATTCATTAAAATTGGAGCCCTGTTCAGCCTTGGCTTTAGCTGCCTTACAAAATGATCCGCATTACCGCTCTGTTGAGAGGATTTGCCACCCTAATACAAATTTACCTCTGCTCTGAACAGGCAGGCCAGCTCGTGCTGCGTCAAGGGCAGGCGCACACAGAAGGCACTGCTGGATCTTGCTCTCCGACCTTTTCAGGAGGTGTTACCCTCTCAAATCCTATTCCCCGGAACTCCGCTCCCTCCCTTTCTTAATGTTTCTGTCCCTAAAGTTTCTTCCAATGCAGCTCCCAAAGGAAAGGAATTTGGTTCCCATAGGAAAAAAAAAAAAAAGGACTTGCAATGAAGTGAAGTCATTTTACTAAAGGAAACTCCTACTCCTCCATTTGTACCACAGATAATTCTTTGTTTTCATAGCATAAGTGACCTCGAGTTGCATTTAACAGAGCACCACTCCTGCTTTAGAAAAGAGGATCTTAGCAGCTTTACTCCTATGGCTCTCCAGACCAATTAGAAACAATGGGACCAAGCTGCACAAGGCAATGTGTGAAAAGTATATTGAAAAGAAACCTCCTAGAGGTTTCCTCAAGATCCAGAAAATCCATGCACTTGTGTCAACTTTCCTTTCAGTGTCTACTAAATGAAACAGAACAAAAAAGACCACTGGAAGGATTATATATTAAAAAAAAAATCTACTGGATCAATAGCTCTGGAAGCTGCAATATATATTTATTTTTAAACAAAGTCTTCATACAGCCAATGTAGAAGAAAACCCTTGGGAAATCTGCCATGGTTTTCATATAAGAAGAAAGCACTGAGGATGTTCAGCCTAGGTAACCAATTACCAGCAAAGAAAACTGTCAGAAATTCAGAAACTCTGTCCATTTTCTCAGTCTGTCCCCACAAGACTTACCTGGCCAGAGGCAAGCCAGGTAAGAACCAGGCACCGCAATCCGTTAAGCACTCTGTTACCTAGCGCAGAGTGCCCAAGGCTATACCTATACACAGCTCTCCAGGATAATTACCCTGTTGAGTGGCCTCTACTTGACCTCCTCTTTCCAAAAAGCCCCTCAGAAGTGGCATCACGTGGTAGAAGACAAGCCTACAGAAAGGTATGACTTGAAAAAACTGCCTGGGGGCACTAGTTTAGAAAACAGGGTTTGGATATCCAACTCCAACATTTAGGAACCATCGCTATTCACAAATATGACTGCTACTTCTCTGTCACTGATAGTCCCAGCGAGGACTATGCTTTTTCACGGAAGAAAAGAAGTCCACTGAGGAACATTAACACAAGGATTGTCCCTACGGCTCTGGAAGTCCCTGTATAGCAAATACCCGGAGCCTGGGAAAATGCTTAAGGAAGTATTGCCACACGTTTGCTTAATACTTTTCTTCGACTTCTATTAGCCTTGTTGGACCTTCTGGTGTGACCCGGCATAAGTATTCTTTTGAGCCAATGCCAAAAGCTCTAAACACAGGGAAATGAAAAATACTTCAAGAAAATGAGTTAGGGTTTTTTTGTCCACTCTCAAATTCATGATTTTAAACCCAGCCTTGAGATTGCTGATCGCTTCAGGGTTAGCGATCATATCACCATTTCTTTGCACACTGTCTAGCCCATCTTGCTTGATACCAGCAGCATCCCTGAATGCTACCAATGCTGGTGTTGCTTAGTCCTACCAAATAAACAAGGGAGGAACCACCATCGCTCTGAAGTCTATCCCTCCCGCCGTGCCCCCAGCAGCCTGCAGGGGTGAGCCTGCTGAAACAGGGAGGCTGAGCGGGCTCACATCTGTCCGAGTCCGTCAACGGCAGCCACGCACCGAGCTCAGCCCTCCCTGTGGCCACAAGGAGCCCGAAGGAGGTCCCGGAGCACACGTGCCTCAGGCATAGCTTGCAAGTTCAGCGGCACCAGCTGTGCTACGGTATTTTTTTTAAAAGCAGTGTACCCACTCAAAAACTATCCAGGACAAAGGACAGTGCCCAGCAAGCCAGAGTGGTGAGTCATTATAACCATTATAACCATCCAAGTCATTATAACTCCTTGGCATAGACAGCAAATGATACCGGAGAAGCCAAAAGCATGTTAAAGCATTATGGAGGAACAAAATTCCCACCAAAGTCTCCCTTCTAGTGGAGCACAACAGTTAGGAGATGCCCTGCAAAATAAGCTACCCAGAGCCCTAACAATTTGCGATGCCCTCTGTTAATGAATTGAGAGATTTAGATCTAAACTGCTATTGCATACATTTAGCTTTTTAACTGCTGCTGCTTGGAGATTCGCTCTGACCCAGATTGCCCTGTGCTCTGGAGCACCCCAGTCCTTGCAGATCAAACCCCATAGGAACAGCTTTAAATCATGCCGTACAAAGAATGGGACTATGAAAATCCTTAGTGGTCTTTAAAAGCAATGAGAATCAATTAAATTCCCTCTGGGGGAAGGGGAAAGGAGGAAGAATTTTTTTTTATGTTTCTCATTCTGCCAAGAAAATGTAAAAATGGTGTTTGCATTAAAGTGATATGACCTACAATTCAAGAGAGCCAAACTATGTTGATATATCAATAATACATCATTTTGCTAATGTTTTACTGGTGTCACTGCTTAACTACAGAAAACAAGTGGCTGAAATAGTACGGGGTACAGCACAATTTTATGAATCACGCAGCATTGCCCATGGCCAATGGCAGTGTCCCATCCGTTGTGATGGCTTCACGGCGGCTGCCTCTTACCAAGCAATGCATGTGCGGATGGCATTCTCTGTACCTTTGCAGTAATGAATTCAAATTACCAAAAATTAAATATTTATTGTGGATGTTCAGGCAGCAATGAGCTTATGCACACGTCTACTTCCTTCCATTACTACATGCTGATCTGCTTGTGCAGAGAAAAAAAGGGCTTATGCCAAATACAAAGGATGCTGACGGCAAACATACTGAACAAAAGCATTTTTTAATTTTTCCAGGCTAAGTCTTTAACAGTAGCCAACAATGCACCCAGAGCATTCGTACCATGATAGAGAGCCCTGCTGCACACGGAGGTCATCAAGTCCATCATAAACTAGCTCTGACCAACATCCAAAATCTTTCCTGCAGCATGTCTGGGTAGATGCTGGGCCACTTTTTAGAGTAAAAAGGTATAAAGGAATTGGTTTGGAGTCACCTTGCCCCCTAGGAAAATCTAAGTTTTCCTGCAGGGAGAGCAGGATGAAATAACAGCACACATAGCTCAGCTGCTACGCAAAGCCCATTCCTGCTTTCATGCCCCCATCACACTACGACCAGTGACTCCATCAAATAACTTCTTCCTTAAAAATTTTTCAGGTAGGTAAAACTTCTTGATACTACCAGACCGGCAAAAAAACCCCCAAACAAACAAAAAAAAATCCCAAACAAACAAAAAAATCCTAATCCCTACATTTAGGAGCATGCCTTATTTAAGGACATACATAACTTCTCTTGACTTCGCTATAAGAAAATTATGGGCTGAAGTGTATTTTCCCAATCAAGATACTTCCCCAATTCTGGACAGGGAATTTAATATCCCTGGAAGAAGTAACATTGCCGTGCTTTGATGCCTTATCATTAACACCTAGAGACATCAGTCTAAGCATAAGACATTTTCACTCATGCAAAAGTCCCAAATATTTTTCACTGAGAAAGGCAAGATTTATTTATTTCTTTGCTTCTGATATGGTGAGCATGCACTAAATCAGATAATAAAAGGTCCCTTCTTTACAGAAAGGGACAGATTAAAAATTCTGTTTCACAGCCTAAGAAAGAAGTAAGAGACATAAAGCCTCCCCACTTACATCTTTGTGAAATGAAAGAAAGAGGGTGGAAACAGGGTGTTGGGGAGACCTGGGTCCTCCTCCTGACGGGGTGGATGGAGTAATTTGTGGAGGCTCACCTCACCTCAAAAACAGCCCAGGCTCTAGTTGGCTTTGCCAACGTCTATTGCTTCCCGGACTGGCTGAATGGATGGAAGACGCCTCCTCCCTACCGTGCAGGGGTGCTGCACCAGCAAGCTTGACTTTTTTTCCGCGAGCAAGCAGATGACTTTTTTCTTCCTGAACTCCTGCATGTCTGCAGAATCCTCTGTTTGGCTGGCTAAATGCTCTTCAGAGAGGGAACCTGGACTGTACTTGAGCAGGGAGGGAACCAAGAAACAACTACATATGACCAAAGGTTTCCATCGGCCTTGCCAGCCAACCACAGCATTGAAGTAAAATAATGCATCCCTTTCTGCTCAGACGTCCTTAAGATTGCCTCTCCCTTGCATCCAAACTGGCCTTGAACAGGATCCAACGTGCAGTACACCCCAGGTCACTCTCATTTCCACAAAGAGTTTCATATGACAGATCCAAAAACCAGAGATGAGAAAATGACCCCCGATATTTTCCACGACACTATTGCAAGCCTTTGGTCACTCCACCGGCTGAAAACACACAGCTTCCTAATGGAAAACAGGACTACCTCAGGGCCAGATTCACATCCCGGATTGGGAACCTTGTCATCATTCAAAGCCAGGCTCCTTTTTTGGCCTCCCCCTCCCCAGAGGAATCACCCAACCATTCTGGAATTTGAGCGAGGCTGCTAGCAGGCAGGACCTAGGTGCCGTCAACCTCGACAGTCATTGCTCTTCTACTCGCTCATGAACGACCCATGTCTTTCCAACCATCAAATCAGTCTAAAACTGCTCTTCCTACCATCCACTTAATTTAGTGGTTTTTAAGGATTTATTTACTTTTATAAACAAGAACACAAAACAATTCTGCCTGAAGAGCCTCTCAAAAACCCTCCTTACTTGCTGTCCCTGAAAGAGGCCTGTTTCTATTTGGCTAAGAATAGATCCTCTGAAAGCCACAGCTCATCATCCTCGCTGGGAAGGGGAAGGAGGATCTGCTGATGTACGAAGCCCGGCCACAGAGAGATGGCCATGCAGAGTTGTCCGTGGGCTGAGGGGCCTTTGGGTGATGGCACCAACAGGTGTGATACAGTTAGGTTTATCGTCTTTAACCATGCCAGACAGATTTTCTCGCCACTGATCTTCAGCTTCCCTTATCAAGAGAACAGTCTAACAGTCCAGTCAAAATACACATTTCAATTACAGATAACTGTTAACTGCTTTTGGGTCACACCAGATCTTGGCAAGAGGCTAAGCGATGGGAGCATCGTGACTGGAACTACTAAGCTTAGGTAAGTTATCTGTTTGCAGGTGCCTCTTGGTGGGATAAACAAGATAAAACAGAAACAGTATCATCAGAATGGGAGAGGTCTGCGTTTTTTGGGGGGTTTTTTGAGAATGGTGAGTTCTGTATGGGCTGGAGGGGGAGAGAAAGGAGGGAGATGGAGGAATGGAAATATGAGATGAAGAACCATGTACACCACAGGGAATTGAGAACTGGCAGCTCATTTGCATTGGAAGTGGGAACGCACATCACTCCTCCCTAGTCTGGAGGAAGCACTCAGGAGAAATCATTGACTGAAAACACCAGGCATAGGAAACCTCCCAGCCTACCCACCTATACAAACACTCCTCATTAAATCTGCTAGGAAGTCCCAATTCTGCCATATAGCATAAATTCTAGGATGGGAAGCTTTGGCCAGGTATGTGATTTTATACTGAAGTGATATTTTATCTATGTATAAAATATGCACCAAAAAGTCAGTGGTTTTTGTTGATATATCTAATGGCTTAGCTGCTTGTAATACTACACACATCTGATTTTTGGATGTTCAACATTTGAGATATTCAGAGTTCTGCACAAATTGCAAAGCGCCTTTCCCTCGAAATGAGGTACCTATGAAATGCCTAACCTTGGGCATCCCCTACCCTGTCCCCTCTTCTTTAGACTCTCTTTGTTGTATTTTGCATTGCAGCGTGCCTTCAGGCTCACTGGGAACCCTGTTCCACCATGTGGCCATCCCACCACGTGAAGTGTTCCACAGAGTAAGATAGAGAAGAGGTCTCCCTGAAATAGATGCTCTCCGCAGACATCTGAAGTCAGCAATGCAAAGCCTGGAAGGAACAAACCTCTACGTATGAGCAGAGCCCTTGCGAAGACAAAAAGGTTCTTCCTTGGCCTCCATGCAAGAGAACAGCTTGCAAGGTCAGAGGCTGATCTGACATCTGAGGACAATAAGCAAATGTATCTAAACATCTAGGCAGGGAGAAAACAGAAGCAATACAATATGCAGTAGCATATGGTTTGGAGAAAGGTTAAAGTCAATACAACAGCAAGTGACCTTTAAATAGAAGGTCATATTTTCTTTTCTTCAGTGGGAGACTTATTTCTGTCATATCAAGATTCTGGCAACTGTTTTCCAGAATCTCTCAGTTTTTGCATTGCATTTGAACATGCTATAGTTTTTTGTTTTTGTTTTTCCATCAGTACTAGAAATTACTGCTTCTAGAAGGAAATACATAGAAATATATGGAGGCATTAGCAGAACTGCCAACAAGTTATAACTCTTGTGAACCCAAGTCCAGCTCCCTTGGATCCAGATGTTTTCCGTGACAACTGCAACACTTGTGCAGAGTTACCTGTTATCAGCCACACACTCTGGTCAGAAATAACTGTCACAAGAAAGGCTCTTAGCAAAACCAGAACAAAAAAAGGAGGACACTCTGGCTCTACCCCATCCTCACATGAACTGCCAGAAATTCCTAATAACTTACTGGCTCAATTAGAGCTATTCTGGACTTACCGGATGTCTTTCGACTGGAAACAGAATTCAGTCCCTCTTTAATTAGTTTCATTTTTAGGAACAAATATTTAGACTATATTCATACTGATGGTTTAGCCTGTTTGGCTAGAAGCAGTTTTATAAAACCACCTACAAAGAAACAGACACTGTCATCAAATCTAGGGGAGATATTTTTTAATCTTGGGGAAGAAAGGGAGGAACATTTTTGTCCCTCAAGATCCCAAGCACAGGGCACAGGTGTGTCATGAGTTTACAAGTCCATCCTGGCATGCTTCAGCCCTATCCCCATTATCGGGGTGTCTGGGAGCCTGCATCAGCCCAAGCCAAATTCCCTCCTGCAAGATGGGCAGTCTGTCTTGCCTGAGCAGGTGAGCCCATCACCCCTTGGGAAGATCGTTGTGTCAAAGTGCTTTTAGGCATCCTCAAAGCTTATCACAGGATGGTTTGTCTGTTCCTCAGGGTGAATGGAGGTTTTGAACTAGATGGGGTTACGTGACTGAGTTTGGGTTTCAGCTTCTAACCCGAGCCATGCCATTAGTTACACACTTAAAGCACAAATAAGCCAATGCTCAGCGTTTGTGCATATGAATACCTGGGAGGAAACTTGCTAAAGAGCAGGATAAACCCCATGATCAGACTGCAGCATGCACACACGCACATGCAACTGGAGACAATCTACCAGTTGTTCACTGTCACCCCATCAGAAGAGGCGGTTCCCAGGCCCATGGGTGTTCATGGCTCAGTCTTCTTGCTAGGACACCAGTGTTGGTATGTCAAGACTGTAGCTTAGATGCATGGTCCAGGGAACAGTTCCTGGTGCAGGCTGCTCCTTCCAGCCAGCACATCACCACTGCCAAGTGGAGCATGTTGC
Organism: Dromaius novaehollandiae; assembly: GCF_036370855.1. Classification (NCBI taxonomy): domain Eukaryota; kingdom Metazoa; phylum Chordata; class Aves; order Casuariiformes; family Dromaiidae; genus Dromaius; species Dromaius novaehollandiae. The sequence continues at coordinate 114,895,380 of NC_088100.1, read as the reverse complement.
TCATGTAGTGGCTGTACTGTGGTCAGGCTACCTGCAGAGGTATCTATTCATGTCATTAAATGCCAGGGATTTTTTTAATTAAAAATCAATTTGTCTGCCAGGTATTAGCCACATGATGGTACTTCAAGGACAGATGGGATACGTGCTAGCCAGCACCAGCATATCCACCACTCACTGCAGCTCCAGCCCATGCCAAGGGCCAGCCTAGTGCCCCAAAGCTCCTTCTATCTACGCACTGATTTGCACACAGGTTGCTGGATATACAAAGAGCAAAAGCTTGGGCATGCAGCTGAAATACAAGACATATGTAGCCAAAGTTTTTCCAGAAGAAGCAGAGAACTACCACTGGTGTGGGAAAGAGCTGCTGTCATTCTGCCTATCTTAGAATATTTTATACCCGTGAGAGCGGGCTAAGCTCACAGATTTGTCTATGACACGTCTTCCCTTTCCAGGAGGAAAGGATGCAGGGACAGTGGACAGCAAGGATCCTAGGCAAAATAAGCTCTCTCTGTAGATACCAGCAATGGAAATAAAGGTATTGAAAGACTGAACCTATCTACCCCTTTGGCTAGCTCAGTAGCAGGCTTTACAAGGTCTGTGTCTCTTGTAGCTGTGGTAAGCAATCCAGTTCTGGGGTGGTAAGTCACCCCTTTGCATCTTTAGTTTTCACTCTAGGTTGAAGTCTGTCCCTGACTGCATATCTATTTGGACATAAAGGAAATGCCTTTTTGAAAAGCCTATCTATTATGAGATTTTTCAATTCAAGTGTGTGTCTGCATATCCTTTTCTTGGATCAGAGTAGATCAAACCATCCTTGAAAAGCCCTTAGATGACAGGGCTAAAAGTTCAGGCCCAGTGAATTAAAAGAATCTTGTCATTGGCTTCAGCGAGTCCAGAATTTCATTTGTTTTGAACTATTTGACTTACACATACATATGCTAATTAGCCAGTCTTCCAACATTAGAAATCAAAAGACTTTATTTTGTCACCAGGAAAAATTAAGTAACACTGCTTGATGAGTAATTCAGGTCAGACTAATGCTTACTTCACTTTATCCTGTTAATGTAGTTTTCAATAAACCATCAATAGATGCAAAGATAAGCATTGAAGAAGAGACAGAACGAAGGCCATGCATCCTTAATTTGGCCCTCTTGTATATCCACATCATAATACAGTTATTTCAAAAATACAGTATTCCCCTCCCTCAGCCTTTTGCCTCTTTCAGTACACCAGACATATTTACTTGCCTTGTTCTTGCACTGCTATTGCACTCCCGCACTGCTGACAGTCTTTGAAACTGGATATCTTACCTCCCTGTGAGCTTTTGCAAAGGTGCATAACATATCAACTGCTTTCACATGCAGAGATCCATCTCATTTCACTAGCACTGCAGGAGATAAAGCTGGGTTGTTTATGCCCATTTCACAGATGGTGAAGACACAAAGACACAAAGGTGAAGGTGAAAAGGATCTACTAATTGATAAGACTGCAAGAGCTTCTTCTTCCCACTAGAAGAGTATATAATCAGGTATATGAATCTATATGATTTTCTAGGCTCAAAGCCAGCTCTCAGGGACGTTTGAATGCCCAGTACTAGCTGACTCCTGCGACTCAGACACACCAAAAATGAACAAGTAACACAAGAGATCACCTCTGAAAACCATCAGGGGACCCATGGGCCCTTTTATGGGGCTTGCCCATGCTGTGGCAGCAAGAGGAAAGGAAGGCACCTCTCTGTGTTCAACTCTTCTCGTCCTAAGACCACCCACCCTCTGCCTACAGTCCTCTGGCTCACTCACAGCATACTCTCTCACAGCCACTGCAGCTTGTGGAGCAGGATCCCTACAGAAAAAACACCCATGCTACTCTTACGATCACTTAGCAGAGGGTCTGCTCTGCACACTGACACTGAGTCAGGGGGCATCGACTGGAAATGAGGTTTTTTTCTGTAACTATTGCCTTTATATAATCAATGGACACAAGAGGAGGAAGTCTTGTTCAGCCCAGAGCTGAAGCATGCCTAGAATGGACTGTGGCTTTGGTGCTGCAAGGCCATTTTGTGCCACTTACAGTTTCTCAGAAGTGCACACATTTAGACATACTTTCATAGGGATATGCCTTTTATCTTCCATAACATCAAGGTGATGCTCTCTCTGCCAAAGCTAGAGTCATGAAGGACAGAAATGTAGGACTACTATAGACTTTGATACCCCTTCCCCAAACAATCTTCAGAGGAAAAACAGCATGTGAAATGTGACCCCCCAAATTAAAATCTGCACAGTAAAAAGCAGCTGAGGTCAAGATCTTTGAGTGGAAGCAACAGGCTGCCTTCATAATAAGAATGCCACCAGCCCTGCCTGGAATATATGAGCAGTAAAGAGACATCGGCTTGAAAGAATCAGCAAGAAATGCAGAGCTGCAGAATATAAGCAAGCTGGAGCAGAGCTCTTTGGTTATACTGCTGCTTCATCACTCAAAGTGAGCCGCAGGTGAAATGAGGAGATGTGAGCACAGGCTCACAGAGCACACTGGGAGCATGCATGCTCCAGCTGAGGCATCCCCTTTTCATACACATCTCTTTTGAGTTTGCTGCTGGAATTTGCAGTAACGATGATATGAATAAGGAAAAAATCCTGTCCTAATGAAAACAGATTTGTAATCTTGAGCTGTACTTGCTAGAGCCTGCTCCCTCCCTCTTTAGAAAGCAGGAGCCACCAGTGGAGTAATATGAAATAGCAACCTACAGCTTTTCGTGATTACATGGTGATGGGTTTGGCCATGTGCCAATGATGATCAGGACAGAGGAATGCTTTTACAACCCTTTATCCAGGGGAGGATGTCAGCCCACAATAGCTGCTCTGATGTGTTCTATGACACCAGAAAAGCAACTTTTTGCTAGAACTAGCCTCAAATAGCCTATTCTTTCCACACACAACAATCAGAGAAGAAGCTGAAGGGCCTTAAGTCGGCATCAAAAGAAACTGTCCTCAGTTTGCTATTGATCCTGCTTTCATGAGTCACAAGTTACCATTTCCTTGTTCCACATTTCAAGCACACAACTGCAACTGATAGACACTTCCCAGGTGCTGCCACAGGGCACCACAAGCCCAGGCAGGGTGCTTCATCCATGCACAGCACCATAGGGACCCCGTAACAGCGTCATTTATGCAACTGCTCTTGAAAGAAAGTGTCAGGAACAATTGGCAATATCATGGGGTCACACCAGCAATCCAACAGGAACTGTAGTCTTTCCATGTGCTCCCTATAGGTTGCGAAGTTGTGACTTTTTTTGTTTTAGGGGACCACTGCAGGGTGGGAGTGTTAAAATGACACACACCTGTCTGTCTGTCTGTTCTTTAATTACAAATGAGCTGTAAGACTATCCTTAGTCAGGCTTCATTTTAACTGACAGTATCACTATCACACCTTTCTGTCAATAGGGAAGAGCTATCATGGAGTCCTTTATTAAATTTCACTAACAGCAACTTTAGATAAGATGATGCTGGGTTGTAAATTTTATTAAATGAATTACTGAAAATGCTCAACAAGAATTATTTTTATTTTTCCTCAGAATCTACCAACAAGCCTGACCTTAGCCATTAAAATTTCACCTTAGAGTATGTCTAGTAATCTCCACAATTTTCCTTGAAAGCAATCCAACAATCAACAATTTAAACAGGTTCCATTAGCAACTACCGAAACTATGCAAAATAAGTTTGATGCTGCTAAATGATTTACCTCGGAAAACACCCCCAGAACTGTATTGGACATGACTGTCTTCCCTCAATGCCATATTCGAGAGTGCAAAATTACTCAGGGTGGCTTTATTCAATCTGGACACACATTCGTTCTTTTAATTCGCCAGTGGTTTTCAGAATAATCTACTCCCATGTATGCATGTTGGGAAAATCTCCAGTTGACATGAATTTATTTTACAGTATGACATAGATGAAACCTTATTCCCTAGCTCTATCAAACTCTTGACAGAATTTTCCATGGCTCTTCCATAAAGCACCATGTTGCAAGAACAAGGAATAGCTCTGAACAGAGCCGCTCGCCTACAGGGCTCTGCATCTGGTCTGCGTTTCTAGTCACCCTTTCGAGAAGTCACAAGCACCAAGTAAACAGCAGAAGTGACTAACTGAAGAGCTGTCTCACTTACCTGTTGAAGACAAGACCACAGGCAGTGGGTGAGGGATGGCATTTTCAGAGAGGCACTTAGGACACAAACAGCAATGTCTCGGAAACATTTGCTTAAGACAAGACACAGAGATGCTTAAGACAGAAGAGCAGAGGGAAGAAGAATGATGACAGGCACACAGAATATTTGAAAAAACAGAGTATCTTAAATTCAGTGCCAAAAAGTGCAGCAATCTAAATAACTGGTTCAGCTACCAAGTCATCACACGTAATATAACTTAACAACCACAGCTCCTTGATTTGAATAATTAAGTGACAATCACAGCTTTAATTACTGTATTTTTAAAAATTAATTCATAGTTCTCATGGAAAATGAAGACAGTTAGAAAAGCTGAAATGCTACCTTACTCCCAAATCAAAAACCAAAATGCAAAGAAATGAGAACCAAAACTATATTTTAAAATATCTCTGCATCAGGCATAGAATAAGATGATGAATTCAACTATGTCAGGTAGGTAACACCTGCCTTTCCATCAAACAAAACAACAGCTTACGTTGAACCAAAAGGGGTGCCAAAAAATCTGGCAGCCGAGCTTTCTGCCCCAGGGATCTTTCCTGTCTTCACAGCTTTGCTGACTCCATTGCTTTTCCCACTGCAATTTCCAAGTGTTTCCAAGCTGAGAATTTTTTTCAGCACTAGAAACACCATGGGCGACCTTTAAAATAACTGGAAGAGATCTATATTCTGTTCGTTTATGCCATAATTTAAAATGTGCTTGCCCTACTCTTTGCCTGGTATGTCAGGACAGTGTTTCCCATGGGGACTTCCAGGCATGACCAAGGTCTGACTGATCACAACCACTGTATGGTCCTTCTCTACAGTCAGTGCCTTCTCTACAGCCAGCTCAAGCAGCAGCAAAGACAGAGCTCATGTCCCCATCTCCTCTTAGTGCTCATACAGGAGCAGATGACCTAGCTGAGGAACCACTGTGATCTCTCCAGAACAGGTGTGTAAATTCATCAAATGCAGCAACACCTAAAAAAACTCCACGCATTAAAATGAAATTGTGGGCAGCCCCTTGAGTAAATTTCTGGGGTTAGGACAGCAAGTATTTGCTACCAGCAGGAGCCGTGGAGCTGCCTGAAGCAGCATCTGCTTCCCCTGGGATGAGACTGGGAGGATTAACGGCACTTTTAATTTTGGCTTCTCTGCCCTGCAGAGCAGTTGCCAACAGACAGGGCAGATGGTCAGGCACCTACAGACAAGCCCAGAACACCACTTACATGATGTCTACGGTGCACATTCTGGGAGAACCTGAGTGCAGGTCTTCATGTCAGGTGCAAGACATCCCTTGCAGACGTTGACTCACCACACCCGCAGAACTGGCAGCTCTGCAGAGAGAAAGGTGAAGACTCTAGTTCTGGGTCTGGAAGCAGTCCAGCTGTTCAGGCTTAAAAATGATCCAGCCAAAAGGAAGGTATATTAGATCAGGATCCACTGTTCAAATGTGGTTAGACTGCGTCTAGCTGTGGGCCAGCAGGGCTATGCTTTTTCATGTAGAGGCATTACCTTGGGTCTCTGTACAATGTGACTATACTTGCAGTATTTCTTCAGCAAGTTGGCACAGTCAGACTAAAAAAAAGAGGAGACTCAGACATCTCTGTGTTCTTTGTGACTGCAGGAATCCACACAAATTTCTTGCTTCCACTTTCATTACTCTGATTTGTAAAACCGCCATCAGTTGTTCTGCTCTAACCTCCAACTACTGCCGTCTGGCAATCAGCCACTCTTCTCCTCGGTATTTACTGTGCCCTATGCTGGTTTCAGCCCCTCTCCCTTGGATGTATATTGCATGTGCGGAGCAGAACAATTCACACAGCACTAGGTGAGTGGGCTGCGCTGCTTCAAAATAATAGAATAATAATACGAGGTATTCAGACTACGTTTTTAAGCTCTTCCAGTGAACAAGAAGCCCTGGTATTTGACATTTAATCTCCTAGGAATGAAGACTACAGTTTTTCCTGTTTATTCTTATGCCTTTTGCCAGAAGCTGACAAGCTCCTGTTTAAGAAAGGAAGAAAGAGAGAAAAACAGAAAGAACTGGAAACTCTCTCAACTGTTTCCTTGCTACTGGTTCAGACTTTTTTAGAAGAAGCTCTGAGTGCTGAAGTCTCAGCCTTGTCCTCCTTCATTTGCATCTGAGTAAGGAGGGTGTCAGCAACAGTGTACATCCAAAGATGCCTTTGGACAACTCTGAAATACTTCTTCCTTTTCTTCTCATTTGTTTACTTTTTCCTCCTCCAAGGAGGTCAGCTTCAACTACAGTCAGCCAAACTCAATACTGTCAGGTAAAAGACAATGCTATTGAAACCATAGGATTGGCTTTCATGGAGAACGATTTGGTATCTGAAAGACAGGAAAGGAATAAGGCCAGCACCTAGGACTGGGTAGGAATGCATAACCAGATTGTGAGAACCTGAGGGGGGAGATGCCAAATGAAGTCTGCCTGAAATGCTACCCCAGATCAAGGGGGGAAACGGCTTTATTTCAGCTGGAAACTTCAGCCAAGTCTCCTCAGCGCTGCAGTTCCACTGGGACAGAAGCAACGCACAGCGATCCACAAGCCCCGAATCCCACCACCTTCCCTGGCTGAACAGTTCGAGCTCTTAACTATCCTCCAGCAGTCTGCAACCCCCAGTCTTTACTTCCCCCAAGCAGACACATGCTGGCTCCTCACAAATCTAGAATTCATTCAGCCAATCCCTTGGCTCAGCATCTTCCCACCTCTGCTGCTCCTGCTGCTGCTGTCACTCTGAGAACACTTCTGCTTTAAACACAGACATTCTAGCTACTGCTTCTTTTATTCTGCCTTATACCCAAATCCTCTTTCCACTGTATCTCAGTTCCACACCCGAAAACCTGAAGGTGCAGTGCTAGCAACCATCCCATGGCAGAAACTGAAACCTTCCTTCATCCAAACTGTGGCGTAATCTCAAAGTGGCCGTCAGGTTCCTGCACCCTGGCAGGCTGCACGGGGCTGCATTGACAACCAAGTCCCAGATGTCTAGGGAGTCACTACAGAAAACAGCTTTATACTGAGCTCAGATTTAGATTTGTATATAGGTTTAAAAATGTGAAAACATTTCTGCATAATTCAGAGTCTGAATTACCTGCGATTCATGCCATCCTTCCATCATCTTTCCCTGAACTGCTGAAGTGCTGTGATTTTTGTCTATCTGGTGCTAGGTGTCACTCTAATTACAGCAAGCTATAGCCGACTCTGGCAGGGCCAGCACAGACTGTCCCAAGTGGTTTAAGCAGGCCTTGCTTTGGGCTCCATCTGATCTCTGACTCCCCTGAGGGAGCTGAAGTTGCAGCAGTGCAGCTGCCACAGGATCTGTCGTTCACATGCCATCGTCTCAGGGATTTGAAGCCCACAAATGAATTTCAACGTTTAAACTGTCCAGGCTCATCTGCATTGCAACTCTAATACTCTTCAAGCGCCCTCAAATTTCTAAATGCTTAAAGCTATTACAATCTCTTTGTTATTTTACATTAGCTATCCCATTAACTATTTTCTGACTTTGATGTAATCAGCGTTTTACATTATTTGGAGATTAATTCCAGACAATGAGTCCAAATGGCCTGCCTTTCCTATGAGCAGACCAGCTTAGAAAAGGGGAGCCTGGACAGCGAGGCACAATAACCCAAACTGTCTACAGACCAAGAATGCAGCAGAGACAAGAGATGGACAAAACAGCAATGGGGAGATAGGCTACGTAACAGCCCAGGAAAGCTGGGCAGCCCACCAAGCAGCTGTCAAAGCACTCAAGCTGCCCAAGAGCTCTCCTGAAGGCTTCATCTTGCTGCGCTCATTTTCACACCTGCATGCTAAAGCCCAAGTCTTGGCACAGGTACAGCACATGCATGCTGCAGGGTATCTGGGCATCCTGTTGGAGCCGGGCATGCAGCGGGCACACAGTTTACACTTTGCTCACAAACCAAAAATGTGGAGGGGAAGAAGTATGTTCTGCAAGGCTATTTCATCTTATTTAAAACATACATAGTAAATGACCAAAACCAATGACCGTTCATCGTCGTATTTGTAATCTGCCAAACTCAGGGACACAAAGTGATGAGTTTTCAAGGATTCTGCTCTTTCAGCAACAAGCATTTAGAATCCCTGTTGGAAAAACCAGGGACTAAGTAAAATTTGATGGGCACACAGAAGAGGAACTACCATGACTTTCACAATTAGCACAAAACAGTTAAAAATGAAATATTAAAATAGGGAGCATGAATCTACAACCCTGGCTATATGATCTGTGTCCTGTGACAAGAAAATCTAATCATCCTGTGTGATTAATCATATCTGTGCAGTGACAGTTGCTCAGGCAGGTCCTAAGGGAACTTCTCCTGGGTGTTCTCAGTTGTAGTGGAGACTTTTTGCAAGCTCCTCACAGCGAGTAGTGCTAGAACAGCTCTTAGAAGAAGGCTTGAGGCAGTTGGGCTGTTCCTTCTCACTTCCCTTGACTGCAATTAGTGGAAAAAAAGTTGGGAACAGAGAGTAGAGCAAAGTGGCAAGAATAAGCCATTGCAGGTACGTGGACAAAACTCCTCACAGTCTTTGAACTGTTGTGCTGACAAATAAAAACCCTTTATGGCAATTGCAAGTTCTGGGCTCACGTGCCACTGTATGTTTGTGTCCCGCGGGCTCTTCCATCCACCATGCCTTTAAAACATGAAGGATGTGGCAGATGAAATGCCCAGATGTATTGGCTGGATGAGAAGGGGAGGGCACCCAAGAGACTTGTGAAGATGCCTGCTGGACCAATATGCTTCCAGCAGCTAGGAAATACAAAAGCATGTCTGAAAACCAGCTAGTGCTGCCAGTACAGGGGAGCATTGCAAAGCAATGGGGTGGGGAAGGGAGGACAAGTCTGATCTCTGTAGACAGCCTTCCCAAGAGTGAGTCAGTGCCATCTCTGCTGTAAGCAAACGGTTGTATCAAATGTGTTCGGCAGTCCAAGAAACAACTTCCTAAGATGCAGAGTACCCTTCCAGCAGCTAACAACCAAGCTGGGTGCGTTGCATGTTAAGGCAGCTCAGAGCACACTTTACAGCCAAGGATTTAGACAAAACTGTATAGAAGTAAGCACAATCCAAAACTGCCACTTTTAATTGATCTAGGAAACAAACACTGATGTGCAATAACGGTGCCAACCCAGCAAAGCACTTAAACGTGCCTAACTTTAAACACACAAGCAGCCCTGCTGACATCACTGGAGCACAGATTATCTTTGGGGAACAATATGGTAGGCAAATAACATTCAGAAATAAAGCAGCCAGAAAAATACCAGCACTGTGTTACTGACAACATGATTAGAATATGCACCTTCCCAAGAACAGAATTTACATTAAAAATCTAATCATGATTATTCTGGCCTTAAAGATTAGCAAGTCCTTCACAAAGCAGAAGTGCACTCCCCTGTCTTGGAATATTTTCACAGTGAAATGAGCATGGGGACAGAAAAACAATCAATTATCAGAAACTGCTGTACAGCTACCTCTGTTCAACCAGAATTACAGTTCACTGGATAGCCTGTCAATTAGGGCAGATTCGGGGATGTTTAGGCTTGACTTTGACAGTTCCTGACCTTTGAGTGCTTATTTGAAGCCCCAGAAATGTACATGAATGTTGTCATTAGCATACAGCTTCCCAGGTTGTGGTTGGTATTCTGTATTTTCATGGCTTTTTTGTTTGTTTGCTATAAAAGAAAAAATGCAGAGTAAGCAATTCCTGTCTCCAGGCATCTGAAATTGTGCTGGCTTGCGAAATTACAAAACAAATACAGTGTGTGAATTCCTGAATCAGAACACATCTGGCTGGACACTTTTATGGAACAGCTGATGTTCTACCAAAGCCACCGACACCCCGGGATCATTACGCTGATGCTTCATAAGCACCAAAGAAAATAAAACCATTAGACCGAGACTCCAGAATTGTCACTGGGATTTGGAAACACTCAGCTCACACGGTCATCTCAGTTTTGAAAATGTTGATCATAACCTTCACTTGGCATCTTGTCTACTAAAAATAACCAGGCTTACAGAAGCTCTTGGTTTAACTGTCAGTAACTCTTTGGTATTCAATGAACTGATGCTAATAGCAGCCAGGTTATGCAGGTGTCATCCAGATTCATGATCACTTGGCTACATCAGTTTCTCAGGATGTGTATCAATACCAGACCAGTCCCAAGATGCCACTGCCTCAGTGAAATTGCATGGGTGAAAGCTTATGTGCAAACTGCAGCTTCCTGATCAACGGCAACAGGGCAAACGTCTTGCTCCTAGCAGGAAACATTTTTTGACACAATCAAAACAGCTGCAAATGCATGGGCCAACCTAAAAAGTGAATTCCATGAAATAGTGATGAAACATAATGTATCTTTATGATTACATCTCTAATTATCTGTTTGGGAAAAAAAAAAAAAAAAAGGGAGACAGAAAGCCAGCCTTCCACCCCTTGCCGGCACTACAGGTACAGTGACACAAGGGGAGGTTCACCTCCATCCCTCAGTGCCTGCCCTGCACCTCATCCTTCATTGCCTGTTCCCATCTGCTAACAGAGCCTGTCTTCCCCTCACCACCTCTCAGTTTTCTCCACCTCACTTTTAAACATCTTGTCTGAGGTATGGGTTATACATGTGCAAATATGGTAATCTATTCCCCTGAGTGCCAGTGGTTTCAGTCTCCTCTGCCCACGTTTGAACCTGCTCCTCTACAGAGTAAATATTTGCAAAGTTGACACGTGAGACCATCTTATGCAATAACCTTTTTAAAGCCGCTTCTTTCTATTTTGGCTGCTTTCTTGCCACACACAGTTTGTACGCACAGCATGAATGATTTGTTTTTCCAAGTATAGGACCCCAAAGCTTGTTCAGATTTTTCTTTAAATTTACATTCCAGACACACAATGGATCTGCCTGCTTGGTCAAAACAGAAGCAAAGCTATCTCGTCGGTTTTCCATCCCAACACTATCATCAGCATAACTTAAGGCGCTTAAACTGGCCCATTTTAAGTAAACATATTTAGCAAATCAGAGTGAGTTACATACTTCAGACATTCATCTTTTTGGTCTTTGCATATAAAACCGAGACTTAAAATTTCCATTCCAAGATTGCAAAGTGAAAACGATATACATAACTAACATAGCTATAAGAGGGAAATTAGAGTAATTCTTTACTTTGATAGATTAATGAATGTACATTAAAAGGAAATTCTTGGGGATGTAAAGAAGTCCAAGAAAAAAAAGATGTGAAAAAGACAATTGCTGCAATCAGTCTTGCAACCTATGCCCAATATTGGCAATATTGCTGAAATAAACCACCACTGAAGTTAGCCAACAAAAACCTATCTGAAAAGGGCCAGATTCCTTAAAAGCACGTTCACTAACATACAAATGACATTTTCTAGGCATCCAGACAGCCATCTTCATGTGTACACCCAAGAGAAAACCCTTGTTTGCACATGTTGCCTGTGTTTTTGGTCTTTGCCTTTTATGAAAAAGCATGCTGGGAGAGACTTTCAGGCAACACAGCATCCCAGATCCCCCAAATTCTTCCTTTACTTTTACTCCTGCAGGGATTTTTTCACAGACACCTGCAGGAATAAGCACAGATCCTTTGCAAATCAGAGTAATGTAGAAAACAGGGCTAAATCAGAGCTGAGGTCACCCCAAGGCAGAGTGAACTGTGCCTATGTAAAATATAAACTCTACCTATGTTAAAAAACAAAATTGTCCTCGCTCCTCTTCCAGGCTATATTCCTGTTTGCGCATCTCAGGATGATATTTTGCCTTTTGCAAAACACTACACCGCTGCTGACTTGAACTCAGCCTGTGATCAGCTATAACCTTCAGGTCCCTCTGGGAGGACGAGCTATGCAGTCAGCCCTTTGCCTGCTTGATTATGCCTCAGCATAGCACATGGTACTTTTTCCCCTTGAGTTTCGTCTTGTCTTTTTCAGGCCATTTCTCCAGTTTATCAGGATTTTTGAATACCAGTCCATTCCTACAAATGTACCAAGGCCCTTCAAAGCTTCACATTACTTGCACATGCAATAAGCATATTAGCTCTTACACCACCCACATAGTAACTAAAATATTGAGCAGAACTATACCCAGGCAGATCTGTGCAAAACCTCAATCAACACATCATTCCAGTCTGGTGTGCAACTGCTGGTAACTAACCCCTTGACATGGATTGCCAAACAATTCTACACTCACCTAACAGTTGCTTCCGCTAGATCATGTGTCCTTATATATAAAGCATCATACAAGGTGGTGTCAAAAACCTTTTTAAGGTCAGGATGTATGTATGATTTCTACTGCTTCTCCCTTAACCACATGTTCTGTTACTCTGCAGAAAGAAATCAGAGTGGTTCGATGTGTCTTATTCTTGAAAAAAACCTCTTTGGTTCATATCCTTGGTAAGGTTTACATCCTTACACGTAATTCGTTTTAGTCCCAGGATTCTTCTACAAAGTAAAGCTAAGCTGGCTGGTTTACAGTTTCCTCTTTTTTTCCCCTCTCTTTCCAAAGTCTGGCCCCATATCTACTCTTTTCTATCTTTCTGATATCTCCCCCATCATCCAGGCCCTCAAAGTTATCTGCTAATGGTTCTGAGATAGTTTGGTCCAATTCTTTGGGTATCACACCATAAAGTTCATCAAGTCCAGGTTCAATCTGAAGGCTTCTGAATTATCTAATTACTTTGTCACTAGCTTTTTCCCTAACTCGGGCTGAGATTGTCACTATTGTGACACTATATGGATTAGTCATGTGCTTGCCAATGACCATTTTAGTGAAGACTGAGGCAAAACAGATGCTCTGCTCTCTCTTTGGTCTTCCTGGTGCCATCTTTTTATGTCCTTCCTTCTCCACTGCCAACTGGACTAATACTTTCTTAGCCCTTCCCTTGCTAACAATGTGTTTATAGAGTTCCTTAGTGTTACTTTTTTCTCTTGATAGTTGCTTATCATTCTCTGCCTTGGCCATTTTGATTTGGTCAAAACATTATTCTTTATTTGGTAAATGTATTAAGACGTAATTTCCAGTTCTTGTGAAAGTTTTCCTTGCATTTGCAATCAACAAATATCCTTGTCATTCAGCCAAGTTGTCTTCTGTAATATTTTTGTCTTTCCCCTCCACTGGGATCATTTCCATTTGACAGCTTAGTATTGCTTCTTTGAGGAACTGCCACATCTCTAGAACCATATTTTCTCTTAGTTTTGTCTGTCTACGAAGATCAGTATTTTTGTTTAACTGTTCTTCCTCCTCCTTTTTCTTAAGATTGTGACCTTTATCATTTCATCACATCACTCACCCATGTTACCTTCCACCTTCATATCCCTATCCCCGCTGGTCAGCACTGAAAATAGCCTCCCTGTCGGGTGCTTTTTCCATCTTGTGTATCAAAAGACCATCACACTTCAAAAACACTTTACGCCCTTCTCTATTCCTTTCAGAATAGAAATCTGCATAATTAACACCTTCCAGTGGAGCTTCCTGTCTGTAATCAACCCTGTCTCCATCACTCTGTTTTCTTTCATTCCTTAACCTGTGGGCTCTCAGCAGATAAAATGCAGTCTGTATTTTGGATCTGTAAGCACGTGTGAGTAACCTTGACATACAAAGCTACATTCATTCCTCTTTCCCCTCATTACCCATCTTGAGCAGTGGACCCCTTTATGCTCCCTTTGCCTGAGTTATCCCACCAAGTTATCTGTTACACAAATTAAGTTCTGCTTTAGAGGTTGTATTAAGACTTTCATCTCCTCTCCTCTATTCCCAAGCCTTTTTGCCTTGTTATAAAACATTTACAGTGTTTAGGGGATTGGCCCACTAAGTTTTGTTGTCCCACCTAAGGTGCCAAGAACTGCCCAAATTCCCCTAGTTTACAGGTGCTGATACCTATCCTTTTCTCTGCTTGTCGTGTGTCCTATGGACTTCAGCTTAAAGGCCATCCTCAGTAGGTGGAGAAACCAGTGCTCTGAGCTTCTTGTTTCTGGTGAGGTGCAGAGTGACACGCAACATTTTGCACTAACCATGGCTGAAAGCACAGGCTCTCGGGAGATGCACTTGGAGCACAGCAGGCTCCTCTTTCTCCTGTCCACCTAAAGAGGCAGTCTGCATATAATATCCCCAATGTGCCTGGCAGCATGTCTACATCTGGGACACACTCACATAGGTGGGCTTTCGCAGGGAACTACACTTGCCACCTGCATGGATCTGTTCCTAAAGGATCACTATAAGCTTGTGCTCCTGACAACCCCTTGAGGACCAGCATGCCTTACACTAGCAGGTGCTTTCTGAAAAGCACTCCTTGTGTTGGGCTACCACCAGGCAGCCCCAGATGTGGCCTCCTTGTGCTAGTCTTGCTACAGCTCTGTTCCAAGATATCCCTGCTGTCCCAAGAAGACTGATAAATCACTTACTTTCTAGAAACAGAACAGGCTCCTACTTACAGAGTTTAAGTCCCGTGAGCCTCCCAACGGAGGCCTTACAATTGCCTCTACTTTTCTTCTGGAAAGATGAAACCAGATTTGTTTCAGGACCTAACAATGATCTTGTTTTTTGGCCACTAATTTCACAACAGAAAGCACTCTGCCTCTACCAAGCCACATGGATACTGCATCTACAGTCTTCCTAGCATTTTCTGCTAGAGGGGAAGCCAGGCCAGGAAATCAAACCTGACGGCTCACCACATAAACACTATTTAAAGCTCGCTCATTGTCATTGATTACAGCATGAAAACATTTGGATCATCTCCAGCAATTACAAACCATACTCTGAGCCGGCTGAAACCCAGAGAAGACTGCAGAAAGAACCAGATGTAGCAAGCTAGATCCTCAACTGATGGGAAGCAATACGGCTTTATTTAAATCAATAGCACTCCAACAATTAACACTAACTGAGGCTCTCTAATTGACTTCAGTGGTCTGCTACAAACTGACACCAGCAGAAAATCTGTCACAACACTTCTTTTAAATTCAGTGCTGAGGGCTGAGATCAGTGAAACTGAAATTTGTGATTATTCAGTGTTGCCTAGATAGAATGCATGCTTCATTTGTCCCCCAAATTTTAACGGCTGAATTTCACAGATGAAGCTCAAGAGATGTTACCTCTTTTTTAGTCACCTATATAGTCCTTCTCTTCAATTCTTTTTCGCATTTTGCCCAGAAGAGCATCTATGATACAGGAGCTCAGTGCTGTTCAATGGAATTTAACCTAAAAGTTAGAGCTGTCAGGATCCTGATCCTTGGGAAATCTATGCACACAGTTTGCTTTGAGCACTTGAGCAGTCTTGGTAGGGTGGAGGACTGAGGACAAAACTCTGATTTGCAGCAGTGCAAAGTGACCCAGCAGTGCTAGGTCATGGTGGGTTGCCGTTTCCACTACACTTTCACTTCCAGATTTCTATTTTGTTCATCCAGTTTTGTTCTAGCTGGTTTCTGTTTAGATGCTTAAAGACATCTGTAGTTTGGCCACTAGTTAACTATATGCACTCACTGAAAAACTACACTTAACTGGAGGAGTACCGTAAAACTTGAAATCTTGTTAGCTGACATGAGGGAACGTACTAATGTTATGATGCGTGTGTTCACCACCACAATGTGTGTATCTTGCTTTATTGGCTGACAGTGAGTTATGAACTAATACATGACTTTCATTTACATGGCTATAAAAAGGTCTTGGAGAAGCTATAGTTTTTATATATATGTGTGTGTGTGTGTGTGTGTGTGTGTGTGCACGCACATATATATGTATCCATATACATACACATATGTACACATACATACACACACCCCCACATGCATACGCACATACTATGTATGACCATCTTCATTTGTCCTACACAGAGGAGCCTTATCATAAAGGTGAACCAGTCCATTTGATTTTATACTATGATTATTGGGAGAAAGTGAACAATTATCACATGCATAAGAAACAAAGTGCACTGCAAGTTTCTCTACAGTTACGTGTTTTGCTTTATAGCGACAGACAGGCTTAAAGCCTAATCTCTGGCATAAAAATCATATCAATCAATGTCAGCATAATATTCATATATCAGAAAGACAACACTGCCTTTAAATAGGTACCAGCATTCGCAGAAGACAAGGTGCTTCCAGAACTCCATCTCCGAAGAGCCTTTTATCTCTCTCAGAAACTGAAAGCCCCTAAATATAGGACTTCTATTAAAAATTCATGAGCTCCAGCAGATACTTATCAAAGCCATGGAAATAGGATATTTCCATCACGGTGAATGGCTTGACATTCATTTCTAATAAGCAAATGTGCACTTTATTACCATTTTAGAACAGAACATTGCTGCTGATACTCAAGGAACATAGAGAGCATTATCACTAGGAGTTAGCATTAGCTTTGCTACAGTACACACACATTATTTCTGCCATCTGGATGCCTCACGCTCATTAGTTCACAAATGAGGGTGCTGATCCCAGCCTTGTGGAGCACGCATAAGGAAGTCTCCTAAGAAGGTTTGAGTGCCGCTTCCTGGAGCTGGAGTTTTGTTCTGGTGTTCCTCTTGACTAACCTGTGTCCCAGATGACATTTGTAACATGCCTTCTACAAAGCTGCTGAGCGCTTTTCCCGGAGCAGAGTCATGTTGCAGAATAGGAATGACTGCTGCAGCGTCACAATTCCCCAGTGGCAGAAACCACTGCAAATGTGCAGCACTGCTCTGCTAATTGCACAGTGGCAAATCAGAAGGTACCAAGCAGAGAGCCTAAATCGCAGCACACGTACTGCTACAGTCCCTTAGCAGATGCTGATGCTGATTGGGATGCTGCCTTCATTATCAAAGGCAGTTCCTTTCACCCCTGCTTGCAGTCTCCTACAGCACTGATTTAATCTCAAAAACACCTTTGAGCAGGATTCAGGTTTAATCAGAATATAGCCTTACTTTCATACAAAAGAGGTGAAAGAACACTTCCTCTTTCTGTATGGTTTATTTTTTATGTATCCGTTATACACACAAACTTTTATACAACTTCTGTGCTGACATTAAAGAAGCGTTTGCTGCTCTCTCTTCTCATGGGAGAAACAAGCAGGAGAAAGGAAAGAGTAACCCCTCCACTTCCTTTATATGTCATGAGAAAACTGGATACAGAAATTGGGTTGTTTGATTTAAACATTTCCTTGAGAATTCGTTCTTTCCAAAGGGATACTTGAGATAATCTGAACAACAGCTGTTACCTCACATGTGTATATGTGCTTGTCCATCTCTCAACATTTTGGACAAAAGTAAGGAAGCTTTGACTAAGATGCTGTAGGATTACATTACCTGTATAGCCAGTCTGGCCTTAAAATTACAAGCAAAAAATGACAATTATACCATAGCAGAAAAACATTGCTATTGTATAGCTGAGTATTTCAAAATGAGGAAGGGCCAGAATTAAAAGAAGCTGCCTAACCTTAGATCAGTTCCTGTTCATATCCACACCACAATACAACTAACCACACTGTGCAAGAGGTTTGGGGCACAACTGGGAAGGACAGAGATCTCCTGCCCATTTCTTCAGCCTGTTAAGGTCACTCTGAATGGCAGAGAGCCATTCAGCCACTCTTCCCAATTTTGTATCACCTGAAAACTTGCTGAGGGTGCACTGTCTCCCATCATCCAGGTCATTAATGAAGGTGTTAAACAGTAGTGGCCCCAGTATTGACCCCTGAGGGACACCACTAGTGACTGGTCTCCAGCTGGATTTCATGCTGCTGAATCACAATCCTTCAAGCCTGGCAGTTCAGCCAGACTTCAAACCACCTCACTGTGCATTTATCTAGTCTGCACTTCATCAGTTTGTCAATAAGGGCATTATGGAAGACAGTGTCAAATGCCTTGCTAAAGTCAAGATAAACAATATCCGCTGCTCTTTCCTTGTCTGCTGAGCTACTAATTTCATTATAGAGGGCTATCAGGCTGGTCAAGCACAATTTCTCCTTCATAAATCAATGCTGACTTCTTCCAGTCACCTCACTGACCTTCGTATGTTCCAAGATGGTTTCCAGGGTTATTTGCTCCATCACCTCCTCATGGATCAAAATGAAGCTGACTGGCCTATAGTCTCCCAGATCCTCCATCTTGTCCTTTTTGAAGATAGAAGTGACATTTGTTCTCTTCCAGTCCTCAGGAACCTCTCCTGATCGCCGTGATCTGTCAATGATTGTTGAGAGTGGCCTCGCAGAGACATCAGTAAGCTCCCTTAGCTCTCATGGATGCATCTCATCAGGGCCCATGGACTCATGTATGTCCAATTTGTTTAAATGTTCCCTAACCTGATCCTCCTCTCAGGAGCCTGGGACTCCTGAAGGCAAGTCTTACTACTAAAAACAGAGTCAAGGAAGGGATTAAGTATCTCAGCCTTTTCCATGTCCTTTGTCCCCAGGTCCCTTGCCCCATTCAGCAGTGGACCCACATTTTCCCCAGTCTTCCTTTTGCTGCTGATATACCTGTAGAAGCCCTTCTTGTTGCCTCATGTCCCTCACTAGATTCAACTCCAGGTGGGCTTTGGCTTTCCTAACCCCATCCCTGCATGCTTGGACAGTGTCTCCATATTCCTTCTGGGTCACCTGACCCTGCTTCTACACTTTGTAAGCTTCCTTTTTATGATGGAGCTTTGTCAGGACCACCTTGTTCATCCATGCAGGCCTCCTGCTGCCTTTGCTTGATTTCTTGTTCACTGGGATGGACATTCTTGAGCTTGGAGGAACTGATCCTTGAAAATCAACCAGTTCTCCTGGACCCCTCTTCTCTCCAGGACTGTATTCCATGTTTCCCATGGGATTCTTCCGAGCAGGTCCCTGAACAGGCCAAAGTCTGCTCTCCTGAAGTCTAGGGTTGTAATCCTGCTTTATGATTTGCTCCGTCCTTTCAGGATCCTGAACTCCACCATCTCATGGTCACTGCAGTCATGGCTGTCCCTGACTTTAATATCCTCAACCATTTCTTCCCTGTTTTTAAGTGTCAGGTTCAGCAGTGTGCCTCCCCTCATTGGTTCATTGACCACCTGTGTCAGGAAGACATCATCAATGCACTGCAGAAACCTCCTAGATAGCTCGTACCCTGCTGTGTTGCCGCTCCAGCAGATATCAGGGTGGTTCAAGCCCCCCATGAGGATCACGGCCTGTGAATGTGAATCTTCTTCCACCTGTCTGAAAAAGGCCTCACCTACTTCTTCTTCCCGACCAGGCAGGCTGTAGCAGACACCCTACACAGCATCACACACATTTGTCTGCCCTCTAATTCTGACCCATAAGTTCTCAACTGGCTCATCATCTGTCCATAGGCAAACCTCCATGCATACCATCTGCCCCATCCCACTGAATTTGTTGCCATCACTTGTTTGGCATTGACCTTGAGCATAACAGAAAAATACTAATGAAAGTCTTTTGCTGAAGACCAAAATTATGGCAAAAGAACAAGTTTCAACCTTCTAAAGGCAATTCTAACAAACCAGGGAAAGCCAAACATTGTTTCCTGCTTATTTCTAAGGTTAAAAAAAAAAAAGAGAGAGAAAAACTCCTTTCTTGATCATAAATAAATAATTTATACCCCTCACACCATTTTTCTTGAATTTTTAAGTTCTTTACAGCTCACGCCTATAATAGTGTTCCAAAACAACATCATAACATTATAAAGAAGCTTTATGTTCTAGCAGCTGTGGTTGTCATTTGAAAGACATTATTTAAAATGTTTTATCCTTTTCCCTTCCATGTATCTTTGAAGCATCCAAGGAAAAGCTTTTCATGACTGGTGATAGCAACATTGCACTCTTACATAGAAATATTTGATTCTTGGTATTGTTCCCTCCAGGCACCCACTGCCTTCCAAACAACATATAACTGATCCAGTACCACGGACTTAAGGTGACTGGAAAAAAAGTCCTGGCTCAGTAGATGTGTGCCCCTCCACCCCGTGTTATTTCTCTTTGACTAAATTTTATGACTCAACAATGAAACTTAAGGAAGACTGTGAAATCAGTTAGGGATTTGAAAAGTTGCTTCTTCATCTCATCTGTCCTGCAAACCCCACATCTGCCAAAGGCCTGTACAAGGTCTGATTTATAGTCAGCAAGAGAAAGAGGGAAAGAAAACTCTGCAGAAGTGCAGCACTGCCAAGTTAACACTGCAAGAGCAGCCTCAGCTTGAAAAGTCCCTTGTTTTGAGTGCTTGGATTGAGATTGTTGATGCGCAGGCTGGTTTTTTTTTTATCGCTGCTTTGTTGCGTTTAAATACTAGGAAATTCAGAAGTAAAGGGGAGAAGCTGAAGGAAATAATGGTGTAATGAGCTTGCATCACTTGTAAGCTCCACTAAATAGGTCAGTTGAGTTGTAAAGTTCTCTGAACCAAACACACAAATAACTATCTGAGTTTGTTACCAGCTCTACGTGCGTCAACATACATTTAAACCCCATTCAGCAATGTGCTGAGGCATATGCTTACCTTTACGGACATAAATACTCTGGGAGTACTCCCAGGCTTAAGGACTAAGCACATAATCAAAGGTGTTTCTAAATCAGGGTGCACAGGTTATGGTGACATGCTCTCCTAGGCTTGCACATGGCTTTGTTTCTAAACAGCCATAGGTACAAACTCATGGAAATGTAAAGGAAGGGACTGCCAAATCCAGGACTGAAGAAGGCCAGTACAGATGGACCATTCATTACACTCTGCCTAACATTCAGCATCAGTCTTCCTTGATGCAAACTAAATTGCCTGGGTTTTGACCTACCAGCACAGAGAATAACTGATGGGCATCTGATCCCTTATCAGGGAAACTTTTCCTGTGCTGCCTCCCCTCACACACCTTGCTCTCCCCCTTCTTTGTCCCTCTCTTTTTCCAGCCTAAACAAGCCCACAACCTTGAGCCCTTCTTACAGTCTTTTGAAATCCTCCTCATTCTAATGCTAAACTCTGGACTGCCTCCAACTTGTCTATACCTCTGTGTAATGTGATGGCGAAAACTCCACACCACTTTCCAGCTGAGGCCTCACCAGCCATCGGCAGAGTGGAGTAATTACCTCCGATGCCTAACCAGGGAGAGTCGCCAAAGAGGCAGTACCAGTCTACTGGCTATCTTGTTCAGTTTGTGGTCCATCATAACCCATGGATTTTATTCTGGTGTTTGACCAGATCTCACCTATCTTGCTTCCCATGCTGCATTTGTGCCTTTGATTTTTCAGTGCAAACCTTTTGTACATGCATTTATTTATTGATAACTGCATTTTTGTTTTTCATTTTCATCCTGTTCAAACGAGTTCTTCAGTCTATCAAGGTCACTGTCAGTCCAAACCTTGCGCTCAGTGATCTTGCAGCACTTTTGGTGCAATCTGGAAAGTTTGGCGTGATCTGGAAAGTTTGCAAGCATTGGCTGCATCAAAAGCTTGGATGGTGGTGAAGTGCTGAACAGACCCAAAACCCAGGCAGCCTGTGAAAGGCCTCTCCTTGAAATGCTTTTTAGTTTACAGGACACCACTGATAACTACTCTTCAACTGTTTTTTCTTAATCAGTCTTGCACCCACTTCCATATTTCCCTAAATTGCTTATGTCAATGTCACGTGGAAGAGAATCAAGACACCATCTCTGCTTCTTCCCTCCTCTGCTTTGGCAGTTTTCCTGCCAAAAAGGACATTAGAATGCTATGATGTGATGCAGTCTTGGTAAGTCCATGTTGGATGTTTTTGTTACAAACTGATTGTTTAATAATTTGTTCTAGTATCTTTCCAGTCAGCAGAGTTAGGCTGACTGTTTTATAATTCCCTGGGTCCTCCTTTTCCCCCAGTTTGAAGAGATATTATGTTTGCCTTTCTCCAGTCCCGAGAGATTGCCTGCCCTCCACAAATTCTCCACAATAACTGCAAATGGTTTAGAGATAACATCGCATAGTTCATTAAGTATTTCAAAGTGAATTTCATCAGTTTTGAAATCATCTTTAACTTCCGTATTTTGCACGAGGTCTTATACCCTGTTAGAATTAATTACATGAAATATCTGATCATAATTAACCTCTTCTCTGAAAAGTAAAGTAAAGAAAATATTAAACACTTGGGCTCTGTGGTCCCCTGACCTGCTGCAGCTCTATTTGCTCTTCAGTTTTTCAGATATTAGCTCCCCACACTGTATTCTTCCTCTATGCTTGTCTTCAAACACGGGGCCTTGTTTCAGACACCGTATGAGTCCTTTTGATTTTCAGGTCCCTGAGGCTCTTGTGACGCAGTGATCTCCGCCTCTTATCTTCCTCTGCAGTGGGACTGTTAGCTGTTGTGCCTTCAACAGAGATGTCAGTGAACTGCTAATACTCCTTTTCTCCTTAAAATACCTTCCCAATACACCCTATCAATTCTCTGAAGTCTACTTCCTGGAGTCTGTTGCATTCTTGCCCTGTCCTTCCTACTTCTTTTTTTCTCAGATGCACAATCACTTCCACTCAAAATTACCTTCTATCTTGAGATTCTCCAGCAATGGGAATAAAATCTAGAATAGCATCTCCTCTACCAGCTTCCTTTACATTCTGAAACAAAAAGCTGTTCTAAAGACACTTCAAGAGCTAGACAGACTATCCTCATCCTGTGGTGCTCCTTTTCTAGTAGACATCCAGCTAATCCATGACTGTCTCTTCTCCCTCCCTGTACAGCACAAGCACATCCTGCTCCCTCTGTCAGTTGTTCAGAAATATCTGCTTCCTTGTCTTGATTACACAGTAAGTAGTAGGCCTGCTGCTATGTTCACTCTTTTCTCTTTAAACTCCATCCAAAAACAAATCTTCCACCTATTTCCTTCTGGAATTCAAGCCAGCACTTCCCTTTACACTTGTGTCTCCCTCTGGAGCAAGCTCTAGGCTTATGTAGCAATATTGCAGCCTTGCAATTTATCAGCCCAAGTCCTTTATAGGAGAGGAAGTCACAGCTTGGTTTGACAGCTTGAGACTTCAGTGTTTTTCTCTTTGCTCCTTTGTCTCCCAGCCTCTCTGGGCAGAAATTACAAACGTGCAGCAGGTTGTTGCATTCATCTCACCTTCATCCCTGCCTGGATGCTGCTGCGATTTGCCTCCTCCTTTTGGCCACTCCAGTCATTTAAGTGACTTCAGTAAACTCATTTGGGCTTTCTAGTGATGCACCATCTTCAAATTAAACACAAAGCCCTCTTCATTAGGTTGGCATGGTAGCATGTGAAGATGCTCTCTCCCTTCACAAATTTCCTAGCAGTCTTCTTTCATGTAATGCCATCCCATGCTTGAGGCCAAAGTTCTTTTTGGCACCCTCAAGGCTGCCTCTTCATGGAGGGGTGCCGCTGAAGAAGACTTGTTAAGGGAAGAGCCCTTTGGCTGGTTCCCGAGTTCAGAAAGGTGGTAATGTCAGTCAGACATCACGGTATTTGGGAGTCGCACTCCTGGGGTACAGAGGCATCCAGCTCCACATCAGAAGCCTGGAAACTTGGACCCTCCATCATCCCCTTGGAGAGACAGACTGGCAGGAAAGCTAGGGAGAGTCACTGAAACCAGATCATGTTTAAACAGCCCCTTGGAAATATTTCACATTTGCCAAGGAAGCAAATTCCCACAAGTGGCTTTGCAGCCTGTTCTAGGCACAGCCCAGATCACAGTCTGACCAAAAGGATTTTGTTCAATTTGGTGATAATTACAGGGACCTGGACTTCAGGCTCCAACCCTGTAAAGAACTTTCAGCCATGTACTACTGTGCATATGCAGGAAGGAGTTTTTTTCTTCAGTGCTTTTTTCCAGGCCAAATTTCAGTGAGAGCACCAGGAATCCTCACAGAGATGAATGCATGTCATCAGGGAGCACTGTACATGATTAGGCCTAAAGACCTTGAATTCCCAAGAGGGATAACTGCACACAGAATTTGCCTCCTCCTTATTTGAAGAAGAGAAGAGAAGAGAAGAGAAGAGAAGAGTAGAGAAGAGAAGAGAAGAGAAGAGGAGAGGAGAGGAGAGGAGAGGAGAGAAAAGAGAAAAGAAAAAAAAGAAAAAAAAAGAAAAAAAAGAAAAAAAAGAAAAAAAAGAAAAGAAAAGAAAAGAAAAGAAAAGAAAAGAAAAGAAAAGAAAAGAAAAGAAAAGAAAAGAAAAGAAAAGAAAAAAAAGAGAAAACTATAAGGGCAGCTGTAATTACATGTAAATCCCCACATGGGCAGGACTCTCTTTTACATGTGGCTAGAGAAAGGACCATCTGTTTTATGAAGATACTAAGCTCTTTTTTATCCCAATTACATTCTTTTCCTCCTCTCTCCCCCTAAATAGAAGCATTGCTGTGGTAATATCAAGAGTCTTAAAATAAGATTATGCTTTTAAATGGGAGAGTCTTTAAAGTGGGATTATACCTTACAACAGCCAACTAGGCTTTCAATCAAGTTTAGAGGATACGCTTACAACTTCATTACCCTGCAAGAGGCTACCTTTACGGAGCAACAAATTAGAAACAGTCACATGGTAATGGATGAGATTAAGAAAAAAAAAACAAAACCTTTCTTCTCGGACTTATCTTTCTCTGTGCATATGCAGAAAGGCACTCTAGTATTCTTCTAGTGCTTTGTCCAATGTGAACTTTACTGATACTAGCCATGGATCCTCAAGAAACACCCCCAGCATTTTCCCAAAAGAGAGAAGTAGTACTTCTCCTCTGCTCTTTGCATGCTACTCTTATTGTCCAAGAGATAGTGGAGGCTGAACCAGGAAAAGGTGCTCTGAACGCAGCAGCTGAGAAGGAGAGGGAATGAGATGGAGTGAAGGGAGCTGTGCAGATACGGCAGGAGGAGGATAAAGGGGTGGCCAGCTCTTGGCAGAAGTTGTGAGTGCTTTTCCACTCCCTCACCTCTTTTCTCCTGGTTAAGCCTGGAGCTGGGTTGTAGTGAGAGGCTGTATGGTCCATATGAGACCTCGCTATACCACTGACCAGGCCCGTGAGCAAGTCAGTTTGTTCTCTTTACCTCCATTTCCCATTGCAACTTTTGGTTCCTTGAACAGTCCTCCAGGGATTTTTATGGCAATGTGAGTGTGAAACCTTTGCTAACTCTAAACCCTCTGAAAGCAGATATGCCTTTTGGACCACCACATAATTAAGATTCATTTCCCTGGGAAACCAGGCTAGAAGCATATGTATTAACACATTCTGACCTAGAATTTCTTTTGCCAAGCAAGAGGCTAAACTTCATTATTGTTGTCAGGCTCCTACTTTAGTCATCCTTAGCAGCTGCTGAGGCTAACATAACCAGGGAATGAAAAAGGGACAATGCATATTTGGGTCTCAAGAATGTGTTTTACACGGGGCCTCCTCACCTGCAAAGACCACTGGTAAGTATTCCTGAGCGGCAGCAGGTTGCAAAGAGAGTACATGACTATTCTCATCACTTCTGCTGTCTGGTTCTAGATGCATGTTGAAACATAGCCTGGGCCTTATGGCTGGGCCTCTTAATTTTACAGCCTTCCCAGCTCTGTTTTCTACAACAAAATCCAATGTTGCTGAAAGGTCCATTTGCAGGCCAGGGTGGTGCCCACATTACTTCATGTATTACAGCTAGAGCTGGAGATAAAACAGTATCACAGATATGTTTTCCTACTATAGCCTTATTTAATACCTTCTGCTTTTACGTCAAACATCACCGTTCTACTCCTCTTCTGTTGTCCTGTCTTGTAGTCTGAAAAAAAACAGCATCCCCATCCTCAAGGAAAGTTCTTTGTTTGAAGGGTTGTGTCCCTGAAGGAAACAGGATATAAAATATATATTTTGTGCAGAGCCTGCCTGCTGTTCAGCAGGGCTGGGGCTGGAGAAGGGTGAATGAAGCTACAAGAATCCCCTGTTACACACTGCTTTTCATTAAACAAGTGCTTCAGACTCTGTAAGAAGTATGCCTTGCAGAGCAGCATCCAGGGCTGAGAGCTTACATCCTGCATTCGAAGAGGGATCTAAAGGCTGCGGATGTTCTCAGGAGATGACAGATCCACCTATTACACCTGCATCCTGTTGAGTTTGGGAGAGGACCCTGCGCAGGGATCTCAGTGACGTTTCAGGTGCTGTGCCCAGATATTTGCTAGACACAAACTGAAAACTCCTTGGTTGCTGTCTCCTTCCTGATTTACAAGAAATCCATTCATTTCATCTTAAACTGTAACTCACGGAGGCATTTGCAAACACAATTAAGAGAGTACTTCATTCAAATCAGGATGTTACCTTGTTGCTGCTGTACAGGCATCTATGGAGGACAGCTCTGATTCCTAGGATCCACTCCAGAAATTTAAAACAACACTCTTCCTAAACTACGTTTGGGACCCTCCAGATCCCTAATAAAGATGCAACTGTTTAAATTTCAAGCATTGCATATTGCAAATTCATTGAATCCCACAAATGCAACTCCATTTCTTTACAAGATACTCTTATGCTGTAATAAGAAATGGACTAAGGCTCCTGAAAGCATTAACACAGAAAATCCACTTGCATAACATGTGGCTTTTAGTTTTAACGGGTATAAGGAGATGAAACACATTATAAAGTAAAGCCAAGAAGGATGATAGATATCCTCCTCTCTTTTATCAGGCTAAAGACAAAGTGAGACACTGGCACTGTATCACTGAGGATGCTGAGCCAAAGGCCTCACAACATGCTGGCTTGCAAACACGCAGAGAGGAGAGATGGCTGAAATGGTCAGTGAAGGAGGACATCAACAGGTCCAGCTGTCCCTCAGACCTGGAGAACCTTCCAAGCCCAAATACACATCTGTTCAACAAATGCTTAACTATAGGCCTCAGATCTTGTCCTACTGATTTCGACAGGATGTGAGCTGGTATTTAAAGCTAAGTACACCCTAAACAGCTGTGACAAACAAGCCAGGCTTTGAGTAGATTCT
Organism: Dromaius novaehollandiae; assembly: GCF_036370855.1. NCBI lineage: Eukaryota > Metazoa > Chordata > Aves > Casuariiformes > Dromaiidae > Dromaius > Dromaius novaehollandiae. The sequence continues at coordinate 114,868,299 of NC_088100.1, read as the reverse complement.
GATGATTCAGTATGTGAAAAAGTGACTTTCTTCAGCCCCCAAAATGATATAAGCACTGAAGAGGTGATTGCAGAGGGTAATTTTCTGATCTGACCTATCTGTCACTGCATCACACTTAGGCAACAAATGTTAAGCATTTCCAAAATGCTTCAGGGAGGTTTAGCTAGAAGGGTAATGGATTTCAGTGGCAATCACACAGCAAAATACCATGTACCCCTTGGTGGTGTAACCTTTGCATAACTCAGTTACAGTTTTCTGCAGTGAATAATCTGCCAACAGCCTTACAAAGGCCTTCGCATTCTCTTCTGCAGGAACATTTCATTTTACAGGTGCATGAGGTAAGAAACACTGTGCACCTCGAAGCAGCACCTGAAAGCATCTTTCAAGGCAGTGCTCTAGAAACTCAGAAGCACATGCACTGCATGTGCTTTCTTCTACCGTGTTCCCAGCTAAAACTGAGGAAGGGAGCCAAATGGGTTTAGGAGTCTGTCTCCTACTGTGTGCCTCACTCTTGGCGCCAGTGACCATCTCCCCTGCAATCAATAAGTAACGTGCAATCCAGAGCGGAGCCTTCCTGGCAAGCTGCGATTGATGTGAGGAGGACTTAGGGAGACTACTCTGTGCAGTAACTGGTAATCCGTCCAGCAGCGGAAACTCTGGGTGTCTGTAAAAGACAGAGGGCGTAATGCAACACTAAACACTGCCAAGCTTCATGGCACAAGGCTGCTGAGCAGTGGGCTGTCACTGAGATCTCTAGGAAATAGGCACAAAACAGCAAAGAACACTGTGGCTGAAACAGTCAGTCTTGGAAAACAGAATTGCTTACGGCCAGGGAAGGCACTCCTGTGCATACTAACAACCCCACTTCTGGGCAGGATCTTCCAAAATGCCAAGATGGCTTAGGGGAAAAAGTAGTATTGAAAGGCAACAGACTTTCCCAGGAGCTTATAGCAAATTCATCTCACTGAACTTCAGCCACCTAAAAGCCAGCCAGCCAGTCCAGACTTGCCAGCTAGGCGGCTTCTTTGGCAGGCAGGCGAAAACAGACATCCCATCACACATTTAAGATAGGAAGCACAGCCTAATGAGGGTGCCAAAAGGACTAGTTTAGACAGGCTGTCTAGCGCTTGGATGGCCACAGATAGACGAGCTGGACTGGCCTTAGGTTTGACCCAGCTCTGCTGTCCTTGAAGTCAATGCTGAGACTAGAAATGACTTCAGCAGAGACTTTCTGAGCCCCTACAGCATGCATGCCCACAGGTACATTACCTGGATACACTTCCCATGCATCTGACCCTTCACTGCCATGATCTGCATCCTGGTGTATCTGGGAAGCTATATGGAGTTGCCTATGCAAGGCAAAGGAAAATCTTAGGGGCTGCAATAGGGTCCAGGAGCCGGGGATCCCTCCTGGCCAGGTGCTGGAGCCCAGCCTGGTGACCCCAGAGACTGAGGGTCTCTCTGCACCAGGCCGATGGACATGGCTGCCGCTGCTTCTTGTGCGCAGGTTCAACCAGTAGCCAGCGGAGCGTGTACACTGGAGACAAACACACACACATGCACGCACGCACACATACACACACGACAGTGCCACGGCCAGCTACGCACATGGCCCCAGGCAAGGCGCTGCCTATGCCACCACCCACATTTAACACTGCCAGAACTCGTATAACACCTAAGTACAGCCAAATCGAAAAACACTCCAGCCATCCCCAACAGCAGGCACCCAGGCACTTAGGGTGTAGCCCCACCACCCCCCTTGACTGCCCCAAATCCTCATGTTTGTCTTGTTTTCCCCTTCTTATCTGTTATTAAGGTCCAGGTTGGCTCTTTCCAAAGCTACACCTATGGTTTCCTAATTTCTGACTGGAGACTTTTGGTCTTTGTCATCATCTCCGTTATCCTATGTCTATCAGGTTTGTGCCTCTGTGTGTTTTGCTTATTGCTTTCCCTGTTGCTTATGACTTCCTTTTAACTGAAAAGGTCCTTGATCTAACACCCTTAACAAAGCAGAGGCTCTCATATTCCACATACCCTCACAGAAACCATAGCATACAACACATACGTGCACACTTGTACACTATCTGGTGATACAGAAAACATGCTGATCATCGTAACTCAATTCTCCCTCGGATCAAACAAGTACGGCAAGCAGCACTGCTGCATTGGCCGATGTTGTGCCACCCTTCCTACTCACAGCTAGCTCCGCACAGCAGTATGTTTTGTGATCATGCACTTCACACCTAAGGTTCTTGCTTGACCCTTAACCCCTGCCAAAGAAAGCAGAGGACAAAATACATCAAGCACAGCACACCACGCTATCTGTGAAAAATGAGAGGGAGACAGCAATCAAATAGATCCTGACTTAGATTTTGTTGGTAAAGGAAGGAAAAAATTATCTACAATATTACAGATAGTGCTGCTATTGACATCTCTGGAACTGGGCTTTAACCCCAGATTTCCTAAAACACAACGGTGTAGCAAGAAAGCTCCGTGTCACACAGGCAAGATGCAGGGACATTTAAGAGGCAATGAGAAGATGATGTTACACTGCTTGGCAAAGTATCCTGCAGCGCTTCAGTGAAGATTTCCAGAGGCTTAAAAAGCCAGCGAGTTAACATTTGATGTCCAATCAGCCATTCAGCTCACTGGGGAGCAGAGTGGATGCAAACAGTAGAAAGAGACGGTGAATCGTGGGCAGTGAGGCAGTGCTTTCCTCCAGTAAGCAGACTGAGGTGCCAGGGCACAAATCAGGCCTGGTTGAAATTAATGCATGCATTAGCATCTTCTAATTCCTCCTGCTGCAAGCTCTGTCTGAGTCATTTCTAATTCTGTCAGATCCCTCCTCAGCTGAAAGTTAGACATTGCTTTCCTTTACAGCTGAATGCACAAAACCTGAACACAGGAGACATTTAAAACGCAACTGATTTCCTTTCCCCACTTATCATTTCATATCAGTCAGAGAAAAAAAATTATAGGGTAATAGGGCTGAACACAGAGTTGCTGAGAAGGGGTCTAGCATACTAATTCCCTGTGCTGCATAAACTGCCTTTGCACAGACAGATCATCACCTCCAGCAAGGTCCGCTCAGGTTAGGGGAGTCCACGTGAGCTGAGTGCTCAGCCAAGCTCAGGGGAGTATGCTCAGGTCTTTTTGGCACCTCCCCCCCCCCCCAAGACTGCTGGCATCTCAGGCCTTCCCATTCCGCAGTCCTGGCAGAAAAAAAATATGTATGTTTTTCCTTCCTGTGTCCTGCCTCTTTCCTTCCCTCTGCTCACAGCCTTGGAAAGATGAGCCTGACTTTCCACTCTGTGTCCTTCTTCCTCAGTGGCTTCCCCCTGGGGCTACTTGTCCTCGCTGGCTGCACATTCGCATCCTCTGCTGCCCTCATTAAAGCTGCCCCCATCGCTTTTCCAGTCTTGGGCTCCCAACAGTCCAAGGAGGCATAGACAACAAAGGCCCTGTTGGGTACCGCATGCATCAGGACCCAGCGGCCAACACTGCCAGCACAAGGACTCGTCACGAACCAAAGCCGCTACCAATAACTGGGAAGCTGAGCCAGGAAATGTACTGGTCATCCTTCTATCTCAAACTATTTTTATATAAAAATGTGAGTCTTCTTTTTCATACGAAGCCTCTAAAAGATGCACGTTTTTCCTCTGCTTTTGTGTACGAGGGCTTCTCATCGAGAAAGCACAGGTTAAAGTACTATGAGAGAACCACCCGCACAGCTGGTAGGAATCTTTCCCTGGCTGGAACCCAAAAAGGACGTTTCTAATTTACTGCTTCCAGATGTTCTCCCCAAGAGAGGAGGCTCAGCACAGAACCACAGTGCCCTTGCATCCCACAGATCCTCCCCTCTCAGCCCTGTGGGGTCCCGGGCAGCCCTCTCCAGAGTCAGACGGGCGCTAAGCCACCTCTGCACTCAGCCAGTCCACCACTGGCTGCATAAAATACAGCTTTTAGGTTTTAACACAGTGCTTAAAGTTTAACCCAGGATCAAAACTCCAGCCTCCTCTTTGCAATGCTGCATGATCAGGTCCCAAGCTGGCTGATGTGCAGGAGAACTTGCATGCCCAGCCCTGCTGAAGCAAGACTCTAAAGCACCAATGGTCTCAACATAGGGTGCTCACTCATCAGCAGCACCATTTGCATCAACATTTAAAACCAGGATGGGAGAATTTTGTTCTGATATGGAAAGCTTGACATGACTAAACCAGGAAGAAATATAGCACATCACTTTATCCCGCATACCTGTCAATGCCTACAATAAAGTAGATGAATAAATCAGCTGAGAAGCCATCACAGTGCATTACAACACAGTAATAAGAAATCACTATACTACAGGCTAAGGAGAAAATTTATGATACATGGCACCTACCTTGTGTGGAAAAATAAATTGGAAACGTCTCTTTCTCATACTGAAGAGACATCTTTTAAATTTTATAGCTTTTTAAATTGAAATTTTTAATATGACTCTAAAATGGAGTCCCTTAAATATTCCTTAAATAGATATTTAGCTGTTCCTTAAATATACATTTCACTTCCTGACAGCTTAAGCAGCAGTCAGAAGAGTTTTGCAGAGTCCTAGACAGACTGGGCCACATGATTTGCACTCCCTGTGACACCAGTTGGACAGGCACCCTCCAAAGAAGCATCTGACAGCCAGAAGCACTGCGTTAAAATCAACATTAAACTCATTCTGGCCTGAGTCTGAAGGACAGAATAAATGGCCCTTAGCAAATACCAAGACTTTTTCCACAGAATTTATTTGCATTAACTACCAGAGCGCTGCATGCTCTTCCTTGCAGTGGCTTGTAAATGAGATGCTCAAGGCAAGCGTATGAACACACCTATCATTTAAAGTACTGGTTGTTATATATTTGGGCACTTATTTTAGTCAGCCTGATCCTTGGCAGGATTCAGGGCTGTTGCCCTGCTGCAGGATAGCTCCTGCTTGGTGTCACCAGGACCGGTTGCTCTGCTGCGGTGAGCCATGAGGACCCTGAGCTTGAAGGCCATCCCTCTGGCCATCAAACTCAGACTTCTGCATCGCCAGCCACCAGCAAGCAGGCACTGACCTCCCAAGGGTCCACATAGCACTTACTCCACAGGCTTACACAGTGCTGCGGGCACTGAGCACTTCTCAAGGTCCAGCCTAAAAGACTGAAAGTCCTAAGAACAATGAGCTTGAACACGATGGCTAGAGAGAGCTTGTGGATAGGATTTAGCTGGGTGGAAGCCTTGTAAGCACAAACCAGCACGCATTACAGTTAGGATTTCAGGCTGAAAAAGCTGACGTTCAAGGTTACATGTTCCACAGTCCCCTCACAACTTGGGTCCTGAACGAAGCATGATGTATGTGAAGGCACATGGCCAGGACAACCGGCTGCTCAGGCCAGAATCTGAAGTTCTTCAATATGCACAAGATATCACGTACAAAACCATGAGCTCCCAGGCTCCCCATAAGAGACAACCCTGCAGACCTGCTGCAGCCCCAGGATCAGTTTGGGCCCTCACAACCACTGATGGGCTGGGGCTAGCCCTTCGTGGGGATAAGCACGATAAATGGCATCATAGCAATACTGCAATCCCATCTCTTACAATCCCAAGAAACTTGGGAAGGAGTTTGGCCACCCTCTGCCTGCTATGCTGTCTCACTAAAACAGCTGCTTCCCCTCGCCAGCCAGCCATGAGATAAGCATGTTGTACAGGTCAGCTGCAGGATCAAAAATTACCCTCTTACTCCTTCCTCCTTGTGTGCATGGATCAAGCAGGAATCTCAGCCCAAGAAACTGGTTCAACAATGCAAGGATGGCCTTGCATACCATGTGAGCAAGGAATCAATCTTGAGATTTCCTATGAGAAATAATGTTGCAGTGACAGCTTGCAATCACAGCAGAAATGGGAAACTGTGGCATGACCAGAAGTGCAATGTTGCATGAGGAAGGGAATGTCCTCTTTTGTGGAAGAGCAGTAAGGAAGCTGCAGAGAGAGTGAACTCCAACAAGACCCGTCAGTGAGGCTCTGTGGAAACATCTGTTTGCTTATCTGGCGAAATTTAACATTTGCATTTTTTGGCTGTTTTCAAGAACAGCTACACCCATTTTCCTCAGGGCTGCATTTGGAAAGTTCACATGGTGAGAAACTCTTGTCACCCCAAATAAACTAAAAATTGCATTTGCAATGAAAGGCTTTGATTCAAATTGGCATTTCTGAATATCCTGCTGCCAGCAACTGTATTACTGCAAAGTGATATACTTCATGACAAACACAATATGGAAGCCTTAGCAAAGAGACTGAGAATTGGATGCATGCTGCTATAATCCAAGATGAATGCAAAACCACCTATGAAAAGCACTGTTACAAAAAACTGTTGAAAAGAATTGGGGATAAAAACTGGGAAAAAGCTTTTCTTCCCACCAAGAGAGAGTAAGACTACATTTTTCAATGAACATGGAAGCTCTCACATGGCATGGCTAGATTTCTTGTGTTAAGACTTTCAGAGAAAAAGCAAGCACTGCAAAATTTGGGATATCATCTTCAAAGCAGCAACCCTGTCATGAGGACACAAATAATAATAATAACAACGAAAATATAACAAGGCTGTTGAAACAAACACAGCCATGGTGCTCCATATAACACAGTCAGAAACGCCTTTGATTTGTGTGCCTCCCAGTCATGTAGCTGGAACCACAGAAAGCTGCATTTCCCCTACCCTCTGCTTTAACTAATATTCTGCCTACTTGCTAAACTAATCTCTAAGCCTAGCTGACCTGTTTAATGCTGAACTAAACTCCTAAAAAAGAAAGATTTATTACGGGCAAGAACTCTGTCCTCCAGTATGACACAACCTTAAACCAGATGTCTGTCTCAGCAACACCTAAAAATCAGCCAAACTGAAGATGGTTTTTATGGCCTGGACAGAAAGCAGGCATTGCCAGTTACCTGAGACCAGAGATTTACAGGTATTTCTGATACATATCCTGCTGGAGGAATCAGCAATTCTTCTAAGGCAGGTCTCAGTGAAGCAAAATATCACCAAAGAGCAGCTGAGTATTAAAACGACTAAAAGTTGCAGCTCTTCACACCCAGGAAAATCCTCTTAGCTGCAAATATGGCTAGATACAGATAAATACCTGTGGTATTTATCTGCCTTTCTTGTTGTCAGTATCAAATAGGGAAAAGAAAACAGTTTTTGGGAGAGAAGCCAGCTAGTTCTGCCACTTTAAGAGGGCCCCTCTGCCAAGGGGTATCCACACCGTCCCCATGAATACCTGCTACCCACTTCTGAATGAGGTGCAGGAATGAGAGAGGTTCCTTGATCAGGAACCCAAATCTTTCCTTTCAACAAATATCAGAGTCATGAGAAGCTGCTGTGCATCTCTGCCTTCTCTCAGGATGGTGCATCCTTGCTTCTCGCAGTCCCAGGCATCCTCCAGGCCCCACCATAACTCCCGCTCACCCTTGCCAGTCACCCACCAGTGTGGGCAGTGACTTACTACTATTACTGGCTGTCACTATATGAAATAACATTTTATTGCACCTGGAAAAAAGGGCTGCGACTGTACAGAGGTCAAAGTCCAGCCATTAACAGTGTCCAGTAGGACAATATATGCTGCTATTTAAAGCTTAAAAGGAGACAGTTCAGAAACACGCTTGGCAGTAGAAAAGCTTTCTTCCTAAGCTCCAATGACTCCATCCTTAGCACAGAAAACTCTACTGCCCCAGAGGACCAAACCTTGAGCTCTGTCTTACCCAGAGCTTTCAATATATTTAATACGTTCCTCGATAACGATGATACCCAAATCTGACTCCTAGATAACAGAAAGAGGAAAAAGGACCACTGCATTGATTGTCTCAATAACAAGCATCGATCGCTGTATATGCACATGACTCAGCCGCCACCAAAGAACCTGAACAAGAATCTAAGCATGGGAAGAAACGCTGCATCGTTAACACGACAAATAGAAAAATACTAAGTAACAGCAGGGATCAGAGTGAATGGCACATCTCTGCTGATGGTCTGGACATGTATCAAAACAAGGAGACCTACTGCATTGACAAAAAAGACTGGAGAGAGGGTGCTTTTAGGTAAAGGACTATTTGAAGAGCAGGATTCAGCTGAAGTGCTTGCAAATTTCTTGCACTTTTAAGGCTCCTTTCCACTGTGTCTTCCCAAAAGTATCACAAAGGAATCTAAACCCCATAGCACCCTCACAAAACAGGCATAATCATCATCACTTTACTGAGCAGTAAAGTGAGATACAGAGAGGTTAAGTAACTCCCCTGATATCATAAAAACTGGGAATCGGCAGATTGGAAATATAATTTGAAAGACTTGTCTCCCGATTCCTTCTTCTTACCACCCTGTTAAATAAATAAATAAATAAATACTCCTCTCTTAGACTGCAATTTCCAATTAACATTTGCTAATTATTAGTCATCTAAAGGGAGACTAAACAAATACCATCCTTTTAAGCTGTTCAACTAATAGAAAGAGTCCACAGATGCTGACTCACAGCAGAAAGCAGGGGCAGTCCGTTCAGCAAATTTGTGCTCCTTTACTTCTGCGATGATAACATCTCTTACCATTTAATCATAAATAGAATGTTTTGCCTCCAAGCTGCATTTGCTCACTCTCCCTTAAGTTGCATTGATTTCCATAATTCTCATTTCCCTCTTTGCTCACCTAGGGCTTTTCCGATTTCAAGGGTTCTCGCACAGGGAAAGAACATTATTCTGGGTTAGTTCACGGAGCAAACTGGCCAGTTCCCTGAGGATCGGCACCGAGTTACAGCCTTTTTCTTCATCCTCTGTGAGCCTGATGTGCTATTATCATGTGAAGATGCCAAAGCCAGCTGAAACGTGGGGCTGAAAGTCGCAAGGCAGAGGCAGCCAGGGTGCAAGGGCTGTGATTTGCACATGGTTGGTCCTGGCAACAACAGTGGCTGAAAACCTCTGTGAACCCGGGGGCAGGTGGGTGACAGAAGGCAGTGTGGCTCAAATGACTTTGCTCCTTCCCCCCAAATGGCCTGTTTCCCATCAGTTGCCCCATGATGCCAGGATCTTGCTCCCTCGCGCTCCTGGGTAACAGTGGGAAAAGGCTCTCACTCTGCAGGGAAAGCGTGGGCATGGGGGGCTGAAAGTCGCAAGGCAGAGGCAGCCAGGGTGCAAGGGCTGTGATTTGCACATGGTTGGTCCTGGCAACAACAGTGGCTGAAAACCTCTGTGAACCCGGGGGCAGGTGGGTGACAGAAGGCAGTGTGGCTCAAATGACTTTGCTCCTTCCCCCCAAATGGCCTGTATCCCATCAGTTGCCCCATGATGCCAGGATCTTGCTCCCTCGCGCTCCTGGGTAACAGTGGGAAAAGGCTCTCACTCTGCAGGGAAAGCGTGGGCATGGGGAATGAACCCAGGGCAGCTGCCGGCAGGGAAGGCAGCTGGCAGGTAACGCAGGCAGGCAGGGCATGGTGTACGGTTTGCATTTCGGACTCGCAGCCTGTAATATCTTCTCATGTTTCCATGAAGCTCAGCATCATACTGGAAACTGCTCCACCCCTTCCAAACCCCAATAAAAACCCTCAAAACCTAATTTTATGAGACTCGAACCAAATTTCTTTTATGGAAAACTAAAATGGTTTTGTTAAATGTTTCACTTCCCCCTCTGAAAGCTACTCAGGCCTTGAATTTATCCATCTCTCTGCCTTTGAATTTCCCTCTTGTAATTCGGCTTGGTCAAAGCTCACCGAAACCAAGGGAAGTGTTTCCACTGGCTGCTTTGGGGTTTGGAGCAGATCCTGCACAAACTTTAAAGGTTTGCTCTCTGCTTGCTCAGAGCTGGGCGTAGGTTCACACCAGCTTGTCCTGGCTGCCCTCCATCACCACGTCTGCTACTGCGGTCCAGTCTGACCACTGGCAACAGCCACAGCTGGGATGAGCCAGGCACCTGAGGAACCCCTATCAGATGTGAAGCTCATGGAAAGCCTGGAGGGAAAGGAAAACACTTGAACTCTTACAGAGGCTGCGGCTTGCAGCAGGGAGACTTGTAAAAGTCTATGGCTATGAAGGAGGGGGAATATTTAAGATGCCTGAAGTCCTAATTATACATGCTGCAGCCACTGATGATCTGGTTACCATTCCCAGCTATTCACTGCCTGCAAGAGGTGACCACCAGCATAATAATATTAGAAAGTGTATCCTCATCAGATGATCCATTTTTGCAAAAGCCTATCAAAAAAAAAATTTATGCCAGACAGCTGTCTGCTGGAGCAGGAATAGGGGAATGAGTGGCTGCAAATGGTGCTCTCTCCGTTAGGACTAATTGCAGCCAGAGCAATAACGATGATGTTGTCACACATGGCAAAACAAGGTCGGTCTCTAGGATCAACATGCAAGCTGGGAATATCAACATCTCAGAGCCCCCAACTCCTTTGACCTGACCTGGAACAAGAGATCTGAATCACAAATTTAAAGCAGGGAGGATACATCTCCATTCTTATTCTCAATTACCCTAATGGAAATCTGGGGCCAATAATTTGGCTTACTGGCAATAGTATAATAAGGGGCGGAGACAGAGAGCAGGATTTGGCCCCCAATAATTACTGAAAGTCATCTCAAAGTGCAAGCTTTGACTGGACTGGAGAAAGTTCCCTTGTGTTTAACTGAACTGGAGCAATAACATATCATGGTGCAAGGAATGAATCCTAGCTGGTATTTTGCACAGGCTGAAGGGAATGCAAACTGTAGCATGTATCACAAATGCCAAACAGAAAATTTAGAATATTAAAAAAAAAACACTTTAGAAATCAAGAATGCAAATGTTTCAAAACATTACTGACTGCATGGAATTTGGCTAAGCTCTACTGTTACACCGAAGCAGCTCACTGCCGATGCTTTGTCTTCTGAGACAGCACGGGCTGCTTTGCCTAACTTGTTTCTCCTACAGAGATAAAAAGCAATATTATCAAGCACGATGCAAAATAGAGGCACTTCCTTCACAGTGACCATCCTTCTGCTTTCTATTTGAGTTGCCAACAGCCAGTACCCCCACTGTTTGTGTAAGGTTGCATGTTTTCTCTTTTCCCATATCATACCAGATTTTTTTCTCTTGACCCACTGTACAGGTTTCTCTGTCTTCTTGGCTGCGATGGAGCAATGCCAGCTTACAGTAGCATGGATTTGGCACCACAGCAAATACTCTTTCCAAAATACATTACTGCATAGTGTCACAGGCTATGAAAACAATGTTTTCCCATAACAAGGTTCAATTGATCAGTAAAGCAGAATACTCTTGCAAGATGCATAGGGAAAGGATTACTATCCCTACCTAATGTATTTTCCTATTAGTTTCCTGAAAGGCTTCCTGACTCGTGACTGGGTCAGTCCAGCACAGTGGTGGCTTTTCCTGTGCTGTGCAGGGTAAGACATTCTGGCTCTCCATCTCGGCCTGTTCTCTTTCCATCCAAGAGCTACGGTGGCCAAGTTTCCTTTTTGAACTCTTTGATATATGCAGTTAGAGCTCTCTAATATGTGGATAGGAAGCCTGGGGAAGGTTTGTGGTCATTTGGGAACATTTCCTAAGGTGTTTTTGAAATCTCTTTTAACTCTGAGATTTTCCTTCTTCCCCACCATTTCTCTTATTGCTGCCAAGCTCGAACATAATGAGTTCATTAAATTGTGAATGGAAACACTTTCAAGGGATCCATGAAGTTCTAGCCATTCCAATTTCAGGGACTTTGGTGAGCAGATTTGGCTGAAACTTCTGTAATAACAGATCTGTTTAAAATGGAAAAAAAAACCCACAAACCCAAACTCTGTAACATAAAAATGTGCATTTAATCAGTATTTCAACATTTGTCAAGCTCTCTAATGAGGAAATACACAAACTGATATTTAAAGAACTCCCTGACAACAGGCAATGGAGGGAATCTCCAAACTGTTCATTAAGGTCTTGTCACACAGAGCAAAAAAGCAATAGTTTTAAAAAACACCAGTAACATAAAAGCTCTGGCAATTCAGACTGCTGTTTCTCATTGTTTCCTGCTTACTGTGCAGTTTCGAGTTTTATATCACAAAGTTGTATCCACCCTCACCTGCAGTGGGAGAACATAAACAATTAATGATACCAATCGCTGTCATTTGCTTCCAATTCACAGTAGAGGCTGACATTACAACTATTTGCTAACAACCCTCAATTCCCTCAGAGCTATCCACATCTGCTCACTTAAGATTTTGAATTTTTAAGGGTACACCTTCCAGCACCCAGGATAGGCTGTGATGTTCCATGAAGAAAGACAAGTTACACAGTCAACATATTCACCCCTTCACTAAAGAATCAAGATGCTTCATCCAAGATCAACACCTCACTGTGTTGGGTCTTGCACAAACAGACAGTAAGATAGAGTTGGGTTTTTTTAGTGAATAAAGTATTTGCGCTAAAGGGTTTGCCCAGTTGTACCCTACTGATTGGTGGCAGAGCTGGGACGATAAGTCACAAACCTCATGTTCTGCTCATTGCTTTCATGTGCCAGTCCAAAAGACCTGATCCTATAGCAAACATGGCCCATGTGACATGCAAAGCCATCTGAGCTCCCCGCAATTCAGCAGTTTATAGATATGTTAACACTGATTATGTAAATATTTAACTTCAGTGTACTGCGGAGACCAAAAAGTATAAATTCATTTAAAAAGGGGATTAGACTAATTCACAGAAGACAGGTCCTGTCAGCAGCTATTAAACACCACAATTCGGATGCAACCACTAAAGAGCTATTGGCTATATTGGAGTTGGGACAGTAGGTAAAATAAATCTTCAGTCTGGACCACTGCTGAAGCTCTTATATACCCCCTAACTAAACTAATTATGAATATGGCACAGACTTCATAGTCAAGTCTATTGCTGTGACTCATGTCTTAATCCTGGAAAAAAAAGCCAGACATCTGTGTTCAAGAGATGGTTAGACAGTATTGGAGATGACCATGCAGTGAAAAGAGTTGGCGGAAATCTATGAACTTGCAGCTTGCGGTGCTCACCTGCAAAACTCTGTGGCACAGAAATCAAAAGGAGCTGGCTTTTGCACACACTGCACACATTTTTAGGTTGGCATCAAGAGATGGCAAAGGTCAAGCACAGTTCATTTTGGCACTGCTCACTGCTCAAACACTCCGCCCCCTTTCTAGAGAGGGCAGCCAGACCAAAGATCGTATTTCCAATACCAGTTACACAGTTTATGCTTCACCTCCATCCTTGGCTGTTGTTTTCAATGTTTACTGTCTGTCTTCATATTTATTCCGAAAACAATACAATGTGCTCAACAGAGATATGTTAGGCGAAGGCAGAACACAAAATAATATCAGCAAGCAGGTCACTGCAAGTTTAATGGCTAGATGCCAATCAGATAATGATTTGCAAGCTGTTACTCAACACGTGGGCGAGCACATGGGACCCTGGACTGCAAGCAAAAGCAATGCTTTTCTTCTTAGAGATTAAGTAAAAGCAGCATATGAAGTGACCAGTCTACACAGTGATGAGGGTTACTTTAAGCTGCATTCATTTTTTTGTCTTATGGTACTTAAGTAAATGAAAGAGAAATGCATTCCTGTTCTTGTTTTTAGAGTACCAAGATCTCTCACCTTCTACTCCAAGAATGTCATACAGCTCAGGTATGAAATACATACGAAAACTATAAAGTCCTTGAGATCATCAAGGATCTCTTCAGGGCAGGGACTCTTGCAATCACATGTCTGTGCAGGCTGCTGCACAACAGGGCTCTAGTCTGTAAGTATTTACATGAATACAAATATTAAAGAAAAAGAATGATGAGGCCAGTCCTGCAAACTGTTTCTACATGTAGGAACTGAGCTGGCAGCGACCTCATTGTTTTTCCAAGCCAGTCCTCTAATATCCCATGTTCTTTAGTCCCCTTCAAAAATTGATCATGCTCCCTCTTAAAACTTGGTATGGTTTTCCCCCATGACTGCTGCTGTGATGGTCTTCCAGAATGCTGCTCATCTCATGGCTAGAAATCTTATTTTGGTTTCCAGCCTATATTTATTCATGGCCAATTTACACGCACTAGTCTTTTTGCCAATCCTATCCATCACTTTAGTGTTTACTCCTGTATATTTAAAAAGAGCACTGATTTTACTAGGCTGAACTGAAGAAGACCAAGATGTTATTTTCTTGTTGTGAGTCTTCACAGTCTCATGATGATCCTATTTTTTTTCTATTTACTTGCTCCAGTTTGAATTACTCTTTCTCAGTGCAATGACACCATTGTACAGAGTAGTCTTAATGAGGTCTCACTAGAGTTGTGGGTTGGCACATGAACACTTTCTGATCTCTGCTGGAAATGCCTCGTGTGATACAGCTCAAGAACACACTTCCCTTTTTCACAGTCACAGTACACTTCTGGCTCATTGTCACCATGCAATACTCTGATCTGTCTCCTCCTCAGTCACACTGAGCTAGGAAATTGCCATGCTACTAAGAGATTCTTCCTAAGCCCCAAAGAATGTCCTTCTGCGCTTTGAATCCCATCTCTGCGTTTTGCTCTTCTCTATGATACCCCAGTCTTCCTCTGAGTTCATGATATCTAACTGTGTGCCTTCTGGCTTTTAGTACTAAAGTCGCTAACAAATGCATGGAGAAAAAAGGCCATTCCCATGACCAAAACTTGAAGAACTCCTCTAGCAAACTATTTCCAGCCCACCTGCTTCTGCGGGACCCTAAAATCTTAAGGTCACAGTTAGGCATTGCAAATCAAGTGCAAGTCCCACCAGTGGGGTTGATTTACTCCTTTCTTCATTTCTCCCTTAACACACAGATTAGAAATGGTATAAAATCACCTTGCATCCACAAACCTTTGGATGGTGACAGGTATGCAGTCAGCATGTAAACAGTCTCTATGTGCCCCTCACTTGCTCACCATGACACAAGCATTATGGTTGGGGCAAATGCTAAGCCCCAGTTTTAGCTCTGATAGGAGCAAGGAAGAAGGACATGTTGCATTTTGAGGCACTGCTGTGCAGCCCTTGCCATATTTTCTGTACAACAAAGCAAGACACTCAGCCTTTTCACTGTAGCCAGTCTGACCACACATACCTGTTGCTCATGTCTGCAGATGAAGGCTAGCTCTGAGACAACAGCCAACCAAGAATAACCCCACTGCTGATCAACTGCTATTTCTTTGCTTTTGGTCCCACATCTCTTCCCCCTCCTGCAAAAAGCCACCCACCTCAAGCTCTTAAGACATCAGGCTGCATTTTGTCTATCCATAACCACTTCATGAAAGCACTGCATGATGACCCTGCTCTTTAATCAGTGAAAAGAGAATAAGTAAGCTGAATCTCCTTCTAGGACTACCCAGAGCTTGGTGACATGGATACTGGCTTACTGTGGATTGTGTGTTTATTCCCTTTGCCTATCCTGTTTGCTCAATTTATCTGTATAGACAAGAATGATATCTAAGCGCCAGAAGAACTAGCTCAGCCCATATCTCAAAGTCAAGCTGTCTTTTCTCTGCTCCATCGCTAACAAAATTGTGGGATTGTGAAATCACAAGAAACCAGGCAATACTGTTGATGATGTCCAGGCCTTAATAAAATACATCTGGCCCTTTCCCAAGTTACTCCTTCTATGCCCCCATCAGGAGTGAAAAACTGTTGTTGATGTCAGTAAACCCAAACGGATAGAGTGTATGAGCAAAACAGAAGATCAGATAAAAACTGTAAATGATTCTTTTTAACTTGAAGAAGTGATTTCTGAGAACACTCACCCATCGAAATGGAGGACAGTTTGAAAGAGAAGCACCATACAGTGTTACACCAGAAAGGACATGAGGAAAAGTGTTTGAACATGGTTGATAGGAGAGCAAGAAAAAGCTAAAGGAGATGGACCGTGCACAAGGACTAGCCCACCCTGTTCTGGCAGGATGATAACGTATTCACAGTCAAGTCTATTGAAAAGAGTGCTGCTGCCAAATCCCCCATTTCAGACTTAGGGTTTGCTAATCCAGTCCCTGTTTATTTTCCCCGACTCTGCAACCACAGCTCATGCACTTCAAGGCCAGCACCAGTGCCCCCCTCCCTCTCCTAGCGCTATATGCCAAGCACGGCTGTGGCACGTGGGCTTCCAGACAAGAGGAGAGGCTGTGGCCCATGCTGCAGCTGCAGGATGAGCATGTTTCCCTGCAGGACTCAGCTGGAAGACAAAAACCTCTCCCCTGCACAGAACACATTTGCAGGGGTGGTCCTATGCTGTACCCAGAGCCTCAAGAGGGAGGCACTGGGCGAGAAAAACCTTGAATGGTCTGTGGGTGGCATGGCATCTTCATGGCTGATCTGTCAGCTATGGATTTCCCCATCATGGTTGGCTGGAGTTTGCTTTGTGGAGGGCAAGCAGCAAATGAGAAAATCCAGCCTCTCTGCAAGAAAAGCAACTTTATTCAATTAAACCCCCTCCAACAGCTCCCAAAACCAAACCAACCAACCACACCAAAGTGACCCCAGCTGTGTCTTGCTCTACAGTTCAGTCAGCAGGAAAAGGCTGGATAGGACAAAAATAGACTGCATTTAAGTGTTCTGGTTTTAACACTGTTTGGAGTGCAACAAAGCAAAGGAAACACAAGTAAACTGGACACAGGAAGGAAGCAGAGCCTCCAGCATACTTGGGGCCTGCTCTTTAAACTGGCAGTTCTCCAGGTCCACTGGATGATAGTCATCATGGGAAGACAAGGTGACACTGGTCCCTAGAAGGCATGGGCCTTAGAGATGAAAACTGACACTTGCGTTGGTAAACACACGTCATTATGTTCAAACCAAGGCAGATGAAATTATTCAAATGTAACAGTTCTCACTATTTCAAAAAGTAGCAATTTTTCAGCCTGATTTTCCATAACCGCAACCTTTTCTTGGGGAAAAAAAGTTGCAGCCTTTCAGTTATCTGCATTGAGAACTTTCTAAAAAGAGGTGCAGAGGCAGTTATGGGAATTTCTTGTTGAGCAAATTAAAATACTGTGATATGGACTCTAATAACATTAGGTTAAATAATACTATCTGATCTTTCCTTAAAATAACAGTTGTCTTTCATAAGCAATTACAGGTAAAAGATGAACAGACTAGGAGATTAAGTTTCCATAGGCAGTAAAATGCCATCTGGTTTGCAAATCACTCCACGTACAACACTCTTCTTCCAGACGATATGTCTTTTTGTGCACACAAATAAATGCGCTTTGCAAAAGAATGAGCTTACAAGCTGCCTTCCCTCAGGTAACATGCCATAAACCCCACACAGCTGCAATGCTATCCCTTGTTCATTTATTACAAAGAACAAATGTTTCTTGGACTTATTACCCCAACCATCTTAGTAACAACCGTCTTTGAACCAAACCATTTATGACACATCCTTGAAAAGCTCACGCTACAATAAACAATAATTAAAGCACCAACAAACATCTCAGTTTGGGAAACAGGGAGATCGGGCTCAATAAAAGCATCTTGCACCATACAGCCAGTCCTCAGAAGATCTCATGGGTATGCAGTTATGGGACAGCCTGGTTATCATACTGATCCACCAATTTGCTGAGATAGATACACTCCAAAATAAACTCATTATTATTATAAAAGGTAACCATGTTCATAGAAAACTTCGTTGTTTCTTTAGGGAAACAGAAAAAAACTCAAAAAACTACGGTGCCTCAGGAGAGTTTCTTCTCATTCCCATCCTCTGCCAAGGTAGCCTTGCACAGATAACGTCTCCTTTGATGCGCTGCAGCCACAGTGTCTGCTGACCCAAATTCCTCCTTTACTCAGGGATGCCAATGATCCTGTCCCTGAAAGGCAGGCACACAGCAGGTGTCCCAGCAGAACAGCTAAATGTTCAGACAGTAAGACTTTGCATTTCAGATTTTGCTGAAAATCAAACTCCTTCTGTGGGGAAAGTTCAGGTCTGATAGATGGCACAGCTGGTCTGGGCAGCAGCACTTTGCTTCTGCGCACTATGTAGGCAGGGATTGCGCGGTGTTCTCTCCCAAGCTTTTGAAGGTCACAAATAAACACCAAAATGAACGTAAAATAATCAAGAACGTTTAGCAAGACTTATCTGGGGGTGTCTTGGCCCAAACTCCCTTCTGTGCCTTCCAGGCTGGGGGAGAAAGGAAAGAGAGGAGGCTGCTCAGGCCTGTATCGATTTCATTGAAAAGCAGGTTGGGAATGAAAACAGAAAATTCCTCCCCAAATTTCCCATTACTAGCCATGAGTGAACTGAAGTTGATCAGTTTGTGCTTAAGAGCTGAATCCTTTGCCCTCCTCACCAGTTTGCTGGGGCACAAGCTTGTGTAAGTCACCTCATCTAAGAAACCTGACCGGCAAGCACATGCGTATTTGAACAGCTTCAGTCCACAGACGGGACGATGATGTAAGTAGACAACTATTTTTGGCACGTTAGATGCACTTTTGCATATATTAATCAATCTTTCTTTGCTGCCAAGACTGCTAAATATTCATTTCACAAAATTGTTTAAAAAAATCAAATCTTCCCCCCACATTTTCTGACAGAGGAAAAAGCAGGTTTCCCTACAAAAGGCATTTCTGCCCTTTACTGGAGTGCTCTGCCTCCGGTTTTGTCAGTGAATAATATTTCACACAAGATAGGCACCCAGTTCACTGGGACAGGGGCTGAAAACACCTCTGGCAAAAACTGGCATTAGATAAAACTGACAAAATCCAGACAAATACTATCAATATTATCAAACAAATAAGAAACCCTAAAAGATTCACTTTAGTTAAGCCTGGCATTGCCAAAGACATCATCCATGCTCATGCAGGTTATGTCTGTATCGCGAAAAAAGTTGTCTTGCATTTGCTAACACTTGGTAAATAGCTCAGGGATTGAGGTGTGCTGGGCAAGATGGTGAGCTACTGAGATTTCTTCGTGGTGATATCAGAATCAAATCCAGTAGTTACTGATTTAATCTATTTTAAGGCTCATCTGGTGGTTGGAAATGAGCCTCACACAATAGGTACTCAGAGGCCTGCGGTGACATTAGCATCCCAGGAAAGGAGAGATTCAACACACTCCAGTACAAGAGATGCCATCCAGGACATGGCTGGAGGTGCTGGGAGGGAGCAGAAGCACCACCCAGACCACCGCTGCTGGGAAGAAAAGATCTGCAATAAAACACAATGGATCTGAGAAAGTATCTGAAAGATGAACATAAGTGAGGGAGTTGCTAATCTGGGGTGAAGGCATGGGGAAGGTGCTATGGTGAGTGGGTTTTGCATCTGAAGAGCACTCAGCAAGGTCTCAGTGAGGGTTTTTGCAATGGTAGGAGAGCAAAGCATGACACACACAGATATAAATGGCCTCAAACCCCAGGCCTTTTCATAGTGAAAACAACAGTGGGGGAAGCCAAAGTATGCTGAGCGCCCCATCAATCACAGTAAGTAAGTAGGAGGACATGGCACATTAGTGGATGCTAACAGGAGGAGGAAACATCTAGGTCCCCCCAAGAAGTTCACTTCTGATTTACATCGGTGGGAAGTGCAAAGTATGTATCAAATGTATTCCCTGTTATGCTCATTTTGCGTGGATGAAAATGTGCAGGTTAACTGGATACCAATGTTCTGTTTAGTACCCGGGCCCATATCCCAGGCAAGAAGTTTGGCCAAACTACCACTCCAGGAAAAGGGACATCCTTGCAGAGTGTCAGATATATTTACGGGTTTTCCTGGGCAGCCGCAATCCAGCGCTCAGACCACAGCCACATCCCTCTGTGTTGCTTAATAGCTTGCTAACACAAAGGTGTATAAACAAAGCAGCTTGCTTTACTAGGGCTTTTGTACTGGCTTCTGTTGAAAAAAAAACAAAATAAAGAAGAGGAAAGAAAAAAAAAAAGCCAAAGCTTTCAATTCCCAGAAGCCCTGGAAGGCACTCAGCCCACTTTCTGTGGCTTGGCGCCAGCATCAGCTCAGATACACCTGCCTAGCTCAGGTGCGGGCTGAAGGCAAGATAGGTCCCTGGTTACCTCCGGCCAATGCAGACGTCTGCGAACAGAGCTCATGGCTGCTCTTGGCATGATTTCCCTCTGCCTCCCCCACTGCCCTGTGCCTTGGTAGATCTCCTACACCTGGACACTGACGGGAGGTGGGCAGGCCCATGGGAACTGGAATTGGACAGGCTAGGACAGCATCCAAGGCGTGTCCTCTATGGGAAAGGTTAAAGGACTACTGTGCTCCTTAAGTAAAAGGGTTGTTTCTCATCCTTGCTTCAGATGCTCAACTCCCTTTACAGTATCAGACATTTCACATACAAAGCAGAGGGCATGAAAGAGTCAGAAGAGCTTATGGATCCAGCTGGGAAAAACTCTGTGAAGAGATATCTTTAATAGCCTCCTTCTTCCAGCCAAGTGAGCAGCTCCTTATGGTCTCAGTGTTGCACACTGATGACAAGAGACTGTCATGCATCTGCTGCAGAGGCCTTTCAAGAGATGCTGAGATGCTGGTGATCTTAGCAACTACTTTCCACTGGAAATGAAGAGAAGAGACGGTGAAATCAGAAACAGGCTGCTGGGTGGAAAGCAACCATGCTGGGTAGGCTTGGTTATCCACCAGCATCATCAAGAGGAAAAGTGAATGCTAATTCTTTGCATTCCGAACCTCTCCTGACCAGCACTGCCATTAGTGAAAGCCACCCCTGAGCTGTTTGTGAACAATACACGAACACTATACCCCTAGATGTCTCTGTTCAGTCGTGAACCACTGTAAAAGAACCAGGAGCAATTAACAATTACAGTACAACCACTTATTTACAGCAGCAGCTTTCCACAGGAGAGCTAATCATGTATGATAAAAAAAAGCTGTATCTGTAGTCCCACTTGAAATTAAGTTTCAGTGGATAGCGTGCGCACAGTAATGCCCACAGATGGTAATTATGCCTACAGTCCTCAGTAAGCAATTGCTGAAGTAAACGAACAATAGCTGCGTCCAGATTACTCCTGGCTCTTACGCTTCAGGGACATGACTGTGAAATGGTCCCCATCCTCACTGGGATTGAAGGAGATTTATTAGCGATGAAACCGAATACCTGGCCTGGCCACTATCCCTGTATTATTCCACAGCTTGGCTGCTAAAATATGAGCAAACTGCGTAATTGCATTCTGCAAGAAGATTAGTATGCACTATTTCCTTTTTACTGTTCAATGGCTAGATCTCCTTTTTGGAGTTGGGCAGCTGTCAAGTGCTAGTGAAGACCATTAGAAACTGCTTTGGTGCAGCACAAAGAGAAAGCCTCAATTAGCAGAAAGCTCCTAAACACCCGTTCAAACAGTTCTGCACAAGGATGCAATGAAAGCTCCCAGATTTTGGTGGAGGTAGGTGCCCACCCTTTGAGACCTAGCGACCTGTTCCTGCCTGTGGAAATCCCACCACCCAAGGGCAGCCGAGCCCATGCAGTCCAACAGCCCTGTGACAGCCCTTCCAAATGTGGGCAGTGTGGGACCACGAGGAAGCCATGCATGGAAAGGCTTCCTGCTCTTCTGGCAGACGTTGTTCAGCCTGTATAAAGAACATATTAAAACTCTCTCTTCACAGCCCTTCCCTTTCAATCTGCTGGAGTCAGAAAACCTGTTGCTGGTTAATACCCAGCCCCATGAGTCTAAGAGGAGGACTGTGTTAGAGCAGGGCTTTTTCACCCTCCCCAACCTCCATGTGTTTCCCCACTGCCTGCAGCTCCTTAAGCTGATGGTTAAACGGGCAGATGACGCACTGAGCAATAGGGCTGTGGGGAGCGCTGCTGGGGACGGAGGGCCTCAGCTGCAGCAGGGCCTTGCCAGCCTCTGCTCCAGGAGTGTAGGGTAAGCACCACGTTGGCCCATAGGGGATGATATAGGTGGCAAAGGCTAGATATTGACGACTGCCTCGCTGGGGAAGGAGAGGGCAGTTTCCTTCCCACCGCGGCGCTCGCAGAGTGGATGAGACTTGTAAAATCCTGTGCAGAGATTTCATGCACGCAAGCCCTGGCTACACCAGGCAAGCACGAAGTGAATGAGCAGAGCAGCTTTCAGTGGCTGCACCTGAATTTTGCTGTGTTTTCCTCTATGAGGCATTTAGCCATGTTAACTGAGAACTGACAGCTGTGTATTACTCCCCAGGAAAACCTCCAGCCACCACAAAGGATTGGACATACTGGTTTACACTGGATTTCAGTTTTTCCCCTCATTTCCATGCTGTAACTCCACTCAATCAGATTTCAAGATAAGTCACTCATTTCAGACCCAGATAATCTTTTGCTCCAGAGAAACCTGGTATTAACTTCCCATTTATTACTGTAAATTATTAACATCGAGAATGCTGTATCATGAACCCCAAGTTTGGAACACTTTTACCTTGCTTAAAAACAAATCCAGCATCATTCCAAGACCTTCTCTGTATTATTTTCAGGGTTTATCTCCTCACTAGTCATTAGTACATTATTTCAAAAGATGCTACAAGATACTTTCAGTCTTGAAAGTCTGGGAAAATTAATAGCTGCATTTTCAACATAAAAAAAAATCTACATTTCTTTAAGTGTACTTATAAGAAAAATTAATTGGAAGAAAGGTGAAGACAAACAACTATTAAGTATTAAAGAAAGCTAAAAACAAGATGAAGACTTTTTTTCCTCCAAGCAAAATAATCATGGCTCAGCAGCCAGCTGTCATCCAGTTTGGAAATTACAGAACAAAATGAACTTAGTTCTTCACTTAAAGCACTATTAGGATAGAGGGAATCAGAGAGAGACAAAGAAAGGAAGAATGCCTGGCAAGAGAAATAATGTGGAAAGGACAAAACTCCTTACTCTAACAGAAGTGCAAGTCCACCATCCAGATCACCCCAGCTACAAGTGACAGTCACCTGTAGTCCCAGGATGGCTTAGCATGAATGGTGAAAAATTGGTGAATAACAATTTTAAGCTCTTGCTTTTGCAAATCCGTGGCAGTGCTGGAGAAGACCCTGAAATGGAAAGAAATTGTGGAACTGCTCATGCACAAACTGAGTGAAAAAGTATCAAGCAGATCATAAAGAAAAGGGGCTGGGAGATGCGTATGGGAACTGGAAATGGGCCAGTAAGCCACACTCAGGAAGCCACTTCATCTCTACCAGAAGGGAAAGGCAAGGATGAACAGTTTCTTTTCCACTGTGACAGTCGCACTAGAAAGGGTTCTTAAAGTACTCAGATAATTAACTAAAGGCAATATAAGCGTGGAGAAGCAAGTAGGCAAATGCACCAGCTTTTTGCCCCTAAAGCATTGAATTCTATCCTTGACTTCAGTGGTACTTCAAAGCACCTCTAGTTTTGGAAACTACTTAAGTATGAACTGAAGTCCTGTTAAAAACCTAAATGTTTAAATATTCTCCTAATCCGGGTCTTTGGGGAGACGCAGGAAGGCAAATGTGTTCCTTCTTGTTGCTTTCCCCAAACTGTTGCATATATCAGCAATGTAACCACTCTCTGGCAGGAAGATCTTTACTTCAGCTTTGTAATTATTATAAAAAGGGGTTTTTTTTCTGTAGATGCATCACATTGTTTGATCAGAAGAACAAATTAGAATGCTTCATTCTGCCCTGTGCAGCATTTTCCGGCAGAATAAAGGTAAAAATCCGAGTCAATTGTACCGGAACTCTGTTACAAAATCGCTACAGAGCCCAGCTGGGTTTGAGCCTTCTCAGTACCTGTCTTCTGGATGTTAGCATAGATGCTGACTGGAGGAAAAGAGACTACAGCAAACTTCTTTTTTTTTTTTCTTATTCAAATGTTTTCTTCTGCCAGAACAGTTAAATCAAAGGCCATGCATAACACTGAGCGGAGCACCTAGAGGCAGTGGGATGAATTCATGGAATTGTTTTCAGGAGAGCTATTTAAAGCACTCCTATTGCTGCAATATGTGGCCAGCTGGATGCCTAAAGCCCAGCGCGCACGGGGCAGCCTCCGTGGGGTCGGCAGCCTGCCTCTGCCCCCAGCCCAGCGTGGCTCTCGCTTGCGCAAGGCTGGAACAGGTGCAGGATCCTGCTCAAGTCAACCCAAATCAGGGGGCCCCGAGCACTTCGAGCAAGCAGGACTCGGTCAGATTTATTGCACATCTGCACTGTGGTCAAAACAGCTGGCACCCAGCCCCAGCAGGAGCGCTTAGGAGACTCGGTTTGCCACTGCTGGAGGGCACGTAGATGCCTCCACCGCTGGGGAGCGGAGCAGAGCACTGCCCATGCACACACCAATACCAGCACACACGGGAATCCAAATTAAACCCCGACCCTCCACACAATTAAGTGAGGATTAATCTGGTGTCTTGACTCCAAAAGGATCTCCGTAAGAAATTCTTCAGCGGCTCAGGGATACCACAAGGCTCGTCTGAACCCCTTTTTCTTCCAACAAACACGCTCACCTCGGGGGCTGCAGGAACCCCTGCTCCTTCCCGACATCCCCTGAAACACGATCGACCAGGAGGAGATCGGGAAAGACCAGGGACCAGAGCTCTCCCTGCTCAGGATGTGCAGCAGGGCAGGCTGGGCGCGGGGCCGCCCCTCACCACCGCCGGCACCACTGCCCCACGGTCCCTGCAGGATTTAACTCAGCTTAGACCTTGCATGCTGATTAGATCCAAGCCCTAGTCTAGCCCTTCCCCAAGTTATGTAATGCTCCAAATCCAAAATGCCTGGAAGAGCTTTAATGTGACTGTGCTGGTGATGTCATATTTCTGCAAGGTTGCTATGGAAACGGCGCCTGCCACCGCCGTCGCGGGGGTTTGGGAGATCTGCAATAAAAGGGCTAAAAGGGCAGCAGGGTGCCCTTCAGCTCTCCGTGCTCTTACACCTCCCTTGCCAGTGTGACAGCTGAGCCCCCAACCCAGCCCCTAATAACCTCTCCCCACCGGGCAGAAATGCAGCCACCCACCGGCCCCGGGAACAAACATGGTGACGGTGGAAAAAAATCCCAAAATCCACACGGTTGTTTACTTCCTTGTGAAGGATTCAATAAACATGCCAGTAACTCTGAAAAAGGAGGTGCTGGAGCTTTAGCCAGCTCTGCACTGCTTTTTGCGGGACATAATTCCTGCATGACAGCAGCAATAAGATACCTTTTCTTTTTTTTCTTAAGAGGTAAAACTTAATTTTCTGATGTAGCTCCACCTCAGTTCACCCTTGCCTAGCTGATGAACTAACAGGAATGTAACAAATTAGACTTTGGGTTAATCTAAAATACAAGCAAAGGGAATGCCCTCCTGGTTTTATTCCTCTCGGAGAAATTGAGAAATTCCCTATAGTAAAGGATTCTGCATTTTTAATCATCTTCTTCTTCCAGGACATCTCTGACACATCCTTACGTAAGAGCTATAAACCGATTTTGTGCGTTCAAAGATGTGAAATGACTTTGTTTGGGTTTGGTATCCATGTGTAAAAGTAACAAAACCCTGGGAGTGTTGAGCTCAGCCCTAATTTCAAAGGCCGCCCAATCTAATGCTGACTTTACTGCAGATCATAAAAAATGTGACTTCCACTGAAGCTCAAATAACCAAAACTTCTGTTTTTTTCCCTTGAACTGTAGGGACTAGCTTAGTAGATGGAGTGAATCCTTTCTTAATCAATTTAATCTCT
The DNA here is from genome assembly GCF_036370855.1 of Dromaius novaehollandiae. NCBI lineage: Eukaryota > Metazoa > Chordata > Aves > Casuariiformes > Dromaiidae > Dromaius > Dromaius novaehollandiae. The sequence continues at coordinate 114,842,667 of NC_088100.1, read as the reverse complement.
ACTTCTTCACCTTGGTTTTTAGAGGCAAATCTTCAGCATCTCAGAATTAATCTACTGGCACAAGCCTCAGCCGATGGGCCATAACTGCAGAGGCATTTGCATCTTTGTCTTTGTAGAGCTCAGGTGAAATGAGACCAAGAGGAGTCTCCTCAATGCTCTAAATACTTTGCAATTAATCCCATGCTGCCAGTTGACCACTAACTGTGAAAACTGCTTTGCAGAGAGCGGAGCAGCTCCTATAAAACCGAAATAAGAAAAAGCAGTTAAAAGAAGTGGCATGTCAGCTCGTGCTGCTGTGGAGCAGTAAGGAAGCAGTGGGACGATGCCCGGTGCAAGCCCCGCAGCCAAAGCCCGCTGCCCCCGTCCCCGGGCTTCAGTGGTGACCACTTTGGGGGCAGAGACACCCCCCCACACTCCCCACCGCTCACTCAGTGGTTAATCACCCTCCTTGGAAAGATGCACAGAGCTGGCTCATCCAGCTTTGCCTCTACCCTCCGGAGCCTGGGACGGTTTCCACTCTGAGGCTGAAGAGCCCCAAAAAGGATTTTTGAAGCATGCACCACACACACTTCGGCAAAACCAAGAGAATAGTGCTAAAGGGTGAATTCTCAAAAAGCCCCGAGGGAACCATCTTACCAAGCGGACCACTGGTTTCTTGTCTCCTGTGAAATCTTGCCAAAAAGCAACAAATTACAATGGCAATATTTATTCAAATTAAAGGATGAGCCCATATTTTTAAGCTTATTATGGATTTCCTTTTTTTGGCATTCATGATTTTAATAGTTCCAGCTTAGTTACCCCCAAAACATTATCAAAACATTACTTTTTCAGGACGTATTGCTGGTCTAGTAGTGCTTTCTTGAGTCACAGTCATGAACCCTCTTGAATTCTGGGCAGGCGTATGTTTTGACAGTATGTTTCCAGCCTCATCAGATATTCGCTTTCAGTCTTTCTTAAAGAAATGAAAAATACTGTATATTTTCCATTTGGACAAAAAGCACAAAGTATTTTTACTTTGTTTTTTTCCCCCACATGCTCTCTGCTCCATTGCCTCTATACCAAGTCCAGCTCCACCTGTATTATTACTATTATTCAGTGAAAGAAGAATAGGACAAATACCCACAATCAGAGACAAAACAGCCAACAGCAGCTGCTTTACAAAAGCTGTATGGAAAAAGAAATGGCCAAGCACCCTCAAACAAAACATGGACATCTTCCTTGATCACTTTGTGCATCCCAGACAGCCTCCAAAAACATGCCACAAGCAACAGCCTTGCCAAGACATGTGTTTTTGCAGTCCTTTATTTATCGCCGTTTACTGCATGTGTTCTCGCAGCATTTCCCAAACAGGGGTGTACAATAGTGGGGCTCAGCCTGCTAAAGGTCAGCCTTTATTCCCACTGCAATTCTATTTTGGAAGATTTGTAACTTATTTATTTAATGCACATAAGGCTGAAACACTGTTCACAGGTTTCATAGCTTGGTTTGCTTGTTGGTAGTTTTATTTCATTAAAATTCATGTTATAATTTCCAGCCAAGTCCTGAGGCTCTGGTTCTGTTTTGTTTTTCCGGCCATCCGTGGAGAAACACTGATTTTTTAAACAAAGAAACTCTGCAAGCTTTAGGCAGTGATGAAAAAATATGGCCTTTGTAGCACAAGGTACAAGGAAGTCACAAGCTGAGCCCAGCCTCCTGCTATTGCGAGTGACCCCGGATTTACTGAGCTCCATTTTAAGAGTAGTTAGTGTTTCAGGGTTTTTTGTCCACATCATGTTAGTCCTTTCAGCTCCAGTGCAAAAATGCAAGCAAGTACCTCCCAACACAAGGCAACCTTCCTAAGTCAGAGTGTACACCTCTCTCTGTCAACCAGGAGGAATTCCCAAGTTTGCTTCTCTCTCCAAGTGCTTTCCAAACACTAAAGTGAACTTTGCAAGCAACCACGGCCACAGCGCCGTCAGGCTCAGCACGGGCGCCCCTCTGGGTGCTCCCCGCCGGCTGCTGCCAGCTGCTCGGAGGAGCCGGCAGCAGGGCCCTCCTGGGGAAAGCTACTTCTTGACAATCCTTATTTCGAGGCTGCTGGTCTGAACCATAAGGATTTATTATTCCTCTGCATTGTTTATTTTTCGCAACGCTCCGTTCTGCTTCCACCGTTTGTTCCTAACATAGTCCAAATCTCATGAGCTATCATTTGGTGGTAATTTTTTGCCATCAGCAAGCAATATAATTAACTTCTCCAAGTCTAGGGCCTCCTTCTATAGCAGCATTATTCCTATGGCACGCCTTGTACAAAGCAACGACATGCTGCCTACCAAGAGCTCCAATCAAAATTCTTTCACTGCAAGCAAAAAGAAAAGGCAACAGCATAAAGAGCCACATACTTCTCAGAATAGTGCTTTATAAAAGAGCGATCTGGGAAAATATCATTCAGCAAAACAGAGCAAGGCCTTGAAGTATCATTCATCCTGTTCTGCTTCTTACAAACACAGCCAAATCAGCTAAATGCTCAACACTTCCCTTCTTTCTTTGGGCTCTACGAAACCAGCTCTTCCAGCAACAGTGTCATTATTTAATTTATTTTAGCTGCTGTTCCTGATAATCCAGCAAACAGCCTGCACTTTTGATCTCTTCACGCGTCAACCTGTGAAGCCCAGTAAGGAGCACAACCCCACGTGTCAACAGCAGGAGCTGAACTGTATTCTCCTTCTGCCCATACCCCCTTTCCAGGTAAAACAGTCGGATGCCCCTTAGCAACAACCTGTGCATGCTCCCATAATTAAAGACAGCCTCTGATGGGCCTGGGGGACACCCCAGAGAGCGATGTGCGGAAGTCAGAGGTGACCCCCCCAGACAGATGCCATGCACGGCAGCCAGCGGGAGGGCAGGGTTAGCATCACTCCCCCCTGCCCCGGGCACAGCACCAGGAAGGAGATGAACCGCTCTTGGGCTTCCAGCAATGACATTTCTCCCAAGGCTGCTGAGTTGGCAGCAAAGAGGAAATAATCAAAATAATCAGTGCCACACACAAGGCTTGACCTAAAGGAGGAGAACAGCACAGGCTGTGCTATTCAGGTTTCAGATGTTGCATGGGAATGTTTAAGTGAGTTTAAATATCCCCTTTTTTCACTGCAACTGAAAAAAAAACCCCACAAACAGATTTTAAGCCCATTTTGCTGTCTCATAGCTTCCTGGGAATTTAAGTTTTGTACTATTTCTAATGGGGCGCTGAGTAACAGTTTTTGAATCAGTTTACTAAAAACATATCCCTTTTTCTACTTTTTGGATCAGCCCTCCTACAGGAGCACCATTCTGTGCATCTTCTCAAATCAAAACTTGCAACTCTGCCTTTTGATATAGTGTTGCAGGTTGGCCAGTGACAAAGAGGACCAGGAAACTGGAGGAGAGAAGACATAAAGCAAACGCTGTAGTTTAGTGGAGCCTTATACATACCCAGCCGCATATTTAAAGGACACTGATAAACTGTGCTGTTTACTTTGCTCATCTCAAGAGATGCAGATTTCAAGATCAAAAAGGGACGGCTCTGACCAGCCAGTTTTAACAGAAAAATGTCAGGCTGTGCAATTCCATAGCCACTGCTGCATCAAACCTCAAAACCTGTACCGGAGCTGGAGGAAAGGTTTTAATGACCCCAGGAGGGTCATGAAAAGAAATCGGGCTGATCTGGAGAGTGTCATTCCAATCCAAAGCAAAAATCCCACCAAGCCTAGCAACAACAAAATTTGCTTCTTCTCCATCCAAATACCCTGCCTCTTTCCCAGGCCAGTATTCACTGTCAGCACACAGAAATGCACAGACACAGATATATGGATTTAGCACTGCTACACTTCAGAAATTTTTTTACTTCTATTAATCAATCTAGGGACCAGCCCGCTCCAGTTTTCTCCCCCCACCTTGTTTTATAGCAGCCACTTGCAACTGACTGTGGTTTGCAACAGGTTTCCATGCTGCTGCAGTCGAGCGCAATGAGTTTATTCACATTAATGTTTTAAGGCTTAAAATACTTCTGATGGGCCAACCTCTCGCTGGCTGGCAATGCTCACCTACCTCGTGCCTCCCTTCCATCAGAGGCAGTCATTAATGACTACTAGCCATTTTGAGGGAGAAGCGCAGGAGGAATGACATTGAGGAGGGGGAGCACTGCAAAGCTTTGCCCACACTCCACAGGTCCCGTATGTGACCGTGAATGACCATATGCCAGTCCTTTGGATAGGTATGCTCATTCTCCACTCTACTTGCCCACCAAGGCTCAGACACATCCCAATTCAAGCACTCCAGCCATGCGGAGAAATTCCTGCCCCACCAAGGAACAGCTGGACCCCTAAATGGGACACAACCTTGCAGGAGTTGCTTTCCTTAGTCTTTCTCCCCACTGACCACAGAGGAACCAAGGGTTGTTTCCTGGCTGAGATGCTCTACGGCAGTACCTAAAGCCAGGGGGATACCTCCAGGACTAAGATACTTGCTTTCTGCTCCTCCCTCAACACCCGGCTGATGAGGGAAGGGATGCTTAGCCCCCCCTCCTTTCCTTTTGGTCTCATTTACATCAATTGACCCCTGTTCAACTCACTTCAGCTTAAGAATATAATATTCAAGGTTACCCAAATGACTTAGGGGCCTCATCCCAATCCTATAAAGGTAATGTGGGATTTTATATTCTGTCGCCTGTTTCTATCAGCATCTCACAGGCCAGGGAGAAAAGCATATGTAAGGAGAAGCTGCTGGTGTACGTGCAGCTACACCAATAAAACTGCTCAGTGCATCCCAGTTTGTGCTCTTCTCTCCCCCCTCCATCCCTAAGAAAAGCCCACTTTCAGCAGGCTTCAAGCTTTGAATATCTCACCCTAGCAGGTAAACACTGCACAGACTCACGGACTTAGGACAACAGAGATTATGAGGAAATGGTTTTGCAGTTTAACTACCAATAGCTACTATAATAGTATTTGCAACTAGACTGATACTGGTAACATTTGCTTCTTTCCTCTGGATCTCTGGCTAAACTACGGAGATACACTTTTCACTGATTCCCGTTCATTCTTCCTCTAAATATTCATGCTGGTGAATAAATATTTTGCCTTCCCAGGCTAATACATAATGTATAAACTAGCCCCAAACACAGAGACATCTAAAACCAGTTCTCATAAAAAGGATTTAGATTTTTTCTTCCATAAACAACAGCTGGCAAAGTATCTCACAAAAGAAAAAAATCCCGCTTTGCTGATATGTTTAATTGCTTCAGAATTTAATACTTCTCCAAAGTTGCTAGCTGCAGCCAGTGCTAGAAGCAAAGCATTTCCATCTAAAAACTGTGACGGAGCTTTCCCCATCTCCCGCTTTAGAAACTTGCTATCTGTTCAGCCACTGTACTGCTGTGTTTCAGCAGATCCCAGAAAGAATCTAAATAACACAGCCCTTTCTCTGCAGCGAGGGTGAACATCTTCAGTAGAAAAAGGCTGTCAATTCTTGCAGTGACTGCGAAATGCATGCTGGGTTCTGCTTCCCAGAATCGCATCTGCACGCAGATGCCTCACTTCAAAACATTCAAGTGTAAAAACTACAGCTTAACAAATGGCACTTGGCAGACAAAGGCTTTGGCAAATTACCCTCTCCAAGTCCCTCTGCTCTGTGCCACGTTAAGGAAGATGGTGAGTATTTGCCTACAGAATGCCCTTTTGGCTAAGTAACTGCCCCAAACCCCTAAAGAGCAGGTTTCCACAGGCGTTATTCATAGCAGAACAGCACACTAAGTCCCCAAGTGAATGCACAGCACCTGCCAGGGACAGCCAGTGAGCGGGCAATAAACCATAGGCACAGCTCAATCGCAGGAGGCTTCCAGCATTCACCACGGTTGTGCAAGCACCACTTAATCTCATTTTATTAATGTCGCTGTTAAGAAGTCCTTATTTTTAGTCCCTTCCTTGGAAGCAGATGCCATCATTTACAGGGCGGAGGGCACCTGACCCTGACGTTGCAAAGCAAAGGTTGCAGCTAAAACCTTTTGCCCCATAATTGATGCAGAATAAGGGTGCACACAAGTTGATTCAGGGCAGCCCAGCTGACATGGTAACTTGTTAGGCAATCTGAGCTTTTTCCTTACCATAAGCATTGCCTGTGAGGAGGGACAAAAGCCCAGTTCTGAGCACGCTTGTGAGGGTTGAGCCTACCACCGTGGCAGCTTTAACAGCCAGATGGTGTTCGGTACTGAGCTGGTGAAACACCTCCCGAGGAGGAAAACAACATGTGCCCTGATTATCCACAGATAAACGCAAGGAAACCTCAGGTATTCACCAGCATGCCTTGTCCTGCACAGCACTGGGACAAGGCTGATGGCATGCGGGCAACCGCAGGCGATGCTGCGGCCCCAAGTGCAGGCTTTGACCCTGGATTGCAGCGGAGTCAGAATTTCACCCAGTGCAGCTGCACTGCTGGACATCACCTAGGTGACACTGTCTGCAAAATGTTTTAACTCCCCTCTCACCGGTGCTTGCAATCACATAAAAATCACAGGGATTCACGCAATGCTAGAAGGTGTGAAGACACAAACTTCTAAGGGATAAAGGGGCTCAATACCACCGATTCTGTATGCAAGCGAACCCTACAATTGTATCAGGCCGTTCTGTGAAAGCAAGTTCACATTGCCAAATTTATGCTTCTCTGACCAATCCTACTGGCTTTAATAGGTACATACTAATAGATAAATAATACAAATTTGAAGACAGGCCACAGTGTTGGGACCCTGGGACCTTAATGACCCTGTGCAGCGCTCCAAAGCAGATGGTGCAGTCACTTGACCTGAGGTTTCGTTATCCGCTCGTAACACCAGCTGCCCTTTCTGGCTTCACGGAAATTTTCAAAAATCAGAAACATGTATTCCAGACTAAAGCCAAATGACAATTTTCAGTGATTTGAAAAAGGAAATCAAATTCCACAAGGTTGAATCTTTTATGATTCTTTAAAAATTTTTGTATATAAATGTTAAAAAACAAGCAACTCTATTTCATTTAAAATTCAGATAAATTTGGAAACAAAATGGTATTACAAAAAGAAGACTGAAATGTTTCATTAAAAAAAAGACACCCCAAAAACAAAAGAAAAAGACAGACGGAAATACCTTGGCTTTTGTGGAATCACCTCCTCCCCTACAGAAACAATTTGCCAAAATCTACACAAAATCCTGAAATGCTTCTGTTCACCCGGGCCTGCCTTCTGATTTAGAGGATGAGGGCTGTCATACTTTGCCTGCCCCTAGGCATACCAAAGGATAAAGATGCTTTTGCACTGGCAACCACATCTTAGATACTTCCAGTCCTTGGGACGACTTGCTTTGCAACCTCAATATTGTTTTAATGTGGATTTGTGTAGGAAGTAATCGTAGATTTTTCTCTGGCATAATGTTAGTACAGCCTGATTTAGCCTGTGATGGTAACTAAATCAATTTGCAAGAGGCAGTCTTCTCCTCTGATTAGTTTCTGTTTACTCTGAATCTCGGCTGACCTCTCCTGCACACAGCCAAGCATCCCAGACTTTGCCACTGTGCAATGCAGCTTGTCAAACAGGCAACATAAACCTGAACAGCTCCCGGGCCTCCTACGATCCATCCTGTCAAAAAGGAAGCACAGCAAAGGGCATATACTGTCGGAGAACATAAGGTTGCTAGTACAGGCTATAAAAGATGCTGAAATCCCAACAGTACTAAAACTTTATAAATTTTTCTCCTTGGGTGCTAGATGGAGGCTTTGAAAATGTCAGCAATTTACAATATATGCCACAATATTTTATGCTATATAGCCTCCCTCTTCTGCAATTTACAGTGCCTACATAATAATCAGCACAGAGCAACAAACTTGATGGGGAATACAACCTATTACCTTCACAACACCAAGCACGAATCTCATATTTCACAGTTTTCCACATACCTAATTGCTCACAGGAAAATCATTTTAATAGTTCTCACACATTTCTCAAAAATTTACAGCTAAACTATAGAAAAAGCGTTTCTTCCACTAATCTTGTTCGAGTAGCAAATTATACAGTAAATTAAGTCTGATTTCCTGACATATATATCCCTAATTAGGCAACAGATTTTGCTTTAGCCCTACCACCCCTGCTGTTTGATTTAATTTTAGTGGGGATTTGTAGCATCGTACTTCTACCGAATTCATAGACAGTGCTACCCGAAGGGACCCTTCCATCGTCCAATCGCTCATAAAGTGAACGCCCAGGCTTCACCCAGCAATTCCTGGACTAGTGGTTGAACAAATGCTTCAGTGATTTGTGGTGGAACAACCAGTGGTTTTTACTTTCTTGGCTGCTTCCAATCGGGCTGGGAAAAGGCAGGAAAGCAAAGTGAATCTAGTTGAATTTGCTGCAGACAAGTCTGCACCTCCGCTGGGAGTATCTCAAGGATCTGCAAAATCAAAATATGATGGAAAACACTGAATGACAGCACACTCCCTTAAAAGGCCATCTGATCCTGATTTAGAGACTCTGAACAGCAGGGAATTTCCTACATGGAAAAATCTGCCAGAGAAACATCAATCTAGTCCTTACTAGCACTGTCACTTAACAGGCAAAGCATTTCAGTTTGTCCTTCAAAGGAAACAAGACTTGTGCAATCACACTGTGTGCATGTGCGTGTGCATTTGTGAACACAGCTGCATGCAGGTCTCCTCCAGCAAACTCTGAGTACCACTAACCAGTTTCAAGGAAACTTGACAGAGCAGCAAAGCTCACTAAGACATGGAAGTTCCTGCAAGGGTTGGGGAAACAAAGTCAAAGCGAGAGGAAAGTTTACTGGTGCACCCCCAGTGCAAGACAGTAAGCTTAATTCATACAAGACATCTAAGCATCCATAGGGGGATGTGTGCACATAAATGCTGGTGACATTAGAAGCTGAGCTTTGTTAAAGTTGCAGTTTATAGAACTGCTTGCCATCTACAGAGATGATGAAATCCAAAGGTCCATAACATAGCTGGGGATCAGGCCTTTGTGTGACTCCACCAGTTCACCCACAGATATCTCCCTCCATTATAAATGAAATTACATCTCAAAGGACCTGATAACCTCTGCAGGACCCTGTGATTTCTTCTAGCTTTACATCAGCCCTTGTAACAGCCCCAGAGGTGCCCTCCAGCAGCTGCATGATTTTGTGCAAGTAGCAGCTGCCCAGGTTGAGCAGCTGAGGCCAGGGTTGCCAGGCGCATCACTCCTGCTTACAAAGCTCACAAAAGTATCTCGGAGGAGGACAGCTCTTCAGAGCAGGAAGGCTGGAGTTTGAGAGCAGTGTGGACACACTGGTAGAGCAAGCCCCAGAGCATCCTTTGTGCTCTGGGATGGAAAAGACGGGTGTCCTGATGCGTTTTTTTGAGGCCAACCATCAGCACTGCTGTCAAGCCTGATGCACACAGTGCCCTGCCTAAGGCTCCTAGGTGCCCAGAGGGAACCTATGGAAGACCTATGGAAGCCTATGGAAAGCCTATGCCTGGGCTTCTCTCTCAGTCTTGCTATGGACCTAGCTGTGCTGTCACTCGAGCTGGGGCAGAGGTGATGCCCATTTTCTTGAGACTTGAAGCCAAACCAAAACCAAAAGCTTTCAACTCTCTGACCACAATAAACACATCTGTCTACTTTTGCTCTGCTTCTGCCTCCTCTCATCTCTCCACTTCTGCAGGGTCCTTCACTCTCCTTCTCCTCACTCACTCCCATCAGTTTATCTAATACGTCCCCATTTCTGAACAGTGTTTCTGACCACAGGCCAACAACTACTTCACCACAGCTGAGAGCATGTCTCCCAGCTCCAGGAGCGGCTTAGAAACATTGCAGGTGGAAAATGAGGGTCACTGTGCAGCACGTTGGACTGCTGAGAGGGCCAGATGCTGCCATATGAGCAGCATCTTCTGGGAGATGGCACAACCCTGAAGCCTGGATCCAGGTCAGGGATTTGGACCCTGATTCTGGCTGACTCTCAAGCTCCCAAAACCAGTGGAACAGGATCTGAAATTGTGCAAAAACATCTCTACCCTGCCAGTAGTATGAAGGAGGTAAAGTATTAGTGAGACCCCAGCTTTTTAATATATTCTGCAAATTGCAACTTCCTAAGAGTTAATTCAGGAAATACAGTACAATTTATTAATAATTACATATACCCATACTCAGCTACGGATTGCTGGCTCTTCTCTTCCTGTGTGCTAACCCATTTATTAATTATACACTGAAGAAAAAGTTAAATATCCCTTCAAGCAACAGTCTTTCCCAGGAGACATCGATTCAATCCAAAAACATCCAGCATGGATGCAGTGGAAGTAGGGCAGGAGATGTGTTGGCTTATAACAAAAACTTCACTTAGAAAAATAAAAATAAATAATAATAATAAGAAAAATAAAAATAAATAATAATAATAAGAAAGGGCGAAAAAAGACATGTAAAAATGAGGAACCCAAGTGTAAGTGGAACATAAAAATAATTCAAGCATGGATGCTGCGTGAGCAGCTTGATTTCCCCTCTGTCTGCTTCCCCTCCCCCAGCACATTGCAAGCAGTGGAACAGCAAAACTTTCCATTGCCCAGTCCAAATATTTGTTTGCTCCTGCATCCTGATTAAATCTGTAATCCTGGTTACTGCAGAAAGAAAAAAAAAGGGGGGAAGGGGAAAGGGAAGGGGAAGGGGAAGGGGACACTGCAGATTACTGGGAGATGGGACAGCACACCGGGGAAGCGCCACTCAGCCCACTGGCCCAAAGCCTAGCAGTGAAAATCTCTCTTATCCTTTTCTTGCATTTTCCCCCATTTGTCTGGCACTAGACACTGGCGGAGACAAATACAGTGTCAGATGGACCTTTAGCCCGACCAGTCCACCTCTTCCTACTTACAGGATCCTGCTGCAGCACTTCTTCAAAGGTGTTGAGCCAGTTGTCTCAAAGGACATGGCTGCATCCTACCATGAATACGGCCAGGGGGTTCCCTAGGGAAGGTTTTATGAGCAATAGCTTTAGCTTCCTCTGGCACTTGCCTCCACAGACTCCAAAACAATATCCTTCTGAGAACGCCACCCGTGCAATTTGATGGCAAACCCCATGGCTCTCAGCAGCCTGAGGTGAGCGCTTCTCAACAGCCCTCCCGCAACACAGGCCAAGGGAAGCCGTGAACCATGCCTCTGCCAATCTGAACTCGAGTTTTGACAATTTATAATTAATTGTGGCTTTGTTTTCTAGTGGAATTCTATAGCAGTAATTATCCCCGTTTGAACACAAAACAATTATCACCTCCTCCTTTCCTTTTCTTCTCCTGGCAATTAAGAGATGAGAACAGAGAGTATCTTTTCCTGACGGCTAATATAACCCCTCATTAGATGACATTGATGAGGTGGGTAATTATCAGGATGCTAAAGCAGGTAATGTCACTCAGCCAGGCCACAGATGGCTTGTCAAGCTGCAGAAGCATCATAGCGCTCCGGTCACCTGGAAGTCACATGGTGATCAGTACAGAAGCTAACTCTTCAGTCAGTCTCTTCTCAGAGTCCATTAATGAGTGCCAATTAGAAATGGTCATTCAGTCCATGAGCACCCGCCTGTCCATCACCAAAAGCCAGGGACAGATTTAACGTTGCTTCTGTGTTCATCAGGCTGAAAGGTCTTGCAGACTCAGGATTGTCTTAGGTTGCAAACATGGTCGTCACGACTGCCGATTTCTTCTTTTCCTCTTTCTCATTTTATATGTGTATATGTATATATGTATGTATAAAAATCAAGAAAAGTGTATGTTTCAAAGCCTTTTTCCCCCTCCACGAGAAATGCAGCACAACCACTTTTGCACAAAGGGCAGAAGTGTTTGCATGGTCGGTGCAGACCACCAGAGACCTAGCCCCTGGGGAATCACAGAATCACAGAATAGTTGAGGTTGGAAGGGACCTCTGGAGATCATCTAGTCCAACCCCCCCCTGCTCAAGCAGGTCACCTACAGCACATTACCCTGTCCAGACAGCTTTTGAGTATCTCCAAAGATGGAGACTTCACAACCTCTACAGGCAATCTGTTCCAGTGCTCAGTCACTCACAGTAAAGAAGTTTTTCCTTATGTTCAGATGGAACTTCCTGTGTTTCAGTTTGTGCCTGTTGCCTCTTGTCCTATCGCAGGGCACCACTGAGAAGAGTCAGGCCCCATGCTCTTTACACCCTCTGTTCAGATACTCACACACATTGATAAGATCCCCCCCGCCCCTCAGTCATCCCTCCTCCAGGCTGAACAGTCACAGCTCTCTCAGACTTCCCTCATATGAGAGATGCTCCACTCCCTTCCTCATCTTAGTAGCTCTCTGCTGCACTCACTCCAGTGGAATTGGACCCAGCACTCCAGGTGTGGCCTCACCAGGGTTGAGTAGAGGGGGAGGCTCACCTCCCTCGACATTCTGGCAATGCTCTTCCTAATGCAGCCCAGGATACCACTGGCTTTCTTGGACACAAGGGCACACTGCTGGCTCATGGTCAACTTGTCCACCAGGACTCCCAGGGCTTTCTCCACAGAGCTACTTTCCAGCAGGTGAGCCCCCAGCTTGTACTGCTGCATGGGGTTATTCCTCCCTAGGTACAGGACTCTGCACTTGCCTTTGCTGAACTTCAGGAGGTTCCTCTCTCACCATCTCTTCAGCCTGTCAGGGTCCCTCTGAAAGGCAGCACAGCCTTCTCCTCCCAGTTCTGCATCATCAGCAAATTTGCTGAGGGTGCACTCTCTCCCTTCATCCAAGTCACTGATGAATAAATTGAACAAGACTGGACCCAGTATTGACCCATGGGGGACATCACGAGCTACAGACTCCAACTAGACTTTGTGCCACTGATCACAACCCTCTGAGCTCTGCCGTTCAGCCAGTTCTCAATCCACCTCACTGCCCACTCATCTAGCCTGCACTTCCTGAGCTTGCCTATGAGGATGCTATGGGAGACAATGTCAAAAGCCTTCCTGAAGTCAAAGTAAGACAACATCCACTGCTCTCCCATCACCTACCCAGGCAGTCATCCCATCATAGAAGGCTATCAGATTGGTTAAGCCTGATTTCCGCTTGGTGAATCCATGTTGACTACTCCTGATCACCTTCTTGTCCCTCATATGCCTGGAAATGGTGTCCAGGATGAGCTGCTCCATCACCTTTCCAGGCATGGAGGTGAGGCTGACCAGCTTCCATGGGTAAAGGCTTTGGGCAGCTTCAGCGCCCTGGCTGACCAAGAACAACTTCAATTCCACCCTTCATGTAGGGAGATCTACTTTGAGACACACACACTGGTCTGGGACCTTCCAGCAAACACTGAGGCAGACAATTCAGTCCCTTTAAAGCCAGAAGCAGTTCCATTAAAGCCAGAAGCATACCTAACTGTACTGAATATGCTTTGCAGAAGTTTACATGCCTTACAAGACTCACAGCAGCACAGAGCTGTCCCTCACCTCCTCCGCAATCTGCACTCTCCCAGCCCACTTGCCTGACAAACAGGTGCTACCATCTCCTTCATTGACACATTGACCATTTGCATCAGTCCCAACCTGGTGAATCCCAGTTATCACCAGTCTCTGGAAAACTGGATTCCCTATGAGCAGGTACTCACTGCTGCAGTTGCAGTTCTTGCCCCTTATGAACTGTAAAGCCCAGAAATTTGGATGCAATTGAAAATGAATCTGAAAACTTCCTATTTACTTTGGATGAGCAAACAGAGAATGCAAGGTGACTTCCCATGCTGCAAACTGTAGCCAAAACCACAACAAAGCAGGTGACTACAGGATGCACAGATGTAAACCTGTTTTGAAAGGTTGAAGTAGCTGGCACCTATTCTTCTTCTAATTATTTATTGCTGTTCAAAGCATTCCTGGCTTTTATAAACAGTTCTGTATTTCTAAAGTTAAGTCTTCCAGCACAAGTGCTGCTGGGCAAGCTTTGGCACTCTGCTGCTACTCACCACGCACAAGATTTTGGTGGCAGAGTAGGAAGGCTGCATGCAAACCTGCTTTACAAGGACAACAGCTCTCAGGTTTGCAATGCCCAAGGTTTCAGGAACAGAATAGTTGAGGAGCTATAGTGCTGATTTAAGAGACAGAACATTGCTTTTCCCCGTGGCTTCTCAGTTAACCTAGGAGACAAGCCCCTTAATGTTCATTATGCTACTACCTTAAACTTCACCTCCTTAGACTGTAAAAACTGTACAGAAAATTTCTCTTACTATGTGGTTTTACAACTTCTGCACAGATGGCTGTGATCCTATCAGGAGTGCAAATCTTACTGGAGAACCCAAAACAAAAAGGAGTCTCTTCCTTACCACCTGCTCACTCATTAAAACTATTAGATAGCAAGGGAGCCATCCACTCTTTCTTCTAAGCTATTGGGGGGGGGGAAACCCCAAAACACCTCTCCTTTTCCTAACAGGGACAGCAAGGAAGTAACAAAGAACTTGCACATATGGGTAACTAAGATCTAATCTGGAAAATCCTTTATGCAGTACATGAAAAATTCCATTTTAATTAAATAATTTTATTTTACCCACTGCTGTGCACTAAATTAAACTGCTTTAACATTAATATATAAAACCATTACTCTGTGCGTGCATAAGTGAGTTTATGCATGCATGTGTATAAAAATTGTACAATTAAGCACTGCTTACAACGCAAATAACAGATGATAAGGATTCCATCCTGGTTGTATTAAATCTTGACTTGGGATGTTGTATTAGATCCTCAGTTGTTTAAAACTAGTGTAAACTCAGTGAAGTCAATGGAACTAGTAATAATTTACATCAGTGGAAAATCTGGACCTTTGATTTTTAAATACTTACTATTGGCAAGAATTAAAAAACAAGCAGCAAAAATGTAGTTTGTGACAGGCCACCAGATGTTATTTTTCTTCTATTACAACAATAGCTCAAAAATAACAAATTTAAAACAGAAAATTTAATAAGACTTGTATTGGGACAGATCTTCGGGTTACATCAGCTATGCCTGAAGGCAGTGAAATTTAAATTAAGGCTTGAGACCCTCAGTTAGGCATTCATGTCCAATCTGCAAAATGGCAGGGACATACTGAAATTTAAAGCATGTGTTTCTAACCATTTGCCCTCTCTCTACCATCCTGGCAAGATAAAGAGACTTTAAAATAGGAGAAAATTATATTTACATTGTGGAAGGCTTCTCAGCAGGCCTGAAGTTGTAGAAAGGGGTCTTGACACAAATATGAACAGAACTCTTGTTTCAAAGTTAAGCACACACTTCACTATTTTTCTGAATAAAAACAACTCTAATGAAATGCTTCAACACTTTGTGCTTTAGGGTTCAAAGCAGTCAGATTTCCATGTCTGGCTCTCCCTTTTCTCTTTGGGTAATACTGAAATATTAAGGGTAGTGAGATCTTTTATAAGAAAAAGAGAGAGGTCTATTACTGTTTAGACTCCAAGTCAGACCCCTTTTTATATACGTCAGTGTAGCTATAGTAAGTTGGGCAAATTTTCAAGTACGTGACAAATTGGTAAGAGCAAGGACAAGGAAACATCTCTGCTGGTCACAGTGGTTAGTTGTGGCCCTTCTGCCAGCGGTTACTACTGCAGATCTTCCAGGAAAGCTACTTTCATGATTACTCCCTAACCTGGATCAGTTAAAATATCAGCAGTCCTCTGACAAGAGACAGCTAGGATGGTCCTTGCTTCAGATGGTATAGAGGACAAAAGCCCACAAGGCTAGCAATCCCTATATTCTGCTCTTTCCCACATTATGCCTTGCTTCACAAGCTCGCTGACAATTAGAGAAAAAAGATCTGGGTGGGGCAAAGAGTGGAGGTGACTGAAATTACTTTCTAGCTTTGGAAAAGCAATTTCGGTTGTGATTAACAGGAACAGACTCATCTTTATTAAAAGAAGGAGACACTGTCCTGAAGAATATCTGCATGGAAGAGGTTCAGATACTTGCTGACTGTACTCTGTCCATGCTGTGGGTTATGATGCTGAACATGAAGGCACTCTGGCTTGCAAGACATGCAGACGCACACAAGCCAATAAAGTCTGCTGAGTGACGGGCAAAGCGGGACTCTGGCAGTGCTCTGTTTGGCCAGCTGGCACCTGAGCAGCTCATAGCTTCAGCACTCAGGAGCTCCGGTTGTCGGCACCTGGCCAGGTAGCCTTCTCGGATGCACTTGCTTTGCCTAGGCAAGGTCCAGGCCTCAGCTCAAATCCTAGCTCCTTCAACTGTCTCCTTCCAAAATTATCTGCTTTTTAACTGCTGTTGACATTTTGCAAACAGGTAACCCAGCCGACATGACCGTACATTCTGCCAGCAGTCATGTTTTAAACAAAAGGCCACTTAGTACTGACAAGCCTTTTATCTGATGATGGCGATGGTTTCTCAAAGCATATCTAGAAATTCCCCAGCACAAAGATGAAGACAGAAACTGTGCTGGATCTCAATGCTATGTCAGCATAACATGCTTCCTAAGCCTGATGGAACACACAGGGGTACGACCACTCATCAGCCGATCTTTGTTGATGGAAGCTCCTGCTGTAGAAACAGCTATACAGGCAAAGCTATGCCTCTGTCATCAGTGTGGGCTGCAGATATGTTTCCTTTGCCATAAAAGCTGTGGTTGTAAGAGTGCTTTGACCACACAGTTCACCAGTATTCCTATTGCAGCCAAATGGCATGCTAGGCCACGCAAGGGCATCCTTTTCTGGATTTAGTTTTCCTGACTGAAGATACTACTACGTCCTGTTGTTCATTACCACACATTCCCCACTGCTCTGTTACTGAAACAAATCACCAAAACCATCCCCAACCTCCTTGAAGTCAAACCAGCCAGGGCAGCCTTCGGCAGCGCTGACTCCAGCCCCATGGCCTTCGACCAAGATGGATTAGAGAGTACTCACATGACGTTCCTACCTGGACGCAACGGCTGAAGTGAGCAGCACCTTCCACAGACACGGCCACGTAACAAGCAAATGTCTGCTTGGGGCTTGCATGTACATCTTGACCCAAGGAACAGCTGCGGAGAGGTTTATAACTGGAATCTCCTTACTTGGGCAAAGTCCCCTGTCATCACTTCCAGAGTGAAAACGGAGTTCTCCAAAGCACGCACCACATAAATGCCAGGAATATGCTCTCCTTGCTCATCTTGCAAGGGTCTTCCATTAAATTTAATGGGATGCAGACCCCATTTACTTTAAAAGCCATGCTTGCATGGCTTTTTTAATGCGATGCCAATCCCATTCCCATACACTGACAGGAGATGTAAAGTAAACAAACATCTGCATTTTGAACTAACAAACTTAAATTTGGCATGATAAATTCTGAGCATCACTCTGCCAACATTTATACAACCCCTTATAAAGACTTTGACTTAGAAAATGACATAAGCATATGCTAAGTCTGTTCTCATGCTGGAGATCTCGCACTAACTTTACTAAATCCAGTTTCTCTATCAGTGAGCTTACACCATGGGGAGACACAACTGAGATTTAAAATTTTTCTGTTGTTCTGGCTTAAGCTGCAACCAACCAAGCTTAATTGAAATAAGGGGCTGGTATTAGTTTAATCAGAGGAACTTAAAGCTGCAATTTGTTAAATGGGGGCAAATTTACGTGTAAATTTGGCCTAGAGGTGGGCATGCCCCTAGCATAGGGCCCAGTACTCCGAATTCCTGAGGCACGCGCTGGTGGTAATGAGTTCATTTGGTGCTCATGTGGGTCTCACAACTCTTTCCCTAAGTGTTCCACTGTAATTTACTACAGGTTAAACATTAGCGGACACTTGAAGCTTGGACCAGCTCTGGACCAGGTCAAAAAGCTTCAAATCTCAAACACTGCTAAAAGGTTGCTTCAAGTTAACACATGACTTGGCCTCTAAGAGACATGCAAAGCTTTTTGCACTCAGGAATAACACAAGCATGCTGCATGGAAAGGGAAGAGCCACTGCACATGTAAACTCAGTGTGTGACCAAGGAGATGGGAACTACGCTGACACAAAACCACGGAGAATCCGACACAAAATTTCAGTCTGCCACCATAGGTCGAATATGATTTTCTCTTCCCAATTTAAAAAGAAAAGGCCCCCCAATCAAACAGCATAACTCTCAGATCTATTCAGACCCTTTAGTGGAGCACAAAAACAGAGAATCCTTTAAAACATTTTACATTTTAGTGTATGCCCTCTAAAGTTGCCCTTTAAAATAGCACGTGTGCACAAACTCACACAAAATCACCTGAGCTACCGAGCACATTATAGCTAAGACTGAATTTCAGTTTCTATTCCAGGCGCCCCTTTTCAATTACTTAAAACTATCAAACTTACGTCTTCAGAACCAACATTTTCCACAACTGGGCTTCACCTCTGCTCAAGATAAATTTCTCTTCTCCTTTAAAGTCTGAGCAAAATAAGTCTACTCATTATTCAGGTTAGAAAAGATACTGTTCTCCATGTGTTTTGATCAGAAACTTTCGATTGGAACAAAAACAAGTCATTGAAATGAGAAACTTCAAACCAGGCTCTTCTGTAGATCTTGCTGAAGCTGGAATATCCAACCCTGTGTAAACTGTCTGATCCGGAATTTGATAGGTTCAAGCCTCTGACATACGAATCTCATCTGCAAAGGCAACACTGAAGATTATAATTCAAGCTATACAAAATTTTTGATTAGAAGAGCAAATATGCAGCCTGTCTCAGAGGACTGTGGATTTCACAAGGCTTGAGTCCAACAGATGTCAAGACAAATGACTTCATATTCAAATTCCATGGAATCTCGACCCCAAAATTTATATTAAAAAAATTTTTTTTTTTTTAACCACCAATCACTCACTGGCTCACTAAAGGCAATACCAATATGGCCCATACCAATACAGGCCTCATTGAAATTAATTAGTTATTAGAAAGGACAATCGTACTGTTCAGGCCTGAAATCTCCAACTGGCCATTTCTACCTCTGTCTTATTATTTGGCCTGTTCTTAGTGGTACTACACAACTATGAGTATTCTTTGACAAGCACAATAAGAAATGAAAGCCAATACACAGATCTCCTTAAGGCGCATGTTGCCCCATCATGTCACAGAGATTGCAAACCGGAGGAACTGGTGGATGGCATGCAGGGAGAGGAGGCCACAGAAAACCAGACACCATGAACTCAACACCTGTGAGATGCTGAACAGTACCGAACTGGTGGCCTGTTGCTCAGTGGTCCGGGTTTAGCTAGACAGACCAAAAAAAAGATGATGGTTTGGTTAGTCACAAAACCCCCATGCTGGCAAAGCCCAGAGGCATTACCACATGCTCAAGCTCCAGCTGCTGCTGTCATATTCCCTCCCCACTGCAGAGAGGAGGCAACAATCTGCCAGTCCACATTACCTGCAGTGGTCCTTCACATCAATCTTGTCTGCTCCAGTTCTGCACAAGGCATATAGATCTGTCTACCTGCATAAACGAATGCTAAAAACATCGTGCCATCTAAGGCTGAGCTTGTAAATCAGCACAGGTGAACAGAGCCTCTCAGATTTGCACCACCTGAGGATCTGCCTAACCAGGTCTGGCTACAGGTTGACAACTTAGTCCCTCTGTTGTCAGAAGACAGGAAACAGAATCTAATTCAGAAGTCCTCCTCCCCAGATCTCTGTCTGTGCTACAGAATAGACATGGTTTGCAAACTTCAGCAGCACTGTGAGAACTTGCATCTGTTATGAGCTCCAAAAACAGTTGAAAGAGCCACTCTTTCTGGGAGAACTCAGTAGCATAATGAAACGCTGCAGGAAATACGTTCACAAAATAGGAGTTTGGTGGAAATAGGATGCTGGGGAAAATTATGGCATTTTACAAAAATGCAATATTACATTTTAAATGCTTAAGTGAACAATTTGCATTTATCATGACAGAAGAACAAGTATGTAAAAAATTTCTAGTATGTAAAAAAATACGTTATTCTGGTATCTGGCCAATCTAGAACATTTACATCTGGCACACATTTACTTTTATTACTGCTCTGAGCAGTTATTTGTATTTCAGTAATGCTTTGAGGCCATGATGTGCTGAGCAGCTTGCATCTCCTAAAGAAGTGTCAGTCTCTGATTTGATCAAAAAGATGGTCAAAAAAGTATTATGAATATAACCACTTGCAATTTACAACCTTTGAATTGGTAATAAATGCTCACACTGTGCTTCTCATCAGCCCATTTCAAGCGTGCTCTACACAGCTCTTCCGTCTTACAACTGAGATGACCGAGGCACAAACAAGTCCCAATCAAGATCTCTCGCTAGATCCATGCCAGAGCCAGAAAGGCAACATATCTCTCCAACCTCAATCCATTGCTCACTTCAATAGACCAGTCCCCAGCAAGGGTGCTGAGAGTGAGAAAGCTGCCTGCAGTCCCACAGAAAGCCTCTGACAGACAGAGTAGGTGCACCGAACTCAATGCTTTAGCCACAAGACTTTCCTCTCTCTTACGGCATAGACATTTATTTCTGAGAACACTGGTTTTGTCCGCCTGCTTCTGCTACACCTTTATTTGTCCTTGAGATGCAAGGAATGTATGTAAGGTCTAAGGACATGCCTTCTGAGGCTGTCATAGTTCTGCCTTGCTTTACAATCCTATTCTGACACACGCTGTTGAAATTATTTAGTTTTATTTTCAGTCAAGGGATCAGACATCTACCCCAAAATGCCCCTGGCTTGCAGGACACTCAAGTGTATCACTATGCTATGAAGGTTATGCTTTTGAAGACAAATAACCTCAAAAAGGTTGGTTACACTTTACGCTAAGGACAGCTATGCTGTTTCATTGTGCTTGAATACACCTTGTAGAGCTGTACAGATGCAGACCAAGGCACAGGTATATCGCTCCAAACCAGGGGCAGCTCTTAGCTTTGCAGTTGTGGGGACAGCCAGAACTTTATAACCTTTGGCAAAATCTTATTGACTCTTACTTGCCTCCTGCACTAAGCACAGATGGTGCACATGCCAGCAACAAACCCAGCACCACAACACACAAAAATGGGAAGTATATCCAGGCAGGGAACATATACAGCAGAACAGTACTGATAGTATGCCTGCAGTAGTCTGCAGTACAGATTTCACTGGCTATCCCCAAGCCAGCAGAGATGGGCATGTGTCAACATGGGCTTAATATCAGAAGAGGTGCCTAGGAGAAAGTTACCAAGTTCTTTACAACGTAATGGATATTTTTTTCTGTTTTCAACATGTAACAGCTAAAAATGCTCGTCTTGTCAGTATTATCTTGATAACGAATAACCTATACTCTTCTTGTTTTCTTGAACCTCCACTGTAGTACATGCACACACACATACACATAGGCCTACTACAAAATTTTCTTTTGAGATCCCCAGTAGCCAGAAAGCATTAGAGCTACCACTGCTCCAAACCAAGGAGCGTTCAAAGTCCTGGCACTCAAGATTTGCAGGATCAAGCCACTGATTTTTTTTTCCCCCACGAGAGTTAGAGGTTCTCTTGTGTGATATCCTGGCTTTGGGAGGATTTCTTCACACTCAGTTTGGTTCAGTGCACCTACAGATCATCTACTGTCTGCTCAATACACAAAAAGACAGTTCCCCACGAGAAATTAAGTCTTCATTTTTTACACCTCAAACATACAAACCAAGATATCATAAAGTCATGCAGTAGGGAATATAAACTGATTATCAGGACTTTAACTCTTGCCCAGTGAACTCCCAACAGTAACACAGCATGGGAGATACAATCTCAAATTCTAGAAACATTCACATTAATTGGAAACAGAGTCTGGTTGTTAAGAGCTCAGACTCCAAGAATGCCACTCCACCATTCACAGTTTACTGTAGGTACAGCAATTACCTTTTCTCTTGATGGAGACCCAAACACTAACAGCCATGAAGAGCTTTTATCCGCCTTGCAAAAAAGGTCAAGCTGATAGAGGAAGAATCCAGTGACCAGAAAAATTACTGCTGAAGCAGTTTCCTTAATTGGCTCATGATCTTGACATAAAATGGTCCTACTGCACATCCTGCAGCTTTATACCAACTGCAAAATAGATCTCCCCCTGTTCAGTTCAAATCAGTTAAAAGCAGCCAAGCCCAAAATGACAAGCACCTAGCCAAAATGACAAGCACATAGGAAAGGTTCAAAGAGTCTAACGGAAGGCAACTTCTCTGTTTAACCCCCAGGCCAAATGTGCCCACATTCATGTTTCTAGGTGGGCATCCAGATCTGTAAGATCCATCCCCCTTCTGAGAGGGCTGGCCTGCCAAAGACCCAAGGCAGCGCAAGAGAAGGTGGCAGAGTGACCAAACGTGATGCACTTACCTAAACATGCAAGTCCCTTTTGAAAACGGAATTTAGTCACTTTGGTCACTAACGCCTAGATACTTTGAGAGGCAGCTTTAAAAACCCACCTAGCTGATGCTAAAGCAACTGGCATTACAGATACCCAGAGAGGGACATATGGAGGTTATCTCCAAGAGCATGGAAAATGTGCCAACAAGCCAACATGCTGTGCAGCCTGCAAGGAAAGCAGGGCAGTACAAGAGCAGCAGGTTGCCCTAACTACGGAGCAGTTTCAAAAATGAGCCCCCTTCCATTCAACCAAGCTCTAAGTTCCTTCTGGCAGGTTGCACCACCTTTGTCATCACGTCCTATCTGTGTAAACTCAAAAGCCCCCTGTCAGACATCTCCTGGCTACCTTCAGATTTCCAAGTTCCTTCAGAGTAAGAAGTATGGCATAAACCAATTTGCTGACCTGCTGTTGCTATGAAAGGGCACATTCTCAAACAAAAAGAAGGAACTGACCTTACAAATCCATTTCTTAATTCTTTGCAGGTACTGATCCACAGAGGAGTTGAGTTGTTTCAAGAACAAGCTGCTCAGTTCCAGTTCAAGCTGAAGAAGGCTGTGACTTTTAAAGTACCCGATTTTCAAGCTAAAGATCCAATCCCCAGTCTGGTAGGTAACCACCATGCACGCCTGCTGCTGTCTGTATGGAGCTATTTTGAAATGGGCATCTCTACGACACAATGTAGCTGCAGAATACCGGAGACGCATTTGCTGCTGAAATAACTGGAGATGGGGCAAGGAGGAAGAGACAGGAGAAGAGAAGATGGGAGATGACCATTTGCATTAACCAAAAATATCAAAGGAGGACCTCAAACGTTCTTTCCAGCAACCGAACCACAAACCTACAGTATTCATGCTTTTCTTGCGTTGCATGTAAAAATCCAACTATGCTTTTTTTCCCAAGAGAAAGTGGTAGGTGACTTGACAATTTTTTTTCACCCTCTTATAAATTCAGGTCTCATGCTTCACTAAAAACTCCTTAGATGACTGGAGAACTACATAACAGCAACCTGGTATTTATCAAGCATCAGAGAAGTAAAACCCAGTTCAGTAAGGTAATATGCGATATTTATTCATCTGTTTGAAGTCCTGCTTTGTTTCTTAACACCTTCTGAATTCAAAGATTTGAAAGCAAAGATTCCTGCTGTGCATTTTAAACCTCTCTCTGCTGCCTTTTCCACTACACACAATCACCAAAGGAAAACCCAAGCTTGCTAAAAGTTCAAGGAAGCAAATCTCATGCCTCTAAACTCCTAAGAACTAAAAGAAAAAGGAAAAAAAAGAAAAAAAAAGAGAAAACTTCTGGACATTTTGAAGTTGCTTCAGAGGGGAAAAATGATAGAAAAGAACACTGTTTTTTGGGGTTTTTTTTCCCCCATTGCTGTCACTTTAAACATGATTTCTTGCTACATAACTGTAATAACTGGTTGGTGATGTACCTTGGAAAATATTTCTCTTCTTTGTGCTGAAGAATGTCGGTATTTGCTACCTGCACTTTTTCTGGAGATGAAGCAGGCAGCTCCTTTAGAGATGATGTAACAGAAAAAATGTGTTTATCCCCCATGAAGTTGCGTATGCTAACACAATCCATCAGATCTCCTAAGGAATATTTCATTTCCACCACAAAACAGCTGTGCTCCACCTCATTTTTCCTTTCTTTTTAAAAATTACTGTGGCCTTCTCCATCAAAGAAGGCTGGAACGCCACAAGTTCATAGCTTATAAAAATGTGTTTTATCCAGACTAGATCAGAAAAAGAAACAAGGAATTAAGATGGGGAAAGACGATAACAGCTTTACATTGGATAAGAACCCTGTCGTGTCCATTTTCTATCTGCTTGGCAAGTCTATGCACAAAGCAAAGCAAGTTTCAAACTTCTGGCCTAATCCAGATCACGACTAGGACATGCACACCCAGGCGTTTTCAGTTCAAGTCTTGGCATGCAGTAGGTTCTCAGGCACGGGAGGCTTGAGTCCAGGGATGACCACAAGGGTTTTCTTGATAAAGATGAGAAGCAGCTGCTCCTGTGGGCAAAGGCCACCTAGGCTCCACATCTCTCTTGAGCAGAGAGACCAATTTGCCAGCATGATGCCTTCATGCCTTTGCTCACTCATGCAGAAGCACCCACATAGGCTTGATAACACACTTGCTCCTCTACTCTGCCAAGCCTCCATGATGCAGCGGGCTTTCTGTAAACCCTTCCCTGTGACTGCGCAGCCCTTCCCTCCCCGCAGCAACAGGGTGTCATAATGCAGGCACCGACCATCCTCTAGTCACTGGCCTGAAAGCATCTCTAATAAAGGCACATATGGGGGAAGCTTTCTCCCCATAACTGGTAAACATCAGGGTCAGAATTTAACATCTGAAGTTGTAACCCTATCTTACAGGGTCCATATTTTTAAGCTGAGTGTATTTATCACCCAACTCCTCACACAACGCTCCAAAAGCTAAATAACTATACAGCTAGCCAAACACTGCAAAATACAAAAAATTAAGCGTTGAATTTTGGCAAATCTATGTGGCAATGGTGCCTGCATGTACCTGCAGGGGCAGGGACAAGAAGGAGAAACAAGGAACAGAAGCAGTAAGGGCTGACGCGTGGACCATAGAATTTGGCTTGCTGGAACCCGCTGGTCCCAATCTTGGAGCATGAGGACAGGCTGGAGCCCTAGCAGGACACTGAGGGAGAGCTCTGCTTTTCAGAGCATGTGTAGCATGCTGTTAAAACACCAGTTCATTCTGCACATCCACAGGGGTATGTCACCATGTTGCCAAAAAAAAAAAAAAAAAAAAAAGATCCAGGTTTATTCCATCTCTTGAAGCTTCTTCTCTTCAAGGTAGCAAGGGATGAGGACCTAATGGGGTACTGCAGTTCCGTGCTTCCCACTGCTATTACTGCCAAATTCCCCACAACTGGCAATTCCCACGTATAGCATTCCCTCTTTCAGGTTTTGTCAGTAAAGCTCACTGGCAGACTAAGGCCGAACACTGATTTTATAAACATGATACTAGGAAGAGTTAACCTGCAAATTCTGTTGAATTTCCTACTGGCTCTCAAATGATGCCCTACCCTTGTCTTTCATAGCTGTAGGTTTACAGGTTGAGATATGATCCTTGTTTCCTGTAGGAGCATTCCTGCTTTTTTCTAGTCACCCTTTCTCAAGGCTATTAACATACTTCTTGGGTGGCAACGGTCAATTATCCTTTGGCATTCTTCACTTTAACACCCAGCATGACATTCAAATCTTCCATAAACACTCTGCAAGGCCCTTATTGCATAGCTAGATATGACAATATAGTAATTTCCACTGGAAACAATAATTACAATGGGAACATGCTAATCACAAGAATCACCAATTAAGCAAATGAGTCCCAGTAGGTGAGCATTTGCAGATTACTGGTGCACATCTTGGCCATGTTGTGATGCAGAAGGATGGAGGCTGAGTACAAATAAGCCAAGAGCCAATGGGTCTAATGAGATGCGTTTCTATTAGAACAAGTACTTGTTTAATTACAACTGCTTGATACATACGCAATGATGTATTCTGTAAAAAATAAATAGCAGTTTGGTGATGGGGGTACTACATGCTCATTGCAGCTCATCACCTGCAAATTTTGAATATGATGCTGGTTTGCGTTTTGGTTTTTTTTTCATTAAACACTCCTCTCCTTTCTAATTCTTTTATTTCATTAATGCAAGAGAGCACCCTGAGGACAAACAGGGAACTGGCACTGCCACCTCTTGACTTTAATCACAGAGCTTGTATTATTTTTCTTCGGCTCTTGGAGTAGTTGGACACGTAATCACATGAATCTCAGCAAAACTTTACCAAAAAGAAAGTTACTGGCTTACTGTGTGCTCAGAGAGATCCCTATTTTCAAAATAACTGCCTGATTTTGGAGGTCAGTACTGTATTTTTAAGTGTTCTGCAAAAAACAATTGTTCAGAGCTTCCCCTTCAATGTGTACTCCATGTGCAACAAGTGTGCAACAGGTCCTGCCCCTGAGCAGGTAATACACAGACACTTTAGAAAGTTTAACTTACTCCATAACGGGGTTGGAGTTGTTTTTTTGTAACCCAAAGAACAATCAAAGATAAACTACAGCCAAAATATTTCTCTCCAAGCACAACTAATTCTAAAGGTTTTCCTAGAAAAGCCTTCTTGCTCAGGTTTTTCTTTTCTTTTCTATTCTTGGCTCAAAAGTACTGCCAGCCTTCTGGTATTCTGGTCAAAATGAACTCTCCATGCAGAGTTCTGGTACTTTATTCAACATAAGGAACGAAGCCCTCTCCACTTCACTTTCCTAAAGTTTAGTTTGCCACATTTTAAGTGGAAAGCTTGGATCTGTCTTTTCCTTCTTCCAGATGATCTGCAAATACAAAATAAAGGACTGAACTATCAGGGCTGAATAGAAAAAGGAAAAAGGGCTAAAGGGCTAAGGGGAAAAAAGGAAAAAATATGCACAGATTTTGCAGGTGGGGATAGCTGCTGAGACTAACCAAATCCCTGCAAAAAAAGGGTCTTCTAGGAAGCAGATTTCTTGGTGTCCAACAAACTGCAGGTCTGCTACACAGCAGGGAAGCAAATTACTTCCTTCCCTAATGACTAGTGGAGACAGCAGTGGATACTTCTAGATACAGTGCCTCAATTCTTTTGTCAATTAAACCCGAGCAACCCTCTTGCTTTGGTCACATGACCCCTTCCCATGTTGCTCTAGTTGGAAAACCATTTTTGTTTGTAGAAATGTGGAAACACTTAGCCACTTGTGCCTCAGATATCTGGGGGTTTCTACTGGTAAATGCAGCAAGGAATATGGTTGTTGCATAGCACTGTGCACATCAGCAGCTTGACCAGTGAAAGCGAGGATTTTCTAAGGAACTCACTCACCTACACACCAATGTAACTCAGTGACACTTGGACCTGTTGTCCCCTTAGATAACTGAAAAAGTCCCAGAGAAAGCAGTCGTGACCATCTCTCCTTTCAAAAAGATCCTGCAACCCCATAAATCAAGGCCGTGCAAAATCTAGCCCACAAAGCCAACCCTGCAGTGAGTGCCCAGCACAGCAAGAACTAAGGTTGATTCAAACATGCACTTTACTCAGCTTCAGAGCAGCTGAACATATTTATAAATAAAGCAGCAAAAACAAGTCACAGAATAACCCCAGAGCTAAAAGCCTTACTCTGCCAAATTCCACTTTGAAGATAATTGCTCTGACACTGCAGCAAATGAGCACTGCATGTATATGCATGTACAGCTTACCCAGATGCAAGAGGCACTGCCAGGTTGTCAGGGCCATTCCTACAGAGCAAGTATTTCCATAGTTAAGCTGGAACCATTAAGCCCTTCACTGTCAGTTCTAGGGATAGGAAGGCCATCACTCCAATGCTTGCTCTGTTGATGTGCACTACGTTGGCACAAACCCATGAGAGCATCAGCCTTCCCGAGGCTCTTGCATGCCACTTGCCTACCACTGTCTCAAGGCTGGCGTCTTCCATGCGACAAGAGAGTATTATTGAGAAGGACACCCTTTTTCTGAAGGGGGAAAGAGATGCTGTGTTTTCCACTTCCTTAGCTAGCTCTTCCAATGGCAAATGGTTCCTCCCTGTTAAAAAAGCATTTCTTAGCATATCTTTCCCTGCTAGGTCAAAGGGTCTGCTGGTCCCTGGAAGTGTCTCTCCATCAGGTATTTATTTACAGGCACCCAGCCACCGCTCGGGCCAGTAAGCAGTTCAGTGCTGTGCCAAGGACAAGGACAGGTACAGCCCCCATGTTCTGCACACCTTCTTCCAAGGTACATGGCTCTGAAGGAACAGTGTGCCAGGCCTCGGTCACAGAGCTATCCCAAGCACCGGTGTGGCTCCCTTTTCAACATTATCACTTGACTACTCACCAGATTTTTTTCCTGTTACCCAGTGTGATTTTATGTCCACATCCAGAGTGCTGATGAAAATGCCGAGTTCATATTAGGCCTAATCCTGATCCCTTTGGAAATCTCATTAGAATCAGCCCCATCGGATGATTTTCCCATTGACAACTGAGAGCTGTTAGGTAGCCAGCTCATAAACCATTTAATGTGAGCTGTATTGACACTGTACAGTCCAATTCATTTTTTTAATCAGAATATCATTAAGTACTAACTTGGCAGGCTTACACAGTTCTAAGTACATTACATGTATGCTATTATCTCCATCAAACAAACTTGTAAGTCCATTAAAAAAAAGAGCGGTGTTGTGTTTTCACTTCGGATTTGTTTTTGGTAAAATGCTTATCTTACCATAAAACCATGTTGACTGGTGTTAAAACTCTCCTCTCATTTAATTCTTTACTATTTGAATCCCATTTCAGCATTTCTGTAATTTTGCCTGCAACTGATGTGAAGTGACTGAGTCACCTGAACAGCCTTGCTGGTTTGCTGCTGTTTTGACCCCGGTGCAGTATCAGTATACTTCCAGTCCCCGAGAAACCCCAAAATGCGAACGTATTACAAATTACTATCATTAGGAAACATGCTTTCCTCAGCGAGCTCTTTAAGAACTCTTGGCTTCATTTAGTGGTTCTTGGTACCTGATGACTTCCAGTCTATAGGAACCGTTACCTAACTTCCTTTTATCCCTGTTTATTATAGTCTATTTTATTTCCTCCCTTTCTCTGACATAACCAGGCCAGACTTTTACCAGAAGCTGTCCTTCTTGAGGGCAGTATCATGTTCTTTGACCACCTAAAACATTTCTTAAAAAGCTCTCAATTTCAACTGCTTTTTCCTGCCTAAATTGTCTCCTCTCCATCCACACAACTAGAGATCTCTGCAACACACGATTGCCCTGAAACTTGCCTCTTCTACCCATTCTGGCTTATACCTGGAGATTTGAACATTTGAACACCAAGTTCTCTAGTTTTACCATCTCTTGTTGCTTTTGCTTCAGAAACAATCGCTTCTCTTCTGCATCCTGACTGCATTGGCTTCTCCTTACCTTGGAAACTTTTCTTGCTTTCAAATGACAACGTAAGCAACATGCTCACTAAGGTCACTTCTGTTTGTGGACCCCCATCTTTCTTCAGAGACATCGGAAACGACCAGACACCATCCTTTTCCCCTGAAACCGCCCCCAGACAGTCCACCCATTCGGTGGCAAACAGAACTCTGAGTAGCCATTGGGAATATTAAAAGTTTTCCCCATAAGAAATAATTAATTCTAATTCTAGTTCACCATGAGACAAAGAAAAAGAAATAATCTAACTGCACTGAGAGAAGAGAAAGACATCATTCAAAAGCTTGCAGAAAATTTCTGAAGCCTGAGAAGCTGTATTTGTTCCCGCACCAAGGCCCACATGGGTGGCAAATACCCTCCAAAACAGCGACTGCAGAAATAACCAAGCAATAGAATACTTTCCACCATCTGCAAATTATCTTTCAGTAATTGCAGCTTTTTATAACTTTCATAGGTCCAATTCTCTGACAGAGGCTAGCACGGACATTTGTGCTCAAAAAAACCAAGCTGTGCTTCCCCTATGTCCAGCAAGGCCTGTCCTATCTGAAATGCAGGCTGGGAGACCTGCACACAGCAACAACATCGCATATGCACTGTGTCTCGGCTGACCCAGTTTCACCTGAATCTGAGCTTGGCTCCAGAAACTAAAACAAAGCAAAACAAACAAAAAAATACACACAAAATGAACAAAATTACAAATTACAGATGGGGCGTATCCATTGCTTTCAGACGAACAGTGTAACAGCCTGCAGTTAATGCATTCATGCCAGGCCCATGGAAAACACGGATGAGAAAAGTCATTCTCAGTATTTGTACAAATCACGGAAGAACTCTTCCAAACCCAGCAGGTGGTTCGGATTTTCCCCCGTGCTCAGGGTATAAACCATAAGGACACACAGCCTAATTAAAATTTACGATTAGTTAAGAAACCAGGTGCTGGATGTGGAGCTCTGCCAGCATCGATGCTTCTGTCTCAGCTCTTGGGTCCAGGTAAGTGTATGGCAATCTCAGTTTTTGTTTCCAGAAAGAGAACATCTCTCTCCTTCCTGATTGTAGGAAAAGAGATTTTAAGAGAAGATACCTAACTCTATCCTGAATTTTAAAAGCACAAAAACTTAGAATAAACAAGCACGTTCTTACTTATTTTTATTTCTGAATTTTTAACCCCACCGACAGTTTTCTGATGATGCAAGCTTGGTGGTGGTGAAGCGCTCCTCCTCCTGCTCGGTGAAAGGAGGGACTCGCAGGCTTCCCAAGGCACTGCTCCATCATTTGTGACCTACTGCTCATCAAGTGCAAGAGCCGATGCTCTACATTGTTACTATGAGAGAAAACATCTCTTGAATTCCTTGGGGAATTGCCACTGAGATACCATTTTAGCACTGCAGACTCCAAGCCATAAAAAAAAAAAAAAAAAAAAAAAAAAAAAAAAAAGACACGGGACTCTCATATCAGAGCAAAGACAACATTCATTTGCAAAGCACCAAGGGGCAAAAAGAGAGAGAAAAAAAAACAAATCTGACAGCACACTGGAGTGCTCAAAAGTGGGAATCATTTGATCATTGTGATGTTAGGCATCGACAAACCCTCTGTCAGAGGTAGAACAAGAAGCAGCAGACACCTGCCCACAGAGCACGCACAAATAACCACGCTGCTAGCAAATGATGCAACGCAATGTCCCCTCCATGAAAAATAATCCCCAGTTCCTATGTCCCAGCCTCACCTTTACCTAGTCACTTCAGAGGTAAGAGACTGATTACTGTTAATGGAGTTTTAGCAATCCAAAGTTTTTGTCCTCCACAGAGGACAGGACAGTACCTGGTGAGCATTAACTTCCCTTACGAGGGATCAAACTCTTGCTTTTAGGTTCAGCTAGAAAAAAAGCCCAAATCAGTCTTCACACAGCTCTATTATTTCCGCTTGTGAAGACAGAGTGCCTGAGCTCAGCAGCCCACTGACCAACAACCATCTTCCCCAGCCTGCCAGTGGGTACCTCCAGTGCCTCTGCAATTGCTCAGAGCTTCCCACGTGACAGCAGGGTTACGTGGCACCCAGAACGCAAACTGGCCAAAATGGCGCAAAAGTTGCAAAATTCACTTTGAACCATAATTACACGGTAACAAGAGTGTTCTAATGGAAGTGTCAACAGAAGGTAAAAAGGCTGCTCCAAATGGAAGTATTTAAACAAAAAGTGAGGGAATTAAGGGAGGAAATATTTTTTGAAGCTAAAACATTTATAAACTCAAATAGACAAAGTTTTGAAAAGAAATCAACAAACAAACAAACAAACAACCCACCCAACTCTGATATCAGTGGAAAATGGGGCTGTTTCCATTTTTTAAGAAGTCAGCAGTGTTTTCCTAGCTTTTCTGGGGGGTTGGGGGTTTTTTGTTTGTTTGTTTGTTTGTTTTTTTAAACATTTAAAACCTGAAATAACTTTTACTGGCTCAAGCCTTCTGGAAAGGTGACAAAATTGTCTTACACTGGACCAAAAGCAGCACAGGAAAGAAAAGGCTTTCATACGTGGGGGAAAAAAATTGAAGTATGGCTTTTATTAGAAAGCCGTGATGGGAGGAAGCCACTGTTTCCTTCTGGAAATAATTTTGTAGAGAGAAATTATATGACTTTTTTTTTTGGCTCAACAGCTCACAGAAAGGTGGCCACAAGATCCAGTCTCCCAGCTGATCTTCCTCACCACTTCTGGCTTTGTCCTGGGATTTGCCACCATTCCCCTGCAGGACCTTCATCCTCCTCATCTCAAAGGCTAACCTTACCAAATCGTACAAAGCAGGGCTATCACCTGAAGTCACCTCCAGAAGATTTGACGAACATCGATTCCTTTCATCGTGTTTTCCTATGTCTGCCTCCTTTCTACCTGCCCTTCAGCATCCTCTGGTTAGCCAGTGCCCAGTTAGCCAGATGGGGTCCATCCAGTTTTGCAATGCTGCTTTGGCCAGATAGCCAAATTTGCAGAGCAGCTAAGGCCTAGTGTGATGCCCATAATTTTTCCAGCAGCTAACTCCATGAGTCCATTATCTAAGGTAGAACGGAATTAGCTTTCAACAAACATCAACTTAGCGGCTATAATTTTTCCTCTACTAGTTGCACTTACCACTGGTCTTAAATAGCACACAAGCATTTCCAAGGAAAATATCTTTTAGAAATTTCCAGAGAAGCAGACAGGTTGTTAAAAAGAAATTTTCCCATAATTTAAGATTTCGCCTGCGTGCCTTTAATGAAAGGGTAACATGTATTTTGCAGCCACTGCTAGGATCACCTCTCCAGCAGCCTGATGGTGGAGTAGGATGGAGGAATAATGCAGTGCTTCCTTCTCTCACACTCCCATCAGCTAAAAGAGGAGACTGAACTACATCAAAAAAGAAATAACTCCACAGACCCCAGGCAGAGACACTGTCCTTGCAGGAAGCACAGTGTGCTGTGTCTAAGGAGGGCTACTCTTGGTTTGGCATCATTTTACCCAGTGAGTGAACGTAAAAAAGGCCCTGAGTGAATTTAGTCTTCAGGCCATTAAGGGTCTGAGCTCTGGTATAGAAATAAGTGAAGTAAATGGGAGTAGGGGTTTCTGTATGAATATGGCATAGCTGCTTGTGGAGGCTGAAGAGTAACATGGCAGGATTGCAGGCGAGCGATCACATGAATGACTGATTTTCCATTGTTCAAATTCTCCATAAGGACACCCTGTCTTTGTCAGGGCAGTTTTTTATTTAGTTTTGAAGGGCTGCAAAATAATTAGACTACAAGGCAGTGCGTTAAAAATGCTTTGGACTGCTGGGGGACTTTTGTTCAACTCCATATGAATGAGCATTGCTAGTGTGCTATTTTCCAGGTTTACAAATGTTCAAGTTTACTCATCAAGTACCTGAGACTCAGAAAGAGGCAACTTAACCTGCCCACTTCAGCAAACAGGCATGCTTGATGGAAAACTGTCTCTGTTTCCTCCCATACAGTCCTAGTTTCCATGATTCAAAGAAAACAAATCAGACACGTTTATCCATCAAAACAAAGACTTCTACAATAAGCTAATCTTCTACCATCAGCTCTCAGACTTTCTGTCCATTGTGCAATGGGAGAGAGGCCATGGATGTTTGATGCCGTGAAAGACACCAAACCTGGGCTTTTAAGAGCAGTATTGTCGCTATGCAGAAACCCATCATTGTACACCTTCCCCATCTGCTGCACTCCCCACCGGCCAGGGAGAAAACCTGGGAAGTCACAAATCTAACAGGAGATGAGACATAAGCAGGCTACTGACCATCAAGGAAGCTATTAAGTTGTGTTGTGCTGTATGACCTACCTGCTACAAGAAACACTGCCTGTGTTACACAAGACTGACTAGAAAAGACAAACTGCATCAGCACCACACACTATGTAGAATTAAATACCCAGACTTTACCCTATCTCTTGTAGCTACAAGAGACATGACTTCTGCCAGACTCCATAAAAAGGTCGATAAACATCTGTCAGGTCCATAAAGTCTACTCTCAATAATGGTAGAAGTTCCTATTAAAGATGCTGAAGAATATGGGAGAAGAAGAACAAAATCAGGAAGAAAATATTTACCAGCACTGCCAAACTGTCCTCCTTTTTTCCTTGGTAGGGATGGGAAGGAGAGGACAGGGAGGAAGGGTGAGAGGCAGGGACTCGGTCACCTTGAGTTCAGACAAAGCACAGATTCCCTCCAAACTAAAACAAGCAGTTCATCTTTAGCATTTTCCCATTTCCCAACCACAAGGCTACCTTATTTGAGCAGAATGAACACCAGGTGGCTGGGAGGAAGCCCGTGTCACCTGCAGAGATGCAGGACTTGCCATCACCTTTCACACCTAAATACCAAGGCTTCACTGGTTCTGCAGAAAGAAGGATACTCAGCATCTTTTTCCCATGTCTAATTTCTACAATTTCTCCAGGATCTCTGTAAGGGCATGCACAGAGAGACCATTTCCTTTTTAGCATGGAGATAGCTGCTGCTGTTTTGGCTGAAAACTCTCTGCTTGGGCTATGCTTAAGCACATCCATACACAAGGGTATATTAAACAAAAAGAGGAGTGGACTGCTCTGTTTTAACATGCAGGAAACATTTCAGAGATGATACATGAACTAGGAAAGCATTCACTGCTAACAACAGCCCACCTGCACAAGAATCAAAGTGCAAGTGCACGATTGCTCTCCCATGGTAAGAGAAAGTGGCACAACAACAGATCACGTTTTCTTCTCTGCTCACCAAAACAGACACCCTGGTTACAGTGACCTTGCTGCCTGGATATGGAAAATACAAAGGACAAAGCGTTTAAAGGAGAAGAATTCAAAGTACAGACTCCCACAAGGTGGTTTGGTTGGGGTTTTTTTTTTTTTTTTTTTTTAGAAGGTTTGCGGTTCAAACCAAAAAGGGCCTTCTAAAGAAACAGTAACATGCATTAGCAAGCAAGCTAGAAGAGTTACCTACTTCCTAGCCAAGCACTACAAATTAAATTATCATAATCTATGACTCACCGGAGAAATATGGATAAAAAAGTTGCTTTTGAAATACAAGGAGGAAACATAAGAAATAATTACATAAAAACTTCTTTGGCTGTTTAACTCAAACACTTCTCTGCCTGAGGGTCTAAATGAATTTTCCAAGTATGTATTTTAGTTTCTGTAGTAATCATGTATTTCCTGCTATTACTAATAATGACTTTAAAATGCCACACTTAAGCAGGACTGTTATTTTATTTGCAGCCTTTCCAGTGTGGGAGCATTGGCGAAGCACGTGGGAAGTGGTAACACTGGGGGAGGAACATGACGACAGCTTGTCAGTAGAAACATATGTCAGTCTAGTGCAAAGTTAACCAAGGATGGCACTGGGACCTCAGCTTGTCATGAGCAATTACTCCTTTGCTGGCAGGCTTGGGGTGCTCGTCCAAGACACTTTCTGACAGGTAAGAAAACAGGTAAGTCTTCATCCCAGCTTTGCTTCTGTCTGGGCTTCCTGGCAGGGCAAAGCCCAGAGTGCAGGCTTTTTTAACAGGGAAGGCTTCTGTTATTTAAGGAGACCTGTCCTCTTCTGTCTGTTTGACCATGTTCTCACTGCTATACACATTTTGCAGCATGACAAAAGCATTACTGACTCTAGGTAATACCCTCTGGACCCCCCCCCCCACTTTGTTTCTCAGACTGCTGATGCAAGCCTTGAGTGCTCCATCTACAAGGGGTCTCTGCAGCAGGCCAAATACAAAAAGTGGCCAATACACATGCTGACTGGACCTTGATCATCTTCCCATGCTGTGGTACTGCTTGGTTCCCTCAAAGATCTTTCTCCTCTTTTCAGGATACCCTTAGCAGCCTCTCAGAGAGCAGACTGCCTCTGGCAACTTGTCACAATTTCCTGGTTGTCCACAGAGGGATGTCACAGAAAGGAATCAAGGAACCTCCAGTATAAACTTCTAGACATATTATGTCTCATCCAAATGCAGTCTACAAGCTTCTCGCCTTTCTCTACTATAGGAGCAAGATGTTAGTACTGATGTCAGCAAGGTGGCTAACATTAGGATGCAAACAGATCAGCTCTGGTAAATCTTGCTCAGGCTGTGGAAAAACTCTCACCTAACGATGGCCACCTCATCAACCCTCTGCCAACTTGCCCAAAGCAGAGTCATCCAAAGGGAACGTGTCTCCGCAATTTAGGCACATCCATTCTCAGGCCAACTTAGCATATATCTGTCAGGGCCTAGCAGACACTAGTGGCCTTAATGGCCCTGACCAGCCTCACCTGGAGTCTCCACCCACACCCTTTGCCCAGGAGCCCCAGTTAGGCTCAGCCCTGGTCCTTCACACCTTGCCCAAGCTACATGGTAGAAGTACCACTTTTCTGCCATGCTGGTGTCGCCTACGGACTCTGCTGCTCCTGACCCATGGACTGACCTCCTGGCTTACCTTGGACCTGCCTCATGACCACAAACTTGCCTGTTGATCTGAACTCTTGATTGAACCTGACTACCATCTCCGGTCCTGCCTTGCTCATTTCACTTGGGTGCAGCAGGGCTGGGCCCAGGCTAGCGAGGCCCCTGCCCTGCTGGCCTTGTTACCATGCATAGTTCCTGGCTCCCCATCCCTTAGGGAGGAGCTGGCCCTCATTGCTCCCTGATGACACCTACTTACACTGGCAGGCTAAACTTGGATGATGGCCTCTGAAATGGGGAAGCCATAGTGTGGGCACACAGAAGCCCCAGGACTATTGAGAGTGCCACACCTCTAGCAGAAGGGTTGAGCAGATGGCAAGGACCAGTAACTTTGTCAGCTTCTCCTCCCCCCTCCCCCCCACCTCCAAGTGCACTCACCAGATCCCTCTGAAAGTACCACCAGAAGCCAGAAACTTGGACCCTATAGTGATGGGCTGATGCAAGGGGCAGACACCTTCCAGATTACTGTTCTGGAGGCTGTGCTCAGAGCACCACCAATGGTCTGAAGATACAAGGTAGAGCACAAGTTAAATTCATGCTCCCCTGAGGTAAGAAAGCTGGGGGCCACAGCAGCCAGTGCTACAAGAGTTTCAAGTAAAAACCTTGATCTGCAGGTCAGAAGGCTTCATCTGGCTGTCCTCTTCACTGCACTTCCTGGAGGACATGAGCCACACAGCTTACCTGGTGATTCCTGCCCAGAAATTCTCTCTGACATCTTTCACAGCATATCCCACAAAATCATTTCAACATTTAACTAACCTCCCTGTTTCAGCAAATGCAATGCTCTCTGTCAGAGGTCTTCCTCAGGTGGAGGTACTGGGACTGTGCTCTAGTCACATCTACCATCTCCTGTTTGAACTGTGCTACCATAAAGTGCATTTTCCTGCCCTTAAATTCTTATTGTATCTCTTCTTGAACCCTTTCCAACTTCTCAACAAACTTTTAAGCTGAAATGCTGCAACAGGACCGAATAATCCAGGAGTAAAGTATATTTTTTGCAGTCTCAGGACGCAGGGGTAAAAGAGGTATCTGCTCTCCAGCTACAGCCTAGAACTGCAGCTCCTTTCCAAGTATGTGACCTCGTAAAGCCACACGGACTCCAGGAGACCTCATGCACAGGTGCCCACCTGTATTTGTCCCAGTGTAGCGACCCAATATATGAGCCATATGACATAGGAGAAACTATACTGTTGCTTAACCCTTTTCCCCTTTCCACATCACAGTTGGATTTGATCCTCTGAATAGAGGTTTCTGTTTATTTTAACAAATAAAGCTCACTTTTCAAATTATTCATTAGTCTGAAGTATAAAATCTCTGCTTAGCTGTATCCTCCTGATCCTCTGCTGTGGTCTCCTGTTATTTAGAAAGCCCCAATCTAGCAGTTTTCCTGGCCTACCATCCCTTATGCAAACTCCAGATGCAGAAAAATCTCTGCTGCAATGTTGCAAGTGGTCTTAAAAGCTGAAATTCTTGATACAAGTAATAGAATTATCCCACTTTTGCTCACGGCAGCCTCCTTTTCAGGGATGATTAAGCCTGCAGGATGTTCATGTTTTACCTTGGCAAATGTAGGCCATGTCAGGTTTAGATCCTGCTGCTGCTGGGACAGAGGTCTGGTTCCCATGCATAACAGCTGATAAATTAGGCTTGGGTTAACAGCAAGCTCCTCAGAATTTCTCTAGTGCAATTCTAGCTCAAAATATGGCAGCACATGGACCTGACCCAAAGCTCGAGATTAAATCAACTAAAGCCTTTTCATTGGCTTCCCATAAGTCAGTCCTATTGCTAAACAGGACTGGGTGTTACAGTGATACTTTGCCTGAAGCGACAAGAATATTTCTCCTTCCTCACCATTTCTTTTTTATTAGCTAAAACTATTTGTCAAACCTAACCCAAAATCACAACTGTTTTGGTTAAACAATACTGCTTTTTTGTAGAATAAACTTTGTCATCTTTTGGCCAGATCTTGTTCCACACACCTTCACGTAGATACAAGGACAAAATACAAGAGGACGGTAGCAGAGACCAGCACAACACTTGCTTCAGGGCAGCATAGCCGGATATTCCCATGGAGAGCCAGCCGGGAGCCAAGAGGGAAGAGCTAAGCCGGTACGTTTACAGGACTGGAAAATAAGGGAGTAGAAGACAAGAGACCAGAAGACCTTTAGAAAAGGAAGTAGGTTTTTTTCTGTTGTTGTTGTTCTGCTTCCACAAGCACTTAACCAGTCAAATACTACAATAGCGTTGGGGCTGAGCAAACAATGAATATTACTCAACTTCTTCTTTCTGTCTAACAGGACTCATAGCAGCAAGGCTTAAATTGGCATTTCAAGCATTCTTGCTCATTCTTAGATCCCCCAGCAACATGTAGCTAAAAGAAACTAGGAGGCTTGCCAAAATCGGGGTCTTCTTTGAACACTACTGTTTCACCTCATCTGTTTGCCATACCTTGCAGTTTTTCCTGCTTTTCTAGGAGTGCACATTTTTCTGCATCATCCATAGTCAAGTACTAGCTTGCAACAACTTCTAGAGGCGGTCACTCAAAGGGTTGGCTCCTAACCAAGTACTGTGCATGACAGCTAACCAGCTCTGTATGTACTGACAAAGTACGC
This sequence comes from Dromaius novaehollandiae, assembly GCF_036370855.1. Taxonomy (NCBI): domain Eukaryota; kingdom Metazoa; phylum Chordata; class Aves; order Casuariiformes; family Dromaiidae; genus Dromaius; species Dromaius novaehollandiae. The sequence continues at coordinate 114,803,772 of NC_088100.1, read as the reverse complement.
ACGGTGCTAGCAGAAAAGGTTACCATGTCGGCATTGCATGAGCTATGTTCAACAGATTTTTGAAAGGAAATGTTCCAGCCTCTTATTTGCTTTCCCCACTATGGAAACAGCAATCCCCCAGAACTAACCCTGCAAGATTTCCAGCTGCCACCCTGTTGGGCTGAAAATACCTCACAGGTCCTATCAATCAGGGCTGCATAATAGCGAATGAACAGTGCATTTTAAAGGTAACTGGTCAAAAAGACTGTGCTATCATTCCAATCACAACAGCTTCACAGAGTGAAAAAGTACAAGAGGAAGTCAAAAAAAAACTACAAAAAAAGGTCTTAAGGCTGGATTCTGCCAATTTCACCCCTTTAATACCTTTACAATTTATGTTTCAAATGAAAAATAAGCAACAAAACTATTTGGAGCAGTTCTGACAATAAAATGCTATTAGATATCCTACTGTATAAATCATTAGAAAATAAAACTAGCAGTTGGAAAATGCAATGTTTTTCAAACGAGCCTGAATATACATGCAGTTAAAAAAAAGATCCTTCCTTTAGCATGTAAGGATGTATTTACCACCACCAAACTACAAAAGCCAAGGCAATGGCATCTTATTTTTTTAAAGAAACATTTCAACAGACAAGGTGAAACTGCCCTTCTAAACCTTCTCACTTTTGTCTAGCTATTGATGCTAGTACAGCTTAATTTTGAAAATATGCAGGAAAGAATTAAAAAAGAAAAAAGTTGTCTTTTTAGGCAGTGCCGTCCCCACCTCCCTGCACTTCAGACAACCACCAAAGGGAAGGAGAATCACCTGAAGAACAAATGTACATAAGTGAAAGTCCTGTGTGGATGCTAAGGACAACTTAAGCTATGCTGACTCCCAAATAACAGCAGATACCCGAGGGTTAGGTCATCCACCACGGGTTGAATTATGCTCAGCAACCCCACAAACTTTAGCCAAATTGCCTCAATTTCCTCAAGCTGCTCAATATAGACAAGCCCTTAAAGAAGGCAGAGAAAGACGAGCTCTGTGAGGTTTTGTGCTTCTTGACTATTACATTAACTCAGGTCTAAGAAGGACTTTGTTGTCTTCAAAGGGTGCTGAATCAAGCCTTCAATCAGCTTTGACACTAATAATTCTGTCCCTGTTAAACAAAGTTACACATTGATTTAAACCACCCTATTCCTCTCTATACTTTTAAACATGAAAGCTGTTGTTTGGAAACTGCACTGAAGGAGGTAAACTAACCAAAAAAAAAAAATCTACCAATGTGGAGAAGATTTTGGAGGAGCAAGAATGTGGAGGGAAGGGAAAGGAGAGATTTGGGAGTCCCACTCCCAAAACGAAAGAGGGGCAGGCAGCTCCAGCTCCCCAAAGAGCCATCGCTTTGCAAGAGAGTAACCTGGGCTGCCCAGGCTGGCAGCAATCCAAGAAACCAAGCCAGCCAACCAAGTTTAAAAAGAAACTTTTGATTCCATTGCCATTAGAAGATGCTGATTCAAAGATGTGATTCTATTTTATTTTTTTTAAAGCAGCTCCAAACTGGCTTGAGCACTGAAAAAGATGCATTTAGAACAATAACAACAACCCAAAATACACTTTCTTCTCTCCTCTTTTCCCTTCAACCAACTATGTATCAATCAATCAGTAAAATAAATCAATAAAATTAAGCTTTTAGCTAGAAGCACTGTTAGTTTAAAACAGGATTTTTGTCAGAAATGTTTCATCTTGCCTTATTGCAAGTAATGATCCAAAATGCATGGCACAAGGTAAAATTCTCCTTTCTTGCCTCCACGTGCTTACTTTGGACATGATCTGACAGCTTACAGTGCAGACGGATCTCTGCTTTCTTTCTGAGGCTTTCAGCCTTGACCTGCAAAGTATCGGTGCACTTGTTCAACTCTATTTGGGCAATTATTAAAGTTGTGTGTTACACTACAGCTAGATTGATTTCAGCAGCCCAGTTCCATCATCAGGTCTCATTTCAATTTCCTGAATGGGTGTTTCACTCCATGGCATCAAGAGAGAGAAAGACATTATGAAGCTGTACAGGCTCGTGATAGGTTTCCCATTTTGTGCAAGATTCAGAAACCTGGCATCATTCTCAATCAGAGGGAAAATGGAAAAACTTTAAAACTCTTCTCAAAGCACAACCAAGAACACTTTACTTTTGTATGCTGTATTACCATATACAGCACAAAAGACCTTCAGAACAAGAACACATTTCAATGCTATTTACACCATTACTTCTACCAGCTCTTCTTTTACTGATTTCATTTGTTGAAAATGCAGAACCTGAAATAGTCTGTGTATGGCTTACACTTTTATTGAAGTCAACAGATAACTCTTCCAGAGGCTTCAAGAGGGTCCCGCTCCCTTTCAAAGCAATACAATTCAAACATTTCTGAGCGCCATCCAGGAAAGCTTTAATAACTTATATTTGTACTCTGCTACTGCCCTTAATGAAATCGGTGAAACACCACAATCGGCCTAAACTTTGTTACTTTTGCTTTCCTTTCTACAATACCTCTAATAAGCTTTGTCATTTCCAGAACATGTTCTCTGGTGATTTCCTGACCATTCACAGAAACAACAATAATTCACCAAGGTATTTCTACTTTCTCTCTCCTGGACACTATACAATACACTCCATTATTGTTGTTTTATCTTCTGGAAAAGGGAAAAAAACACACCATGAATAAAATCCCACACATTCCATACAGGCAATTTTATTTGGTGATGGCAGTAGAAAGAGCTGAGGATGGTGAGATAGCAGATGTTGATGTAGTGAGAAAAGCAGGAAAGGATTATTATAGATACTGATGTGAGACGATAAGACTGCATCTGTATTGGAGAAATACAAGCAAGCAAAGAACAGAATAAGAAGAATTTTTGTACTAAATTTTGCTGTTGAAAAGAGAACATATCATCCATCTGTCCAGAAACGTTATTAAGGATTACAATGGAGGAAAAATTAAAGGCAGAGAAATGCAGCAAGAACTGTATTTGTTAGAATTTCTCTGGGGGCACATAACCTATATAATCTTATGAAGAAAGAATAAGCACCATTCCCCTCCCCTCCCTGAACTTTGACAAAATGACATCCAAGTTCTTCTATGAAAATGAAGAAACAAAGGACTGCGCAGCTTATGAAGCTTCCCCATTAACAGTGATTTATTCTAATGTCTTCCATTTAGGTAAAAACGAATGCACCATATAATCAATTGGATGAAAACTGAAAAGAATCCCCACTTTGTTCTTTCTTCTTCTTCTTTTTTTTTTTTTTTTTAGCATCCAGGAAAAGCTTTTTTGGGACAGGGTTGCAAGAAATTGGTTCTTTCAATTATAGGAAAAGGAAATTGCCCCTCTAAATAAAGAGGGATGCTTTCAGAAAAAGAAATTAACAAAAAGCTCCAAATAGCCCAGAAAAGGCAAGTTCAAAAAGCATATTTCCTACAGCTAAATATTCTTCCCCCGCCCCACCCCGATCAACCTTAAATTTGGCGGTAGTCAGATCCTTGAGGAAGGGGGTTATATGAAGCATATAAATACAGTTGTGTCCAGCTCCTCCAAAGGCTTCCGAATATGTCGACTGGCCTCAATCAAATGGAACAGAGCAGCAGAGTATCAATGACATTAAGTTTCTGCAAGTTTCATAGAAAACAGAGTCAAGGAGAGGAGAAAGACTCTGCAAAGGTCTTTTCCCTGAAGAAAAAGCTGCATTGCGAACTGAGTCCTATTTCGTGTCAGCAAATCAACCCAGGAACTTGGCTGTGGAACTTCAAACCACAGAAAAATAGGTTTTTTCGGGTCCACTGCTGGTGGAAGTACTTGTATTAAATATATGACTACCTACTAATGTCACAGAAATTAATCCTGTTAACAAATGTCTGCAGTACATATGTCTGGTAGCAAGAACTGAACGCAATGTTTATGCAATAAACATGGAAGGCACTCCACTTAACATCTCTGCACTGAGCTTTTTACACAAGTCTTAAAATTTGGCTATTAGCATACATTAAACATTGTCTTGTGCTCTAGTTGACAGCCAACCCTCTTCTTAACCCTAGCTGCAGAGGGAGTCCAGAATACTCATAACATGCACACATATAAGGAAAACAGAAAAAGCATGTTTATGGATGTAAAAATATGCAAGTAAAGTGGTTTTGGCAGTGAAGGTGATACCAGTACAGATATTTGGAGGTAAGAAAGACAACTATAAGCCTGAGAAGCGGGAGGTGACTTTTATTCCTACCTGGTTCAGTGCAATTTCTGACATATGGCTGCCCCCCATCCTCTGGGACTTCAGTCGTGTTCTCCTCATCTGCTTGCAGTAGCCCTCTCCCACTCCATTTGTCATTATTTTCCACAGAATAGCTCAGGGCATCATAACCTAGAGGAAAAGAGCAGTAGATACATGAGACTGCACAGGAAAGACAACTTGTAATTCTGTTCCTGAATGCTTGAAGCAGCCAAAACATCTGAATTTCAAACCAATGGAAAACCAAGAGCTCCTTCCTTTTAGAAATGGTGGTGTTTCTAATCCCACTGTAAAAGGTAGGCTGCCATTAGCTCCACGTCCCAGTTAGTCCCAACAGCACCAAGAGTCAGAATCATTCCTTTGCAACCTGTCTTACTTTAAAAAGGTTCATACTAGGAGTGCATTGAATATTCCACAAGAAGTAGTAAGCTTCAATCAGTTTAAAATTGGAGTACCACTCACTGTTTTTGCAAAAATGAAACAGTGATTTGACACACGGAAGTTAGGTAGGCAGCTTTGTGAATCAATAAATGCTATGCATGTGTTGGGAAAGCTCTGCCCCAATGAAGTGTATAGTTTTTCATGAGTGCAATGGCACAACTCAGTGACTCACATTCTATCAAGAAACAGAAGTAGGCAGAGTGCATCAGAGAGAGGACTTAGATGCAGGAGCAATCACCATTTTCAAATTACATTTTCATAAATTTGAACAGTTATTTTCACCAAATTGCTCCATAGGATCTACTTCGATATCTTGTGCCCAATGCATTGTCCACCAACACTGGTGGAAAGGCTCTTGAAGCTACTCCGTGTGGGGCAGAGATCAGCTTTTCCATGCATTACGAAGTAGTCACTTACAAACATGAAATATGTATCTTCCTTCAGGTTCTGCTCAGAAAGTCTGGTCACAGAGCATAAAAATGTATTCATTCTCAAAATGGTACTTAAGCCCTACTATATCATTATTCCTATCCAACACAATCTCTCTGAAGCCACAGAGATCACAGGATACTGGCCAGAGCATGACTGCAATCACTTAAGTAGTCTTCCCTACTTCAAGTCAGAAAATGTCTATAAACAGAGACATGTACTTCATGTAAAACCCGAAAAAGGATAAAATCTCACCACAGCTGGTGTTAATCACTTTGAACTGGGGGTTGAGCTTACTCTTTATCATGCCTTTGCACATTAAGTCCTTCTAACATTAAATGTGTGTGCTTTTACTGATTTCATGTTTTTCAAGCATCAGCCGTTTTGCTTTTACTTGCCAGTTCTGTTGCTAGAAAGACCCAGAGCTGATTGCAAAACCACTGCACCGCTCTGTCAAACAAATTTCAGTGCCACACAAAACTGCCCCCAAGAATACTAAAGAAAAACCCTATTCCTAAGCCATTAACCCAGTGAAATAAAACCTATCACCTGGAAAGCAAGGAAGTAGCAAAGACTAATAAAAAGAAGACTGGAGAGACATTTTCAACTCTAGCAAAGGACATGGGCATCAAGCACCAGGATTCTGCTACAGAGGAAGAAGCCACAAAGAATTGAAGTATTATATTGAGAAGTGAACGTAGACATTAATAGCTGGGCAAGAAACACACCAAAAAGCTGACCCACTGGCTACCAAAACTAATTTTATGTAATAAACTTGAAGATGTGTTATACCCAAACCCTTCAGCAAGTACAGCACATCAAACCAAAATCGTTCTAAAGCAACTTCAAGAACCAAACTCATGGTTTGCTTCCACTCAACACTTCCATCTACGTCTTGCTGCCATGCTTGCAAGGCACGGGATGGTTTCAGATATGAGCATGTGGCAAGCAACCCTATAAAATATGCAGTTATTTCCTTTGCCTCTTATTACTCCGCAGTGACTCTTTCCTTGCTTCACTCCCCTTCCTGGCTTTGAGTTGGTGCCGCTAAGTGAAATTCTATTTTAGCAATGTCAACAAAAACAGCTGGCTGTTTTCCATGACATTCTTGGCACAGTGCTGGTCAGCCTTGGCCATGTCATGTCTGTCTAATGAGCTGAAAACACATGTTCATTTGTCAGCTCCATGCATCCGATATAGTTTTAAACTCTCAAGGGAGGAAAAAAAAAAACCCATTTTTTTAAAAAAGAAGCTGAAGCATCCGCTTCAAGCAGGCGCACACACACAAAAATCCACTATTCTTGCAACAGAGACCTTGAGCCTATCTGATAACAAACATTTGTGCGAGATTTCCACCCACCCATACATCCATCTTATTCCTGCCAAACAAAACACAGCCTCTCTCACAAGGACTCAAGCTACTCCTCAAGCGCATATCACCAATAATGCCCATGGCCTTTCCCCCCCCATACACCTTCAGGTTGCTGCAAAGCTTGGCTGTCCTGCCCACTGGGAAGAACATGCCATTTTGTCCCTCAAAAAGCCATTACAGACGTGATTCTACACATGGACTTTACGGCACTGAGGGTCACTGCTGTGGCAGGAGTCTGAACGCAGTATTTGAAGCGTTAGCCAGCTTTAAAGCTGAAATATTCCCAGGTTTGTTCAGCTTGAAAAACACTATTAAGGTAGAGTGAAAGCAAAGAGCAGCAGAAGAGAGAATAAAATTTTGGGATGGTGACTCAGAGGATTCTTCAAGGTAAAGGAAAAGACTTACCGCAGGTCCTAACCCTTTCGTTAGGTTTTCTAACTCATCCCCTTGAGATTGGAGTGTCCACCCTGAGACTTTTGTCTTGCACAGACTTTTACGTCTCACACAGCTCAAGGGCAGCTCCCAGGTCACGCTACCAGCAGTGAGAGATTGCTATGCCTGGAAGTTTAGATCCAAGGCCAAGAAGCAGTGCCAGGGACCAACACCACTAAGGCAGGCAGGAGCCAGCGCATGTGCATCTTTTGGGGGAGAATCACGACTGCACAGGCAGCCTTAAGTGCTCTGCTTTCTAAACAAAGTGTTTAGCTTGGTAAATTAAATATCATCATTTTAAGCTTCAGATGCTTTGCACTATTCTCCACTTTAGAGAATGCTGTTTGCTATTTGTTTTGTCTGTGAGCATGGGTAAGAACTTAAGTCTAAAGTTAAACACATACAAACACCACCAGTCGAAGTGGACTGTGTTTCTCAAAAAGAGCCCATGCAGTAGTGCAGCATCAAACATCTTCCTTAATAATAAACATACTTTGGTAATCAGCGCTAAGCAGTTTCAATTCCATATACAAGTTTGTTTTCAAAGCAGAGAGGCTTTTCTCTAAGCAGTTGATGCTTGGTTGTGCTCTGTTATGTGGAGGAAAGGCACAAGGGAAAAACCCACGAGCTCTTTCTAGGACTGTTGCTTCCCCCCTTTCCTGCAGAAAGCTATTCTGTTTCCTCCCAACACAAAACAGCATTCTGTCTCAGACTGCAAACATTTCCAAATGAGGGATAAAAACAAAAAACAAAAACTCCAGATATTTGAGATGACTTTGTAAGGGAGGAAAGCTTAATTTGGCAACAAAAGTGTTTGTAACAGAGTCGCATTCGGCATTTACACAAATGAGCATAAATAGCAGAATCTGTCTGCAGCTGAAGTTGATGAGATGACTTTGATTTATATCACTTAAAACTTTTCTCCTATATCTCCAGCTTTAAGCAAGGGAAGCCATCCCATGGCAGAAGCCATCCCATGGCAACTCGCATGGAACTCGCAACCTGCTGACCAAATGCTGCTTTAGGTATCTCTGCTCTAAACCACACCTGGCTCAACAGAGCAATAGGAAATTTAAAGTTAAAGATTAAATGAAATGCTTTCTTCAAAGATTGGACCTTCTAAGGATTTCCCTGGGAAAACAGGGGCACATCAAGATTTTAACCTTGCAAACATGGACATTTTATGGCAATTAAAATGCCAGCTCTTCCTGCGAAGGCCCAAACGTGAGGGTCTGCACTTCCCCACTCGCTGATACGGGCCTCCCCGAAGCACAGTGGGAAGCAGCTTGATGCCTGCCCTATAGGCACTGACTGCTCTCTTATCGGCCTTTGCAAAAAACAGCTCATGTTTTGGCAGATTCAGTGAAAGAGGAACTGTCAGCCGCAGTTTAACCCTTCGTGCATGGGTGCCTATATATCAGCCACCCCCTTGAATGTGGGGTGCCACACTTTGACCTAGCAGCATCCCACCCTGCATTAGGTGCTGGCACGAGGCAACCAACCCCCCTTCCCAAAAAAACAAAACAAAACAAAAAAAAACACCAAACAACAGCAACAAAGCAGGGTGCTGGGGCAGCCATCACCAGGGACATCACCTGAGTTGCAGCATCCCACAACGCCGAGGGCCGCGCAAACGGTGAGCCACCAACGCCGAACCCAGGCAGCCAGCCCAGGCATCAGGATGCCACTACACCCGCAGCTGCTGCCAAAGGGGCTCGGCCACCTCAGAGGGAAAAATATAAATATATTCTGATTTATAGAGTATCAGAAAATATTATACAATCTCATCTTCACAATAGTTGCACAGAGGAAGAAGCAACAATCACAAATATTCTCAGAGAGCAACTCTTTCACTACATGTGCTTCAGGCTTCCCATTTCAGACCAAATCTTGCAATCCTTCATCCAGCTGTCCTAAGGCAAAACTTACACTGAGTTGAAGCTTCACATCACAGCCACAGGCTACCGGCCTAAGTCCTTATTTCGCTAATAAAGAACCCAATTCACTAATTTAATTATCCACTAAATAACAGCCAGCAAAGATAGAACCAAAATCTGATACTCCGTGGAGGGGCTGTGAAAATGGCAGAGGATGAGCAAAACTCTTCTTTACAAGGATGAGTAGCAAAGGTTTAAACAAACAAACAAACAAAAATAAAATAAACAGTTTTCTTTCTGAAAATGCAGTTATTTAGAACTGGTATGTTTGCTCGACAATTTTAATGATTTTTAATGAGAAAAAATCAAAGTCATTTGTTTCAATTTCTCAGCTGAATTAAAAAAAACTACTAAACATTTTACATTAGCTATACTGTCATTTTATTTAGGTCAATTTATATTTTTATAGTTAGCATTTTTCTTCTTAATGCTGCTGGCTTTATACTAAAATAATACTGCAACATCTTTAAAAACTTTGCTACAATAAAGATTTTTTTCCAAAGGTCTGCTCCATATCATATTCTAAAGTGGGAATATTATTTTTTTAAAAAAATACTAAATGTTGCCACAAGGTATTTTCCACAACTCCCCTTATCCAGCACCAGTTTTAAATTACAGGCTTAGAATCCAGGTTCTAGAGAGCTTTATTTCTGCTTACTCCCACAGATATTTCTGTGGACAACAAGCATACAAGTAATTTTTCCCTGTCTTTGTGCCTGTACTGCATTTCATAATAGAAATAAGACAATGCAGACAGTGCATTTCCACTGGCCTTGTCTCTTTAAATAACACAGCTAGCCTATTAGTGTTTGTTTGCTGTGAACTCCTGTGGCTGCCAAGCTGGGGTGGCAGTCTGGTAAGAACAGGCTCTCTTGTGAGATTGCTGCTCTGCTCTGCTTATGATCACAAAAATGAAATAGAGTGGAAAGAAGAGCTGATCAGGTTGCTCAAAACCTCTAAGAACAGTCAGTTTGTGACCCAAATCTTCACGTGGGAGCTCATGATTCCTTATCCTACTCCAGATGGCTCTGGTTGAAGTTTACAACCTGAAGCACTGTAGAAACATGACTAAACACATCCTAATCTGTACTTTTTTGCATGAAGAATACTATTTTGTAATGTTATACAATATACAGGTATTCCTCAATTACACATTGACCTCAAGGAAGTGTGGTTTTTTTCAGCATTAACCCACAGAAACCTCAATAAGCCAGCAAGATCTCGGAGGTGACATTCCAGCTCCAATGAGGCCAAGCAAGGCAGGGTGGAGTTCAAGGGCCGCTTGCTCACCTGCAGCATGGATGGCGTAGGGCTGCCTTCACATGGCGAGCCAACACACATGAAAAACTAAATGAAACAAAAATACCCACACTCATCTCTGGAAAATGGGAGGCAGGCAAATGATGCAGTTTTAGGGGGCAGGGGGGCAGCATCATGACATGACAGGGATGTAAACACTTACCAGTCTTGCATTCATTCACAGAGTTCCCCAACAAAGACTTATTTTCACATAGGTGTCCTTAATACTCCCGTGCAGATGACGAAAACCCTTTCTTACCTTTTTATCAGGGTAAAAAATTAATGCAATTGCTCCCTTCATTACTTCTGTTACTGTAATTACTTCTGGTACAGTAACACTGAGTGGCTCCAGCTGCGGAGGAGGCCTCACTGTGTTAGGCACTGGATGCAGGTGCACCTGCCCAAAGTGCTGCCCAAAGTCCTAGGGTAAGTTTAGCAAATAATCTGAGCTCACAATTAGGAGGACAAGTGTTTAATATATAATATATATTTATATATTTAATATATAATACATATAGTCTCTCCTCTAAGTGCACACCAACACCTGAGGAAAAGAGGAATTAGCATTTTTCTCTCCAAGCTGCTGTTTTAAAGAGGAAAAAAATAAAAATAAAAATAAAAAAACCCACCACAACGGGCCTTCCCTCCAACCTAGCCTCCAAAGTTGCCTGTCACCCTACAATTGGAGCAAGAAGAGAGAGAGGAAAAAAAAAAGTTAAGAGGAAGGTGAGAGGCAAAATTAGGGACTAGAGGTTTGCTGAGGAAGGGTTGTGGAAAGCTCTCCAGCATCACACTGGGGTATGCAGGTAACTCAACACGAGTATATCATAGGACTTATGCTCATTCAAGCCGGGGTTGAGTCAACGGACAACTCCGGATTAATAAAGAAAGATTAAAAAAAAAAAAAGCAGGCCAAATGCTCCGCTGGGGTAAATCAGGAAAACTCTGTGAACTTTGATGTAAAGACTGATTTAGAGCAGCAGAGGATTTGGCCTAATGACACTGAAGTGCCGAAACCTAATGAAGATGAAAGGTGCTCACAAGCAACAAGCCCGAGCAGCAAAGAGCTGACTGGCCCAGCCAAGCAGCCAAAAGGGATGGCTCTGTCACTACAGCATTTCAGAAACATAATGCATTTCTGCTAACAACTTCACAGTGCTGGCAGGTATCCTTGGCTCTCACTGACAATAAACTACTTTCTATGCAAACTGCTAGATCCTGCTGGCCCGAGCCAAAAACAGCACAGCTTTTCTAAAACATGTTGCCCTCCCTCCTCTCGTCTATCGCTTTTATGCATTGTTTTGATGGTGGTGGTTTGGTTTTTTTTTTTTTTTTTTTTTTAAACTAGCTGCATTATCTACCTCAAGAAAGACCACACTAATTCTCTTAACAGAGCTAGGCTCAATTAAGTTAATTGGAGCACACTGTGAAGCTGTCCTTTCACTTTTCTCTTCTGCTGGCTGCACATCTGTGTGGTCACTACTTTGGCCCCACAACCCTGCAGGTAAGCAGCTGGTTAGCTCACGCACACTGGTTTCTCCTAGGGCAATCAGGGACCTGCTACAGATTTTCCCAGGGTAATCCAAGCTTGGGATTGCATAAACACTTCAAAAATGGATTCTCCTTCATTGTAGTCTGATTTGGGAGATGTTTTCCTTTCGGAATCATCAGCAGGAAAGACCATCCTCCTTACATCTGATTGCAAAGCTGTGTTTTTATGTGTACTGCTCCAGGTGGAAAGGGACACAAGGATAGGGATGTGCATCTGCCAGGCCACCATCATTTTTAATACTTGTATAGCAAGAGTGGGAACACAAGAGCTCTATATAGGCCTTGGCTTGTTGGAGACAGTGTGAAATCATATTTATTTTGCAAATACAAGTCCTACAGCATTAGGACCTGACAGACACACAGAACACATGCCCCAACTAGGAGGCTGCCCTGAATGCTGCAAGGAGCCACAGGGCAAACGTGCACACTCGACACGGGAGGAAAAGTGAAGACTCCTGCACAAACCAGCCACCTACCACCACATAAGGGAAGCAGAAGGCGGCATTTACAGAAGTTGCTTACAGAACTATTTTGAGACTCCTGGCAAGACCGGTATTAAATGGAGCAGTACAGGAATGACAGCTTAACCATTTTCACCTGCTCATGCAAGATGGCAAGGTGAAAGACTTCTGCTGCCCTATACCACCCACCAGTGCTGGGAGGAGATCTGCCTTAGGACATTTCTCAGGTGATGTAGGCAACTCAACAGGAGATGCAGCTGGATAAGGAAGCACAGACTGATTCCCTGCTGCTGAGCAGCATCTGGCTCCATGCCTGCAGGCCTCCTTTCCGCTCAGCTTTTGCAAATCCTTATGGAAAAAGTTTGATGGCTTTGGCAAATGAAGAGTTGCAGGATTTCTCCTATCCTAGCTCTTGTAATTCATTTCTCAAGACTCACTCTCCAGCCAACAGCCATTAAACTCAGCCAGACCCTTGTGATTATATTCACCCTAGATGCTTTGTGCCTTTTCCAGGGAACCACCAACTCTGTAGCCCATCAGGATTTCATACCTGGCTTCCCAGCTGGTACTGACACATGATATGGCTCTCAAACCATTCGTAGCTCAGCCCAGCTGAGCTGCCTCTTCCTCTTCATTCCTCTACGCACCTCCCACAGCCTGCTTTCCTAACAGCCCCTCTTCCCAGCACATCTGTATGAACTCCTGCCTGCCAGCACATAATCCTCAGCTGTCTTATACCCCCAGTCCCTGAGCCTTCTCCAACTTTCAAGAAATTTGTGAAAAGGGGGTCAGAAAAAACAATTTTGGCCAAACAGGAGGAAAAAAAAAGCTGAGTATCCAAATGGGTTTTGTTCTGACTATTTCTCAAATAAAGCACTTTTGATTTTTTTCAGGGCATCGTTACACAGCGATTCAAGTGCCAGCCATAAAAAACAAAAAACGAGGAGGAGGCAGCACTGGTGCCCTGTGGCTCAGCTATCAAAGCTCTCAGTGGGGACACAGGAGACCCAGGTTCAAATCCCCTCTCTAGATAATTCAGGACAGGAATGTCATTGGGGCTCTCCTGATTTAACAAGACATAGCTCCACAGCCCAGGGAAGCTGTTCCTCTATGTAGAGGCAATCAAATTTAACTGGGGCAGAGACCAGCACCCAGCTGTCCTCCACCCAGACCAAAGCTCTAGAAAGTCACTCACAGGCTTTCCCTGCCCTGTTTGTTTGTTTATGAAGGGCTAAACAGCTCCAGAGGAGACAACACCAGCACCCACCCCAAATGACCTCACCTTTCTGCTGACAGACTAGGCAGCAACACCTGGATCCAAGTTCTTGCTCATAGCTAAAAAGGGGCAGAAACAAGGTCAAAAATCTTCTCCCCTTCCCCCCCACCCCGAATATCTTTGTCTGCCATTTATTACAATTTTTGTAATAACAGCAATTGTTACAGAGATAGTCTTTGTTTAAATATATCCTATCCTCTCCCAATCTCAAGACCCCTTCAGAGGCATCAGGTAGGCTCTCTGACTCTTTCAGCCCAGAAACCTTTCCCAATCTCAAAGGTACCACTTGGTATGGACAAAATATTGCCTTTGCTCCACTTCATCCCTCATGCACACCCTCAAAGCAGCAAGACAGAAGACAAGGTACCCATCAGAGGAAGACACAGGCAATGACTCTGGCACCATATAGCCTCCACTCTCAGGTGTACCTACCCTCTTGGCTTACAGGTCTCTAAAGATGAGTCAGATACTACTCCTGCTTGCCTCGAGGCAGAGGCTTACCACCTTTCTCCTGGCACAGAGCACACAAAACATCAACAGCTCAAAGATCCTCCTGGCCTTCCCAGCCACTATCTGCCTTATAAGCAACAGCTGGGCAGGAACCTTCTGAGTTCAGCTGCAGGTAGGAAAACCAGAGCGTGCTCTTAAGGTCTAATGACAATTCATTCTATTACTCCCACAGCACAGCATGAAGACCTGTCAACATGGTGACTTTTGGCTTAAAAACAAAAAGCAATAACAAAAAACAAAACAAAAAACCCAAACACAACTCTGTACAGCTACCTACCAAATGAAAATGGAGTTTTCATACACATGCTGTTTGAGTCTTCCTCTACTCCCATCCTGAAGTCAAAGAAAACTTTTAGGTCAGCCAGTGCTTTGGAAAAATCCACCCACGGTATTAAGATTGCACACAAAGCTTTCAGCTGCTTCCAGGTGATGGTCCTGCCAAGCTAGATGCTGGTGTTAACCCACTGAACTCTACAGTGGCATCTCTGATTAAAGAGTGACGTGTAAATGAACTCACTCCACCCAGAACATCCAGTGACTGGCACAGGAGAGTCAGCGAGGAGGAATGTTGTTTAGGAAAAGCAGGTAAACTCCCCTTTTCATGACACCCACCTTTCTGATCAGCAATGCCAGTATCAGACAGGTGGATATTGAAGCTCATCTGTCTTTTAATTTGAAAGAATATTTTGTCCAGTGGTTTCTCTGAAACCAGCTTTTCCCGCCCTTCACATTTAGTTTGGCTTCCCCTATGTGTGCTTGTGGCACTGCATGCATCTCTGGTTGTGCAGGGGATATTCTGTATGCACCATGGCCCAGAAGCACGCACAGCTTTTATATTATCTAGAGCACTTTACATAGCAAAGGGCAGATGATGGTAACCTATCTTTGTAAAAGACAAAAATCTTCTACTGCATCATTCAGAGAGACATACCATCAAAACTCCTCTCCAGGACTGGGAAAAGCAAAGGTAAAACAAGCACGTATCAGAGCCTCTAGCCAGAGTATGAGGCAACAATTTAAGAGATTGAAGTTTAATTCCCACTCTGTCACAAACTTGCTATGTGACCTTAACCAAATACTCTTGGTCTCTGTTAATAATTTCATCCTTCACCTGCTTCAGCTCTGTACAAGGCCTGTTTCTTCCTGCGCATTTGTATGATTCTTGGCACGATAGAGATACAGTACCTAAATGCAATCACGGCAGAAGCAGTAATATTGAGGAAGATGCTGCCCTAACATGGAGTACAGATTGAAATCTAGATGCGGTGTAATACAAACTAACAGTTTTACTGTTAAGGGATTCACACATTTTCTCACACCCACTAATTCAATGGGGAAAAAGCAGTTTTCTTCTTTCCTTATCAACGTTAGCACTCTTAGTTGCTGCTGCCAAAGTCATGAGGACCTAAACTCATTAAATTAAAAGGAACATCAGGGAGGTGCAGCAATGACATGCCCCACGGTGTGTTACTACGTCAGTAACGGAGACCCCCCACCGCGGGAATCATGCATCCTGATTACCAAAGATGTTTGAAAATTAGCAGCTCAGCTAGCAAAAGAGAAGATGTTTTAACCTTGAGCATGCTTGTCCTTTCCTGCTTCCTTAAAAATTGAGAAGTCTCCCCAAAAGTGAGCTTAAGTAACTATCTATACAGACTGCACGCGGTCCCAGTCTTTCCCCCTCCCCTGTAAAGCTTATAGCCAAATATACTTTGCCAAAATATTTTTTGTCAAAAGGAAAGTACTTTTTCCTCAAGAAAAACAGAAGAGAATTTAGTTGAAAAAATCTCTTTCATTAACAAGGAAGTATGCAAGAAGACTGTTTTTTCTCTAAATTCATGTGCTCTGTAACATTTTATTATTAAATAACCATTTTGATATGGGTTTTTATTTACAAATAAACAGGAGATTTTTAATAGCAACTACTCAATAAAAAGCTAGCTCTTTTCAGGCCTAAGTTCACCATTTCAGTAAAATACCTCCTTTTAAGACCAACACTTATCTTTTAGTTAGTGCACAGATTCCTCTGAAACCCATGGATTTCTGCACGCACTTCACCACCATCCTGAGCAGTGGTGGTTTATAAGCTTAGTTAAATGAACTGAAGTAAGATTTCCCGTTTAGTACCTTTTGTCAAAGATCTACATAGGATATGAGATTAGCCTAGGTTTCCATTATTATTCTTTAAGAGTTTGTCCAGAAAATTGTTTAATTATTCATAACAGTGTGTCCATTAAATTGGCCAGAGCCTTCTTGCTTTACTAATAAGGGCAAAAGAAACACTTTAGCCCCTAAAAAATACCATTCTTTTTTAATCTCTCTATCACATCTCCTGTGATTCAGCTCCTCTCTGAACTAAACTGTATTTCTTCTTATAAAAAAAATCTTTTCGTGCCTCAAATCATTTTCACTGTTCTTCCTTGGAGCTTCTACTCTGTCCCTGCTGAAACCACGTGATGCTCAAGGTGGAAGTTTCCCACTACAGCAGCACTCTAGTATTTTTAGCCTGATTCTCTATTACTTTTGTTTCTCAGGGGAATCTTAACGCTTCCACCAGCACATTAATCTCACTAACAATTCACCTTCTACAAACAGATCTGAATGCTGTTGATACTATCGCTGATGCTTGGCAGCTGCTGACCACCAAGCACAATTTTGCCTGCACCCCTGGTAAAGTACATCTTTTCTGGCAGAATTATTGCCTGTTTCATCTACCCTGTGATGTTCCCCAAAATGGCACCATCTCCTATTTGCAGCCAGCAAAGCATGCTTTTTGCCCCCCCTGCTTCTGGGGCGGTTGTAGAGATTAATTTTAGGG
This sequence comes from Dromaius novaehollandiae, assembly GCF_036370855.1. Classification (NCBI taxonomy): domain Eukaryota; kingdom Metazoa; phylum Chordata; class Aves; order Casuariiformes; family Dromaiidae; genus Dromaius; species Dromaius novaehollandiae. Next base: position 114,786,990 of record NC_088100.1, on the reverse strand, counting down.
ATAGATGGAGCAGTGTCCTTTGCATTACCTTGGTGTAGATGCCAACAATTCTTTTTCCTAATAGAGGGAATTAAAATTACAGAGGAAGTTTTTGGAGACATAAAAGGAAGATGGGCAGTAAATCTCCCCCTCCCTAGCACCTTCTCAGAGCAATTCCTTCTCTGATCTCAGCTCCCTCTCAGCCATGCTCCTTGCTCCACTCCCAGCAATGGGCTCTGGACAATCCCAAAATACAATCAGACTCCCAGGCTACTGTTTCCTTTTTCTGTATTTCACTAAAACTCCCTCCAAGGTCCTTTTCTTATATCGGTAACCTTCTCAACGCAATTCGCCATGCCTCCCTACTCTCGGCAATCTAAAAATGCCCTGTTCAAAATCTTCCAAGGCCATTGTCCAGAGCATGGGCTTCATCTAAAGCCCAGTGAAACCAACCAAAAGTTTCCTCTGGCTTCAGATCAAAGGCGAGGAAATGATAGGCAAGAACTGCAGCAATAAGCCATTTTACTGGAGCGACTTTGGGGAGAGCTGTGTTACAGGTGGTTGCACCACAAGTCACGCAGGTCACTCGCACATCATGGTTTTCTTTAGTGATGGTAGGCAGCAAGGAAAAAATAGCAATCATAAATTATTAAAGGCATCTAAAAATAATCTAAAATTGATTTTCTATCAGTAACAGTATTACATTTTATGTAGTTCCAAGACCCTGTGGCTGCCTGAACTGGGAAACCAAGGCCACATATGTCTGGGAAAGCAGTAATTAAGCTCCTCAGTGCTATCCAGCCGATCCTTTTTTCCTGGAAGGCTTGAACAATGTCACACAGTAAGAGGGTAATTCTCTGGAGGAGGCATTTACCTTTAAAAGGGGCGGAAAATGAGTTGTATTACAAGTCCATGTGACGTGGGCAAATACTTGGATTTTTGCAGGGGACAGGAGGAGGGGGTTTAGCCACTGAACTGCTCCTTCCCCCCACATCAGTGTATTTTTCCCCCTAATTTTGAGCTGACATGGTGGGAGGAAAGACTATTTGGGGTGAGATTGAATGTTTTAGTCAACTTGGAATAAAGTGTTTCATTTTGGCTTGGGTTGTTCTCTTTTACACTTTTAGCTAAAAGTAATTCTGTAGAACAAAATTTAGTCCAAAAAAAAATCCTAAAGAGGTGCTGGAATAAAAAGTTGCAGCTCTCCAAATAAGCAAACAACCCCCCCCCCCACCCTTGTAGATTTGCTTGCATAATCAGCATTTTGTTTTAAATAATAATCTATTGATGCAAAAAATTTAGCCCAGCTCCTCCACATTCATAAAGAAGTCATAGCATAAAGGAGTCCTGGTGGATTCCTACCATAATACAAATAAACACAGCACATTTCAAAATGGCAATCATATAAAAAATGTAGACTGGCTTAGAGTTATCAACTGAGTTAGATCCGCATAACTGTTCAAATACAATTTATCACAGTGGTGTTATATTCACGCACATTATTCACTTTGATTTTTAAAAAGCACAGATGATTGGAGGTATTGGCGCAAAGTATAGGCTGCATTCAATGAGCATAAATTTCATAGCAAGTTGCCCTACATTTACCCTGCAAAATGGAAGGACACCAAATGAAATAACAACCTGCTGGACCACTGTTTGCACCTGCTTCTTCCACCCAAAGCGGGGCCAGACATGCAGGGAATGACTCGATGAGGCCAAGGCTGGAAGTAAATGCCAGCAAAGAGCATCCTGCATCTCAAAGCCATGCCTCTGTGAAAACTGAACAGGTGCAGCGGTCTCTGCGGCATCCATGACGGCACGCACACAAGTCCGAACCAGCACCATCAGCACTGCAAGCAGCACCGATCTCCAGACACCTGTGACGAGCTCCCTGCAGCCAGTGATGGTACGCAGCCAGCCACCATGCACAAACCTGCCTCCGCTTCCAGAGAGCACACACAACACAAACAGTATCAAAATGTGCCAAAACCGAGGGGATAAAGGCACAATCAATGGCTGAGCAGGCCTACACACCCGGAAGATGTGCATTTTCCATGCTGCGCCCAGGCAGCAAAAAGCACCTCTGGCAATTGCCACTACCTGGACAGACAAAAACCAGGTACAGAGACGAGTCCTAAGGGTATAGATCCATGTTAGAGAATCACGTACAAAGAGTAAGAGCAGAGATGGCTCCCCCAGCAAACATGTTCCTCCCGTGGATGATGTATGCAACAGGCCTGCTGCGTCCCCTCCAGTGAGAAGGGTGTTGCAAGCACTAAAAAGAAGCCACCCCTTTCAGGGGGAAAAAAAGGAAGAATGTCATAAGCCCCAGCTCCCAGTCTGATATCTAAACACCAGAGCATACTGATGATAGGGTAACCATGAGAAAACAGCAGAAGAAGGGTTTTTTATGCTTTTCTCAATCAGAGACAAGGAAAAAAGGATCTTGCAAAAAATAAGCAAGAGGGAAGAGGGAGCTTTTGTGTCCAATTTCAATACAAACATGTTTTTCATGTTACAAAGACTGTTTCTCCCTTCCCTTTGCTGTGTAACTCCTTTCCCCTAACAACGCTACATAAATCTGTAACTGCTGTTTGTTTAATCATTATAATTTACTGCTTATTTGGTGCTGGAAACATGCTAGGCACTTTACAACATGGCAACAAGGTCTCAGCCCCAGAGGTTTCAACTCTAGTGTTTAACTTTCTTGTACAATACTGGATCTGGATTTGCTCTCTAAAAGTTTCAGGCTGGCAGATGGGCAGTAATTCCCCTTTCTCTGTATCTGTTCAGGAAAAGACCTATAAGGTTTGATTTTTATCCCAGAGAAGAGCACTCCAAAGGGTGGCCACTAGCCTGATAAGTGATGCTTTGCCTTCTTCCTCCATGCAACTTAATTCCCTTCATGAATGCACCTGGCTAAAATTAGCACAGAGTAGCCACAGCTATAGAAGGAATTACGAGTAGTTCAAAGAAAAGCTGTAAAGGCCTGCACCCCCCACACAAGGCTTTGGATTTTTCGGGGTGGGGGGGGTCATAGTTCTTCACTCCCCACTGTGCTCTGCTACTTCCAAGCAAGCCAGCTGCAAGTGAATGGGCTCCAAGACCAGGAAAGCCTAGTTATTCTACAACATGGACATAAGTACAAAACTTCATATGCTGCTGGATTTTTTTTAACTCCACGTTAAAAATAAAAATGAGCAAAGCACTAGCTCTAACAAACCTTCCAGGTGCCAGGAGCATTCCTTCTCTGACCAACCCTCAGCATTATCCCTTCTTACCCATTCTCCAGCCCACAAATGCTTCTCTATTATTACCATGAACTGTGACAACTAAGAGTCCGAGCTGCATGCAGGTTTTTGCTCTCCCTCAGACTGATGTATGTATCAGCAAGCCAGGCTGAAAATTACCTTAGTGACATACAGTATTCTCCCTATGCCACCTCCTTTATTAAATATTGAAAGAGCTATTACCTTTCAGGGATGCCTGTGCGCTGGCTCTGTCCATTATTTATGGCATGATGTATTCATTATGCATTTTATCCCATGCTCCTATCTGCTGATCTCCTAACAGTCCCTTAAAAAACAATTTCAAGCAATTAATCCTACCCTGACTACAGAGAAATATATACAGAAGCCCTAGGACATCTCTTTCTGATATTTATTAAAAAGAAGTAAATATATCTAGAAATTAATCTGGTAATGAGGAAAGAGAGGGACAAACTGCTCAGGTAGAAGCCACCCATAATGAGTAAGGGAGATGGGCAGGGAGATTTACAAATGCTTTAGAAGGAGGTTAGGAATAGGCCCAGATAACTATTCTGAGGATCTCAGTTTGAAAGGACACTGTGGACTGGCAGATGACTGCAGAGCATGCAAGCAAACAGGGTCCTCTGAGTTAATCCCGCTTCTCCTCACGGAGAAATCAGGACCAGACACAGATTCAGGTTTGGAGAGCTGCCTGAGATAGTTTTGTGGGAGCAAAGTCAAGGGAAGAAACCCTCTCGGAAGGAAGGCTCTTGTGTTTTTCGAGTTTTATTTGGACTACTCAACTCTCAGTTGAAGGAAGAGATCCTGGGCATCAAAGCAACACTTGCTAAGAATCTAGGATGACTTTTTTGCTTCCTTTGCAGTTTGCCACTACTACTTGATGGACATGCACTACTAGATGGACATGCATCATAAACCCTGTGGGCTGGGAGCCAAGGGCCAAGAGTGTGCACATTCTCCATTTGATCTTTTCCACGAGATGCGCTCAGCCGTGGAACAGAAGAAGGAAATCTGGCAAGGGAAAAGTTAAGCTTTGCTTCCCTTCTGCAGCTTACAGTTGCCTGTTTTGGCTACCCTGTCCAAGAGCAGATGGAGCTCCAGTTTGTCCCAACACTAAGGTAAATGAAAACAGCAGCCAGCAGACCTAGAGAGAAAAGAGCACCTCTCTGCAAGACAGTGCTGACCTGCTCTGCCCACCCGGAGTTCTTCAAGCTCAGGACTACCCTTAAGGCTGACATTTGTGCTACATGATGTCCCAGCCTTGCAATGCTAGCAAACATGAATGAAGCTGAGGACAGCAGCCAAAAGGGTAAGCCTCTTGCTGATGCACCTTCTGGCTTTCCCCACCACCTCTCTTAGGAAGGCTGCCACAGACAGCTCACAGTTCACAAGGGAAGAAAGAGACTTGAAGCCCCAGAGGAAGAAGTTATTTTGATTAACCAACTTCTTATTCTTCCAAAAATACTTCCGTTTGGGGAGGGAGAAGGGAACAGAGGACTTCACAAAGATGGGACTGGAGGACAGACATAACTGAGAACAGAACCTGCAGTATCCATGTCAGAATACAACTGCACAGTTACAGGACCACCTTGCTGATGAGGAATTTAGGAAAAAGGACAGAAGGTAAAGTTTAGGCCATAGCTCTAGAAGATGATCTTATACAGCTTATTGGCAAGTCGTATCAGTAGGCAGCAGATTTTAGTTTCAAGGTGCAGATATACATGTAAAGGAAAACAACAGAATAAAAAAGGGTTGTGTTAGCTCTACCAGAAAAATCACAATCCTGTTGAGCCAAGCTACAACAGCATGAGCATTTCACAGTGTAAGGGCAGGCTTTCTCTAGCATCACCCTAGTCTGAGTTAGGATGTACTTTTGGCGGAGAACTCGCTCAGGAATCGGAAAGGAAAAAAAATACCTTTGGGGAGGGGATTGGTGTATGTGAAGCACTCCGTGTGTCTGTGAATCCAAGCAGTTTTCTATACAAACTGACTCTGCAAGAGATGGGGTGACTGGCTCATCACAGCGAGGGCTGGAGATGGCAAAGCTGTGGGGTGGCAAAGTCCACCAGCCGTGGGAAGCACAGAGCTGCAGAAAGGTACATTTTAACAGGCCACACTAAAATTGCCAGCTTCTTGTCTGCCCAGAAAAACTAAGATGTGACCCACTGCAGGTTTCCTCACACAACACGTTCTTCAAATATAACTGCACCATTAGATGTTGCTTCCTTTTTTCCTCTTCCACATGGTGCTGCAAGCCATGGCTTATTACACCAAAATACCTTATTTTTTCTGCCTCCACAGTCCTCCTAGCTTCAGATCACCAGCACAGCCATTCTTCCAGTCAACAGGTCTCCCCACATAGATATCTCAGGTTGCCCCTTGTCATTTCCTCCTTCAGACTGAGTTGAAAGCCAGTCCCTCATTCGTAAGAGACAAGTTTGACTGTAAAGCCCAAGATCAGCTTAGCACTGGGATCTTACCTACTAGCTACCCTGGCGTGGATGTATGCACTGTAATATCCATGTGCATCGATGGGCAGGGAGAACATATCCAGTATCCTGCTTGTTTGCTGCTTCTTTGTACCATTAAGGTCACTTTTCACAGTCTCATGTGAGGAAATTAGCTCTGGGATTCCTTCCAGACAGAACTAGTCTTGCGCATCTTTGCTAGCAGATCTTGCATTTAAACACAGTCCTCCTGTTCTCTCTCCTAGATTAATATGGACATGTTGCTTATTGAAAAACTACTAAAGGGTTGCAACAAAAAAAAAAAAGAAAGGAAAAGAAAAAGAAACTCTAGAAAAATTGAGAAAGCACCTTGTAAATTCTCACATATCAGCTTATGTAGGTGCAAACTAGGAAATGCACTCCATAATTCTGGAAATACTTCTTTCAGCACTTTTCTGAAGAGTCATGGTAATGTACAGAAAAAAGTACAATCATAATTAATACTCTTTCATTTTGTGCAACTGGCTTATCAGAACTAACCTGCATACTTATCATTCACACAGGGAAAAATTACACTTCCCAGGAGTTTGTCTTCTGATTAAACATAGAGATTATAAGTTCTCCAGCGCAGAGCACACGGGTCAGTTCGTTAACCAAGGCATGCAACACAGAGCACATTCCTAATTTCTCAGGGAGGGAATGGACACGGCTGCCATGCCTGAGCTGGGAACAGCACTCCCTCTGCTCTCCTGCAGGGGCACAGAGGGGATCACGAGCCAGGTTCCCATAAGGGATCTGTGGGTGATATAAATTCAGCATGGACTTGTAACCATCTGCTTCACATAGGAAGTCTCTGAGCAAGGGAAGAAGAGGGAAATGGCATGACAGTGTGAACGTGTGCTGCAATGCACTGATGCAAGTCTAGACAAACAGACCCTACAGAAAAGCTCCAGATGGCACAAGCTAGAACAACCCTGTGGCCTATTCTGATTTTTCCCTTTCCACCATGAAAAAAACAGTATGAAAGGAGATAACGGTCCAAGATGCCATCTAGATGTGCAGAAACATGGAGACTAGAAAACAAGAAACCTGTTGTCTCCATTCCTCAAAATAATTTAATGAAAACTCCATTCCAAAAGTAAGTGAAGATTCAAATAAGATCTTTGTCACCCTTGATATCAATACAGAACGCCATCACTAGCTTCAATGGATTTTAGACTAAAATCCACTATCAGGGTGTTATTTGCATACTAACCTTTTTGAAGAATTTTGAAGGGGTTGTACTGTAGCAACCCTTGAGTGAAATTTGTAGAGATTTGTTTTGCAGATCAATGAAAAGACAGCCTGTCCTTACAAGCAGGTGACATGAATATACTATCTGTCCTAACTGCTCACTACTCTCGTACTCTTTTCACCTACAGAATATTTCTCTATCTGCTGAAAAAGGCCCAGACACAAAGCAGAAGCAAGTATCAGTCACGAGCAGCACACCACCACCTCGGCCTTTTTTTCTCTGAGAAATGAGCCTGACCCACCAGAATTCAGTCTCTCACTCACACAGAGGAAATGGATCTTTAAATAAAAGCCAAACTGAAATTTTCCAAAGTATTTGGAAAATAAATAAATAATACTATAGGAAAAGAAAGTTTCTATTTTTAACCAGAGATCCTGGCTTAAAAAGGTAGTACTGTATCAGAAGCAAGAGTTTGACACCATCCTTTCTTTATAAGGCTTTAAGAACTGCAGGACCTTTTAAGGAACAATATGCATTCTTTATTTACCCTGAAGTGAGATTCTGCAGACCGGGGTTTAATTCATGGCTCTGCTATTAGCCCATGAGGTGACCTTGGACAAGTTGTTCTGGCCAGATTCTCAGCTGGTGTCAGCTGGCACTGTGCCACCAAAGTCAATTTAAACAATTTGAGGCTCTAGCCCTACAGTCTTCTGGTCCTCAGCTTCCCTATCCAAACACCACAGTCAACTGATATGCAACTCTGTTGTAAGACACTTTGGAGATCTGCGAATAAATAGTACTGTAACAAACAGGTGGTGGAATTAATGCAACTCTTGCCTCCCTTGGAAAATACATGTTTTTCACTAAAATGAAATGAAAAGCCTTCAGTAATATATCACTTTTTAAGAATAGCCTTATGATTGTGTCTTTTAAAAAACAGAGAATACCAATATTGTAGTTTTATTTTACAGGCTGTTATGCATTAACCAATGCAAAATCCCTAGAGATTTTAATTTTAGCAAGAAGCAATGTGTGTGACTGATACTTTTTTGTTGTTATTGTTCTTCTCCTTTTAAGTTTTGTTTTCTTTCCAAACTCTTCCCAGGTTTCTTTCTCGAACTGCTTTCATCACCAGTGACATGTAGGAGTGCCTGTTCATCACGCTGAGAAGCAAAATACCTGATGACTCCTTCACAGGGAAGATGGATTTCAGGAGGGACTTGGGAACACCAGATCTTGTGCTTTTCAGCACAGGAAGCACCTAAGACTAGAAAACTCTAGCTAGAATCTAAATAAGGAAGAAAAAGGACCTATTCCCTCAGCAAGACCTATCCTAGCAAGAAACTACCTTGTCCGAGAAAGACTTTCCTCTACAGCAGAGTCAGAGTACAATTTCCCAAATGAAGGCTGATTTACCTTCACAGGCAGCAGACACCAACGTGACTCCCCCTCCTCAGAGCACTTGGGTTGTAAAACTCCCAGTTCACATACCCCCGCAATCCTTCCCTATTCTAGCAAAGCAAAGGGAGTCTAACAGATTAAAACACATGCTATTTATTGCCACAGCTACTGTGCTTTTTCTGTTGCCAGAGATGAGGAAGACAGCCTTAGTGTAAAAGCGAATCTGACAAAATGTATGTGGAGGCCCTGACCCAACTCATCTGGGGCCTCCACTCACACCCACAGACCCAGGAGCTCCATTTAAACTCAGCCCCGGGCCTTCAGGACCTGCCTGAGCTACTTTGTAGAAGTAGCTATCTCCAGCTCTCCCACAATTGTGCCTGTGGACCCCTCTGATCCAGACCCTGACCTGCAAACTGACTTCCTGGCCTGACTTTAGACCTCACTTCACCACTATGGACCTGCCCTTTGGTCACTGGACTGTGTCTGACCCTGGTTACCCTCACCAGACCTGAGCCCCATTTGCTGACTTATATTCAAGAAAGCCTCAAGGCTTTCTCATCACCATGAACTTGCTTGATGATCTGGACTCTTGGTTGACTCCAGCTGTCAACTTTGGGTCTGCCCTGCTTGCCTCCTTTGGGTACTCTGGGATACAGCTCTGGTTGCTGGGGCCCTTGCCCTGCAGCCATGTTATGCTCAGCTCCCTGTCCCTTAGGGATGCCAGCCCTTGCTGCTCCCTGAAATAGTATGCTTTGGCAACTCTTTCTTGGCTCTCAGCTGATACCTAAGGCCTGATACTCTGCAACCAACCAGCGTGGGACACCACCACCAATGACAAATATATTTATCTGACTTGACACCTGGCAACTGGGAAAGCTAGAGGAGAAGGGGAAATCTGGAGTTTGCATTGCTTTAAGTGACATAACTGGTATAGGTGCTGGCCCGCATTTGGTCTAGTGACTGGTATGGATACTGCAGAAGGCAGCATTCTCAGACATCTAACTAATTAAGCATTCGGCTAACTTAGAGGATGAATCTTTAAGCAAGTACCTCTTAAGTAAGTCGTGAACACTTTTCTTTTGCCCTGGACACAGCATCAATTCTGTCTCTTAGAGCATAACTCCAGTGGAAGGTGCATCACTAGCTATGTCCTGTATAGTGGCTCCTCGGCTCTCCCAGGTCTATATGCAATCCCACTGCAATATCCTGATTTTGGACCTACCTGTGAAATTTACTGACTGACTGTTTCACCAGCATGCACAGAAAGGTCAGCAGTGAGCAACACAGAGTACTCCTGCAACCTCTATTTGGATGCTATTTTGATCTAAGAGGCTTTTATATCACTCGGTTATGTTCTTGGAAAACTCTTCCATTTCTAAACAACTTTGACTTGTTGCCACGTCTGGTTTAGCACAAGAATAAATCTAAGGAACACGAAGTCTATCATTTCTTTTACTTCATAGTCAGCAGTAAAATTAACTTTGTTTTTATTTAAATATCACCTCTTCTCCTTCTCCCTCCCCTCCCACGATACTGCTTTCTGAGAATGACTGCACAGCAAGCAATATCTTGTGCTGAGCACAACTGATTTAGCCTGTTGAACGAGCACATCAACAAGCTACACGTGGCAATTTCTTGGGAAGTTGTTTCGGGCAAGGGTCCTTTTAGCTCGGTTTTCACAACAGGGCTTGTGAGAACCCCCAGCACTAGCCAGTACACACAAGATTGTGGCAGGATATTCTCTGCTCAACCAGACCTGAGATGCAACCTGTGCTCAATTAAAATATCTTAGCCACAGCACCCTATGTTGGTTATGTCAACTGACTGGTCCACCCAGCTGTTCTGCAGCCTACATTCTTGGGAAGACTTCATGTCACCCTGTCACTGAGGTCTCTTCTCATTTTGTAGTTTGGTGAGGCTGGTATGTGCAAGGCTCTGCAGTATCATACCTCTGTACTGAGCTCTGCAGCAGCAACACAGTGTCGTTCTGTAGAGAAGGGAGCAGAGCATATATGTCAAGTAGGACTGTGGCCAAAAACCTCACCAGCTCGTGCATTCCATGGTACTTACTGTGCACAAAAGCAAAGCATGTGACAATTCATTTCTACCTGCCATCACCCTACAGAGTTGCACATTATACACACTTACTCCTTTTTAACAGCAGGAACCAAATGCTGTGAGCCTTTTAGTACACTTCATTCTGTATAATGCCATTTGCAATGACTTATGTTCTTCTCTCTCCTAAAATGAACCCTTGCAAAAAATAAAAAACAAAAAACAAAAAAACCCAACTCTTACAATAAGGTGCACTAAGAACTTGAGGGCAGATCTTCTCAGAGGAGAAAGGAATGTCCATGTAAGGCTTGTTGTTCCTCTGGTTTATGTTGCAGGATGTTCTGGCCATCTTAGGGAAAAAAAACGGTTGAGTCTATCTCTGAATGAGTATTATTTTAATAGCAGATCTTTCAGCTGTTTGAAGTTCAGTTAGCATGTTTTTGGCTTGCATATCAAAAAGATTCTTCTCCTGGACTTCAACAGGCTCTTTCACAACTTAGCTATTAAAATTTGTTTACAGTTCTTATTTAATAGGTGATGCCTGTCACAGGAGTTAACACTGCGCAAGAGACTTGGAACCCCAAAGCTTCCTTTAGAAGAGCAGTCTCAGCACCATCCAAACACACATCTTTCTCCTTTTCCATCATTGTAACAGATGAGACATGCTACATTTACACAGAGCATTCTAGCTGTGCACTTTTTATTCTTTGGTTATCACAGGGCCCAAGAGACTTTCTGAGGTTGCTTTGTAAGGACACATCAGTATACTGTGGTCTGACACATAAATCAAGCTGCAGACCTGCACTGCAATTGGGAGTCTGTCATTTCTGTGCTGGAAAAGTCCTGGTAACTTTGTCATACCTCAGGTTCCCTACTTTATAATTTGAGGATATGCTTACATGCCTTATTTCCTCTGAAAAAGCAGTGGACTGAGGAACAGCTTGAGTGAGTCAGGATCTGGTTAACCTTATATACACATCAGCCTTGTTGAAGTCAGCCACATTACTTCACATGCTGCAAGTTAAGCACTTGCTTCCTGGATCAGGGCCTAACTGCCTATGGACACACAAACATGGCTGTTATCCAAAGTACCACGCACACTACTGGAGGTATAGAAAGGTCAGACCAGACTGTGAGTCTCAGCCACTTAGCACAGCTGTTCAGTTCACAGCTCAGCAAAGGAATGTTTCAAAACAACTAAATCTGTGCCTCCAAATGAATTTTGACCCTCCCTTCCGCATAAGAACGTTTTTCTTTTAAGTAAGGTATATCCCCTTCTCCACGCATATGCTCACATCCACTAACATAACGTCCATGACCCCGCATGGCCAAAGGCAGCTTGCAAAGTTGAGTGAGAGGATGGTGTGGGGCAGGAGGTATTACACAAGAGGCATGCTCCCTCACCCCTCTCCTCTGAGCCTGCAGGCAGTTCCCAAGTCCCAAACAGGACTTGGGGACCATCTGCTTCCCACAGGCATGGCTTGAAGGCAGATGACATTCAATCCCACCTCTTTAGCAGTCCTCATTAGCCAGAAAAATCCATATAAGGCAAATCAAGTCCCAACAAGTACTGTCTCACACAGCCTTCTCCCTGGACACCACATCTGGACTCCTCTTCAATGCCTCCCTTTTTTCAGAAGAACAAGACCCAGGACTTCTCCCTGGAGTCCTTGTGTCGCACTCCCACTCTCAGGGATGCCGCTCAAACAAAATCCAGCTTAAACATCTTCAGTCCACATCAAGCTTCATCTTTTAATCCACCCTGAGGTTGTCCGCAGTTACTGTGTTCTTCTATTCATCAGCCCTCTCTACCAGATGTGATGTCCTGTCCTGTTCAGTTCTTGTTTTTTTCCCTTGTCCTCCCTTACCCCCTCTCCACCAAAAAAAACCCAACCACAGAAATCCCCTCACTTTCAGAGTTTTCTCAGCCCACTCCAAAAGGAAAGTTTAGCATCTGAAGTTTGAACCCATTTTATTTTTAAATCTGAATCTTAAGATGAAATCCAGCCATGCTGTGGTACGAATGCCTTCATTACAGATGCTCCTTTGATCTAGCTGGCTCCATTGCCGAAGCGATGTAGCTGTAGACTCATAAGTCTGAACACCCTCCTCCAATCCCAGGTACATAGTCTGGTGGTCTCACCCCATGGCCACATCCATAACGTGGCAGCTTCACCACAATCAATTTCCAGCCTAACAAAATCAGATCTAAATCTGGCCTGAACAGATACTTTTCTGACTGCTGAGGAGACATTACTTTCAGCAGAAGAGGGTGCAAGACAAGTTAAGACGAACTTTGCTGAGAGACAAAACAAAGGGAGATGGAACTGCCCCTCATGAGTTTCAAGTAGCTAACTGCAAAATTCCTGGTCAGGATGCCTTGACTGTAACTAATGCAAGGACAAGCTGTTCAAGCTGGGAAAAGAGCCTGATAGTCTACCAATGATTCCATGGAAAGGCAGAGGTGAGAAACCTTAATCCCTTTAGGGTCAGCCATGAACCCATTCCTGAACTGCAAATTACACCCACAGACTGCTTTAATTTTCACAGGATTTCCCTTTGATGCTGTGAGTAGTTCAGCTTTGGTGCAGACCAGCTGCAACGATTTACTCACTGTGTAACCTTATTCTTCTCAGAGTGTGTCTACAGAACATGATGAATAAAGTGGCAAGATTATAAACATCCTGCCCACACTAGGGCATGCCCACTGCTTCTTCCAGGGAAGTCACAGTAGCAAAAAAATTTCAGTATGAGGTTACCAGAGGCTTTCTGCATTGGTCTGACTTGACTCCTGGAGATACTGAAAAGAAAACCTACAGCATTTTTTGCAAAAATGCATCACTGCAACTCAACTACCTACTTACCAGCAATAAAAAAGTGGTGTGTCTCAGAACAGGTGGCAAAACACTGCCCTGTGACAGCAAGATGCAGGCTCCCATGACAGCTAAGCATAAGATTACTGTGTCTGTGGAAGAAACCTACATTTTTGCAAAAATTGCCTAAAGAAGTTGCACTAGCATGCTCAGCAGTAACAGAAGTAACAGGATGCATCCCTCAGGCTCTATGCTCTGTGAAGCCCATGTGGTTTTTACTTGAAAAAAACAAAATGCCAAAGTTGCCAGTGACAGGTTTCACGAGATCTGGCTCTTTTCTTTAAGTTTCAGCCTAGAGGGGACTCTATGAAAATTAAATTTTCTACTCTTCCTTGCGGACAGAAAAGCTAGAAAGTGTAATTTAAATCCTTCTAAAGATGTAGAAACCAGAAGACAAATTAAAAAAAAATTTCTAGAAAAAACAAAATCTGATGCTTTGAAAGCCAAAACCATGATTGAAAGTCTTGAGTCGTGCCTTTTGACATAAAGCAATGAAATAACCAAGCAGCTCAAGTGACACAATGTATTGTAAATTATTTCCTTCCATCAGAGGTAATTTTTCTAGCTACTACAGTTGTAGTCAATTTAAAGAGGGAAAGACAGAGATGAAACAGAGTAAAATGCCCTGGGGCAGACCAGCACATAAGAAGCAGGAGTCAGCTCAAGGGGGAAGGGAAATTTCTCAGTTGCAGGGCTGGCTGCACATCTCTCTCTGTCCCCTGGTCTCCTGAACAACTTTCCCCCATCCTAGGGTGGACTTTTTCATCATTTGACTCCAAGAAGGGTCCTGGGCTATAGGCTCCTGACTACTTCCCATATATATATGATGCGTCTAACTGAGCCCTTCATTTTGAGAGTCTGTGACCAAAAACGGACAGTGTGACCAGCCAGCCTTCTCAACACTTCTCAACTAACCATTTAAGATTAGCAGGAGGAGGGAAGGACTTAGAGAAAAAAGGTACTTAGAGGAAAACAACAACCCATGTCCACCTTACCATAAAGCCCTGCCATTCTGACAGTGGGCTTAACCAAGGGACTCTTTGCTTGCCCCTTGCTTGTCAGACCCATCACCAAGTCATTTTGGTGTGCTCATTTTGCAGAAAAGTTCCCTTATTTATCCAGGGCTACTTTTCTGCTGGGTTAGCTTGCCAAGCTCGGCTAACAGCGAGAAATGCCAGACCCCATGCAAAAGGAGGCAATGAGGAAAGGAGCAGCCACAGGCAGCAGAAAAGGCAGGCCTGAGCATTTGCAGTTAGATCAGCGTAATCTGACCAGGGCCACAAACCCTACTTTCCCTAAATGGGAAGTTAAGAAATAATGACTGTCAAGTTTTCCTGCTATTCACTATCTCACAGCCTCACAGCCTCGCATTCGAGCTCTCTATGAACAGCCTGGGAGGCTAGCAACTTTTTGCCTTCATGTCCTGCTCATGCCAATAAACCAGGAGGTCCCAAGCATCGGCATACTGAGAACCAAGATCCTGTGATTTTAGGTGGCATGCGGTAGTTTACCCCAGAAATCCAATTTTGGCAGGTTGACCAGCCTGGCACACATGCTGGTACTTCCATAAAGGAAAGAGGACTCTGAAAACTGGCAGGTACAGAGATACAGCCATTTTTAAGGCACTGCTGCAGGGAAGCCCTGAAGCACCCACAAATTAACAGTCAGGCCTACAAGCCCTGTTCTGTCAAAACTGTGAGCACGCGCTAAAAGCTAAGCACATCTTTAAGCATGTTGCCCCATGCACTCCTTCCCAAGCACAGCCAAATCCCTCTGCCAGGTCTGTGCACACATGGGCCCTGCGGTTCCCCAAGTTGTAAGCTGGCTAAATAGAAGATTTCATTCTCTGTCGGCTGTCAGTGCAGGACCTTGAGCAAGTACTAAATAAATGAACAAGTCACTTCCTGCAAGGCCAAACAAGCTCCCTGCCAAAGAGGTCACATACCACGCTCTGGCCTGATGCCTCTCCCTAGTTTATGAGGGTAAATTCCCATATCCAGGGGTCCGATGATTACAGCACTACATCTGGGCTAGGATTACTCACATGCAGTTCCCACTTCACTGAAGAGGTGAGGAAAACAACTGCTTTTGTGCTTTCATTGCATGACCTCTAAAGTTTGGTTTGGGTTTCTTGGTTTGAGCAAACCAAAACATTCAAATGAAACCAGGGAGTTTTCACTTAATTTCTAGCCAAGATCTGTCACACCAAGGCTCTTCAATGCTATTCTGGCAGTAAAGGGATGTGTAAGGATCCTTTTGAGGCCAGGCTCATGACAAAAGGGGACAGAAAGAAATAACCTATGTGGTTCTTTCCAGTCTCACAAGCTTCTGCAACCAGTGCAGGGGTGGAACGAGGACCCACTGGGATCTTTGTTCCCCGTCTCCCACCGTATCACGCTGGAGCGCTCAGAGGCTTGCTGCGTAGAAGAGTAGTAGTAAGTATGTATCATGACATGGTTGCTCTCAGCTCCCCCCCCAGCCCACAAGAAGGACCAGGCAACTATCAGTCCTATAAAAGCAGCCTGAGCTTTGGATCTGGTGCAAGACTTCAGAGCTAGTCATAATGCACCTGGCAGACCTTGCTTCACCGTTCTGAATGCTTCACTCCAGTCAAGTTAGAACAAGACTTAAAAGCAACCCAAATCTTCCATGCTTGAATCACATAAGCAACTCCATTTGCTTGGATGTGCCTATCCCCATGAGTAAGGACTGCAGAATCAGGCCCAGCTTTTCCTAACCATCCTGCCAAAAACACACAAAGAAAAAAAGAAAACTCCCACCGACAGTTGTCCTTGCTATTTTTCCTGTCTATGACTGCAACATGGGAAAACGCCTGACTCAGAAGCCTCTCTTGAAAAACCTGAAACATCACAGTTTGAAAGATGGTCTCATGTAATGAAGGATTCTCTCTTTTCCACTCCTCCCTCTCTTTACAAGAGGCATCAGGAGTCAGACTCCTAAGCATGGAAAAAAATAACTCAAACTCTGTTTGGCTCTTTCTGCAATGATGGCAGAGTCCGGCAGAATTTTAGGAGCAACTCACACTGTTCAGGTTAATGAGAAGTTTCTATAATTTTCCATCACCTCCAGCCCCTGTCAGCAGACTGAGAAGCATATTGCAGGCCAATGGTTGGCAGCTACATGTTGGGTCTGGAGAGCTGGTTTTGATCTCAGTTACACCTCTTATTTACCAGTGTGATATCCTGTATATCAAAGCATAACTGCTGATTTGCACTGCCTGAAGGAGAGAACGGGGCACTCCAGTTCTATGTCTATTGCTAGGATAAGCTTCGTATATTTGGATTTCTTCTTAATTTGCACTTTATACATTTTGGAAAGGCTGAGCCCTGTGGAACATAAAGGTCTTAGGAATGAATGTTATAATATTACTCTTTCATTACAGATCACTTAGCACCAGTAGATCTCAAAGCCGCTTGAAAAGGAGGCTTCCTTTTAGGGAGCTGTCAAAATAAGTCACAGGGAGCTAAGAAGCTTGCCCACAATCACGCAGAAAAGCAGGGGAAGTTCCCAGAACAGAAACTAAGTTCTTGTGCTCTAGCCACTACATCTCCCACCCATTAAAGACGGTGTATCTATCAAATCACTGAGATTACCTGCCCCTTCAGGAAGAGCTCACAACCCCCTGGCAATCTCTAGTCTATTTCTTGGAGGTAGATTCAAGTACGCTTACCTTTTGAGTGGGAGCTGAGTACCTCACATCCCTCTGCAAACAGAGGTCACCCATTACTTAAAAAGCTGCACTCCTTTAGATCCAGGCTTTGGCCACCTTGGCTTACACAGAGAAGGTGGATGAGGGGTAGGAGACTATGAAAACCGGCAGCATGAAAAGAGAAAACACACCATCTGAAAACGTGATTCAAACCTAGAACTCCTGGGCTGGATCACACCCAGATGCAAAGGCTTTACAGGAGCAGTAATCATTCCAGTATCTTCGTTCTCACTGCTAAAGTCTATGGCTAGCTTTACGCCACAGTCTGTCTCACTGACATCAAGGATGCTACTGGGTTGTATCTCAGTCTCATGTGCCACTGATTCAAAGTCCCCAATTCTGTATTTTGAAGTCCATGTCCCCTTCCTATTAAAAACAATGCTAAAACTGCTGAAGAACTTTCTATTAAAAACAACACTAAGACTGTTGTCCCCTTCCAACCAGCCAGGGAATGGGGAAGGGAGATGTGATTTGATATAAGGGCACTGCAGTCTAGTCAAAAGTTTGTGTTCCATCTTAAGTTACACATTTTTACAGTGGAAAAAATTTAAATCGCTGAATTAAAACTTGTGAAAATCCTTCCACCTCCTATACAACACAAATACCAATGTATTGGTATTCGTATATGTATACTATGTAAATGAGATTCCTGAGAGAACCTGAGCGACCTAAGTCCCAATGAAGAGGCAAGAGAAGCACTGGCCACTTTTGCAAATGTCCACTTGTGAAAGGAGTCTTCTCCTTGTCGCTTCTAGTCCTGCCTGGCAAGAGATATACTGCACGCCATATCAATTGTGCAAATTGTACTTCTCATCTCTTGGATCGATTTTAAAGTAACTTCAATAACAGCCAACGCAAGACAGTCACCCAAACTGAACCGAAGAAGGGGAGAGCCCTGACAAAAGCCAGCAGTGCCCTTTGGGGAACACTTCGGGCAATTTAAACAAAGCGCAGACAAGTCTATCCGCAGTACAGATTTTTACAGCCTGTGCTGCCTGTACTCAGCGGATGGAGCTCCCTTTCACATCAGCAGGAAAACTGTGTTCAAGGAGAGCAAAAGGCGCGGTGGAAATCCACACTACCCCTCAGAAAGAAGTGCGCACGCTGCATGCAGTTTAAAACAGGCTTGATATTTGCCTTTGCCCACATGATCTAAAAATTTATCGTGTGGCGAAGCTAAGTAGCAAGCGGCCACTCTGCTCCACTGCAGAACAGGCTCGAGGGGGCTCATTTTCTTCACCGACAGAAAAAAGCAGGGGGAGAGAACCGAGCTGGCCCCACGGACACGCACGGCCGAGGCCAACAGAGGAAGCATGCTCCCACCTGGAGTCTTGGCAATTTATGTAAAAGTGTCACATTAATGTCATGTAGTGATATGTGTATATATATAGTGTCAGATATTAGGGTCATGCATCTGTGTATACATGTATATGTCTGCGTGTGTGTGTGTGTATATATATATATATATATATATATGCGTATAAATACACACATGTAAGTACATGCATACACCCCTACTTACTTTAAAGGATGTTCATGTTTCTCTCTTTCCTGACCTTAGTCCTCAGAAGCAATCACCACATACGTGGAAAAACAACCGTAACTTTTCCACCACACAGATTAAAACAGAAAAAAAAAAAATGTGATGCCTAGTTTAGGGGCATTAAGTCCAAAATTTTCAGAATCCATCCAAACACTGTTATACTTCAAAAAAAAAAAAAAAATCTGTATGCAAGTGTCGGGCAGTGTTTGTCCTCCTTGCTGAACATCAGAGCATTCCTCACACCATGCTGGACACCGCGAAACCCTTACGCCGTGTCTGTTTATTCAAAAAGCAAAATTCAAGCCGCGGAGGGTACGCTCTCCCCCACTTAAAGGAAAATAAGCCTTTCTGCTCACCCGCGCACCCTCACAGTGCAAAACACCGATCGCCCGCTATCACCCTCCCTGGACAGCCGGCTGGAAAGCGATGGAGGCGGCCCCCGCGGCCGCCTCGGGGCGACCCCGGCGGAGCCCCCGCCGCCCCGGCCCCCGGCCCCGCCGCTACTCACCGCCGCGGCCGGCCGCGCAGCCGGCCAGCAGCAGCGCCAGGGCGGCCAGGGCGCCCAGCTGGCCCCGCAGCAGCTCCCCGCGCCGCCGCCGCCGCCGCCGCCGCTGCTGCCGCCGCTCCTCCTCCGCCGCCGCCGCCGAGGCGCCCATCGCGGCCGCTCCGCGCCGAGCCGCGCCGCGCCGCGCCGAGCCGGGCGCAGGCAGCGCCGCCCCTGCCCGCCCCCCGCCGCCGCCGCCGCCGCCTGCGCCGGCCCGCCCGCCCTAGGCCGCGGGCGGGAGAGAGGGGCGGGGGGCGCTGGCCGCCTCCCGCCCAGCGCCCGGCCCGACGCCTCACGGCGGTGCGGCGGCGGGGTTCCCCTTCTGTCCTCCCCGCGGCCCCCAGGCAGCTGCCCCCCGCGGCCCCACTCCCTGCACCAGGCCGGGAGGCCCCGGGGCACCACCAGGCCGGGCCCCCTGTGCCCCGGCTGCACCCAGGGGCGCGGTGCCGAGGTCAGGCCGGGCCCGTGTCCCCCGACTCAGTCCTGCGTCCCCAGAGCCAGGCCCACGCCCCCCATCAAAATGCCCTACCTGCCTGGCCACAGGTGCCAGGTTTTCCATTGTTGCAACTGCAGCCTGCGTTGGACTTACTTTTCCAGGCCTTGTCTTCTTCATTAGAACCTTTACCTGCTGTTAGAATAGTTAAAATTTGATTAAGAAACCCAAGCAGCCAACTTCCCCAGCACGAGGGCAGCCCTCGCCTGGGATTCCTCCACCTTTCATACAGGGTGGATCCTCACCATGAGTTTTTTTATTATTTTTTTCCTTTCTCACACTCTTTTTGCTAGGTTAGCAACTGCCTTGCTTCACCTCCCCTTCAACCCGCTCCTGCGCAACAGCAGGCTGCGGGCCGAGCTGCTGCAGGTGCTTCAGCCACCGCAGCGGCCCTGGGTACCAGCTCGGCTGGGGCGGCAAGCCCGTCCACCGGGCTGCCCGGCCACCCGAGTTCACACACCATCAGGGGAGCTGTGTCCCTGGTTACAGCATGGAAAAACCCTGCTCGCGTGGGCTTCATCCCTCCCGCCGCTTGGACTCCCGGGTTTAAAGATCTGGGTTGGCCTGGATCTTTCACCCCTCCTTCCCTCTTAAAATCATTATTATTGTAGTGTTATAATAAACACTGAGTGGCTGTACTGAAATCAGAGCAAATGGAGGGAAACTGCTGCCCCTAACGAGCTTGCAGTTGGAAAGAAATATCATTATTCCCACTTTTTAGCAAGGGCACTGTGATTGTGTGACCTCTCCAAGGCTATGGAGTGGATCTGTGACAGAATCTGGATTTGAACCCAGAAGCCAGTTCTGCTGTTTGGGACCCTTCCTGGGCCATCCGACCTCCCCAGTGCCAACACTCGGACAGCTGCGTGAGACAGCAAGCTGGTGGCACCGATAGGTGTGAGCTGTGATCAACGAAAGGAGAGCGCCTGAAAGCACGGGCAGCGCCGTCTTCTGTGTGAACACGCTGAATTAAATCAAGGGAGATTGATACTGGGAAAGAACAGAAACCCTCCAAAAATATTCCAAATGTTTCAACGTTTCAAGTTAAAAATACGTCTGATGAAAACCCAAGTTGCAGACACTGGCATGGAGAACGCTTTCTGGCTCTCACCAGCCACAGCTCAGCAGCGCTGAGATTCCCAGCAACGCTCACACAGCACTTACGGGAGCGCAAAGGGCGAGGCTCCTTCTGTGCTGGCCTGCACCATAGCCAGGGCTGGCCCTCGATGCAGGAAGGAGGGTCTTCTGCACAGTGGGGAAACACCAGGCACTTCTCAGCTATGCCTGGGTTTTGCAGTGTGGGTGTAGCAGGAGTCATCCGCCACCCTTATATTGATACACACCTGTGTGTCACCCTGCCCATGAGAATGAAACACTATGGCTGCAGAGCCACCTTCAGATTAGATGAATGTGCAAGTAGAAAAAATGCAGCTATTTTTATAGTTTAAATATTATCGCTACAGTTAGAAGCACACAGCTACAGAAAAAAAAGAAAATATCACTCAATATTCTGCATTCTCAAAGGAGGTCTCATTTGGGGGTTAGCATTATGCACTCATTTTCTCTTTGAGTTACACTCAGCTTCAAAGCTCCCCTCCAAGGATTTCTTGCAGTTCCTAACTTAGTCAGGATCTCTGTTTTTAACATTCTTCCTAAAGATTTGTCAATTTTTTTTAGAAATGCTGTTGTCCCTATGAGCCTCAGGTAGGCAGAACCAACTCCTATCCAGACAGTAAACAGAATATGTTAATAACTGTCCTAGGGAGAACATAGCTATGGAAGAAAATTTGGGCTTTTTTTTTTTTCTTCTAGGTAGGAAACACTCCCTTCCCAGTAGCTTGACAGGTTTTGTCCTGTAGTAAACAACCTTTAATATCCTGAAACCTATAGTGCCATCAAACACTAAAATATATCACCACAGTTTATGAAAGACATCAGGCTGTGGCTCATTACTTGCTCTTGATCTGTACCATATATGACAGCACTCAACCAACTTGGGGCGAGAGGAGGTTTGGGGGTGAGTGCCCCTATCGCTGGTATCAAAGGGTACTATGACAGTACTCCTGAAGTACTTCTTTTAAATCTAAATGTCCTTTTGAAGTCTGTAACTGGTTGAAATGTCACCCTAAGTGTCATTACAAAATCATTATTCACTTCTCCATTGTAAGCCTCCCTCCCTTCTTCATTGCAGGGGTGCTCATAAATACCATAGTGAAGGCTTGCTATTGTTGAAAATTAAGACTGGGACTATCTGAGAAGTCCACACAGTTTAAGAGCAAATTTCCCATTTAGAATCACAGACTAATTTAGTTGGAAAGGGACCTCTGAAGTCCACCTCCCTGCTCAAAACAGGGCTTACTTCAAAGTTATATCAAGTTGCTCAAGCCCTGTCCGGTCAAATTCTGAGTGTCTCCAAAAATGGAGAAGCCATAACCCCTCTGTGCCCCTATCCTGGTGCTTATCACTCCCATGGTGATCTTTTTTCCCTTATATCCAGTTGGAGTTTTCCCTCTTGCAAACTGTGGCCATTGCCTCATCTCCTTTCATCACGCACCTCTGAGTCTGGCTTCATCTTCTTTATAACTCCCCTTAAATTAATGGAAGACAAGCCTTAGATCACCCTGAGTCTTTTCTTCTGCAGGCTAAAAAAAGTCTCCAGCTCTCATCCTGTCATGGTGCACTATGTGCTCCAGCCCACAACCATCCTGGCTGTTTCTGCTGGACTCACTCCAGCATGCCAATGTGCTTCTGATACTGGGGAGCCCCAAACTGGACACACGCTTCCAGAGTCAGCCTCACCTGTGCTGAGTAGGGAGGAATAGTCACTTCCCTCATCCTACAGATATGTTCTTGCTAATGCAGTCCAGTATGAGGTAGCTTTTTGCTGCAAGGACACACTGCTGATCCATATTCACCTTACTGTCCGCTAGGACACCCAGATCCTTTTCTACAACACTCCTTACTAACCAGTTAGACACAGCCTGTCCTGTTGCCTGGGGTTAGCACATCCTGGGTGCAAGACTTTGCATTTGCTTATGCTGAGCTTCATGAAGTTCTTGTCAGCCCATTTCTCCAGCCTTTTGAGGCCCATCAGAGAGAGTCCCTCTGAATAGTACTCTTGCCCTTCAACATGTGACCATCTCTCCCAATATAGTGTCACTCTCAAGCTTGCTGAAGGTGCACTCTGTCCCATTATTCATGTCACTGAGGATTTTAAATGGTATTGGCCCCAGTATCAAGCACTGGGGAATGCCATTCTTAACTGTCCATGAACTAGACTTTGCACCATTGACCATTGAACGACGTATTGAGTTCAGTGGTCCAGACAGTTTTTCATCTGTCTTGTAGTCCAGCCAGCCAGTCCAAAGATGCTATGGGGGACCATGATGAAAGCCTTGCTAAAGTCATGGGGAACAACTTCCCTTGTCCGTAGAGCCAGTCCTTTTATAACAGAAGGCAGTCAAGTTGGTCAAGCACGATTTTGCGATCCATGCTGAATGTTCCTAGTCATCTTCACTTCCACTTCCAACTCACAATCCACTTCCAGCTGCTTGTGTTTTCAGGTCTCTTCCGAATGTCCTACACATTGTCCACACACACAAAATAAAACTGAATTGGAGTCAAGCAGCCAACAAGCACCAACTAGAGTGGGGAAAAGCACAGGCACCTTGAAAAACTGGAATCCAGTAGAGATTAGTTGGGAAACAGCAAGATGGAATAAAGAGTTGGAAACAGACAAGGGAAGCATCTACTTTGTACAATTGTATACAAACTTTGCTCCATGGGTCCTTTCTACTCGCCTGCTCACTGACAAATTCAGTTCAGGCTGAAATTCTGGCTGGCATCCTGGAAAACAGCCCAGCATGTTCAAAACAGAGTTTATAAAGAAGAGAAATCCTTGTAACCAACCTATACCTAGGGCGGACTTACTAGCAAATTGCTTACTAGCATAGTAGATCTGATGTGCTACCTGATAGGTTGTGAAACACCTCCATATCTGGAAGACATGAGACAGTGGAGAACTCCCTCTTTTTTCTGACTGATTACCCAGTGTGTGGGTGGAACAGGCCTTGAACTGATCTGTCTGCCTGAGGAAACAGAAGGAAGAGAAGTCACTGTAGATGTTACTCTTCTGAGAAAAAAGCTGAGTTTTGCCCTCCTCTATTTATCTTCTATAGGAGCCTTTGGTAAGAAAAAAAAATCTAAAAACAGAATGCAAGAGACTAACATGCTGCTAGATACATACTTGGCTTTGTATCGCCTCTTTCCCTTTCTTCCTATCAGTCTTATTCCTCTTCTGATCTGCATTTCAGTCCTTTTCAAAGAGTGTTTCTAGATCAGCTAATATTTGAGTAGTCTGTGGAATTAATAAATAAAAAGCCATCAGGTCATATCTATGTGCCACCTGGTACACTATTCTACTGCTTTAAATAAATGAATCTGGCTATCTTGGCACTTTTTGGATGACAGTGAGGTTGCATCCTAGAGGCTTTGTGACTATTGGAGATGGGGTGTAGGTAGCAGAGCAGCCACATGTTCTTCTAAATTCCTTTTCCAGTCCAAGCAAGGCAATCGCATTTAGCAGGATTTAGCATCGGCAGGGCTGAGGAAGGAAGACAACAGATAACATGGACAACTCCTCTTGTATAATTACAGTCACTGTAGGACAAGAAACGGTTTCTTCTTTGAGCAATTGCTCCCAGGTTCTAACTGTGGTGGCTAGCTACCTGTGCATGGTGGGATCCTTCCCAAAATAACAACCGAAGAACTGCCTGGCTGAACATCTTTTTGGCTCTGTCAAACCAGCAACAAGCCCTAAAAACATATAAACATAAACATATAAAACATATAAAACCATGGACTGAACTTCATGGGACTGACTTATAAGCCTTAATCAGTGCAATGGTGTTCAAATGTGCAGTAAACCTCACCTTGGAGCAGGTGAAAATGAACTTAGGTGCTCAGGAAGGTCTTCCTTCGCCGGATGCACCTTTCAGTGCTTTAGTGATACCTGTCAATTCCCCACAAGCCACTACTTGTATCCCTGTTTGCTGCCGTGCAGTCTGTTCTCTTGGGAAGGCTATGGAAACACTTTGCTACAGACTCCAAAGGAGGTCCCATTAACTTTGCTAGGACCCTATAAAGGTTCTCAGAGAGATGGTTTCCTGACTGACAGAAAGATGCACTTTTGTTCTTTCCAGAGCCTCATCACAGCATAAAACCACATAAAGTATCAAGAGAAAACTCTGTAAAACACTGGATGCAGATGTGCTGAGATGACAGCCAGATGTGCCTTAGTGGAGCTAAGGAACAGTTGTGACTGTTTCAAGGAGAGCCAACAGTCTCGTGTACTTGGCATTTTCCCTGCAAAGCATGCCAAGTTCTGCTCTTTAGACTGAATAGAGATTTTCTTCTGTTTGGACTGGCAGGTTACCCTCATGAGGAGCTTTCAACTCTGGAGGAAAATATTTAGGACTAATGCCAAGCAGCTCCTTTCAGTAGACATCAGCCAGTCAGCATCCATGCTGTCAGGTATAGCGATCTCAGACTGGTGGGGAGACACCAGACAGCATCTGAGGGCATTTTGAGTCAATCCAAAGAATCTAATGGAGGCTGGACACCATCAGTAGGGCCCTCAGGGTAGGTGCCTCGGGGCTTTGTCCAGACTTCTTCAGGGTGTGGAAGACCATGAGATTACACTGAAAGTATTCACCAGGTTCAGAGACCAGCTCAGGGGACCTCATCTGCCAAAGACAGTCTAGACAGACCAGAAAGAAACATTAGAACGTTTCTTTGATTTAGGTTTTAGTCTAGGGCCCAATTTTTTCACCATAGTTCCTGTGCCATCCCTCCAAAGCTCCGTCTACACAGAAAGCATCACCAGTTGAATTTACACCTAAGCTGGCTATATATAAGCTTTAAGCACAAGATTAAAAGCAATGGTTTATTGGCAGGGCTGTGGTGACACAGCATGATTGCTTTTCCTCTGTGCAGTAAGAGGGCCGGTTTAAACCAGCTTTTAACCCATAAGCCTTAGACACACATCCTCTTTGCAAACAGTTGACACAATTAAATACATTGTTGATTACAACTGATGATTATAACAGCCTTCCTGAAGCCCCTAGAGAACAGAAAGGCATGTATGAATGCTCCTCTTCAGCTTCACTGCAAAGTCTGCCACATCATAATGCAATTTGCAAGTGAAGATGGTTTAAGTAACTTTGACTGACTTTGTGTTGAAGCAGGTCAGGGAGTGCTTGTACACTCTTTCTTCAGCCAAGCTGCAGGGGAAGTCTCTGCTAGCTGATGACCAGCAGCTGAAGTGTGCAATGTCTTCAGTCAGCTGATGGGCACCACTTGAAGCCATGATAAACCATTTTCTTTCAGTCATGCGCTCATACTCTAGGTTCAAAGCAGTTCAAAAGGCTGCCCAACTGCCATGATTTCCATTTAAAAGCAGTTTGCATTAGTTTAGGTTATGCCTGTTCCCATTTGACTTGAGCATTTAAATACGTTTACATTTGCTTAGATAAAGCAGCTTAGATAAAGCTGAGTGACTTCCTGACCTGGAAAAAGGCTGTCTGTTTCCACCCATTCAGAAGGATTGGGCAAATGTCTTGCATACTCTGGTAGAAGTCAGGGTTTTAATGATGCATCAGTATGACGCAAAAGTCTTCCTGCAACAAGAAAGAGGCCCGTCTCCATCAGAGAGCTAACAAGCTCTTGTACGCACTGAAGAAACCGAGGAGATACCTCTGATAGATCATCAGCTCTTCTAAGCCAGTGTTATAGGAAGAGGAGGGCAAGAAGGACTTTACCAAATATACTCACGTTCTACTAGCACCAGGGAAGAGAAGACATGGAGTTACACATCTACAAAAGATAGGCTGAACAGGCAGTGGCTGAGGAGGTGGAGAGGGAGGGCAGGAAGAACCTAAAGGGGCTGGAAAGGTGAAGTGGTGGGGAAGCACTCAGAGAAGCTGGAATGTACCAACAGAAATGTTTGTCAGATGAAGACATCTGCTGTGCACACGGAGCTGGTCACAGAGTTTAGAGCAGCTTGGGAGCCCCCTGAGTCATGCCAGAAGCTGGGGAAGTTGAAATTAGAGAGTTTAAAGCTATCTTCGCTCATCTGAGCAGTGAGGCTGCATGCTGAGGGCAAGGAAATTTGTCTCTTCTTGTTCTGTTTTTGGACCACTGAATAAAGGGAAATGCGCATGGGAAAAGCAAAGAGAATGACTCCAAACAGCAGTGTAAAAGAGAGGTGTCAGGCCTATTCTCAGAGCATACACACATGCACTTGTTTGTCATCTCTCACTTTTTTTTCTCCCTCCTCTTAGTAATGAGAGATGCCTATTATACTGAAGGAGAAAAAGGGGATATGCTCTTCGCCTTTCAGCTGTTTAGGAAAATGTTTAGGAAAAAAGAAGACTGTGATAGAGTTGATTTCTGGCTCGCCTTCTCTTAGAGACTTTTTTTGTTAAAAGGGGCAGTATCATTTGACTTCCTCACTCCATTTTTCTTCTGTACTGTCTCTCAGACAGATTTTCTGAAGTTTTCCTTGTCCTCTCTCTTCCTTGACTGAAAATTCATGATTAAATATATACATCAACAAATATATGGAATAAATAATATATACTATACTTGTATATGCATATCTATTTGTCCCTTTTTGAGGCTTGGAGTTATTTTCTTCCTGTTATTTTTCCCCTCTTTTCAGGTGCAATTTTCTCTTACTGAAGTCAGCTACTGTGGGAGCTTAATGGAATGGGAGAGAGGCCCAGAGTGTGACTGTGCTCCTTCTCCTCTCTGTGGTAGTTGCTCCCCCTGGGGCCTAAGACATTCATGAATTTAAAGCACAGGGGCTTCACCTCCCCCATTCGGGGCAACAGGACAAGCATAGTTCTGTTATTCAGAGAACAGAGGTCTGGAACCCATGAAAGGGATGTTCACACCTTCTGTGCCCTTGGGCTGTGCAGTCCCACCGTGTCTCTGGTGTCACAGTGCAACAGGCAGCTCACATCCCTGGCCATCTTTCCCCCAGGGAAGCAGGACAGTGCAAGAACACCCTCCTGCTGCCAAAGCCCTCAGGCTGTAGAGCCAAATGAGCCACATTTGGTCACAGAACTTTCACACTGTCATTCCAGGGATTGTACACTGGTGTCAGCACTGCCTGAACTCACCCACTGCACAGTCCCACAAATGTGTTCCCTTCTTCTGGAGTGTTGCAGACCTGAGCAGATAGCCAGCTCACATCTCACAAGAAAGGTGGTGCTTGTCTGGGCCAACAGCCGGACAGGAAACCTCCAAGGAGTGTTGTGAGTATTTCCAATTCAGCAGAGTATTCTCTCCTCTTACTAGCATCAAGTCATTGCTCTCGTACTATGCTACCAGTAATGGTGCTGTTGGGGATCTGTCACTCTGGCTTTCCTCGATTTCTTGCTCTGTCTAGCTAAGATCTTCTTGTGCCTTCAGACACATACAGTGCTCTTCACTCCTAATGCCACTGTAGAGGCTTGTCTCTGTGGTTAAGCCTTTGCTATCTGCATGTCCTCAGGAATATCTTGTATTTCAGTGGTGAGGAGAAGTAATTACTGCATTGAGTCTACAAAGCATAAAAGCCAACTAGGGTTCTTTCAGGATGAAAGAAGCAATAAAAATGCTGGTATTAATAGAAAAATATTTTTTACTTCATGGGATATCAGGGCTTCCTGTGGCTCGAGGTTATGCCTTGCATAGTTCGTTGCTGAACGCCTCGGGATGACTCTTCTTTCCTCTTTTTTCTTTCAGCAGCCAGCTTGTTAACTTTCAAAAGTCACCGATCTGATTTACAAATAGAGCAATTCTGCATTGCCTTACTGGATGTATTCTTGTGCTCCACTTCCGCATGCACACACATAGACACAGAATAGGCTGGCAGTACGTATGTTTACATCATGCCTTGATAAAATGCTGTAGAAAAACAAGTTGTCTGTAGAGTAGCATATTAACAAACTGTATGAAAGCACCTTCTGTCTGCTGCCTTTCCTGCTCTCTCTTACTCCTTCCTTGTAGAAAACAAGGACTTGATAAGGTCTTTAAAATGGGAACTCTCTCCCCTGTCTCTCCAGCTGAGCCTTGAGCTGCTACTGTCATCCCGGTCACCAACACCACCACAGGCAAAGACCTCTCAAGCCACTGGCATCTGAACAGTCAGGATGTGGGCTATGAGTAAGATGCATCTGAATCCTACTGATGCATAAGGCCTCTTGGCATGCTTAGGGTGGATTGGGTCATGAGACAGGTAAGGACCTGCCGTGGGAATCACGAGTTTTAGCTGTGCATTCCTTGGCAGCAGTACAACTCAACAACCTTTGTCCTCTTCAAGGACTGTGTGGGCCAGGGACAGCTGGAAAGCTAGAGAGCTGCTTCAGGGAAACATAAAAGGAAGATGCCATGGCATGCTTGCAGGAGGATAGGCTGCAGCCAGCCAGTAGAGAGAACCATGGGTAGTACATGTTTTCAGAGGGTGCTGGGTAATAAAATCCTGTTTATCTCCAATTCATGTAAAAGGCACAGAGCAGAAGCCGAAGCCCCATTTTCAGCCAGCATGTTCCTTCTGGTCTTAGAGAAGGACCATGTAACAGGGGTGATGAATGATGGATTACTACAGGAGTTGTACTGCCTAAAGGCCCTGATTGAAGATGAGGTCTCTTATGGCTAAGAGCTGCACAAATACAAAGGAGAAAGACGGCCTCTTCCGCAGAGAACTTATGATCACTAAATTATACTGCCAAGAAGAAAAGAAAAACAAAAGCCTGCAAACAGGCAGAAGCATACATGGACTCATAGAATAATTTAGGTTGTAAGGGCTCTCCAGAGGTCTCTAGTCCAACTCCCACTCAAAGCAGGATCAACTTTGAAGTTAGAGCCAAATTTAAAGTTGGAGCAGCTTGCTCAGAGCCTTGTCCAATCAAGTCTGAACATCTCCAAGGATGGATATCCTACAGTCTCTTTGGGTGCCTCTACCAGTATCTGATCACCCTCATGGTGAAAAAATTTTCCTAATATTCAACTGGAATTTCCCTTCTTGCAACTTGTGTCCATTGTCCTTTCTCCTGTCACAGTGCACCTCCAAGAAGAGTTTGGGTCAGGCTTCTCCAACCACCCTGCCTCCCCCCCACACCCATGCACACATACTCTGTATTTCTGTGGACAGCAATAAGATCCCTCCTTTACCTTTTATTCTCCAGGCTGAACAAACCCATCTCCTTCAGCCTTTTCTCATACAGCATGTGCTTCAGCATCTGCCCGTCTTGGTGGCCCCCACTGGACTTGCCGGAGTACATCAATGTCTGTTTTGTACTGGGGAGCCAAAACTAAACACAGCACTCCAGATGTGGTCTCATCAGTGCCTAATAGAGGGGAACAATCCTTTCCTTGGCCCTGCTGGCTATACTCTTACAAATACAGCCCAGGATGCAGCTGGTCTTTGCTGCAAGGGCACACTGCTGACTCATGTTCCACATGTTGTCCACCAGGACCCCCTGACCCTTTTCCGCAAAACTGCTTTCTAACCGGTGAGTCCCAGAATGCTCTCTTGCCTGGGGCTGGTCCATCCCAAATGCAGAACTTAGCATTTGCCTTTGCTGAGCTTCATGATGTTCCTGTTAGGCCATTTCTCCAGGTCCCTCTGAATAGCAGGCCTACCCTCCAGCATTTCCTTCACTTCCTCCAACTTGGGAGCATCCACAGACTTGCTGAGGGTGTACTCAGTCCATCATCCAGATCTTCCATAAAGATATTAAACTGTACCAACCAGTGAGGAATGCCACTTTTAACAGCTGCCAGTTGGACTTTTTACTGCTGATCACAGCCCTGTGGGCCTTGCAGTTCAGCCAGTTCTCCATCCTTTCAGTCCACATATTGAACAGTAGAGTGAACCATAGCAAGAAGACTATTAAGAAATGGCAGCTGTCTTCATACACATTCAAATTGTGTCCTCTCCACTGACCTGTTCGAACACCAGTTTTCTGTTATTTTACAGAGGTAAGAGAAAGCAAAAAGCACTTTCAACACATGTGCTGAGCTCAGGGAAGCAGCAGTATCTGCTGTTCAGTTCAGCATTTCCAATAAGTCATGTCAAAGGGCCCCTTCCAGGATCCTTATTACCGTGGCACTGCAAAATCTGCTGCTTTGTGATTACTCTGGTGGCCTCTTCCAGATTATTCTATGTGACTTTGTTTCAGACAGCAGCTAAATCTCTCTTTCCTCCTTTCCCTCCACTATCTCAGTAGTTTTTCTAGTTTTAGTGAAGGTTGGAAATGGCTACTGCTAGCAGCAAAGGAATTTGTGATATATAGGAAAAGTGGAAAAGCCTTAAACCCTAGAGGCTGTTTTTCTCTTAGCACTGGAAGGACCTGTACATGGCAGAGATCCATGGGCTAATCCATGGGTCTGTATCTGAAACCAGCTCATCATAAACTCCATATTTAGCTGATGAAATCAGAGCATGGTGCTTCAGTTTCATCAGATAGTTCCCAATTATAATAGAAAAGTTGCTGGTTGGCTGAGTGAGCTAAACTTACTGGCCCAGCTGAAGTAGCTTAATTAAAGTCACTGGAAGGAAGCTGTGCTCATCATTCCTGTGACTGCATGGATGGCTTAATGCTTATCAGTTTTTCTCCCCAGAATTCCAGATACAGGAGAAGATGGGGAAGAGGTTTGTGTAGGAAGCTTCATTTGTATCCTAAACTGTGTGTGAAATATGCCCAAGCTGGCAGAGAATCCAAGGGATGAGATTCAATAGGGATGTTATGTTCTGTCCAGTGGGAGCCCTCACTTCTCTGCCTGTAAACATGTTGCTTGACAAAATTTATCACCGGTTCTCAGCAGCTGAACATGAATATATTCAAATGATCATCATAAGCTTATGACCCAGATCGCTTTGGCATAGAGCTTGTGGCGGACAGATGAATGAACTTTTGCCTTAGACATTTCTTGGTACATAAGGTGCAAGCAAACCATAACCCCGAACAAGCCATCTATCCCTGGCAGAAACAGGACTAAGCTGCTGCGACCCCCGAAATGGTCTCCCTGCGACCACCCAGGACACACAGAGCCTGCGCTGAACCGGGGCATGATCGGGCAGAGACTTTTGGGCCTGGACTGTAAATTATTGCCGTTTTTAGCACAACTTCTATAAAACTTGCTTAGCATGAGTAGCTAAATTTGCTGAAGCCTTAGGCCACACTCCCTAGTTCAGTGAGAAAGGGGCCCAGAGCTGGTGCAGGCAGGAATGATAAGGGAGTTACCAGCAATTTGCATTCCTGTGCACTGCTGGAACAGTGCTAATTGCTGGAGTTACCACCTCTTTGTCAGGACCTTGAGAGATGATGGTGGGACCCCAGGAATGAAGACACACCTGTCTGCAGAAACTGCAACAGTAAAGATAAGGGAGAAAAGAAACAGCCTGCCTAGGAACAACGATGAGACCCAATAAGGAGCAGGAGACCCCAGACCCCAAAATTACTATTGGTCTGAACTACCACGTGGGGGGGGGGGGTGGGAAACTTAATTTGAAAAAGCTATAATTGCCCAGGGATCTCTTTGTTCGGGGTCCCTCTTCGGAGGCACCCAACTCGAGCTGTAACCACTGCACGCGTGTCATTACAATTTATTTATTTAATTTGCCTTGATTTGGCTCCGAGCTTTTCAGCGGGAACCTAGGGTCGGACCCTCCTCGAGTTGTAATTACTGCACGCGTATTGCCAAAACTTACACCCAGGGAGAAGAGGACCCACCTACCACCAGACGGGAGCCCCCCCACCGCCGAGACTCCCAAAGGAAGAGGACCAACGGGAAGCCGCTGGATCCACAGGTGGTGATATCTGTTTTTTTTTCTCTCCCTCTCTCCCTTTTTCTCTCTTTTCCCCTCTCTTTTGTTGAATGTTGGTAAGATCTGTTTGAAACGTGTGGCATGGGACTTGTCTAGCTAGTTGCAGTATTCGCCATTGAATTATCCTATTTGACCACATGCCTTATCTTTGTGTTAATAAATCTTAAAACTGGTTGGCTGGTGTCGTTTCACCTTAATTCAGTCCAAGGGCATCACGAACTTGGTCGTTGGTCCCAAGGGGAGGGAGGTCGTCCTGAACGACTCCTTTTGGGCCGCGCGACAGAGCTATACTGTTTGAACAACTGCCCATGACTCCCTGGAGATACTGGTGTTGTAGTGCATCTGTGGTGCTTTGCAGAAGAGCACGTTTGCTGTAGAAAGTGGCTTTTCATTTCCTGAATAGGCAGATATAACTGGTGCAAGCAGATAAGCTTCTATTCAGTTTCACTTCCATTTCAGCCTCTCTGACTAACCAGGCACCACATCTCAGAGCATGCACCTTGCTCCCAGAGACACCTAGTGAGTAGGCAATATAATGCAAGCTAATACAGCCTAGAAGTGCTTTTGCCAAAGAAGTTGCTTCTGCGCTACGTATGAAATAGCATATTAAATTTCCTGCCTCTAACTATACCTCTACCAGCTTTGTTAAAATAAAATGTTTCATCGGCTGTGGTGAATACTAGAGTTTATTAATCAACACAGGCACATTGGCACCTTGACTGCTCCAGCAAGGATATGATCAGTTATGATCTCTGCAAAGGCACCTTACTAAGACTCAGTGATTTTCACTGCACTGAAAATCCAGATGCAGTCAGCATTGCTGACCAGTACATAGAGGACACAGCCTCAGAAAGCAAATATAAACCTGTTTTGAATGGAAAAAGGGGGGTCCTCTTAATGAAACTATACCAGAGACGGTAACCTGTGGGCCAGGGAGTCTTTCACTCACCGTTATCCATGTGAGAAAGTAGCCTACCCATGGGCTGTCAGAGCTGTTCCTATTTGCACCCTGGAAGACGGTGGCAATGGGAAGAGGTGGAGAAAATCTTGCAAATTTCCTACCTTTGGAAGCAACATTAGAAGAAGCCCTGGAAATTCTCATACTGTCATTTCAGACATGGGAACAATTCAGACAAAAGAACTGTGGTGACTTTCTGCAGCAGGAAGCTGAGAAAGAATCTATAATTCAAACTATAGAGGGCAGGGGAGGCTTTTAGGCAGCAGGACCAAATTCACAAGCAGAGTACCCATAGGCAGAAGGACTTGTTGGCCGCCTATGAATCAATCAGTCTCCTGGCACTGGCTTTTATTTCTAAAACAGAAAGCTGAGTTTCCCAGCACTCTTGAAATCCTCCATACAAAATGCTCCCCTGTACACCAGGGTAGGTCGATTTAAATTGAAGGGACTTAGATGGTGATTTAAATCAGTAAACAGCAATTCTTAATTCAAATAATCAAGTTTTAATCTTATTTTGCATTTGTACTTTTTCATTTTTTACTACAGAAGGGGCAAGTATAATCCATTGGCTGGTGTAATTTGACACTTCCTTTTTCTACAGAACAGAAAACAGTGTGTTTATGCACATATATTTAAACAAATACATTACTTAATATGCAGTTATTCCTGTTCTTAAATTTTACATTTTTCTGTTGGGTTAGGATGTGGGGAATAACACATTTCTTATTTTTTACCTAAAGGTTTGGGGTGTGTGTGGGGGGGAAGAGTTACATGTTATTTTTGCCAAGTTAGATTAGAAAGGAAACTGGGACTCAATTAAAAACGTACAAAGCAGTCATTTAAAAATAGTTTTAACTTCCTTAAATGGACACATAAAAGCAACATGAGTTCATCAAAACATGTTTTCCATTTAGAACTAACAGATTTATTACACTGAAGAGGTATTACGGTTACTATATGTTTCTAGTGAACTAGATTTGATTTCTTATGGTTGTCAAGTCCCTCTATATTTTAGACCTAGTAAATGTGATCTTCTCACAGCTAGTTTTCATATATGTAATGGAAGAAAGAGAGAAACAAGCTGATTGATATCTCATCTCCTCAATATCTTTTCAATCTAATTTAGTTGAAATATTTGACCAAGTTCTGGACAGAAAATATTCTTTAAATGTCAACAAGTGAGGATGATGCTGTTAAATTTGGAGAAATGTAGCTTGTCAGTTCCACAAACTGTGTGGTTCAAATTTATAAAACACTGATAACAAACCCATACTCTTACATCTTAGCTGATATTTCATTTATTTATCTAGATTACAATACATTTAAGCCTGACAATTGGTAGCCATAATTTATTCAAATTTACTTAAAAATATTTTATCTTAAAATAAAATTATATTTTAAAAATGTATTGGAAATCAAAATTCAATTAAGTACAAAAGTTCTACTTTGTTTTTTAAAACTCTCTTTATTACTAAATGCACTTTTTAAATACAGTTTACACCTCTGTCACTTTTTACACCAGAGCAGAAGGGAACAGGATAGCTTGGGCAAGCTGTTACCAAACTGCTGGCCTCTCAGAGTGCGGCAGTAACATCCCTGGAATGAACTGGTAACCTCTGTCTGGTTTATAACTGGAAAATGCCACCATTGCAAAAACGCTGTTGCAACTGGCAGGATACACTCTGGCAGGTCCAGGCAAGATGGCAAAGATAGATTGGGCATGGAGACCAAACCTCTCCTAAAGCATACGCGTACCAGAGGCCAGGCTTGTGTGTGCTGGCAAGACACAACAAGGCTGCCCATATCACTCTTGCCTGTGCTCTGCCTGCACTGACAGTCTCAGCTGCCCTGGGAACAGCAACCAGCCACACTTTATGAGTAGTAAAATACTTACCAAGGTCACAGGGTAAAAATGAAGAGGTTTCTGCTCTGCAGGAAAGGAATTGGAATTCGAAGTGAGGGCTTCCAAAAAGCATCCTTTTTCTGAGGCTCTCCCAGCTTTTATTTCCCATTCTTGTTTTAGATCTTGGGGCATGAATATAAACATTGGGGCTGGATTGTACAAAGAGTCCAACAGAATCAGTTGCCCCTACTGCGCTGAGCTTCAAGCAGATAAACTGCTTCACTCTGTTAGGATCTTTGGAAAACTGTGGCCACACTCTCATTTACTGCCCCCCAGCAGCATAGAATGGCCAGGAGATGGATGCAAATAAAACTGAAAGGGAGCTAAATCCTCCACTTTCAAACCCTGAATTCTGCCAGATGTCCTATTCCCAAATTCAAACCAGGAGTGCAATGCAAATCATTACGCTGCTGTGAAACCAGCTTCAAATCAGATAAGAATGAAGCTCTGCTTGTGTTCTGCAGCCAGGCTGTGGACTTCTTATTTAAGGTTATTTATGTAATTTACTCCTTATTTATGTTGTGTGCAAGTTTCTGAGGGAAGATTGTTCTAGGTGAATAACTGCTCACCAAAATCTGTACAGTAAACTGCACATTGAAATTCATCCTCAAACAAGCTAGTCTGGGTATCTTTACAATACACACATACTCTACAGTCTCAGCATTGACCCTTTCAAACTTTTCACACACCATTTTTGCAGAACTTCACATGCCTGAGGGAGAGATATAGCTGCCTCCACAGTTCCAAAGCTCTGAGTTTTGATGGCAGATGAATGCGGTTATCAAGATTTACTTGTCACCTCTCCTGTGCCAAGTCCTGTCTATAACCCCAGTTGCCCACTCGTTGAGAGGAAGCGTACAGGGCATGATGCTCAGACATCCAAATAATGTCCCAACAGACCAGCCTGGGTACCAGAAGCAGCACAGTCACAGTAGTGCAGTGCTGGTCTATGGAAACCAGCCCTGCCAAGAAGCTGGGTGCCCAGCATGCTCTACAGCACACAAACATGCTCACTGCTAATCAGAACCATTGTAGGACTGGTTGGCAGCAGCCACTTGCAAAGGCTTATAATTATTTCACAAATCTTATTTCATGTAACACCTCCCCACTCAGCCTCAGTCTAAGTCCCTCTTTTTCTTCTGTCCTGTCATTCTCAATGATTACAAGTTTACAGACATCTATTTTAGGAAATTCCCTTTCCCTGCCGCCTGCCAGCAAGTGGAGGAGCAGGTTATGCTCAGTGTACGTCATACTGGTTTTGATTTTCTTTTAACCTTGCTGGTTCACAAAGGCAACAGTGGTTTTAGCCAGGGGCTGTCATAGCAGACAAATGGTTTCTTTTCCCCCACCCCTCCAGAGCACACTGTAGCAGGATGAAGTCCCTGGGCCAAGTTCTGTTTTAAATTATATTCCAGGCAACATTGCTATGATTGGTGAAGCCATGTCAATAATCTAAGGCAGAACATGGGACAGGGGTGTAAGAAGGGGGACATGCAATGACCACAGCTAAGCAGTGATCGTATGGGTCTATCGGCCTTTAGGGAATTAATTGGCTGCATCCTGAAGGCAGGACCAAGCTGAGTATTTCCTGAAGGATTATAACTTAGTGAGAGTCACTGAGAGTGTCCCACAGTACTTAGGAGAAATAGCAATTTTGTATGTAACAAGTCTGGTTCTGCCATCTCCTCCCTGCTCACTATCAGAAAACATCCTCAGGATATCAGAGAGCGACAACACCCTCGGTATCAGGCCTAGACTTGCAGGGGACTGTTGCTGGGAACACTTATTTGGGAGGCACCGGGACATTTCTGGCCAAGGGCTATTAAAGCAAGCTGAGGGCAAAGCTGAAGTGTGGAGGAGGGCAAGCTGGAAGAGCTCTCTGCTGCTAGTTAGCCAGAAAGGAGGGAATATGGGAAAGGAGATGAGAGACCAGTGCTGGACAGTGTATAATCCTCCTTAATCAGTGGTGGATAAAGTACCATGAGGAGAAATGAGTAAAGGCTGTTCACTGCTTCTCTGGAAAGAAGCAATTGTGAAGATTTCTCTTGAGCAGGAATCACAGTATCACACAGCCACAGAAGTGTCCAATGTTTACTGGAAGTTAATGTACAGTTCCAAAGCCCCCTTTTTTGTCATATCTCCCTTTTCTGCTACTTCAATATCTGTCAAAAGAAGGAAAAAACTTCCAAAATGTAATAGCACTTCAGTTTCCAAGACAAGCAATGTTTTCAAACTTTAAAAGGATTTTAATTCCCTGACTCTCCCTCTTTACCCCATTTCTTTCCTTCAGCTCTACAACTGACTCTGAGAACTAACCTGATCACCTCTTTCTCCACTGAAATTGCACACGCCAGCACTTCTTTGCCCTCTGCAGAACCATAGTGTTGTAGTACCCAAGAATGGCCATTGCTAAGAAAACAACTCACGGTACTGCATGCACAAAGAAACAGTATTTGAAAAGCAACAAAATTAGTCCCTACTTCTATAAGAGAGAAATCAGTAATTTGCAGTGAACCAAGAGCCTAATTAACAAACCCGAATTCTATTCATTTGCACTAATAAATGAAACTCCTCACATAAAAGACAATGCTTTACCATTTACTAAGTGAGCAAGCACTACTAAAAAGCAAGGAACTACATCACAAAATGTGCCTTGTTCTCTTATTTAGTTTAGTGGCAAATTAGCCCTAATTATTTTTGGTAATACTTAACAGCCATGTACGTACTTAATACTTAACAGCCTGCCGTGTAAATGTCATGTACAGGAAGTTAATGTGTATCAGGACACTGTATTCAGTAAAAACAAAGAAAGAAAGAATGAATTTTAAGGTCAGGGGGCCATGAAACTTCTAAGGTGACATAACATGGACCCAAGAGCTTTATCCAGTTGCCTTTGAGCAAAGCCCAACAAGTGGAGACTCTGTGGGATTTGTGTGTGTGACTTTCTCATGCCCTAAGCAAGATGTGTACTTCCAGACCAGGAAGCCAAACCGTGTAATCATTCCAACAGCCCTAACAATGAGATGAAGTCCTCAAATTGTGTGGATTAAATATAGTTTAAGGATTAACAAAGTAAGTTTCTACTCTTTTCTTTTTTTTTCAAATTCTTATATATATTTTTTCCTGACGAGCTATGTCCTGTATTTCTACTGACTATTTAGAAAGGAAAGAAATATAAACTCCTCCAGACCATGACTTCATTTCTCCAAATATTTTTTTTCAAGTTGCATGTTTCAGGGCCTAGGCCTCTGTTGGAGTAAATGGGTTTAATTCTGCTGGCTGCCACACTGCTATACCCCCAGTAAAGCAAGGCAGGTCAGAAAGCAGTGCAAGGGCTTATCTGCTCAGGAAAAATAATCTGAATTAAGTGACTGATCTTAAGTGGATTAGTTAAACTTCATTCAGTCCCTCAGTGGAAGTTCTAATTGAGAAGCAAAATGCTTTACATCTAGTCATTTCCAAACTGAAATAATATTAAGGCTGCTTTAAATCAGAGTAAGACTGACCACATGGAAGTTAAATGCAATTTAAGCAACCCACTTAAAGAATTAATTTGCAGTAATTTTCTCTCAATGTAGACAGAAAACAAAGAAAACATTCAAAAGCTACTTGTATTTAAATACCAACTGATAAGACTTTGCTTCTCCAATAGTTCATTAGTTAATGCTATCTATTAACTGGCAAACATTTTTGTGTCTTTAGGCTCCTAGAAATTTAAGCCTAGGCAAAGAAAATCATAAGAGAAAACCAAATTTCTGGTAGGCATCAGATTTTCTTCTAATTCAAATAAAAAGAAATGGTAGGCTCATCTCTCTTTCCCCTGTTCAGGAACTTTAGTAGAAGAGCAATTCTCCATCAGCCAAAGCTGATGTGGATATGCAAGCTATGACCAGTGAGTTCAAAAAGACAGAAATAGAAGTGAAGACAGCAAGGGCCATAAAAAAGTTGAGCTATCAAAAAAAAATAGAATACTCTGGGTTGAGAAATACCATAGTCTACTGATCATTCTGAGGTTCATATTGTGTGAACCCTGTTAGATCTGTGTCCACCTCAAAATGAGAATTTCTCAACATAAAGACATGGTGTCTATTCTGAGGGCAGTCCTGACTGTATATTTTGGCCGGAACCACAGGAGAACATGTCCAATTGCTTGCAGCCGGAATCTAAGTCTGATCTTAAGCAAAGTTTTTGCAGACAGACCTGCACTTGCCCTGCTTGCAGTCCAAGAGGGATGGATGTCAGCAAACTTGCATCCGAAAGAGCTGCTGTCAAGCTAATACCACAAGCACCACTGATAGGGCAGCACTGCCTAATGAACCACTTCAGCCTTTGGATATGGACTGGCTGACATCCAGCTGGCTTGAGGGCAGGTGCAGCAAACACAGGTCTCTTTGCAAGAGCTCATGGCAACACTGTAAACTTCAGTAAAAGCAAGTTATCCCCATTTCATAAAAGCCAGCAGCAATAGCTGAATTCCTCATGTACTGCATCTCGTATGAAAGAGGAATGAGGTCCTTCCTTAGATATGCATCATAGCTTTTCCCTAAATTTTAGCACCAGTGTCTACCTTCACCTAACATGCTCCACTCACCTTGGGTTGGAAACAGAAGGCATCTAGTTTTCTGGACCCCTTACGTGGAGCTAGCTACAGCCTGACGCTTCCTGGAAAATTTCGGTCAGAAAAAGAGCAGACTCAGTCCTACAAGGCACTGAGAAGCCTTGCCAGATGGCCTGTCTGGTCAGCTTCTGTTTCGTTGCCCTCAGCACAGTGCAGATCATCTTCTGGTACTATCTCAGCATTTTCTCCAGAGCTGCAATATTTTTGCCTGGTATTTCCTGGACAGAACTAGGAGTATACTCAGGGCAGATCACGTGTGCCATAAATCCTGCTGACACAGAAGAGGTTAAAGGATTTTTTTTCACATCATTTAATTAAGGGAAGTACCATACTCTGTTTGTGCCATGCAGCTGATCTGCACATGCACACTACAAATTTTCACAACTCCAGGGTTCCCAGCTGCCCTGTGAGAGGTAAATCACATTATCTCCAAATGTTCTGTTAGATATCCAGTAATTCTGCATAAATGTAAAAAAGCCCTCAAATCTCTCAAAATATTTTGGGGAAAAAAGGAGGATGTCATGGAGAAATGGAGACATTTTATTAGAGGTACTAAAGTAATTTCACAGTTTTGCAAATGATCTGCTGATCTAAAAATTGCTTTTTTTATGGGGATCCAGTCCTGAGTCATTGAAAATTTCTGTGTGAGCCCACATGAGCTGACATCTATCAAAGAAAGAACTGGTCAGAAATTTTGTGGTAAAAGTGTTACATTTGTGCGCTGGATGTTGAAAGTACGATTGGCTATGCTAACAGTGATGTGAGGATCAGACCTGATCTTCTATGACTGTCCTGTGGCAGAAAGGCAAAGAGGTTTGATGGTCAAAGCTGCCTGCAGGATGTGAACATCCAAATCCCCTGAGGCAGCTTTGAAAATACCACCCAAAATAGTAAAAACAATGTCAGGGAGAGAGGATGCAATATACATACCCCAAGTAACTTCCTTCTAATCCTTCTGTTTGTAATTTTCTGATCTGTGCACAATTCAGCTTGTCACCTCAACACAAGCCTGTTGATAGTAGATGATGGGTTTGTGAGAGAAGGGACATGGTGCTGATAGGGGGCTTGAAAAATCAGTTTGATCCCCCAACAAATCCTGGAGCAAAATCTCTTCCCTATCTGCCCTCTTCCCTGTCATTCACAAATGTTGTCATCTGCCTGCTTGACGTTATTACAGTGATGCCACTAATAGTTCACATTTACAGAGGACTCTGTGATGTGACCATTTCCTAGAGCAAAACTGGGTCACCCAGGCTCTGTTCCTGTAGAAATCACTTTGGCACAGCAAATCCACCTTGTCTTTTAAAAGCTATCAGATTAGCGGTCAGGTATTCAGCCAGCTGCTTATAATGCATTTTGTAGCGATCTTCCATAACATTTTGGATAATTGCAGGTTATGTCGTTAATTAGGGAAGTAAATGAGCCCTCAGTTTCTGCTCCTAGCAATGCCACAGAGTTACAAAGGCAACAATATTTTAAGTAAATAGCCAGCCTTTGAAAGACGACTGTCTAGTGTTCAAGATATCATTTTAGTGAGTTAATTATCCACTGTGCCACCCTTTATCTGGTAATACCCATTATCTGTTAATTCAGCAGTTTCATTAAATCCTTAGGCAAGGCTCTTTCTCTTCCTGTCTTGTACTCGGCTACCTCTGCTAAACCTATTGGAATCGTTTCTGTTAATGAGAAGACAGCCAGAGCAGCACAGTTGAAAACTGCAGCCCCTAGAGCAAAGGAGTCACTTCTCCTGCTCTCAGAGGTTCCCCTTGGGGCAGGGCAGGGGAAACTGATCTCCGAGACCTGAAAACATACAGGAATACAGAGAACCTTCTCTGTTTGCTCCCTGCAGCCTTCCAATGCAAAATAACTCAACTATTAACAACAAGAACAAAGCATGCATCCTCTAGAATCTGCATAAAATGCAGAGTGGACAGCAAGAGCATAAGGAAAAATGCCACCAGATTAAATTTGCCAGAGCAGAGCTCTTTCTCTGTTTTGCTAGGGATTAACTTAACCAAAGTACCTTAGTGAACACTGAACATTGAGCCCTGTTCATTAGAACGGTTTAAGCTTTCCTGGCTGAGGATGTGGTTGCTCATTTTTAGTCACCTGCTTCAGAGATTCGCTGAACCAGGTCCTGCTGAGGAGTGTTAGCACGGAAATAGCTTGCATGGCTATTGGCATCAGTGATCTTCTTCCTCATTGCTATGGAAAATGGTCAACCTATTTGTCTGCAGCCTTCAGCATGGGGTGAGAATGTCACAACGTATATGGAAACTGGCTGGCAGCAACAGACCAAGAGACTGAGATTACTTGCGTAAAGATGCAGAGCCAGGACAGCAAAGCCACTTTAGTCTCTAATCTCAAGCCTTTCCAAGGAGTTGGATGTAGTGCAATGTACAATTTGTTACTCTAACAATACTCGAGAGAGACAAACTCAACCTCATCTGCCTTTTCTGAGCATTTTAAAAGTAATGCTGAAGCTCTACAAAGAATTTCTTTTGCTCATCAGCTAGCATACCATTCCCTGCATTACATTTGTGTTATATAAATAGCACTTCCCACTGTTTCCTTTGAATAAAAAGCCCACATATAGTCCTCTAGCATCACTATTTATTTTCTTTGACACAGTCTTAATAGTGCAAAACCAACAATACCCCACCACTTCCTGGAACTAAGTACCCTGCAATTTAGTCATAATTTTTATGTGTTTCAATGGACTTTTGGTGAGACCTTTAAAAAATTCAAATGCAAATAATTTTGACTAACAATTTTTTTTTTCAGCTAACCAACTGCACAAAACCATACTGTGTTACTCATCAGTTTACCAGAATATATCAAGGACTTTGGCTAGAATAATACCAATCAACATGAATCAGAGAAATAAGTAAATCAATGCAGCTCAGATAGAATCACTCACAAGATTTTTCTTGTAAAAGTAAAAAAAAAAAAAAAAAAGAGAGAGAGAGAGAAAATTTGAGTAGTTGAATTTAGAGTTGCTGACTTCCACACAGCAAACACTTCCTTATAGCATTGAAAAGTGTGGTATTTTAGATGTAGAAAATGACTGGTTTCTAAGGACACCGATGTCTAAAGATGCAGATAAGTGCCAGTCAGGCTTGTCAAGAGAACCTGTCGGTCCAGCATTTAAATACCTTTAAAGACTGACCATATGAAGTGATGGCTGTGGTCACATAATTGCCAACACTGATTCTGTCTACCACCAAAAACCCAGCTGATCTGGATTATGTTTGAGCACATGATCACATTTCCGTCAAATTAGCGGGTACTTAATATACTGATTATGCCAACTTTACTGGCTGGAGGATGACGGATGATATGGTTTCAACTCTAGCTGCACAAACCAATCCACACACAAGTTTTCAAAAATATTTGAAAGAGCAGCATGAATATAAACTGATTTAAAACTTAGCTCTATATCATTTTCACATTTTTATCAGGCACAGGACACCTTCCAATCAATTTCACTATGCCTTTTGCTTCCAAAAACCATGATCTGTGATTTGTGTGCAGGTTGAGCAAGGTGAATAGCTCAGCCTTCTCATGCTACCAAGTGTTTTGCTTACTGTCCTGATCCTGGCTTGCCTGAGGGTGTGAGAAGGACAAGGGGGAATAACAGACTGCACTCCAAAATGCTCCCATTCGTGTACCTGCTACCACCTACAAGCACTTGGCAACACTCTGCACTCTGATGGCCACAGAAAACTAAAAAGGCCCATAGATGACAGCTGTTGAGAAGTCTCAAAGGCTTGCAGTCTGCTAGCAGTACAGGAAGAGTTTCCTGGGGCTATGCCACAAGCCATTCCATGCACACATGCTTGGTTTTAAAGCACAGGTTTAAGTTCTTATGTCCAAAGCTGCCGTAACGCATTTGGATTCCCAATATCTAATGACAAGCAGCTTTGGAAATCCCACTCTAACAGCACTGCTGTTTTCTCATTTTGCTTCTCTGTGGCTGCACACTAACCTAAGCCCAGACTTAGTATGAAAATTGCTCTGCATTTGCAGGATTTATCAGCCTGATTCTAGTGATGTTTGGACACAGCTGTTCTCTTTGCAAGTAATTGCCAGTAGTGCTATGCTGTGGCTAGCAAGTAACAAAGTTCATTAACCGCTCAGAGATGTGTACTGTAGGCAATCCAAGCACAAAGTGAGTATTCAAAACCTTCCATCCCAAGACTATCTGGAATAAAAGGCATGAACACAACAAAGGAAGAGGGCCCCCATTCCTATTCCTGCGTTACTAAGGAGTCAGGTCTGCATCATTAAAGGCTTTTCATTTTTCTCTCTAACTCCTTAGATGTCACAACTTTTTGTCCTCCCACTGTTGTGCCTCTGCCATAAACAGGCAGGGCCCTGAGCTGCCTCCATTCCAGCTGTAATCCCTTCATAGTTAGTGACCACCTCTGCCACAAGGCTCCAGTTTTCACCTAGCTCAAGCTTTCCTGTGAACCTGCTCCTCTCCTATTTCAGGTTATTTTTCTCTCCATGGCACTCCACCATTTCTGCAGCTAGACAGATCATGATCTGGGGGTGCCTATACACTGGGAGGTCCCTGACAGGGCCTAAGTTTCTGTCCACAAGGAAGAGTTCCAAGCTTGGTACGACTTGCCTCCCTGCAAATGCCCCACTGAGACTGGAAGATTTGTGCTCATGAGGTGAACAGGAGGCAACAGAGGACCAGACAAGCTCTTTCTGAGCAGAAAGAGGTATGGCTGCCAAGAGACAA
Source organism: Dromaius novaehollandiae (assembly GCF_036370855.1). Classification (NCBI taxonomy): domain Eukaryota; kingdom Metazoa; phylum Chordata; class Aves; order Casuariiformes; family Dromaiidae; genus Dromaius; species Dromaius novaehollandiae. Next base: position 114,742,313 of record NC_088100.1, on the reverse strand, counting down.
GTAGTCATGACAGAGGTGATGATGCTAGTCCAGGCACATGCGAAGTGAAACCTTCTACGGATCAGTCAGTGGATGTCTCATATCAGAAGAAAGAGGGCTGGCAGGAACAAGGAACAGTGAACTTAGCATACATGCAACCCAGAGCTACATGAGACCCCAGTTTTGGGGTCCATCCTTAGTTCCTGTCAGGGATGTGCTCTGTTATAACTTGAAATCCTGCTTACCTCCACCCAAAGCTGTCTACCCTAGGTACTAGCCAACAGACCAAGAGAGAGGGTGTGCCATGGCCTGATGAAAGGAGGTGACCGTAATATAGCCTCTCCCAGTAAGGAGAGAGGTAAGCAAGTTCTTCATTAAATCTGTAGGTATGCAGAGATTGAACAGCTTCTCTATACAAACAGCAGAGAAAGGGACCTAGCCCTGTCACCTGCCCAGAAGACATCTTGTGGGACAGAAGATTTTGCTGCAATGCCTTTGATCCAGCCAGTCCGGCTGGACATGGCTATAACCTCCTGCTGTTACTGAGTACTTCATTGAAAGCTCTTTCCTGAGCTGCTTGGCTGCACATTAAGAAAAAAGACTGGACTCCTGAAGTGGGAGTCCCACACAGACCATATGATGACCCCTGATGTGTGCATGGTCCTTGCTTCAAGAACTGGAGACAGGATTGAATCATGCAGCCTCAAATCCCATAAGGTGTTTACTTGAGAGGCAGAGACCACAGCAGAAGTCCTTGTCCAGTTCTGTGTGTTGACAGGACATGTTCTGACTCTTCAGCTTTCTCTCTGTTCCTAAATCCTCCGGGATGTCTGCAGCTCTGGGAGATGGTCTTTCATTTCTGCTGAGTGTCCAGCAGGGCCTGAGCACATGATTTCCTTGACTTTTCAAAGAGGTCCTTCCCACCTGGGCAGAGGACTCCTGTTCAGAGAGTGACCCTGGTTCCCAGGGGAGAAAATGAGGACAACTGCTTGAGAATGTGCCCCAGTTTGGGAGAAAGAAGAGTGCAGGATGCTGAGACCATCCTGAAGACATGCAGAACAGTACTCTAAAAAAGTGTGGTTCACATGGGACACTTTTGCAGTTGTTCAAATGGAATAAAATGGTTTTACTTCATGATCATACCGCAGCTCCATTAATAGGGCTAGCAAGTGGTTGCTGGCCCTGCTTTGTCCATTGCTTCTCAAGGATTTTTCAGGAGGAATCAGCTAGTGTTTTACTCCCCATGTCCTTCCACCTTGCCGTAGTGCCATGAAATTCCTACTGTCCACAGATAATTTCCATGCCCAGCCAACCTCCTGGCTGCTATCCCATGTTCTCCTTTGTGGGATGATTGAGGTGTGTTGTGACATATCACTCCATCTCGTTCTTTGCGTGTTTGAGGTATAGCCTTGCATTTGGCCCATCAGAAATAGTTACCTACTGTCAAAAAGTACAGAGCCTGGCTGTTCATCAAAGGGTCTGAGAATGAAAGCCTCGGCCATACCCTATTGTTGCTTCCCTATCTCTCAAAATACTGTTGAAGGAAAACCCAAACCTCCATAGCCTTTACATTGCCCTTTTCTCCTATAGAAGGAACAAGTGTAGCAAGACTCTACTGCGTGAACTGAAGACACTCCTTTGAAGAGCCTGAAAAGTGCTTCAGACCAACTTCTGAACTGGAAATGCCTTCAATTTTTATAGGCTCCTGAGGCCAATTGCTTGAAGCCTTGCTGTATGCTATTTGCAAAGGCCTCTGCACATCCTTAAAGGTCAGCATCTGGGATTGCAATAGGAATTCCTCTTCCTCCAAAGCTTTTACCACAACCCTACCCCTCTGTCAACAGGATGGACACTGTTCATCACATGCAGCAATTCTCCTCAGAGACAAACCTCTTTGCTCTAAAAATGAACTGCTTTAAACAAACCATCCAAACAAAATTCCTAAATCATATTAAAATGAGTAGGAATCCTAGCACAGATTTACCTAGTTCCCAGACTGGTGCTGCAGTCAAAGACGTTCATCCACGACTACGGAAAGATGCTGCACGGTGTTCAGGAACAGCCACATCCTTATATTTTGCTGTGGGGAAGGGAAAGGGAGAGAGGTGAGCCCTGCTGTTTCCATTGGAAAGTATCAGGTCTCCAATTATGCTCTGTCTTGTTTCACTTATTCTCTCAGTTGTCCGACCCCTTTGTGTTAGTTGTTTGCTGCTTGGATGCATTATGTTAATGAATAGTCTGACCATAGGGTAATGCAAAGCCTGATGTATGCTTCTGCCATCCTTTATTAAGCACAGCTTCGCTTCTAATGTTAGAGGCCAGTTATAATCATTTTACTAAATTTCCATGTTGACCCACTTGGGAGGGAAAAAATCTGCATTTTTTTTTTTTTTAAGAAAATAAGGTATATAATCCACTTGTTTAGTGTAGCTTGTATTGGCTGAAGCTTTCTGTTTTTTCTCCTCAGTCTTTTCAAAGAGGAGTGTAATGCTCATTATTTGAGCTGTGCCTCACACTCTCTGCAGAAATACTGTCAGTGAGATAGGATAAAAACATATTGATTCGTTTTCTCTAGCTTGCATCATGGCAGTACATTATGAGAACAAAGATGAGTATTGGGCTGGATAAACTTTAGATGACCTTTTACAACATGGTTTTGCAACAGTTTTGTATATTCTTTGGTCAGAATGAGAAATAAGCTGGTATCAGAAGCCCTGTAGAATAAACTTCAGTAGATGATTCTTGCATACTTTACTAGATATCCTTCCACATTTCATTATGTGATAGTATCTCAGCTCCTTATATATACAAACAGGCATACAAACATCCTTCTCCAAATTTGTCTGTCTGGGAGTGGAATAGAATAACATCTGTTTATAAACAGTAGTAGAACTCTTGTACTTTGACCTGCAGGCAGTTTTTGTAAGCAAGCATAGTAAGATAAAATCATTTCTTAGATGGGAGAGCTTCTGGAAAGACAGGTGTTGCAGAAAGAAGGAAGTGCCTGGCACTTTTTGGAAAAGTCAAGTGTTCTACCTAAATTAAGATGGGATAATTCAATGTAATCCATCTAAATTTCACCCCTGCATATTCATTTGTGTATTCTTCATTTCCATCCTACAAACATTTTTCAATATTTCTGGGTTTTGAGACATAGTTAGTATCCAAAAATGATTCTTTGGAGTCATCGGGATATATGAAGGATCTCCAGCTGGTGCTGATGCCATAATTCTGTCAAAAACTACTACTTTTGCAACCGCTGAATAGCAACAGAACCAAGCAGTGATATTGACTGTAGTGTTTGTAAGTTAGCAGGCCTCTCAGAAAAGCTGCTGAAATCTGATTAGGCAGCATAAGTGTAAAGAAACTTCTCTGCATTTCATCCAGGTAAGACTATAAAAATAGTGCTTAGTTGGCACTGAAAAAAAAATAAAAGCTGCACCAGAGCCTGAGCTGGAAACAACTGGCATGACTAGTGTCAGAAGACCTGTGCGGATGCAGAATGGTTGAGGTTCTGGCCCTCTCATTTTATGCTGAAATCTAAAATTTCCAGTGAACCAGTAAAATTTCTTGGACCTGCTCAGTGAAACTGATGTTCCTATGCATTTCACTGACAGGAGATGCTGCCTTGAAGTTGATGACTTGCTGTTTCCAGAGTCCAGATCCTGGGGAATAGACTTATGGTTGTCTTGGAAATTTTCTTACAGTTTGGCCTAAGTTTGTCAAACTTGACATGTTGTAGGCCCAATAAACAAACTGTTTTTCTGTTTTCCCCAAGTAAAGCTTCTCATTACATCAAAGTTTCCAAGTAACTGCTTAGCTCTCAAAGTACTGAGCAGTTTTAAAAAAACAAGTTTCTAGATTTATAGCCACATGAGAAAATCTGGTTGCAACTGTAGGTAATGAGTACTTGAAAGCTCAAGTTTGCCTGGAGTCTGAGGCAGAGTAGTTTTCCTTCTGCTTCTCTAACAGCAGTGGCCAGAGTCCCTAGTCAGTAATGGTGAATATTTGTTAGCTCTGTCTTACTAGCACAGAATGGAACAATTTACTTGGAAAACTAAGTACCTGGAGTGGGTGAATCAGCATGTTTTCTGGGGCCGTGAGCACCCTTTTTCAGGATGCATGTTAATGAGGTTAAAACAATCTCTCCAGAAGACTTCAAGCCCTCAGGATCTCTGGATATTAGAAAGTGATGGGGTGTAAGACAGCTCATGGGCCTGCACAACGGCCTATTACCTGTGCAAATTAGCGTCAGCATGAAGACAGTCAGTGGCTACAGAAGGGCATTGGTTTAAGCACACTGATAGCTAGATATTATGCTTTCCCAAGCCATGCAGAGTGAATAATAATAGAAACGCCTGTAAGCATTCTTAAGAAACAACAAAAAGAACAACGTATTAGTGCCTTGCAGAGATAATTTTTTCAATTAAATGTGAAATGATTTTTCTCCATCACATTTCCCTTCATTTTCATTTTTTAAATTAGGTTAATTCATTCAATGCTTGCTGCATGTTACCAGGACACAGCTGTGGACCACGATGGCCAGGGAACTGGATGGCTCTGGACAGTCCAAAGATCAGGGCAATTTTCCTGGCTCTATCATGGACCAACTATGTAAATAAGTTCAAATTAGATGTGCAATGCTGCTGGCACAGCATGGTGACATGTCACAATTTATTTGGCAGAGATGTAAAGGGATTCCACAGTGTGCAAAGCAGGATAGAAACTTTGCATTGGGATTTCCTTTGGAAAGTTTGTGCCATGGCTGTGGCTGTCACAAAACACAGCAGCAGTGGAGTTGCATGAGTGATGCTTGTAACAACCCAGATAAACTGGACCCTTTCTCTCAACTGGTTTCTCTACTAGCAGCACTTTTTTTCAAGAGCATGAGTCAAGAAAAAAAATACTATATATGAGAGGGTGAAAGCAAAACTGCAGAAGGGTATGTGTGCATGTGGGAGATGGAGAAAAGCTCTTGTTACCTAAGCTAGTATCTGATTTCAAGAATTTGGCTATCACTGCCTGTTTTTGCAGTATCAAAAATACCCTCTGCAATGTAACTTCCATGACTTCCCAGTTTTCTTTATGTCTTATTGTGGAAAAGATCAAATGTCACATTCCTCCAGAGTCTGACTCCTGCTACTGGAGCATTTCCTGACCTACACAACACCCTTCCCTTCCTCCGTACCTCCTTTTTCTCTACAGAGCTGTTCAACTTATTTTCATCCTTTCCAGCTGACACAATCCCTAGGAGGAAAGGCAGTTCAGGTCCCTTCTAATTTTTTCCCTGCCTTGGTCTACTTTTCAGCAATGCCAAAGCACAAGGAGAGAGCAAGATCTCCAGCCAGTTATTAGCAGCAAAGCTCCATGAATCTGGCTCATGTTTTATTTACATCATTTCATTTCACATCACATCTCTTCAATGGATCACATTTTATTCACTATTTTATTTAGCTTCATCTCCTTCATCAGCAGAAGGACTAGAGCAGTTCCTGCAGGTCTCATTATCAGCACAGAGAGAGAGAGGAGTCTCTCTTGTTGCCACCACATGGCCCTTTGCTAGTGCAGGAGTCACATCACTCTTCTCATGTCCTTTCTGTGGCTGGCGTGCTACTCCCAAACCCCTATAGCAATGGAGTCTCCAATCCTGCAGACTCTTTCATGGTTTCCTTACCCTTCTATTTGGCTGCCTTTCCCTACAGTCAAATCTAAATCTTGGTCACTGTAATTTAAGCTAGTTGTAAGGGAAACAGGCAGTTGTTGCTTTCCCTACCTAGGTTAATACCAAAGAGGCTGCCTGGCTACTGCTGCCAATGCCAGTGGATGGTGTGGGAGAAAGGAGGCTGAGTGCTGGTCACTGTGGCCTCTGTCTCCCATGCCCTGTTGCTTGGTGGCAGCAGGATCACCAAGCTTTAGGCTCAAGGGCCTGCCATCCCCTTTACTCTCCTCCTCTGCCATGGCAGTAGTGGCCCAGCCTAACTTCCATCTGCCAGTGTCCATTGCTGCAAAGCTGGATCAGATCCAGGCAGTTTATCCTCTTTGTCTCTGTAGCTACCTAGTCTGTTTTTGGAGAATATGATTGTGCTTTCTCTAAGTCAAATGGTGCCAATTCTTTGATCTTTCCTTTGCTGATGGTGATTTCTAAACCTGTGGTCACCCTTGCTTCTCATATATGTACTCTGAAACATGTAGCTTGCACAGCACCCCATTCCTTAGCAGGACCTATTTGTACTCCCTGCTGTCATCTGTTCACAGACATTCCTAAAACCTCTTCCTTGAGCCTAGCTCCAGCTTGGTGAAATAGAAATGAAACCACAACATATGCGGGGAAGAGATAGAAGTCAGCAGCCTATATCTCTGCAGCTTGCTAGCCAAACCACAAGCTGTCTGCCAGGGCAGAACAAGCACGGTTGGCTGTGACAGCTTAACAGAGGAAGGGGAGGCACAGGGAGCTAGCTTTCAACAACAGTAGGTCTCCTTTCAAGGGAAGCAGGAAAGGCATAAGAGAAGTGGTGGGTCCAGGGATGCCACAGTTGCTATCAAACTAAGAAACAAAGCACCCAATTTCCTTTGTCCTTTAAGCAGCTGAGCTAGGCCAGAAGTGTCACTGCATTTGGATAGAGCAGTAACATCTCAATCCTCCTGTTCAGCAAAAATAGCCCGCTTGTCTTAATTGTGGTGCAAAGCCAGGAACTGCTGGACATTATCGGTTCTATCTAGAATAGTGCCCTGGTTTTGATACGGGCAGCACCAGGTGTTTCAGGAAAAAATGAAAAAACCTGCAAAGAGGCAAACACGGAAAAACTTGCTTCCCCTCATCCCCAAGATGTTATACAAAGTAGGCAGGCCTATACCCTTTCTTCAGTCTGATGTTTTCTCTCTCTCTCTCTGAAGAGATTATTCAGTGAATAAAGTTGAACAACAAACATATTTGGGTAAAATCAAAACCTACTCATGGACTGTGTTTTTGCACAATAAAAGGGGCAAAATCCATTGAATGGGATCTGCCCTTAGGCACTATGTTAATACACAAACAAATGATAATTGTAGAGTCCATTTGGTATGAATAGTGCACTCAGCTCTAGTTAAAAGCAGCACTTAGGAAATTCTTGGGATAGCCATTGTGTTGCATAGGGGTGGATACAAAGGGGTGAATATTTGTGTGCATATAAAGCGGACAGTGTCTGCATGTGTGCATGCGTGTGTCTTTAAGCTTAAGGTCTTTGAACTGTGATTTCCTGTAATTAACTTCTACTTACTGTTAACCGAAGATCAAATTTCATTTTCAAGAAGTATAAATCACTACAAGAGACAGGAAGATTAAATACTTCTGGTATTTAAGGAAAACCTATTCATAAAACCAAATATTTAGATCTCAGCCACTCAGGTGGAGCACTAAATCAATAAATGATACCTGGAGATAAGGCAAGATCTGGAAGGAATCCTACTTTATTGTCCAGGAGGTCAGCCTCTATTTATGGAGGCTAGGGAGAAAAGAAACTTACTGTTTTATTCATCTGCTCTAAAACCTGCATCCACAAGCCTCCTGGATTTGTCCATGTGCATCAAATGGCCTTTAAACAGCAGACCTAATCTAGCCTAGCTATGTATTGAAAACTGCAGGATTCTCCAGACTTTGCAAAGAGTGAAGCCTAGAGCTTCACTACAACACTTCCCGTGGCAGGAATATCTGCAGGAAACAACAGGCTAGAAAGAGACGCACACAGACATATATATATATATATACACACACACACACACACACACACCACTGTATGAACCCTTGTGCACCAGGCTCACTGTTACCTTTGTTCTGGTTACAGTGAGCAAAGACAACACAATCACTGCATGCCAATCAAAACTGCACCCAAGTCAACTGGATTCCAGGCATCCACCAGATCCAGAACACAACCAGAACTTTCTTATAATTTAAAGCCCTTTATGTCCTTGTTTGGGGTTAAACTGATGCCTCTGCGACAGATGACAGCCAGCTTAACTGCTTCACCAATGGATTCAAGCACTTAGATAATGAAGCACCCTCATTAAGCACAGAAGTAGCTGATTACTTTTCTCTTGCAGCATCACTTGTGAGCAAACAAAGTCTGAGATGTCTTGTCATACACTGGATCTCTTACACCAGATCTTTTCCTTCTGCTGATATGCCCCCTGAAGACGCAGCAGAAGTTATTATAGACACAAGGCTCCACAAGAGCATTTGAGAACTATCACTTGTCCTCAGCCCATCTTAAGGCCCTGAAGAGAGAGAAGCCAGTGAACACCAGGTCCGTGTCTGTCTGAATGCTTCTGGTGTCACTCCCTTTTATAGAGTAAGACCAGTTGTAATGATGGGGTGAAACTTGGGAAGAAGGGCTTCTGTCATGCCAAATTTCCAAGGGACTTCAATCATAATTACAATTACATCCAACACCTCTTGCAGGCTTTGTCATCTAGTTTGAAGATCCCCTGCTGGCAGACCTTAGCAGAGCCCCACTTTGGCAATACACTGCAGGAAATACAGAAGTCTACCACTACTGAGCAATGCTCTGTTAGAAGCTGAGGACCCAAGCTCCATGGATTTTCAAATAAGACTGGTGAACTGTAACTTTAAAAGGAGGTAATGCTCATTGTAAATTTTAAACTGAGGAATGCTGAATCAGCCCAGCCCCCAGAGGGATCTCATTAGTTTGTACTGCAGAATGTGGATGCATTCACTGATTTTTTTTTAATTTAATTTTATTTTTTAGTACTCTGTTACTTGGATAAAATTCAGCTTTGTGGATGTTTCCAGGCTTATGCATGTAATACATGCATTTTGTGCAGTGAGATGGTTTGCACTCTGATAAATATACTACTGTGAATCATTGCTCCTAAGAATCACTGCACTAACAACAGTATTAATGAAGTATGCTGAAAACAATTTTTTTTCAGGTTTGTGGGCTGGGCTTCAGTAGACTTACAGGATAGATATTTTATGTCCTGTAATTTTAGTAAATACAAGAACTATAGGATTTGCTCTTGATTCCTTCTCCACTTATTAACTTTCTTCAATAACATCTGGAATCCATCAGTGAAGACAGAAGCATATGAGGTGTTTTATGACCTGCAAGGGGTCACCTTAAGTTGCTCAGAGGCTGTGGGCACTGCATGGATAACTGTACCTCACATATGCATGGAGCCTAGGGTCTGGGGCTGCCATCTAACCTGCTGCCAAGAACTACAGCAGTTGCTGGTTGATTGTAGTGTTATTTGCCTACACATGTTCTTTAGCATGAGGAGAACTTACAAATTGAAAGCTGCAGGACAGTGGCATAAACAAAAATTGTTCATTAAATAGAGACCTGGACCTCATGAAATACTCAGTGAATATGCTCAGACCCTTTTATTTTTTTGTTGATCAAAAGCATGCTCTTGGGGGTACAGGAACTGCAAAACTGGATTGGGCCACTCTAACTTGCTGTCAGGGCCCTCAGGGCACTTAATTGCCCTGACCAGACTCACCTGCAGCCTGCACCAACACACCCTGCCTGTGGGCCCAGGAGTCCCATTTAAGCTCAGGCCTGGGCCTTCAGTACCTCCTTAAGCCATGTTGTAGGAGTAATGATGTCCAGCTCAGCTTTATCCATGTCTGGCAATGAACTCCATTGATCTTGGCTTTTGGACTGACTTCCTGGCTTGACCTTCAAGCTATCTCACTGCCATGGACCTGCCTGGTGATCACTGGGCTGTGTCTGACCCAGCTTATCCTCACTGGGCCTGATCCTGACCTGCAGATGGTCTTCCCTGCTTGACCTTGGACCTGCCTCATCACCACGAACTTGCCTGATGATCTGGCTTCTTGGTTGAACCTGGCTACCAGCTCTAGATCTGTCCTGGTTGTCTTGCTTGGGTACAGGGGGATGAGGCCTTGACTGGCACGGTTGATCTCCTGCTGCCTGTGTTCCTGCACCTGGCTCCCCATCCTTAGGGAGCAGCTAGCCCTCACTGCTCCCTGATACTTGCCATCCTCACTTCAAAAATAGCCAGCATGGCATATGGCAAAGGGAGGAGTAAGATCTTCCTAAAAGGCAGGGGTTTGATAGTCTCCCCCATGTTCAATTTTATCCTAATCTTTCAAAGCTAGAGATAATTTTAAACAGTGATTCATGAGTTTTAGTGTCTAGCCAAAAATATTTTTGTCATTTATTATGGTCACTTTGAGTGTTCTTGCTCTTCATGGAAGTTTCCCCTCCATTTTTTGGATCTTGCCAAGATATTTGTCTCAAGGAATATCTCTGTTCAGTACAACACTGTGATATAAGAAAGGCTAGTGGAATATTTATGGAATTGTCACAAGAGTGGCCATATGCTTTCCTTGGGTTGATGTAGTTATCTAGAACCTCATTATGTGAAGGAGTCTAATAAATTCACTGTCACATGTATTTCTTTGCATTTATCTACACTGAATGTAACATGCTATCGCTTAGAATAACTCAGACCTCTTTGGGGTGCTTTCCTGAACAGTAATGTAACCACTTCCTGTCATCTGCAGCTCACCACCTATCCTTCTTCCCAGAACATTCACTGTAAAGCAACAAAAGAGCTGGTGTTTCACACATGAATATGAAAGTTGAGTAGTCTACTGACTCTCTACATCTCCAGCCTAGGATTTCATTCAAGATACAGCACTGCATGTTGCCCTGTGACTATTTCAGTAGCCCTCAGTGCAAAGCCTTGTGTCAAAGTGTACATAAGAATATCATAACCATCAGTTCCTCACTGGCACAGTCAACAACTTTTTAGGGATCTGTGAGTCATGATTTCCTTTTGCAGGAACTATTGCTAGATGCTATCATGCCATGACTCATCTAAAACTTTGGGCCAAAATATTGTAATATTTGGCAAGAAAGGCTTTTCACAAAGACATGGAGCTATATTATTGATTCTTTCTGCTGGCAAAAACCCTGTTTTTTCTCCCATTAATTCCAATCAAAATGTTTGAAAATCATTTCTAAGTTTACAGTAAATTTCCAAAAGCTTAGGGTGAACTGAGCCAAAAGCAGCACATGTAAATTGCATTTGGTCTACTTACATTCGCTCGCCTTATTGGGAACTGAAACAGAGCAGTGAATTTTGTTTCTTGAGGCCTATAACAGAGCTGGGAACGCTTCTGCTGCTGACAAATGAAAGGTCTTTTGTTTATCTTCAGTGGCCCACAAGTTATCACATGCTGTAAAGTTAGACAGTTGGGGTAGGGCTGCACACCTTTGCAATGAAGCTGCAGGCTGCATCTACCCTTCACCACTTCACCACAGCCTTGAGTGCAAGATGTTAAAAAAACAACAACAAAAAAATCAGCAGGAAGTCCACAGCAGAGGGCACTTAACGTTAAGAGCTGCATGACGTGGATCCACGTACCTCATATATTTCTTGAATCAAATTGCTAGACTATACTGGAATACCAGTTCTTAAAATGAGATGGATCTAAAGATAGCTGAAGTAACGTGAAATTGCTGGGTCAGTGCAGCACAGTAATCACATCACAGGCTCAGAGCAAGCATTGCTGATAGAGGCCACTACGGCAAGTCACAGTTAGGTCATTCTGAAAAACATTTGACAACCAGGAATTACCAAATCTAGGGATGAATTAATGACCTGACCTTTTCTGCAAACATATGTTACGCTATGGTCTCTCAAAGGCAGCTCGATGTAGCATTTGATGTGCAAACTTTGCATCTTTACTGAAAAACCTCTTGTAGACTTACTTTTTAAATCACTTCCAGAAGTTCTCAGCACAAGAGGCCCTGCTAACTTCAAGTAATTTCAAACAAAACTTGTGGAAATTTGTATGTAGGGAGATTAAAGGGCTGAATGGAATAAACAAATTGTTTATTGCGAAATACTTTGCCCATCTCTTGTTTGAAGTGACTGAATGAATAGGCATTGACTGATTGGCAGCTTACGTTAGAATCAACAGTTCAGTTAACAGTACAAGTTTTGTTTTTTAATTAAGGTGACACTTTATTTTTGGCCACATGCATGTTATCGTTCTGAGCTCTCAGAAGCTAAAGATTAAGAAAGTAAGACTATGTGGGAGTGATTTCAATCCAGTATGTTACAGGGGTAAGAGAGGCAACTGGTAATCATTAGGAAATTAAAACACTCATTCCCAGTGAATGTCACATACACTAATTATGTACAATTTCTTTCCTCAAAGTACATCTGCTAATTTAATCTCTTACTATGTGCTGTAAGCCAATTAGAAAAAAATTAACTGTGAAACAAATGATGGAAAATATTAATAAAATGAAGTAAGCATTAATAAAAAGCTAAAACCAAATACTTGTTCTAAGAAACACTGCTGTTGTGTAATGGATCTCAAGGAAAATGAGAATGACCTGTGCCCTTCTCTTCAACCAGTATGCACTGGAAAGACTGTACTGAAGTCAATGAGACAGATTTCCTGCTGGTCCTACCTCCCTGCTGCAGCTGGTAAATCAGCATAGCTCTCCCAAAGCCAAGGGGCATTATCTTTCCACAGCCAGTGTAAACAGGCCTCTTTTCATTGCAGCTGATTTACATCAGCTGTCTTTTGACTAGCTCACAACTCATGTTTTCAACAGCTGCACTATCTCCCTTCACCAGTGTCACAGAACTGCCAGGCTTTGCTCAGAAAAAAGATGTTCTTCATGGGCTATTGCTGATCCTGTGCAGCTCGTGTGACTGCGATTTTAAAGGGAAGTTTATACTCTCAGTTGCATCTGTTGTTCCTCCCTTTGATTCTACCAATGCTATGTGGTTATGCAGCTAAGGGCAGCATCTGCACACATTATTGTGCCTTCTGGCATGCATCCACCATACCATCATTGGTGACAGTCACCTCCAACTCTTTGTTACCTCTTTTCTGCCAAAAGTTGCCGTCTGGTGAGATGTGCCAGAAGAGCTGCTTGCATGATCACTCCCTAACCTACTTAAGTTAAAATAAAAAGGATTATAACCTCTCTCTCATTTAAACTCGATAGATTCACCAAACTCAGCTGAGCTGATGAGAATTATGGAGCAAGGAGGTCCCCAGTAGTGATGGCCATGTAGGGAGCAAGTTGGCGAGCCAGACTAGAATATCTTGTCCTAGCACTGCTATCTGCCTGAGGTCAGCCTTTGCAGAGGCAACACTCTGTCTTGCCACCTGCCCAGCCCCTGCAGTCTATGCCTGATCCGCCTCCTTGTTCAAGACCGTACCCATGACCATACAGCCTAGAATCTCAGCACTTCTTTGCTGTTGGTTTGAACTTAGACAGTAGACTATGAATGAAGACCTTGGGGCCACAAACACACATACATTTCTCTGAGCCTGCTCCAAAGACAAGAACCTCCAGCAGCACAGCAGGAAGGGGAATCTTCTCCGTGTAGGCTGGAAGTACTTTATGAACAGGGACAGACAGAAATCTGGACAGCTGCACGCAGCCTAGCCCTCCAGGGACTAATGCAGCACAAGATGGGCCCCCTTCCATCACTTGGTTTCCTATGCCCCAAGCCTCTCATCACAAGTTTTAGAGCAGGCTAGGGAGGGTAAGCCAAGAGGAAGAACAGGGCTGTAAGAAGCTAGTTAAGGGTCAGCAGGAGGCAAGGACTAAGTATATGAAGGCTTTGAGCTGAGGGGCCTGGAGAACTGGTTTCTATTCCTAGCTCCGCTGTGTCCTTGCTCTGACCTGCACCACAACTCCCTCCATGCTCATTGCATTTTCCTCTCCTGCTACCACTTAATTTTGCAACTGCTTGAGGCCAAGGCTGGCCTTTCTTGATGTGTTCGAGCTCGATCATGGCTCCTAAGCGCCACTATCATGCACACAGTTAGTGATTGCTTTTGCAACATACGTACTAACAGTTCAAATGGCACTTGTTAATTGCTCCTTGAGGATCACCGGCACAAGAGAAATAGAGACTTTTAAAATGGGCACATAATTTATTAATTAGAGGAAGGAGTGTTCACTCAGCCTGAACATATTGATCAGTATATCCAACTAGTATAAACAGAAAAAGGTGTTTACTTACTCTTACCATAGATAAGAAAAATGTGGACTGAGTTTTTCAGGGTGGTGTAGCTGTGTCCTAATGAGCCCAGCACTTGTAGTGTGTGGTGTGAGAGTGTTTTTCTACCTCAGCTCAGTCTCTTTTTGCAGGAAAACCAAACAAAACCCCAAACAAAAACTTTCCTCCTCTCTTTCCCTTAGTTTCCTTGTCATTTGCTCCGAAGCAGTTTGGCTTTTAATTGCTTTGATCAGGACACAGGATTCAAACACCTTGGATGTTAAAAGCCAACTAATAATCTATTGAAAACGCCCACTCCCATCTGGCAAGTAAAATGCCTGCCAGAGCTCCATGCTGTTTGCAGAACACTGAATATGTGCAAGCAATTCCTTTACTAAAAGGCAGGCTCCAGGGACTGAACAGCGCGGGGCGGGGGTGGAGGAGGCTGCATTCACTCTGGCAATAAATGAAATATGAGCTGAACAGCCTTAAACTTTGGGGAAAACAAAGCAATAGTTTATATTTGCTGAACACCTTTCATGTGGAGTGATTAGTGTAGCCAGATTACCACAAGCTAATCCGGCATGCTGGTCACTGGAGCGTGGGAATGGTTTTAGCAGCTGGGAAAAGAGATACAGGAGCCAAACTTTCCCAATCTTAAAATATTACTAGCAGTGAGGAGATGGGAGAGATCCATGTTTATTGCTTACCTTGCTTATCCTTTCTCCTCTTCAGCCTGTTACTCTGTGCTCCCATCATATGCCAGTTACCCATTATTTCTAGCCTGACCCCAGTATCTTTCATCCAGTTTCTTGCAACTTATTTTTCTATTCAGATGTCCTTACACATGGTGAGTTGATTCCTATAGAATTGAGGTACTGTGTATAAGCCCCATTCAGCTTCCCTATTAAGGAAACGTCTACACTGCCACCAAGAGATGTGACCACAGTACATGTAGGAATCCCTTCCCAACCCCGAGTTACTTTTAATCAAGTCAAGATGTGACCTTCAGCTTGCAGAGCAAAGTGCTTTAGCAACTCACTTTGTAGGTAGAATCCTCATGGATGTGCTTTGTGCATCGTCTTGACTGATGTAACACCCAAATTTCCAGCCATATTTACTAGGATGAATGAGAGTTGTATGCTGCAAGCCCTTCTCAGAGGAGCAGCCAGGCATGGTCTACTAACTAAAACTATCCCCATCATGTCACAGCGATGAGACTGCCAGACCTCAAGGAAGAAACTGAGTGATTTGCTTTGGAGAGAGAGACATGTCTAGCAAATTTTGCTTTGAAGAAGTCTGCAACCCAGTAATATGACAGAAATTAAGGCCTGAGACCCACAGGAATGAGTAGTGGTGGCAGCTGGAGTATGCTGAGGTAATCATTAAAACCACAATAAAATCATGAATATGACTTCGAAAAATTAGTTGGTTTTTTTTTAAGAGAGAATAAGTGGGTTCTTTTCTTTGCCTCCTGCTACTTGAACATGTAATGAGTCACATTTTCAAATGTTGCTATCTACAATCAAGAGGGCTAGAAATGACTTGAAAATAACAAAACCAGTCTGACAAAAGAGAAGTTAAAATCCTCTTGACTACAGGAACCCAGACTTTAAAGCTCCCTGAATCTCATGAGATAGAAATGCAAGATTTGCCAGGTGTATGAGTATTTTAATAGCAATTTGGGGGGGAGGGGAGCACAAATTTTAATTTATATCCGTAAATACACACAGGCACATATATATAAAAAATAAAAATGTATATACACACACTTAATTGCGTCATGCATATTTTTAATGGTCAACTTCTTTAAAATTCCTCCTGTTGGATTCCTTTCTGTAGACAATACCAGGTGTTTTAGTCTTGTCTAAAGGGAGATTTTTCAAAAGATATGGAGCCTCTGGCCCTGGAGACCTATAAGAAGCAGGTAGATAAGGAGCTGTCAAGAGTGAGGCAGGTATCACTGGAGACGTCCTTTCCAGCCTTGCCCAGGCCCGCTCCTCCGGGACATGCTGCTTAACAGAGGTGTTGCTGGTTGAGCTTTCCTTGCCTGCAGTTAGAAAGGTCTCTGAAAGCACCAAAATCACATCTAAGGGACCCAGCCTGTGTTTTCAGAAGCAAATTGGTATTTTAGACTCCCCGAAGAGCATGAAGTCAAAGGACTTGGGTTTTCAGAGAGTGCTGCGTGCTCTGGAAATGCCTTCTTTGAAGGGGCCTCATTTTGTGCATCCTCAAAACTACCACTTTCTTTCAGAAAAAAAAATATGTCTTTGCCAGAGTCCTTGCTGTCCATCTCAGGATAATGGACCTCTGCTCAAAGCTGAGACAGGGGGACGTGGAGCCTGGGTTTCCTCATGCTGGCCAGGTGCCTTTCTCTGGGGAGATCCCTCACGTTTGCCCTCTGTCTTTCATTTATTTCCCCTCTCAGGACATCACAACACACTCCTGCCTGCATGTCAAGCGGTGCCACATCAGCGTGGCCAGTCATCAGGATTGGGGTTTTCAAAGTGCAGGGTCTCCACCAGCTTCCTCCCGTCCCAGGTCTCAGCTGCCCACAGCCTTGGCCACGTTCAGGCCACAAGGCCCCTGGGCCTGTCAGTGATCAGCCTGTCAGGTCAGCCAGGCACGAAGAGCTGCTCTTCTGGGGCTGAAGCAGCCCAGAAAGGTTTTTTAGAGGAAAGGAGCGTACGTGTCTCTTACGCCAAACAGCAGAAGCAGCAATCGAGTGTCACACCACCTTTTCCAATGAGCATGGGTGGCTGCTCCCCTGTCTCCTAAAGGATAAATCCTCCTTTGGTCTTAGCTAAAGACCACGTAGGTTATTGCTACCCAAGAGACCACAGAGCCTTTGCCTGGGGACCCTTGAGCACTGACAATCTAAATTAGTGACATTTAACAGAAAGCAGGGGAAAAAAAGAAAAGGAGAATTAAGTTTCAGATGCCTTATCTAAAGTGTTAAAAGATCCTCCCTTTCTCATAGCTAGAGCTCAAAAGGTTGGACAGCTCGAGTTTGAGAGGATAAATGAGTCTAAACCTGAGGTGAGACTAGCAGAGCGCCACAGGACACACTGGTTTGTATCACAGTGGCAGAAGTGTTTAGTTTCCTGACAGACAGCGTGCGATGACTTCTGACCTCCTTGCTTGAGCCATTGGATGGGGACTTTCATGCAAAGGTCAAGCAAAGCACTTGAAATGCCTTTGGCCTGGTTTTGGCAGAGGACCGGAGAGAGAAAGGAGCTGGCAGGGCCCTGTAACATCCGTCTCTCCAGAGGAATGGAAGGACTGGTGGTGGTGATAATGAGTGGACAGCTGATGTGGAGGGGGAGGAGGAGATGTCACATTGCACATAGCGCTGTGACATGAGTCTGGGCTGCCTGTGGCTGTGGGAGGAAGGGAGGGGAGACAGCATCTTGTCAGCACCTCCGACAACCAAAGATCCTGGCGGGGGCTGGCTTGGCACTCGAGCAAAAGCAGGAAGAAGAGCAGAATAAACTTGAAAGGATGAAAGAAAGCAATGCTATCAAAAGCCCCCTTGCTGGGACCTCAAATCACAAAACCTGGCAGAAAGCAGCTAATTCCATGGCAAGGCAAGTGCTGAGCTCCTCAGGAGAGCTGTGTTAAGTCTGCAGATGCATCACATATGTAGTTAAGGAAATTCACTGTTGTTGAGTGCCCTGGGTTTTTTGGTCCAACAAAAATTTAGTGTTCCAAAGGGGCACCTTTATTGCCCCGATTTCCACTAGTGCTATTCCAAAAGGCCATGCCATCTAGTGCCTAAGCTGTGTATTGCTAGCTGAGTTCTGCAAAGTCTCACTAGGGCTGAAATAACTGCTACCTCACTGGCACCATCTTAACGTACATATAAACTCCCTAAACATCACAAAACTGTCAGTGCAATCTTCACTTGGTGTTCCAGTTATTCAGTTTATAATCATGACATCTTTCATGTGCATATGCACACACTACCACACCCACGTGCACCAGCCCCATGTCCCTAAGTACCCAAGATGCCCAAAACTGGCATCTTTGACACACAAATCCCAAGGTAAGCATGGCTTACATCCACCTTTTCCCAGTTCTGCCCCCAGAACAAGTCCAGAGGAACTGGCTTTTTGCCCCACCAGACCTGCCATAGGAAGCACTATCATACTGATGCCCTAAGATGAGCAAATCATCATCACTGCAGCTGCCAGGGAGGGCTTTGCATTTGCTGTTCTTAACAAGAGAAACAATTTATTCCAACAATGAATTCTTAAGGGAGAACATTAGTTACTGAAAGGTCAGATAGCACAAAAAAAGAGATCGTCTGATCTCTCTCCTAGATCTCTTTTCTTTCTCCCTACCTTCATATATTTTGATGTGAATGGAATAAAGTTGCATACAAAATGTCCCATGATGAGCCCATCCATTCAGTCTAGCAAAAAGGTAGGTAACTCATTCATCTGCAACACCAGAAAGGTGGCAGATCACTCCTCATTCAGTGTGCAATTGTTCTGAGCTGAGAAAATGCCTCTCATTAGCTTGTGTTCTTTCAAGAGGGAGAGCCTGATGCTATTTCACTAGCTTACTGTGTTTCTCATGATCCAGTTGGGTCATACCTTATATTAGCACACTTAAACAAACAAACCTCTTGATTTTTAGCTATTTGTCTCATTACTGCAATGTCTAGGATTTTTGTTGTCTTCAAATCTTTCTTCCCAGAAAAAGAGGCAGAAGTTATTTTTTTTAAGTGACAAAAAGACAAAGACTCCTAATCCCAGAAGAGCTAGGGATTTAAGAAAGGTATTAAAATATCGTAAGAACCACAATAAGAGTCAGTGAGGTTTCAACAACCTTAATGGATGTATTGCTAGTGTCATGTATGGGTCAAGGTAAGAAAAAGGTGTTGGAATCTGGGTCATTTCTTTCATCTTAAACTGAGTTTATAACAGAAAAGGCATTGCAGTTACTATTTTTGGTTCTGCCTAAAAACATTCTGCTGTAGTTTCTGAAATAAATGATGAGCACCACAGAAATCCAAACATGCCTCTTTATAGTTAGTCATCTGGGCAGAAAGCCAAATAATGCAAAACTGCCAACCCCAGCTCTTCAAAAATCATGAGTCAAGCCCCCCCCAAATCCTGAGGTTGACGGAAGAACTGTGAGTTTTTAGAAAACAAGCTTCTTTGCTTTCTGTCTTGTAAGCTATAGAAGAGGGAGAGAGTAGAGGAAGGCACTACAATTTCAGAGTCTCTCTGCAGTCTTGATTAGGAAATTATCTTGTTTAAAAGGACAGGTGAAAGTCTCATACAATTATACGGCTCAGGGAGCTGGGGATTTAGTAGGAGCCCTAGCTAGTTAGGGGAAATAAATGACAGGGTGTTTTTAAAGCAGCTAAAGACTAAGGATAAAGCTTACCAGACTCTCTTTTGACCTACAGAACAAAATGATGTACTTAGAAAGAAGCTGAAGTAACACTGTCACTTGCTTTATAACAGGAGCCACTTAAATTTTCTCACTCTTTATAGTCTTTGTCCCCCCTTTTCTAGTTGTGCATCAGTTCTCCATCCCTAAGCAGCTCTACTCTTGGCAGAGCACTTGGCTGGAGAAACACCAAGTTGGCCATCAGCTGAGCAGAGGTTAGAGTGCCTAAACATGGAGCTCTATGAAAGGGACCAAAAGCTTGTCCTTGGGTCTGCTGCTTCCTTTGCTCTCTGCAGGATCCAGCATGGCAGAACTGTATCACTGCCTCCTCTTTGTGGAGGCCCTCCTCCTCTTTGTCATGCCCTTGTCAGCATGACCCCACCTCAGAAGTACCCTTGGCAAACACATGAGAAGTCTTACTCCAGGTGCAGGAGTCACCTGGCCCAAGCAGGTGCTGCAGGCTGGGCCAGAAATCATGGCAGGAGCAGCAGTAGGATAAAAAAGGGACAAGACTCAGATCCAAAAGGCCTGGGCTAAACTGCAGGAAGTGCGTAAATACCATACTGTCTAAACCAGAGGTACATAAACCTTGAAATACCTTGCAGGGCTGGTTGCATATGTGTATTGCTTCTGGGCCTGCACATCTCTACCCTTGTCTCTGGCATGGTGTCCCTCTCACCTGCATGACATGGATGTGACACACTTCCCTTCTCATCCACTGTTGTCATGACACACCATGTTTTTCCCACACATCTCCCAGCTTTGGACTGGTTCCCAGCAATTGGCTTCTTTACACTTCTCAAAGCAACTGTAAAGATACCTTATAGGGGCTAGGCCACTTCTTCATGTTCATTCATCTCCCAGTCCTTTTGCCTGCTCCTGGGGACCACACTTAGTGCATGTGCACACATCTCTCACTCCAAGATAGCTGTCACTTGGTAAGATGAGCCTTACTCCAAGACGGGCTCAGCTGAGAAACCTGTTGATTTGAAGCCAATGTCTTGCTGGAAACATGAAGGTTATGAAGTTTGGCTTTTAAAAAAAGTTGTAAATATAGTTATTTCCCCATCCCTCCCTTCAACAACAGACAGATTCTCCCCTGTTCCACAGGCTGTAGGATCTCATGCCCCACTGATGGTCAGCCTGGCTTTACACACCAGGTGCTGGCTCTCAGCAAAGGCTCCTGAAACTCAGCAGTTGTCTGTGCTCCTTCTGCTGATGCACCAGTTGCACTTGTTCAGGCACATGGGTCTGTAAAATGTCTGCAAAACAGCAATGAAGCAGCGACAGCCATCATCATTGAATCAACTTTTTGACTGGAGAGCTCAAGAAGAGACGCTGGGGAAAGCCCGAAGGGAAAACTGGGATTTGGGGTTTTCTAGCATAGGTAGGGAGAGAGCAGATTATCCCAGTCCTGTCTTTGATTTGGGAGAAAATCAGGATTTACAGTTGCTGGATCAATTTTTGCAAGTTTAAGGAGGACGTGATCTAGGAATACACTTGACAAAAGAGCAGAATTTCTTTTTACGCTGATGTGCAAGGCTCTAATTGCTACTGACCCAATAATTTTACTTATACATCCCTCCCTGTCACTGTTGCACAGCCACAGACTTGAGAGCAATCACTGGCTGGAGCAAAGCTGAGCTTAGATAGACACAGACACATAAAATGCCATCAGCTGAGGATTAGAGCCATATGAGTAGAATCTGTACATCACCTTGGTTTCAAACCTGCTCCAGCCTCAACAGCCCACACCCCATTAGTAGCCACCACTCAGTTACTGCATTGCTAGCAAAGACAAAGCTGGTGAGGGCAGGAGATGATAATTCTGATTCATGATAAGTGTTCCTCACACTTATTTTCATGGGCTGGATTTCATAGCCAAATGCAGGGCCTGCTTTGACTCTGATCATCTCCCTCTGCAGAACATCTGTCCCAGAAGTGGCATTGTTTCCAGCAACAGTAGTTGATCAACACTCAGCCATCCTGAGCTTCTGGCAAATGGGTATTCCTCCTCACTGAAAAAGAAAGAACAATCAAAATATTTCCCAACCAAATCCATAAAGAAAGCTGGATAACAGTGGCCAGACTGCTGCTCATCCAACTGCCTGTCTCACCAAGCAGCAGCCTCCTTCCTCAGCCTGTATCTGCCTCTGGTTTCTAATCTTGGCCTGTAAGCTCTTATTCTGTTTGTACAATACCAAGCATAGCAAGTCTCCTTCTCTTGTGCCTAGGGCTCTTCTGTGCTCCTGCATAATAAAGTATGGAGCTAACAGACCAGTGAACACACTTTGTGAGTTGCAGCCAGATAGCAAGGGACCCCAGGAGTGGTTCCTGCAAGGACAGGTAATGGACACAAGGCAGTAGAGAGATGAATTACACGGCTTTCATAGCACAGGTCAAGCCTGTCCGCTTTACCCTTTCTTATCCATAAGCCCATTTCACAACCAGGCAGGTATGGAATTCTGTTCACACTTCACATGTCATGGACTGCTTCTGTTTCACCTCAGCTTTCTGGTGCTGGAGAGCTTGCCAAGAAAGTGCTTTGGTGTAACAACACAGACAGAAATTCATCAGGGCTCAGGGGGCACAGACTGCACAAAGGCCTGACTGAAGTTTACCTGGGCTCTGATGCTAACACTGTTGTCAGCCACCTCTTTTCACTTTTTTAGTAGATTGTATGAGAGTAGCTTTTTTTGCAGGCAAACGAGAAATGTCCCTGTCTGAGTTAATGAAATTCAGGTAGAGGTTTTTGCAGAGACCAGGCAGTGCAGTGATGTGGAGGCAAAACTCCAGAAAAGAGCACAGCTGCAACAACAAGGGCCATGTTTTCATAAGACTTTGGTGTAAGACCTGGGGGCCAGATTTGTTGGAAAATCTTGCCCAAGTTCTGGGCTCCAAGACTTGGGAAAATCTGATTATAGGCCCTTTGGAAGGGCTGGCTTTTAGTGTGCTTGCCTTAGGAAATATGAGTCCCACATATAGAGCATTGGGAAATCTCAGAAGCTGAGACCCAAGACTAAGGAATCACAGACGATAAGTGGAGGAAATCTATGGGGAAGCTTGTGTGAGGAAGACATGCGCTTTCAGAAAGAGTCGGAGCAAGCCTGAATACAAAGTGACACCTTTCCTAAACAGCTGCTGACATGCCTGACCTGGGGTGACAAGTACTGATTGACATGCCGTCCTTATCTTCATGCTCTGCTTTCATGTGGCCTGTGCAAACGCTGAGAGAAGTAATGGATCTCAGAACCAGTGGCCCAAGCCCAAGGGCCAAAATCTTGGTAATGCCCTCAGTTCAGGAGCCATGCATATTCAAGGCTGCTGGAGGAAAGATGACTGAGGGGGTAAAGGCCCAGTTTCCAGAAGAAAGCCAGGTCCGTGAAGACCAGGTCAGCTTCATCCCCCTACAAGGCAAGCAAGGGGATTTTCTGTGATACCATCACTCTGAAGCACAGAGTCAGGATTTACACTTGAATGACAGCAAAAATTACAGTGTCTCCTTGGCTTTTCTTTCCTCCACAACATCTGATCTACACTGGCTCCCAAGCTGTAGTGGGAGAATTAAGAAGCTGTTACCAGTGCAACTGCTAGTGTAAAAAAAACACTGATGTCCATAGGCTTAGCATGCAGAAGTCCCCAACTTTATATAAATTCTCCTTGCAACTCATGGCATAATGTTTCCTATAACTAGTATTATTCAGGTAGCATAGATTATAAACTTTAATGAAATGGAAGGGTGTCCTGTGCTATCTGTGCTTGAGCTTTTGGTCTTGATCATTCATGACATGGTGCTGGGAGGCAGTCACCTCCATTAATAGACTTGTATGGGCTAGTTAAGCAACTTGCAAGCGGCTGGTGAAACTGTCTGTTCACTCTTACATTTCATGAAGAAGCAGCTCCTGCAGCCAAAAATTCCAGTGGCTGCCTTAGTCCTAACCTGTCCTCTCCTTTCATAGTTAGATTATTGCATCATAAAAACATGAAAAATGTCCTTGGCATTCCTAGTGTGGAAAAGACATGGTCACTCTTCCACGCTGGAAATCTAGATTCATTTTACCCTCCAAGATTTCCCTGAATGGAGTGAACATTTGAAACCAGTCCCAGACTGTTAGTAAAACTGCCCTAATAATTCCCACCTACTCTTTTGTCTTGACACTTCAAATAAGAGTAAATCCCAAATTTATGTCTTTGTATCTGCAGGAAGGAGAAGCGGCTGGACAAGTCTGCATGGCGCTTTCATAAGGAAATCATGAGTTATAAGCATCAACTTTCCCATGATATTGGAATATTTAGGAGGGGAAAAGGGTTAGTTTCTTTTTTCCTTTTTTTCTTCCATGTTTTGGTGAGCAGTTCCTGCCTGACTGCACTCAGAGAGCCCCTGTGAACTCTAGGGGAGGGAGTATTTCTAAGTAGCACAGGAAAGAAACAGAGCAGAGCATATAGACAGTGAAACTGGAGAAGCAGCTGTTGTGCCAGTGAATGGGAGACACAAGAAAGAGGAGGAGAGGATGCTGACAGGCCTTCCTCTCCGTGCCTAATGACAAGGGAAGAGCTGCAGCAGCTGTTCATGAGAAATACCACCACTTTCCATGGCCTCTCATTTAGGGTATCCCAGCCAGCAAAGAATCAGTTTCCAGAAAGCTCTGGAGAGGGGTAGTCAGTGACAAAACCAGTGGGTGTCCACCCACCCCTGTTCTGCATCCTCAGCATGATCTGTTCTACCTGCCCAGATGCATCTGACTAGGGCAGGCAGGAAGGCAAGGCTGAGTCTCATGAGCCAGCTCCACTCTGACCAATACTCTAACATTTGGAGTTTAGCTGAATTGCAAAACACCACAGTTACTTCATTTTGCACATCTGCAAGTTGTTATTTACAGAAGGGCAGCTGAGTTGCCCATAGTGGTTTTAATAATACATTTGGTTCCTTTAATAGTTTTGGTTTTGTTATTTCGTTGGTTTGGTTTTCCAAGACACTGCTATCTGCAGGCTTAGGAAAGAAGGCAGAGGCAGGAAATAGTATCCAATTTTATAAGAAAGTATCACATTCTTTTATCACACAAAGCAAGAATCTAAGAATGTATCTTTCACTTCGAAAGAATACATCTTGGAAGAAGGAAAACGAGCCATACAGTGGCTGGTATGGTCAGAAGATTAACGCACCATAGCCTACAATGAGTGTGAACGAAGCTTCATAGGCCTCATTTTTATATGGGCAGTTGGCTTAGAGGATTTTCTTTATTAATGGTTACAAAGCCAAAAGTAGGATATTATGACTAGATTCAATCCTTAACTCACTCAGCTATAAGAGAGATGAATTCAGTCTATTCCTTGACCTCAGGGACAAAAATATCCTAGTATGATTTTTTTTAAGCCTTTCACTATAGTGTTTTTCATCCTCAGTACAGCTGCTTCAGTAGGGAATCCAGCAGTGAGAAAGGTTTGATGTCAGGAACAAGAAGACTTAGATATGAAAGTTAATATATATAATGATCATGCAATAATAACATGCACTTAATATCTCTAAATACTGCTTTGACTTACAGCCATCACAAATGAAGCTGGACAAACAGAATTAGGAAGATGCTTCCCAGAACAGAAACAGAGCAGCCTATGGCTAGAGGATAATACACGTTCTCCCATGCCCTGGCCCA
This sequence comes from Dromaius novaehollandiae, assembly GCF_036370855.1. Classification (NCBI taxonomy): domain Eukaryota; kingdom Metazoa; phylum Chordata; class Aves; order Casuariiformes; family Dromaiidae; genus Dromaius; species Dromaius novaehollandiae. The sequence continues at coordinate 114,717,273 of NC_088100.1, read as the reverse complement.
GGATAATCCACATTGCATTCACTGCTGCCTGTAGGACATTCGGATACCAGCATGGGTTTTGTTGTGGTAACCTTCTGAGCAAATATGCACTGCCTCTAACCACTAACCACTCTGCTAATGAGCAAAGACTCCACTAATGGGTTAAGTCTGAGCTAGTGTGTGCCCAAAAGTTGGCAGATACTGCTCTACCCACCCAGCTTAAATACCGTAGTGATGGAGCTTCTGGTTTATTGACAGCGTGAGAAATTCTGCAAACCACAATAGCAACTGTCTCAGAAGAGCCCTGAGAAAACAGTAGATCTTAATCAAAACCACACAGTAGACCTCTGGATCTTCACCAGAATGCCAGTTCCCAAAAAGTTACACTGCCACTTTAACAGGGCTGGATTTCTTATTTGCTTCTATTCCAGATAGGAATGATCTGGGCTCTGGAGAGCAAAGGGCAATATTAGTTTTGTGAAGGTAGCAATTCTCTGTGGCTAGAGAATTTGGAGAGTGGTGGGGGTTCCGCATGTGTTGCCATCAGCATTCAAAACAAGTGTGATGACTTTGATCTGATTCTTCATGGCCAAAATGGAGCATGTCATCACAAAACTGGGAAAGAGGGGGATTATTGTGGCAAGTATGAAGCTGCTGGCTGGACAAGAGGACAGAGCCAGAGACCGGCTTTCAGCTGGAATTTCAGGCTCTGCCTCTGCTTTGTGGAGTTTCCTTGAGCATGAAGAATCAGAAATTATTATGGTCTGACATTACACTCTGTATGGACTCAGTGCTTTAAAATTGTAGGTTTCTGCTTGTATCTCAAAACAATAGACTGCTTACACCCTGTGAAACACTGAGCCTCTTTGTTTCTTGATCAGTCATCATCAACAGCAGTGGTAACAGGAAACAGCTTTGAACTCTTCTTAAAAAACAGTTACAGATACTTTTGAAATATGTATTTACCTTAGAAACACATTGTTTTAAACATGAGTATGAACATTTTCAATTTATATAGTGCAAAGAGACAGACTTAAAATCTGCACTATGCCCAGAGTTAATAATGAAGTTGCAGGTTCATCCGTTGTTCCCAGGTATTGCAAAGATCTTTAGTCAGCAGACACGCTTGCAGGTTATACACAATGCTTAGTTAAAAGTGAAATTTCAGCTCCAGCTTGGTGCGGCTGGGTGGAGCACATCTCTACATTGCAGTGAAGCAAATAACTTACTATCATGTTGGAACAAATATTTATATTTTTCTTCTCATTGCATTTCAGCCCTGAAAGGGTCACAAAGTTTTCAAGTGCATGGCTAATCCAAAATCCTCCAGCAAGTGCCTCATGGGGCTTGGCTTTAACTCATCACTGCAGTTCTACTGTGGTTTTTTTTTTTTTAGTGGCGTTGAAAGGTTGCAAAGAGCTAGCTGACCTCAGGAATTTACTGTCTTAAATGCTTCATATTTTTTGCCATAGGTTTTATAGTCTGAGGACCTGCAAAACATAAATAGATAGTTCCCCTTCTAGGTATGGGATGTTGAGACAAAGAGATTTCAAGAAACTCTCCCTAATGTCACTGTGATCATATGGTTGTCAAAACCAGGAACCAGATTATGTTATTTGAATCCTCCTGTAGTATTTTAACTGCACTGAGAGATGCCCCAAGTGAACAATCATGTACTTTCAACCTCAAGTAACTTGAAATAAAAACAATGCAAGAAACAAAGACTTTCTTTTGTGGTAGAATACAAAAGTAATGGTGGATTGCCCTTCAGATGTCTGAGCAGTGGGAGGGTGGAGAAGTGATAAAAAGAGGTATCTATTGAGATATAGGGCTGCCAGCTGATAGAGATGCATTTTTCAGCATTAGGATTTTTAGATACACTGGAATTATTATAGCATGCATTTTCACAACATTTTATTGTATCTTCTCCAGAGACTCATCCTATACAGAGGTGGCCAACTGACATCTTCAGACCTGATTAAAACATCTTTGAGTGCCTCCTGGAGCCAGGACTTTGTATCCCACACAAAACAAGGTACCACTGGTTTTCATATCTTGCCTTTTATGAAGCAGGGCTCTCACTGTGTTGGAAATGAGGTGGAGCAGGGTTCAGAGAGAACGCACCCATGAGCAGGAGTACTATGTTATTACTTAGGGAAGTAAGGACACTGGCCCCAAATCACATACAGATAATGGAGACAGTGCTTTCTTTTTCCTAATGTAAAAAGTAGAGTTACCCCCTCAAGAAACTAAAGCAAAGCTGTGATGTACTGCCAACATGTTTTTGGCATTAAAATGGGTAATCCAATTTGAGGGGGGGATAAAGAAACAACAAAAAAAGAAAGGTTGCCTGAATGCAATGTCATGTGGCATACTTGAAAGAGGAACCCTGGGAAATGTTTCAGTGCAATGACAAATTAAGTTTAACTTCTTGTTCTGGAAATGATTGGTCTCTGCATGTACAAGAGAGTTACATGTAAAAATAAGTCTTTAATTCATACATTTATGCAGATATTTCAGAAGTAAAATATAGTGTGCAGGCAGCATGTCCAAACTGAAGGACAACCAAGGGCTTTGCTAATCATGTTAGTCTCAGAAACATCTTGCCTGAACACAGCTCCAGCCATCAAATGCTACTAATTATTTTTTTCCTGTAGATTTAAGACAGCTAAAGATGGAAGGATATTTTAATTACCACTGAAGTTATCTGAGGGAAATGAATGACTTTTAATGATTACAGAAATCACTCACTTCCAAGCATGTGGGCCCACTCTATCTTACCTGCCCAGCTGGCATATTCACACTCATTTGTCACTGGGACAACTTATGTCCTAATCTCAAGAGTTTAGACCATGTTTTCTATGCTAAGGAAAAGCTACTGCATACTGCAGCTGGTTAGCAACACAATTAACCATGCCGGCACAGTGTTTTTGCCCTTTAAAAAATAAAATCCTCCCTGTGCCTTTTTTCCATTCAAAATACATCAGTAACTAAGGAAACAGCAATTCTGTGGCTCAGTACATTGTGATGTCCAGAAGTAAAATTGAAACGAGCCATGAATACATACTTTGCAGCTTGGAGAAAGCCCAGTTTTTCCTGGCCAAGGCTCATGGGTCACAGCTGATCTGTTCAGGAAAGCCCTACTGCTGCCTGTCGTTAGGAGCTGCCACTCAGCAATGCCAACATGGGGTACCACCAGGATGGTGATAAATTGTTCTCTTGGTTGGAGCCCTCAAGTGACATTCCATATTGCAGCTCATTGGGAAGGTGCCTGGGTGCTACACTTCTGCAAGGCGTATGCATTGCTACCCTCTGTGTCCAGAGACGGACGGGAAACTCTTTGAGGGGCCCAGAGTTGGCATTTAGGCTTTGCTGAAGTTTGTGCTGTTTGAAGGATGTTCTTAAAACACAGAGACACTGCAAAACACTTGGTCATTTTTGAGTGCTCTTGCCACATTGCTTCTTGCGGAAAATGGGGGGCAGGCCAGGGTGCAGCCTTTACTGCACCCATAGAAACCAACACTTCTTCCAGCAGTATTATGAAAGGGCTCTCCTTCTTCTAATACCCCTTTTCCCATCCGGTGCTGCAGGTTGTAAAGGGAAGGAATGCTTCCTTTTCCTTTCTTTCACCCAGGGTAGCCATGAAGGTCTTATCCACCTCCAGAATCTGTTACCACCCCCTACATACACAGGAGGTCTATGTAACAAGCAGCAAGGCCGCACTAGAGACTGACTGCCTCCCATCCCTTGCTGCCCATTCTGACAAACATGATGGTCAACAGAGAAAAGTACTCAGCCTTGTGGCTCTTGGCTCTCCACGGACTGGCTGATTTCTACTGCCTTTTGTTCCCACTCATGTTTTTTCAATTTTTAAAATAGAATGAGGGCTGCCAATGTATCAAACTACATCCGAACCCCCTCCTCCAAACACTCCAAACTCAGCTGAAGAAGTGAACTTGCAAGAAGGGAGAACCTGGATAGTACAAGCCAAAGGCTTCCCAGGCTGTCTTCTGCTGCTTCTTGCCCTATTAAAAGTGAAGAACTGTCATTACAGGCTGCTACAGTGAGACAGGCTTTAACATCTCTCTGGACAGCCCTAGCAATCTAGCAAGAGAAACTGGCACTTTCCTTCACACCAGCACTGAGCCTTATATTGCCTAAAGTCTGCAAAGCAGTTTGTCACCTGTATCAGTAGCAAGCGCTCCTCCCCTCTAGCAAAGCAGAGGGTTGAGCTTTTGGGTAGTAGAACTGGCTCTCCTGGCATAGCCCAGGCAGTCAAGGCTCATGCTTTTAAGAGAAGAGCTTGATTCCCCCAGGAATGCTCCACACCGGAGCATCTCATCACATTTTGGAGTCAGCTGAATCACCTCCCCATTATGGTCTGGAACTGTAGGTATAAATGGTCTGCAGCAGGCATCGATGAGCATGGGATCAGGTTTCTCTGCTCCAAACCCTTCCAAGTGGAAAAGCAGCAGCTCATTTTTAACAATGTCTTGGTCTCCTGAAAACAAGGTGTGTCACAACATTTTCTGTGTCAAAGATACCTGTCACAACCCAGTTCAAACCCAGAGGACATACTTGCAGAACTATTGTTCCAGAAAGGCTTCTTCTGCTGGGGGAAGTCCTCTCCTTAAACCTTAAAAAAACAGCTGCTAGGATTTTTGCTACTAGGGTGACTCTAATAACGTGCAGCCTCCACCTTGATTTTGGTGAAATATGAAGCAGGCATTTGATTTACTTAAAACCCAAATCTCCAAATCTTCTCCCAGTAAAAGAAGCAACCCGGGGGGCAGCAGGATGCCTTGCACATCCTTTGTGAGTATCAGGTTGTCCTACACTGTCTGCTTGTCCATAGGCCTTGGCAATTGGCATGCATGACAGATTAAGGAAAGGTGAGCAAAGCTACTTGCTTACCATAATGCATGTTCCAACATTACACATGCAGAAAAAGCATACAGACATTGAGTGACAAAAGTGATACAGTACAGTGAATCCAACAAAGTGCAACAAATTTGTTTGTTCACAGTTTGGCCCATAATTTGTGCTTATGTATCTTCATAAATTTATCTCTTCCTCTTAGTTTTCTCTACTTATGTGAAGCAGCCCCAACAAAGGACAGAGCAATCAGACTTCTTTTTTTTTCTTTGCTGTTGGCAATGAACCATTTAGCACTGAAGAAAGGAAAGCAAAGGCTTTTAAAAAGAAAAATAAAAAATACCACAACCCAAACCCTCCACTACCTTCTATAACAGATGGGGAACCTTGTTACAGTGTTACGGGTGCCCTGATTTGCCCTGTAGCTCCACAGGACCACTTCACTGTCCCATTTCCCAAGACTTAATGCAGTTGTATGTGAAGGAAAAACAAATTAGCTAAGGCTAATGCATTTTTCCATTGCCAGTAGGCATTGCTGGAAAAGTATATGGAGGAGATAAAAGTGATAGGGTCAGAAAGGAGAGCATAAATGTTTATACCCTGCTAAAAAGAACAAACTACATTCCTTCTGCTTAGGAGCACACAGAGCATGCCAAATAAGTAACCAGATTTATATGCTAATTCTGCTCCAAAGCAAGCCAACCTCATAAGGTTATTTTCAATGCATTTTGCACAGTTGCCCTATTTGTATACACTGTCCCCTTACTTCATGCCTGGTGATCTCTTCCAGGCCATGTCTCAGCTGCAGCGTTATCCCAAGCATCTGATACACAAGTCCTCTCTGGTTTCATCCCATCTGCTCCCAGGCAGAGGTGAGCGGAGCAGAGGAAAGACAATACGGCAAATACAAAAGCTGTTCAGAGGGTGCCTTTTGGCTCAAATCACTGTCATGGGGCTGTGAAGGAGCTCATGTGCAGGCATCTCTACTTCCTGCTGACTCTGCCACAGGAGCAGCTGGACACAATACCATCTTACTCTTCCATAGGAAGATTTCCACCCAGCAGGGTGAACATATGGCAAGCTGCTCTCTCAAGCTTCAACATATACCACCTTTCCCTGCAGAATGCTGAAGACCGTGTGCTGATTTCTGTACTACCTTCCTCATCAGGTCCTGCTTTGTGGGATTATCAGGTTTTGGGTTGTTATATGTATATGTTAACCCCATTACTTTGGCCAATTAACAGAGATCAATGGTAAGGTCATTCTGCTGTTTTGGTTCAGACCCCAATTACCAGGCTTGCAAAAAACACTGCACAAAACTGGCATTTACATGATCAAGATAGGCTGAAACATATAGGCACACTCTACATTTCAGGAGGCAAATTCCAGAGTTGTCCTGATAAACTAAGGCTGGAAAAATACTTGGCATCAGGCACGCCTCTTACAATTTCTCTGAGGCAGGGAAATCTTAGTAGGCAAATGTTTCTGCCTCTCTGAAATAAATATTTTATTTAGTTCTAGGCAGGTTGCTACATCTTTCCCTGCAAGAATTTTCCCCTTTTACCTTTCTTTTTGGAGAAGTATTTAGTGACGGAAGCCAAAGATAACTAGACCACAAGAGGGACACTGTCTATAACAGCAATTTAGTTCATAACCCTCATATTCTGAGCTTCCTGCTATAGCTAAGCAGCTTCTGGTCCATACCTCAGTCTTGCCTGTCCAGACAACAGGTAGCTGCCCTTTTTCCATCTCCACTGCTGCTCAGCTCCCAGATGCCCTGTGCCTATATGGTTATTACTGCTTTTTACCACTGCTTTGTGTGGCTATAGCATGGCTGTATGGAGAGGTCTCCCTGCTCAGGTGCTGGCAGGTCCCCAGCTCCCATTTGAGCAGGCTGCCTGTCTAACTTGCTTTCTCCCCAGGGGAACCTTGTGTCTTGTTGCCAATGAAGAGAAGTCATTGGCTAACAGTGCAGCTTTTCATCCAGGAGCTGGAGAATGGGTGTGAGAACAACTGTTTTGGGTACAGATACACCTGCCATCATTAGTTCACGGCATAGACTTTCCCCAAAAGCCAGGGATGATCAGTCCCTATGAGTTTACAAGTCACATGCCAACAGCTCCATGGGACTGAAAGCCACTCATCTGTGCCCCAATGCCTCAGACAGCCCAAGGGGAGCTCCCAGGGTACTTCACAGGCAGAAAATGACAATGGCTGTTAGGGATCCTGCTGACCCATTCTAGGATGGGAATGGACTGGGTGAGCAAGACGACCCTGAGATGGTGTCCTCAGGAGCTCCAAGTGCCTCTCTTCTCCCACTAGCAGGGATTCACTTTACCTGCCACTCCTTGCACTCATACAGTTCTTGATCATAGGATCTGTTTATTGTCTTTGCAGTTCATTGTCTGTTACATTAAACCCAATGATGTAGATAGAGGAATATTTGCCATAAATATTGCCAAAAATACTTACATTTTCCTTCTGGTTTCACTGAATATGTTAAATCAGTTCGGCAGATCAGTTAGCTTGGTTACTTCAGTTATTTCAGTTATTTTCAGACTCAGTTTAACAAATTTTACACATACTTTCAACTAAATGCTTCCAGATCTATCTAAATTCCCAAACCACAATCTTCTGGCTTTGGCATAAGCAGAGCTGAGTCCTGCACATAAGGCATCTCAGAGTATTACAGTGAATAAGTGGAAGCCACTTCATAGCTGCAGCCACTTCAGGGAACTTCAGAGACAGGGAGGCACTAGGGCTTCATTAGAAACCTCCTGGCTTTCTATACCCAAGGTGGATGATGCTCCCTGTGTCTGAAGAGGAGCTTTCCTTCTTATTGTTAGGAAGTCTCAGGTTCCCTTGGGAAATTATTTGTTACTAAAAGATGAAACAAGGATCTGACCTCTTGTGATCTTCTTCTGGAGTTCACAGGATCCCACACAAAGTCAGTCTGCAAACACAGGTCTGGACCACCCGTTGCAGCGTCTCTGTGAGTGTTTTTCTTCACAAAGAGCCACTTTGGCACCTTCTCAGGACGGTGGCTCTCCACAAAGTGCATAGGGAACAGATGCAGCAGTTTTTGCAGCAGTTTCTAGTCTCTGCTTAGATCTTCTGGTGACTTTGTTGGAGATCACTGGGGGATTCCTGGGAAACCTCTGAGGAACTAGAGGGTGCCTGCTGCTTGCAGTTAAGGCCACCAGGTAAGGACAGGCACAGGAGGACCATGGGACCCTCTTCAAGGACCAGCAACTGCTTAGTAGAGATGGGATTCACCTGAAAAAATGAAGTAAAAGGATCTTTGCCAACAGGTTGTCCAACCTCGTAATGAGGAATGATGGGGTGGATGGGACTGGCAACCAAAGGGTCTGGGGTGATGTAAGCAGAAAGCACCTCTTCATCAACAAAAGAGGGCTGAAGTGGAATCACCCCAAGTGTATGCAAGTAAATAAGGAAATGCCTACCGGACCACATTATGGCGAAATCACGCATGCCCCTTCTAGGAAAACAGCATGCTGGGCTGAAGTGCTTATGCACTAATGCACACAGCCTGGAGAACAGACAGGAGGAAGTAGAAGTCTTTATGCAGTTACAGGGCTACAATTTCAATGCAAAGTCTCCTTTCATTGGTTGGACTAGACAATCTCTAAAGGTCCCTTCCAATCTCAACCCTTCTGTGAATCTGTGAGATCACAGACGTGGTAGAGTAGATCACATGACTAGAAAGCTGTGATGGACGGATACAGGTTCTTTAGGAAGGACAGGCTGGAAAGCTGAGTGGGGGGGAAAGGTTAACCTTTACATGAGAGAGCAGTGGGAATGCATGGAGCTCTGCCTGGGGACGGGTGAGGAAGCTGAAAGCTTATAGGTTGGAATTAGTGGGCAAACCAGCATGGGTGACATTATACTGGGTGTCTGCTATAGACTGTCTCATCGGGAAGAAGTGCATGAGGCTTTCTTCAGAGAACTGGAGGAAGCTTCACATTCACAGTTTCTGTTCCTCATGGGGGACTTCAAGCACCTTGATATCTGCTGGAGGAACAACGCAGCAGGGCACAAGCAATCCAGGTGCTTTCTGGAGTACATTGATCACAACTTCCTAACTCAGGTGATTAAGAAACTGACAAGGAGAGGCACTCAGCTGGACGACATACAAACAATGAGGAACTGTTCAGAGATGTAAAATTCAGGGGCAGCTTTGGCTGCAGTGACCACAGGATGGTGGAGTTCAGGATCCTGTGAGGAAGAAGCAGGGCAAAAAGCAGAATCACAGCTCTGGACTTCAGAAGAGCAGACTTTGGCCTGTTCACAGACCTGCTTGGAAGAATCCCATGAGATAGGGTCCTGGAGGGAAGATGGGTCCATGAGAGCTTAATATTCAAGGATCACCTCCAAGCTCAAGAATGGTCCATCCCAAGAAGCAAGATATCAAACAAAGGCTGCAGAAGGCCTGCATGGATGAACACAGAGCTCCTGGCTAAACCCAAATGTAAACGAGGACATGTCCAAGAGGTGGAAGCAGGGTCAGGTGACCCAGAAGGAATATAGAGATACTGTCCGAGCATGCATGGATGAAGGCAGGAGGCCTAAAGCTCACCTGGAGTTGGAACTGGTAAGGGATGTGAAAGAGAGCAAGAAAGGCTTCTAGAAGTACATCAATAGCAAAAGGAAAGCTAGGGGAAATGTGGGCCCACTGCTGAATGAAACAGGGGCCCTGGTGACAAAGCACACAGAAAAGGCAGAGGTATTGAATGCCTTTTTTGCATCAGTCTTTACTGCTAAGACTGTCCCTCCAGAATCCCAAGCCCCGGAGACCAGAGGGAGAGTCTGCAGCAAGGAAGACGCACCTTTGATGGAGGGGGATCAGGCTAGGGAACACTTAAACTGGACATATATAAGTCCATGGGCCCTGATGGGATGCACCTGTGAGTGCTGAGAGAGCTGACTGATGTCATTGCAAAGCCACTCTCTATTATCTTTGAAAGGTCATGGTGACTGGGAGAGGTGCCTGAGGCCTGAAAGACACAAAATATCACTTGCCTCTTCAAGAAGGGCAAGAAGGAGGATCCAGGGAATGACAGGCCAGTCAGCGCTCCCTTGATCCCTGGGAAGGTGATGGAGCAACTCTAACCTGGAAACCATTTCCAGACACAGGAAGGACAGAAAGGTGATCAGGATGGATTTAAGAAATCATGCCTACACAACCTGATAGCCTCATACAATGAAATGATTGCCTTGGTGGATGAGGAGAGAGCAGTGGATGTTATTCATCTCAATCTTAGTAAGGCTTTTGATGCTGTCTCCCATAACAGCCTCATAGACAAGCTGATGAAGTATAGGCTAGATAAGTGGAGAGTGAGGTGGACTGAAGACTGGTTGAACAGGCAGGCTCAGGGTTGTGATCAGTGACATGAGGTCCATCTGGAGACCAGTCACTAGTGATGTACCACAGAGGTCAATACTGGATCCAATACTCTTTAACATCTTCATTAATGACCTGGATGATGGGACTAAATGCACCCTCAGCAAGCTTGCAGATGATATGAAACTGGGAGGAGTGGCTAATGCACCAGATGGTTGTGCTGCTGTTCAGAGGGACCTCAATAGCCTGGAGAAATGGACCAACAGAAACCTCATGAATTTTAACAAAGGGAATTGTAAAATCCTGCCCCTGAGGAGGAATAACCCCTTGCAACAGTATAGGCTGGAGGCCAACCAGGTGGAAAGCAGCTTTACAGAAAAGGACCTAGGGGCCTGGTGGACAACAATTTTAACATGGGCCAGCAATGTGCCCCTGTGGCAAGGAACACCAGCAGCATTCTAGGCATTAGGAAGACTGTTTCCAGCAGGTCGAGCGAGGTGATCCTTCCCCTCTGCTCAGCCCTGGTGAGGCCACATCAGGAGTGCTGTATACAGTTCTGGGCTCCCCAGCACAAGACAGACATGGACCTACTGGAGCAAGTCCAGTCAAGGGCCACAAAGACAGGGACTGGAGCATATGTCATATGAGGAGTGGCTGAGAGAGCTGAGGCTATTTACCCTGGAGAAGAGAAGACTCAGAAAGGTTCTCATAAATGTTCATGAATATCTGATGGGAGGGTATAAAGAAGGCAGAACCTGACTCTTCTCAGTGGTGCCCAGTGACAGAAAGAGAGGCAATGGGCACAGACTGAAATGCAGGAAATTCCACCTGAATGCAAGAATACACTTCTTGACTATGAGGGTGGTTGAACAGTAAAAGAGGTTGCCCAGAGAGGTTGTGGAGTCTCCATCCTTGGAGAGATTCAAAACTCTGCTGGATATGGTCCTGGGCAACGTGCTCTAGGTGACTCTGCTTCAGCAGAGGGGTTGGATTAGATGATCTCCAGAGGTCCCTTCCAACCCCAACTATTCTGTGATTCTCTGAAGAAGAGTCTAAATACTGTGCATTTGCAGAAAGGCCGTGGCCTTTCTCTTGTGTGAAACAGTCTGTCGATTTGTTTCTGCTTCTCTAGGCAGAAGGCTGTGGATGCGCAGGCTGACTCTGGTGTTTGGAAAGGTTAGCATGTCAAGTCATTTCACTGTTTTGTATAAAGTGCCTCAGTGGTCCTCCACAGTTGGAAAGAATTGTCAGTTTGTTGAACAGTAGACAGTAAACCAGACTTAAAAGTATTTCTCTACGCTTCAGATACAATTTAGCATTTCATTACTTAGAGCTACATGACCACCATGCAGCATTACAATTAAAGGGAATCAGACCAATCTTTCTGTATTTTATTACCTTCTCCCACCCCTCTAAAATTTGTTTCACTCCATCATAGGCCACTTCTGCTGAAGGCAATCCTCTATTTACACAAGCACAAATCAAGGAGCTGCTCTTTCTCTGTGCTCAAGATCACTACAGTCCTGAATAAGAATGACTAAGCTTCATGCTTATTATCGAGAAGATAATGCATCCATGTGTGCGTACAGTCACAACCACCTTCAGCCTTCATATACTCCAGCATTTTAAGCAGCACATGCAGGTAGTCTACTAGTCTTAAATCCTAAACCAAGATGCAAAAATTCAGCTAGAATATGATACTCATGCTTGTGCATGCACAGACATATATTGAAGCCTTGCTTTGTACATTGTATTGCTGAAGGCAAGCTATTTTATTTCTAATCTACTCAGAACAAGAGATCATTTCTGGCTTCATTTATCCTCCATGAGTTTCAGGGCTTTTGTCTAGATGCACTGTTTTCATCTATCAAAAATAGTTTATGATGTCCCTCTGGAGTTCAGATGCTAATAGCAGCCACTGTAATGTGCAGACTTCAGACAAACATATGTAGAAGAATGTAGTCCTTGTCAGCACAGCAGTTGAGGGTTCAAACCTTGCTGAACTGGAGGGAGGAGAAGGAAGGTGAAAATTAGGCCAATACCTTCAATTTTAAATCACCCTTTAAAAACTGGTGTAATTAGCTACTGTTGTAAATTGTCATAATTCAATCAGCTTGAAACTGCAGCAGTTTGCACCAGTTGGGGTCAGTCTTCACTTCTGCTTGCATCAACTATTCTAAGCTGCTCTGCTGTACCCTTGCAGGAGCCATAATTTTGTGTCAAGCCTTGAATGGTGGCTGTTTGGTTCTTGTGGCCTCCATTCACTCTGCTCACTTGACTGCATTGTACCCCTCTAACACTCATGTTACAGTGAGTATTAGGTATTCAACCTTAGGATGTAAATGCCTACATTCTCCAGGCCCCACTCTGGGACAACAGTCAAGCTCCCATGAGAACGTGTCCATGAGCAGCAAAAGCAAGTGTCTTTCCGGTGTCTCTATAGCACAAGGCATGCTTCACATGTCAGTGTATACATGCCAGCTATGGCAGTTGGGTAACTCATGGAAGTGTCATCTGGGTGGAGGGGGATCACCTGGGTCTTGGGCAGGAGGCATCTGTTCAGTGGCAAGAGTGATATGCTGGGGAGAGAAGTGAGGTCATCCCATGACTTCTCATCTGGTGGAGGGGAGGAAAATGACAGCTCCTTCCCTACCTCTTCTTCTAGGGTGATGGTTGTGTTCTTCACCCCCTCCCTCTTTGTGATCTGTGTGAAAAAATTGCCTGAGTCCCTCATGGGCTCATTAACAGCAAGCATTATCAGGTATTAGGAGAGACCAAACAGATCAAAGAGAAAGAAGGGAAATTAAACCAGTGGTGGATTCTCATCTGGTTTATCCTAACCTGGCTGTACTGGAGTCCCTGGAGTTGACCTGCTTTATAACATCAGGAATGTAGTCTTACCAGAAACTCTGCAAAGGCATGGATGGATGGGACTGTTTTTGTGGATGCAAGCAACAAAATGAGGCTCCTTTCCTTCTGGCTGTCCCCTCTTCAGCCTCTTAGACTCCCAGGCACCCCACTTCCATGCTTGGTCTCTCAAGTTTTCTGCATGGTCTGTCTGGTTTCTCATACTTGAGGCTTTAGCATACCAGATAACCCTTGCTTAGAAGGCAATAGCCCAGAAGATCTGGTCCTGGTTCAACTGGCACTTTGTGCACCACAGCAACTAAAGTAATTTCTGTTACACTTTCAAACCCTATTGCTCTAGATAGTTCTTTCATGATCAAGCCACACCACTAGGTTTTCCAACCACTCCCTTACTCAGGCAACTGTCTGGTGCTGGCAGAAGCACTCTGGGGGTGTTAATGACCTCCTTTGCCCTTAGCACTGCTTACTGTCCTGAGCTAAACACCAGCTCTTCGGCAGACACCTCATCTTCTCCTGCATTCTGGAGAAGCAGTACTCATTGCAGGGACATTGGTGGCAAGGTTGCCTCATCCTGAACATGAATGAAGAAGGGACTTGGGAACCACCACACAGATGAATGCAGCAGCTTCTTTTACACTCCTGCAACACTGTTGGCACAATCGTCACTCACAAGGACAACTTTATCTGGAAAGCAGTGCTGGGGACATCTGGAAGCATCAGTGGGGAAGAATTCGACTGTACTTATATCCTGGTGTTGCTTCTGTCGTTGGCTGGCTGAGGTACTAGCATCTTTGCTTCCACAGCTTTGTGCAATGGTGCATGCCCAGGCCCTGTCTAAGTTGTGGACCTGGATTGTCCACTGCTGCCAGGGTATCTCATCCTCACAGAAGGCAGGAGGAGCTTTCCCCAACCAGTCTGCCCTCTCCTTTCCCCTCTCATATACTAGAGCAAATGAGGATTAAGGTGTAACTTCACAGCATGGGAATGACATAGCCATGAAGTCATCTCTCTTCCTGGTGTCTCTTTCTTCATATCCTAAAAAAATCCCTGTTTAAAGTTACTTTTTTTCTAGAAAAACCACAATACCCTCTACTGGCAACCTCCTATTCCTCACTCCTCCTGTTATCCTCTTTTTTGCAGTATGGTTTCAGTTTGCTGTATTTTGTTAGAAAATGTATAATTCTCTCCTACCCCAGTGAATATATGCCTCATTCTTAATGCTAAACGTGAAATTATTCTCTTTGATAGATTAAATACATGGCAAAATCCAGTGGCTGAAAGCTGAAGTTTAAACAAACAAGGAGGACAAAAAGGCAGCAACTTTCAAATTGGAAATAACTGGACCTTTTGTAACAGTGATAGTGATTAGCTGTTGGAAGAGATTGCCGAGGAAGGTGATAAATTGCTTCATGTTCCTCACACTGAGACTGTATGCTGAAGCCTAGACACAAGGCTTTTTGCTCAAAAGTGCTCACCATCATTCAGCAGAGAAAAGTAACTCCTATCCAACAAAGCAGATGAAATTCTCACATGGAAAGTTAGACTAAACTGATCATAAGGCCTGAAGGGACCATCAGAATCTGTGAATTTTTCTGGTTACTCATCTGATTACTCTATCTTTGCGTAGTTGGTTTTGATAACAAACTTAACACCTAACTAATAACATTTTTTCTGCAATCATTTATGCGAATGCCAGAGAAACTTTCTTGTGACTTTACCAAATAAAATCCCCCCTTTTCTCATGTAAAAGGTTATTTCCCATCTTCTTCTGAGGCTTCTCTTTCCCATCCAGTTACATTTGTCCTAGTTTGGAAGCTAAAGAGCTTTTCTAATGGCATGGCAGAAACTCTGGTACATTTGCAAAAGATAGCAAGACGCACTCTGAACAGCAGGCTCTCAAGGAAGGTGGGTGGTCAATGTGGCTGTGGACTTTGGTCCAGGCTATCTCTAGGCTTAGGACTGGTCTCAGTGGACTGTCTGCATTTGTTACCGTAAGATATGTTGTGTCCAAGAGAAATGCAAAAGGAAGAGGGAATTCACTTAGACACCCACATCTTGTTGAAGCATCTTGGAGAAAATAGATGGCTATTTTAAAATGCTGCATCTAGCGCTTGCTGCTCAAGCTCCTCTTTGCATTGTGCAGAGCACACCAAGGCAAGATGCTAGTTCTCTTTGTCTATCATGGGACCCTGCACCAATGCAGAGGGTTCCCCCCCCCTCCCCCCCAAGTTATTTTGCTTTTCAATGCATGGAATCAAACTGGTGTGGTGGCTGCAAGAATTCAAAAGGATTTCATACCAGCTAAGCAGAAGAGCAGACAGAACCTGGAAAGCTACACTTCCTAGCTTGTATGATGGTGTTTACAGGCCACAGAGAAATGCATGTGTGGATTCTCTTTTTTCTGTTCTTTTTTTTTTTTTTTGTGGGAGGGAGTGAGGGCAGTGGTTAAACTTAAAATTGGAAATCTAGACAGGAGAAGTACAGCACAGAACTTTGATGTGTATGGTTCTCTTCTAGGCCCAAAGAAGGAGTCCTCAGGTGGATATAAATCTCATGATATATTCAGTATTTTTCTATTTCTTCAGAAAATCCAAAAGAGTGAAATTCTAACCTTCTGCTGCTGTTGCATGTATTTCTGCAGTCAGCACCTATGCTGTAAATGTACCATTTCTTTTGATTCATCTTGCACTGAAAAAACTTAAACTGCAGAAAGCAGTTCAGTAGATTTTTTTAAGGCAGCTGTTGTGCTGCGACAATACAGGTTTTCACCAGCCTGGGCAGCACTTTGCTCTCAAAGTGTTCAGAAGAACAGGCTCCACTGTACCTCACCCACTCCTAGGGCTGGATAAATCACTACCTCCCTGTGCAGGCAACCTGGATAATGTGATCAACAACTAATTTACAGCAGGGTCCTATTAGCTGTTCCTGTTTTCAGAAGTGGGTCTGCATACAGGGTAACATAAGCAGGGTTGCACATCAGTTTCGGTTACTGCTCTGTTAAAAGTAGCGCTTGCCTCCAGCAGTAGCCCATGTTGAACAAATGCTTTGAAGGAGTAGGTCACAGGCAACAGCCAGCATCATCACATCCACATACATTTTTGTGCTGAGCCCTGTGGAGGATGTCCTCAGGGCTTGCACCAAATCTTTTGACCTTTCCCCAGCCATGGGCTGCTGAAGTCTTCCTACATGGCCCACAGCATGCCTTGACCACATGTTGTTTTGAGTAACAGTATTTTCCTGTAAGGTAACCAGCTCAGCTTTCAGCTTGTCATGAGGGCCATTTATTAAACAAAAACAAGGTAAGAGGAGTTTATTGCTCACTGAGCTATTCATAATTGTAAACTGGCCAGTCCCCCAACTCCCTTTTAAATCCCTTTTAAATTTCAAGCAAGAAAGTCTTCCTGCTTTTTAAAGTTCCTCCTTCTAGCCAAGTTCCCTTGTAGCCCTTCACTGTCTCCACAACCTGATGGTACAGACATTTGAAGTCAGCTATGGGGGGGTCATTCCTAAAGGGAAGCTGCCAGCTAGAATGGGGTTAGCCAAAAGAAGCTGTCCCATGTCATTGAGAAGTTTTCTGTGTTTCTGGTCCCTTCATTGCCCTGTTTCAGCAAAATGCTCATGCATGCACAACTTGTCTTGATGGTGAGACTTCAGCAGGCTTAAATTTAAAGACCAGCATAAGTATTTTTCTGAACAAGGACCCAATGGAAAGACCAAGTTATTCTCTCAGGAACAAAGACATAAACCAGCAATCCCAAGACAGTCTGGCCTCATCAAATCTGAACTCTCTGTGCTGAAGAGCCACTACCTGTTATAGCTGTTTCCAAGGGCTGACCCCTTTTCTCTTTCATTACAAAAGCTTTGCTCTTTCTCTGCATTTCCTCCAATGTTCCCATAAAAGGAATTTCATCAAAAAGTTTTAAAACAACAAATGGTTCATCTTCCTACATCACTTGCTTGTTTACTGACATTTTGCAGGAACAAAAGCAGAGCAGGAAGATGTGTTTTTCTATCTTTACAGTCATGACACTTCTCCAAGCATTGGATTATTCTGCTTTTTCGGGACACTTAAGTAGGATTTTTGAAGGTGTCACAATGAACTTAGAGCCTTGAAGGAATTAAGGAACACCATAACTCTAGCCCTTCCCAGCTTACTGCATTTTGAACATCTACACTCACAGATTTGCTCTCCAAGTGCTTGAAGAAGCCTAAATACTTCAAGCCCAGATCTCCATTCAGTGGGCAGCAGATAGAGCTTTAAAGTACATGGAGAAATCCCCTTAGGGGATCCCTTGGGGTACAGAAAACCCCTTCTGGTCTCCTTAAAATACAGTTTAAGGGTGCTATGCCCCCCCGGCCTCCCACTCTGGGCTACAGGGAAAGACTGCAGTCATTGAACATGATGGCCAGAGCTGAGGCTGTTCACAGCTTCTCCATCTCCACTTCTGGTGGTACTGGCCTCCCATAGGGAGCTGGGAGGGAGAATTGTATGTGGCACCTCAGTGGGAGTGGGGACAAATTATTCTCCACTGGCGTATCTTGGAAAACTGAGACATAGGCCTTGAAGGCAGGGCACCTCTGAGTGCTTGAGGTGAGCTCAGCTTCCGTTTCACCCCTCTGGGCTACTCAAGAGGCAGACAGCAGGCATGTGGCCCCAGAGAGGGGAAATGACCACTATTGATGGCTTCTTGCTTTGCAGAGTTTGCTATGCAGCCACATCCCCTTTTGTCCTACCCCCCACATGGTCACCCTACACAGAAGGAGCTGACAGCACTCTCGAAGGCTGCTGCTGTACTCCCTCTATTTCACGGCTTTGGAGAATCCCTGTTGTCCAGCTGACAAAACTCAACTTTTGCAGCACATAAGAAACCCAGAAGTGAGCGCATCCGAACACATATACTACATTTAAAAGCATCTACCTAGCAATCCACCAAGGGGGTATGGCAGCAACCTTGCACCCAGCATGGGTGTTACCCCCAGGTTATCAGTGAGCCATTTGTCTTTGCTAGACAGAAGCCACCTCACCTTGCTGTTTGCACCAGCACAGAGACAGCACCATGTTCTCTCTTCCTCTAGAGAAAGGCCTTCCTCCAAAAGCCATGTTGCTTGCTGCCTAATATGCAGGGTGGACCATGACAGTGTCTGCCTGGAAATGGTTGCTCCTGTCTCTCTCCCTCTTTCAGTACCTCTGACACCTTTCCTGATCTCCGGAGTGAAGGGAAAGGAAAGCTGACCCCACTTGCAGCAGGAGGTTGGACTAGATGACCTTCTGAGGTCCCTTCCAACCCAAATTATCCTATGACCCATCTGCAACTGTACATATACAATGTATTTGTATATTCGCATGGTATATGTACAATTGCAGATGGAAGCAGTAAGGGACCATGCTACTTAAACACTCAAGCCATGCAGGGAACATGGGGTAAAGCCAGGATCGAACCAAAACCCCAAAGAACGTTGTTTCACCTCAGTTTCCTCTTACTGAGTGGTGTAACTACACTACCTTTGCTGGGTTTTTCTTCTCAGTCTGTAAGAGAGCAACAGCACCCTGGGACCCTTGCGGCCATATGAGTCTAGCACAACATGCCCTGGTCTCAGTCTTTATACAGTTCTTCATTATCACATAATTCAGGTGCCAAAGGACAAAAGTTCAGTCCGATCCCTGCTGAAAGCAATACGAACTTGCCTTATCCTGATGTATAAATAAAGCAGCCCCCTTCCATCACCCTCAGATGCTGTTAAAGATTCCTGGTAACACAGCTAGTTGGAAGTTCACTAGAAATGGGCATTTAGGTGTAAATACTGCATTCTGGTAGAAAACACCATCTTTCCCAGAATGTTAAGATTTCCCCACTAAATTTCAGCCTAAAGCCAGGGTTTTATTGAGACAGTTTGTTGTGGTGTTTCTTGCTGGCTTCCCCACCAGTGCTAGGAGGTCAGAGCTTGCTGGGGGAGGCAAAACCTTCCTCCCCTGCTTGCCACCCTGCCCATGTGGGGTCTGTACTCCAGCCAACACAAGTTCTCTTTCCTATTTGCTCGCTGGAAGGAGACAGTGGAGACAAATATTAGGAACAGCCTGCATATTCAGGATGCTAATATCCACTCAGGATGCTGATATCCATGCTTGGATGCTGACAAAGAATCATCACTGGGAATAAATCCACTTGCAGAGACAGGGCCTGCCATTTCCCTTCTCTCTTGGCAAATAAACCAGGGAAAGATTTGTCAGCTCTTGTTAGCCATGTGGATCCAATTGCAAATATTCAGTTGAACATCTGATGGCTTGGTGTGATACCAGTATCCAAAATACTTCCTCTCCTGACACATGTAGGAACAGTCAAAAGCAATTGTGTGTATTTTTTAAAATTCTGCAGCAACAGCAGAGCTGTCAAGTTGCAGGATGTTTTATTCCAATCTGCCCTGTGAGAAACCCTGAGGGGTCTGTTCACTTAATGGTAAACAAGCCACACCTAATAAAATGAGGGAACACAAAGAAGACCCACCAAGATCCAAGCCACCATCTGAAAGCAAAATGTGGTTGTGTAGTTAGACCTAAGAACAAAAGATACAGTTTTTGTACTTGCCCAGGCATGCACTTATCTGAAAGCTGATGTCCAGGAAAGGTCGGGGGCAATTCTCCCTCTCTGTTGATATTACCTTTTATGAAGTGGGCGATACAAGGCTTCCTATTTTTCAAATCCTGATTCAGCAGCTAGGCCTGGATGTGGCTGCCACTTAGTTCAGTTCCCACAAGTCCCCAACGGCTGGAGATGGGCAAGGAGCCCTGATAAGAGATGCAGCCAGCAATGAGTGCAACACCAGGCCTGGGGCAGGGGGGACCAGGTGACCAGCTCTGAGTTTTTCCACCCTTACTTGTACAGCTATAATTCACAGCCTGGCACTAAGCAACATCACTGTTTACTTGGCTCACTTGAATAAAAAGTTTTGGCTGTGCCTTCAACTATGGTTACTCAGTCTCTCTTTTCCCCTAGACCTCCACACTCTTCCACACATATGCTTTGCCAAAATGAAACATGGCTGCTTTTGCTGTCTCATACCTGCCAAGACCACTCAGTCCACACTGCAGCTCTTGAGTGATTTTGCGCAAACCTTGTTGCAACTCATCCTTCAACAATCATGCCCTGCAGAAGGGAGCAGGCAGTTCCTCCCATCTCACGTCTGCCTGACTGGTTAGCCTGCAGGGGTGGGTGAAAAGCATCAAACGCATGCAGAAAGAAAACTATTTTCGATCCATCAAAATGCAGGTTTCTTCCACTCATGAACATGTGGGAGATAAGGAAAAAAGCCTCACCTCTAGAGCTGATGAACCTATGTGCTCCTAGGTGACCTTCAACATCTTATGACTCTCCACCACTCCAGACAGCAGAGCAGGCAACCATTCATAAATTCATCTGTTGACATCCCTTTACTGCGGAAAGGGTTCTTTTAAGCAGTGATGTCTTTGCATGCTAGCTGAAAAATCAAGTAGCACAGAAGCATGTTGTGCAGATCTTTGACTGTCAGCTCAGCCAATAATTATAGAATTAAACTTACCTGCTGTACTGGGGAAGGAGAGCATGCAGCTGGATTATTGCTGGTGTACAGGACTTTGCATATATACCCTCAATATTGAGTGCCATGCAACTTTTTTTTCACATATCTCTTATTATGACAAATGATACTCAATGCAACATGAACCTGAGAGGCTCAGGAATCAATATTAACACTCATCTTCCAGGAAAATAGAAGCTAGATGTGTCATGAACTATTTAAATTCTAAATAACATTTTCTTGGGAAGAGTAGTGGCTCTCATATTGCCACCACTCTGGATAAAAATTGCAGCTGTTTGTGAGGGAAGGAAAGGATTTGAAGAACAGTCTAACTTGTGGGATGACTGCCAAAAAATTGATGTCATGACTCAGGTTAAAACATGTACATCTGAAGGGTTTTAATACAATTAACAGGATCATTGCTGTAAATGCATGCTTGTTTTTCCACCTGAGGTGTAAACTGTTGGGCTCAGAAGCCAAAACCAAAGGCATTTCTGTTTTAAATTACTGGAAAACTGAGTATATATACTTTTTTCATCATCCTATTTCTCTCACAGTCTTGGGAACTGTGTATAGGTCTCAGCTAAACAAAGTGCATGAGACCTTCTCCCCTACACATGGGCTTATGTGTGCATGAGACAAACAACCAATTCGTGCAGCAGAGGTCATTGCCCCTGCATGATGCAGTAGAGGGGAATTCAGCAGCCCCAACCAGACTACATGATACCAAACATACCCTTAGCTTGAAGAAACCACGAGGACTTGTGTCCATGCTTGGAGGTCTAGGAAATAAGGACCACAGAGACCTTGCATCCTTGAAACCAGAAGCAGTTGCATTCTAGGCTTCAAAGGGGACAGGATGGATCAGACTTGCCATTTCCAACCCTGCCAAGAAGTGGAAGTGCTTCCTTTTAGACAGGCAATGTTGCACTCTCCGCTGGGCTTTCCTTAGCAGATATCAAACATTCCTCTTTCCAAAGAGGGTGGATCTCCTTACAAATCACAGCTGAATTTCCTAATCCTGCTCATTCCCAGGCAAGCTATCATATCTTCTCACATACTAGGCCACCTCTTTAAAAAAACTTGTTCTTTCACTAGAATATTTCAGAAAGGAAAACCCATTGCTTCTTGCATATTGAGACATAAGCAATAAGCCTGGGATCCCTTTTCACCTCCACATCACCTTTCTTTTTGGAGCAAGCAGGGGGATGACAGGGTCATAAGCCTACACAAGGATTTTGAGGAATGTCCTGTTGCAAAATTCTTTGTTCATTTGGCTCACACAGAGCTAGAAAAATGGTTTGTTTCTTGTAATCTTGCATTTTTCATTTAAGGGCAGAAACCTATGTTTGCTCTGTATCCTGTCATCACTTAATGTAAAGTTTTCCAGAGTTCTGCACATGAATTAAAAGGTTTGCTGCTACAGCTTCTTGCTAGCATGGTTATGAACATAACTGCAGATTTTCTATACCTAACTAAAATCACAGAAGACAGGATGAGATGGGACACATCCATCCTCTTGCCTGAAGGCAAGAGCAACTATATCCTAATGTTTGCAAGGAATTATTTAATTTGTTCTTAAAATGTGCCATGAGTTTTATTCCAGCACCTTGCTGTCCTTTCATTTATAAACTTTCTGCTTGTGTCTAACAAACTGCTTCAAGCAAGATCCCAACCCATCCCATTCTTTTCCTACCCATAATAAAAATTCATAGAAAACATCAGTGTTTCATTTTGGAAGTATTTTGAAAAAGAATGTAACCCCTATTAAACTGTGATGAACTGAAGGAATTCAGAAAGTGACCTAAACAGCACAGCAAATTACAGTCTTAATTTCAAGCTGTCTAGAGGGTTTCTCGCCACAGACACAGAAACAATATGAACATAAACTTGAAGAATTACAGCCCTGTTTACTTGTGTTATCCAGCTCAACATCTCCAGTTTGGGAATATGCTGCCAAGATCAACCCATATTGCTCAAGCCAAAGAAAGGTGACAGCAGATTGCTGAATTCTGCTAAGCCCCCTGCCAAAGGATGTCTTCCACTTTTCTTTGTCGCTGGAAGCAAGCACAACTCTCCAGACACAGATAATAACTCAGTACCCCTTTCAGCATCTGCATCTCTTCCTGGATCATATTTCTCTTGCTGTCTGCTCACACTGAACCAAAACTGAACCACAAGAATAAGCAACTTTCTAACCCAGTACTGCTTCTGCTAGGCAGAGTGTGATCATGCTGTCATGGTACCAAGCTTAAAAATAGATCTTGTAAGAAGCTGGAAGTGATATGGAAATATTACTGTTCCCAAAGCTATTATTAACTTCTAAACATCAGATTTTTCAGGCCATGGGCTCCTGGAGGGGAGGCATACCAAGGAAAACAGACAGGAAATGGGATTACCTGAATTAAGCATGCATTAACCTGCCCATCCCCAAAGCTGCTGCCTAAGGTCCACCAGAGAGTTTTAGGAAAATGTGTAACTTATTCCTAGCTTCTTCTGCATTAGTCAAAAACTCTCTTTATAATCACTGGATACTCATTATTTGGCAGAGGAAAGCAAAGTGACTGTTTGTCAGCATAAACAGGGTTTCGGTCTTCACTTGAAATCCTCATTTTCCATTGAGGAGGCCCATCCATCAAGACAAGCCTTTGCTCTTCATCTGGGACATGCTGTACCAGGAATTTCTTGTGCCTGGAGGACAGCATGCTCTCTAGCCTGCTTGCTCTCAGGGAGACATCATCTGGACTGAAAATCCTCCACCAAAAAAAACCACGGGAGAGGATGTGACTGTGGTAAGCATTGTTTCTGCTGGATTGGGTTTGTTTGTTTCTCTCCTCTTAGAACAAATATTAATAGCTGTATATACTCATCTTTACAAGCGTACTCCCCCAAAGCAGCGTCAGAACCTCATGTGAACCCAAACAGTGAGTCACATCTCTGAACTGGCAATTCCAGAGGAAACAGTCAGTGTTTAACCTACCATGGCTCTAGACTGGGATTTTAATAATTTGTCTCATAATGATGTGGCACTCAGCACTTTCCCTCATTCTGACTACATGCAACTTTTCTATTCATAAACTTGGGAACAGCTTTAAAAGTTATTAAAGCTCCCAACACCCAGTGTACCCAAAGCCTCCATAGAGTACCTTCTAAAAAAGCCTGGTTCTTTGGAACAGCCAATAAATTTAGAGGACAAACATCACTAGAATCAGGTTGCTTTCTGTCCAAAAAAGCTCTCTGTAAGGATAACTGGTCCTTTTATGGAAACATCATGTCTCTCATTAGAGATGGCTTGTGGCTAATTGCTGTGAGACAGCATATATTCCCACCTAGAAAACACGGCAAAAGACCAGCTACAAGGCAAGACCGGCAGGCTGATATGCTCACTGAGGCAGAGGTCTTCAGAGCAGGAGGTGGCGTAAAAAAGGGAGCCCAAGAGGAACCTGAGCCAATTTTTCTCATAACTCTTGGGCAGATGATGTGGCCTACCCTGCTGACAGGGCAGAGAGAGAGCAGGAAAGACAACCGGGCTAAGATCTGTCCAAGAGACAGAAAAACCCTGGTAACTGCCATTCTTGAACAACAGCAACAGGGACAGATAAGACAAGATGGTCAAGTCCTGCCTATTCCATGCTACTCTCTAAAAATAGCTAGCCTACACACATTAAGAGAATTCTTACTTTATTTTTTAAATAGCGGCTATACTTGAGAAGATGAGAGTCATTTTGACCAATACAAGAAATTTTCCTTAATCCCTTTTGTTGGGAAGGGTGACTCATTGAAATATCAATCTGAAATGTTTTCTTGTGGTATTTTTAGGCAATAATACTGGTGGTCCAATGAGTCACTGCTCCAGTGCTGTCCATTAACTTGAATGCAAAAGCAATGGGTTCCAGTTTGATGGATTGCCTTTCAGAGCTGTTTCCAGAGAACGCAACAGCGCAAGCTCTCAAGGCCACATTTGTTTCCATTGCATTATGTTTAAATATTTTTTCCCCCTCTTCACATACAAAAGAATCAAAGCATGTATCCAAAAGCCTTTCACTTCAAAATTACTGTAATCCATACTTGATTTGGCTGCATGTATCAGCGATTATTCTGAGCGCAGAAAAATACAAGAGACAAGTAATGGCAAGAAGTGTTAAGAATAAGGTTTTAAAAAGTGGGAAACTGCAGAATAGGACTGGTTCATAGATTTGTGCCATTTCTGGTGAGAAACATTCACCACAGAGATACCTCATTCTTGGGTTCCTTAGGGGAACCTTAGCCCTTTGATCCTTAGCCCCCCTCTTTGGATGTCCACCTTCCCCTGCAAGGACAGGCTTTTCTTCTGGCTGGTATTTATCAACCTCCCTAAGCACCAGGATCGCCCTGCTGATGGCTAACTGCTCATAGGCTTCTTCAATCCAAAGCCATGCTGGCTCAGAAGCAGGTCCTCAGAGGAAGCGCACAAGAGCCCTTCCCCCTCCCAACAGATGGGGGCAAGGGAGTCCCTGGGGATCACTGCACAACCTTGTGGCACTCTGAGCTGAGATGTCTCCAAGGTGCAAGGTCTGTGGCCCCAGAGTTCTCATCTGCACAAAGATTTTGACATATCCCTCTAATTTTCCTCTCTACCATCCCACTAGCCACACTCCCTGCTTCAAATAGACAGGATGTCCTGACAGCACCTGCTTGCAGGACTGCCTGAGGGATGGTCTGAGGCCACTGGGTAGGAAAAGAGCACAATGACTGGGCAAAACCCATGTTTTTCTGCTGGTTGAACTACTAGAGGATGACGTGTAAAAAAGGGAGAAGAGAAAGAGATGGTGTTTGTGGCTCCTGTGATAAGTCATTCCCATGCACTGGCAGTTAAACAAACTAGAACAGAATTCATATGGAATAGTTACTTTTCTGCAAATTCTAATCTTGGAAATAGAAATATTTCAATACTGCAAGTGAAGGATCTGTAGCTGTTTGCCTTTTCTCTTCATCCCAGGAAGATGTAAATAATGAACTTAGCTTCTTGGGAACATAATAAGGTATCCCTATGGATGTCTTGAAATTTAGTATGAAGACATGGCTTTAGTCCTGTTCATTTTCTGCAGCAAGAAAGAGACAGATCCAGAAAAGTATATTGGTAATGTTTTCTGGCCTTAGAGATAACTGGCAAGACAAAAGAGACCAACCAAAACACTCACACAAGAAATCTATGACAGAGTCTCACACCTGCAATTAAGTTGCAAAGCCATCCTGCCAAAACAGTGCTAAAGATGGTCTTGTGTCTTGTTCCAGAGAGTGGTTCAACACCAAAGTCCTTTTCTGACATCTGGCAAGCAACAAATAATCAGCCTGCTAGAGAATTTGGGAGATCGTGCTGTCTTCTCTGAAAGGCTTTTTTATGCAGATGTATTTGCTTATCTCTGAGGGCTCACACCAGACTTTCTTTTCCCCAGAATTGCCTTTTTCAGCTATACTTGTCTCCCTTCTACATCAAGCTGCCACATATGCTTTCAGTGGTAGCTGTAGCTTGGAAACTTTGAGGACACAGAAAAGTAGAGTTGTCCCAATCCACAGGAATTGAGTACAATCATCCAAGATGGTGAACCACCTGCTGACCCCAGGTCATTTTCCACCAGCAATTCAGGTAAAATGCCTTAGGTCCTGTTGTGATACAAAAATCAAGGCTCATTGTCTTCTGCAAAGAATACAGACTCCCAAGGGCAGGAGAGATGTCATCATGACTGCAGCAGAGGACACCAAATCTATAACCAGAGAAAGCCTGCCTTCTGCTGCCTTTCCCACCATAGCATGCACAAATTGAAATCATGGCTGTTCATGGAAATTAGGTGAAAGCCTGCTTTCACCTTGCAGAGAAAGGGACCTGTAGTCCTTTTGAGATAATATAAGTCCTACTAGGGTAAGGTGCCACCTCATGCGCCTATGCCCAGTGTGGAGACGAGCTCCTTGAGACTGCAGATGGAGGCTGGGAGTGTCAGCTACAGCTTACGGCAGATACAGACCCATTCCAGGTTCAGGATATTTGCTCCGATCCCCTGCACAACCAGGGTACCTGGGTTCTGGGTACCCAGTATCCAGAAGTCTTCAGATGTCGGGCCACCAATAGCTCGTACTCACAGGCTGACTGCAGCAGAGAGTGATTTTTGAAAAGAGTTTGCTGCATCATGGCCTCTTTCTGCTTCCTTAGGATGTTTTTCCCTTTCCAGTCCCAAGGAATCTGGGCTAGGACAGCTTGGAGTAGAAACAGGTGGGTCTGGAGATGAAGCGTTCAGTGTTCAGAGCAAAGGTGCTGTGCTGTGGCCTGGCTTGTTATGATGACTGCTCATCACCCTTCTATCTCCCAGTACCTGCATTAAACAGTTTCCTCACACTTCAAAGGGCTGGAGACAACCGTGGGGAGAACATGCAAGAAGAAAGACTGCCTTGCTGCCTCCTGGCATGATATAAATATACCCACAGATACAGTAAGTGATCCAACTGGAGATTTTTGTTTATTTCCTTCAGAAATGCCTACTGAGAGATTTGTTCAGGCCTGAAAACCAAACACAAGGGGAGCAACGTATCTGAAAGCTGCAATGGCTGCTCTTTGGAGATCCCTCTTGTAATTAACTTTATGAGGCATCACCAGGCAAACTCTTCTATCTCCCTTCCGTTACTCCAAGGTCAGGCTACGGTAAACCACCAAGTTCAGCAGATTTGCACTTCTCTTACAGTGCCTGACCTACAGCCTATCAGGATCCTTATAGACTTCACCAAGCTTTTGTTCAACAGGAGAGTGCAAGAGCCTTGTCAAAAGCACAGGCCCATTTCATAACACAATAGTGCTCTGTGATCTCTTGCTTGTGCAATAGTCAGCCCTTAGAAATAGTCAGCTTCGAAAAGTGGTGAGAAAACTTTGCCACTTTTCCTTCCAGAGGATCTGTCTGAAGAGGTGGGCAGGATTTGGTTCCTTCTCCCTCAGATGGGCAACTGCTCGGTCCCGGATTCAAGAATTCTGCCCAGCTCTACAAATTCAGCAGTTTGTTTTCTCTCTGCAGTCCAAGGGTTTTGCATATGTGTTTTGCACACTGGGGCCATCAAAGGCAATGCCATGAGTAGGAAAGACCAGGTCAGCCATGATGCCGCAGAGCACATACTTTGAATGAGCTCAGTTCCCCAGACCAGATCTGGAGATTTGCACTAGTTTGAGTTCCTAGGCATACAATTTGATACACAAATGCAGTCAGAAGAACAGCCACCAATAGCAAATTGCACAGGATTATCAAGTCAATTGTAAGCTAAAACTCTTATTCCACAGTGATCATTCATTCTTCTCTGCATCAAACCTTTAATTCGGGCCAATCATGCAATATACAAGAGAGAGCCAAGCAAGCCTGGCCACGAAGAGATGAATAAAAAAGCCCAGAGCTACATCTATGATTTATTTTTTGTTTGCTGATATAAGCCACTCTTTCTGGAGAAAGAGAAAATTGATGAGGCTTGTGAAAAGAAAAGAACAAAGAAAAACTAAGCACCAAGACAGCTCTCCCCTCAATCCCAAAGCCACATGCATTTTTCTTCACTTTGCTTGAAAGACAAGAGTAATTGAGAAAGTCCTTCTGAGTGTTGGCATCAGCCACATGGAATTACAGTTCACTTGGAAAGAAAAGAACTGAAAAAAGAAGTGAAGGACAGGAGAGTCCCTGCAGCTTATCTGCCCTTTTCCTCCTTGCCATGCCTAACACAAAGCCACAAGCCCTACAATAAGTGTCTAAATTTGGATATCCTTTCACTGATGTTCAATGGAGACAGCAAATAGAAAATACAAGCTGTCCTTCCTGGGGCTTGCCCTTGCATTTCAGACACACAAAAGGAAGCATCCTGAACAGCCCAAAGTGACTTTTATGCTGTCAGTCATCTCCATTTACTGTGAAGGGGTCAGGACTGGAGGTCAATGAAAGTTTAACAGAGTTTGTGATTTAACAAGTAACTCTGTAGATTAGACACTTGCAGTTCAAGGGTAATTTCCTCAGATTCAGAAACAGCTGCTTCATGAAAAACTCTTACATGGGTAAGCTATCAACACTAACAGCTTTGTATGTTACTTCCTATGCCAAGCTGGACCCAGAGAAGTTCCTGCCAACCTCATTCATGAATGCCCTTCCTGCTAGGTTACCTGAGCCCCAGGATATAGTCAGTGTGAATTCCCTGCTACATCAAGCTCCTTTCCTGGTGCTTCCCAGAGAGGGTGTGGGAACTGTGGTAGCAGCCTTCAAAAGCCCTGACTGATCTTGGACGAGCAAAGCTACTAGGTAGTGTAGAGGCAGTTCTGCCATCCTTCATCATCACATTTTTCACCTTGCACACTCTTTCATCAGAGAAAGGAGGGAGGCAACCCAGATGTCAAAGTTACCTGGAGGAAATTAGGTGACCCCCAAAATACTACAGGTCTCCCAGCCACCAGCTTCCTCAGCCATCCTAAAGGTCACTGCCACTACAGCCTTTCCAAACCACTAGCTCTTTCCACAGCCTCTTTTCTTTCTGCTGTGAGCCTTTGCTCACAAGGAGCAGCTCTACCTCTTTCCTTCCCCCACTTTTTTTGCTTTGCCACCAATCTCCTTTAGCTCTCGCACCTTTAGTAACCTCCTGCCAATGCCCCAACTCAACAGCCCTCAGGCATATGGAGAAGTTACCAGTCTTTTTCCTACTTTTCATCTTCTCCAGCTCCAAAAGCTCAACCAGTGAACCACACCGTTCTATTCTCCTTGCCAAGAACAACTTGGCTCCATTCTCCCTGTCTAGTAATAAGATGATCCAAGGTGACCATGCAGGTCCTGGCTCTGTCTTGGTACCCTTAGCATCGCTATGGTTATAGGGTGCATGTGTGCTTGGGGTACATTGCTTGGGTCAGGTGTTGCATTAGGACAGTCAGTGAAGGAGAGTTAATCTGACATACCTCTCTAGTAAACAACCCTCTCCTCTTGCCCCAGCCTCTGTGTGTGTGTGTGTGTGTGTGTGTGTGTGTATGTGAGAGAGAGAGAGCGAGAGAAACAAACATATTTTTGGCAGGCAGGGAAAAATAAGAAGGACTGAATGGGCTAGAGTCTTTTAACTTCTATCTGCAATGCTTAGGGGCTTGCAGGAGAGTGCTTATGGGTGTGTGTGGGTGTACGCATGTTTGAACGAGCTATTGTCCCTGACTCTGCTCTGACCTGATTCCTAGAGGTTCAAGGGCTCATATGTCTTACTGTGTTGTGCTAAAGGCTGTCATAATCCTCCCCTGCTTGAACTCAGTAAGCCACAGCTGCAAGAGTTACCATTTCTCAGGAAAGACCAGACCTTTTGGGAGCCTCCCAAACCCAGTCAGCACTCCAGTTTCACTCAGGCTGCATTCCCGTTTCCGATGTCCTCAGACATCCCAGCTCGAGCGGCAAGGCTGGAGACCAATGCTCAGCCTGCTGCATGACTCCAACATACGGATGCTGAACACAGGCTGCTTTTCAGTGATCAGCAGGGCTGCTTGGGGCTTAGTTTGGCAATGCAATTGCTTTTCCCTCTGGTCTGATTTGGTCTTGCAGCCCACAAACATAGGAGAGTATTTCCCAGAGCTACAAATGGTTCATTACCTGGTCCATGTACCTCCTTGTTCACCTCCCAGCATTCAGATGTTCCACTCCTTCAGGCAGAAGCAGTGTGACCACACTTCAGTGGTCTTCAGGGTATCTTATTTTGCCTAGTTTTTGTTTTCCACTGGCATTTATCTTTGATAGTAAAACCAAAAGAACTCATTAGTACAGTTATCATATGACAAGCCACATATCACAGAGTTACACAGGCAGGTTGTGTGCAGCAGCTATTCTGAGGAAATAAATCTGGACTTACCCAGGTGCAGATGATAGCCAATCCACCTAGACTGGATACCTCCTTTTACTTATTTCCACTCTCGTTTTCTCTCTTGCTCACTAGCTTGAAAATAAACACCTCCTCTGCAAAATAGCAAGTACATGGCTGACGGGAGGACCCTTTCTGTCCTTTCCTCAACACCAGAAGGCTTCAAAGCAATGTTTTATTTAAAGACAGATGGGCTAGATTCTCATTTAGGGCTTGCTGACACACAAAGTTATTCTGGGAGAACTCCTCTAGTATGGCTTTTCCTGGACTCTGTGCATGAGCAAAGCCTATTCCAGATGACTTTAACTTGAATCATTTTGAAAATGAAGTTATCTGAGCAATAACAAAGAATTCCTGTGTCAGAATACAAATGCAGATATGGAAATACCCTGGCATACCTGCTGTACTTCAGATCACCCATTTCTTTACACTGAGTTTTCTTGCAAGCCTAGACAATAGCAGCTGGTTCCTCATCTACATTTGGCCCTACCAGTACGGTGTAAAATGGCTGAAATGGCAAAAATCAATATACACAAATGAATTTAGGCTCCAGATGCATGTGCAGTTCAGTCTCCCCTTAATACACATTTAAGGATTGCCTGTGTTGTTCACAGATCATTATGCATTTTCCCTTGGGAGCTGAACTGTCAAAGTACCTGCTGGTTTGCATCCTGGCCCCGTCTACAAGGGAACAACCTGAGGGCCATTGGTCCTCCTCACCTCCTTTCCTGTATCACTTATAACCCAGAAAGATCATTTCTCTTTCCCTAGAGGCCTCTGTTGTGGCAGTGAGTGCAAATTCCCCACACGGGGGAATTTCCCACAGGCTGGACTTTGTACCTTGAGAAGGCAAGCTGCTCCTCACAGGAGCCATTGGTTTGGGAAGGATGGTGTGCCCCGAACTTCTCTCTACAGGAGGCCAGAGCACAAGCTCCTAATGGCCTTTTTTTCAAAATACGTAAAAAACCTCTAAATTTCTTATCTCAGTTCAGCTCCTGACACTTCACAGCTATTTTAGCAATTCCAGAGGTTGAGATAAATATTGGCTTTCTCAGTGAACTGCATGCACTTTAGCCACGTCTCAGTACACCTCCCATTTGTATCACAACTCAGTAAAAGAAGCTGTAAAAATCTTCTCCCGTGCTTCCCACCAGATTACTCCTGTGCTTGGTCAGGATGGCAGCTCTGACACCAAGGATGCAAGTGTGGAGGCCTCACCAACTCCAGTCACCATGCTTGCAGTCAGCAATACCCCCGGGTCCTGTGGGAATCACCACCATGTACAACCGAGGATGCAGAGCTTTGTCCTTTGATAATCCTCACTTCCACTTTTTATCCTCAAAGCACTGGATATATACTAACTTAATTAAACTTCACAAGCCTGCCATGGTGTCTAGGCCTGTCTGAAATCTTAAAATCTTCCCTGAACTCATGTCTACTAGATGGACTTCCTAAGGCAGAGACAGGACCCACATTCCTGTGGTATGAGAATAGATTCAAGCATTTTCATTTTCTGTTTAGAGGCCTTGCAACTTGAAGTTCATTCTTAAACCCTGCCTGAGATATTGGCATAACTGCTATGCTTTAGCCAAACTACAGCCCTTAGACAAATCTGGTAAAAGGCACATTACTGAGTTTGGACTTCATCAGTTTGTTCACGTTACAGGAAGATTGGGTAGTATGTTATGAAAAGTTGTTGTAGCACTGAATATCACAGAGACTGTGCTTGGCTTGTTATTACAATTTCACACTTTCTTCTGTTATAAGATGAGAAAAGTGCTGTGCAAATTCTGTACTGCTACAGTATCATAAAAACAAGTAAGGCTTGTACAAGAAGGAAAAATCTCGATTCCACTCAGCTTGTAGACCCCATGGGGGGAATACACCAGCAGCCATTTGGTCTGGTACAGCACCTGCCACCAAATCTTTATGAACGACAACTCTGAGATGTTGCCACAATTAAAAAGAATGCAGAATACACTGTTTTACATGTAGCTGCCCTGCTGTTGAGACTGTGAGGGGCAGGCACCGTCTGCCGCTTGGTTCGGCACGTCTCTGGATGGGAACGTTCCCAGACGGCTGCGAGGAGCTGAGCTAAAAGCCATTTCCAATATTAATGCCTCTATAAAATGATGAGTGCGAGGTACAGGAGAATTGTCTGACATCTCCCCCATGTTGCAGGGACAAGATGATAGCTTTAAAGATCTGACCAAGAGATGCTCCTGTAAAATGAAGCATATCAGCAAGTTCTAAATTGCTCCCTCTCTGCACCTTGGGTCTGGGCAGATAACACGCATGGGGGTCAGGGAAGTCGTTGGTAGGAATGGCCACAAGCTGTTGAGCAGGGCAAAGTGGCACCACAACAGATTTAGCATGACAGCAAACTGCCTCAAAGATGTACATCCATAGAAGAAAAACAGATGATGCACTGGGGACTTCACTGGTACCAGCAAAAAGCAGAGAAATGAGGGATGAATGATGAGATGTCCTTATTTCTTGGTAAACTTCTGCTCAGCACCACTTCTTCAGACACAGAAAGCATTTATCATGCCAGCAGAATCCTCCTGGTTCCCAACCATGTCCAAGCAACCACTTCTGGGAAAGATGTTTTTAGCCCAAACTTCTTTTTAAAGCTGATTTTACCTGACCAGAAAGTTTCAAAGACAGACTTGATTTCACACAATTGTTCAATAGGATAACAAAGCAGGAAAAATGAATCAATGAAAAATGCCCTGAGAAAATTTGAAAAGTTAAAGCATACTGTCACTACACCCTCAAACAATTTTAATTATATTGGTTTTCTAAAAGTATGTATGAATTAGATATTTTTCACTTCATACATTTTTAACATAAAAAATACATAATGTTCCACTTTGAGGTAGATGGTGCTTTTCATTTGGTTTAAAAAAAAATCAGTTCATTTTTTTGCCAATTTTAATACTAATTCAGCCTGTACCACTTTGGTATTTTTTTTTCTCTTTTTTACTTCCAGATGAATTATACCATCCATTGCATGTACCTCAGGGACAGCAGACCCATGGCCTTCCACAAAGCAGTGTTATGGGCCTCTCAGCCCTAACCCATCAGCAGCCTCACGAGCATTGCAACCCTCCATGATAAGCATCCACTGAAAAATCCCGTAGCACCCAGAACTCATGGTTCCATGATCTCTTAGACTGATATGTAATAAAAGCATAGGTAAAAAGCACGGTCCATGGATAGGCCTTTGCTGGCTAGGTAGTCCTCCCTGTCAGCCACCACAAGAAAAGCTGGACCTCATTTTTCAATAGTAATGACAAAAAAGAAAAAAAAAGAAAAAAAAAAAAGAAAAATCACCATGCAAACAATTTTAAGAGACAGGGAAGATTATATGGAAAATAATACTAGAAGAATGTGTAGCCACTTTGGATAAAACAGTACCTTAGAAAAAAAAATCATGGTAGAATGGCACCCATGCAAAAAGGCATATATACAAGTAAGCAGCAAAATCATTTCCAATAACAACATTTAGGTCCGGGCCAGCACCAGAATTAGCACTTTTGGAAAATGCTCCTGTGATTCCTTCCTCCACCCTATTTTCATAGACACTGGTTGATGTCCTCATCTTCTTGTGGTGCTTGTTTCAAAGCTAAATAATTTTTCAGGAAAAAAACCATCACAACATTAAAAAAAAAAAACCCACCAAACAAACCCAAACAAAACAAAACAAAATCCACAACTCCAAAAGTTGAAAATTCCCAGGCCTGAAGAGTCAAGCAACTCCTATGTCCCTCAGGAAGAATGGAAAGCATGGTTCTGTGTTGCTCTAAATATGAAATTAGGAAAACTCAATGTGAGAAATTGTCCCAAATTAGAGATTATTAATATGTGGAAGTGAGACAAGTGCCTTGTGAATGCCGCAATCATGAACAATGGAGAGTGATGAATGAAGGGAAATGAGGAGCCCTGAGGTAGCACTGACAGACGTTTTGTTCCCCAGCCCAGCCGCCCTGAGCTGGTATTTAGACATGAGGTTTGATTATCAGTCTTCCCTGGGTTTTTAGGCTGCCTTTGCAATGTATAACTGGGCAGGTGCCCGGCATGCCATCCACAAGGCAAAGAGCCAGTGGAGATCTGCCCAGGCCCAAACTGGTGCACATGCACTGCGCACACTGCAGAAGTGATTGCAGAGTGGGAAAGAAGTATTCCTCCCAGGATGGCTTTAAATAGCACTGAAAGCATTGAAAGGATGCAGATTACAACCGACTGCCCAACCTTGCAAGAATCTGCCCATATAACCTCCCAGGAAGGCAGAAACCTTGGAAAAGTTAGATGATAATGTTCTGCAAATATCTGTGCTTAACTTTTGCTAAGGCTCGCTATGAAGGGCAGATCTGATTGTTAGGCCAGTGCTTAAAAAGCACAGAGAAATAAAGGTCAAAGACAGAAACACTTAAAAACATGGCAAATAGGTCTGCTCACCTATGGAGGTGCTCGGACTGGGTAGACTACCCTGGCTTAACTGTATGAGACACAGTGACCCTGACTTTGAAGCACCTTGAGATTGGCAGTGTCACCCAATGGGGACTTCCAGCCCTGACAGCTGCTTGCCAGGAGCCTTGCTCTGTGCCTCAGGTTCTCCAGCTGCTGTTATCATGTGTCTGAGTGACTGCTCATCTCTGGTCTCATGGTACTTTCCTATTCTCGGCCCCAGCAGGCTTCTGCTACACCTTCACAGGCAGCACAAGCTAACTCAGCCTTTCCCACTGTTGCTGTGCTGTCAGCAGGTTGATCAAGTATCATCTCCTTGTTATCCTCCTTCAGAAACATTAAACAGGTGTCTCGAATGAGATGGGTGATTTCTTTATCTATGCTGCAATTTCCAGAGGAGCCAGGAGTTCGAAACTCAGGTCTAGCACTAGAAAGAAAGGCCTAATATTATTCCACAGCAGAAACTGGTCTTTCAGTAAGTCTAATGATGAAGTATGTCTTCCTCCACCTTAGTTCTGCCTAATCTTAACCTTACTTTTAACCTTTCTCTGTGTCCACAGGTGGTGGGGCACTGAAAGCCCAGCAGCCTTCTGGCTGCCAAAAGACAACAGGTTAGGAAGAGGAAGATCTCCATATAGGTCTTTCCTAAACAGTACTGAAGTAGGGCCATCCCAGGTCCTACATTTGATTACGTCATTGGATGGGGGAACTTTGGTATGATAAAAAATAAGAAAAAGCAGCATTAGAAGAAGAAATTAGTAGCATTATATGGGGCAAAAGATTTCTGGATTTCTTTGTTTCTGAAGAAATCTCTTTCACCTAACAGCTGAAAAACTACATAGATTTAGATGAAAACTAAGGCACATTTTTCAGCAGTGAGAGTAATTGTTTGGGAGTCTTTTTGTTTGTTTTTGCTTCCCCGCACTGTGTCTTCAAGCTAATTTCCTAGCCTCGATGTTTTCATAGAACTAGCCTCTCTTAAATCTTTGAGTCCCAGATTCCTAGGTCACTATGAACATATTAATTTATAAGCAGAGGGACGAAAAGCATTTCCAATTTATTTTTATAGTTGGGGTTAGCAAGCATTGATGTGGGGGATGTAACACCCTGCAGTTTCTAAGGGCTGTCCCTCTCCTGCCTGCCACTTGCTACAAGAGGACAGAAATAGCCATGTCACAGGCGAATTTCTTTGTGTCCAGGCTTGCAGGGACTGCCACCTTCAACCAACCTCTGCAGCATGGAAAGAAATATGCGCATGCATATCTGGAACTGCAGCCATCCAAAGAATCCATCAGCAACATGGTTTAGTCTCAATTAATAGCTTTCCAGAAAAAAAAGGGAGGGGACAAAGCTTCTGAACAACTGGACAACCCAGGACTCTTCCAAGCACAAGACAAGCTTATGCATCAAATATCATCCAGGAAAGCATGAGTTTAATTAGTTAACTTTGAAATTGGAAGTCGTTGCTTAAAGAAGAAATCACACTGGCCAGGTGTTACACCACTGGCCAGGTGTTATACCACTACCAAGTCATACAGTATTAAAAGCACTCAAGCCAAGTTCCAGGTGCATTTACATCTCTGCAGAATATTAACACCACAGAGGGGATGCTCAGCTTGCAGACAACTGCCTTCTTCCGCGCCCCCCCCCCCCCCGCAAAATCTCATAACTCCTGATATATCAGCCCAGACTGATTTCAGAAGCAATTAGGCAAAAACTGAAAAGGCTAGAGCCACTGTGGTTAGCTCTGCAAAACTTCAGTTTCTCAGCTGGAACCATTAGACACCAGTAACAGATGGCCACAAGGAGCTTGGTTCCTAAGAAAACCCTGGGACCCCCACAGCACAAAGGTGATCCAGCACTGGATATAAAGTAATATAATGGAAAAATAGTTTCCATGCAGCAGGCAAACAGTGGCACTCATTGCTGCAGGATATTGCAGTGCCAACAAGTTCAGCTAGGTTTTCAAAGTGTTTAAGAGTGAGTAGGGCCATCACTGTCCATTGAACAAAGGTATTACAGCTCTGTAATGACCTTCTTTCAACCCTTTTGCTCCAATTTCTCCCTTAGGATAATAGTATTGGAGAGAGCCACACTGTCCAAACTTACACTAAAGCCTCTTTACGGTCCCTGGTGCTTTGACCCTCACGTTTAAGCATTCAGCTGGCTGCTCACAGTATTTCCAAGTGATGTATTTACTCAAGTTGGTATTTGCTCTGTAATGGGATTATCTCATTTCAGTAGTGCAAGGCAAGGCAGATCCTACTTGTCCCCAAATGTGCTTCTGCTCCCCAGAATGAATCTTCATGCTCCCCAATACCCCTTTTTTGAGGCAAGCAGCTTATCTACCAGGGGCTGGGCCATTTAGAGATATAGAAGGGCTACAAGCATTTCAAGAAGTGTTTTACTATGTTTGGCTTCTCAGCTACCACTATCCCACACAATCTTAGTCCTCTCAGTCCTAAGCTCAGCAATGAGCTCCAGGATAAGCTGAGTTGAGACACAAGCAACAAAGCAGGCTGAGTTTCAGTGCTCTACAAAATAGGATGCTGAGAATGAAAACTGCTTTCAGGTTTCCTGACAAGAAATGAAGTGGGAGAATTACATTAGTTTTTGGCTAGTTAAGGACACACTTATTTTAGAAATGAAGCTTTCCAGTTAAAATATTAAAATAAAAAAAAAAAATCAGAGACAGCAATAGTCAAAACCTGTCTTATCAACTCAGGTCAAGAGTGTGAAAATACAACTACAGGATTAGAGAAGCTCCCTTGAAAAGAAAGGGGCATCAAAATATTTTGTTCAGACATTTCAAAAATGAAATGTTTTGGCCTTCCTCTCCCCTTTTGCTGCTGACTTGCGAAGCCAGGTCCCCCCTTTAGCTTAGGTGGATGCCCAAACATGGGGGGAGGAGGGCGGTGAAGGCCCCCATGAAAGCAGCAGCAGTACAGGAAACAAGGAAAGGACAATTGAGAAATATCCAACTCATCCTCAATTAAGCAAGTGATGGCAACTGACTTGCTTGCATTCGCAGACAAGAGGATAGCGTGGCATTATGGGATGTGCCCAAGAGGTGGCCAGAGCTGGCACGCTAAATACTCCTGTGCAGCCCTTATACAAGTAAAAAACTTGTGGTCGCTCATTAAATTGATCTAAGCTGGCCCTGTTTCAAATGGGGGTTGGACGAGAGCCCTGTAGAGGTCCCTTCCAGCCTGCGTTACTCTGTGAATATCTGCATCTGCAAACACCTTGTGCTTTGAAGTGACCTCACTTCATTTCAGCCAGAAGCACTAGCAATGACTGGGCAAAAC
This sequence comes from Dromaius novaehollandiae, assembly GCF_036370855.1. Taxonomy (NCBI): domain Eukaryota; kingdom Metazoa; phylum Chordata; class Aves; order Casuariiformes; family Dromaiidae; genus Dromaius; species Dromaius novaehollandiae. The sequence continues at coordinate 114,678,990 of NC_088100.1, read as the reverse complement.
AACACAGGAAAACATGCAAAGGCAAATCAACCCATCCAAGTGTAGACTTCACTGTCCTGTTGGAAGACCTCACTTTCAACCACACAGCAACTTCATCTGCAGTTCTTCCGGAGGAAGATCACTTCAGTCCCAAGGAAAGAACCCCCAAAACACATTGCTGCACCATTTGTCCAAAGTTTTGAAGTTACATCAAAAAATTGAACTAAATATTAAACCCCTTAGATCAGCTGGTCATGAAGCAGACAAACTTCACAGGCTATGTCTTCTCTCAAGATCAAAGACCTAAGGTAGGACATGGGAAAAGTCAGTGATGGGAATAAAGATTTTTCTAATAAGTGACTCCCATTTTCTGTCAAGATTTGGGGCAACAGAGTTCAATGAGGTCTTGAGGGGCTTCCTGACTTATCTGTCACTAGACTGGCAAAAGGGAGCTGGAGAGAGGAAATGGCTTTGAATTTGCTGGGTTCATTAATTGGAAGCAACCACAACCATCTCTTCAGCCAGCCACAACCCACGGCCTGATTAGATTTTCACCACAGGGACAGAAGAGATTGCATATTTGCTACCACAGATTTAAAGGCTGCCTTCAGTTGTAGAGATTTACCTGGCACTAATGATTCTGTGTTTTGTAATGAGAAACCACTTCAAAGCTAGCAGTTGCACAGCCGCCTCCTCCTCTTTGGTATGGGGCTGCGACTGTTTTCTAGGAATTCAGCTCTAGCAGGCCAGAGAAAGCTAACCAGAGAGGAAACAACCTGTTGGTGCGTAGCCAAGGGAACCTTTACAGCCAAATCTGCCAAGTCCTGATGGTGTGCGATAAGGTTGCTGTCTCTGCCATGCGGTCTGTGCATCATCCTTAACCTGTTGCTGCCATCCTCCCTCAATTTGCCATGCCTGTTTGCAAGCTCTGTGAAATGGGGAGTGATAACCTGAACAAATACTGATACAGATGTGCTGATAAGGTAGCTACAACAGCACCCTGCTCTCACTGACCCCCCCAAGTCTCCTGCTTTGGCTGGCGAAGGATGGGAAAGGGGTTGATGCACTGCCTGCAGGAGCACCTTATCAGCTGCATCTGACCCCCATGGCACTGCTGGGCAGGTTCGCCAGGGCAGCTGCCATGGCAAAACAACCCTTGGCCCCTGCTTTTCCTTGGCCCTTGTGCTATCCCTTCATTCTCATTCCTCTCAGGAAATTCATCATGAAAATATTTCCTCTCCCTCTATTTTTGATGCTAAAAGCTTGTCTTAGACTCCTTTAGCTACTATCTCCACAGGCTAGTGTGTTATAGCAGTTTTGGATTCTTCTGGTTTAGGAAGGGGAAGATACTTAATATAAGATACCAGCACGGCCATATAAACCACATGGGGTTTCTACCAAGACACCAGTATCAGCAGGATCATATGGGGTGGTTACTAACCTGTAAGTCATGATGGTGGCAGAATTAAATATTTCTGCCTCTCTTGCCCCTCCTGGGCTTTGCCGTCCTGGGTTCAGACACCAGTCCTCACTCTTTCCCACAGAGAGAGGGCTGATGAGACTGCTTGGTGGTCCTGCTTGCCAGCCGGTTTGCCAGAAGCAAAACTAGGCAGGGAAGAGGAGTAGGGTCTGTGGGGTGAGCACTGGACACATGCAGTGCCCAGGGACAGCAGAAGCAGGGGAAGGTCTTGCATTAGGAAAGGCACTTGGCAGTCTGCTGTAGAAAAGTTTTCTTATCACTACAGGAGGAACAAAAATTGGTTCTTACGTAAGGCTGCCCACAGCCCCTTTTTCCTCCTCCTATTGGACTTGAGCCTGCTATAGAAGCACCGAGGAGACGAAAATCCTCCTGGTTTTAAACTGTGGTATCTGTCTGACCTCATTAAGCCTGTTTCACCGACTGGCATGCCTTGGGGAGAGGCAGCAATCAGAGCCAGCTTTTCCCTATCGTATGGAGACTTGTAGTACAGCTCAGTCAGATGCTCTCCTTCCTTCCTTGCTTCATGTGCTGCTTCTCTCCTTATAGCAGGCCACCTTCCACAGCCTGAAGCACCAAACCCAGGTCTAACCCACTAAATATAAAACAGTCTGAGTAAAAGGACTGGACTGAGTTTTCCCTAAACTACCAGGAAGAACAATATAAAATAAAAATTCATAGGCATTTAAAACATTTTTTTCATATTATGCAAAAAAAATATTAAAAACTAAAAAAAATTGGGGAACGGGGTTTCCGGCTGGAATGATCCACATGACTCCAAAAGTAGAATCAGAGTGTTGTATTCTGAGATCACATATTACTCTGAACTTCTTAGACATGTACACTACTTTTTCACAAGTGGTTTGATCAAATACTTTCATACTTTATATACTTTCAGCTTCCAGTTTCAGTCTCGATATTGTTTAATGCCTTCTGCAATATTAAAAAGGCCATCATCTGGACCAATCAATCAATCTATCAGAGAAAAAATAGGAAAGGGTTTGAAGGTACTTTTCTGTTTAACCAAAGCCATGTGGTCTCAGTGTATTTTCGCAGACAGCTCCTGTCTGTTGTCCCCAGTTCTGAAATTACACACGACACCAGTTTGTTTGAGTGATATGCCCTGATCCAGGTAATCTATGCTGGGGATGAGTTGATGTCACCCTGTGTTGAGTTTGTTGACATTAATGTAAGTTGCTCATTTACCAAGGTCTGCTGTTCACCCCGATGAGAAATCAGAGCGACGTTTTTGCACTTGCGAAGTGGAAAAGGTCTCCCCAACCATCAATCCCCTCCCCTGCCACCCTGCCTCTCGTGTAACTCCTTACATAAAATAACTGATATCTACTGCAAAATGAGACTGGCATCTTGCCACACTTTCTCTTCAGAAGGCTGTCCCAGAACTTCATAATTCTCACAAAAGTCTGATTTTCAGCCTAAATGCATACATGGTCGATTTACACTCATTTGCTCCAATATTGTCCATTACCTTAAATAGCTCTTTCCCTTCCACACAGTTCTCCCTCTCTGAAGTATTTATGTATTTTTATTCTTCTTTGACAACCTTTGGAAATGTCTCATGGGTCTGCCATTCACACGCAAGAGACACATCAGAGATTCTTTGAGGAGCCACTGGAGTATTCAGCATTCTCTGTCCTAAAACGTTCCTCTAAAGTTGTGCTTGTTCATTTCCCAAAACTTCATTCAGATAACATTTGAGTAAATAAAAGCTGTCAGGAATGATGAGGCAGGATAGGAAAGTTTTGTCAGGATGAGCAACGCAAATAATTCCTTGTTAGAGACATCCATTTGCCTAATGCCATCTGTGCAGCTTTGGGAAGTTGTAGCATTGCCACCTCCTTCCCATGCAAAAGTTTTCAGCCTGACACCAGCCACCCAAGATGGCCAACACAAGCAGACCCTGCAGCTTCAGGATTCCTCTTCTCTCGTGCCCCAAGGTTGCCCTAAATGTCCACATCATCAATTTCCAAGCTGCAACAACTCTGAATGATGCAGAAGGCCTTATCTGGCCTTAGGTGTCTCCTCATGTCCCACCCATTAGGTGAATTGTGCATGTTCATCAATTAAACAAACCCACCAACCTTTGGGGGGGGGGGGTAGATTACTGCTTTCACACTTTACCTGCCATCCTCCTTTCCTGGCCACTTATCTGGTGTTTCTTGAGTCTCTGCCCTGACATCCAGCTACCTCAGAGTCACAGACACAAGGCTGCTGAGCTGTCAATCCCTTCCAGACAGAAAGAGCTGTGCATGCACCATGCTCCTCACCCAGACTGGGTCTGCTGTAACCAGTGGTGCTGGAGGCCTCACTTGCCTTTGTGTGACTGAGTGAGGCACTCAGGTCATTCTTCGCAAAAGCATCTCAGTTCAACTGGTAGGCAAGGTGTATTTTGGTTTAGATCCCAGACAGGTACTATCTCACTTCCATTATTTTCAATGGACGCTGGCTCAGACTCATATCTCTTTTCAAGAGTCTGCCTTGGCCTTAGGGAGGAGGCTGACTATTGAGAATAAGCTGCATTTGGAGTTGCAGCAGGCAAAGGATGGACACATCTCTTGTTCTGCCTATGCTGGGGTGGGACAGAGCAACCAGCTACACTGCTGGCATTTAATTTTCACCTAACAGTTCATAAAGTGCTTCACCAGCTTTGCCGTGAGTGTCTGGGGTCCCCTCCCCAAATAATTCTCACAGCACAGAAGTTTGCTAGGACTTTCTGTAAATGAGGCAGCCTTTTACAGCTATCTATATCTATATCTAATCTATATAACTTGTGAATATATATATATTTTATATATTTTATATATTTTTTTAATATATTTTTTTAAGGACATTTTGTTTCAATAGTAAAATGCCTTGGGGAACAAATCAATGACTTCTACATCCTACCCAGCCCACACATGAAATCCACCTCTCCTTCAGGGATGTGTCAGTACTGGAATATTAGCTGGAGACTGTGCTTTTTCAGTCCACTTATTACTTCTCCTTGACTTTGACAGGCCTCCAGAAGACTATGGAACATGCCAAAAAAAAAAAAAAAAAAAAAAAAAAAAAACAGGCAGAAGTTACTTCTCTGTGTGCTGCCTCATTCCCAATCATGCTCTTATGGCCCTGTATGCACAAGCACCAAGATGTATGTGTCCCAGGGCAGACAGGCATAGGTCATTTGCATCCAGGAGGTCTGCCCACTGTACCGCTTGCAATGACATGGAGAAGGAGAGATGTCAGTCACAGAGTCTTCCTCACCTCTCCTGGATTGTTCTTGGGTTGGCACCCCCACACTGGTTTGGGTCCGCCTTTTGATTGCTGTCAGCTCCTGAAGGAGACAAGTGTCTCCATCCTGCTTTGGTCAGTCATCAAGATATAATCACTGTCCTTGTTTTCCCAGTGGAGCGTATTGAAAAGCTGCAGGCTGATGTGTTGGGATCTTGCTGACCTGCTAATCTGGCTGCCCATGAACGTGAGATGTCCTCATAGCCCTTCTCCTGCTGTTGGTTCTTCTCGGTGCTTCCACGTCCAACATCCCCTTTCACTCTACAATCATAGCAATTCTCACATTTGTATTATAATTATCCACATAGTCCTAAAGGCATATTGATTTTGATTAACTTTCCCATGGAGGTAGAGGGAAAAAAAGGAAATTAATTAACATTTTTTAATTTCAGGAAGATGGCTTTGTTTTGGTATTGTCATCATGGAGAACTTAGTAGTAGTAATAGCAGCAGATGTCTCGATTGGTTTGCTAACTGAAGTCTTAGCTGAGGTGAGATCTTCTATTAATTGTATAGCTAAGCAAATATCTGATTTACTCTGTAGCTTCTCTCCAGTCATGAATAATACCCTTCCACCTTCTAAAATCCACTATGAAAGTTACCATCCCTCTGCCTTCTGCCATGCAGCAATACTTGATGTAAAGTAATTTAGATATTAATACGTGTATCCCCACTTTGGGAGGCAGGCAGCAAATGATACTGGAGTTTGTAAAGGCAGTATCTCAGTAAGAAACAAAGCAGCATTTTTTTCTCTTTTTTTCCTCTAAATTTAAAGCTGGTGAGAAGCATCAGGCTGACAACCCCGGGCAGGACCATCCTTGAGTCATGCTGCCTGACGGGACCAGCCCTCACTGGGTATGCAGCAATAAAAGGGAGCTAGAAACCTAATCAGCTTAGGAGCTTGTGGAAATCCCTCTACGTAGTCTCCTAAATCTCTGAGACTCACAAAAATCTTTGAAAATCTATCCTTTGGCATTTCAGAAACCCTTCCCCACTCTCCTTCATTGAACCTGTCCTGTGCAACAGAAATTACTGGGAAGTTCAGGGCTCTCAGACTTCTGACCCTGGCCACAATGGACAAATACATGAACCTGGAAAAATAGAAGTTAACAGGATGGGAGTTGTTAACCAGACAACTGGAGCCTTGAAAACAGAGGTAAGAGAAAGTTACATTTTTTTTTTTTTTACATGAAGTAGTTTCTCATCCTCCTTGTTTTTGTACCATGCAACATGCTACATCTCCGCAACACTAGGGTGAAAAAAAGAGGCAACACCATAGCAGTCATTGAACATTGCAAGCTAAGATTTCCAATGATAAAAAGCAGGAATTTCATGGATCTACAAAAGCATTCCGAAGCTTCCTACACAGACCAAGAGCCTGTGATCCTAATATACCTAGTTATTTCAGAAATGTCAACAAAAAGTGTGCCTGTAAATGAGGAAGCATTCCTTTGCTAGCCTCTTCCATTGTCTGTTTCTATATATGTGAAATTCTATTATGGAAATGTAGAAATCCTAGTACAGACACAATCTATGCTGCAGAGGACTGTGCAAAAAGCACCAGTAAAACACTGCTCATGTTCTGGAAAATACTGGGAGAACATCACAGGCTCGTCCATTTTTGACTTCTGTGTTATCAGATGATGGAGTGGATTATCTGTGTTACAGATGAACCATATGGTGCTAAAAAGGATAAATCCTTTTTTTTTTTTTTTTTTTTTTTTTTTTAAGCTTAGTATACTCACGCTCAAAAAAACCCAAGATGAAATTCTGATTGAGGTTGCGGTATAAAGTATATTTTCTGGTCTGAAGTTTAGCATGTTTTGTTGTAGCAGTGTTTTGCTCTGTCTGGGCAAGAAACAAGATCTCAAGATGGAGCCTGCAGGACTCTGAAGTTCCTCTGTAGATCTCCCCAGAGCTAGTCTTCAAGTTAGGAGTTCATTGCTTCACTGTTTTCCTATTGCTAGTTATGTCCCACTGAAATATTGTATTCACTTTCTTCACCAGCTGACTGACAACCTCCCTCATGCAGTGACTAATTTCCTCAAATATAAGGTCGGACCTGGAGGCCACTGACGGCTTCAGGGAGGCAGATGCCAGGGCTACAGAAAAAGCAGAATCAGCAGTTTCTTTGCTCTCATTGACCTTGGCCTGAAGGCAAATTTTCTTTCTGCCTTGTTACAGCTCTACTGCAGGCAATCAATGGGCCAGCCTCCCACCAGCAACGAGCAGCAGCCTGAGCCCCATCCAACCTGCCAGCCTGAGAACTGCTTCTGTGATCCAGGGTGCCACATGTCCCTTGTGGGCCTTTCCCACCCCTTGGGTAATAAAGGGATTGTTCCAACTTTCAAAATGTAGTTTGTGCCATTGTGGCATTAATACATCAGACAGCACCTCATCCCGTCAGCACTGAGTCTTAATTCATTCAATACAGTTCCAGCACTAATCCCGTTTAGGTCTGGAGAGGCTCATTAGGTGTTTAATAGTCTTGATTTTATCCATTTTCTCCAAGGGACTAAGTTGGGCTACAGCCTAGATCACTCAACACGCATGGAGAGCAAGAAATGGGAGCGATCAGACCCTGACAGTGGGGTTACAAACACCTCCCAGCAGAATTTTCTCCAAACGCAGCATTGTGAAACACCCAGATATACCTCCAGGCTGACCGCTCACCCATGTCCACTGAAGGGACCACACTGATATGGAGCATCTGCAGAAATCAAGATTAAATCTTCTCAACACTGAGACCTCCCCAGCGAGACCACCTGCAAGAGCTTCGCTTGGCTCCCGCTCTGCAAGTAACCAGCTGCTTTGTCTTGTCTTTTTGGCTCAGAACAGCTCCCATGCCACTCTCCTGCTTGTTTTCTCCCCACCAGCATGTCTCACAGCTCCCAAAGTCTTCATCATCCCCTCTGACAGGGCAGGCTGCTCCTTCCATATTGGGATGCCAGAAAGCTGCCCAAGATGATGTAGAGCATCCTTAACTCAAAAGCCAGCTTCACAGCAGAGTCCTCAACTTTGCAGGAGTCTATCAACTAGTCCATCCTGCCTCTCCAGCTGGGCTGGATGCCCTTGTCCACATCCTCAGGACAGCCAGATTGGCCCCTGGGGGAGTCACTAGCTGGAGAGATTTGAAAACTTCTCCAACTTCTTTCCAAGAACTTCTGTGAGCAATATGAAATGGTTTTCTCCACCAACAGCAGGGTGAAGGAGACAGTGTCAAGACCATGATAATGATATGATTTACGATGGGATTGACCTAGCTTTTCTCCTTGCACTCCAGACAGACTGGAAATTACATAATCAATAGCACAGAGAGACACATCATTCTGCAGAGACCTTGTTTGCTCAGGCCCCACACAGTAACAAAGATGACAATATTTTTTTAAAGGAAAAAAACCCCTCAAACCAAAAACAGTCATCAAACTTACAGCTTGTTTAACATAGGCTGGTCTCCAGATAAAAACATGGCAAACCAAAAAGACTGTCATTTGAGACAGTCTTTCCTGAAATTCACCTTAATCCTTTATCAGTATTCTGGCTAGAAAATTCCTTTAAAAAAGCCCCACTTGGACAGGGAGGATTCAGAATGGATTGATGCCCAAGACTTCAATTTGGAAACCTTGCTATAAAACAAAGTATCATGTTTTCTGTGCAGTGCAACAGCTTGAATGTTGCAAGGACATTATATTTGAGCTCAGCAAAGTCAATATTTCAAACAGCTTAGGCTCCAAAAATCAGATATAAGAGAAAAAAAACATCAGACAAATTTTAAAGCAGGAAAACCACCAACACAACACAAGCTAACAGGACCGTCAAGCCTTGCAGTGAGAGACTGTCCAGTTAGACCAGCTGGGAAGCAGTGGCTGATGCAAGGTGAGGAATCCAACTTTGAGAAAGGGCCCCCTTGCCTTGCATTAATGGACAGACTTGCATTAATTTACTGAAATGATGGCTTGCTTCGGCCTGTCCCCAGGGTTGTTATGTCATTCATGCCTGCCCATGAACCAAAGTGGATGAGGTCTGGGAGGTGCACATGACCCAGCCTACCACTGATATTGCACTGGTGAAATCCAGCCACAAGCACTGCCCTTCTCTGCTGTGCTGCCTGGTACAAATCACCCTCCCTCCCCCCCGCCGATGAGGAATGCCATGGGACCATCTCTAAATTCACCGTGGACCCCAAACCCAGCCCAAGTTGCCTCATCTCCTGGTGGCAGCTGTGGCGTGACCTGAGGAGGGTGCCAAATCCAGGGCACATTGCAGTAGAGCAGGAAAGGATTCCCACAGGCTGTGGCTGTTGCCTGCTTTCTGCGGATGCACGAACATCACCTGCAGCCTGTAACCAAGCAACACTGCTGCATGCATGTCTGCACAGAGCTTCATCTTGAAGGCATTTTCTTTGCTTTTTTCTATCAGCCCTGCATCACCTGTGGCTTTGATAAGCTGGCTGTAGCTGGCAAAACTTGGGCAAAATGCAGATAGAAGAGCACTGATTGTTATTCTGAGGAGGACAAATGGGCCAGGGAAGACTGCCAAGATTTGAATTCTTCACAGTCATTGGCAGGAAAAAAAAAATCCATGTGGAAGATTTCTGTCAGCTTGTGTTTTATAGCTTGAATCGCCCAAGACTCTACAGCACCATACACAGTAGATTCCCAACTACTGCTCCAAAGGCAGGAAAGAAATATAATGGTCTGAGGGTAAATCCAAACACCTCATCTCAGTGATTCACTCATATCAGCATGCCTAGAGCCCAGACACCCTTCCTGGTGGCTTCTCCCCTCCAGAGTGAGTATGTTAATCACTGCAGCCATCCGCTCATGCTGTGAGAACTTACTCTGCACATTAAACTTTAACTTGCGCTGCTCAGACATGCTATTTAATTCCATTTCACTTAAAAAAGAAAAAAAAAAGCCCGCCCTGACCATTTCCTTAATTTCGAAGTTTATTTCATTTTTTTAAAATCTGGAACACCCACAAACATCCCCTGTGCCTCTAAGTGTGGACATGTGGGTCTGCTCCCTTCTTCTTGCCCTGCTATGGGACAGAAACCTTGATCCCCTTTACACACCAGGGGATGCAGCCTGGAAAGCAAAATTCCTCTATAACTTTCTCATTTGTCTTTGTATGGAAAGTACAAAACTTTCCAGAGCCCTCTGTGTATTTTTAGCCTATTTTCTTTTTATCTTCAACATGCTTTGGAAAAGTTGCATGTGCGCTATAAGGGTCATTTCAGATGAGCACCACCAGTTCACTTATAAAAGTACAGAAAGCTGTGTGGTTTGCAGCATAAGGTGACATACACATTTGTGGGAGGTCTGAACTCTGACAGAAGAGCCTGTCCTAGGTGCATTTAACTTTTTGTCATGAGCCCAACTCTTTGGGGGGAAAAAATACTGCTCTGAGTATGTATAAATATTTGCATGCTATATAAAAATCACTTTTCTACCTGTCATTCATGGCAGAATCATTACAAAGCATCTAAAGGTTTGCAGTGTTAGATATCCACCCAGCACAGATGGGTGGTTACAGTTTGGTGCAGCAACTGAATATTCAAAATAAACAGATTCCCATGGGGAAGAAATAGTCCCTTGAGTGCATAATATCAACCAGAAATGCAGCTGAAGATTCATATCATGACCTATAACTCTGTGGCGGATATGGGATCCAAACTGGGTTTTTCCCCAGTCATAACTGAAGAAATGAGCTTCCCTATTTGTTGTACTAATTTTACTACTCCTATCTTCCTCTCCAGAAGGATGTGACCTTGGCCGCTTTTCTTCCCCCCCTGTAAGCTGCTGGGAGCCACAGGTGAATATTTCCCTGGCTGGTGCTTCCACCTGGGATTCCTGGACCTCAGGCTGGACAGCCCGGGCAGCAGGGAGCAGATCCTACTTGTGGGCAAGAGCTGTTGGCAGTTCGGGCATCCCAAAGAGAGATGTCAAAATGCTTTGGTTGCACAGTTTTGGGGCAAGGCCTGAGCCATGATGATGGGAGGCAAAAGGCATCACCAGTTACTGCTTGAGCCAAGTGAGTAGCTCCAGACCCAAAGGGGTAGCCAGCTCCCGTGTGACACAGCCATGAAGATGCAGGTGACAGCAGCCTGCTGCTGACAAGAGCTTTATTTTGCTATAAAAATCCTAGGATCTTTCTTTTTAGGTAAAAATGAAAATGGGGCAGGTGAGAAGGAATTAGTCCTTGACTTTCATAATATTCCCAGAGTCCCCCCTCTCCCCCACCAACAAGATTTGGATCCACTAAACTCAGGAGCCTCTTCCAATGAGTGAGCTGTATTTCATGGAGGTGAGGTAGAGCTTCATACGCCTGACAGTGCCAATTAGGCTGATAGAGTTTTCAAGGCATGGCATAAACAAGTGCTCTGGAGACTTGCTAGCTGGCTGGATGATCAAGAAAGCAGCTGGGAGCAATCACAGGGCATGACATGCATGTGTCATGTTCAGACAGTGCCATGGAGGCCACCACAGTGAGGAAACGTGCCAATGCTGCAGCCAGTCCTGTGCAAAGTCAACATGGCAGGTGGCAGAGGACTAAGAGGAGGTTTTACTCTGTAGCATAAAATTATGCCTAGTCAGGTAAGTGTCTTGACTATTCTCCCTTTTTCCCTTTTGCTGCTCCTGACTTACATTTTGGAGATATGTACAACATCTGGAAACATCTGAATCCCTGGGGGAAGAAAGCCTTGCTAGTGAGGCAGGACTGGAGCACCAGGCCTTGCAATGGAATGTTTCGAAAGAGTTGTGTGATGGGAAGGGACCACTGATGGGTGTCTTTCCTCACCATGTAGCATCACAGATGCTGGCGAGAGGCATCCACCGAGAGGGAAGGGGGAGTACGCAGTGGTTGTGGATGGTCGAATCTCTTGGGCAGTGTCTCCACCCAGGCTGGCCAAGTCAGAAGGGTCTGTGGAGCAGGCCTTACGGACCCATAAACTAACCCCCCCCCAATCATACAGCTGGGTAATGGACATCTCTAGGTATAGGCCAGGTGAGGGATACAGAAAAGACTCTAGCAGGGAAGTTATGCCATTGCCATCCCTGGAGGTTTTCAAAACCAAACAAAAAAGCTCTAAACAACCTGGTCTGACTCTGGAATTGACCTGCTTTGAGCAGGAGCTTGGACTAGAGACCTCCAACCTGAATTATCCTACGGTCCTCTGATAATCCTATGAAATCCCTGGGATGAGGATGGTCTGGCAGTTTATAGCCAATCCACTGTATAGAATGGCCACTTTTGGATTAAGCCTAACCTCTGCCATAACCTCAGACAGTAACACTGCAAGATTTCCCCTTAGAGCAGGAAGTACTGATGGGAGGAAAAGCAGCCATTCTCCAAAAAAAAATTTGGTTTATGCCTGAATCAAACAGTGCATGGAGGCTGGTGGGCTTTGCTCTCACATGCAGTATCACCACTCTCCTTCTGTTTCACGGTGCACTGTAGAGCCACATTATCCTGGTCAACATGCTTCACTGCAGACCGAAAACTTAGAAACCATTCCCCATGGCTGGGAAGTGGAAACAGCCGGGTTTTTTTTTCATAAAAACACCCTGGACATACCTACATCTGCAAGTCTGACCCACTAACTGGCATGATGGAGCATGGGAACCACTCCTTTCTAGAAGTGAATGCAGTGTCCAAGACTGTAGGGTTATCACTCACTACTCTGGCCCTCCTATCATAGCATAAATGCCACAAGTCTGAGAGGATGCAGCTTATGTTTATATCACACATGTGGGAACGTCCAGGAAAAGAGGGAGTGAAGAGCCCCAGTAACTGTAGCATTCTTTTGAAGATGCTGCACTGAGTTCAGGGGGACTCAGCGGATGCAAGCAGGAGTAGGTCAGTGAAAGCACATCAGCTGCAGGCATATCAGGGTCATCTGTAACCTTTTCAAAGCACCTGATCAAAACCTCCTTGCAAATTCAAGACTTTTAAAGAAAAAAAAAGAATTTTTGCAAAAGTAGATAAATAAATAAATATTTATTTATAGAATATTTTATTTAAAAAAAGAAATCACTTCCATGCATGTGCATTCACACACAGGCAAATTCAGTTCAGGGATCTTTCATATATCTGGAGTCAAGTTTTCCTAGACATGTCAAACCTTTCTGGTGAGGATTTCTGGATGTGATTTGCAGTTCCCTGGCGAGAGCTGGAAGAAAAGTACGCTTCCCTCTGACTTCCAGGTCCTTGTTGATTTTCAGCGTCCCAAATCCCACATCTCTGTGCTTAGCTGTGTCATATTACTCATCCCTCCCAGAGCCTTCAGTGCCTGACATGAACAAAACGGTCAGGCCCACCCTGCTTTGAGGAACTTCCTTCCATGACTGCTCCCTTTTCTAGACTGGGGCCTGGGAGTGCACGCCAATAGACACAAACTCAACATCCACCTGGAACAACATCCTACTTCTGACAGTGAGCAGCACATGCATTTGCAGATGGAAATGCAAAAACATACAAAATCAAAATAATAGTAATAAATGTTAAAAAACCCTGTCCATGCATCTGTGAAAAACCCAGCATCCCAGATGTTAGGCCGTGACCGGGACAACCTCTGTTATGTGTTGTGCAAACCCACCAGCAACGCAGCAAGGCAGACAGCTGGTGGCCCACATGGCAAAAATCACGATGGTAACATTCACCAAGACTTGTGTGTCAGAGCTGGAAGGGAAAGGAAAGACTAGAGAAAAGGCTGAAAGAAGTGTTGCAGAGGAGAGGGAAGGAGGAAGAGGGAGATCAAGAAAACCATTACTACTGGTTGTTCTGTTTGACTTGCTTTATGAGCTTGTTCCCATGTACATCTCCCTCTTATAAAACATGTTTCCAGAGGAACTTTGTGCTCCCTCCTTAGGTATAATACTGTTTGGCTGGCATTCAACCTGTATTCTTTCCCCTTTCTTAAATTTCTTGGGGTGAAACCAAAAGAACATCCTCAGTAGACACATCTTAGCTGTAAATTTATAGGATTAATTTTAATGATCAATTTCAATCACAATAATTATTATTCTTTCTACATTTCCTGGTCTGGGAATTTATATTCCCAGATTTCCACAATGAAAAATGGCATTAGTGTAATTCTTTTCCCCTAAACCTTCCTGTTACAGTTTGCCTTCTCCTTCCTCTGGCTTGATCTCACCACAAAACAATGCAGGTGGTGACCACAGACCTTAGCAAAGCTCCTCCAGTGGGCACTGAGATTTGAGGACGGGCTCCTTGCTTTTGTCCTGGCTGCTCACATCCTGCGGAAAATCAAAGAGAATCAATGTGTTCTCTAGTTTCTGGCCAGGGTGGGAAGCACCCTGCCGTCCCAAGGCCACAAGGCCTGGAGAGCTGGGGAGAAGGAGGAGGAGGAGGAATAGTGCCCCAGGGCCAGTTGGGAGGAAGGAGGGTGCAGTGTTTTCCTCAGCACACCATCTGCTCTCTTGTGTAACAGAGCTGCATCAGATTTGCTGCCGAGTTGCAGGATGAGCCAGTGGAGATCTCTGCAGTTCTTCTTCATCCTGTTGTAGTGGGGGGTTGACCTTGCTCCTGCACACACACACACCAGCACAGTCTCCTCCCCAGCTCAACTAGCTGAAAGGCTGAAAGGACAAAATCTCAACACAGAAGTCACTTTTAAACTGCTGGAGCTGCTCCACAGCTGTAAATTGTCCATTTCTGTTCTCATATGTGACACCAAGATACAATCTAGCAATGGGTGTGTGTGTGTGAGGCAAGATTTAAGCCTGTGCGTAAGTACAATAAGTGCTTAAGTGCTTTGCGGAACCAGGGTTGATTTAAGAACCAGTTGGAGACTCCTAACTGAGTTATCACAGAGAATGGAGAGTATGGGTAAGTCTTGACATTTTTATCCATCATCAGGCTCTGGGAAATCTTTCTCACTGAGCAGAGAATGACAAATGAGCAGCTCCTGTAGTCAGTGTACAGCTGAATTTATGCCAAGATGCTAACTGGAGAGGGACATGTTTCCCAGGCTGGGGTAAAGGATTGCATCCATACATATGTGGGGAGGAGAGGGCACCAGGGGAAGGGAACACACCTTTTGTTTAGCAGCTCACTGTGGCAGGAAAATTTTCCATTTGAGACTGCTAATGGACTGCCCATCCTTGGTCATTAACACACTGCTGTTGTTTCTGTGTGTGGGCTTCAACCATTGCCTCTCTTTCTGGTTTCTTGTTTTCTTCTGCTGAAAATTCCATGCAGAAACAGAAAGGAAAGAAGAGCAGACTGCTAATTTGCTCACGGCACCCCAAGGAAATAAATGTTGTTTCACTTGGGGATCAGCTATGTTTTCTCTCCAAATCCTACTGTCTCACTGATGTTAGCATGACTTTAAATACCAAACTGGTCTCTGCAGAGTTGAAATTACATCACATCTCTGTTAAATGCTCTTCAGAGTGATACACTGTAGTGGCAAGTGATAAAAACTAAGCAATTTCAAAGAAGAGAGAAAAGGATCTCAAACTCAGAATGAAAGCCTCAGTGAGCCTGGCAAAGATCCTCCTAACAGGTATCATGAATGCAGAGCATCTATTGGCGATGTGCATTAATGGTGAACTGCATGGGCACAAATAACATGAAGTTATTGAGCCTGCACCAAAACTTAGAAGGCAGCCAGCAGCAAATCCCCTTTGCAAGGGGTTGTGGTGGACCTGCAAGCCAGCATGGGAGATCCTCAGGGCACATGGAGCCTCCTGTCCTTGCAGGCTCTCTGAGCAAACAGATGTCCAAGCACTCACTAAGCCATAAGCTGTCTCCAGTCTCTGGTATTTCATATCCACCAATGGTGTGCTTCCCTGTCTAATCTCCTCTTAATCCCATTTATATATGTGGCTTCCTCAACATCTTGCACCAGTATGTCGCATGATACAGTTATGAACTACACAGGAAATGCTCCCTTGCATTGGGTTTAAACTTGTTCCATGAGCCCTTTCAAAAGCCAAACAGCAGCTGCAATTCAGGGTTTCTATGATTCATTCCGATTTGAAATGATTTGGAGTTTTCACCAACCCCTAAAGCTTCAGGCTGACTCAATCCCTTTTAAAGAGTTCAGGTTTGAGTTATTTACACCAAGGTCCCTTTCTATGGTACTGTCAAAGCAGAGGGGCTTTCAAGGAACTGGAACCAGAATTTAATCTGCTTCCTGATTTTTTTCACATTACCACGGCAATGGAAAAGACTTTCACAATCAGCCCTTTCTTCTTGAAAGGCTGATAAGAATAATTAGAAACAAAACTCTGGTCTTCACACTGCGAAGTTTTCTTGCTTACCATAGAGAAAAATCCTCACAGGAACCCAAGTTGCACCAGTCAAAAGGAGAGTTTTCTACTGTTCTGAGTCACAAGCACTCGAGAGAAAATAACATGTATTTCTAAAGCCTTCAATTTTTATAGTCATTTGTGAAAGTGTAATTTACGAGGCAGCTGGAGAGAAAGCTATTGACTCAGGAGGCCAGGCAAATTCATTTACTGCCTCAGCAATAGAGTAAGACTACTGTGTTAAACAAATTGAATTGACATGCAGAAGAACACAGTTCTGGGTTTGAAGGAAGGATCGACATTGCTATTTACCTGATACTCGTCTTCCTGAAGCCAAACGGCACAAAGCCAGAATGCACGCCTGTTGTATACAATTGGACAGTTTTTCCCTACAAGATACTTTGGAACAAACAGTTGTCTCAGGACTTTTGCATGTGAAATTCTTCTTTATTGAAATGTAGCATTCTAAAAGTGAAAAGTCACCTGTCATTAAAATGGAAAGCACTGCAGCTTTGTTTCACTCTCAGCTGAAATCAGAGCTCAAAATTTATCAGAGCCAAATGTTCCCAGAAAAAACTCCCATGGGACCAGAAGCCATCTTTGATTGAAGAAGTTTTGGCAGAAATTTGCCTCCAGAGCTGTATTTCCAGTGGAGGAGATGAGATAAACCCAGCTCTCAGGATGAACAAGAGAACAGGCGGCCAATTTTAGGAATCCCACAAGGTCTTATCTGGCCTGTCCCATTTCCCCTCCAGCCCCAGGGTCCTCCTTAGAGAGGCTGACAAGAGAAACTGTCCCTTCAGCCATGACTTGTTAAAGCATTAATACCAGGGCCACCCCTTCTCTCCAGGGCTAGTGGAAAACATTTACGCTTGCGATGCAGTGCCTGACCTAGTGAAGCAGCAGCTGTAAACCAGGACACCCTGGTTCACTACATGCTCATCATCTCAGCTCAGTAAAACTTGGACAAGGCACTCACCTTCCTTGTGCTTTTACTCTTCCCTTCTCAGCCCTGTCTCTGTATGAGCAGTTTCCCATGGAGCGTGTTTTTCTTCACCTTGATTTGCTGCTTCTGCTCGGGATAAAGCCTAGCATGATCCCCCTGCAAGTTTTTGTGGTAACAGACACAAGCCCAGAGCACAGCCATCAATTTATAGCATTGTGACGAATGAAAGAATTGCAGTTCTTTTTTTAATTGCAAGCTCCTACACAGCAAAGTGGCTTTCTCTGCACCACTATCCAGCCTTGTTAGACTTCATTTTCGGCATGCTATTGAAGTGTGTTTTAAAATGGACTAAAAAAGAAAAAACTCCGTCCATGAGAAAACTGTATGGAGGTGTATTTTAGTGAAGTGCAGTAAATGATTTTGAAACTGAAACCTGTCATCACACGACCACTAAAATGGAACAAAGAGAGAGCTGCAGCCAACATTTTCAAACAAAGATTCTCTGAGAACTATTATCTCTATAAATCAGACCATTTTAAATTCATTGCTCACACTGGCTTCTAAAATTGGAAACTATAAGCTTGTCTATTCAGCCATAATTGCCACATGTAGAGATTTTTGAGCATGTTCATCTACAGTTTTAAGTTATTTCATCTTTAATTCATTATTATTTACAGTTGAACTGTAAATACTAATCATTTTTCCAAACAGCTTTGGCCTACTGTAGTAGCATCACTTATTCATATTATTCCACCCTTAAAATTCTACTTTTAGAAGCAGTGTAGCCCTTAGATTCAGTATCTGACTTGAGATGTTTGCAAGATACCTACTGATTAGTTTTTTAATGTTGTAATTATTGTCTTTTCTGGATATAGTATCAATCAATGAAAATTAGCAGTATGTTTTGAAAGGACTCCTAACATAATTTCTCATTACCAAGGAGATTTCTTTGGGGAATTTTCTGTTGAGAAAATAAAAATAGTTTTACAAGAGAAATAAGACCTACAGTATATTGCCTGAACACAAGTGTGAATTTCAATACAAAATGATTTGCAGACACTCCATTGTTAGCTAGTACTTTAAACAGAAATAATGGAAAATATTTGTATTCAGATTTATATTGTGTTGATACCTGCTGGGGATTTCAAATGGGAAAACTAAATATGACTTTCTTGCAGGCCTATCTGTTATGTACAAGCACTACAGGGTGTTCACAGAAGCCCTGCGAAGCAACATTTGCTGCAATTTTATGAGTGTGTTCATTGTAAATGCACAATCGGCTTGTTAGAGCACAGTTACACTGTAGGTGTATGGAGACAGCCAAAAAACATATTGAACTGTAAATAACCAAAGCCATAACTAAACCATAGACTAATGAGATTTCTTTGCTTGAGGGCTGTAATACTGGTCCTCACTTGTCCTATTTATTATTTTCATTGCACTCAAAGGCTTCCTAGTTCTTTCACCAGAGATAATGAGTTTTGCCTCAGCTCACAAGGCAGTGCAAGGTGCGGAGGGAACACCAGCAGGACCAGCACAGCAGGAAGCAGACAGGTGGCAGCAAGAAGCATGCAAAGATCAGATTTGAATTGAGGGGATGGATTTTAAAAGGTATTGGAGGATTCAAGCAGCATTGCTGAAACATTATCAAAAAGACAGATGGCCACTGCTCAGTCAATTTTGAGGCAGGCCCCAGAAATCCACTGCATAGGTTCTGCCTGCACGCACTGGGAGACATTGCAGGGTCTCTGAATAAGGAGTTTTTTTATATATATAGCTAGTAAAAATTGCCCACAACCCTCTTTGACAATCATTTTCTGACTAGCCCATAAATCACAAACAAATGAGTGCTGGCAAAACTCCCTGCTTGATGAATCAGGACAGGAAAATGGAGAAGAGACTGTAAGAAAGTCTGAATTTGTAGAAAAGGGACTAAATGAGCAGCAACTTACTCATCACTCATGAATTTTGCTCCTCAACATTTATAAACACATGGAAAAAAAACGCTCCTTTTTGCTAAATAAGGTAATTTTCAACATTTAGGAAAGAATAAGAAACATTCTTTCTGACTTAAAACCTCATCTATTTCGCAGACTACAGATGTTAACCAAGGCACTAGAAACCAACCAAGCCTAAAACATACCAGGCAGAGAAACAGATCATGGGTTTGGAGGGTTCTGTTTTTTTCTTACAGTTCGCTACAAGTAAGAAGAGCCAGGGAACAAGAACAGTTTCTCAGTTGTGTAAGTGCACTTGTAAATCTGCCTTTTCCAAGTTTTGCTGCGATCAGAGCAGGGCAAAAAATTTTATTACTGTAAACAGCCTCCTCTTGCCTCCCTTGAAAAGTATTTATATTTACTTTTCTTTTTGACTTTGAAAATTATTATTCTCTTTTAGTTTGGCTTCTACCAGCTTACCTTTCAGGATGCAAAGAGGCCATTGGACTTTCTTATCATTATCTTCTTAAGAAGAAGATGCAGAGCAGAAAGCGAGATTTCAAATGTGCAGGAACAAGCACAAGACTTAGTTAAATGAGATAGGCCTGAGACCTGCTTCTTCAATAGGCATACAACACCTGGAAGCTAGGCACACTGCTGTCTTCCTGGGTCTATTTACTTTTTGCAAAAAATCTGACAACAGCTTTTGAGGGCTCTATTCCCAGGCTACAGAGACTCTCAAGGGATAAGATGCACTGGAAGAGAAGCAATTCCACGTTCTCTTCTTTCCCAAAAGACACCACTTGTACCCAGAGATGAAGAACCACCTCCTGCAACATATATGACTTCATGCAAGCTAAATTGCATGTAGCAATCAGATTGAAAATGATACCAATTCTAAAAGGCAAGTCTAATGAAACCTTTCTACCTATGCTGGTTACTCATAACTCTCCTAAATGCAAGTGCGTGGCCTGCCAAATCTTAACTTGAATTTCATTCAAGTTAGGGTGTAATTCTGAATCCCTTCTGTCTTGCTTTTGATTTACTAATCAGTCAGTTACAGGCAGAAAGATACCAGGGGAAAGTTAAAAAAAGCGCCCACAGTTGTTGCATACTCCGCAGCAATGTAAACAGGATAAGCATTCAGATTAAGAACTATCATCAAAGAGTTAACCTTATAATTAGTTAAGGACAGCTGTACTGCAAGTATCCACTCTGATTGTGGCCAATGGAGATGGCTAGGGAAGAGTGTAAAGGTGTGCCTAGAGAATGGTCTGTCCCAATACAGCCTTTCCCATCAGCAAGTGCTCAGTGATTTCCTGAGCTGGAAGTTGTCTCTGAACCCCTGGGCAAAATGGCCACCCATGGTCTTAGGCCATGAATTTGCTTAATCATTTTTAAAAAGCCATTTATGTTTTTGGCTTCCCCAAAATGCCAAAAATGGAATTCAAAATTTGCCTGTGTGGAGTGTGGGGTCTAGATCACTATGTGCCCTACCATAAAGAGGTGGAGAAAAATCAGGGCACTTCCAAAACTTTGGAAGCTAAATGAAACATATAGAACTATATGCATCTTCCAGGCTAGATCTCAGAAGCCAAAACATCTCAAAAACCCTTAAAAGATCATAGACCAACCAGGCAGAGGTATTTAGATATTTTTCAGTGGTTATATCTTTGTTGGGGGGTACCATGCCAAGAGGACAGCAGCCTTGATGAATATGATTTATAAAGGGTACCATGACCAACTCTGAAAGAAGGCAAAGGCTGAACTATCTGTTGCAATCTTTCATTTCCCCTGTCTTAGCTTGTCTGAAATTTCCTTGCCTTTAACACTCCCTGGAGAGCAGTTTTGCAATCTGATGCTTCTCAGCTCTTATTCTTTGCTGGTAGTTTCCAAAAGCTATTCTGCCTCTGATGAACCTGACAGATATGTCACCAGATGCATGATGCAGTATGTAGAGCAGCTGCTGCTATATTTTGGTGGCCAACATAAAATATCTGAAGGACTCACTGTGTTTGAAGCAGCAAAAATTTCAGGACAGCAACATAATTTCAGAGCAAACTCCTGAGGGAGAAGTGGATGCATTACATTAGGAGATATTTCTTGGCTTGTTTTTGTTCTGTATCAGTTGCACTGTTACGCATTCCCTGAGATAGAGAAATGTGCAACACACAAACAGGCACTTGCTCATTTGTTTAATGAAGTCTTTTCTGTTTTTTTGAAAGGTTTACAAGACACACGTGTTTTACATAACAAATAACTGGCAGCTGATCCCTTCTTTTAATAACTTAATCTGTGCAGAAAGACTGGACTGCCCAACTTGGCGTTACGCAGCGTTTGAACAATATACCAAATACACACAGACATACACACTGCCATGGAAACAGGCAGCACATGACACCACAAAGTGGGAATCTAAATACAAGCTTGCTTGGAAAGATATATGGAAATAGCCATGTGTGAGAAAGCACACAATGAGGAAGAGTAGGAACTATGATAGGAAGTTGTAGTTCTGGCCTGTCTCCAACTTTAAAAAAATGTTTCTACTTCAGTTCCTGTGGATTATGTGTTATTTGGGTACTACAGCTGACAGGGTCTCTTCCAGAGTGACCTGCCTGTTAGGCAAAGACCGGAGGAAAAACACAACAGTATATCTCAGCTCACAAGTGTACAAAGCAGGACTCCTAGTCTAGTCACTGATTCATTATAAGAGCAAAATTTTAGATCTCCTTGGTCAAAATGAACACAGTTGTGGCCAAGCCAGACTCACAGATACACACATGTAAGCAAAGGAATGGCTGGGAAGAAGTTCTCACCCACTTCCAGATTCTGGTATGGTGGCACCACAGTGTGAAGGGACACAGTGGTACATGAGATTCTTGCTCAGTGATTTTCTTACTTCAAAGGAGTTGCTGCCTGATTATAAAGCACCAGATACCAGCATAGATCTCTAATGACAACACGACATGTAAGTGGGAGTAGTAGAATGAAAAACAATCACTGACAGTGGCTAGTTTATTTAGGACAGCAGACCACTAGGTCCTGCAAGCAACCAGTCTTGTTCATTTGAGGTCAAGCTACACAATCATATTTCACAGAGGATGTGATTAAACTTCTCAAAAGGACACACCAGAGGCCATGGTTAAAAATAAAAGCAAAACCTTTAGAGGAAATAGACATAAAGAGTGATGACAGGGGAACTGACTGGCCAATTGAACAGGGAATATAACAACCCAGAGTCAGGAGATGGTGATTTTGCAATGAAAACAAAGCAAGCAGGTCTTAAAGCAGAGAAAGAAGCAGCAGCTTGACACATTACCTGCCCAAAAATAAATGCTACAGAATGCTTAAAAGAGAACTAAACCATGAACAAAGCAAATTCTTGCTAGCAAGGAAAGGACAAGATGATTCTGAGCAGTACAGAAAACCCCGTTCTCTCTCACACAGATCAAACCGGGACAAGAAGAAAACTGCTACCTGAAAGTGCCTTGTACTGTTTCAAAGTGAGGAGATGGAACAGGAGTCTACCAATTAGCAATGCACCTCCTGTACTAACTAATAAAACTTACAAACAAGAAAACACACATACACCTCTATTAAATTAGTCTTGGGGGATGCTGACAACTTTTTTTTTTTTTTTGTATTTGTATTTGTTTCTCCCAGAAAAGTTGATTTGGCAGCTACAGAGAAGGAAGAAAAAACAAATGGTTTCCACAAAACAAATGGTGTCATCACAAACCATTTTATATGAAGCTTTTGGCCAACTAGCAGAGATTACTGTGTACGCCTCAAGTGGAGCTGACTGTCAAGTTCATTCAATGCAACATGACACACCAGGCTTCTGTGGCTAATACCTCACTATCAGTCTGTGATTTAGCTGCAGTGGCTCTGGATATCCCTGCCTTTGGCCGTTCAGTCCAGCCATCTACTAGAAACCTTGACCACTGTTTCAGAGACAAGAAGAGGAAGAGAGCAACATTACTTCCCCCACCACAAGCTGTGCCACTCACTTAAACTGGCAAAGAAGATGGATGTGTGCTAATACACTGGAAGGTGACTTGAAGTGACAGAGGTGAAGAAGTGCACCCTTTCTGCAGTCTCTGCCACTGACATAGTAGCCTCTGGGGAAAGCAAATGAAGACTTGGGGACTGCAATAGTTTGAACTGCCTCAGCTGTTCACTGAAAGGGCTCTGACTTGCAGCCATTGAAGCACCAGGATAAGAAAAACAGAAGCTGCTACAAGTCATTTAATCAAGGGAAGATGTTCTTTATCTGAAACTCGGTAGCCACACTTCTACCTCATGTGTTGAAATGTTGATAGCCTGGAACTTAATCTGTCTGGAAAGGTATTTCCTTATCTTCAAAGGAAATGACTGCAAGGAAAGGAGTCCTTTTATTGGTTGTTTCTTGATCATACCAATTTGAAGACCCTGGAGGGCTCTCAGCTCTTCAGAGACAGCCTTCTTTCTGCAGATTTAGCAAAAGGAGCAGGGAACAGCTGGCTGAAGGACTTCTACAGATCCTCCTCCCCTCCTTTCAGCCACTGAACTCCAAGGCTTGCTTTTGAACATCATCATCTCTCCTCCAGTCACATACCTCTGAGAGCAGTCATTTCAGTATGACTAAACAAGAACCTAGTAGGGCAGGAAGACATCAGCTGTCCTAAAAAGAAAACCGGGATAATAGCTCAAGTATGACTCTCTCCAGTTTTCCTCTGAAAGTGAGAGAGCCCTTGATAATTGTGAGATATCACTTAAATTGAAGCATTTATCAAAAGGAATAGCAAAATAAAAGAAGTATGCTGGACGGTACAGTATGCTTGGCCCAGAATAATGACCATCTGAAACTATCATGACTGCTGCTAGTTACTGGCCCTTTATGATGACTTTGAAAAGACTGTGCACCAAGGAAGCTGTCAGGAAAATATATTCCCCACCCTCTCAAGCCTTTTCAATGAAAGGTGTTTTGCTATCAAAATGTCAAGAGAGGCCCTATTCCTACTCCAAATTTTGCCCCTTGTCTGAGATATCTGCAATTTCCCTTAGGCTGATTTTACAATCCCTACATATATTCAGAGAGGTTCTAAGCCAGTGCATGCTATGATCTATCCCCATTCCTAAAGGGACCATCAGTTTCATAATTTTTCATTAGCAAGTCCTCCATTTATTCCTTTGTAATCCATCAAACCTTATTTTGGCAAAATCAGAGTAGGAAATGTCCTACACAGGCACGCAAAGAACTGAATACTTCTTTGCAGAAAACCACCATCAATGAAGATGCTTTCACACCAGAGGATGTATCATACATCACCACAAGTACAAAAAAATGTCCAACAAACAAGGAAAATGTTCGTGGAACAAAGGAGAAGAAGGAACACACAAATGTTCCCAGGAAGAACAAAGCAGCCTGGTGTGGGGAGAAAAATGCCAAGAATTCAGACACTTTGCTGAAAGTAAAGTGTTCAATCCATGAAATATAATTAATTATCAGTGAGAAAGGCAGATGAGGCTTTGGTAACTTAGCTGTATAAAGCAAGAATCTGGAACTGATAATGAGTAGAATATTTGAGTCACATTTTTATCAGTTAAAGAAACCACTAAAAGCCGACATTACTGTGAGAGAAGAGACTCTCCCCTTCCTCCAATGTTCAGAAAAGAGGTCTTCCCTATCCCTGCAAGTTTTATGTAAAAGAAAATGCATCTGTCTCCCTGTGGGCTTCTGCTTCTGGTTCAGGTGGACATGGGTGGGTAGTGACTTTATTTCAGCTTTTAGATGGAGAAAGCTCAGACACTCTCTACTGCAAAGCCGAGAAGTTGCCCCTTTTCTCACAGACAACCCTGTTTAAATCAAGGGCCACAGACCATTTCCCACACCAAGGCATCATGTTTTTAAGTTTCTGTGGTATACTGCACAGCTACCAGAGACAGCAGAGACTACCTCATTGCCCCAAATAAGTCTTCATTTTGCAATTCCCACTTACCTCTGAATGCATCAGTTGTTGCCATTACAAAGGTCTAGTTTCAAAGAAGGTAGGACAACTTCTCTGTTACTTCCCCTACTTTATATCAAGGGATATTTTTTTCCCAAGGGATGCTGCAGGAAGTAATTCAGGGAGGTCCTTCAGCCTTCCTTAAGGGCTCCATGGTGTGGATAGCTGAAAGGCCTTTGAGGCTTTACCGTTAATTCCCTGTTCCAAACAGGAATAGCAGCTACTTTATGCCGGGATCTCAGCCCTGCTGGTGGACAATTCTGTATAATCTGGAAGAAGCCACACAAACAGTTGTGCAGTCATCAGCCTGGTGCGCAAACTGCTTTTACTTAGTAGGTGTGGATCAATACATTATTCTGTTTTAAATTAAAATGATGCCTTATAGCATGACGGTTTATACTGTGGTTTTAAAATTCAACCTAGTTCTAGTGTGAGTTTTCTCATTAAAGCAGATAAATGATTTTTTTATTGTTGTTTGAGAGAGTCATAAACCATAGGGAAGGGACGCTTCACATTAAGATCCAGGCCTCAGTGCTATGCTAAAGCAATTCACTCCTCTGGAAAACCATTGAGTTTTAATGAGGCTACTTATGCTTGGTCAGCCTGGGGATTTCCCAGTTCCTGCTTTTGTTGGTGATGGCTGTGCTCGGACATCTTTAGTTGTCATAACTTTGCAACAGTCATTGAGCTGGTCAGGTTCAGCTAAGCAAACTTAAGAAGAAAGCCTTGATGAAGCTCACAATGCAATACGCCAAACCAAGAATTCACTCTGTTTGTTTTTACATAACAATGTGAGCACCTACATCAATGCCTGCAAATGGTTTGGTTTAGAATGGTACAAATTACAGGAGCCAAGAGTTTATTTAAAAAAGAAAGTGAGTGCCCTTGGTAGGCTCCTAAGATCATATTTAGACATCTGAAGTGCAAATGTATAGGGCACCCAAGGATTTCCAATATACTTGAAAGATAAAGCATTGGAATATTCCTGGGACGGAAATCTAAACGACTTGCAATCTACTCCCCAAAGTAGTTACTGAATCACTTCGATGAACAGTAGTTTGTTTACTGTCAGTTTTTATGAGTTTTTAATATGAATAATCTGACAATATAGAAGCAAAATAAAGGAACCAATGAGTAAAAATGCATAAGCATGTTTAAGAAAATTAAAGAATAAAGGACATTAGACTAAGTTAATCAACTTCAGGGAGCTAGCAAATTTGTAAAAAGCTTGAAATACACAAGTCTCCTTCTCTGCCTAGATTCACGCCATCTGCTTTCAGGAGGAACACAGCAGGAGCCTCACTTTCTGGTCAGTAGAGAGATCACTACATCCAGAGGGAAATTTCTCTCTATTGATTATGAAAGGTAAGTAATGACAAGTTTAATACCTGAAAGTAAGCAGGAATATGGATGCTCTTCAAATTTTGAGTTTAAACTACATTTTCTGTGCCTGGATTCGGGTATTCTGTTTTAAGAGAAATGCTGAGAGCTGTATATTGTGTATGTAGAGATACATTTTTAAGGACACCATAGGCTGCAGCATATATACTAAGTCACAAGGACACTCTCAGTTGTCCAGCCAGCTATCTTGGTAGAGCTTTTCCATTTCTGATGGAACAGAATGATGTATCAAGCTCAGCTTCATTTTTAAGGGAGGACAGGTGATACCAAATCCCAGCTAGAACAGTGCTGCCATTTCAGACAGCCTGGAAGAAGGGACAACATGCCCCATCCTCTGAGGGAGGGAAACCCTATGTTTTTATTGCTGAGAATTTCTAGTGCATCCATGCTACAAGGTGACCACCTGAAGTTTGGCAGAAGGCCTCCATTACCACCAGGAAATGTATCTTTAGGTATTGGCATCTCCATGAAAATTGACCAAATTATGCTTATTTGAGTCAGTATCAGCCTATTTGATAACTTGAGTAAGTATCAGCAAAACTGGCCCAATATGTCTTTTTACAAAAGCCACCTGCAAATATGTTGCTGTGCATTCTGCAGAGACACTTTACAGACCGACAGCAAGTTACTTTGCAGTTGCAATTTGCAATAAGTAACAAGCCACCACAATGCTGCTGAGACTGTCACAGGATTTTCCAGGGCCATTTCTCCATCCAGCAGCCCAAAATCACTACAGTCAGGCACCAGAAGCTAAAACAAGGGGAAAGTCTCCCCAGCGTTCTTCAGGCCTCCTATGCTATTAGACAAGCAAAGGAGGAGGAAAGGCAAAACTCAGACCAGAACACACAGGGTTAAGATATAACCTGTATTCCTCAGCTATGTCTCCTTCCACCTAAAAAATCTCATCTCGGAGAAGCCCAGAAGGCTAAACATGCAGTCAGGATTTTGAGATATCTGGCCGTCTAGACAGGGCAGCCAGGACCTGGACTCTATACACACGTGGAGACCGAAAATACGGAGCATCCAAAGGAAGCTCAATGCACCTGAAATATGTACATTCTATCCCCCTGTCCCTTCAGCAATGACTTTTGCAAGCAGAGCAGACCTTTGCCAGAAATCACACCTGTGTTTAAAATTCAAACATGGACTTTGTCTAGTGAATTTTGCTGTGTGGCTGACTGGGTACCACTGGTACCACTGGCAGCAGCCACTGCTGCAAGGCCAGGGTTCATGCAACTTGCACAACTTTAGCTCTTATGGGTAAAAGCTCACATTAGACCAGAAGGAGGTACAGAACAGTACTTGCAGCCAAGGATGGCATGAATGCAAATTTGGACTCTTCCAGTCGTGGGATGCTTTGAGGGCTAGTGGAATTATGTTATGGAGACTTACCTAAGTTACTGCAGCCTCCTCCAAAATTTGTGTAACAGCAACCCTTCGTCAGCACACCTTCTCCCCCAGTTTCCCCTCAGACTGGGTAGTACTGGAGCTCTCCTCTTGGATCCCCAAAAGCAAAATTTTGATTCAGTGTCAGCAAAGGCTTTCCCTTCCTCTTGTATCATCTTCTTCAAAACTTACTAATGGTTGTAAAAGCAAAAAGGGGGAAAAAAATCCTGCTAAGAAGATTAAAGAAACCCTGGATACTGCTTGAAATACTCTAAAATCAAAAGCAGTAATCTTCTGGAGCTGGCTACTTCAGAGCAAACTCCAGGTATCCACTGCAGACAGAAGAGGAGGTTTCCCATCAACAGGCCCTGCAGGCTTCACAGAGTTAACTAGGATTATCAGAATTTCACCTTTTAGTACTTCCAGTGCAACACTTCGCATTCTCCAGGTGCTGCTTCAGTAAAGCACCCAGGGTTAGAGACTGCCAAGCAGGAGGACACAGCTTTAGAGAGGGGAGGAGGAACAATACCTGAGGCCTGTTTTGGATGAGCTGAGGCTCTCTTTCTGAAGAAAAGAAGAAAGATCTTCTGCTCCACTGCTTGTACTCAGGTCACCCTTGTTATGGAGGACATTTCTTTCTTTTTAATTCAGAGGGTACCTTGGTTCTGATGTTCTCTTTTCTTTATTATTGTTTTTCAAGTTTTGTCAGCTATTCACAAAGCAAGGAGAGGGAGAAAACATTTAATGGAATTTTTTTTTTCAGAAGATTATATTCTAAAAACTCATAAATTGGAGCATTTGTAGAAAATTGGCAACTCAGACTCACAATACATCAACAGAGTTTAAAAGCCCAAGGCTTAGATGTTCAGATATTCAGAGAAGATAAGGAACTACTATAAACATGATCATCTTGAGTATGAAAGAGGAGTGCCCATATTCAGAGGACTATCCTCCATTTTTCAGAGTTCCTTTTCTGTCCAACACAATCTACCAATATGGAAAAAGATAAAATATAAGGACCAAAAGAGTGGAGCTGGATTCCACCAAACTCTTGCTATCTTTTGGCTTTTAAGAAGCAGCTTTGTAATTTCAAAGTTTTCAGACAACATACATATCCCAAGGCCAGAAATCCGGCACACAAGACCTCCAACAAGAGTAAATTTATTTTCACAGAGAAAGAAATATATGACCCATAGCATTACATAGGATATCAAATACCCATTTCAAATCAGATAGGACAAAACGCTCTGCTAAGACTGCCTGACCGCCTTTCAGTAGAGCTGCTTTCAATGTTACTGAAAGAAGGAAACTAAGTTGCACATAGCTGTCACTTTTGCATCTCTTTCCCATTTTTCAGAGAAGCAGGCTGCAGTAGGCTTTGGGGACACTACAACCAACAGCTTCTTAAGTGACTATGGACACTTCCCTTGTGCATTTGATCAGTTTGGTTAGTTTCTGTGATTTACTGATTTTTTCAAGTGCTTCCACCACATTTCTTCCAAAATAAAGCCTGCTTGTCATAAATCATCTTTTTACAGCCAACAGATCTCCATCCCACTCTTATACACCTTCCTCGAACAGCTGGTATGGGCCACTGTTGGAGACAAGATTGTGCACAGATGGACTTCTAGTCTGACACAGTCTTATCTAGCTATTTCACAAGCCAGATATTTCACAACATTTACTTCAACTACGTGGAACAACAGAGTAAAATGTGGACAAACTGACATGATCTAGTCCTCAAGTCATGAGCATTTATGTAGCAAACATGTGGGCATGATACTGGAAATAGTCTAACAGTTGTGTCTGACAACATGTGCTTTATTCTCCTGCCATAAGTGTTAGGCAGCTCATGAATGTTAGAGGTCATCAAGAAAGTGAGTACATTTGCAGAAAGGAAAACAAAAAGTTGTTCCAGTTTTAGAGCCCTGAGTATTAATGGTACTCTATCTTAATTAATGGCACTCCCAGGGACTCTGTGCACTTGGGTTTTATTCCTATAAATAGTATTGGGGTCATCCGGGTGCTGAAATGAGAATGAGGCTTTCGCTGCTCTTCACAGTACAAAAAGACAGGTTACATTAGCTGCATGCTGCAGAGAACAGGATGCACAGCTCCTAGGTTTAAAAATGTAGATCTGTGCACATTTAAATAACTCTACCAGCAAGTAGTGCATATTCATAATTCCTCAGTGACCCACAACCCAGCAGTCAGTAATTACAAAGTACTGTCCCAACACAAGGATGCCACAAAGCTGAGCCACAGTCAAACCTGCTGCAACAAACCTACAACAGCTATTCACATTCAAATTTATTTCCATTTGCAATCAATATCCTTTCCTTTTACTGCAGCATCAAGCATCTTAGCAGTGACCCTTTTTCAGCAATAGTGGTGGAGAAAGTAATTTCTGCTCTGTGTACCTCATAGATCTGTAATTCATAACTTAGTAATTTCTGTAAATCATGTGATTATGGAATGACAGGAAATCCACTGCTCTCTAAACAATGTTTTCCTCTTTCTTATTGCTCAGTTAAAACGAAAGGTCTACAACATACAGCACCAATAGTTCAAACTGAGTTACATTTTTCTTTGAGAAGGCTGTGAGCTAACCTAATAAAGTTAACCCTGGATTTTCCAAACTTGGAAAATGGTGGTGTATTCAGTCTGTGAAACTTCCCTTATACAGTGTCTACCTGCATAATACATATTTGTGAACAGCCTTGGTATACTCAGTTTTTATACGGAAGACATTCAACACCTCTGATCATCCTGCTTGCCTCTTCATGAAGCTTTTTGAGTTCTCATATATCATTTCTGAGATGAGGAGAACTGGAGAACAGGATTCAAGGTGCCATCAGTTTCTCTATTTTGCTGCTCATGGGCTTTCCAATATACCTCTGGAAACTGCTTCTGTGTCTGGAATTATATCACTTGTTTCTCACTTCTCCTTTTTGTCCCCAGTTGCCAAGAATTTGTGAATCTAAGCAACAAGGACTGTTGAACTCCACCTCTTCTCCTGTGCAAAACCCAAATCTATCATCTTTTTGCATTATTCCAACAAGACATTTCCAATACCAGGGCGTTTGGGCACACCACACAGACAATTTTCAGAACACACCTTGCTCACAGCTGCATTAAAATTCCCATAGAATCACTGCCAGCTCAGATGCTTAGCTATAAGGCTCTTTCTAAGTTGAAGAACTTACTGAACAAAAGAAAGAGACATAGTCAGTTAAATTCTTTCCAGAACATCAGAGGAAAAGAAATGTTTGTCAGAGATTAAATGCATAGAGGACAGGTATTACTCCAGAAAAGAAGGGATAAAAGTACATGCTGGTTTCACAAAATGCAGCAATCCCAGGAATAATGTCTCCTGGAAGAAGATCTATTCTGAAGGAGTAAAAATACATATTTTTCCATGCTTTTACATTTTTCATAATATAAAATATTGTACAATATGCTAATTGGTTGCAGTGACATTTTTTCCTTTTCATGTATCTAGCTTTCTCTTTAAAATCATTTTTCTCCAGACCCACAGTTATGTTAATCCTCTTCCTAAATTCTTGAGGTAGAAAATGTAAAGACAAAGATGCACCAAAGTCTGGAGTTATTTTAGCAACAAATTATTAATTTAAATCAGATAATAAATGCAGAAAGGTATTACCAGATCTTTTCTGCACAGCAATACTCTCATTTCACAGTTATATATAATTACAGAAGTGAAATTAAGCCAACTATTTGTATTCTATTTGTATTCTTGAAACAGAACAAAATGCAATAAAGCAACATGTTTTAAGTGGTACAAAGGTAATGTATTTCTCTTTCAACTACAGAAGTTGATAATAGTAATAGAGATAAAAAGAAATAGTTTTAATTCAAGATTTTTAGTGCCCCTTTAAATGGAATTTACAGTTTTCTAAATTCAAAACAGCCATAAGAAGAAAAAAATCTATTTCTTGCCCACAGCCCATGGCAACTTAGATACCCAAGCTCCAAAAACATGAAAACCAGAAAATAAGCCAGCTTCCTTCTGCACTGCTACAAACTAAAAATCCAGCTTTATATGAAGGCATTTAGATAAGGCACATTCCTAATGAAAAGGAAGAATGTATAATTGGATGATGTGGTATTATGGTATTATTTTTAACAGTTATGCAAAGCTGCACAAAGATAAAACAGCTGTCAGATAAACTTCATGACTGATATCAAAAAGTCTTGCATTAAATTCTATTGCTCTTACAAGATAATACATAACAAACTAAGTCACAAACTAAAAATCCAGAAAACTTTCAGAGGACAAGCAATTCATTTTTTTCTTCCTACAATCCTTTCAAAGAGAAATAAAGAAACAAGGATTTCACTGCAGTTTAACCTTTGACTCCAAGAGATGTTTTTGAAAACAGAAATTTGAAAAAGTAAATCCATGTGGTAAGTGTTTGCTTTGAATCAAAAAGGATTAAGCAGACAATGTGCTGGACCTTCAGCTCCAAAAGCTATGCAAATCCAACTTTTGATATGAAATCAAATGAGTTTAGTGGCTTAAGTTCAATTCCTAGTGGAATCTATTCCTTTACATCTACTTCTTCTAAAATAATTGCTTCAAAACTAAGTCTGACCACAAAACTCTGCAGAAAAGCTTACTACACCTTGCCATCACAAGGTGCAGTTCAACAGACTGTGAATTTAATGTACTGAAAAATCCCTGAAAGCTCAAGTCAATAGGAGTACAGACAAAAGTAAATGCAACTCTGAGAGTGAATTTCCACAGAACTACTATGAGTTGCACTGTACATTTTTTCAGCAGCATTTCAAAGTTCATTACAGACAAAATTCACGGAAGTGAAAAAGAAAAAAAAGGTTCCTGGAACTACAGAAAACTGTTCTTTCAATGGTTGATGCTAGCACCTTCTGCTTCTTAAGCAGAGTCTTTCACTGTCTCTCAACCACCAAGTTTTTGTGTGGCTACAGCACTGCCCTTCCTTTGCTACCTCCACTTCCCTCTACCCCAGCAAAGATGCCTAACGTTTCTTGAAAGGAAGATAATCTGTAACTCCCAGTGGCTCAATCATCATCTGTTTGCTCTAAAACAACTTCCAAAAGAACCAGTTGATGGGAAGGATTAGCCACAAGATATAACACTTCACCCAACAATACATCACCAACCCAGATGGGTTGCAACGAAGAACAAGGATCTGACTGCTGGCTGGACTGAGAGGTGCTCGGCCATCTAAAACAGCTACAGAAGAGATCTCAGTGCAGTAGCCCACTGGCAAGTGTCATAACACAGGACATCCACCCTCATTTTGGGGGTGTTAGCAGGGAAGAGGAGCAGGAAAACTCTCTAATGATGTGGATCCTACCAGAGCAGATCTGAAGCATACAGTAGCGGAGCTGAGAAAGCATGTGGTCGTCTTGGTCTGTGGGCAGTAAAACAGTCCCCAACATTTTCTGGTTAATTCCTTTCCACACGACTCAGGGCTCTGAGCTGGCAGCTCAGCTATGGCTGTCTCTTGCCAGCTGTTTGCTACTGTCCCCTTCTGCTCCCTTACCCAGAGCAGGACCAGCAGATGGGAACGTGTGCCCATGCCCTAGCCAGTCCTGCTCACAGTTCAGGGCTTTTGCCTGAATTTGCCATTGAGCGGTTGGTTGGGTGATGATCTGCAACAGCAGAGGTGTCAATCACACATTCCCTGCCGTCGGCTCTGTGAAGGGATGGAGCCAGCATCTGAGGCTGCCCCTGCAAGATGCAACAGAGCTTGTCTGTCAACGCCCTTATATGCACACAGAAACAGGATTGGTCATTGGGGCGATAATATTTTATGCTTTATTACTTCAAATGTTGACTCAATGTCAGCTCTGTTTTTATGCTGTAGGGAAAGAAATGCCACAAGAATTCTTCCAGTGAGTATTTGTTATTTTCAGTTATGGAAAAAGACTGTTTCAGTCTCTCAAAATTAGTGCCATCTCTACCACAGTACTCATACAAGAGATGCTTTCTGTACAAACCATCTGTGACTGTTTCATTTGCTAAGTTTTCAACTCACTCAGAAATGTAAGATTAAAAATACTGCGAAGCATCAGGGAAAGTACCTTCTTGTCAAAATAGAAACTAAAAAGGAAGAATCCCATCCTCGCTATCAGTATCCTAGTTGCCAGGGCTGATATAGCAGATACATACAGAGATTTGGCAGATTAGAAATTCTTTAACTTCTTATACAAAGAAGTAAACATTGCTCTTATTAGTGCAGATTTTTTTTTTTTTTTAATGTGTAGAAATGAAGCACAAGAGAAAGATGCAATTTGTTCTATGGTAAATAAGTA
This sequence comes from Dromaius novaehollandiae, assembly GCF_036370855.1. Classification (NCBI taxonomy): domain Eukaryota; kingdom Metazoa; phylum Chordata; class Aves; order Casuariiformes; family Dromaiidae; genus Dromaius; species Dromaius novaehollandiae. The sequence continues at coordinate 114,644,984 of NC_088100.1, read as the reverse complement.
GTGAAAAGCATATTTTTCCATTTCTTGCTCTTTTTCTTGTGATATTAGCTAGCTTGAGAAGGAAACCACTTGGCTACTTACATTTTATTTCCAAAACAGACTTCTCAACTGAAATCTCTGATGCTTCCCTGGGATAGCTCTTCCCCATGATATTTATGCTTGTAATTCAATAAGAAACTTTTTTTCAGTCTACTGTAGGAAAATTAAGCTTTGCAATTATTCAGGATAACAACTGCATGATAAAATAATATGCCACACAGAAAGCTCAGGTGTTTTTTAATATGTTGTCTCACCCTGCTCAGAGCAGGTTTAGCTGGTACACTTACTCAAATATTTAACCTGATGAAAAAATTCAAGAATAGAAAAGGTCTTAGAAAGAATTTACTACTAGCTAAAGCCCCTTCTTTTCCTGACCTCATCTTGCCTTCCTGCAGGCAACCTAGCAGGTTTGCTGCTCTGGTCTGAGGTAGCAGATTTGGTAACCAGTGTTTCGCATACAGCCAGAAATTGTTCTCAAGGTTAAAAGGTGAAAGTTACTTACATAAACTACATTTTTTTCTTTGTTAAATTCACGTATTTCATGAAAGATGCATGATATCTAAGCTCATTCAACCTTTGTGGTTTCACACCATCTTTAGCCTACAGTACCACATGTCAGCTTCTCACCAGAAAGCGTACATCCTTTGAGTCAGGAAGGCAGACAGGCTCAGATAACCACATTTCCTTCCCAGTTACAAACAGGAGTTTTCAACTACAGTGGGAAGAAGTAGGCACAGAGGGAACTGGAGCTGGGAGTTCTGCATATTGCCAGGGGTTTCCTCTTCAGTTGTCACTGAAGTTTTCCTGCCCCCATGATCTGTTCCATCGCCTTCCGCTCTCAATCCTTTTAGCTCTGTACCATCCACTTTGGCCCTACATAGTTCTTCCTTCCCCTTTACTTTTCTTGCTCCCTTCTCTTCCTTTGCTCTTCCACAGGGTCACCATTTTCATGGGCATTGTTGTGAAGGACATCAGAAATATTGGTCTAGTTTCTGAAAGACCTCAGGAGCAGGAGAGATGCTATGATTCTTGCCTTACAAGTGACCACACAGGCACAGGTTGGCTGTAACCAAAAGCTCTGTTTATGACAAAAGTCATTTTGGGTTTCCAACTTAAAATTCCCAAAACTGCCTTCTCACAGGACACTACATTCTGAAGCATGCCACAGCCTCATAAACCCAGCTTCGCTCCAGTGATGTATGAGGCTGGGGTCAACAGGATGTTAAGGGATTATGTCAAGGGATTTTTTTTGTTTCTTTGTTTTCCAGCCTTAAATTTCAGAAAAGAAAATCAGCTGCAAAGACTATGCCAAGTCAGCTAAGAGAGGGACTGACAACAGTAGTAGATCACTGATATGTGGGCCACTGCATGTGCCAGCCAGTTTCCTGGGTACTTGTTGATGGCAGAGAAATTTTTTCTTAGGGACTGTAGGAACTACTCTGGTCTACGGAGGAAAGCCAACACTGCTGAGCAGAATTCTCTGCCACTCTCTCCCCAGGTCTTACCCCATTTGTCCCATGTCAAACTCTAGGTTTCTGATCCAGCTCTCTGTCCCCAGTTATTGACCCAGAACTCTAGTCTCATGTTGCAGGCTTGCCCTATTTCCTTTTCTTCTCCTGACCATCTTGTAGTTATCTAATCTGGTCTCCTGTAGGACCAAGAACTTCACCCAGTGACTCCCACATTAAAACCAAAGCTTCTGGCAAAGATATATATTTTTTGAAAGCAGTCTGATCTTGTTCTAATGACTTCAAGAATTCTTGATGTCTGAGCCTGAGAGGACATCACTTGCATCCCATACTAAAGTGTTTTAGTTACCAACAGGCAAAAATTCCCTTAATTTCCTTGACGGCACCTGTCCAGCTGCTGCAGCTTGTTCTGCTTCTGTCTGCCAAATTAAAGGGCCCCTCTCTTGTGAGAAGGCTCCTCTCCACATAGGCACTTTTGGACTGCAAGTGCTGACATGGGAGGAGAAAAGCAACACTGTTCCTAGCTTCTCCTACAGGTTTTGGGAGGCCTGTCCCTATCTAATCCTCCAAAGCACCATTTCTTGCATTCCTAACATTAAATTAACACACGTGTGCACACTGGGGAGATGAGAAGCTTCTGGATCTTCTTCTTGGTAAAGTTCCAGTGGGCCACTCACAACCTGCACTTGGCTTTCTTCTCTATTTCTGATGAACAGCATCTATGTTATTGCCCTACTATCCTGGGAACCAGTCTTTCATGGGCAAAGCTTCGGCAACCAGACTGGACAAAGCTGGATCAGACTAGACAGACAAAGTGTCTCCAGCAATACTACACTACAAGGGAGTGGGACTCAGTTTCTTAATGGGTCTTGTTCCATTTCATTTGGATGGTAATAGTAGGTACCAGATCTTTCCCAATGTGACTCCATACTTCTGAAACAGCTAAACTCCCTTCTGTAGCAGTAGCTTTGCTAATGATTCATTCATTTTCCATTCAACAATGGAAAATTTCCCCTTAAACAAGCTCAGAGAAAGTGATATTCACTTAGAAATATTTATTACTGAATGAAGAATAAGGAATGTATATGTGTTTTACCAGTAAGTCAAGGAGAAATTATTGCTGTCATGAAAATCCAAAGTAAACTATAATTTTAAGAAATAGTTCAGAGTGTTTATGGACTGTGGGAGAAGCAAGAGGTTTTTTTCCTACAAACAGAAATGAAAACAAGGCAGCGAGAATGAGGATCTTGTTTCCTAAGGTATATTTTAACCTATCCTAAGAATTTTCCATGGAGAGTCCACACCTTTCTTGCTGTGCGGAACAGAGAGTCACCTTCAATACAAGCAGTTTAATGAATATAAGGCTTTGTGAAACATGACTCTTAAGCACCAACCCCTGAAAGTTAGACTGAATGATAAACAAGATAGAATACAACTCATAGATATGTAAACAAGAAAAGATAGTATGCTCTCCCTAAATGACACAATCCATCTGAAAAGCAAACAGTGATGTTTTTCATTATGTGTTGCAGTACTAGTTACTTTTAGTTTGTCAACCCATCTTTTATCTGGAAATTTCCAGACTTGCTTCTGTGTATCACTGAGTCATCTATGTTTCCAAAAACAAACAAAAGAACCCTCTGTGATTTTAGGGAATGTTGCTGGAGGGGAAAGTTTAATAGAGAAGGAAATTCATCAGTCTTTTAAAGTTTCCAGTACTTCCAACCAGTGTTTGCAAGCTTTAGATCTTCCACTCGTATCTGGAATTCTGGAAGTAGCAAGCTGCAGACCCTGAGACTGGAGAGAAAAGCTGGAAGACAGATAACATTGCAAGGTCAGTCACCTGGCAGGTAGGAGATGCTGAATTAAATTGCAGGGATGTTTCTAATTCAGCTCCTGTAGATGGATATATTAAGGGCAGAGTGTTTGCACAGCCATACTTAGTTTGTTCCAAGTTGTTGCATAGGACCTATACACAAACAGTAAGTGACTCAGGAAAGCTAGAAGCGAGCATGTTGTCATTTTTTGAAGGAGCCTGTTTAGGAGCGGGAGAACTGGATTTCAACTCTGGCTTCACAGAGACTATTGCAACACACACAAAAAAACCCAGTTAGGGTTACATAAACTTTACCATAGCAGCTTCAATACAGTGTTTGACTTTGTGACCCTAGGGTTTTTTTCAGTAGATTTTTTTAGTAGGTAATAAGTTAATTAATTGAAAAGCATATACAAATTCAATTTTTATATAAATTAACTTTTTAATTTTCAACGTGATTTCAGGAAAAGAAATGGGTACCTCTGAATCTCTTTGTTAGAAAACTCTTCCTGCAGAGATTACCTAGAAAATGCTGTGATTTATCCATCACTTGAGCAATTTCAGCATATGCACATAACTGCTTTCATGATGCGCTGATCATCATTTAAAAAAAACCCCAGACTAGAAATCTGATGGAACATATTTCCAGCAATAGTTTCCATTGCTATCCTACTAAACAACATCTGTTATAAATAAGCTTCTTTCATCAATAATATATAAAGAATGTATTCAGCAGGGGTTGTAAAACAGATGCATATGCTGAACTATTCAATAAAAATGAAATTTCCATAAAGAACAAAGGTAGTCAAGTAGCAATGAAGCAGTAACTCACCACTTAATCATGCATTCAGTGAAAGCCACCATAAAGAGCTTTATAACTTGGGAATATTTATATTTTTTTCCGCTTAAATATGTAGTTGTCCTTGTTTTCTGTCATCTTTATTATTGTTTTTCACTTGATCATTTTCTGTGCTTTCTACAGAAAGAACGCTTGATCACTTCTTCTAAAAGCTACCGATAAGAAAATTAAATCCCTTTGGCATCACTGCACAGAGCAGTTGCATAACAAGCTGAGTATATATAGAAATTGCATTCCAAGTGTTTACATAAGAGCTCAGAATAACATAGATGTAAAAAAAAAAAAAAAACAAACCCCAACTTAATTTACAATGAACCCTTTAGTGCTTTTCTGTCTGGTAACTTGGAGCAAGTGAATCAGCTTACTAATGGTACATGGTTAATATTATTCTTACGCTGTTTACGTAACTGGAAAAGGAAGACTAAAAATGAGAAAGGTAAATGTAAAATGGTGACTTGCTTCCTAGCCAGAAAGACTGGCATAGAAACTGATGCTTTAAATATTCCAAGATATCTGAAATCTTTTCTAAATAGTTTCTTGTATTCATGTAAAGCAACTACCTTCTTGGAACAGACTTCTACAGATATTTTTTCTGCATGCCTTTCTCAGAATAATCTTTATTTACTGCTTGTGACACAGAACAAGCAAACCCAAATCTGTTGCACAAACTTTGAAGTAACTATATTCCCAAAAGCAACTATCTGGGACAAAAGATTCCGGCTTCTAACAATGTAAAGCTTCTTACATGGCTATTTTAAAAATCAGGAAAACTTCACAATATAATGACACCCTAGGCAATAGAAGAGTAGAAGAATGCAGTGGGCTGCAGGGATTATTGGGGAAAAAATTATATTAACTCAAATCCATCGTGTGTATCTACAATCTGAAGGCAGGCAAATTTGTGAACAGGCATGAAAAGTACATCATCTCTTGTCACTGAGTGTGTCTGTTCAGTTCCTTACTCAATCCATCCACAAATAAAATGTTTTTTACATATAGATGTAGGCAGCTTTCCCCCACTTCCCCCCCAGTAATATTATTTCTTTTACTAACCCAGAGTGACCCAATTCAACGCTGCTGTCAGATGATGTTACTCCTAATAAGAAGTTGCCTTCTGTTGCTTATAATCTATTTCATCACATTTGGGAACAAACATCCTTCGGATAAACAACCCTTATTTGGCCATGCAGAGAGATGAGGACTGGGGTACTCTACATCAAGCCAAGCCAGAGCTGTGGCTCCGGCCACTGCAACCGGAGGAGGAGGAGTGGAAAAGCGACTGCTTGCAGGAACTCCTGAGGTTACCAAAAGAGAGAAGACAACTACAAGCCATCCGTGCCTTCTCCCACACGGTCTTTTAGGCACATTTCAAAAATGCCAACATGTGCAGCAAGGGTGGTCCGGCTTGTGGACAGCTGGGTTTTATGGCACTAGCCTAATTCCACATGGCTTCTGCTCTCGAGAAGTAGTTTAAGGGAAGATTCATTGACCTAATAACCAACCACGGGAAGGAAAGAGAGAAGATGGATGCAAGTAAAGGTTGTGAAATTGTGTGATTCATTCTAAAGAGACTTTCTCTTTCCATGTATTTGTTTAGTGCTTCACATAATAGGTCCCCCGAGCATGAGAGCAATAGCAAACACGCCATCACTTAGGTAACAGCATGCACTGTTTCTCTAAGCATGTAAAACTACCCCTCTGAGAAAGGGAGAAATGATCAAAAGCGTGAAAAGATTGTGTGCAACTGGAAATACACATGAAGCAGGCAGAGGGCCTCTGCATCAGCCCACAGAATGGAAAAGAAAGCAAAGGAAGAGGTGGGATGAAATGCTAAGTGGTTTCTAGAAAGCTACAGAGGGTATAACAGGGAGAAAAACTGATACTGTCCATTCATCGGATTATCTCCAGGGAAAATAGGAAGTGTGGGGAGGAAGAAAAAAATAGGTGACAGAAAACAAATTCAAAGACAACAGGAAAAACCCATCTGCTGCAGATGGAGCCCCTTGCTGTACAGCCATCTATCACAGGCCAGCAGAGGTGCTAATCTGTGCCCCAACGCAGTGATTAGGGCGTTGTAACCTAAGGAATAGTCCATTACTCAGCAGATCCAGTTAAGTCAGGTGCTGGCAAGACCACGGGCTCCAGGCACTGAGCTAACTCCAGCGTATCTTCTCCACGCACAACACAGATGAGTCCTCAGAAGGGCAAGCAAAGCATTCAGAAGAATGCAAGCCATCCGTCAGTGCCCTACAAAGAAACCAAAAAGTAATCTTAAAGAATGACAAAGCAAGCAAAATTGCACTGAAAGAAATTCCGCTTCATTCAGCCTTTTTAACAGGAATCCCCAGCTTATTTGGCTTTTTTCATTTTAAAGTTCTGGCTTGTAATTGTCAGCAACAAAGTCCACAACGGGAAAGGTAATGTTTTCTCCCTGAGCTCAGCATGGTGTCAAGAAAGTCCCAAAATAGTACAAATATGCAGAATTGTTTTGCTTCTCAAATAATAATAAAAAAAACACCATGCAAAGTCTCATATGATTTTAAATTAAATGTTTTAAAACAAAATCTTCTACAGGTTATTACAGTGGTAGATGAACAAAGCCTTTCAAAAACACTGTTCTTCATGGATCTCCCGGAAAGAACCAAAACCTTTTTCTCCTTTCTATCAGCTCAGATATAGCACCAGACCATTTAACCAGATTCTCCTACCTCTCACCACAAGAAAACTCTGCCAAAGAAGCATAATCCTGAGTACTCCTAGTCTTCAACATACTCACCCAAAAAGCAGCAATGAGATGCCGTTGCCTGCTGGAGACTGACCTGGATGCAGAAGAGGCATTTCCCAAATACAATGTTAAGGTTTTTCCTGTTCCCTGGAAGTGGAATCCAGGCAGCAGACACACGAATGGAGCCTGAAGCTGATAGAAGTCATGGTGAGCAGTCAACAGTAGATTATACAGATGAAAGTAAAAGCCCCAACTTGAAACAGGGTGCAGTATATACTTTTAATTCCTGCTCTGTGGTTTTTAATCTGAAAACTTTTCTACACAAGGCAATGGAGACAAAAGATCAGAAAGAAAAGCATTCATTTTACAATAGATTTATTACAGGACATTTCACTGATAGTGGGGTAAGACAGGACAGAGCTATGGAACGAATACAAACAAAATAGGCAGCAGAGCAGAAAAGGAACTGAAGGGAGCTCCCAAAACCTGCTCCCTTCTAAGTTCATATTGGCTCGAATTTGCCACTAGTAAAATTGCTACTTTATAAGAGGCTCCAAGCATCTTGCCAGCATCATTGCAACCTGACAATATGTATAAGCTTTCCAAAATAACGTATCAGAGCCATACAGTTTTCCCTGCGAATACAGACAACTCGCACATACATAGAGCTGTTTTAATGACTGCTAATTCTGCCCAGCTGAGGTTTGGACAGCAGCTTCCTGTGAGTATCACCAACTCAAATATTTCCTGTGCTGCATTCTCCCTTTTTTCTCCTCTAACGCCAGGAAATTAACTATTTAACCAAAGAACTTTAAGCTTTCCTTTCCCATGCATCCCCTTTCCCCAAACAGTAAGACATCAACCTTAACTAAAACTTCTCTACACAGCCTCACTTAAGGAACCAATGACTTCTCCCCAGTATCTGTAGCTTTCCATATGGGGGTCTGCTGTAACACCATCAGCAAAAATGCTCATTACAACTATGGGGTATCCATGCTGCTAGGTATTTAACAGAAAAGGGACTCATGGCTGGCTTTCTGGGGGTAGCATGAGATAAGGGAAAATATTCTTCTCTCATATGTCCAGAGAGAGAGAGGGAAGCAGTATCCCTTCTCCTATACTCTTAAATCTCAGTGAACTTACTCTGCATATGCAGAATGTCGCAACTCAAGGCTCCTTTGACTTCTAAGCTAGTCACAGAAAAAAATGACTTGGTGCATACACAGTGCTCACAGCCAGAATGTAATGGTTAGGGTTAACCTTCACAGTAATAAAGTTCTTTGCCTCAGCAATGAAATATAACTAGAAGGTAAAGAAGCTTGTCTCCGTCACTCCCACTTCTTAGCAAAGGAATTTTCACAAATTCCTTTAAAAAGTATATAAACAGAACACTGCAACATACAGTGAAAGTACATTAGACTCACACATCTTTGGAGAAAAGAGAGAGGCCTGAAATCAAAGACCAATTTGCAGGCTTGTAATTCATAAGGAAACCTATAAGCATCTTGGATTAGCTACATTTCCAGTGGCAAACATTTTTGCAACACTTTTGTAAAATTTGAGGCTTGAGTATGCAAAAACCAACATACACTTATCCTTCCAAGTAATCCCCCTGCTCAAGCAGAGTCAGCTGCAGCAGGTTGCCCAAGACTGTGTCCCGTGGGGTTTGAATATCTCCAAGGATGGAGACTCCACAACCTCCCTGGCAAGCCTGTTCAAGTGTTCAACCACTATCACAGTGAAAAAGTTTTTTCTTACACTCAGATGGAAATTCCTCTCTTTCAGTTTGTGCCCATTGCCTTGGGCAATGCCACTGTCTATGACAAGAGGCAATGGGTACAAACGGGCACCACTGAGAAGAATCTGGCTCTGTCTCCTGTACACCCTCCGATCAGGTACTTAGAAACCTTGGCAAGATCCCCCTGAGCCTTCTCTTCCCAAGGTTAACAGTCCCAGCTCTCTCAGCCACTCCTCGTGAGAACTGCTTCAGTCCCTTAATCATCTTTGTGGCCCTTTGCTGCACTCATTCCAGCTGGTCCATGTCTCTCTTGTGCTGGGGAGCCCAGAACTGGACACCTGCACTCCAGATGTGGCCTCATCAGGGCTGAGTAGAGGGGGAAGATCACCTCTCTGGATCTGCTGGAAACAGTCTTTGTAATGCAGCCCAGAATACTGCTGGTGTTCCTTGCCATGAGGGCACACTGCTGGCCTGTGTTAAACTCGATCCCCAGGTTCTTCTCTGCAAAGGTGCTTGCCAGCTGATCAGTCCCCAGTCTGAACTCTTGCATGATGTTTTTCCTTCCCAGGGGCAGGACATGGCACTTGCCTCTGTTGAACAACATGAGGTTCCTGTTGGTCCATCTCTCCAGCCTGTCAAGGTCCCTCTGAATGACAGCACAACCACCTGGTGTATCTCCCAGTTTTGTATCATCTGCAGACTTGCTTGAGGTGCATTTGGTCCCATCATCAAGGTCATTAGTGAAGATGTTAAACAGTATTGGACCCAGCATCAGACCTCGTGCCACTGATCACAACCCTCTGAGCCTGGCTGTTCAGCCAGTCCACCTCACTCTCCACTTATCTAGCCTATACCTCATCAGCTTTTCCATGAGGATGTTATGGGAGACAGTGTCAAAAGCCTTACTAAGGTTGAGATGAATAACATCCACTGCTCTTTCTTCATCCACCAAGGCAGTCACTTCATCGTATGAGGCTATCAGGTTGGGTAAGCATGGTTCCCCCCTCTTAAATCCATGCTGACTACTCCCAATCACCTTCCTGTGCTACTCCTGATCACTTTCCAATATGGCTAGACATGCGTGGTTTATTCAGAACTCAAAAACCCTATGAGTCACTTTACAGGTGAGAGCCTTCCCCTCTAACAGCTCTGCATTTTGACCAGGAGATCAGGGAACAATGCACTTAGGAGACCCACCTCTGCACATTGCTTCCCTTCATGGGTTTGTCAGTAAAGAATGGGGAATTTCTTTAATAAGGATCTAAACTCACATGGCACCCTCTTCACTGGGGCACGAAATGTTTCTCCTCTCTGACTGGACTGCCTGTTTCCATACAACTCTCTGGAATATCCTCCCCTAGAAATCTCCAACCCTATGTCAAACCTGGCTGAAACTGGCCAGGTGTTTCCAGAGCTTCCCAGTAAGGACAGAGTGATGCGCAGCACACTGACAGAGCAACAGCCCAGCTTTCATTTAATTTAAAAAGTTGGCTGAAAATACAAGCTAGTAAATTATTTTATGCTATGTTTCTTCATGTTACCTATATCTCTATAAAATGAAAACTTCATGTCATACTCTGATGCTAATTGTATGTCTAAGTTTAGTTAGAATGAATGTAAAAAAAGAGAACTTCCACTGCACAATGCCAGCTCACATGGTTTTGCTATTAGTTTGCATCTCTGCCTGTGATATAGGGGCATAATTATAGACTTTTATTGTTCCTATACCTCCAGATAGCCAATGTGCTGCTGAGGGGAGAAGTGATATCACTACTGTTATTCTGGAGTCTGAAAAAATTAGAAAATGTTTATAGAGAGATCATAAAAAAGCAAAAGATAAACAACTGGAGAACACAATGGTTTAAAATGATCATAATTATGTCATAAGTTACTCCAAGATATTTCATATAGATCTTCATATCTGTTTTCTTTATTATCCCTCCATTCTGAAAATTTAAACCCACTAGATACTGAGGTAAGAGAGTTTCTGTTCATTGCCATCCACTGCCAAATCCGAACAGGCATATCTGCATCTAACAAACAGCAAAGCAGGTTACACGCTCTTTCCAAACCTGTTCACTGTGCTCTTTTTGAAATTACAACTCCCTCACACTGTTAACCTTGCAACTCTCCTTACATTTTAAAAACAACCAACAGGACTCCACTCTCTTCTCCTGTGACAACCTGATGAAGTGTCCAACTTGCTAACTGAGCTGTCATTTTCACAGAGTATGGTGTATGAAAACAATTCACATCTTCACCTATCCCAATGCCAAAAAGGGATGTAGCCAAACAGTTCACCCCCATATTTAAAGCTGTGATATAGTCAGCTTCAAGCATTCAAGTACTAAATAAGGCCAATTCAAAAGTGATGACATTTTTGTGTTTTTTGCTGAGTTCCTTTTCTTAGGAAGTTTCATACCTTCAGGGTGTACTTGCTTTATGTTGTTCAGATGTTTCCCACAGATTTACTAAAATCTTACTTTTTCCATGAAAACTGAGATTCTTGTGTAATCTACTGATGACCTACCAAAATCACAAAAATCTACGAATGACTTCCCAAATCTTAAATCTCACAAGCTTCAGGAACCAGAAACACAAGCAGTTCTACAGGTAAACTGCCAGAAAAAGATTTTCAGAACAGTAATTTCTGGTTATACCTCCATTTCTAAATAGCATAAACTCTGCCTTCAAACCTCAGTTAGTATTTGTGTGAGTGCATGTGTGTAGACTGTAGGCACATATATATGAAAGATGTGTATATATGTGTATATACTTATAACTATAGATACATACAAACACATATATGCTACATAAATTGCAAAATCCCATTCTGCAACTTGCCAAAACAAGGATGCAAAAAGTCTCTGCCAGAGGACCCCAGGCAACATCCTGATGACACAGTGGCATTCAGTACAGAAATGCAACAAAATATGCCAGAGTCACAGCAACAACCACAGAAAGTATTTAGACTAAAATAAAACAGGGAGGAAAAATGAAAAAGTGCAAGAAAAGATTCTTCTGCTGCTGAATCTGTATTCACTGCCCCTGAGCTAGCTTCAGTGAAAGGGACTGTCCAGTCCCAGCTCCAGTGAAAAGGACTGTATGTTGCATTGCAACATACAACTATGCTGGAGTGACCTGATTAGGAGTTAACATCATGTTGAATTCCCCTGCTCCTAGGACAGTTAGCTCTCTCAAAGCAATGCCTAACTCAGCTGAGAGATCCTTGTAAAGAAAGGAGACTGAATAAAAGCAAAGCTTGTGTTCCCTGAGCTAACAATGCAATGGAGATGAGTTGCCCAGTCCCTAAACCAAGTTATGGCTGCATCCGGTCCTGCATACACAAGGACATCTGATATTTTCACTAAGTCCTCCACTAGCTCCACTTACATTCCTTTATTTAGCCAATTATTATTCCTCATGTGCAGATTCCAGCTGGCACGAAACTGCTGGATTATTACCAAACTCAGGAATGCACTATCTACTAAGAAAATGTTAGCAGACAAAGTATTTTTTAAAACCTTATTCTATGGCTAAAAAATTAATTGCTAGTGTAATTTCCACATATGCCCTGAAATAACTCTGCAGACATAAGTAATACTAAATGAAGCTGAGGCCTACCATATATGCAGAAATAATCACTTGCTTAAGCACTCACAAAATCAGACCAAGTAATACTATATACTGCAGAGCCAATTGCAATCTTGACTGCCTTTTTTTTTTTTTTTTTTTTTTTGGCATGGAGTGTTATTGTTCTGTTGAAGAACATATCACCAAATAGTCTTGACAGAATATATTCAAGAGGGTCAGTTCACATGTCACTCTTAGTGGAGATTAGCTATTTATCTATTTCTTCCAAGACTGTTTGCTTTATCGTTATTAAAATGGATTTCATTTTAAGGGATGGGATATTCTCCCATCAAAAAGGGCAGAGATTCACATTTCCCATCTAAAACACTACTGCAAATAATAGACAAGTTAACAAACTCACATTGCAGTTTTCCTATTGAAATTTCAAGAGACAACCTTATTTTGATCTGAACTAAGTAAATCTTTGAACACAAAACAAGAAGTGTCACCAATTAAAAGAACAGGGCAGTGTTAAAATGGGAGTAAAAACAGGTACTCTAGGCATTTGAACTGACCTTAGCAATCAGAAAATAAGATGACCATGTGCCTTTTGCCAAATATTATCTTTGTATAGGAGTAAGTGACAGCAAGGACTGATACAATGCCCTGACATGTTTTGGTATAAAGTACATAAACTACACAGCAAATCAAGGTTTTCCAGTCTCAGCTCTCTCATCTCACAAGCTATGAAGATGGAGGAGCATTTGAGAAAGTTCCCATGGATCATAATCATAAAAAATAAATGGCTACCATAATCTAAAAGTAAATTATTAAAGCTACTTTAAATTTCCATGCTAATTATGCACTTACTCTTTTTTTCTTAAAAGAAATTTGAACAATTGTCAAGACAGTTATTATTTTCTTCCAAAGGAATATATTGTGAAGAAAAGGGGGAGCACTGTAAAGAAGGTGAGCAAAGCACTGTTAAACCCCCAGATTATTCCAAACTAGCTTTTCCATCCTCTAGTGCAGAATAATTAAAAAACACACCACTGCATAGTTAGAGACACTCATTTTCTGTTCTGTTTCTGTTTCTTCAGACTAACATTCACTAAGGTCCTGCAGAGGGCTATTCAGCATGCACAGTGTTCTGCTTAGCCTCTAATCAACTCCATTTTGCAAGAAAAATACTGTAGGATTTCACAAAGGATTAGCATAGTTATTATTTTTCTATTGACAAAAGCACTCAAAGTGAGATAGGAAAAGGAAACACGACCCTGAAGAAAGCATAGTCTTGGAAGTGGTGTAAGGGAAGATGAGAAAAAAACAGACAACACCTCCTTAGAGGTGGATAGGAACACAAGAACATCCGTACTGGATCAGACCACAGGTTCACCAACCTGTCTCCAGTGGCCATAAGTATGCACCTAGAGAAAAATTAGAACAGGACAAGTAGATAAGATACTTCCCAAGAATTCCCTCATCCTCCCTTCAGATCAGGGCAGTTCCTGAAACAGATGTGGTTTTGTGTAGGGACCTTCACTGGACTTCTCCTCCATGTACTTATCCAGCCTCACCTTAAACTCAAATAAATGTTTAGCATCCACAGCATCCCTTGGCAAGGACTTCCACAGGTCAGTTGTCCACTGGTTGAAAAACCTTTGCTCATTTCAGATCAGCTTCTTTTCGTGGTCCTTCATTTTTGCACTAGCAGAGGCAGTGAGCAACGCATCTCCCTCTCAGCCACTTAGGATTCTGCAGACCTCTAGCATCATCTCTCCCCTACATCATCTCTTTTCCAGACTGAACAGTCCCAGCGGACTCAGCTGTTCCTTGCACAGATGCCAAGCTAGACCTCTGACCACCCTCACTGCCATTCTCAAAACCTTCTCCTGTTCCAACAGATACTTTTTAGACAAGAAGCTGGAGACAATATTTAATGCGTGGACAAACCATTGATTTATAAAGTCCCATAATGCTGATTTATTTTAGTATCTACTTTTTCTCTTCTGACGTTCTATTTGTTTTGACTACTACAGAGCACCAGGTTGATGTTTTCATGAGACTAGCTATTTTAACATCCAGATCTCCTTCCTGAGTCAGCTCAGAGCCACTCATTTCAAAAATGAAGTTATGTTTGGGATATAACCCAGTATGTCCCAATGTTTAAATTTTATTTGTGCATAGTGCAACATGTCCACATCCAAACCACCTGCTGGGAACACTCTGTCACATGCTGCCCTGCAAACTGTCCCTTCATACGGTCTAGTACCACGACAGATGGCATTCAAAACTGTGCAACGCAGGCAAGCAATTAAATAGTACAGAAGTTAGAGAGCCAGTGCCCAAACTCATGCCCTATTCTCATTTTACTTACTTGTGCAGAATTAGCCACAATAGCTTACTTGGTTTGGGAAGTGAAGAAAAGAAATGTAGGGGATGTGGACAGCACATGCAATAACTGGCAAGAGACTAGTGGAAGGAAAGGGAATTTCGTGTGAACTAAGCTAGCTCTCTATATGAAAACCAGCACTGGTATGAGGGGTAGAGGCAGGAAAATGCAGCTGAGGAAGCCTTTCTTCTGGAGCTTGCAATGACACTGGCCTGAGCTGATCACAAAATAACATGATAATATTCTTTCCCATGATTTCAGCTTAATTTTTTGACCCTTTGTCTATGCAGTTTTCAGCAATAATTCCCCCAGCATCTCTTCCCACTGACCTTGGTATTTTACGCTTAGCAGACAATCATGTGTTGTCATTTCCCTATAATTGTATTGCCAGCAATTGGCTTTTGTTTTGTTCTAAGCCTATTTATTTTCTGCAGTGTAGGAAACGTAATGTATTGCAATGTTTCAGTGAAATTATATGAAATGGCTCATATTAAAAATATTCAAAGTTTTGGAAAGAAGCAATATAATAAAAATCAGAAGGATTTATGACTAATTAACAGCCATATCAGAGCATTAAAGATGGTATCAAAAAACATTTAAATCAAGTGTCTTTTAAGGGCTAACTTGCTAGATAAGATTTTTACACTGAAGCATCTATTTAAAAAAACAGTTCCTGATATTTCCAAACAGGAAGGATCTATGACTAGAATACTATTTGTTGTTGACAACACTGAGTCACCTTTTTCCCTAGGACATACTTGATCTTGGATGCAAAGCATTTAAGAACTTCATTCCTCCTCCCACAATCAAATGTAAAGATAATCTCATTAATAGTATGTCTCCTCTCAAAAATCTTTAAGATTTGAGTATTAGTGCAAACTAAATATAGTTTGAACATCTCTGCACTCTCCATGGGAACATCAATATTCAGCTGTATCTACTTTAACATTTTTAAAGTAATTAACACACATTTTGAAAGCATCCTATTTAAAATATTACCCAAGATTGTCGCACTGCAAAAAACATCTAAACACATTAGTTGACATTCCACTCAGGCAACTCAAAAAACTATTTTTCTTCTTCTTTTCCTTTAGGATGGTGAAACAGGTTAATAAAAGGTCATCTACTGGCATCTGATGTAGCTTGCAGGTTTGCTTCTTCAAATAGAATCAGTTTAAACAAGGCAAATTTTTTCTAGCCAAACACGAAAAGCTATAGAAAGTCAAAAGAGTCAACCACACCAGAAAAGATAAAAGAAGCCTCAGCTCTAAGGAACAGAAAAGAGTAATTGCTAAGATCATAAAGTGAGGAACAGCAGCAAGTGCAGTACTGCAGGGGGTTGCTAATAGGTTTGAGAGCTCTGTATTTAATATTTCCATTAGCAATCTAGGTGGAAGGCACTGTTTCAGCCACAATCAAGTTTTTCAATAACAGTAAAACCAGAGTCACGAAAACCTGCAGGAGGTCCAAGGAAAACTACAGAGCATTTGGAAGTAGAAAACTCAGCACACTGGATGCCACAGGTAAGATTTGTTATTAATAAGTGTAAAGTTGTGTAGCTCAGGAGAAGAAATTAATGGTGCATCTGCAGTTTAGAAGATATTTACCTTAAATGAGAAAATCTGCAAGAGATTTCAGACAATGTGATGAGGTTGAGCCCTCTCTGACCCCATCAAGTCCTATTTTATTTCTACTTTTACCCCAGGCCAGAGATATTTTGAGTAAGTCTAGAACAGAACAGAACTCTTCTAAATATTATTGTTGTGGGGTTTTTTTTGGCAGATGGACAAATCCTATCATTGCTTTGAATAAGAGCTGAATTAGTCCAATCTCTGTTTCAGGAAACATCACTTGAAGTCCTTTTGAAGCTGCCAAAGGCCTGCAAGGAGCCTTTACTTTGATTTTTCTCAACAACCCATCTGAAAGGGGCAGAGTTCTCAGTTTAGAGTGAAATCTCAGTTTCCAGAGAGGCAAATTAAATTGCTGTGCAGCCCTTAACAGTCTTACCATGACACATTCTGTTTGTTTCTTTAGGGTTATCTATATCCTGCATACTTTTAAATGAGAATTCTCCCCCAGTCTCTCTAAGTAGGCCTGAACTCTTTCAGACACCTCCAGCTTTGAAACAAATCTGAGGTATGCTGCTTACAGGGAAGAGGATAGTGCCTTACCAGTTGAGCACATTCCCAAATCCCAACAACTCAAGTGATGATAAAGGGAAACAGAATCACAGAATGGCTGAGGTTGGAAGGGACCTCTGGAGATCATCTAGTCCAAATGCTTTGCTCAGGCAGAGTTACCTAGAGCACGTTGCCCAGGACCCTGTGCAGATGGCTTTTGAAGATCTCCAAGAATGAAGACTCCACAGCCTCTCTGGGCAACCTGTTCCAGTGCTCTGTCACTCTCTCACAAGAGAAGTTTTTTCTTCGTGTTCAGACAGAACTTCCTGTGTTTCCGTTTGTGCCCATTGCCTCTCATCCTATTGCTGGGCACCACTCAAAAGAGTCTGGCCCCAGCCTCTCCACACCCACCCTTCACATACTTCTACACATTGAGAAGATCTCTCCCTCAGGCTTCTCTTCTCAAGGCTGAACAGGACTGGCTCTCCCAGACTTTTCTCACAGGAGACATGCTCCAGGCCCCTCCTCTTCTTAGTAGCCCTCCACTGGACTCGCTCCACTCTGTCCATGTCTCTCTTGTTGTGGGGAGCCCAGAACTTGACACTACTGCAGATGCCCCCTCACTAGGGCTGAGGAGAGGGGGAGGATCACCTCCCTCAACTTGCTGGCAATGCGCTTCCTAATGCAACCCAGGATGCCATTGGTCTTTGTGGCCACAAGGGCACATTGCTGGCTCATAGTCAACTTGTTGTGCACCAGGATTCCCAGAGCCTTCTCCACAGAGCTGCTTTCCAGCAGGTCAGCCCACAGCTGTCCTGGGTCATGGCGTTATTCCTCCCAAGGGGCAGCGCCCTGCATTTGCCTTTATTGAACTTCAGGAGGTTCATCTCTGACCATCTCTCCAGCCTGTCGAGGTCCCTCTGAAGGGCAGCACAGCCTTCTGGTGTATCAGCCATTCCTTCCAGTTCTGGATCATCAGCAAACTTTCTGAGGGTGCACTCTGTCCCTTCATCCAGCTGATTGATGACTAAGTTGAATAAGATTGGACTCAGTATTGACCTCTCGGGGACACCACTAGCTACAGGCCTCCAACAAGACTTTGCATGACTGATCACAACCCTCTCAGCTGCATTTTGGCTATGACATTACTAAGGGCTGGCTGTTGATTGCCCGGCACCTTGGGTACTCAAATCTGCCCCATCCAAATGTAAAGCAAAATATAAAACAATGGTCAAGTTTGACAAATATTATGCAAAGGACAAAGCAAAAGAAGGGAAGACCCATGACACTCAAAACTGCCTGCACACTGAGCTGCTGACACCACTGCTTACTTCACTAACCGGACACCTCAGTCTGGAACTCTGTTTCCTCTGGTTTTAGCAACATGATCACTCTGATTTTCACTGCACATTCTAAACACAGAAGGTTGACAGAGAAGCACCATAAATGAAGGAAAACAGTTGGAAGAAGGTAAAGTGGCAATTAATCGAAGCAATCAAATATCTCTTCTGATCATCCTTTAAATGGAGGAGTGGCAGAAGACCTCTCCTTGCGCAGAATGGAAAATGAGAAGTCTATCTACTAGCTAGATACATAGCTACAGTTTTGTCCATGCCCTTTTTTCCTGAGGTAATCTGCCTCTTTCCATCCCAAAGACTAGGCGTTTTCCCTATATGAAAGAAATGGGTAGGCTGCCTACTGCCAGTCCAAAAGAGAGCAGAGATACTTCAAACATACAGAGATCACATGAATGACTACAGCTACTTTTAGCAAAATCCCCTCCCACCAAAAATTTTGTTGGTCAAAAAATTTCTCAACAGAATAGTTCTAAAATTGCAAGAGCTAGATGGGAAATGAGGAGGCTAACTAATATATAAGCACACACACAGGAATGTCAGCAAATCATGGAGCTCAACAGTTCTTCTCTCCAATTTAGGCACAGATATTTACTTTTGTGCCTCCAATTATAGGTTCCGAGTGGGAGGGATTCAGTTGGAAATTCTCTCCCTCAGTCACTCAAACTGCCAGAAGTAGACTCTTCACTTGTATAATGCACCAGCTGGAGAACCTGATCAACATGACCATTTAAGAAAAAAATTTAAAGGGTAAGGGAGAAAATACTTCAGTGGGATCAGGAGAGGAGATGAACTACTTAGCTGGCTCTATTTAGCAGTAGGAATGTTTGCTTCATAAGGAAAATAGCCTGAATCTTTTTTTAGCAGCTTGGCAGAAAGTTACAGACCCATCGGTTTTGGGAATTAGGTAGGCCTGAACCTCTACAACAAGACCTTGTTCAATGCTAATTTGTCAAGTCACACCTCTAGGCCCATGACTGGGGTAAAAAAACCTTTCGATTCATTTCATTGGGCTGGTCTTCTCACTGGCCAGCAATTGTCATCATGTTGTCCTTGCTGTTTCAATTATTGCTGTTCAGACATTGTTTTTTCCTCATTTTGGTAGGCTATTCTCTTCTCTGGGGCTCTATGCTGGTACCATTCCAAAGAAAACCATCATAAGCATTAAAATAAGTCATAGAAGGAAAAGTACCATTACCTAAAGAACATGCAAAAAACAGCTTCCATTCACTGCTAGGGACAACACCTCCTTCTTTCAAAAGCGGTAGACAGAAGGAGCAGAAAAAAACATTCCTTTTAATGGCATGCATCTGTGGTCTTAATATCTCAAGCTGTTTCAACAACAGTGGAGATCACATCTCCTCCTGCAATCTGGTTTGAAGCAGTGTAGCTATTCTGAGCTGCCGGGACAATCATATGCCTCTGAAAGGATGCAGACTGCAAAGCTGGAGGAGAGCCCATGAGATCTGAGAACAATCAGCTGTGGATACCTGAGCTAAGGAATGAATGTCTTCCAGCTTGATGAAGCCTTTTCAGTGTAACTGAAATGCCACCCATGATGTTCACACCCCTCCTGCCTAGCCTATCTGTAGGCAGAACTTTCTATAAACACTGTATTCTTGCTCACCTATTTCACCATGATGCTACACTGATGAGAAACCCCTTCATAAGATTCATCCTGCACTTGGCACTCAGGAAATTCTGGCTGAATTTTCACAAGAGTGATACTGTGACATAAAATCTCCCAGCCTGGACAATCACAAAACGGTGCTGGATAAAGATGTCACTTTGTTAAACCACAGAGGACTTGAATTTGATCTCATTTATGCCAGACTAACTGCAATGGCTTTGGTATATTCAATCTCAGGCTACGTTGCCATACAGAGGGTCTCACTCACACACTTGAGGCTTGGCAAACTTACAGAATGGCTCAGATACATTTTATTCTGTACCAGGAAAACCAGAAATAGTGTGTTATGCTTTCAGAAAGAAAGGGCAACTTTTGAGTTCTGAGCTTGGTTCCTTCTGTAAGGGACCAGGAAAGCTGTACAGGTATCCCCTTCAGCCTGCAACATGAACAAATTGGTTCATGTGCTTCCAGCAACCCATTTTAATTACTATGCAGAGTGCATTTAATGAACTCAAGCGAGGGCCACTGTGGTTCAATGTGGAGAGGCAGCAGTGGACAAGAGGAATAGAACAAGGTGGAAAAGAAAGGAAGAGAATGGATTTAGAAAATCCCTGCCTTAAAATTAGGCAGGAAGGAAAGGAGAAAACCAAGATACGAAACCCTATGGACCTAGCCTAAAAAGTTTCCAGCGCATCACCAGCAGTGTGCTGTGATCAATATCTTTTCACATTTGTAGGCAGACAGTTCTCTCCCCCTTTCTCATCCTTTATTAATAAAACTTCAAGTATGATAAATGCGCTTCTTGCTTCCAAGATACCATGCATATGAAATACCAGAAACCAGAAGGCAAGTAATCAGGATAATTATATTTTAGGTTAGTTCAATATTGTAAAATATTTTAGACCAGCTGCACCAGCACTGTGCAACTGATCACACCATTCCAAGACAATCCCCATTCCTCCCTAAAAAAAATTACAAACTGAAGCAATGCCATCTTTGGGGAACCTGAATGCCTTCAGCAAGATTGTATTAAAGGTTTTAACTGAGAAGTGATAGAAGAGTTAAAAAAACTAGGTGTGGGCTTTCTTCACATTCAGCAGAGAAATAAGTCTTGGCTGCAAAGTTATGAGAATTTTTTAAATGCATAAATAAGAGCATATTCATCTGGAATTCGTTTAATGAATTTTCTATAATCGAGATCCTCCTGTGATTTAAAACATAAATCAGTTAAATCTCAGTCTTAAGAAGATCCTCTCTCATTCAAAACACTACTCACTGACAGTTCCAAGGGGCATTATATTATTATTTATTCCTTTTATCATACCAAGCATGTGCATCATGCTTTACAGGACAGATGAAGACAGGTTCAGTGACAAAGATCTGTTCCAATGTTTCATTCTTCTGATCTTTCCTACTACAGTGTCCAGTTCCAAAATATGGTCTAAAATAGAATTTAATTTATTTCCTTCTGGACAGTAATGGAACAAATGGGCCCATGGAGATCAATTCAGCCTTCTATTACTGTACATGCATTAAACATTAAAACTCCTATACTTCCCTTAGTAGAAGTATTAAAAATGCACAGAACATTTCCAATTTAAATTCCATAATTATCCATAATGCTTTCAAAGGTTTTTATTTTTTGAGTAGTCACCATGTCACTTCCCCATTCACCCTCTAAAACCTCTTCCTCTGCCATCTCTGTCTGGCTTCTTCTACTAGCTACAAATTCCTTCCAAACAGACCATTACATCACACCAGTCTTCCCCTGAAACAGGATACAAACGTACAAAGCGTTCTGGGTATAGCTATCCTAAACTCAGCAATGACCACAACAAACTTCAATGAGAGAGCAGAAAAATTTGTTACACTTCTAGCATTGGCCTCTATAACTGGTGTTTTCATCATAGAGTTAATGAACACAGGTTCTTTATGGTGTTGGTAGAATGCATTTGCACACAAAGGCTTATACTTAGTGTTAGTTTTGAGAACTAGTCCATTAATTCCAGAATGAATAGCATATCTTCCCCCCAAACCCCGTAACTCTCAAATAGTGCTACCAGCAAGATTCATGCTTGTTTCCATGGCAGAAGACTGCTTTCCAAAAGTAGACTATTGCCCACAGCATTGGCAGTCTGTTCAAGCAATAGTGAAATATTTTATTTCTTAGGTAATCAGCTCTTCTGCCCTTGCCCCAGAGAGGGCCTTCACAGTTCATCAGCGCTCCCTGTATTAAAGCCACAAGAAACATGGAATACCAAAACCAGACATTCATGACTGCCTTATATATAGTTTTAAGTTTGTGTATGAAGAAAAAAAAAAGCAAGCAAGCGGTAAGACAACACTTATCTCTCACCCAGCAACAGTCCTTCCATACCCATGCCAGGATCAGATTGGCAGGGCTGTATTGACCTGCAGCCAAGGACTTACCAGCAAATTGTTCTCTGCACACCAGAGCTAACATAGCCTTGTTTCCAGTATCATTCTTCTGTGTCATTTCACTACTCTCTTAACGGATGCAAGGGACACCTATTCTCATTGAACTTGCAGGAACTTAAACTCTTGGAAACCTTGATCTTTTGCCAAATTTGGCTGAAAATAGTCTGCCTGTCCACTAGTTACTGAGGGAAAGAGAGGGGGCACACTCACATAAGGCTCATTGCCTGAAGAAAACAGGCTTAAACATTCTTCTCTTCTCCAAACTACACCAAAGGTACGTTTAGGATGACCAGCGGATGAATAAAATTTCTTCTCAGTCTAATCATCTAACCTAATTGGTTAGATGTTGCGGAACCAGGGATGTGACTTCTGGTATGACTTCTACGGGTTCTTGGTTTATCTACGAAAATCAAGTATTGTCCAATTAATATCCAAATGATGCACCTAACTTCAAAAAGGAATTATCCAAAATTGCTTCACAAATTAAAGCTAGAAACTATAGCGCTTATGATTTGTACTAGACTATTGACAAAAATCCTTCTGTTTTCTCCATCATAACCCAGAGTGAAAAGAAATACCTGATCTATCCTCACACTCAAAGACTACTCGTTAAAACACATTATATTGAAGGTGTCCATACAGATATTACACATTCAGCTAATTTGCTCACATTCCTATGAAATGCCTCATATCTTTTTCTGCTTTTGACTAAAAAGGAAAAATATTGTCAGAATGAATCCTACAATCTTGCTGCCAAGTGCCCGGCCTTTCCTTAATAAAATGTAATCAGTATTATCAAACTTGGAACAGAATCATAGCACCCTTATATTGACCCTTTGCCGTTTTATGCCTTTATATTTTTCCATTTCTTACCCAGTTTCTAATCCATGGTTTTATTTTGCCTTTCAAGCAAAATTCTTTGTATGAAAGACATAGGAAAAAGGTGCTTTGACAGTTCAATTAAAGCTCAATTAAATGTCAGCTCTTTTTGTATTCCATTTGCATGTCTAAAAAAATTCTAATAGATTTGCAAACCACAAGCCTTCAGAACCAGTCCAGCAATCAGCAAGTACTGATGGTGTAAGAAACTTCTGTTTCACTTTATACTTTCAAATCATTTACTTACTATTAAATAAGACCAAAACAGAACTGAGCAGTTTACAACAAATTAAACTGTAGTAGCTACTGCTGCTTACTAAGGTTTCACAAGCAGCTGGGATATTCTCTTTTTCTATACATATTTTTATTGTATGAGAAGGGTATATTTATTTTTTGATTAATTTTGTCAGCAATTTATTTATAACTCTGTATCACAAGGAATATATAAAATTACATTTGGATTAGGTAGGCATAGCACTAATGACACCATTAGTGAGGTATTATAAAGACCAGGTTACCAATTACAACCACAAATAACCACTACAGAAAAAAGTAATTTCACTGTCACATCCAACGACATAAAAGAATTATTCATCAGCAGTTACTTGTCTAATCTCATTTTGCCAGCATTACATTAAGCATTGCACGATGTTTTATTTATTTCTTCTTGCTAAAGTAGAAAGCAGAAAGGAAAAAAAACACCGTTGCCTTAGTTCCCACCCTACAAGCAAATCAACAGACTACATAATAACAAAAAGAAATACAATGGGCAGGGAGGAGGAAAGAGTGTGACAAATTTAAATTCAGTTCCTCTTCATCCCACATCTCATCTGAGGAATGAGGGATGCTGGCACATGTGTCAAACAATTTTGTGAAAGGAACTTTACAAGTGTCATAAACAGCAGTGCCCCTAACACTACATGTTGAGGTCCCAAAATGAGCTAGAAAAGAAAACCAGTAACAGTTAAAAGAGCTCCTGATCTTCAGATAAATAGGGTTCTTTGAAATGCAGAGAGCATTGAAATGAGAAGCACAGAATAGTTGAGCTTGAAAGGGACCTCTGGAGATCATCCAGTCCAATCCTCCTACTCAAGCAGGGTCACTTACAGCAGGTTGCCCAGGACTTTGTCCAGTGGGGTTTGAATATCTCCAAGGATGGAGACTCCACAACCTCCCCAGCCAGCCTGTTTGAGTGTTCCACCAGTGAAAAAGAGTTTTCTTATGTTCAGATGGAATTTCTTGTGTTTCAGTTTGTGCCCATTGCCTCTTGTCCATGACAAAAGCCATCCTCTAGGGACTCACCTACCCTTACGTAAATGATTCCCACTAGACTAGTAGAGTCATTGATGCCCTCAACCACAGGCCACAACAAATTCTGTGGATCAAAGGATATTGCCACCTGCACCTGAGGGAGAGAGATGCTAAGAGTATGGAGAATCTGCACAGAAAAACATGGGAAGGAAAATTTGCCAGGTGGCATGGAGGGAACATTTCCTTTCCTATTCCACAAAGAGCTGGAGTGGCAAAGCCAGAGGGTCAATCCTGTCACAGGTACCCTGACTGAACCTCAGTCTTATAACTCTATCCCATTAACATGGCACCTGAAAATAGTGGGCCATGACTCTCTTGAGGGTTGATGAGCAGTTCAAAAGGGAGAACAAAGTGCACTGCCATCCAGCTTTCTGCAGACACTATTTCCCAGGCAAACGGGACAGCACCTCAGTTCCTCCAAGTGAGGATGTGCATGCCTACATTTGCAGGCACTCTTCATCTCAAGGACAGAGCTGCTATTCCAAAATATGTGGGATGAGAACTCTTTGTGCTAAAGCTATGAAGGTATAGTGAGAAAGAGTGGGGCCGAACGTGATGGATGTAGTTCTTTTCGGTGAGTAAAACATAACGAAAAGATACAGAACAGAATTTGGAGGTAAAGGGAAACTAACTCCAAAACAAAATACCTTATCTGTTTAGGGCAACAGAAATATCAGCCACACACTGTTTACAGCTTCTTAGTTTATATAGTTTTAATTCCAACATGTTCCCTCCTCAGATGTCTTAGTCATGCATTCCGTGTTAGGAAGATAAGCATCAATTCCTTTTTTAATTTTAACTTTTTATTTAACTTTACCAATTACCCTCTGGGGGTTTTGAAGGCAATTGCAATAATAAGGATAAGTTCTGTTCTTTTCATACTTTTATCTTATTGATATTTCCACTGGGGAAGGGAGTTAACAGTAATATTACTCAAGTTGTGAATTCCATTCAGTTGATGGGATTTGGACATACAGGAATATGAAAAAATACTTCATTTGTAAACATGGCCACTCACTGTGAGTCTCACTGCCGAAGCTAAGGAACAGCAGTTCTTGCCCAGTTGTTGCAAGCTTTCCACTTTACAGACAGTTCTCCAGTTCATTTGCAAGGTCAGAAATTTCATTTGCTTTTACTCTGTCCTACAAAAGTCACTTCCCCCTGAACAGAGGAATCAGAAAAAGGGAAGCCTAGTGACCCTAACAACGGGTATAGTCAGTCACTGACTCCCTACCACCTCTTCTGAGGGCCTGCTGTTCCCTTTTGCTGTCATGGGACCAAGGAATGCCCAAACTTCCCCCAAAAAACAAGCCTACCTGCCGTCTCTTGGGTGCACAGCTGATTGTGTGACATGGCAAACATGCAAGCATTGGGTCATATAACTTAATATCTGTCTGGCCATGTGGGAAATGTGTATCTAGCCTGGGAGTGGAATATGCACACACGTCTGACCATGTTAGGGGCTGACTGGTCACACGATGAATACCTGGAGCACAGCACATATCTGTCAAATGCTTCTGAAACAGGTCCCATGGCAAGAAAAGCTGAGCTCAAAGTTTCAGGGGAAACTTTCTCTATGCAGCTTTTCCAACTATGAAACAAAAGGAAGAGAAAAGGAGACCAGAAGCCCTATCTGAAGAGATGCTGCATGCCTGTGACTCCCACGGAAGCTGGAAGAAAGTTCAGTTAGATAAAACCGCTAAAAAATTAAGTCAAAAGCAAACTGCCCCAAGTCACACAGAAAGTTTGGTTTACAGTTAGCTTGTAGGCACCAGGCAAGCCCATGCAACTTGGCAGCACAAGTAAGAGCTGGCCGATGCATGGGAAGGATGCTCTGAACTTTTCAAGGAATCCTTGCAATCCTTGAAAACAACTATGGCAAGTCTTATGGCCTTCAGAAAAGCCCATCTGCCACATATAGGTAAAAGTGCATTCAAATGTCCCCTCTTTACCACCACATTATTTTATAGGAACAAGATCCTTAAAGCTGGCAGCCCCTCACCTTCTCACTCTTACACAATGCTCAGTTAGGATTCAAGGACGAATACTTTCAGGGTATATTCCTCAGTTTTATTTTACTTCTGAGCTCTTGCAGAAACAGATAAACTATCCATTAATAAAACACAGCTTACGAGCATATACAAATGTTTATCTCCTTTCAAGAGCTGATATTTTATTGACTGATTGCATCTACAGAAGTGGAGCGGAATGAAAGCACAAATACTATAAATCCCTCATAAAAAGCAACCTATAAGCAAATAAAAACCAACTTCAAGAAAGATAACATGCAGAATTAAGATCCAGGAAACACAAAATACGTTCTTAAAAAAACCAGACTATGGCTTGTGAACTTCAGTAATTTTCAGATACTGATATAACAGCATAGAGTGCATTTCCAACAGCAACTGTTACTAAGTTGGTTGGCCTTTCAAATCAGTCACAGAAAATAAAATTGCACCATAAAACAAGCTCCAGAGGGTAAAAAATATTTACTTATGATTTTATAATGGAATCAGGTCCTCTTTTAATGAAATAATTCTATGAACAGGAGTATTTTTAAATAGTTATTCCAAAATGAATGCAGCCTAGTTACCAAAGTCTTCTTCCCTTTGTGGATTCTCCTCTGTCTAATAAAACGTAAGCTGACTATCTTCCGACTGTATGACTGCACTATCAGGTTTTCCCTCTTCTACCTGACAATCTGATTTTTCCAAGATATGTAAGCATTTCATACCCCAAAAGACCCTAACCCTTGTCACATTTAGCTGAAATTGGCAAGAAGACCTTGAAGCAGCTTCAAGAAAGGGGACTGACAACTGAAGAAGCCTTATTTTCTCACGAAACCACACAAAAAGGACTGGGGACTATATGGCCCATTTTTTCTCCAGCTAAGGAGCAAATGGCAGAGCCAGTCTCATGTGAAGATGCTACCTCTCTTCTTCACTCACATGCTCTGAGACACAAGTAACTCCTGTGCATAAAGCTCCTTGAACTCCTACTGAACCCAGAACCACAAAGCATCAGGGCCCACATGGTGTGCACCCAAGTGACCCCATGGCAGCAGGCACTTCAAGAGGCTTCCTCTCATGCCAAGGGAAGCAGAAGATTATTTATTCAGTGGGGTGTTTCCCCTCGCCTCTTCACTGCTAGAAACTTTTTCCAGCAGGAATGTTTCTTTTCCATATAAACTGGTGATAAATCTAAGCAGGTCAGGCATGAGCTAGTAGGGTACTTTGGTTTCATAACTTAAAGTTTATGTCCTGCAGTTCTTCAGAAATGAAGTAAACAGACATAAAACAAATGGTCAAAAATATCTTAACACCTATTCCAAAACACAAATCAGAGAGATGACAGAGGATACCAGAAGTCAAACAGAAAAGCATCAAGTACTTCACACTTACATAAGAGATTGCAGAATACCTAACTCTGGCAGCCAAGAGAAGAAATGCTATAGAGAACAATGCTTCAGAAAGAGCATAACTGGGAAACTAACCAGCCAAAACCCAAACTGAGTATTTCCTGCTGAATGGTAGCTAAGAGGACAAAGGATCTGCTAAACACATTTTCCCCTCCCTCCCACAATAAATGTAATTAAAGAGTTAAATAAAATGTGGAATAGCATAAGACATTTCATTTGTCATATTACTTTTCTTATATGAATATATTTATAAACAAACTTGAGCACCAAAAGCAGATTCCATGGTTAATAACCTATAAAGGAAATAATTCAGGCATATTTAAAATTTATAAATTTATGTCCTGAGTACAGAACTCCCAAACAGAAGAAAAATGAATCAAAGAAGCAGCACCAGACAGACTTGTAGTATAGGGAAAAAAATAAAAAGGATGACTTTCTTTTGCCTCTTTCTCACTTTTTATGGATAGGAAAGGCCACGTACTTTGAAGATACTACTGAGTTCAAAGAGCAGAAGTCACTGTTAAACTAGATCTGGTTGATTATGGGTACTGTTATCCTCCACAGCTAACAGGACATAAGGTGGAGCTGGCTGGGAGAAGTACGTGACACCAGGTGCTGTGTGTGGAAACGCCCAATGAATAGCTGGAGGTAATCTCTGCATAAGCAGACAGACTGGGCTACCAAGAGAAAGTGGTGCAGATTTCAACTGGAAGCTAACATGTACCACCAGAAATATGGCATTTCATATGATCTGAAGTTACCATGGAAACAATGGTCCTAGACAAGTCATCCAGTCTCTTCCCAGGACTCCCACTAAGATTTGAGATCTTGTTGAACTTGGCATTAGAATGGTTTGAGACATATTGCTTGGGGTGACTCATGTCTGTTTGAATTCCCAGTTGCTATGAACAATGTGGACATCTGTCACACAGTACTGAAAGTCATAACGACAAGGCATTAGGAATTCTTAAATAACAATTAGCTGACATCGGAGCTAGGCAAGATTATTTAGCTCCATTAAAGAAAAGCCTTGTATCATGTATGCTACCAGTCATATTAAATCTTTCCATATAAAAAACTGAAGAACGCAGTATCACATTTGAGCACATGGAGCCAAATTTGGGTACCAGATTTTAAGCAGAGTTTGATTAAAAAGCAATAAATACCTTTTCACTCCTACATATATACTGGATGTTTTAAGACAGACCTCACATCCTCCCCTTGCTATGATCTACAGCTTGCTCTATAATTATATCTAGACATACTTATCTGAAAAAAATCCCAAAGGTATAACAGATAACCACCTATTTGCTCGGCAATAGATTCCTGTGAATACGCTGCCTTGCTTTTCTGCCCTCTGTTCTTCCCTCACCAGCTTGTGAAATTCAGGTCATAGTTTTTGTTCTAATACTCAAAGCCCTCCACCTCCATGAGGCTGTCTATAAATACCACAGAAACCATCTCTTCTTGCATGCAACCATAGACTGACCTTCCACTGCAGAACTCATTCTCCAAGAAGGAAAACTACCACCTAAGGAGCTTCCAGCTCTCAGAGCTAATTGAAAAACTCCTTTCTTTGCAAGCAAAGTGCCTTCCAAACAGAAGGACATGGTGTGCCCATAAAACAAATGAGCAAAGAAGAGAAAAGAAAAGCGTAATAAAACTCACCAATATATTCTTTCTATATTTTAAGAAAAAAGAAAGGAAGAAAAAGATTATTTCTAATTTTAAATGCCTGGGAGGAGCTCAGATGCTACAGTGGCTTGTGGGAAAGGGGAGGAGCACTGGCTCATCAAGGCATCTATAACTGATATGTAGTTTATTCACCAAAATGTATGTTACAACTAGCCCGGATGTTATGTTCCTTTTAAAAAATATACATTCTATAAATATAAAAGTATGTACAATATATACTATATAATATATAAAAATATATAATTCTAATGATTTGAACAATTACAATTAATTATAATTAATTTGTTATAATTCATTATATAATTTATATATATGCATACATACAACAAAACCGTCTACATTTATTTTTAATATGCACTTTGCAGGGACAGAAATCATTCTTCATATTCTTTGTATTCTAAATAGATGTCATTTATCATCAGAGCAAACTGCCACCAAAAGATGATGCTGGTGGCTGATACATCTGCGCATGTGTTCCTAAATCTCTGCAAACTACTCCAGTGTTATCCAGCTATGACTTACATCTACTTTAAAAACTACCTGTTTAAAGTCTTGTCTTATTCTATTTGTCCAGTAAGCAAGGATTATCTTTTCTGGTAACTTTGAAAGAGGCAAGAAAAAACAATGTTTTAGAAAGTAAGCTATCTGACTCAGTATCTCTAAAGTAAAGTTGGCCAATACAAGCTACGTATTTAGAGACTTGAACAGCATGAACAGAAGGCCCGGCTTGATACAGAAAATACTGACTCAGTGTCTGGTGACAGGCTTCATGCAGACTGTCCCTAACTTCCTGATTCTTTCTGAAAGGTGGATTTTGAGGAGAAAGAATGAAAGAGGCCACGTGACTGGTACCTTCACAGACCTTGGTGCCTTCAGCACTGTGATGCATTGATGAGGCACTGATGGGCGCCATCTTGCACCAGGCTCTGCTTGAGTCCACTCAGAAGGGTGGGCTACAGAGCCAGATTAAGCAAGATAAGAGTAAAAATACCAGAAACTACTTGATCTTCACCTGTCCGTGCTCTTGCTGCTGCCACGAGTGCACTGTAACAGCACAGCCCCAGCAACTCTCAGTGCCCTGTCTTCACAATTTGGTCAGAGAAGTGCCTGTGTGCAAGCAGATAACATGCTAATTCTATGTCTATTTAAAAAGTCACAGATTTTGTGTGACGTGCCTTTTTCTCTCACATATTTTCATATCAGAATTAGACAGGTGGACTTGTTTTCAGAAATACTACCTTTATATCAGAGATTTCCCTCCCTTTTAGAGAAACGCAGATGTGTACTTTTAGCCTGTTTTTTAAGGAAATGGAGCTTTCACAGTCAATGTGTTTGTGCACCATCTGCCCCCTCAGCACTTTTCCACTAGCCGCTTTTAGCTGAAGAAAGTGGCATCAGAGGTATTTGGTTATCACACTTTTGGTGAGAGTAGGGAACCAGAAAAAAAGAAATACCTCCTCCTTCAAATGAAAAGTAACAGTGGAATTCATTCCTTATTAGATATTATAAAATCCAGCTGCAGGACACCAACTTGAATGACATCTGCCTGCCTTGGTACCTCCTCTCACAGAATTATTTATTTTTTCAAACCAGTGACAGGACCAAAGTAAAAAAAAAACTACTCAGAAAGGGCTTCTGTCTCAAATTTTGAAATTGGCCAGCTCAACTTTCAGATCCTAGATTGTCCACACAGCTGGCAGAAAATTTATTTGTATTAGTTTAACAAAATGCAATGTTTAAAAGGATATTTAAAAGAATGTGGAACTTCATGAATGTGTTCCTACAAAGTCACCTTCCACAGCACTTTTTTCAATGTGAGTTCAACTCTGTTCAGTATGGCACTGGAAAAAAATAACAGCAAGTTTTGTCATAAAATTCCAGGATTTGAATAAAAAGCTTTTCTATTACAATTTAATTGCTTATAGAGATGAGATGTGTTGTATCACCCCCATCACTCAAGTGTCTTTGCTGCATCTGATACAGAAGTCCATCATTTTGGTGTTAATTGTAGCTAGTCCAAGAAGGAGAGAGTCTCAGCCATTGCTCATTTGCAACTTCCTTATTATTTTCAGTAATTATGCTACACACAAACCTTTCAGTCTGATCTGCTAACACACTCACATCCCAGCATCTCCATGACGATAGTTAGCATCTTATGTTGATCATTCTCTTTATGAGAGTTTCAAGGAAAACAAACAAACAAAAAAATCCTAACCAAATTATCTCTCAAAGCATTTAACATGCTATACATAAAATCACTTATGCACCTATTCTGACAATTTAGCAGTAATTTAACCCTACTTAATACCCAGGACACAAATGTGAAGTACCACTTAATAAAACTGTAATTGGGCTAGGGATAAAAATCTTTGAACCACTGTTAAGTTATTTTTTGGACAACAGTCCTTCTCTTAAGGATATAATATCAGCAAACTGCACCTTAGCAGGTTTGCAAAAGTTAAAACTAAAGTTAGAAAATAATCATAAAGTTAGATTTTTCATTTTCTTTGAAAAGCATGGAACAGTACGTCACTGTTTGTCATGTCAAACAGTGATGTTACAGCTACTTTGAAAAATTAAAATATATCTCTTAATGATTTTACTATACATGTCTTAACAGTTTTTCTAGCACTAATCCTCATTTTCCAAGACATTTTCCAAAACAGGGCTTTACTAGTACTACAGTGGTTATTAGACACTCAAAATACCTTACGATTACCAAACTCCCCAAGTAGCACTTGGGATGTAGCAGGCTCTGTTTAATGAGGACAACTGCTTTTTTCTGCTTCTGCAAAGGTTTAGTCTTTGTGCCTGTGAAGGTTAGTGGTTTCTTCCCCCAGATGAACTATGGGAGCCTTATGGTTTGGATTCCCTGATGTTTCATAAAACACCTGCTGTGGCTGAGAAGCAAGCCTTCCTTTGATGGGCACCAGCTGCTCAAGACAAATACCCAAGGCAACCACTACTTTTGAATTGCTTCTTCAGTGGAAATAAACCTTCGTCTGGAAGGACAGCCCCCCTGCCTCAGGAACAGTAACTAGCCTGCTTTTGCTCTGGAAGTTACAGTTCACTAGGTTTTCTTCCTACCTTTTTTTCAACCAGAAATCACTTTCAAGTTTTGGCTTTCCTAGTTCAGATTATTTCCCACCTCCCACATAACACAAAGGAGTATGAGTGATCAAGTACTGCCAAATCCTATCCAAAAATGAGCAGGGTAGAATAGATAGGAGCTCTGTAGATAAATATATAGATCTCTGCTCTTCTTTTCCTGTTCCAACCTAACACTGCACAGAGGAAAAATCAAGTTTATGTAGATGTTGATAACATCTGCAGAACTCCTCCCTTCCTCTGTTCTTCCATGAAGGCTCATTTCACAGAACTTCTACAGAAAATCTGTTTTAAGTTCTTAAACCACACTTTCCTTTAGAAAGATGATAGTTACTTATGGGCTCCCTGTCACTCCAGTCTCCATATACCCATCCAATCACAGCTGTAGCACCTGACCATTTTGGAAAGGAGAACCCTTTAATTTCCATTACTTTTCACTTCCTTAGTTCTACTGCAGCAAAGTCACCCCGAGTCCAGCAGCCCTTAGTGCTAATCCTTCACAGCACAGCACTATTTCTTCTAAACACCATGGTAGCCAGATTTTCATCAATAATTTTGAAGGAATCAAGCACATACGTTCTTGATTATTCTTAAGAACAGAGTTTTCCAGGAAAATGACATCTCATGTGACTTAGAAATTTGGGTCATGCACTTGGAATGGACTTTTGGACTGCTCTTACTCTTTGCCATAACAAATACCAAACTTTCCATTCAGAGAGCCTGCACTGTCACATGCTCTAGAGTCTCTCATTGGCAGAGATGGCACCTCCACATCAAGTAGTCTTTTCAGCTTGCATGTGTTCTAAAAATTACTGAGATGCAGGAAAGTTTTTGGACACCAAAGGAAGTGTTAACTTTAGCAGGAAACAAGATTCAATGGTTCAGGAGCTGTCCTTTGAACATGTGAAACCCTGCAAGCAGAGAGACTAGATGGAAGAAACTTCAAAGCTTTCTCAGATCCATTCTGACAGAGTGGAACACACATTATGTCAAACAGTTCAGAGCACTGTTTATTGTGTTTCTACACTCTAGAAACAAGGACTGTCACGGTATGCAAGTTATAATTGTGCAGTCCCTTTTCATAGTATTAATCAAGTTCTAGGAGGTCTTATTAGAAGAAAAACCTGCACAGGCACAATAGGTGACACAGGGCTAGAAAGGACAGAATCCTCTTGTTTAATTCTTTCTTCTGCTGGAGCAACAGGTGTTCCCCAGGGGGTGACTGTATCACTTTATTCAATCTATTTTTAAAAAGCCAGACACAAATCTATGACATTCCTCATTTTTTTCTTTTGTTTTTCAGGAACTATTCAAATATTTAGGCCAAACTATTTAAACTCAGTGAAGTCTACGAACCACGGGACTCAAAAAAAACCAAACAACCAAAACCCAAACCCCAAATACAAGGAAAAGAACAAGCATTCCAGGGATAGGGGAAGATCACAGCAACCTATGGAAGGGTGTAAGTAGGTATTCAGTTCACTGAATAAAAATAGGCTGAGAGAGAAAGTGCTCTAATTTCAGGGAGCAGAGAGGGCGGGCTGCTCACTAAGTGATGGGGAATCAGGAGCTGAGCATGATAACAAGGGCTGCAGGGTAGAGGCCTCGTCAACTAGAGCCCAGTCCCACAGTACCGAGGTGAGGTAAGCAGAGCAGATCTGGAAATGGTAGTCATGCTCAACCAAGAGTCCAGATTATCATACATGTTCCTAGTGATGAGGTAGGTCCAAGGTCAAGCTGGGAAGTCAATCTGCAGGTCAAGTTCAGGATCTGGTCCAGTGATGGTAATGGGGGTCAGACATAGCCCAGTGGTCTGTGGGCAGGTCAATAGTCATAAGACAGGTCCAAAGTCAAGCAGGAAGTCAGTCCGTGGGTCAAAGTCCAGCAGCTCAACAGGGCCAATGGCCAGCCATGGACACGGCTGTGGCTGAGCTGGAGACTGATACTCCTACAGTATAGCTTATGCAGGGACTGAAGGCCCAGGGCTGAGCTTAAATGGAGCTCCTGGACCCATGGGTGGGATGTGGGTGGAGGCCCCAGGGAGGTCGGTCAGGGCAATTAAGCTGCTCAGGACCACCTTAAACTTTCACTGTTTACCTACTGGTTTGATGCACTCCAGAAAATGAAGAGCAGATGCTAAGCATCTCTCCAGGTCTGACAAACTGTTAAGAAAAGTATATTAAAAAACAAAACAAAACTAAAAACCACTAAGAACAGAATCAGAAAGGAACTGTGAGAATTAGAAGAAAATACAGACCTGAATGAGTATAATGCAAAACTGCAAGTCATGTATATTCTTTTGACCAACCATCCGGCTTTTACCAGTTGATTAAACCACCATTTTTGGTGCAAATTTCACCAACAGTTCAAAGGTACTACTGAGCTTGAAAAGCAAATATAATATAGTGTAGAAGGACAGGTGACAATCATTTGAAATACCTCTTTACTTACTTAACTTCAACAGAAATCTGACCCCAATTAAAGTATGTAAAATTGACAGGTTTCCTCAAGTTCTGTCACAGAGGAATAGAAACTACGAAAAGAAACTAAACCACTGTCTTGTACTGTAGCATTCGTAGCAACCATTTTTTAAAACGTTACTGGTCAAATAAGGGACGGAAATGTGCTGGGTCAAGGGGCATCTGAGGCACTGTGAAGTTGGATCTAGAAGCATCTGCCACAAGCATGTCCTATTTCAGTCAAACCTGAACATTTTAAATAACCCCTGAGAGATACAGTTCTGGTTATATCTCATTGTGTGAAAGGAATAGTTTTATACATGAGGTGGAAGCATCTCTGTGCTTGGGTCAGTGCTCAAGAACATCACAGGAGACAGAGACATGCTTCAAAAGGAAACGAAACAACACTACTGACAATGTAGTTCATCATGGAGAATGCAGATGACATTATAGCCTGTATCAGAATCAGCTCTTTCGTTTTTTGACATGTGCTACTATTTAATTCAACATCACTTTTTGACATGTATGTTATAATTTCATGTAAGACTCATTCTATAGAGCACTTTGCAAAACAGAAAGAAGCCTGTCAGCGTTCAGTGGCACTTGTCTGGCAGGGGAAAAGGGGAAAGCCAGGGAAATGATTGAAAAAGCCAGTGCCAAGTACAGGCAAAATCTTGAACAGTAAGTTTGCTTCTGTTCATTGTGTCTCAAAAAAGCTACAACAGGAAATCAGGAAGCCCAGAAAAGGGAATTAAACTCACCGTCCTGGAGAGACACTCACAAGGAAAAAAACATTCAACTTGAGGATGAGACAAATAACAGCAGCACAGTAAGATATGGATAACATAACAAACTTGAGGAAAAAATGGAAACTTTACAATCCATAAGAAGGTGCAGCATCACTAAATGACTAGAAATGCCTTGCTTCTGGGCACCATTTGAACATTGGTCAGGACTGCTGATTACAGTATTATCCGAGAAGAGATATGCCTTGTCCAGCAGGGCCTGGCCTCTATGAGGATCTTCCCAGTTACTGCCCTGACAGAAGATCACAGACTTACCTGCTTCCAGTGGCTGAGGCACAAATCAGCTGTGCTGCATACTTGGTACAAGTACAATTCAAAGATTTGTGGTTTTTAATATCCTCCCCAAATCTACTGCCAGTTCTCATTTGTGAAAAACAGAACTTTGCAAAAAAAAAAGGGTTAAATCACTTATGTATGTCAAAGACGTTTTCACTTTTGGAGTTAACATCCACTGCAGTTCAGGAAACTGTAAAGAAAGCCTCAACACCATGTAAATTATCTTTCGTCTATGGAAACCATAATGTTGGTTCTCACTCCTTAACCTAACCGAACAGCATGCTTGATCAAACAGGTACGGCCAGTCTCTTTGCTTGCTGGATAGCTGTTTATAACTAATAAAAAATGTCAGTCCTTGCAGTTTGTAGATTGCTATTCCCAGGGCTATGGCTTATCAAAATGCAAACAGAACTTCAAGGACTTTAGATCACAACAATGGAATTAAGAGACATGATAAGCATAATATGTCACCTGGACAGATTTTAAAACAAATTAAGCACCCCAAATACAATCAACCATTGTATTGTCAACAGATCCTATCAGCAAATCATCTCAATTGCCAAACAATGAATGTGTGTGAATCCATGCATTCCTTCTGGCAGCTAGCAGACCAAACTTGATTTTTTAAAATATATTCAAGAAGTATCACCCATATGCCTGATGATAAAACAAAAAAGTTGCTATTAAACACAGAAGAAGTGCTGCATTTTTGGTTTTTCCTTTGTGGGGTAAACTGAAATGACACAAGAACTCAGTGGTCTCCAAAATACCACATTATCTCAGGCTGGAAATTGATTTTCCATTCAGAATCATCCAGCCTTTGAGTGCCATGTATGCACTCTCACTACATGTTTTAGGACTGCTGTGGCTGCCACAATCTTTTGGTTAAGAGCTTAGTGTCGTTAGTTGACACAGCACCATCTTCATAGACCTGCTATGTCTGGTGCTTCTACATCAAAGCAAAGCGGTCCTTGCAGGCTTGCTCACTGTCTCCCTGTCATCCACAAACAGTAAATTGTTTATAAAAGGAAGAAGTTGATTTGACCCTGCTATCAATGAACTCAGTTCACCGCTGATCGCTTTCTAGAAGAGTGCTGGAGGAGAACAGACCTTTCTCATCTTTCATGCTATTATCAGCAAGTAAAAGCAAGTTATCTAGTGCCCACAGTTTTGTCTTATTAAATGTCTAGCCTTCAGTATTGGAGGTGTAGTCATAAAAAATAGTTCCTTTTGTCAGCTTCCTCTCCCTGTGGGCTGGCTGTTTCTCAGCTGGTTTCTTTTAAGGGCATTGTTGCCAGATACTATTCCTACTCATTAAACCTGAAA
Organism: Dromaius novaehollandiae; assembly: GCF_036370855.1. NCBI lineage: Eukaryota > Metazoa > Chordata > Aves > Casuariiformes > Dromaiidae > Dromaius > Dromaius novaehollandiae. The sequence continues at coordinate 114,607,551 of NC_088100.1, read as the reverse complement.
TCTACTCCAAGGCCTGCAAAAATACTGGCAGACCACTTTTAATAATGTTTCAGAAATCAGAAGTTTGTGGGGGAAAAAATGTACTACAATGGATACCTGGAAAGCTGAGCCTTATTAAACTTGGCACACCAACTTTTGAGGTATGCAGAAGATTAATACTGAAATCGTTGCAGAAGAGCTTAAGTTTTCTGCTCACACTGCAGCAGAAGTGGCCAAGTACTCTTAGAGAATGTAAGATCCCTGGCACAAAGTGTCTGCTTTATAGGTATCTCACATTTTTCTAAGGAAAACAGAACAGAAATCTGTGTTCACTTATCGCTCTAGAAATTACAGATCTCCTTTCACCTCCTAGACACTCTGGGCTACACATTGCTCATTTTTCCATTTGACTATCAGAATACACACTGCCTGGTAATTAAAGCACTACTTCCCAACATTATCCAACAGATACAGAAAAATTTGTCTATTTAGCAAATGCCACTTAGTCTCTGCCTTTCTCCTTGGTGCAACAATGAACCAGTCATCCTCACAGATTTAGGTGATAAAGCTTGCTGTCTAGCTAATCATGGACTGTGGGTTTCACTTAGGCAGACCTATACAGCAAGAGCTTTGACTGACTTTGAAACAAAAAATGCTTCCCCTCCCTACAGTCAAACTCCAGACCAAAAGGATCAGGCAGAAAGAAATAGCAATGTTACCCACTCCAGTTACAAGCAGTTGCAAAGTCACCATGTGTTACAGCGAATGACAAGCCTAAAAGAGAACAAAATTAATGATTCATAGACAAATGACAGAGATACTTTTAGCTTCTCCAAGGACTGTAACAACCATAGACAAAGACCATCTTGAAAGTTTGATGTTTTATTTTGGATGTTCCTCCTATGTTTGCCTTTTGTTAATCCCTAGTATTGGCAAGTGGTCATTCAACCTTAATACATAAAGCTAAATAGCTACTGGATTACAAAAAGACCACTCTCTTTGGAGATGTTTTGGAAAGCTCTTTTAATAAACTTCTAGAAAATTAGTATGTGAATGGGAGAATGCCATTCCTTGGAGCTTCTCTCCGCAAGTTACTGTCAAACTTCTTCAAGTTATGCTACGGTGTCTAACAAACAGATTTAATTCCATCTCACTATAGTTGCAGCCCTGGGGTTATTTCTTCCTTATCCGAGTCATTAAAATCTTGAATATTTGGGTATGTATCATCACAAGTTTAAAAAGACAACTTTGTCATTCCACTCTATGAAACAGAAGTACTATGTCTCTGAACTTGGGAGCAGATTTTGCTAACAAGGGTATCATATGGTTTGTTACTTTACAGTATTAGTGCAGGACACAGATTGCACATACTTTTGCAGAGTATCAGGCTCATCCTGACATTAAAAAAGCTGACTGACTTTTGTGAAGAAAACCACACTATTTAGTGACATGTATTCAAAAGAATCCTAGTAACTACATTGATATGTTTACATTAATAACATGAAAGCAATGATGATGTGTAACAAGCTAATTATAAGAATTCCTAAGAAACTCTGATTCTAGACTTGTTATGTGGAAGTGTTTGAATCACCCTCACAAGCATTCTAGCTCATATCAGGAATGTGCATTTGCACTTAAATTACACATTAATTTAGTCATGGAAAGAAAAAAAAACTTTAAAAAGTATTTTTATTCTCTACCTTTTCTAAACTGAGGATACATTATCAGTCACATGAATTTTTTTTTAGCTCAACAAACAACATTGGTTATATTTAAAGTATACAGTTGCAACCTTAAAGGTCTTTACTGATCATACTGAGTTTCAACATTTCAGTTTCCACATCTCCTCCATCATATGAAGAGAGACATGGATACCACTGTACATTATTATGCCCAAAACCTGATGATCAATAAGAAGCTGACTAAAAGAGAAAAGGGAAAGATTGGCATCGGCCCTTTTCAACTCTCAGCTCTCTACTGAAAGCAAAACAGAGAATGATCAGTACTAATGCTGGATGATAGCTTTTGGGGTTATATGTAGTACTCCAACCCTAAACTACTGCTGACTAAGGAAATGGGTTACCTTGGCTGGATCATAGGAGACCAGCTGCAGGCCCTGATATGGTACCTAAGCATGTTTTAAGCTATGTGAGCATTTCCACCACCTCCAAGATGACTGCTCACACCAAAGGACCTTGCAGAGTGACAGTTACCAACATATGTGCTGTGAGCACACCAAGATGTCACCACAACCTGCAACTCCCCATCATGTCCCAGTGGGCTCATCTCCTACAAGGAAGAAATCTTTGAGAACCATTTCCTGAAACCTGAAAAGACTTTTCTGAAAGTAACAGAGCCAAAAAAGGCAGACTTATTGCTCATGCCATGTCCCATGACAGAGATATTCAAGGAAGCAAGAGCAGTGATATCTCAAGCTTTTAAAAGCTGTCTGACAAGTTTAGCATTCTTCTATCTCCTTAGATGTAATCCAATCAATAGAGATGTCAAAACCTGCTATAATTAAGTAATTTGTACAAAGACAGAGTGTATATGTAGAGAAGAACATCTTAAAGCAATTACTATTAAACCTCGTAAGAAGTTCAGGTACACAGATAATCATCACTGTGTTTGTACATAGTGTCGAAAAGAAACAGAAGTCTATGCTTTGAACAGGGCAGCATTTGCCTATACAAAAGCTACCAAGAAGTTACAGTATCAGATATATTTTGCTGAGCTTGTTATGGAATAAAAATCTCCTATTTGCCTTTTGCAAACTATGCTTATAACTGGGAGAGAAATGAGGTGGAAATCCATCTGTGACCCGAGAAATAAATTAAACATATATGGTCTCATTAGTGTTCTGAAGGGTGGGACAGTTTTACTATGACAGATGTTTTGTTCAGCATTTCAGTCCAGATTGTTGATCACAGATGTTTTATGGTTTAAACAGAAAGACTAAACTGAATCTCAAAGATTCAGGTTACAAATAGCTAAATGTGGAATAGTTCTGGAAGGCCAAAGGGTGAGAAAACGGATAAGTCAAAACATTTCTCATTCCATGGGCATAGAACAGAATTGAGTAAGTTTTGCTATTTTCGGAACACATGTGTTAGGGAGAAGAAACAGAGGACCATAAATGGGGATTTGTGCTGTGCAGTGGTTGCCAATGAATTGTAGTGCTGTATTTTGTGGAAACATGCCTTTAATCTTGGAATTTCAATTCAGAGACAATATTCCCAAAAGAGACAAATTAAAATTCTTACAATAGTGCTGTGACACTCATCCCCTAGTCCTCCTCCCCACACCCTTCTTCTCTACTGCTTCTCATCAAAGCCATCTTCAGCAGAAGAAAATTTCCACTTGATCAGCCATCCGTGTTCCTTCAGGACTTTCACAGATCTCCCAAAAGGAGTACAGCTGATAACATTTGGACAGCTGAACCAACAGTCTCTCACAACATAACCCCTACTACTCAATCCATAGACACAGAAAGGAGTAACCTTGCAGCAAAGAAAGGTTTAGCAAGCAAATCCCTGTTCAGCAAGTATATCCTTGAATACACTTAAAAAAAGTAAGAATAAGATCACACTTCCATCTGTTACTTGCTTCTCTATAGAAATTAGCATTCTGTAGCTCTGCAAAGTAATGGGGCTAAAAGTTTTCCCCAAAGCAGTAAATAAGGGGACCGGGGAGGGGAGGGAATCAGCTTGCTCTCTAGTCTTGTAACAAGAATGTGATGGAAACAGAATTTGCAGAGCACGTATGAGAGTAAAGCCAGTTCCACAAAATAACTATCAAGCTGAATTCAAAGGAGCACCTTGCATGAAAAGGGGGATACTTCTGACAATTTGCACCCAGCAAGAAAAGACATCATACCTCTTTTCATATATGGAAATAAGCAACAGCAAACAGGAAGCACATGAACTATGACCATAAGGATGAAGGCAATCAGTCACAGGTTTAAATCGCACAAGAGTTGCACAGTTTTTCTTAACATCTAGCCTAATAGTAAAGCTGTAAAGCACTGCAACAGATTGTCTAGGGGAAAACTGGAATCTCCATCCCTGGAGGTTTTTGAGAATAGGATAGGCAACCCCTGACACAGATAGATTTGGTCTGCCTAGTCCTACTGTTGGGCAGGGTGATAGCACAGGTGACCCCTAGAGTCACTGATCTATATTCTGTGAGTCTAAAAAGCAACAGTTATTGATTTTACTTCTTCCTTACTCAGACGCTGAGGAGAAAGGGGAAACTGTATATGAGAGTCTAAATGATTAAAAACACCAAATGCTTTATCTGTCACATTAGCACTAGGATCGGCTTGCTTCTATTTTTATCTGATGTTCTTCATTCAACTATTTTCAAAGCAATCACCACCCTCGCTTTCAGCAAAGACAGCTCAAGATAAATCAGTTGTCAGTACAGCACTGCTGTATTCAGTTTCTGTTATGAATATTATTAACTGAGAAAATGCTTAATACATTTGAGATACAAAGATGTGCAAAATAGGAGAACTTATCTGGATGATCTTCATTATTTCAGATTTTAGCTAGTCTTCCTGTGCACACATCATGAAGCCCAAAGACTCACTAAGCAAGCAAAGGAAGTACTCTGAGTCACCAGATTGCTCTGTGAACCCTCTCTCCTCCAGTGCTCTCTCTTTTAATGTATGCACTTTTATTTTTCTGCTGGCAACCTCTTTCAATAGCCGCAATTCACAATTTTAAGGAAAAACTACTGTGGAAGAGAGGCTTCTTTAGGTTTTCCCATCCTTTCTTCCCATGAGGCCCCAAATGTGTTCAGTATGATATTTTGAGATATGTATAAGTTCCAGGGCATACACAATTCCCAGGATTTCCCAACCTCTGTTAAGAAGAAAGAACTGATAAACAGAAACTTGTCTGTGAACACACAACCTCAGCAGGAACAGCTCTGCTGCCACCTGGTGCCCTATGTGCTCTCCAGCAATCTCAAGGAGAAGACTGGACTGCAATAGCGGTCTTCCCATCAAAAAAAAAAAAAAAGCAAAATGTGGCAAAATTAAAGCCCAGAAGACATAGGAGCTGGGATAAGCTTAGATGCGCTAGATTTTTATATTATGTGTCAACACGATCCTCTTGGTTGTCATGATAAAACAGCACTGCTTTGCCATGTGGACTTTTAGGAAGAATTAGGGAGAAAGAAAAATTGGTGCAAACATACAGCAATCAGATGTCAGCATTATAGTCACCAGTTGCATTTCGGTTATCAAGGAATCAATAATCCAGCTTTAAAAAAGCAGGTACAAACTTGCATGGCTAGGGAAGCCCAAATGTCTGATTTTAAATTCAGAAGAGCCATGGTTAACTGGTCACCTAAGGACAGACCCCCATCAGCAAAGTAATTTCTTCTTGCTGATCAGCCAGCCAAATAAGTTAGCAGGATCACCATACATGGGACAAAATGGGGCTGCAAGGACTTACTAGATTAAGCAAAGCACTGTACAAATCGAATTGGTCTGGCCCCTCTAAAGCATAGATGGAAATAAAATAGTGCCCTTCCTCTTCAACATGGAAAAGCTGGCAACCAAAAGGGCTCAGGAGTGCACTGAAATGCAAATGGAAGGCCCTGAGGGGCAGCAAAAAGCACACAAGGCCACTAGGACATCCAAAAAAGGCAGATGGAGGGCCCTCAGTAGCACTGAAAGGCACACAGAGATCCCTGAGCAATGAAAAAAGTTACATCAAAGCCCCATGGGGTGCACCAAAAGGCACATCGTGAGCCCCAGAAGCCACCAAAAGGCCCATGGAGAGCCCTGAGGCACACCCAAGGGCATTCAGAGGGCCGAGAGGCCCATAGAGGGTCCTGGGGAGAAATGAAAGGCTCACAGAGGGCCTTGGGGAGCACTGGAAAGGCACATGGAGATTCCAGAGGTGCTGTGAATGGCACATGGAGGGCTCTGGGGGTGCAGAACAGCAACTCAAGGGATTTGGGGAACACTGAGAGCTATGAAGTGGGCTCCTGGGCTGCCCCATGTCTGGTGTTTCACCCACCTCCTTGCTTCTGCTGTACACATCAGCCAGGCAGGGCTAGGAAAGCTTCTTCCCTGGGCAGTGGCACTGGGGAGGAGGCTGCTTCTCCCCATCCGCGGGGTCTTGGGGGTGAGGTAGGGCTGGTGCAGGTCCAGGCCATCTCACTGACTATCTGCTCATGACTCTGCAGTGCAGGACATGCTAGAAAGAAAATAAAACACAGCTTGATTTCCCCTGTCCTGCCTCACTCCAGGCTGCTCTCAGGACAGAACAAACTAAACCAAACCAAAACAGCAGCGTTTTGCTGTGCAAACAGATCTCTCCTCTCGACCACCCTTTCAAGAGCACACACACAATTGTCACCAGTACTGAACGCATTCCCCTTTTCCCAGCCATCCCAGGGACCCTAGTGACACAGACCTCCCTGTCCCGCCACCAGCTTCTGCAGGACCTAGTCCCAGCTCCCACATGCTTTCAGGGAGGCTCAGAGCAAGGCGATGGGCACAGCAGCAGGCCCACATACCCTGCAGGCTTTTCTTTCCTGCATACATGGGTAAACTGCTTTCTGGGGCTCCTTCCCAGCTCCCCTTCCTGCAGCACTAGCTATTGCCTCCCTGACCCAGCTGGGTGCCTGGGGAAGGCCCCGGGGGTCCTTGGGGAGTTGCTAGCAGCAAGCTGGGGTGCCCTCAACAGCTCTCCCAGTGTCACTAGAGCCCCGAGGTGGGTCTTTTTTCTCTTAGATATAAAATAGAAATATTTCTCATTCACTTTCTGCAAGTTGCAGGTGAATTGCAATATCAGTTAGTTATGTAGCCACACATTGTCCCTCCATGTGGGGTCTTGGATGTCTGCATGCTTCTGACTTCCCAGTATATTCCCAGCCAAAGCTTCACTGTCAAGCTGTCAAATATGCTGTAGCCCTCTCACACAAGGTATAACTGTTGGTAGCAATGAATAAAGCTGGGCTTTTGACTAGAGGGAAAAATGTCATCAAGTGTTTCAAAATACCAACCTGACTGTAAGGGGAAATGTGATGTCCATGGGAGGTGTTGCATTCTTCCAAGAGCTTTTTAACTCCTCACGACACCCCATTCTCCAACAGCTTTCATATTATTTCAGCTCATTAGTGTGAGCAAATTCTTCCAGAGGCATCAGCTGGCATAACATGAATTTCAAACATAATGGGCACAGCTCTTTTGTGTGCATACACTGATATTTTTACCATTGTAACTGTTGTCTAAGGGGGCATCCACAGATGTCTTTGATACTGACATGGAAGTAGTGAAGAGGATCAGTCCAACAGCTTTATAGATGAACAGCAGAGGAGGCACTGGGTCAAACCTGATGTTGTTTCAGCCCGTTACTCTCTTGGACAGCAGTTAACAGCAGATACTCGGGAAGGAGTGTCAGAACAGAGCTGTATACAATGATTTTTTCCACAGACTATTCTTCTAGCAACCTGTGGCCTGGGAACTTCCTCAGCCAGAGGCACTAGCCCAATAGCCTTTGATGTATTTGCTCTTCCAAAAGTGCACCTAGTATGTGGGCTGAAGGCACGCCATGATTTTATGGAAGGGCACAATGAGGCTGCTTGCTTGCTTTTTCTGTTCCTTCTCTAATAACATTTGCTTTGCTTGTTTTCACCTCTGCTGAGGAAGGAACTTAAGCTTTCATGGACATCTCTGTTGGAATCGTTGGGTCTCATTACTGACCAACAGCCATTAGATCAGAGCCCATGACTGGGTATGTGAAGTTAATACTTGGGTTTTTATCCCCAAATGCCTTACTTCACTTGCAGTGAATATCCCGTAGCATCTTACTGCCCAGTCATTCAGTGTCCTTTAGTCCTTCTGCAGCTTTTCTTTTGGCCTAAAATGTAGAGGTGTTCTGGGGTTTGTTTGTTTGTTTTAGACAGCCATACGTGCAAGAAGACAAAAAGAAATCTGGAGCTGGCTGTTTCAGAGCGAGTTCTTCACAGTGTGTGAAGTTCACATGTATGTGAGCACTACTTGGATTTGAAAAGTCAACTGTAATTCCCCATCATAACAGCCTTAACATGTACTAATGAGCATAAGCCTTTAGAGGAAGCCCATAAGCATCTCATCATGTTCTTAATGTACCTCCTCAGAGTGCAGGTGGGCCAGGAATCAGCCTGCTGGGCTGCAATCTTAAGCAGTACCTCTCCTTGAGTGGCTGAACACTTTCCTTCTAAATAATTCTAGTTTTAAAAAACAGATAACAGAAAACAGGTAACAGATATTTAAATCCTAGATTTAAAAAACAAAACAACAACAAGTGTCCCTGCCACATTAAGGTGTATGTATCTGGCTTTGCTCCAGTTCTACAAGTGATGTTTGAGTGTCTGGTTGTTGTCAGAGTAAACTCCTAAGATCAGTTCTGGATCTGGGCCTCTTGTAGACAGTGCAAATCCTCACATGTGACAAGCGGAAGGCTTGAGCTGATGTGTCTCAACTAGTTACTAGTAAAAAAGTACTGTCTGGATACTTGGGTGTGGACCAGGAGTGGTAAATGGGTTCTATAAGTAGGTTCACTACTGTCTGGGTACTGTATGGTTTAGCTTGGATAGTGTGGTTTTTTGGGTTGTCATGTCTTGCACTCTTTTAGGAGGGGAGAGGATAAACCCATGCAGCATCCAAAGGCATTGGCTGTTCTTAAAGTGAACTTTGTCACATGAAGGAATTAGCAACGGGAAGTTCAAGCATATTTCTGCCTCTCTATTATAACTTCATATTTAATTGCATCTTTTTCCTTTTAGAATCATATGCTTTACTTCTGTAGGAAGATGATGTGAGAAATAATGCATCAGCAATTACTGTGAGAGTAATGCTGTGATCACCTTGTGGTGACAAACTTTCATTTTAAATATTTGTCTAATGTCTTATTTCAAAAGGCAGCAGACACATACATTTTCCTCTTTGGGCTACAAAGTACCAGTTAAGGGTCATCCCCCCTCCCCTGCCAATTTTGGAGATAGCAATGGTCCTTGAAACTAATACACCTTAAGTGCAAGTCAAAAAGATCACTGTGACTTTGCCCAGGGAATGATTAAGAACAGATGCTACCCAAACCTCTGCCATCGGACTGGAAGCCTCCCACGTTGCAGCACCCGAGGGCCAAATTATGGACAAACGGTACTCTTATCTGTGGTGCTAATTATTGTGGCACTCAAATGAATGTCCCCAGCAATGCTGTACTTGCTTCAAGGAGAGTTTTCTTCTATTTCTGGAATATCCACAGTCTACTTGATTCCTAATACTGTATGTGCAATGACCATAGGAAGAAAGCATTTATGATCTTGGATTTGTAACAAATCCATAGTGAAGCCACTGTAACTGGAGTTTATTTTTGTATCTCCATAGAATTATCAATTGTGAAAGCAGAATCATTTATTTTCTGTATGAAAATAAATCTGTAACTTCTATAAAGAGCCTAACTGGTATAAATCTCTTCCTAGCAAAGAAATGGGGTGATTTTTGTTGATGAAGAAAACAGTTTGCCATAGCAAAGTGGTTTCTAGCTCACTTATAACGCCCAAGAAAGAAGACCAGTAAGCATATTAGAGCACAAAAGTCTCTAAGCAGCTGTCAAAAAATCCCAAAGGGGCTATGAGGATGTCATTAAACAGTGAGGTGAGCAAGTGCAATTAATATGGAAGTAGAAGCAGTCTGTGTTCAGCACACGTTTCTCTTTGAGGTAACTCACCAGCCTTCACAGTAGAATAAATTAGCCTGTGCATGGCTTGGTGAGCGTGGGCTGACCAGGACCGGACTGTGTTTAACACTACTAGGGGTGCCTCCACAAAATATTGCAGAGAGCAGTGTATGCTGTGGCAGTGGATTAAAAGGTACTATCAGGTGCTGGTACAGCTGTGCAGGGTGATGGACATCTGCATCTGTCCTGCCAGATGTAGTGGTGTTGCTGGAACATGTTACTACATTCAGCTGCTTACTGCCCCTTTGCCACAGGTACTGTGTCCTTACCTGTGCCAAATGAAGTGTTTGTGGGAATTCTCTTTACTCTGTTCCAGTCACATTGAACGAGAGGAGCTTAAACACAGCCGTTTCCTTTTTTTTTTTTAATGTTATTACCTTTCAGTTAGACTCCAGAATCAGGTCTTCTAGTTCCGCATTTATCCTTGCAGAGGAAAACTTGTCCCACAGTTGGCTTGTAGAGAGCTTGTCTTAATGCATGTGTAAACAGCCTTGTCAGATTGTTTCCATGTTCTCTCATTTCTGTAACCCAAGACAGGATAATTACCATAATGTCAGGCAGTTCTTGACTGGTCACAAAGTGGTTCCCATTCTCAGCTCTAGGGAGAAGAAGGATGCTGATTTTTTGGACATCTCCTCTCTGCATTTCACTGTGAGAACACTAATTTCTACAGTGCTGCTCCTCACCTGAAGAACTGTTCTCCAGCCTCTTCTGAGAAAGCTGATAAGGGATAGTTAATCTGTGTTGTTGATCACCAGCTGGATCAGCTGTTATTGGAGGTCGTAATAGTTAAATAATCACTTTTCAAACTGATTAGCTTAATGCATCAAAAAATCAGAGTGTTTTCTTTAAGAAAACCATCAAAAAGGCAAACTTTCATATATTTTCCTTAGATGAGATGTTTCTTCATGGTCCCTTGATTCCCTGAGAAGCTGGCTAAGGCTTCTGCTGATTATACACTTTAGGACCCATTAGAAAATCACTATGATTTAAGTATTCTTTCTCCTTCTAGGCCCAAGTGAACAGAATCTCTCACCTCAACTCACACACACCATGGTGAAGGCTCCTGCCCTGCCGAGGAGCCTTCTGTCTGCACCCCTGCCTGGGAGAGACACCACTCCCCAACAGCTGCAGTGATGGCATGGGGCTGGAGCTGGAGCACCGTCATGCAGGTCTGCTTCCCCCCAGCCCTCCTGGACACCTTGGTTTCCTGAGCAGGGAGAGGACAGTGTGGCCTCGGGGTTACAGCAGGGGCAGGAAGACCCGACACGCAAAGTTGGCTGGGGGCTCCCAGCGAGCAGCAGCAGAGCCAGAGAGGTAAGGGGGCAGGAGGACTGGGGGTGGGGGGGAGGGTTAGATCTCCTTTTTGCAAAGCAATCCCCCTGCAGTGAAGCAGCAGAGTCTACCAGGCAGACTGGGTGCTCATGAGCCTGTTCTGCCTCATTCTGTATTCAGGCATTAGTTTTTACACATGACAGGGAGCACTCAGCCTTTCAGGGTTCAGCAGCCTAGATTTTAGCAAAATTAATCAGAAATTATTTTTGCACCCTTAAAATAAAAGAATATTCTTTATTTCTACTTTGTTTTACATTCTTTCTCAATTTGTAAGAAGCCTTTCTAGCCACACTGTTCTACCAATCTGTATCTGCAGTACACATCTGCCAAGCTGTCATGAAATCACCTCATTAAAATCAATAAGGAGAGAAGATTATTTTTGTGACAATTGGTAAGAGAGTCTGCTTTTGCTTCAATATTTTCTCAGTGCTGTTCCACACCTGATAAATGGGACTACACACAATGCTATTGCATGCATACAGCTATTCTATTTCTTTTTCTCACATCTTTTTTCCCTCAAATGCTTTAAGGAAGATCTAGTGAATAAATGACATTAATGGAGGCCAAAAAAACCCTTTTAGTTTTCTCTGTTGTCTATTTAAGCCACTGGAGAAACAACACCATTAGTACGTTTGCACGCTCTTCCTGCAATTGCATCAAAATTGAAAGAAGGAAGATGGAACCTTTCCGGACCTGGTTCATAAGAACCATTAATCTTGAAGATTACATCTACTTACTAATTGTGTACTTGGTGCCTCAGCACATCCAAAGACTATGTCTATGGAATTAAAGATTAAAAACTGAGAAAAATAAGAATGTGGAAACTTTCCAGAGTTATTCAGAGACTATTACAAGAAGCTGAAGCAAAACCTGCACGTGTCAGTGGAATTATTGAGTAATATTTTGCCTATGTCAGTGTTAAGTGACTCAGATTTGTTACTATAATAGTGATAAACTCAGCTTTTGTATTTCATTTGTGATCAGCAAATCTCAAAGCACTTGAGATTTTTCTGCGTGTATTTTCTGCCTGTGCTAAACCAAAGTGGTGTCTAGACAACATGGGAATAATAGATTTCAGTTCTCTTCTCGCTTTTATCATTTTTATCAATTTTATGACTCTATTCCTCCAGGCTATGTTTTTGTTGAAGTCAATATGATCCCTGGGCTTTGCTGATAGTCACACAGAAGATCATTACAGGGCTTCACCGAAGTTCATATTTCTTTGCAGTGCTATGAAGATGATGGTGTCCTCTTTGTCAGTGTAGCTCAAAGCAGAGGAGGAATTTATTGACATGGTGCCTCCTACAAGCTGTTTTTCTTTCCTGTGCTGCTTCTTCCAGTTTGGATGTCCTTTATCTTCCTTTCCCTGCCCCCAATATTTTCAGTAGGCACTTGTGTCATCTGTGAAATGGACGTCCTGCAGTGCCCACAAGGCATGCTGCTGGATGTGGAGAGCAGTTTTTTTCACTTGATTACTTGATATTGTAGGACAGTAAACTTCAAAAAATTAGCTTGAGAAAGGAAGACCTTCCAAGAAAAGCCTTGAGAATGAGTTCCAGCAATGTAGAGAAGACTTGCAGTACCAGCGATCTCTTGAAAATTCAGTAAGTCCTATCTGCAACAGTTAAGATGGTGATGAAAGGATGCAACTGAAAAAAAGCCTTAAAAATCAATGCTCAGTCTTTGTCTACTGCACATCTTGACTTCTAAAAGCCTCCAGGTATGTGTGCTCTAGAGATGAAATTGGAAGGTAATTTGCCTGCCAAACTTTGAAAAATGAACTCTGATCACCTGAGAGCAGAAGCAACAGGAGTTGGTAGTGATAAACCGCATTTAAGACTGCTGACCTAAAGAGTTGTCTTAGAGCAATGTGATAATTTGGTTTGGCTACCTTTCAAGAAGAATTAGTTTTTGGATAATTGTTCTGTACAGATACAACTTAGGTAGTGTATTAGGTGTTTGACAACAGTAAGTTTAGACTGTTGTGCCAAAGAGGTTGCTAGACTAATGATATTTATTGGCATGCTCATGACAAATCAACATTGTCTTCCATATATGCAGATGATTTTTAATGAAGGAAGGACCAGATCCTTGGTTGCAGAGTGAAATGTTCAGAGATCAGGCAAAAAAGGTGTAAAACCAGCTAAAACACAATTTTGTGGTGCTCAGATCTTGGGCTATGCCTGATGCACCCAAGAACACAGAAAGAATCTGCGATGCTGCACTATTGTGGTCCAGGTCCCTCTTCCATGAGCCTGTGGGAGGGCAGCCTTCCTACACAGCCTAATGGCATGCAACCTCCTTTCTCAAGGATTGTGGCCTGCCTACTCCACCCTCCCAGAGTCTCCTTCATTGTCATTCAGGTTAAGGGAGTGGCTTGCAACAGCCATTTGTGTGGTTTGACTCTTACAAGCTCTCACACACAAGGAACATTTATCCTGTCCAAAGTTAGACCCCGGCATTTGACCAAATGGAACATGCCCTAAATGCCACTGGATTTTAACTGTATCACCATTCACTGTGAAAGGAATATGAGCTGAGTAACTGAGATGTAGACATCTCAAATTAGTGGTATGTTTCATACCTCAACTTCATAAAATACTAGTTTGGAGACTCCTGGTAAATGGAGCAAAGCACTAGAAAATTTTCAGTCATTACAGGAATGAGCAATCATATATATACATCTCAAGAGTTTTACTAAGGAATGGTAAGGGTCTTTGATGTTTCTCATTTGCTTTTCTTACATTTGCTTTCCCTGCTTACATATGATTCTCAATCAATTTTTAGATTTGAAATTTGTAATATTATGCAATTCATTTCAGGCTAGAACTCTGTATAAACATCAGTATTTTCAGATACCAAAAGAAAAAAACAGTGTACTATCTAAAAAGTCTGATTTTTCTAAGGCACTGGCTTGAACAAAATGCTCTCCTCATTTTTTTTTAATCTTGCATAACTGAAACTATTTTTTGCCATAGACTTTGGCTTCCTTAGATAGCCTGTGGTGCTGCACTTCATAATAATCACATTTCTATTTTAGTATTTTGCTGTCAATCTTAATCTGTGCAAGCGGTCTCTTTTTGGGTCAGTAGTGAACAAGCATAGTCAGAACTCGCTATTGTGTAAAACATGATGTTCAGTAGCTCAGAATATAGCTCATTGTTAGCAGAGAGGTAGTGATTTATCCAAGCCAGGAACAGAACATGCATTCTTGCTTTTGATCTCTTGCCCAGAGCATGAAACTGGTATTTTGCACAAGTTAGGGTTTTTTTTCTGAATATGAACATTATATACATGCTGAAGCCTGTATTTTCATACAAAATGCAGCAGTAAGGGTTATTTAGATGACTGTGAAGTCTTGATGAATGATGGCTCTCCCCATTCTTCGGAACAGTCAGAATTAATATAAAATAAAATGACATCCACCTTGGATTTCAAGCATTGCTCTGAGTCAGCCAGCTGAGGGTGTGTTTCGAAAAGACACAAAGATGATGAGCAAAAGCACTGTGTCTCTGCTTTTCCAAATAGCTATGTGAAAGGTCATTCTGTAAACTGTATGCAGCTGTCAGGCATGCAGGGCAGTATTCAGTCCTGTGTCTCCCGGAGGGTGGTCCCCACCGATTTTCATTTTTCTCATTTCCGGGCTGCCCCTACAGCTGCAGAGTAGATTTCAACAGAGCCCACTGAGACTTTCCTGCAGACCAGCCTCAGAGCTACGCAGAACCCACACTCTCCAACTGTAATACAGGAGAGCTGCAAGCTGCATTGTAGCTTCCTGTCATCCCTTTTGGGAGAAAAATAATTGGAGCACTGCGGGCAGCCTTGAGGGCACCGGGACGGCACTACACGACTCCACCACAGTGGGGAGCAACGGAACACGGCGCCTGAGGCAGCACGCATGCGTCAGCCGGGCAGCGGTACTGCCCGTATGCGACATAACGCTCACTGCTCGCTCCCCTGACTCAGGCACCGGTACGACAACCGACAACCGGCAACCTAACACATGCGCAGTGCAACGGGCTGTGCTCACCGCTGCCCTCTCTTGCTCACACGCCAGAACTGCAGCCAGTGGGCTTGCGCATGCGCGCTGCTGCCCGCCTCCCCTCTCTGCTGCTCACAGGGCGACCGGGAAGCCCGTGGAGAGTGGGTACAGAGACCGGTAGCCCAGCCAGCACGGCCCTGCCGTTGCTAGCCAGGCCCCAAGCTCTGCATGAAGCCTCGCTTGACTGGTTGGATCCCTCCACCTTGCTGACTGCCGCCATCGCTTGCTCACGGCGCAATAGTGCCACCTGCAGGTGCACGCATGCGCAGCGCTGCTGCCCTGCTCGCTACTGCCCTCTCTCGCTCACAACGCAGTACTGCAGGGAGGCGCTGCACGCACGCGCACTGACTGCGCGAGCCAGCTGGGCTGCGACCCCTGGCCCCTCCCGCTCGGCCCTTGCCTGCGCATGTGCAGTTCTGGGGAGCCCTTCCACTGCTGCCCACCCGCGCCGCTGGTGGCCGGCACATGCGCGGTGCGCGCGAGCAGCATGGCGGCGCGCAGGGATGCTGTTTCCTCTCGGCGGCCGGGGCTGCCGGGGGCACCGGTGAGGCAAGCGCAGCCCTTTGGGTGGCCGCGGGTGGTGGGCTGTCTCCTGCTGGCTGGGGCCGTCGCTGACTGGAGGCGCAGGTGTGGGCCGAGAGCGTGGGGGCGTTAAGATACAGCACTTAGATAAGTTGTCACGGCTGAAATTGAAGAGGCCAGAAAGATGTGAAGCAATAACATCAAATGGATCCAATCGAAAGTGGTCTCCATCCTCCAAACAAGAGAAACACTGTTCCTCCTGGTGAGGAAGGGACACTACTAATAGTGATCAGGATTATAGAGCACCAACACATAATGCAAGGTCTGTGGGTGTAACAGAAAGTATGCTACATGCATTATATTTGTGTGTATGTGCCTTTGTGTATCTATGAAGCATTATGTTTTAAGAGCTGAAAACTACCAAGTTAGTGTCTTAGGTAAACGATAGTCAAGTGACCAGAGTTACCAAAATGAGAAAGGGAAGTGTCTAAATTGTAAAATTAAGAGATCATTTTCAATAAAGCTCAGTTAGTGCAACCACAGGTTAATTATGTAGGAATGGTATTTGAGGAAACGGGAAGATAGATGAAGAGAGAAAAGGTTAAAGCTTTGTGGAATAAAGGCTTCTTCTCATCAGTTCCAGCTTAGAGCAATTTTAGGAGTATTTAATTTCTTACAGCAGTGTAAAGTAGTTCTGGTATCAGCAGACTGTAGTGGAAATTACTGGAAAGGAGTCAGGAATGAAGCTGGAATGAATTTCATTAAACTGAAAGAAGTGACTGTAAAATCTCCTGACCTAAAATTCCCAGGACAAAGAAAGCCTTTTGTACTAAGGATTTCCACATCCAGTGATTCCGTGGGAGCAGCACTGCTACAAAACAGCAGTAAGGGGAAAGTGAGTGCCTGTAGCATCGGCCTTACGTCCCCTTTAGGGCCAGAACAAAAATTCTCTGCCTGTGGTAAAAACTGTTGATCAGTGATCTGGGCTCTAACTGCCTTTGAGGCTTTTACCTTTGATAGCAGGGTTGCAATCCAACATGCTCAAACCCCTCTAAAGTAGCTAATGCCAAAGAAGTGAGTAGGCAGCAGAGTATCCAAGTGGCACAGTGGGCACTGATATTAATGAGCAGGGGGTTACTGTGCAACTGTTACAAGAAGTGCATCTTCTGAACTGAACGAGGGGCAGAGGACAGTTGTACCAAAAATGTGAACACGGAAAGTTTCTGAAAGATTAACTTCCAGCAACGACTTAGTCTAATTTCCCTCTCACAGCAAGCCCAAATGTCATGATAGCCTGCAAAATGGGGTGGGGGAATGGTGTTTCTGGCTTGCATATTCTTATTTACCTTGTTTGTATCTATTAGATCAGCTTTTATGCTCATTACTAACTTTGATTTCTTACAATTTTCTGCAAAGCTTTGATTTTTTTTCTTGCTTTCCTTTTTGCTTTTTTAGGGCAGTGGATTTTACCATGCCTCCATCAACAAGTGCTGGCTGAGAAGATTATAATGTGAACACAGATTCCTGAGGCAAGGCCAAGGAGCTGAGATTCGCAGCTGGCCAGAAGAAAATTGCTTGGGAGCTGTTGCTGGCCTTGAGCTATAGGTGCTAGTGCATATGGCTCACTTTTTCGGACTCAGAGGAGTTTTCTTCAGTTGTAGAAATTTTAGCTTGGCTTTACACCCTGTAGTAATGATGTTTTTGTGTTTGTAAATTCTGCTAATCCTAGGCATTGAGAACATCAAGGAAAGACTATACACTGCCATAGGAAATATAAGCTACCACCCTCAGGCCTTTGAAAGTTATCACGTGTCAAGAGCAGCCAAGGGAACATGAATGGCTCCAGAAAGGTTCTCTGTGTGGTCACAGTTAGGAGTCTTGAGCCATAGGAAGGTCTTCAACATCCTTACCAAACTTGTGAGTAATAACCCAATGGACCAGCAAAGGAGAGGGAGAACAGTGCCCAGTCAGTGTAGCGTTGCCATTGCTAACAGAGCCACAAGGTCTGCATGAAGCCTTGCCTACCTATTTCGAGCTGTATTTTGGTCTGTTTACCTGAAATAACCAGTGATGCCTACAGTAAGAATTTTCATGGCTGATAGCTAACCTGTGACCTAATGTGTGTTTGCCTTGCTTTGCTTAGTCTGACTGCTCGATGTGATAACCCCAGAATAAAAATCGTTACAGTGCTTAAGGGAGCCCAGGGATCTGTGTGCCCAGACTGGGGAACTGCAATTAAAGCTTTGAAAAAATGCTCTAAAATGAGAATCATCCAATGATCTTGGTAGTTTGATTCATTTGCAGGATAATCCTCCAAGGGCAGCAACCTGAAGAGAAGCAGCTCGACCTGTTTTGTTGATTTCAGTGATGCTGTTTTAAGGAAGCATGTAAGTACAGAAGGGGCTTGGGAGGGGTAGCAATCAAGAAAGGAAAGAGCAAGGAAGAGAGAGTGAGAGAGTGACAAAACTAAGTGCCACAAGTACTGAAGTTGTTAAGGGCTGAGAGAACTTGAGTTTAAGAACGCACGTATGAAGGATCCCCACTTTGACCCCTGTCTGTAAGCCCCCACACACAGAGCGTCCTGCAGATGCCCCCCAAAAGCTTCCAGTTCCCATAATCCTTCCACACCACCACTACCAACCTTAAAGTCCCTAGACCTAAAAGACACCCTAAATGCTGCCCCAACAGCACCAACCACCCCTGTGCCCAGACCCCCTGTGACCCCAAACATCTACCTTCTTCTATGTGTCAGTCCTAGCTTCCCAGTGACTGCAGAGACACCTGTGCCCTCTCAGTCCCACATTGTGGAGAAACTGCATGGATGTCCTGTTACCCCTGTGCAGCCTCCTTGGGGACCAGGCAGGGGCATGGATGCCCCCCACAGACCTCCCTACAGCTCTCCAGCACCCCCAAGGGACCCCCTACTTGTCTTGCAGCACCTTCTGGCCCTGTCCCAGTAAGACAAGCACAAACTAGCACTTTATTCTCAATTAGCCCAGATGTCATTAGATTCAATTAGGGTAAACAGCAAGTCCCTGCTGGACGGCCCTGCAACGCCCTCAGCTTCAGCACCCCGGATACTGATGTGGCTCTTCCAGAACTCGCACCACACTGGGGTTCTCCTCGCTGCATCCGACAAGAGTGCAAGTGACCTCACAGATCCCAAATGCCTCCAAACCCTGTCACAGGGTCCTAAAAACCCTGCTCCAAAGTTCCCTGCCCAAGAGTCTCCAAAGATCCCCAGACCTGCCCCAGGGTCCCAAAACACCCCAAATCCTGCTTCAGGGCCCCCAGAGACCTTCCTCCAAATCTTACCCCATAGCTCCCAACTCTCCAAACCTGCCCTGTGGCCATGGAACACCCTAAATCCTGTTCCAGGCCCCACCAAAGACTGCCCCCAAACCCTGCCCAATAGCTCACACCAATGCCCAGACACCTCCAAACCTGCCCCAGCACCCCAAAGACCTCCGCCAAAGACCTATCCCTCTGACTCCCTATCCCTGTTTTCTCTTCCTCCATCCCTCTGTCTGACTTCCTCTCCCTCTTTTCCTCTTTCAACTCTTATGTCTGGCTCTTCATTCTTCTCATTCTCTTCCTATTGCTCTGGCAGGCTCCCTGTCCCACTTGTCTGCTCCCCATCCCTTTGTCCTCCCCTACAACCCTTTCTTTCTTCTTCCATTTCTCTGCCCACCTCTCGATCTCTCTCTTCCACTACCTTCCCCTCTGTCTGATTCTCCATCCTTCTTTCACTCCTTGTCGTTCTGTCCTGCTCCCTGTCCCTCTCTTTGTGTCCCCATCCCTCTCTCTGCCTCTCCATCCCTCTTTTTCCTTTCCATCCAAGCACCTATCTCCCCATCCTCCGTCTGTCTCCTCATTCCTCTGTCCAGCTCCGCCTCCCTCTTTTCCTTTCTTTAATCTGTCCAGCTCCGCCTCCCTCTTTTCCTCTCTTCTGCTCCATGGCCATCTGTCCAGCCCTCCCTCCCCCTCTTTCTATCCCTCGGTCCAGCTCCTGTCTCAGGTCTCTATCCTTCTCTTTCTTTCTCCATCCCTCTGTCAAGCTCTTTAGTCCTCCTTTTCTCTCCTTTGCTCCTTATCCCTCTGTCCAGCTGAAGGTCCTCATTCCTTTGTGTTTTGTCTGGTGTTGCAGGTGCCAGGAGATGGTTCCCTCAGCACAGATGATCAGCAGCAAGCAGAGGGTGCCATCAGTTTGCCAGGTTCAGGTCATGTCAGACGTCTCTACAGTAACTGCACGCTGGCATTGAGCCCAGTTTTCTGTCGGATCTGTCTTTATGTAAACTAGTATCTTCCCTGCATCAGTCTCACTCTGCTCATCTTCCTCCTGTCTGCAGCAGCAGCCTGCACTCAACTTTGCATTCTGACACACTGCTGTGTCACAGGGCTTTCAAGCAAGGTCTGTTTGACTTAGGCCACTTGTGTTTCCTCTTAGGCAGCCTCAGCAAATGAAGCAAAACCATCTTCCCATCCTTGTCCAGGCCAGAGTCATTAGTTCAGTCTCTTCAGAGTTTGGACTTTTTGAAGGCCATAGTTTTATCCTGTCTTGGCTGGATTCTGCTTTCTGAGTGGTCTGGAGGTGACTGAAGACTTTGGATGGCATGAGTGTTTTGTGCCTGTGTTTTCTGTGTGAGAGAGGCTATGCTGAGTGGAGAAGTGCAGAGGGGTGTGGGTGGAGGGCAGAAGAGGTGGCTTGGGTGGGCTGGCTTTCTCCACAGCTGGAGGCCCTGTGGAGATCTACAGCCAGCCATGGAGGACAAGCTCTGACTTGCAGCGTGGCCACAGCTGAGTTCTGGAACTCCATCGTATGTGAGCAGGGCTGGGAGGTAGATAGTGGTTGTCCCCTAGGTGTGATAGGTGTCCCTGCCTGTGGATGTTTGCCTATGGAGCTGAGAGAAACAAAAATACTAATTGTGTGTAATGCAGATGAACTGGTGCTTGTGGTGTTTCAGGTAGGTTCAGTGCAGTTCAATTGCAGCTTAATACAGTCCTGCGGAGTGATTCTTGCATATGGTCATGTTTGAGTGTTGGCTAAATACAAGCTTATAAACAGCAACTGTAACATGTTTCTTGATCACTTTTAGGATCCCTGTAGTTTGTTCAGAACACGTCCTGAGGCCTTCACTGTGCCCCAGAGCAGTCTGTGGGTATTTTGGGCCCTCTTGGCACCCCTCCAGTCCCCTCAGAAGCCCTCCAGAGGCCTTCCTTGTATGCCAGAGCTTTTAATTTGGCCTTCTGGCCCCCTTAGGACCTCTATGGTCTGCACTGGACCACTGCTGGGGCTGTAATTGTGCTCCAGAGCCCTGGGTTGGTCCTTAAACCCCTTTAAAAATCCCCTACTCTGCTCTGGACACCTCTTCTGGCTTTCCAAAGGCTCCCCTTCGCCTTTGCCTTCCTTTTGCTGCTGGTGCACTTGTAGGAGCCTTGCCGCTTGCCTTTCCTGGCCCTTGCCAGCTTCAGCTCCAGGTGGCCTTTGGCTTTCCTCACGCCAGCCCTGCAGCCTCAGGCAGTGTCTCCAGGCATTTGAAACCAGGTGATAAGACACAAGTTGCTCCTGATGAGTGCGAATGCCGCCAGCTGCTGCCGGTGTGCTGGCCTCCAGCACTGAGATGCAGGGCCCTGGGATGCCGTCGGGAGCTGCTCAGCACTGTGCTCGGCCACCGGGCAAAGCAAAAGGAGGAGTGAGGCCATCAGTGGATGATGCCAGTGCCAGCCCCTCAAGAGACAAGCCCCGTGGGAGCCAGATTCCCCGGCCCCAGGGCATTACCTTCCCGCTGCCCTGGGGCACTACAGTCCACTCCACTCCACTCCGCAAGGCACCAGGCGGCACCACCCAAAGGGCCCTGGCCCCTCTCCCCAACCTCCCCAGCACCCCGGGTCCCTGCACGCGGCCGCTGACCTGCCCTGTGGCAAAGGCTGCCCTCCGCACACCACTGCTGACGTGCTCGCCTGCACACTGCACCGCAGCAGCCCGGGACGTCCTCGGGAGCTGCCCACAGCCACGCTCGGCCGCCGGGCAGAGAAGAAGGAGGAGCAAGGCCAGCAGCAGCTACCGCCGGGCCACAGCCCCCCAAGAAACAAGCCTCGCGCAGCCCCATGGCCCCACGGCTCAAGAGGACCCTCCTCCCACCGCTGTGGCGGACTCCATCGAGACCCCCGAGGCACCAGGCAGGACCACCCAGAAGGGTCCTGCGCTCTCTCCCACCCCTCCCAAGGACCCCCAACTCCCCGGGGCCTGACACGCGACTCCTTACCTGCCACACAGCACAGGCCCCCTCCACACGCCAACGCCGGCGTGCTCGCCTGTGCTGCATGGGCCCGGCATGTCCTCGGGAGCTGCTCAGCGCCACGCCACGCTCGGCCGCCGTGCAAAGCAAAGGAGGAGAGAAGGCGTCAGCGGCTGCTGCCAGCACCCGTGCCCTCAACAAGTCCCCCACAGCTCCCTCTGCACCAACGCCCAGAGGCAGCTCATGGCCCCCCACACACTACCCCAGGCCGATGACGGTGCCGGGCCCCACGCCAGCCCCCTGGCTGCCACCAGCACACCAAGCCTGCGGCCAGGGCAGCCTGCCTCCACGCCGGCCAGAACACAGAACTCGCCGACACCCCGGGCAACGCTGACAATGGCCTTGGCAACAGGCACCAACTGCCCGGCAAGAGGCACAAGCGCCCCAGCCCCAAACACACCCACCGCGCACCGGCACGCCAGCAAGCATGGCCCAAGGGCCGCGGGCAAGGCACGAGCCCTCGCTCAGAAACCCGGACACTGCTCCCGCCTCACCAGGCCTCTCCAGCACTCCGCATTTGCTCTCGCAGAGTTGTTCTCTGCAGCCCCGCCGCTTCTCTTGCATGCCTAGAGCAGCAAGCAATACCTGCCCTGCGGCACTTCCTCTTTTCACAAACTGACACCGTGCCCCCTCAGACGTTGGCACAAAAATCACCATGCACCTGGCAAGGCTCATGCACCATCAAGGAAGCGCCCACAGCTTCTCTCGGGCTCCTTCGCTGTTCTTGCAGGCCTAGTCCAGTCAAACAAGAACTGCGCCGCTGCGCTTCCTCGCTCTTCCCAGACTGACACCATGCCTAACGACACATGCCGACAGACAGTGCCGCGCTGCTATAACGGCTCCCCACCTGCACGTGCTCGCACACTAGTGCTCTCCCGCGCCTCCACTGGCAGTCCTGCCTATTCCGGCCTCCGCCAAAGTGCCCCTCTGCACCTCCCGACTCTTGCCAAACTTTCCCCTTACCAAAGGAGAGGTGCGCGCAGCATACAAGCTCTTCTGCAATGGCTCCGCCACCAGCAAGGGCTTGCCGAGGAGCCCTCTTCAGCCCCCACTGGAGCAGTGGCATGCCAGGTGCAGCCGCAGGAGAACTGCCCCTCCACGCTTCCACTTGCGCCTCCCAAACCCACACCGTGCCCACGCAGACACTGGCACAAAATCGCCATGCCCCTCACATGGCTCAGGCACGCAGAGGTTCACATAGTGGCAGAACAGCTGTCTTGGGCCCCTCCGAGGCATCCCCTCAGGCAGTGCTAGGCAGAGGCCTATTGCAGAGGCAGAGAAGAGCTTGCTGAGATCCGCCCGCCTGCCTCCGCCTTCTCCTGCCCAGGCTGAAGAGGCCCAGCTCGCTCAGCCTCTCCTGGCAGGAGAGCTGCTCCAGTCCCTTCCTCCTCTTGGTGGCCCTTTGCAGGCCTCGCTCCACTCCGTCCGTGCGGATGTTGTCCTGGGGAGCCCAGAACTGCACCCCAGACTCCACGTGTGGCCTCAGCAGGGCTGAGGAGAGCGGAAGGAGCCTGCCCCTGACTCCCACCCCCTCCCTCCCCAGCGGCCCTCTGGCAATGCTCTTCCTGCGGCTTCCCAGGATACCAGCGGCCTTCGTGGCCACAAGCGCACATTGCTGGCTCACGGTCAGCTGGTGAAGAAAGCCTTCAGGACATCTGTGTTTTCAGTGTCCTTTGTCCCCAGGGCCCCTGCCCCCTGCCTTTAGCAGCAGGCTGCCCTTTGCCCTCGCCTTCCTTTTGCTGCTGGTGCACTTGTAGGAGCCTTGCCGCTTGCCTTTCCTGGCCCTTGCTAGCTTCAGCTCCAGGTGGCCTTTGGCTTTCCTCACGCCAGCCCTGCAGCCTCAGGCAGTGTCTCCAGGCATTTGTCCTGGGGCACCTCTCCCTCCTTCCCCCTCACACGCTTGCGATGTTCTTGGCACGCCTGCCTGCTCCTTGGTGCCGGAATCAGTTCTGGGCAAAAAGCTACAGGCCAAAAGTTAGAAAAAGAGAGAAAGGCCAGAGTGCTGGCACACTCGGCAGCCATGTCAGTAGGCTAAGCCCTTGGGTTAACAGGCTCGTGAGGTAAGGAGAGCTGTGCTCAAGCAGCCTCTCTCTGGCAGTGGCCAGCAGCAGAGGGCCAGTGCCGAGCAGAAGAGCAAGGCCTAGCTGGAGAGCGGCCTGTGCCAGCCCCACACCCTTCCCACGGGCAAGTGCTCAGGGATTTCCTGAGCGGGAAAAAGAGCAGCCGTGGCAGTTTCCCGAGGGCAAAAGAGCCACCAGCGGTCTTGGGCCAAAAACGGGGTGAATGATTTTGGAAGCGCCAGGGAGGTTTTTGGCTTCGCCAGCATGCTGCCACATGGCATGCAGAATGTGCCTGTGTGGGGGCTAGCCCACCTTTGGCAGAGCATCAAGAGAAAGGGGCGAGCAACTCCCCGCCTTGGGAAAGGGCCTGGCGCAGGCAGACGCCTCTGCATCTTCCAGGCCTACAGTGCCTTCTGAAAGACATGCTGCTGCTTTGAGGTCTCAGAAGCCAAGCTCTCACAAGCATCCTTAAAAAGCTCAAAACCCAACACAGGCGCTCGCTCAGAGGTCTTGAGCGACCTCGCAGCAGGGCGTCTTCTCCGCTGCAAGGCCTTCTTACAAGGGGATAGAGGAGGGCAGCCTGGAGGAATCTCCTTTTGGAAAGGTAGCCCCAGCAGCAGCAGCAACAGCAATAGGCAAACACAAAGAGGCACTCAGCTGACAAGACACAAGTTGCTCCTGATGAGTGCGAATGCCGCCAGCTGCTGCCGGTGTGCTGGCCTCCAGCGCTGAGATGCAGGGCCCTGGGATGCCGTCGGGAGCTGCTCAGCACCGTGCTCGGCCGCCGGGCAAAGCAAAAGGAGGAGTGAGGCCATCAGTGGATGATGCCAGTGCCAGCCCCTCAAGAGACAAGCCCCGCGGGAGCCAGATTCCCCGGCCCTAGGGCATTACCTTCCCGCTGCCCTGGGGCACTGCACTGAGATCCCCAAGGCACCAGGCGGCACCACCCAAAGGGCCCTGGCCCTTCTCCCCAACCTCCCCAGCACCCCGGGTCCCTGCACACAGCCGCTGACCTGCCCTGTGGCAAAGGCCGCCCTGCGCACACCACTGCTGACGTGCTCGCCTGCACACTGCACCGCAGCAGCCCGGGACGTCCTCGGGAGCTGCCCACAGCCACGCTCGGCCGCCGGGCAGAGAAGAAGGAGGAGCAAGGCCAGCAGCAGCTACCGCCGGGCCACAGCCCCCCAAGAAACAAGCCTCGCGCAGCCCCATGGCCCCACGGCTCAAGAGGACCCTCCTCCCACCGCTGTGGCGGACTCCATCGAGACCCCCGAGGCACCAGGCAGGACCACCCAGAAGGGTCCTGCGCTCTCTCCCACCCCTCCCAAGGACCCCCAACTCCCCGGGGCCTGACACGCGACTCCTTACCTGCCACACAGCACAGGCCCCTCCACACGCCAACGCCGGCGTGCTCGCCTGTGCTGCATGGGCCCGGCATGTCCTCGGGAGCTGCGCAGCGCCACGCCACGCTCGGCCGCCGTGCAAAGCAAAGGAGGAGAGAAGGCTTCAGTGGCTGCTGCCAGCACCCGTGCCCTCAACAAGTCCCCCACAGCTCCCTCTGCACCAACGCCCAGAGGCAGCTCATGGCCCCCCACACACTACCCCAGGCCGATGACGGTGCCGGGCCCCACGCCAGCCCCCTGGCTGCCACCAGCACACCAAGCCTGCGGCCAGGGCAGCCTGCCTCCACGCCGGCCAGAACACAGAACTCGCCGACACCCCGGGCAACGCTGACAATGGCCTTGGCAACAGGCACCAACTGCCCGGCAAGAGGCACAAGCGCCCCAGCCCCAAACACACCCACCGCGCACCGGCACGCCAGCAAGCATGGCCCAAGGGCCGCGGGCAAGGCACGAGCCCTCGCTCAGAAACCCGGACACTGCTCCCGCCTCACCAGGCCTCTCCAGCACTCCGCATTTGCTCTCGCAGAGTTGTTCTCTGCAGCCCCGCCGCTTCTCTTGCATGCCTAGAGCAGCAAGCAATACCTGCCCTGCGGCACTTCCTCTTTTCACAAACTGACACCGTGCCTCCTCAGACATTGGCACAAAAATCACCATGCACCTGGCAAGGCTCATGCACCAGCAAGGAAGCGCCCACAGCTTCCCTCGGGCTCCTCCGCTGTTCTTGCAGGCCTAGTCCAGTCAAACAAGAACTGCGCCGCTGCGCTTCCTCGCTCTTCCCAGACTGACACCATGCCTAACGACACATGCCGACAGACAGTGCCGCGCTGCTATAACGGCTCCCCACCTGCACGTGCTCGCACACTAGTGCTCTCCCGCGCCTCCACTGGCAGTCCTGCCTATTCCGGCCTCCACCAAAGTGCCCCTCTGCACCTCCCGACTCTTGCCAAACTTTCCCCTTACCAAAGGAGAGGTGCGCGCAGCATACAAGCTCTTCTGCAATGGCTCCGCCACCAGCAAGGGCTTGCCGAGGAGCCCTCTTCAGCCCCCACTGGAGCAGTGGCATGCCAGGTGCAGCCGCAGGAGAATTGCCCCTCCACGCTTCCACTTGCGCCTCCCAAACCCACACCGTGCCCACGCAGACACTGGCACAAAATCGCCATGCCCCTCACATGGCTTAGGCACGCAGAGGTTCACGTAGTGGCAGAACAGCTGTCTTGGGCCCCTCCGAGGCATCCCCTCAGGCAGTGCTAGCCAGAGGCCTATTGCAGAGGCAGAGAAGAGCTTGCTGTGATCCGCCCGCCTGCCTCCGCCTTCTCCTGCCCAGGCTGAAGAGGCCCAGCTCGCTCAGCCTCTCCTGGCAGGAGAGCTGCTCCAGTCCCTTCCTCCTCTTGGTGGCCCTTTGCAGGCCTCGCTCCACTCTGTCCATGCGGATGTTGTCCTGGGGAGCCCAGAACTGCACCCCAGACTCCACGTGTGGCCTCAGCAGGGCTGAGGAGAGCGGAAGGAGCCTGCCCCTGACTCCCACCCCCTCCCTCCCCAGCGGCCCTCTGGCAATGCTCTTCCTGCGGCTTCCCAGGATACCAGCGGCCTTCGTGGCCACAAGCGCACATTGCTGGCTCACGGTCAGCTGGTGAAGAAAGCCTTCAGGACATCTGTGTTTTCAGTGTCCTTTGTCCCCAGGGCCCCTGCCCCCCGCCTTTAGCAGCAGGCTGCCCTTTGCCCTCGCCTTCCTTTTGCTGCTGGTGCACTTGTAGGAGCCTTGCCGCTTGCCTTTCCTGGCCCTTGCCAGCTTCAGCTCCAGGTGGCCTTTGGCTTTCCTCACGCCAGCCCTGCAGCCTCAGGCAGTGTCTCCAGGCATTTGTCCTGGGGCACCTCTCCCTCCTTCCCCCTCACACGCTTGCGATGTTCTTGGCACGCCTGCCTGCTCCTTGGTGCCGGAATCAGTTCAGGGCAAAAAGCTACAGGCCAAAAGTTAGAAAAAGAGAGAAAGGCCAGAGTGCTGGCACACTCGGCAGCCATGTCAGTAGGCTAAGCCCTTGGGTTAACAGGCTCGTGAGGTAAGGAGAGCTGTGCTCAAGCAGCCTCTCTCTGGCAGTGGCCAGCAGCAGAGGGCCAGTGCCGAGCAGAAGAGCAAGGCCTAGCTGGAGAGCGGCCTGTGCCAGCCCCACACCCTTCCCACGGGCAAGTGCTCAGGGATTTCCTGAGCGGGGAAAAAGAGCAGCCGTGGCAGTTTCCCGAGGGCAAAAGAGCCACCAGCGGTCTTGGGCCAAAAACGGGGTGAATGATTTTGGAAGCGCCAGGGAGGTTTTTGGCTTCGCCAGCATGCTGCCACATGGCATGCAGAATGTGCCTGTGTGGGGGCTAGCCCACCTTTGGCAGAGCATCAAGAGAAAGGGGCGAGCAACTCCCCGCCTTGGGAAAGGGCCTGGCGCGGGCAGACGCCTCTGCATCTTCCAGGCCTACAGTGCCTTCTGAAAGACATGCTGCTGCTTTGAGGTCTCAGAAGCCAAGCTCTCACAAGCATCCTTAAAAAGCTCAAAACCCAACACAGGCGCTCGCTCAGAGGTCTTGAGCGACCTCGCAGCAGGGCGTCTTCTCCGCTGCAAGGCCTTCTTACAAGGGGATAGAGGAGGGCAGCCTGGAGGAATCTCCTTTTGGAAAGGTAGCCCCAGCAGCAGCAGCAACAGCAATAGGCAAACACAAAGAGGCACTCAGCTGACGAGACACAAGTTGCTCCTGATGAGTGCGAATGCCGCCAGCTGCTGCCGGTGTGCTGGCCTCCAGCGCTGAGATGCAGGGCCCTGGGATGCCGTCGGGAGCTGCTCAGCACCGTGCTCGGCCGCCGGGCAAAGCAAAAGGAGGAGTGAGGCCATCAGTGGATGATGCCAGTGCCAGCCCCTCAAGAGACAAGCCCCGCGGGAGCCAGATTCCCCGGCCCTAGGGCATTACCTTCCCGCTGCCCTGGGGCACTGCACTGAGATCCCCAAGGCACCAGGCGGCACCACCCAAAGGGCCCTGGCCCTTCTCCCCAACCTCCCCAGCACCCTGGGTCCCTGCACGCGGCCGCTGACCTGCCCTGTGGCAAAGGCCGCCCTGCGCACACCACTGCTGACGTGCTCGCCTGCACACTGCACCGCAGCAGCCCGGGACGTCCTCGGGAGCTGCCCACAGCCACGCTCGGCCACCGGGCAGAGAAGAAGGAGGAGCAAGGCCAGCAGCAGCTACCGCCGGGCCACAGCCCCCCAAGAAACAAGCCTCGCGCAGCCCCATGGCCCCACGGCTCAAGAGGACCCTCCTCCCACCGCTGTGGAGGACTCCATCGAGACCCCCGAGGCACCAGGCAGGACCACCCAGAAGGGTCCTGCGCTCTCTCCCACCCCTCCCAAGGACCCCCAACTCCCCGGGGCCTGACACGCGACTCCTTACCTGCCACACAGCACAGGCCCCTCCACACACCAACGCCGGCGTGCTCGCCTGTGCTGCATGGGCCCGGCATGTCCTCGGGAGCTGCTCAGCGCCACGCCACGCTCGGCCGCCGTGCAAAGCAAAGGAGGAGAGAAGGCTTCAGTGGCTGCTGCCAGCACCCGTGCCCTCAACAAGTCCCCCACAGCTCCCTCTGCACCAACGCCCAGAGGCAGCTCATGGCCCCCCACACACTACCCCAGGCCGATGACGGTGCCGGGCCCCACGCCAGCCCCCTGGCTGGCACCAGCACACCAAGCCTGCGGCCAGGGCAGCCTGCCTCCACGCCGGCCAGAACACAGAACTCGCCGACACCCCGGGCAACGCTGACAATGGCCTTGGCAACAGGCACCAACTGCCCGGCAAGAGGCACAAGCGCCCCAGCCCCAAACACACCCACCGCACACCGGCACGCCAGCAAGCATGGCCCAAGGGCCGCGGGCAAGGCACGAGCCCTCGCTCAGAAACCCGGACACTGCTCCCGCCTCACCAGGCCTCTCCAGCACTCCGCATTTGCTCTCGCAGAGTTGTTCTCTGCAGCCCCGCCGCTTCTCTTGCATGCCTAGAGCAGCAAGCAATACCTGCCCTGCGGCACTTCCTCTTTTCACAAACTGACACCGTGCCTCCTCAGACATTGGCACAAAAATCACCATGCACCTGGCAAGGCTCATGCACCATCAAGGAAGCGCCCACAGCTTCTCTCGGGCTCCTCCGCTGTTCTTGCAGGCCTAGTCCAGTCAAACAAGAACTGCGCCGCTGCGCTTCCTCGCTCTTCCCAGACTGACACCATGCCTAACGACACATGCCGACAGACAGTGCCGCGCTGCTATAACGGCTCCCCACCTGCACGTGCTCGCACACTAGTGCTCTCCCGCGCCTCCACTGGCAGTCCTGCCTATTCAGGCCTCCACCAAAGTGCCCCTCTGCACCTCCCGACTCTTGCCAAACTTTCCCCTTACCAAAGGAGAGGTGCGCGCAGCATACAAGCGCTTCTGCAATGGCTCCGCCACCAGCAAGGGCTTGCCGAGGAGCCCTCTTCAGCCCCCACTGGAGCAGTGGCATGCCAGGTGCAGCCTCAGGAGAACTGCCCCTCCACGCTTCCACTTGTGCCTCCCAAACCCACACCGTGCCCACGCAGACACTGGCACAAAAATCGCCATGCCCCTCACATGGCTCAGGCACGCAGAGGTTCACGTAGTGGCAGAACAGCTGTCTTGGGCCCCTCCGAGGCATCCCCTCAGGCAGTGCTAGCCAGAGGCCTATTGCAGAGGCAGAGAAGAGCTTGCTGAGATCCGCCCGCCTGCCTCCGCCTGCTCCTGCCCAGGCTGAAGAGGCCCAGCTCGCTCAGCCTCTCCTGGTAGGAGAGCTGCTCCAGTCCCTTCCTCCTCTTGGTGGCCCTTTGCAGGCCTCGCTCCACTCTGTCCATGCGGATGTTGTCCTGGGGAGCCCAGAACTGCACCCCAGACTCCACGTGTGGCCTCAGCAGGGCTGAGGAGAGCGGAAGGAGCCTGCCCCTGACTCCCACCCCCTCCCTCCCCAGCGGCCCTCTGGCAATGCTCTTCCTGCGGCTTCCCAGGATACCAGCGGCCTTCGTGGCCACAAGCGCACATTGCTGGCTCACGGTCAGCTGGTGAAGAAAGCCTTCAGGACATCTGTGTTTTCAGTGTCCTTTGTCCCCAGGGCCCCTGCCCCCCGCCTTTAGCAGCAGGCTGCCCTTTGCCCTCACCTTCCTTTTGCTGCTGGTGCATTTGTAGGAGCCTTGCCGCTTGCCTTTCCTGGCCCTTGCCAGCTTCAGCTCCAGGTGGCCTTTGGCTTTCCTCACGCCAGCCCTGCAGCCTCAGGCAGTGTCTCCAGGCATTTGTCCTGGGGCACCTCTCCCTCCTTCCCCCTCACACGCTTGCGATGTTCTTGGCACGCCTGCCTGCTCCTTGGTGCCGGAATCAGTTCTGGGCAAAAAGCTACAGGCCAAAAGTTAGAAAAAGAGAGAAAGGCCAGAGTGCTGGCACACTCGGCAGCCATGTCAGTAGGCTAAGCCCTTGGGTTAACAGGCTCATGAGGTAAGGAGAGCTGTGCTCAAGCAGCCTCTCTCTGGCAGTGGCCAGCAGCAGAGGGCCAGTGCCGAGCAGAAGAGCAAGGCCTAGCTGGAGAGCGGCCTGTGCCAGCCCCACACCCTTCCCACGGGCAAGTGCTCAGGGATTTCCTGAGCGGGGAAAAAGAGCAGCCGTGGCAGTTTCCCGAGGGCAAAAGAGCCACCAGCGGTCTTGGGCCAAAAACGGGGTGAATGATTTTGGAAGCGCCAGGGAGGTTTTTGGCTTCGCCAGCATGCTGCCACATGGCATGCAGAATGTGCCTGTGTGGGGGCTAGCCCACCTTTGGCAGAGCATCAAGAGAAAGGGGCGAGCAACTCCCCGCCTTGGGAAAGGGCCTGGCGCGGGCAGACGCCTCTGCATCTTCCAGGCCTACAGTGCCTTCTGAAAGACATGCTGCTGCTTTGAGGTCTCAGAAGCCAAGCTCTCACAAGCATCCTTAAAAAGCTCAAAACCCAACACAGGCGCTCGCTCAGAGGTCTTGAGCGACCTCGCAGCAGGGCGTCTTCTCCGCTGCAAGGCCTTCTTACAAGGGGATAGAGGAGGGCAGCCTGGAGGAATCTCCTTTTGGAAAGGTACCCCCAGGAGCAACAGCCGCAGCAGCAACAGCAATAGGCAAACACAAAGAGGCACTCAGCTGACAAGACACAAGTTGCTCCTGATGAGTGCGAATGCCGCCAGCTGCTGCCGGTGCGCTGGCCTCCAGCGCCGAGATGCAGGGCCCTGGGATGCCGTCGGGAGCTGCTCAGCACCGTGCTCGGCCGCCGGGCAAAGCAAAAGGAGGAGTGAGGCCATCAGTCGACGATGCCAGTGCCAGCCCCCCAAGAGACAAGCCCCGCGGGAGCCAGATTCCCCGGCCCCAGGGCATTACCTTCCCGCTGCCCTGGGGCACTGCACTGAGATCCCCAAGGCACCAGGCGGCACCACCCAAAGGGCCCTGGCCCCTCTCCCCAACCTCCCCAGCACCCCGGGTCCCTGCACGCGGCCGCTGACCTGCCCTGTGGCAAAGGCCGCCCTGCGCACACCACTGCTGACGTGCTCGCCTGCACACTGCACCGCAGCAGCCCGGGACGTCCTCGGGAGCTGCCCACAGCCACGCTCAGCCACCGGGCAGAGAAGAAGGAGGAGCAAGGCCAGCAGCGGCTGCCGCCGGGCCACAGCCCCCCAAGAAACAAGCCCCGCGCAGCCCCATGGCCCCACGGCTCAAGAGGACCCTCCTCCCACCGCTGTGGCGGACTCCATCGAGGCACCAGGCAGGACCACCCAGAAGGGTCCTGCGCTCTCTCCCACCCCTCCCAAGGACCCCCAACTCCCCGGGGCCTGACACGCGACTCCTTACCTGCCACACAGCACAGGCCCCCTCCACACACCAACGCCGGCGTGCTCGCCTGTGCTGCATGGGCCCGGCATGTCCTCGGGAGCTGCGCAGCGCCACGCCACGCTCGGCAGCCGTGCAAAGCAAAGGAGGAGAGAAGGCTTCAGTGGCTGCTGCCAGCACCCGTGCCCTCAACAAGTCCCCCACAGCTCCCTCTGCACCAACGCCCAGAGGCAGCTCATGGCCCCCCACACACTACCCCAGGCCGATGACGGTGCCGGGCCCCACGCCAGCCCCCTGGCTGCCACCAGCACACCAAGCCTGCAGCCAGGGCAGCCTGCCTCCACGCCGGCCAGAACACAGAACTCGCCGACACCCCGGGCAACGCTGACAATGGCCTTGGCAACAGGCACCAACTGCCCGGCAAGAGGCACAAGCGCCCCAGCCCCAAACACACCCACCGCGCACCGGCACGCCAGCAAGCATGGCCCAAGGGCCGCGGGCAAGGCACGAGCCCTCGCTCAGAAACCCGGACACTGCTCCCGCCTCACCAGGCCTCTCCAGCACTCCGCATTTGCTCTCGCAGAGTTGTTCTCTGCAGCCCCGCCGCTTCTCTTGCATGCCTAGAGCAGCAAGCAATACCTGCCCTGCGGCACTTCCTCTTTTCACAAACTGACACCGTGCCTCCTCAGACATTGGCACAAAAATCACCATGCACCTGGCAAGGCTCATGCACCAGCAAGGAAGCGCCCACAGCTTCCCTCGGGCTCCTCCACTGTTCTTGCAGGCCTAGTCCAGTCAAACAAGAACTGTGCCGCTGCGCTTCCTCGCTCTTCCCAGACTGACACCATGCCTAACGACACATGCCGACAGACAGTGCCGCGCTGCTATAACGGCTCCCCACCTGCACGTGCTCGCACACTAGTGCTCTCCCGCGCCTCCACTGGCAGTCCTGCCTATTCCGGCCTCCACCAAAGTGCCCCTCTGCACCTCCCGACTCTTGCCAAACTTTCCCCTTACCAAAGGAGAGGTGCGCGCAGCATACAAGCTCTTCTGCAATGGCTCCGCCACCAGCAAGGGCTTGCCGAGGAGCCCTCTTCAGCCCCCACTGGAGCAGTGGCATGCCAGGTGCAGCCTCAGGAGAACTGCCCCTCCACGCTTCCACTTGCGCCTCCCAAACCCACACCGTGCCCACGCAGACACTGGCACAAAATCGCCATGCCCCTCACATGGCTCAGGCACGCAGAGGTTCACGTAGTGGCAGAACAGCTGTCTTGGGCCCCTCCGAGGCATCCCCTCAGGCAGTGCTAGCCAGAGGCCTATTGCAGAGGCAGAGAAGAGCTTGCTGAGATCGCCCGCCTGCCTCCGCCTTCTCCTGCCCAGGCTGAAGAGGCCCAGCTCGCTCAGCCTCTCCTGGTAGGAGAGCTGCTCCAGTCCCTTCCTCCTCTTGGTGGCCCTTTGCAGGCCTCGCTCCACTCTGTCCATGCGGATGTTGTCCTGGGGAGCCCAGAACTGCACCCCAGACTCCACGTGTGGCCTCAGCAGGGCTGAGGAGAGCGGAAGGAGCCTGCCCCTGACTCCCACCCCCTCCCTCCCCAGCGGCCCTCTGGCAATGCTCTTCCTGCGGCTTCCCAGGATACCAGCGGCCTTCGTGGCCACAAGCGCACATTGCTGGCTCACGGTCAGCTGGTGAAGAAAGCCTTCAGGACATCTGTGTTTTCAGTGTCCTTTGTCCCCAGGGCCCCTGCCCCCCGCCTTTAGCAGCAGGCTGCCCTTTGCCCTCGCCTTCCTTTTGCTGCTGGTGCACTTGTAGGAGCCTTGCCGCTTGCCTTTCCTGGCCCTTGCCAGCTTCAGCTCCAGGTGGCCTTTGGCTTTCCTCACGCCAGCCCTGCAGCCTCAGGCAGTGTCTCCAGGCATTTGTCCTGGGGCACCTCTCCCTCCTTCCCCCTCACACGCTTGCGATGTTCTTGGCACGCCTGCCTGCTCCTTGGTGCCGGAATCAGTTCTGGGCAAAAAGCTACAGGCCAAAAGTTAGAAAAAGAGAGAAAGGCCAGAGTGCTGGCACACTCGGCAGCCATGTCAGTAGGCTAAGCCCTTGGGTTAACAGGCTCGTGAGGTAAGGAGAGCTGTGCTCAAGCAGCCTCTCTCTGGCAGTGGCCAGCAGCAGAGGGCCAGTGCCGAGCAGAAGAGCAAGGCCTAGCTGGAGAGCGGCCTGTGCCAGCCCCACACCCTTCCCACGGGCAAGTGCTCAGGGATTTCCTGAGCGGGGAAAAAGAGCAGCCGTGGCAGTTTCCCGAGGGCAAAAGAGCCACCAGCGGTCTTGGGCCAAAAACGGGGTGAATGATTTTGGAAGCGCCAGGGAGGTTTTTGGCTTCGCCAGCATGCTGCCACATGGCATGCAGAATGTGCCTGTGTGGGGGCTAGCCCACCTTTGGCAGAGCATCAAGAGAAAGGGGCGAGCAACTCCCCGCCTTGGGAAAGGGCCTGGCGCAGGCAGACGCCTCTGCATCTTCCAGGCCTACAGTGCCTTCTGAAAGACATGCTGCTGCTTTGAGGTCTCAGAAGCCAAGCTCTCACAAGCATCCTTAAAAAGCTCAAAACCCAACACAGGCGCTCGCTCAGAGGTCTTGAGCGACCTCGCAGCAGGGCGTCTTCTCCGCTGCAAGGCCTTCTTACAAGGGGATAGAGGAGGGCAGCCTGGAGGAATCTCCTTTTGGAAAGGTACCCCCAGCAGCAGCAGCCGCAGCAGCAACAGCAATAGGCAAACACAAAGAGGCACTCAGCTGACAAGACACAAGTTGCTCCTGATGAGTGCGAATGCCGCCAGCTGCTGCCGGTGCGCTGGCCTCCAGCGCCGAGATGCAGGGCCCTGGGATGCCGTCGGGAGCTGCTCAGCACCGTGCTCGGCCGCCGGGCAAAGCAAAAGGAGGAGTGAGGCCATCAGTGGATGATGCCAGTGCCAGCCCCTCAAGAGACAAGCCCCGCGGGAGCCAGATTCCCCGGCCCTAGGGCATTACCTTCCCGCTGCCCTGGGGCACTGCACTGAGATCCCCAAGGCACCAGGCGGCACCACCCAAAGGGCCCTGGCCCTTCTCCCCAACCTCCCCAGCACCCTGGGTCCCTGCACGCGGCCGCTGACCTGCCCTGTGGCAAAGGCCGCCCTCCGCACACCACTGCTGACGTGCTCGCCTGCACACTGCACCGCAGCAGCCCGGGACGTCCTCGGGAGCTGCCCACAGCCAAGCTCGGCCTCCGGGCAGAGAAGAAGGAGGAGCAAGGCCAGCAGCAGCTGCCGCCGGGCCACAGCCCCCCAAGAAACAAGCCCCGCGCAGCCCCATGGTCCCACGGCTCAAGAGGACCCTCCTCCCACCGCTGTGGCGGACTCCATCGAGACCCCCGAGGCACCAGGCAGGACCACCCAGAAGGGTCCTGCGCTCTCTCCCACCCCTCCCAAGGACCCCCAACTCCCCGGGGCCTGACACGTGACTCCTTACCTGCCACACAGCACAGGCCCCTCCACACGCCAACGCCGGCGTGCTCGCCTGTGCTGCATGGGCCCGGCATGTCCTCGGGAGCTGCTCAGCGCCACGCCACGCTCGGCAGCCGTGCAAAGCAAAGGAGGAGAGAAGGCTTCAGTGGCTGCTGCCAGCACCCGTGCCCTCAACAAGTCCCCCACAGCTCCCTCTGCACCAACGCCCAGAGGCAGCTCATGGCCCCCCACACACTACCCCAGGCCGATGACGGTGCCGGGCCCCACGCCAGCCCCCTGGCTGCCACCAGCACACCAAGCCTGCGGCCAGGGCAGCCTGCCTCCACGCCGGCCAGAACACAGAACTCGCCGACACCCCGGGCAACGCTGACAATGGCCTTGGCAACAGGCACCAACTGCCCGGCAAGAGGCACAAGCGCCCCAGCCCCAAACACACCCACCGCGCACCGGCACGCCAGCAAGCATGGCCCAAGGGCCGCGGGCAAGGCACGAGCCCTCGCTCAGAAACCCGGACACTGCTCCCGCCTCACCAGGCCTCTCCAGCACTCCGCATTTGCTCTCGCAGAGTTGTTCTCTGCAGCCCCGCCGCTTCTCTTGCATGCCTAGAGCAGCAAGCAATACCTGCCCTGCGGCACTTCCTCTTTTCACAAACTGACACCGTGCCTCCTCAGACATTGGCACAAAAATCACCATGCACCTGGCAAGGCTCATGCACCAGCAAGGAAGCGCCCACAGCTTCCCTCGGGCTCCTCCACTGTTCTTGCAGGCCTAGTCCAGTCAAACAAGAACTGTGCCGCTGCGCTTCCTCGCTCTTCCCAGACTGACACCATGCCTAACGACACATGCCGACAGACAGTGCCGCGCTGCTATAACGGCTCCCCACCTGCACGTGCTCGCACACTAGTGCTCTCCCGCGCCTCCACTGGCAGTCCTGCCTATTCCGGCCTCCACCAAAGTGCCCCTCTGCACCTCCCGACTCTTGCCAAACTTTCCCCTTACCAAAGGAGAGGTGCGCGCAGCATACAAGCTCTTCTGCAATGGCTCCGCCACCAGCAAGGGCTTGCCGAGGAGCCCTCTTCAGCCCCCACTGGAGCAGTGGCATGCCAGGTGCAGCCTCCGGAGAACTGCCCCTCCACGCTTCCACTTGCGCCTCCCAAACCCACACCGTGCCCACGCAGACACTGGCACAAAATCGCCATGCCCCTCACATGGCTCAGGCACGCAGAGGTTCACGTAGTGGCAGAACAGCTGTCTTGGGCCCCTCCGAGGCATCCCCTCAGGCAGTGCTAGCCAGAGGCCTATTGCAGAGGCAGAGAAGAGCTTGCTGAGATCGCCCGCCTGCCTCCGCCTTCTCCTGCCCAGGCTGAAGAGGCCCAGCTCGCTCAGCCTCTCCTGGTAGGAGAGCTGCTCCAGTCCCTTCCTCCTCTTGGTGGCCCTTTGCAGGCCTCGCTCCACTCTGTCCATGCGGATGTTGTCCTGGGGAGCCCAGAACTGCACCCCAGACTCCACGTGTGGCCTCAGCAGGGCTGAGGAGAGCGGAAGGAGCCTGCCCCTGACTCCCACCCCCTCCCTCCCCAGCGGCCCTCTGGCAATGCTCTTCCTGCGGCTTCCCAGGATACCAGCGGCCTTCGTGGCCACAAGCGCACATTGCTGGCTCACGGTCAGCTGGTGAAGAAAGCCTTCAGGACATCTGTGTTTTCAGTGTCCTTTGTCCCCAGGGCCCCTGCCCCCCGCCTTTAGCAGCAGGCTGCCCTTTGCCCTCGCCTTCCTTTTGCTGCTGGTGCACTTGTAGGAGCCTTGCCGCTTGCCTTTCCTGGCCCTTGCCAGCTTCAGCTCCAGGTGGCCTTTGGCTTTCCTCACGCCAGCCCTGCAGCCTCAGGCAGTGTCTCCAGGCATTTGTCCTGGGGCACCTCTCCCTCCTTCCCCCTCACACGCTTGCGATGTTCTTGGCACGCCTGCCTGCTCCTTGGTGCCGGAATCAGTTCAGGGCAAAAAGCTACAGGCCAAAAGTTAGAAAAAGAGAGAAAGGCCAGAGTGCTGGCACACTCGGCAGCCATGTCAGTAGGCTAAGCCCTTGGGTTAACAGGCTCGTGAGGTAAGGAGAGCTGTGCTCAAGCAGCCTCTCTCTGGCAGTGGCCAGCAGCAGAGGGCCAGTGCCGAGCAGAAGAGCAAGGCCTAGCTGGAGAGCGGCCTGTGCCAGCCCCACACCCTTCCCACGGGCAAGTGCTCAGGGATTTCCTGAGCGGGGAGAAAGAGCAGCCGTGGCAGTTTCCCGAGGGCAAAAGAGCCACCAGCTGCCTTGGGCCAAAAAACGGGGTGAATGATTTTGGAAGCGCCAGGGAGGTTTTTGGCTTCGCCAGCACGCTGCCACATGGCATGCAGAATGTGCCTGTGTGGGGGCTAGCCCACCTTTGGCAGAGCATCAAGAGAAAGGGGCGAGCAACTCCCCGTCTTGGGAAAGGGCCTGGCGCAGGCAGACGCCTCTGCATCTTCCAGGCCTACAGTGCCTTCTGAAAGACATGCTGCTGCTTTGAGGTCTCAGAAGCCAAGCTCTCACAAGCATCCTTAAAAAGCTCAAAACCCAACACAGGCGCTCGCTCAGAGGTCTTGAGCGACCTCGCAGCAGGGCGTCTTCTCTGCTGCAAGGCCTTCTTACAAGGGGATAGAGGAGGGCAGCCTGGAGGAATCTCCTTTTGGAAAGGTAGCCCCAGCAGCAGCAGCAACAGCAATAGGCAAACACAAAGAGGCACTCAGCTGACGAGACACAAGTTGCTCCTGATGAGTGCGAATGCCGCCAGCTGCTGCCGGTGCGCTGGCCTCCAGCGCCGAGATGCAGGGCCCTGGGATGCCGTCGGGAGCTGCTCAGCACCGTGCTCGGCCGCCGGGCAAAGCAAAAGGAGGAGTGAGGCCATCAGTGGATGATGCCAGTGCCAGCCCCTCAAGAGACAAGCCCCGCGGGAGCCAGATTCCCCGGCCCTAGGGCATTACCTTCCCGCTGCCCTGGGGCACTGCACTGAGATCCCCAAGGCACCAGGCGGCACCACCCAAAGGACCCTGGCCCTTCTCCCCAACCTCCCCAGCACCCTGGGTCCCTGCACGCGGCCGCTGACCTGCCCTGTGGCAAAGGCCGCCCTGCGCACACCACTGCTGACGTGCTCGCCTGCACACTGCACCGCAGCAGCCCGGGACGTCCTCGGGAGCTGCCCACAGCCACGCTCGGCCGCCGGGCAGAGAAGAAGGAGGAGCAAGGCCAGCAGCAGCTGCCGCCGGGCCACAGCCCCCCAAGAAACAAGCCCCGCGCAGCCCCATGGCCCCACGGCTCAAGAGGACCCTCCTCCCACCGCTGTGGCGGACTCCATCGAGACCCCCGAGGCACCAGGCAGGACCACCCAGAAGGGTCCTGCGCTCTCTCCCACCCCTCCCAAGGACCCCCAACTCCCCGGGGCCTGACACGCGACTCCTTACCTGCCACACAGCACAGGCCCCTCCACACACCAATGCCGGCGTGCTCGCCTGTGCTGCATGGGCCCGGCATGTCCTCGGGAGCTGCGCAGCGCCACGCCACGCTCGGCAGCCGTGCAAAGCAAAGGAGGAGAGAAGGCGTCAGCGGCTGCTGCCAGCACCCGTGCCCTCAACAAGTCCCCCACAGCTCGCTCTGCACCAACGCCCAGAGGCAGCTCATGGCCCCCCACACACTACCCCAGGCCGATGACGGTGCCGGGCCCCATGCCAGCCCCCTGGCTGCCACCAGCACACCAAGCCTGCGGCCAGGGCAGCCTGCCTCCACGCCAGCCAGAACACAGAACTCGCCGACACCCCGGGCAACGCTGACAATGGCCTTGGCAACAGGCACCAACTGCCCGGCAAGAGGCACAAGCGCCCCAGCCCCAAACACACCCACCGCGCACCGGCACGCCAGCAAGCATGGCCCAAGGGCCGCGGGCAAGGCACGAGCCCTCGCTCAGAAACCCGGACACTGCTCCCGCCTCACCAGGCCTCTCCAGCACTCCGCATTTGCTCTCGCAGAGTTGTTCTCTGCAGCCCCGCCGCTTCTCTTGCATGCCTAGAGCAGCAAGCAATACCTGCCCTGCGGCACTTCCTCTTTTCACAAACTGACACCGTGCCTCCTCAGACATTGGCACAAAAATCACCATGCACCTGGCAAGGCTCATGCACCATCAAGGAAGCGCCCACAGCTTCCCTCGGGCTCCTCCGCTGTTCTTGCAGGCCTAGTCCAGTCAAACAAGAACTGCGCCGCTGCGCTTCCTCGCTCTTCCCAGACTGACACCATGCCTAACGACACATGCCGACAGACAGTGCCGCGCTGCTATAACGGCTCCCCACCTGCACGTGCTCGCACACTAGTGCTCTCCCGCGCCTCCACTGGCAGTCCTGCCTATTCCGGCCTCCACCAAAGTGCCCCTCTGCACCTCCCGACTCTTGCCAAACTTTCCCCTTACCAAAGGAGAGGTGCGCGCAGCATACAAGCTCTTCTGCAATGGCTCCGCCACCAGCAAGGGCTTGCCGAGGAGCCCTCTTCAGCCCCCACTGGAGCAGTGGCATGCCAGGTGCAGCCTCCGGAGAACTGCCCCTCCACGCTTCCACTTGCGCCTCCCAAACCCACACCGTGCCCACGCAGACACTGGCACAAAATCGCCATGCCCCTCACATGGCTCAGGCACGCAGAGGTTCACGTAGTGGCAGAACAGCTGTCTTGGGCCCCTCCGAGGCATCCCCTCAGGCAGTGCTAGCCAGAGGCCTATTGCAGAGGCAGAGAAGAGCTTGGTGAGATCTGCCCGCCTGCCTCCGCCTTCTCCTGCCCAGGCTGAAGAGGCCCAGCTCGCTCAGCCTCTCCTCGTAGGAGAGCTGCTCCAGTCCCTTCCTCCTCTTGGTGGCCCTTTGCAGGCCTCGCTCCACTCCGTCCGTGCGGATGTTGTCCTGGGGAGCCCAGAACTGCACCCCAGACTCCACGTGTGGCCTCAGCAGGGCTGAGGAGAGCGGAAGGAGCCTGCCCCTGACTCCCACCCCCTCCCTCCCCAGCGGCCCTCTGGCAATGCTCTTCCTGCGGCTTCCCAGGATACCAGCGGCCTTCGTGGCCACAAGCGCACATTGCTGGCTCACGGTCAGCTGGTGAAGAAAGCCTTCAGGACATCTGTGTTTTCAGTGTCCTTTGTCCCCAGGGCCCCTGCCCCCCGCCTTTAGCAGCAGGCTGCCCTTTGCCCTCGCCTTCCTTTTGCTGCTGGTGCACTTGTAGGAGCCTTGCCGCTTGCCTTTCCTGGCCCTTGCCAGCTTCAGCTCCAGGTGGCCTTTGGCTTTCCTCACGCCAGCCCTGCAGCCTCAGGCAGTGTCTCCAGGCATTTGTCCTGGGGCACCTCTCCCTCCTTCCCCCTCACACGCTTGCGATGTTCTTGGCACGCCTGCCTGCTCCTTGGTGCCGGAATCAGTTCTGGGCAAAAAGCTACAGGCCAAAAGTTAGAAAAAGAGAGAAAGGCCAGAGTGCTGGCACACTCGGCAGCCATGTCAGTAGGCTAAGCCCTTGGGTTAACAGGCTCGTGAGGTAAGGAGAGCTGTGCTCAAGCAGCCTCTCTCTGGCAGTGGCCAGCAGCAGAGGGCCAGTGCCGAGCAGAAGAGCAAGGCCTAGCTGGAGAGCGGCCTGTGCCAGCCCCACACCCTTCCCACGGGCAAGTGCTCAGGGATTTCCTGAGCGGGGAAAAAGAGCAGCCGTGGCAGTTTCCCGAGGGCAAAAGAGCCACCAGAGGTCTTGGGCCAAAAACGGGGTGAATGATTTTGGAAGCGCCAGGGAGGTTTTTGGCTTCGCCAGCATGCTGCCACATGGCATGCAGAATGTGCCTGTGTGGGGGCTAGCCCACCTTTGGCAGAGCATCAAGAGAAAGGGGCGAGCAACTCCCCGCCTTGGGAAAGGGCCTGGCGCAGGCAGACGCCTCTGCATCTTCCAGGCCTACAGTGCCTTCTGAAAGACATGCTGCTGCTTTGAGGTCTCAGAAGCCAAGCTCTCACAAGCATCCTTAAAAAGCTCAAAACCCAACACAGGCGCTCGCTCAGAGGTCTTGAGCGACCTCGCAGCAGGGCGTCTTCTCCGCTGCAAGGCCTTCTTACAAGGGGATAGAGGAGGGCAGCCTGGAGGAATCTCCTTTTGGAAAGGTACCCCCAGCAGCAGCAGCAACAGCAATAGGCAAACACAAAGAGGCACTCAGCTGACAAGACACAAGTTGCTCCTGATGAGTGCGAATGCCGCCAGCTGCTGCCGGTGCGCTGGCCTCCAGCGCCGAGATGCAGGGCCCTGGGATGCCGTCGGGAGCTGCTCAGCACCGTGCTCGGCCGCCGGGCAAAGCAAAAGGAGGAGTGAGGCCATCAGTGGATGATGCCAGTGCCAGCCCCTCAAGAGACAAGCCCCGCGGGAGCCAGATTCCCCGGCCCTAGGGCATTACCTTCCCGCTGCCCTGGGGCACTGCACTGAGATCCCCAAGGCACCAGGCGGCACCACCCAAAGGACCCTGGCCCTTCTCCCCAACCTCCCCAGCACCCTGGGTCCCTGCACGCGGCCGCTGACCTGCCCTGTGGCAAAGGCCGCCCTGCGCACACCACTGCTGACGTGCTCGCCTGCACACTGCACCGCAGCAGCCCGGGACGTCCTCGGGAGCTGCCCACAGCCACGCTCGGCCGCCGGGCAGAGAAGAAGGAGGAGCAAGGCCAGCAGCAGCTGCCGCCGGGCCACAGCCCCCCAAGAAACAAGCCCCGCGCAGCCCCATGGCCCCACGGCTCAAGAGGACCCTCCTCCCACCGCTGTGGCGGACTCCATCGAGACCCCCGAGGCACCAGGCAGGACCACCCAGAAGGGTCCTGCGCTCTCTCCCACCCCTCCCAAGGACCCCCAACTCCCCGGGGCCTGACACGTGACTCCTTACCTGCCACACAGCACAGGCCCCTCCACACACCAATGCCGGCGTGCTCGCCTGTGCTGCATGGGCCCGGCATGTCCTCGGGAGCTGCGCAGCGCCACGCCACGCTCGGCAGCCGTGCAAAGCAAAGGAGGAGAGAAGGCTTCAGTGGCTGCTGCCAGCACCCGTGCCCTCAACAAGTCCCCCACAGCTCCCTCTGCACCAACGCCCAGAGGCAGCTCATGGCCCCCCACACACTACCCCAGGCCGATGACGGTGCCGGGCCCCACGCCAGCCCCCTGGCTGCCACCAGCACACCAAGCCTGCGGCCAGGGCAGCCTGCCTCCACGCCGGCCAGAACACAGAACTCGCCGACACCCCGGGCAACGCTGACAATGGCCTTGGCAACAGGCACCAACTGCCCGGCAAGAGGCACAAGCGCCCCAGCCCCAAACACACCCACCGCGCACCGGCACGCCAGCAAGCATGGCCCAAGGGCCGCGGGCAAGGCACGAGCCCTCGCTCAGAAACCCGGACACTGCTCCCGCCTCACCAGGCCTCTCCAGCACTCCGCATTTGCTCTCGCAGAGTTGTTCTCTGCAGCCCCGCCGCTTCTCTTGCATGCCTAGAGCAGCAAGCAATACCCGCCCTGCGGCACTTCCTCTTTTCACAAACTGACACCGTGCCTCCTCAGACATTGGCACAAAAATCACCATGCACCTGGCAAGGCTCATGCACCATCAAGGAAGCGCCCACAGCTTCCCTCGGGCTCCTCCGCTGTTCTTGCAGGCCTAGTCCAGTCAAACAAGAACTGCGCCGCTGCGCTTCCTTGCTCTTCCCAGACTGACACCATGCCTAACGACACATGCCGACAGACAGTGCCGCGCTGCTATAACGGCTCCCCACCTGCACGTGCTCGCACACTAGTGCTCTCCCGCGCCTCCACTGGCAGTCCTGCCTATTCTGGCCTCCACCAAAGTGCCCCTCTGCACCTCCCGACTCTTGCCA
This sequence comes from Dromaius novaehollandiae, assembly GCF_036370855.1. NCBI lineage: Eukaryota > Metazoa > Chordata > Aves > Casuariiformes > Dromaiidae > Dromaius > Dromaius novaehollandiae. Next base: position 114,563,907 of record NC_088100.1, on the reverse strand, counting down.
AACTTTCCCCTTACCAAAGGAGAGGTGCGCGCAGCATACAAGCTCTTCTGCAATGGCTCCGCCACCAGCAAGGGCTTGCCGAGGAGCCCTCTTCAGCCCCCACTGGAGCAGTGGCATGCCAGGTGCAGCCTCCGGAGAACTGCCCCTCCACGCTTCCACTTGCGCCTCCCAAACCCACACCGTGCCCACGCAGACACTGGCACAAAATCGCCATGCCCCTCACATGGCTCAGGCACGCAGAGGTTCACGTAGTGGCAGAACAGCTGTCTTGGGCCCCTCCGAGGCATCCCCTCAGGCAGTGCTAGCCAGAGGCCTATTGCAGAGGCAGAGAAGAGCTTGCTGAGATCCGCCCGCCTGCCTCCACCTTCTCCTGCCCAGGCTGAAGAGGCCCAGCTCGCTCAGCCTCTCCTGGCAGGAGAGCTGCTCCAGTGCCTTCCTCCTCTTGGTGGCCCTTTGCAGGCCTCGCTCCACTCCGTCCGTGCGGATGTTGTCCTGGGGAGCCCAGAACTGCACCCCAGACTCCACGTGTGGCCTCAGCAGGGCTGAGGAGAGTGGAAGGAGCCTGCCCCTGACTCCCACCCCCTCCCTCCCCAGCGGCCCTCTGGCAATGCTCTTCCTGCGGCTTCCCAGGATACCAGCGGCCTTCGTGGCCACAAGCGCACATTGCTGGCTCACGGTCAGCTGGTGAAGAAAGCCTTCAGGACATCTGTGTTTTCAGTGTCCTTTGTCCCCAGGGCCCCTGCCCCCCGCCTTTAGCAGCAGGCTGCCCTTTGCCCTCGCCTTCCTTTTGCTGCTGGTGCACTTGTAGGAGCCTTGCCGCTTGCCTTTCCTGGCCCTTGCCAGCTTCAGCTCCAGGTGGCCTTTGGCTTTCCTCACGCCAGCCCTGCAGCCTCAGGCAGTGTCTCCAGGCAATTGTCCTGGGGCACCTCTCCCTCCTTCCCCCTCACACGCTTGCGATGTTCTTGGCACGCCTGCCTGCTCCTTGGTGCCGGAATCAGTTCTGGGCAAAAAGCTACAGGCCAAAAGTTAGAAAAAGAGAGAAAGGCCAGAGTGCTGGCACACTCGACAGCCATGTCAGTAGGCTAAGCCCTTGGGTTAACAGGCTCGTGAGGTAAGGAGAGCTGTGCTCAAGCAGCCTCTCTCTGGCGGTGGCCAGCAGCAGAGGGCCAGTGCCGAGCAGAAGAGCAAGGCCTAGCTGGAGAGCGGCCTGTGCCAGCCCCACACCCTTCCCACGGGCAAGTGCTCAGGGATTTCCTGAGCGGGGAGAAAGAGCAGCCGTGGCAGTTTCCCGAGGGCAAAAGAGCCACCAGCGGTCTTGGGCCAAAAAACGGGGTGAATGATTTTGGAAGCGCCAGGGAGGTTTTTGGCTTCGCCAGCATGCTGCCACATGGCATGCAGAATGTGCCTGTGTGGGGGCTAGCCCACCTTTGGCAGAGCATCAAGAGAAAGGGGCGAGCAACTCCCCGCCTTGGGAAAGGGCCTGGCGCAGGCAGACGCCTCTGCATCTTCCAGGCCTACAGTGCCTTCTGAAAGACATGCTGCTGCTTTGAGGTCTCAGAAGCCAAGCTCTCACAAGCATCCTTAAAAAGCTCAAAACCCAACACAGGCGCTCGCTCAGAGGTCTTGAGCGACCTCGCAGCAGGGCGTCTTCTCCGCTGCAAGGCCTTCTTACAAGGGGATAGAGGAGGGCAGCCTGGAGGAATCTCCTTTCGGAAAGGTACCCCCAGCAGCAGCAGCCGCAGCAGCAACAGCAATAGGCAAACACAAAGAGGCACTCAGCTGACGAGACACAAGTTGCTCCTGATGAGTGCGAATGCCGCCAGCTGCTGCCGGTGCGCTGGCCTCCAGCGCCGAGATGCAGGGCCCTGGGATGCCGTCGGGAGCTGCTCAGCACCGTGCTCGGCCGCCGGGCAAAGCAAAAGGAGGAGTGAGGCCATCAGTGGATGATGCCAGTGCCAGCCCCTCAAGAGACAAGCCCCGCGGGAGCCAGATTCCCCGGCCCCAGGGCATTACCTTCCCGCTGCCCTGGGGCACTGCACTGAGATCCCCAAGGCACCAGGCGGCACCACCCAAAGGGCCCTGGTCCTTCTCCCCAACCTCCCCAGCACCCCGGGTCCCTGCACGCGGCCGCTGACCTGCCCTGTGGCAAAGGCCGCCCTGCGCACACCACTGCTGACGTGCTCGCCTGCACACTGCACCGCAGCAGCCCGGGACGTCCTCGGGAGCTGCCCACAGCCACGCTCGGCCGCCGGGCAGAGAAGAAGGAGGAGCAAGGCCATCAGCGGCTGCCGCCGGGCCACAGCCCCCCAAGAAACAAGCCCCGCGCAGCCCCATGGTCCCACGGCTCAAGAGGACCCTCCTCCCACCGCTGTGGAGGACTCCATCGAGGCACCAGGCAGGACCACCCAGAAGGGTCCTGCGCTCTCTCCCACCCCTCCCAAGGACCCCCAACTCCCCAGGACCTGACACGCGACTCCTTACCTGCCACACAGCACAGGCCCCCTCCACACGCCAATGCCGGCGTGCTCGCCTGTGCTGCATGGGCCCGGCATGTCCTCCGGAGCTGCGCAGCGCCACGCCACGCTCGGCAGCCGTGCAAAGCAAAGGAGGAGAGAAGGCTTCAGTGGCTGCTGCCAGCACCCGTGCCCTCAAGTCCCCCACAGCTCCCTCTGCACCAACGCCCAGAGGCAGCTCATGGCCCCCCACACACTACCCCAGGCCAATGACGGTGCCGGGCCCCACGCCAGCCCCCTGGCTGCCACCAGCACACCAAGCCTGCGGCCAGGGCAGCCTGCCTCCACGCCGGCCAGAACACAGAACTCGCCGACACCCCGGGCAACGCTGACAATGGCCTTGGCAACAGGCACCAACTGCCCGGCAAGAGGCACAAGCGCCCCAGCCCCAAACACACCCACCGCGCACCGGCACGCCAGCAAGCATGGCCCAAGGGCCGCGGGCAAGGCACGAGCCCTCGCTCAGAAACCCGGACACTGCTCCCGCCTCACCAGGCCTCTCCAGCACTCCGCATTTGCTCTCGCAGAGTTGTTCTCTGCAGCCCCGCCGCTTCTCTTGCATGCCTAGAGCAGCAAGCAATACCTGCCCTGCGGCACTTCCTCTTTTCACAAACTGACACCGTGCCTCCTCAGACATTGGCACAAAAATCACCATGCACCTGGCAAGGCTCATGCACCATCAAGGAAGCGCCCACAGCTTCCCTCGGGCTCCTCCGCTGTTCTTGCAGGCCTAGTCCAGTCAAACAAGAACTGCGCCGCTGCGCTTCCTCGCTCTTCCCAGACTGACACCATGCCTAACGACACATGCCGACAGACAGTGCCGCGCTGCTATAACGGCTCCCCACCTGCACGTGCTCGCACACTAGTGCTCTCCCGCGCCTCCACTGGCAGTCCTGCCTATTCCGGCCTCCGCCAAAGTGCCCCTCTGCACCTCCCGACTCTTGCCAAACTTTCCCCTTACCAAAGGAGAGGTGCGCGCAGCATACAAGCTCTTCTGCAATGGCTCCGCCACCAGCAAGGGCTTGCCGAGGAGCCCTCTTCAGCCCCCACTGGAGCAGTGGCATGCCAGGTGCAGCCTCAGGAGAACTGCCCCTCCACGCTTCCACTTGCGCCTCCCAAACCCACACCGTGCCCACGCAGACACTGGCACAAAATCGCCATGCCCCTCACATGGCTCAGGCACGCAGAGGTTCACGTAGTGGCAGAACAGCTGTCTTGGGCCCCTCCGAGGCATGCCCTCAGGCAGTGCTAGGCAGAGGCCTATTGCAGAGGCAGAGAAGAGCTTGCTGAGATCCGCCCGCCTGCCTCCACCTTCTCCTGCCCAGGCTGAAGAGGCCCAGCTCGCTCAGCCTCTCCTGGCAGGAGAGCTGCTCCAGTGCCTTCCTCCTCTTGGTGGCCCTTTGCAGGCCTCGCTCCACTCCGTCCGTGCGGATGTTGTCCTGGGGAGCCCAGAACTGCACCCCAGACTCCACGTGTGGCCTCAGCAGGGCTGAGGAGAGCGGAAGGAGCCTGCCCCTGACTCCCACCCCCTCCCTCCCCAGCGGCCCTCTGGCAATGCTCTTCCTGCGGCTTCCCAGGATACCAGCGGCCTTCGTGGCCACAAGCGCACATTGCTGGCTCACGGTCAGCTGGTGAAGAAAGCCTTCAGGACATCTGTGTTTTCAGTGTCCTTTGTCCCCAGGGCCCCTGCCCCCCGCCTTTAGCAGCAGGCTGCCCTTTGCCCTCGCCTTCCTTTTGCTGCTGGTGCACTTGTAGGAGCCTTGCCGCTTGCCTTTCCTGGCCCTTGCCAGCTTCAGCTCCAGGTGGCCTTTGGCTTTCCTCACGCCAGCCCTGCAGCCTCAGGCAGTGTCTCCAGGCATTTGTCCTGGGGCACCTCTCCCTCCTTCCCCCTCACACGCTTGCGATGTTCTTGGCACGCCTGCCTGCTCCTTGGTGCCGGAATCAGTTCTGGGCAAAAAGCTACAGGCCAAAAGTTAGAAAAAGAGAGAAAGGCCAGAGTGCTGGCACACTCGGCAGCCATGTCAGTAGGCTAAGCCCTTGGGTTAACAGGCTCGTGAGGTAAGGAGAGCTGTGCTCAAGCAGCCTCTCTCTGGCGGTGGCCAGCAGCAGAGGGCCAGTGCCGAGCAGAAGAGCAAGGCCTAGCTGGAGAGCGGCCTGTGCCAGCCCCACACCCTTCCCACGGGCAAGTGCTCAGGGATTTCCTGAGCGGGGAAAAAGAGCAGCCGTGGCAGTTTCCCGAGGGCAAAAGAGCCACCAGCGGTCTTGGGCCAAAAAACGGGGTGAATGATTTTGGAAGCGCCAGGGAGGTTTTTGGCTTCGCCAGCACGCTGCCACATGGCATGCAGAATGTGCCTGTGTGGGGGCTAGCCCACCTTTGGCAGAGCATCAAGAGAAAGGGGCGAGCAACTCCCCGCCTTGGGAAAGGGCCTGGCGCAGGCAGACGCCTCTGCATCTTCCAGGCCTACAGTGCCTTCTGAAAGACATGCTGCTGCTTTGAGGTCTCAGAAGCCAAGCTCTCACAAGCATCCTTAAAAAGCTCAAAACCCAACACAGGCGCTCGCTCAGAGGTCTTGAGCGACCTCGCAGCAGGGCGTCTTCTCCGCTGCAAGGCCTTCTTACAAGGGGATAGAGGAGGGCAGCCTGGAGGAATCTCCTTTTGGAAAGGTACCCCCAGGAGCAGCAGCCGCAGCAGCAACAGCAATAGGCAAACACAAAGAGGCACTCAGCTGACGAGACACAAGTTGCTCCTGATGAGTGCGAATGCCGCCAGCTGCTGCCGGTGCGCTGGCCTCCAGCGCCGAGATGCAGGGCCCTGGGATGCCGTCGGGAGCTGCTCAGCACCGTGCTCGGCCGCCGGGCAAAGCAAAAGGAGGAGTGAGGCCATCAGTGGATGATGCCAGTGCCAGCCCCTCAAGAGACAAGCCCCGCGGGAGCCAGATTCCCCGGCCCCAGGGCATTACCTTCCCGCTGCCCTGGGGCACTGCACTGAGATTCCCCAAGGCACCAGGCGGCACCACCCAAAGGGCCCTGGTCCTTCTCCCCAACCTCCCCAGCACCCCGGGTCCCTGCACGCGGCCGCTGACCTGCCCTGTGGCAAAGGCCGCCCTGCGCACACCACTGCTGACGTGCTCGCCTGCACACTGCACCGCAGCAGCCCGGGACGTCCTCGGGAGCTGCCCACAGCCACGCTCGGCCGCCGGGCAGAGAAGAAGGAGGAGCAAGGCCATCAGCGGCTGCCGCCGGGCCACAGCCCCCCAAGAAACAAGCCCCGCGCAGCCCCATGGTCCCACGGCTCAAGAGGACCCTCCTCCCACCGCTGTGGAGGACTCCATCGAGGCACCAGGCAGGACCACCCAGAAGGGTCCTGCGCTCTCTCCCACCCCTCCCAAGGACCCCCAACTCCCCAGGACCTGACACGCGACTCCTTACCTGCCACACAGCACAGGCCCCCTCCACACGCCAATGCCGGCGTGCTCGCCTGTGCTGCATGGGCCCGGCATGTCCTCCGGAGCTGCGCAGCGCCACGCCACGCTCGGCCGCCGTGCAAAGCAAAGGAGGAGAGAAGGCTTCAGTGGCTGCTGCCAGCACCCGTGCCCTCAACAAGTCCCCCACAGCTCCCTCTGCACCAACGCCCAGAGGCAGCTCATGGCCCCCCACACACTACCCCAGGCCAATGACGGTGCCGGGCCCCACGCCAGCCCCCTGGCTGCCACCAGCACACCAAGCCTGCGGCCAGGGCAGCCTGCCTCCACGCCGGCCAGAACACAGAACTCGCCGACACCCCGGGCAACGCTGACAATGGCCTTGGCAACAGGCACCAACTGCCCGGCAAGAGGCACAAGCGCCCCAGCCCCAAACACACCCACCGCGCACCGGCACGCCAGCAAGCATGGCCCAAGGGCCGCGGGCAAGGCACGAGCCCTCGCTCAGAAACCCGGACACTGCTCCCGCCTCACCAGGCCTCTCCAGCACTCCGCATTTGCTCTCGCAGAGTTGTTCTCTGCAGCCCCGCCGCTTCTCTTGCATGCCTAGAGCAGCAAGCAATACCTGCCCTGCGGCACTTCCTCTTTTCACAAACTGACACCGTGCCTCCTCAGACATTGGCACAAAAATCACCATGCACCTGGCAAGGCTCATGCACCATCAAGGAAGCGCCCACAGCTTCCCTCGGGCTCCTCCGCTGTTCTTGCAGGCCTAGTCCAGTCAAACAAGAACTGCGCCGCTGCGCTTCCTCGCTCTTCCCAGACTGACACCATGCCTAACGACACATGCCGACAGACAGTGCCGCGCTGCTATAACGGCTCCCCACCTGCACGTGCTCGCACACTAGTGCTCTCCCGCGCCTCCACTGGCAGTCCTGCCTATTCCGGCCTCCACCAAAGTGCCCCTCTGCACCTCCCGACTCTTGCCAAACTTTCCCCTTACCAAAGGAGAGGTGCGCGCAGCATACAAGCTCTTCTGCAATGGCTCCGCCACCAGCAAGGGCTTGCCGAGGAGCCCTCTTCAGCCCCCACTGGAGCAGTGGCATGCCAGGTGCAGCCTCCGGAGAACTGCCCCTCCACGCTTCCACTTGTGCCTCCCAAACCCACACCGTGCCCACGCAGACACTGGCACAAAATCGCCATGCCCCTCACATGGCTCAGGCACGCAGAGGTTCACGTAGTGGCAGAACAGCTGTCTTGGGCCCCTCCGAGGCATCCCCTCAGGCAGTGCTAGCCAGAGGCCTATTGCAGAGGCAGAGAAGAGCTTGCTGAGATCCGCCCGCCTGCCTCCGCCTGCTCCTGCCCAGGCTGAAGAGGCCCAGCTCGCTCAGCCTCTCCTGGCAGGAGAGCTGCTCCAGTCCCTTCCTCCTCTTGGTGGCCCTTTGCAGGCCTCGCTCCACTCCGTCCGTGCGGATGTTGTCCTGGGGAGCCCAGAACTGCACCCCAGACTCCACGTGTGGCCTCAGCAGGGCTGAGGAGAGTGGAAGGAGCCTGCCCCTGACTCCCACCCCCTCCCTCCCCAGCGGCCCTCTGGCAATGCTCTTCCTGCGGCTTCCCAGGATACCAGCGGCCTTCGTGGCCACAAGCGCACATTGCTGGCTCACGGTCAGCTGGTGAAGAAAGCCTTCAGGACATCTGTGTTTTCAGTGTCCTTTGTCCCCAGGGCCCCTGCCCCCCGCCTTTAGCAGCAGGCTGCCCTTTGCCCTCGCCTTCCTTTTGCTGCTGGTGCACTTGTAGGAGCCTTGCCGCTTGCCTTTCCTGGCCCTTGCCAGCTTCAGCTCCAGGTGGCCTTTGGCTTTCCTCACGCCAGCCCTGCAGCCTCAGGCAGTGTCTCCAGGCATTTGTCCTGGGGCACCTCTCCCTCCTTCCCCCTCACACGCTTGCGATGTTCTTGGCACGCCTGCCTGCTCCTTGGTGCCGGAATCAGTTCTGGGCAAAAAGCTACAGGCCAAAAGTTAGAAAAAGAGAGAAAGGCCAGAGTGCTGGCACACTCGGCAGCCATGTCAGTAGGCTAAGCCCTTGGGTTAACAGGCTCGTGAGGTAAGGAGAGCTGTGCTCAAGCAGCCTCTCTCTGGCGGTGGCCAGCAGCAGAGGGCCAGTGCCGAGCAGAAGAGCAAGGCCTAGCTGGAGAGCGGCCTGTGCCAGCCCCACACCCTTCCCACGGGCAAGTGCTCAGGGATTTCCTGAGCGGGGAGAAAGAGCAGCCGTGGCAGTTTCCCGAGGGCAAAAGAGCCACCAGCGGTCTTGGGCCAAAAAACGGGGTGAATGATTTTGGAAGCGCCAGGGAGGTTTTTGGCTTCGCCAGCATGCTGCCACATGGCATGCAGAATGTGCCTGTGTGGGGGCTAGCCCACCTTTGGCAGAGCATCAAGAGAAAGGGGCGAGCAACTCCCCGTCTTGGGAAAGGGCCTGGCGCAGGCAGACGCCTCTGCATCTTCCAGGCCTACAGTGCCTTCTGAAAGACATGCTGCTGCTTTGAGGTCTCAGAAGCCAAGCTCTCACAAGCATCCTTAAAAAGCTCAAAACCCAACACAGGCGCTCGCTCAGAGGTCTTGAGCGACCTCGCAGCAGGGCGTCTTCTCCGCTGCAAGGCCTTCTTACAAGGGGATAGAGGAGGGCAGCCTGGAGGAATCTCCTTTTGGAAAGGTACCCCCAGCAGCAGCAGCCGCAGCAGCAACAGCAATAGGCAAACACAAAGAGGCACTCAGCTGACGAGACACAAGTTGCTCCTGATGAGTGCGAATGCCGCCAGCTGCTGCCGGTGCGCTGGCCTCCAGCGCCGAGATGCAGGGCCCTGGGATGCCGTCGGGAGCTGCTCAGCACCGTGCTCGGCCGCCGGGCAAAGCAAAAGGAGGAGTGAGGCCATCAGTGGATGATGCCAGTGCCAGCCCCCCAAGAGACAAGCCCCGCGGGAGCCAGATTCCCCGGCCCCAGGGCATTACCTTCCCGCTGCCCTGGGGCACTGCACTGAGATTCCCCAAGGCACCAGGCGGCACCACCCAAAGGGCCCTGGTCCTTCTCCCCAACCTCCCCAGCACCCCGGGTCCCTGCACGCGGCCGCTGACCTGCCCTGTGGCAAAGGCCGCCCTGCGCACACCACTGCTGACGTGCTCGCCTGCACACTGCACCGCAGCAGCCCGGGACGTCCTCGGGAGCTGCCCACAGCCACGCTCAGCCGCCGGGCAGAGAAGAAGGAGGAGCAAGGCCATCAGCGGCTGCCGCCGGGCCACAGCCCCCCAAGAAACAAGCCCCGCGCAGCCCCATGGTCCCACGGCTCAAGAGGACCCTCCTCCCACCGCTGTGGAGGACTCCATCGAGGCACCAGGCAGGACCACCCAGAAGGGTCCTGCGCTCTCTCCCACCCCTCCCAAGGACCCCCAACTCCCCAGGACCTGACACGCGACTCCTTACCTGCCACACAGCACAGGCCCCCTCCACACGCCAACGCCGGCGTGCTCGCCTGTGCTGCATGGGCCCGGCATGTCCTCCGGAGCTGCGCAGCGCCACGCCACGCTCGGCCGCCGTGCAAAGCAAAGGAGGAGAGAAGGCTTCAGTGGCTGCTGCCAGCACCCGTGCCCTCAACAAGTCCCCCACAGCTCCCTCTGCACCAACGCCCAGAGGCAGCTCATGGCCCCCCACACACTACCCCAGGCCGATGACGGTGCCGGGCCCCACGCCAGCCCCCTGGCTGCCACCAGCACACCAAGCCTGCGGCCAGGGCAGCCTGCCTCCACGCCGGCCAGAACACAGAACTCGCCGACACCCCGGGCAACGCTGACAATGGCCTTGGCAACAGGCACCAACTGCCCGGCAAGAGGCACAAGCGCCCCAGCCCCAAACACACCCACCGCGCACCGGCACGCCAGCAAGCATGGCCCAAGGGCCGCGGGCAAGGCACGAGCCCTCGCTCAGAAACCCGGACACTGCTCCCGCCTCACCAGGCCTCTCCAGCACTCCGCATTTGCTCTCGCAGAGTTGTTCTCTGCAGCCCCGCCGCTTCTCTTGCATGCCTAGAGCAGCAAGCAATACCTGCCCTGCGGCACTTCCTCTTTTCACAAACTGACACCGTGCCTCCTCAGACATTGGCACAAAAATCACCATGCACCTGGCAAGGCTCATGCACCATCAAGGAAGCGCCCACAGCTTCCCTCGGGCTCCTCCGCTGTTCTTGCAGGCCTAGTCCAGTCAAACAAGAACTGCGCCGCTGCGCTTCCTCGCTCTTCCCAGACTGACACCATGCCTAACGACACATGCCGACAGACAGTGCCGCGCTGCTATAACGGCTCCCCACCTGCACGTGCTCGCACACTAGTGCTCTCCCGCGCCTCCACTGGCAGTCCTGCCTATTCCGGCCTCCACCAACGTGCCCCTCTGCACCTCCCGACTCTTGCCAAACTTTCCCCTTACCAAAGGAGAGGTGCGCGCAGCATACAAGCTCTTCTGCAATGGCTCCGCCACCAGCAAGGGCTTGCCGAGGAGCCCTCTTCAGCCCCCACTGGAGCAGTGGCATGCCAGGTGCAGCCTCCGGAGAACTGCCCCTCCACGCTTCCACTTGTGCCTCCCAAACCCACACCGTGCCCACGCAGACACTGGCACAAAATCGCCATGCCCCTCACATGGCTCAGGCACGCAGAGGTTCACGTAGTGGCAGAACAGCTGTCTTGGGCCCCTCCGAGGCATCCCCTCAGGCAGTGCTAGCCAGAGGCCTATTGCAGAGGCAGAGAAGAGCTTGCTGAGATCCGCCCGCCTGCCTCCGCCTTCTCCTGCCCAGGCTGAAGAGGCCCAGCTCGCTCAGCCTCTCCTGGCAGGAGAGCTGCTCCAGTCCCTTCCTCCTCTTGGTGGCCCTTTGCAGGCCTCGCTCCACTCCGTCCGTGCGGATGTTGTCCTGGGGAGCCCAGAACTGCACCCCAGACTCCACGTGTGGCCTCAGCAGGGCTGAGGAGAGCGGAAGGAGCCTGCCCCTGACTCCCACCCCCTCCCTCCCCAGCGGCCCTCTGGCAATGCTCTTCCTGCGGCTTCCCAGGATACCAGCGGCCTTCGTGGCCACAAGCGCACATTGCTGGCTCACGGTCAGCTGGTGAAGAAAGCCTTCAGGACATCTGTGTTTTCAGTGTCCTTTGTCCCCAGGGCCCCTGCCCCCCGCCTTTAGCAGCAGGCTGCCCTTTGCCCTCGCCTTCCTTTTGCTGCTGGTGCACTTGTAGGAGCCTTGCCGCTTGCCTTTCCTGGCCCTTGCCAGCTTCAGCTCCAGGTGGCCTTTGGCTTTCCTCACGCCAGCCCTGCAGCCTCAGGCAGTGTCTCCAGGCAATTGTCCTGGGGCACCTCTCCCTCCTTCCCCCTCACACGCTTGCGATGTTCTTGGCACGCCTGCCTGCTCCTTGGTGCCGGAATCAGTTCTGGGCAAAAAGCTACAGGCCAAAAGTTAGAAAAAGAGAGAAAGGCCAGAGTGCTGGCACACTCGGCAGCCATGTCAGTAGGCTAAGCCCTTGGGTTAACAGGCTCGTGAGGTAAGGAGAGCTGTGCTCAAGCAGCCTCTCTCTGGCGGTGGCCAGCAGCAGAGGGCCAGTGCCGAGCAGAAGAGCAAGGCCTAGCTGGAGAGCGGCCTGTGCCAGCCCCACACCCTTCCCACGGGCAAGTGCTCAGGGATTTCCTGAGCGGGGAGAAAGAGCAGCCGTGGCAGTTTCCCGAGGGCAAAAGAGCCACCAGCGGTCTTGGGCCAAAAAACGGGGTGAATGATTTTGGAAGCGCCAGGGAGGTTTTTGGCTTCGCCAGCATGCTGCCACATGGCATGCAGAATGTGCCTGTGTGGGGGCTAGCCCACCTTTGGCAGAGCATCAAGAGAAAGGGGCGAGCAACTCCCCGTCTTGGGAAAGGGCCTGGCGCAGGCAGACGCCTCTGCATCTTCCAGGCCTACAGTGCCTTCTGAAAGACATGCTGCTGCTTTGAGGTCTCAGAAGCCAAGCTCTCACAAGCATCCTTAAAAAGCTCAAAACCCAACACAGGCGCTCGCTCAGAGGTCTTGAGCGACCTCGCAGCAGGGCGTCTTCTCCGCTGCAAGGCCTTCTTACAAGGGGATAGAGGAGGGCAGCCTGGAGGAATCTCCTTTTGGAAAGGTACCCCCAGCAGCAGCAGCCGCAGCAGCAACAGCAATAGGCAAACACAAAGAGGCACTCAGCTGACGAGACACAAGTTGCTCCTGATGAGTGCGAATGCCGCCAGCTGCTGCCGGTGCACTGGCCTCCAGCGCCGAGATGCAGGGCCCTGGGATGCCGTCGGGAGCTGCTCAGCACCGTGCTCGGCCGCCGGGCAAAGCAAAAGGAGGAGTGAGGCCATCAGTGGATGATGCCAGTGCCAGCCCCCCAAGAGACAAGCCCCGCGGGAGCCAGATTCCCCGGCCCCAGGGCATTACCTTCCCGCTGCCCTGGGGCACTGCACTGAGATTCCCCAAGGCACCAGGCGGCACCACCCAAAGGGCCCTGGTCCTTCTCCCCAACCTCCCCAGCACCCCGGGTCCCTGCACGCGGCCGCTGACCTGCCCTGTGGCAAAGGCCGCCCTGCGCACACCACTGCTGACGTGCTCGCCTGCACACTGCACCGCAGCAGCCCGGGACGTCCTCGGGAGCTGCCCACAGCCACGCTCAGCCGCCGGGCAGAGAAGAAGGAGGAGCAAGGCCATCAGCGGCTGCCGCCGGGCCACAGCCCCCCAAGAAACAAGCCCCGCGCAGCCCCATGGTCCCACGGCTCAAGAGGACCCTCCTCCCACCGCTGTGGAGGACTCCATCGAGGCACCAGGCAGGACCACCCAGAAGGGTCCTGCGCTCTCTCCCACCCCTCCCAAGGACCCCCAACTCCCCAGGACCTGACACGCGACTCCTTACCTGCCACACAGCACAGGCCCCCTCCACACGCCAACGCCGGCGTGCTCGCCTGTGCTGCATGGGCCCGGCATGTCCTCCGGAGCTGCGCAGCGCCACGCCACGCTCGGCCGCCGTGCAAAGCAAAGGAGGAGAGAAGGCTTCAGTGGCTGCTGCCAGCACCCGTGCCCTCAACAAGTCCCCCACAGCTCCCTCTGCACCAACGCCCAGAGGCAGCTCATGGCCCCCCACACACTACCCCAGGCCGATGACGGTGCCGGGCCCCACGCCAGCCCCCTGGCTGCCACCAGCACACCAAGCCTGCGGCCAGGGCAGCCTGCCTCCACGCCGGCCAGAACACAGAACTCGCCGACACCCCGGGCAACGCTGACAATGGCCTTGGCAACAGGCACCAACTGCCCGGCAAGAGGCACAAGCGCCCCAGCCCCAAACACACCCACCGCGCACCGGCACGCCAGCAAGCATGGCCCAAGGGCCGCGGGCAAGGCACGAGCCCTCGCTCAGAAACCCGGACACTGCTCCCGCCTCACCAGGCCTCTCCAGCACTCCGCATTTGCTCTCGCAGAGTTGTTCTCTGCAGCCCCGCCGCTTCTCTTGCATGCCTAGAGCAGCAAGCAATACCTGCCCTGCGGCACTTCCTCTTTTCACAAACTGACACCGTGCCTCCTCAGACATTGGCACAAAAATCACCATGCACCTGGCAAGGCTCATGCACCATCAAGGAAGCGCCCACAGCTTCCCTCGGGCTCCTCCGCTGTTCTTGCAGGCCTAGTCCAGTCAAACAAGAACTGCGCCGCTGCGCTTCCTCGCTCTTCCCAGACTGACACCATGCCTAACGACACATGCCGACAGACAGTGCCGCGCTGCTATAACGGCTCCCCACCTGCACGTGCTCGCACACTAGTGCTCTCCCGCGCCTCCACTGGCAGTCCTGCCTATTCCGGCCTCCACCAACGTGCCCCTCTGCACCTCCCGACTCTTGCCAAACTTTCCCCTTACCAAAGGAGAGGTGCGCGCAGCATACAAGCTCTTCTGCAATGGCTCCGCCACCAGCAAGGGCTTGCCGAGGAGCCCTCTTCAGCCCCCACTGGAGCAGTGGCATGCCAGGTGCAGCCTCCGGAGAACTGCCCCTCCACGCTTCCACTTGTGCCTCCCAAACCCACACCGTGCCCACGCAGACACTGGCACAAAATCGCCATGCCCCTCACATGGCTCAGGCACGCAGAGGTTCACGTAGTGGCAGAACAGCTGTCTTGGGCCCCTCCGAGGCATGCCCTCAGGCAGTGCTAGGCAGAGGCCTATTGCAGAGGCAGAGAAGAGCTTGCTGAGATCCGCCCGCCTGCCTCCGCCTTCTCCTGCCCAGGCTGAAGAGGCCCAGCTCGCTCAGCCTCTCCTGGCAGGAGAGCTGCTCCAGTGCCTTCCTCCTCTTGGTGGCCCTTTGCAGGCCTCGCTCCACTCCGTCCGTGCGGATGTTGTCCTGGGGAGCCCAGAACTGCACCCCAGACTCCACGTGTGGCCTCAGCAGGGCTGAGGAGAGCGGAAGGAGCCTGCCCCTGACTCCCACCCCCTCCCTCCCCAGCGGCCCTCTGGCAATGCTCTTCCTGCGGCTTCCCAGGATACCAGCGGCCTTCGTGGCCACAAGCGCACATTGCTGGCTCACGGTCAGCTGGTGAAGAAAGCCTTCAGGACATCTGTGTTTTCAGTGTCCTTTGTCCCCAGGGCCCCTGCCCCCCGCCTTTAGCAGCAGGCTGCCCTTTGCCCTCGCCTTCCTTTTGCTGCTGGTGCACTTGTAGGAGCCTTGCCGCTTGCCTTTCCTGGCCCTTGCCAGCTTCAGCTCCAGGTGGCCTTTGGCTTTCCTCACGCCAGCCCTGCAGCCTCAGGCAGTGTCTCCAGGCATTTGTCCTGGGGCACCTCTCCCTCCTTCCCCCTCACACGCTTGCGATGTTCTTGGCACGCCTGCCTGCTCCTTGGTGCCGGAATCAGTTCTGGGCAAAAAGCTACAGGCCAAAAGTTAGAAAAAGAGAGAAAGGCCAGAGTGCTGGCACACTCGGCAGCCATGTCAGTAGGCTAAGCCCTTGGGTTAACAGGCTCGTGAGGTAAGGAGAGCTGTGCTCAAGCAGCCTCTCTCTGGCGGTGGCCAGCAGCAGAGGGCCAGTGCCGAGCAGAAGAGCAAGGCCTAGCTGGAGAGCGGCCTGTGCCAGCCCCACACCCTTCCCACGGGCAAGTGCTCAGGGATTTCCTGAGCGGGGAAAAAGAGCAGCCGTGGCAGTTTCCCGAGGGCAAAAGAGCCACCAGCGGTCTTGGGCCAAAAAACGGGGTGAATGATTTTGGAAGCGCCAGGGAGGTTTTTGGCTTCGCCAGCACGCTGCCACATGGCATGCAGAATGTGCCTGTGTGGGGGCTAGCCCACCTTTGGCAGAGCATCAAGAGAAAGGGGCGAGCAACTCCCCGCCTTGGGAAAGGGCCTGGCGCAGGCAGACGCCTCTGCATCTTCCAGGCCTACAGTGCCTTCTGAAAGACATGCTGCTGCTTTGAGGTCTCAGAAGCCAAGCTCTCACAAGCATCCTTAAAAAGCTCAAAACCCAACACAGGCGCTCGCTCAGAGGTCTTGAGCGACCTCGCAGCAGGGCGTCTTCTCCGCTGCAAGGCCTTCTTACAAGGGGATAGAGGAGGGCAGCCTGGAGGAATCTCCTTTTGGAAAGGTACCCCCAGGAGCAGCAGCCGCAGCAGCAACAGCAATAGGCAAACACAAAGAGGCACTCAGCTGACGAGACACAAGTTGCTCCTGATGAGTGCGAATGCCGCCAGCTGCTGCCGGTGCGCTGGCCTCCAGCGCCGAGATGCAGGGCCCTGGGATGCCGTCGGGAGCTGCTCAGCACCGTGCTCGGCCGCCGGGCAAAGCAAAAGGAGGAGTGAGGCCATCAGTGGATGATGCCAGTGCCAGCCCCTCAAGAGACAAGCCCCGCGGGAGCCAGATTCCCCGGCCCCAGGGCATTACCTTCCCGCTGCCCTGGGGCACTGCACTGAGATTCCCCAAGGCACCAGGCGGCACCACCCAAAGGGCCCTGGTCCTTCTCCCCAACCTCCCCAGCACCCCGGGTCCCTGCACGCGGCCGCTGACCTGCCCTGTGGCAAAGGCCGCCCTGCGCACACCACTGCTGACGTGCTCGCCTGCACACTGCACCGCAGCAGCCCGGGACGTCCTCGGGAGCTGCCCACAGCCACGCTCGGCCGCCGGGCAGAGAAGAAGGAGGAGCAAGGCCATCAGCGGCTGCCGCCGGGCCACAGCCCCCCAAGAAACAAGCCCCGCGCAGCCCCATGGCCCCACGGCTCAAGAGGACCCTCCTCCCACCGCTGTGGAGGACTCCATCGAGGCACCAGGCAGGACCACCCAGAAGGGTCCTGCGCTCTCTCCCACCCCTCCCAAGGACCCCCAACTCCCCAGGACCTGACACGCGACTCCTTACCTGCCACACAGCACAGGCCCCCTCCAAACGCCAATGCCGGCGTGCTCGCCTGTGCTGCATGGGCCCGGCATGTCCTCCGGAGCTGCGCAGCGCCACGCCACGCTCGGCCGCCGTGCAAAGCAAAGGAGGAGAGAAGGCTTCAGTGGCTGCTGCCAGCACCCGTGCCCTCAACAAGTCCCCCACAGCTCCCTCTGCACCAACGCCCAGAGGCAGCTCATGGCCCCCCACACACTACCCCAGGCCGATGACGGTGCCGGGCCCCACGCCAGCCCCCTGGCTGGCACCAGCACACCAAGCCTGCGGCCAGGGCAGCCTGCCTCCACGCCGGCCAGAACACAGAACTCGCCGACACCCCGGGCAACGCTGACAATGGCCTTGGCAACAGGCACCAACTGCCCGGCAAGAGGCACAAGCGCCCCAGCCCCAAACACACCCACCGCGCACCGGCACGCCAGCAAGCATGGCCCAAGGGCCGCGGGCAAGGCACGAGCCCTCGCTCAGAAACCCGGACACTGCTCCCGCCTCACCAGGCCTCTCCAGCACTCCGCATTTGCTCTCGCAGAGTTGTTCTCTGCAGCCCCGCCGCTTCTCTTGCATGCCTAGAGCAGCAAGCAATACCTGCCCTGCGGCACTTCCTCTTTTCACAAACTGACACCGTGCCTCCTCAGACATTGGCACAAAAATCACCATGCACCTGGCAAGGCTCATGCACCATCAAGGAAGCGCCCACAGCTTCCCTCGGGCTCCTCCGCTGTTCTTGCAGGCCTAGTCCAGTCAAACAAGAACTGCGCCGCTGCGCTTCCTCGCTCTTCCCAGACTGACACCATGCCTAACGACACATGCCGACAGACAGTGCCGCGCTGCTATAACGGCTCCCCACCTGCACGTGCTCGCACACTAGTGCTCTCCCGCGCCTCCACTGGCAGTCCTGCCTATTCCGGCCTCCGCCAAAGTGCCCCTCTGCACCTCCCGACTCTTGCCAAACTTTCCCCTTACCAAAGGAGAGGTGCGCGCAGCATACAAGCTCTTCTGCAATGGCTCCGCCACCAGCAAGGGCTTGCCGAGGAGCCCTCTTCAGCCCCCACTGGAGCAGTGGCATGCCAGGTGCAGCCTCAGGAGAACTGCCCCTCCACGCTTCCACTTGTGCCTCCCAAACCCACACCGTGCCCACGCAGACACTGGCACAAAATCGCCATGCCCCTCACATGGCTCAGGCACGCAGAGGTTCACGTAGTGGCAGAACAGCTGTCTTGGGCCCCTCCGAGGCATCCCCTCAGGCAGTGCTAGGCAGAGGCCTATTGCAGAGGCAGAGAAGAGCTTGCTGAGATCCGCCCGCCTGCCTCCACCTTCTCCTGCCCAGGCTGAAGAGGCCCAGCTCGCTCAGCCTCTCCTGGCAGGAGAGCTGCTCCAGTCCCTTCCTCCTCTTGGTGGCCCTTTGCAGGCCTCGCTCCACTCCGTCCGTGCGGATGTTGTCCTGGGGAGCCCAGAACTGCACCCCAGACTCCACGTGTGGCCTCAGCAGGGCTGAGGAGAGCGGAAGGAGCCTGCCCCTGACTCCCACCCCCTCCCTCCCCAGCGGCCCTCTGGCAATGCTCTTCCTGCGGCTTCCCAGGATACCAGCGGCCTTCGTGGCCACAAGCGCACATTGCTGGCTCACGGTCAGCTGGTGAAGAAAGCCTTCAGGACATCTGTGTTTTCAGTGTCCTTTGTCCCCAGGGCCCCTGCCCCCCGCCTTTAGCAGCAGGCTGCCCTTTGCCCTCGCCTTCCTTTTGCTGCTGGTGCACTTGTAGGAGCCTTGCCGCTTGCCTTTCCTGGCCCTTGCCAGCTTCAGCTCCAGGTGGCCTTTGGCTTTCCTCACGCCAGCCCTGCAGCCTCAGGCAGTGTCTCCAGGGATTTGTCCTGGGGCACCTCTCCCTCCTTCCCCCTCACACGCTTGCGATGTTCTTGGCACGCCTGCCTGCTCCTTGGTGCCGGAATCAGTTCTGGGCAAAAAGCTACAGGCCAAAAGTTAGAAAAAGAGAGAAAGGCCAGAGTGCTGGCACACTCGGCAGCCATGTCAGTAGGCTAAGCCCTTGGGTTAACAGGCTCGTGAGGTAAGGAGAGCTGTGCTCAAGCAGCCTCTCTCTGGCGGTGGCCAGCAGCAGAGGGCCAGTGCCGAGCAGAAGAGCAAGGCCTAGCTGGAGAGCGGCCTGTGCCAGCCCCACACCCTTCCCACGGGCAAGTGCTCAGGGATTTCCTGAGCGGGGAAAAAGAGCAGCCGTGGCAGTTTCCCGAGGGCAAAAGAGCCACCAGCGGTCTTGGGCCAAAAAACGGGGTGAATGATTTTGGAAGCGCCAGGGAGGTTTTTGGCTTCGCCAGCACGCTGCCACATGGCATGCAGAATGTGCCTGTGTGGGGGCTAGCCCACCTTTGGCAGAGCATCAAGAGAAAGGGGCGAGCAACTCCCCGCCTTGGGAAAGGGCCTGGCGCAGGCAGACGCCTCTGCATCTTCCAGGCCTACAGTGCCTTCTGAAAGACATGCTGCTGCTTTGAGGTCTCAGAAGCCAAGCTCTCACAAGCATCCTTAAAAAGCTCAAAACCCAACACAGGCGCTCGCTCAGAGGTCTTGAGCGACCTCGCAGCAGGGCGTCTTCTCCGCTGCAAGGCCTTCTTACAAGGGGATAGAGGAGGGCAGCCTGGAGGAATCTCCTTTTGGAAAGGTACCCCCAGGAGCAGCAGCCGCAGCAGCAACAGCAATAGGCAAACACAAAGAGGCACTCAGCTGACGAGACACAAGTTGCTCCTGATGAGTGCGAATGCCGCCAGCTGCTGCCGGTGCGCTGGCCTCCAGCGCCGAGATGCAGGGCCCTGGGATGCCGTCGGGAGCTGCTCAGCACCGTGCTCGGCCGCCGGGCAAAGCAAAAGGAGGAGTGAGGCCATCAGTGGATGATGCCAGTGCCAGCCCCTCAAGAGACAAGCCCCGCGGGAGCCAGATTCCCCGGCCCCAGGGCATTACCTTCCCGCTGCCCTGGGGCACTGCACTGAGATTCCCCAAGGCACCAGGCGGCACCACCCAAAGGGCCCTGGTCCTTCTCCCCAACCTCCCCAGCACCCCGGGTCCCTGCACGCGGCCGCTGACCTGCCCTGTGGCAAAGGCCGCCCTCCGCACACCACTGCTGACGTGCTCGCCTGCACACTGCACCGCAGCAGCCCGGGACGTCCTCGGGAGCTGCCCACAGCCACGCTCGGCCGCCGGGCAGAGAAGAAGGAGGAGCAAGGCCATCAGCGGCTGCCGCCGGGCCACAGCCCCCCAAGAAACAAGCCCCGCGCAGCCCCATGGCCCCACGGCTCAAGAGGACCCTCCTCCCACCGCTGTGGAGGACTCCATCGAGGCACCAGGCAGGACCACCCAGAAGGGTCCTGCGCTCTCTCCCACCCCTCCCAAGGACCCCCAACTCCCCAGGACCTGACACGCGACTCCTTACCTGCCACACAGCACAGGCCCCCTCCACACGCCAATGCCGGCGTGCTCGCCTGTGCTGCATGGGCCCGGCATGTCCTCGGGAGCTGCGCAGCGCCACGCCACGCTCGGCCGCCGTGCAAAGCAAAGGAGGAGAGAAGGCTTCAGTGGCTGCTGCCAGCACCCGTGCCCTCAACAAGTCCCCCACAGCTCCCTCTGCACCAACGCCCAGAGGCAGCTCATGGCCCCCCACACACTACCCCAGGCCAATGACGGTGCCGGGCCCCACGCCAGCCCCCTGGCTGCCACCAGCACACCAAGCCTGCGGCCAGGGCAGCCTGCCTCCACGTCGGCCAGAACACAGAACTCGCCGACACCCCGGGCAACGCTGACAATGGCCTTGGCAACAGGCACCAACTGCCCGGCAAGAGGCACAAGCGCCCCAGCCCCAAACACACCCACCGCGCACCGGCACGCCAGCAAGCATGGCCCAAGGGCCGCGGGCAAGGCACGAGCCCTCGCTCAGAAACCCGGACACTGCTCCCGCCTCACCAGGCCTCTCCAGCACTCCGCATTTGCTCTCGCAGAGTTGTTCTCTGCAGCCCCGCCGCTTCTCTTGCATGCCTAGAGCAGCAAGCAATACCTGCCCTGCGGCACTTCCTCTTTTCACAAACTGACACCGTGCCTCCTCAGACATTGGCACAAAAATCACCATGCACCTGGCAAGGCTCATGCACCATCAAGGAAGCGCCCACAGCTTCCCTCGGGCTCCTCCGCTGTTCTTGCAGGCCTAGTCCAGTCAAACAAGAACTGCGCCGCTGCGCTTCCTCGCTCTTCCCAGACTGACACCATGCCTAACGACACATGCCGACAGACAGTGCCGCGCTGCTATAACGGCTCCCCACCTGCACGTGCTCGCACACTAGTGCTCTCCCGCGCCTCCACTGGCAGTCCTGCCTATTCCGGCCTCCGCCAAAGTGCCCCTCTGCACCTCCCGACTCTTGCCAAACTTTCCCCTTACCAAAGGAGAGGTGCGCGCAGCATACAAGCTCTTCTGCAATGGCTCCGCCACCAGCAAGGGCTTGCCGAGGAGCCCTCTTCAGCCCCCACTGGAGCAGTGGCATGCCAGGTGCAGCCTCAGGAGAACTGCCCCTCCACGCTTCCACTTGCGCCTCCCAAACCCACACCGTGCCCACGCAGACACTGGCACAAAATCGCCATGCCCCTCACATGGCTCAGGCACGCAGAGGTTCACGTAGTGGCAGAACAGCTGTCTTGGGCCCCTCCGAGGCATGCCCTCAGGCAGTGCTAGGCAGAGGCCTATTGCAGAGGCAGAGAAGAGCTTGCTGAGATCCGCCCGCCTGCCTCCGCCTTCTCCTGCCCAGGCTGAAGAGGCCCAGCTCGCTCAGCCTCTCCTGGCAGGAGAGCTGCTCCAGTCCCTTCCTCCTCTTGGTGGCCCTTTGCAGGCCTCGCTCCACTCCGTCCGTGCGGATGTTGTCCTGGGGAGCCCAGAACTGCACCCCAGACTCCACGTGTGGCCTCAGCAGGGCTGAGGAGAGCGGAAGGAGCCTGCCCCTGACTCCCACCCCTCCCTCCCCAGCGGCCCTCTGGCAATGCTCTTCCTGCGGCTTCCCAGGATACCAGCGGCCTTCGTGGCCACAAGCGCACATTGCTGGCTCACGGTCAGCTGGTGAAGAAAGCCTTCAGGACATCTGTGTTTTCAGTGTCCTTTGTCCCCAGGGCCCCTGCCCCCCGCCTTTAGCAGCAGGCTGCCCTTTGCCCTCGCCTTCCTTTTGCTGCTGGTGCACTTGTAGGAGCCTTGCCGCTTGCCTTTCCTGGCCCTTGCCAGCTTCAGCTCCAGGTGGCCTTTGGCTTTCCTCACGCCAGCCCTGCAGCCTCAGGCAGTGTCTCCAGGCATTTGTCCTGGGGCACCTCTCCCTCCTTCCCCCTCACACGCTTGCGATGTTCTTGGCACGCCTGCCTGCTCCTTGGTGCCGGAATCAGTTCTGGGCAAAAAGCTACAGGCCAAAAGTTAGAAAAAGAGAGAAAGGCCAGAGTGCTGGCACACTCGGCAGCCATGTCAGTAGGCTAAGCCCTTGGGTTAACAGGCTCGTGAGGTAAGGAGAGCTGTGCTCAAGCAGCCTCTCTCTGGCGGTGGCCAGCAGCAGAGGGCCAGTGCCGAGCAGAAGAGCAAGGCCTAGCTGGAGAGCGGCCTGTGCCAGCCCCACACCCTTCCCACGGGCAAGTGCTCAGGGATTTCCTGAGCGGGGAAAAAGAGCAGCCGTGGCAGTTTCCCGAGGGCAAAAGAGCCACCAGCGGTCTTGGGCCAAAAAACGGGGTGAATGATTTTGGAAGCGCCAGGGAGGTTTTTGGCTTCGCCAGCATGCTGCCACATGGCATGCAGAATGTGCCTGTGTGGGGGCTAGCCCACCTTTGGCAGAGCATCAAGAGAAAGGGGCGAGCAACTCCCCGCCTTGGGAAAGGGCCTGGCGCAGGCAGACGCCTCTGCATCTTCCAGGCCTACAGTGCCTTCTGAAAGACATGCTGCTGCTTTGAGGTCTCAGAAGCCAAGCTCTCACAAGCATCCTTAAAAAGCTCAAAACCCAACACAGGCGCTCGCTCAGAGGTCTTGAGCGACCTCGCAGCAGGGCGTCTTCTCCGCTGCAAGGCCTTCTTACAAGGGGATAGAGGAGGGCAGCCTGGAGGAATCTCCTTTTGGAAAGGTACCCCCAGGAGCAGCAGCCGCAGCAGCAACAGCAATAGGCAAACACAAAGAGGCACTCAGCTGACGAGACACAAGTTGCTCCTGATGAGTGCGAATGCCGCCAGCTGCTGCCGGTGCGCTGGCCTCCAGCGCCGAGATGCAGGGCCCTGGGATGCCGTCGGGAGCTGCTCAGCACCGTGCTCGGCCGCCGGGCAAAGCAAAAGGAGGAGTGAGGCCATCAGTGGATGATGCCAGTACCAGCCCCTCAAGAGACAAGCCCCGCGGGAGCCAGATTCCCCGGCCCCAGGGCATTACCTTCCCGCTGCCCTGGGGCACTGCACTGAGATTCCCCAAGGCACCAGGCGGCACCACCCAAAGGGCCCTGGTCCTTCTCCCCAACCTCCCCAGCACCCCGGGTCCCTGCACGCGGCCGCTGACCTGCCCTGTGGCAAAGGCCGCCCTCCGCACACCACTGCTGACGTGCTCGCCTGCACACTGCACCGCAGCAGCCCGGGACGTCCTCGGGAGCTGCCCACAGCCACGCTCGGCCGCCGGGCAGAGAAGAAGGAGGAGCAAGGCCATCAGCGGCTGCCGCCGGGCCACAGCCCCCCAAGAAACAAGCCCCGCGCAGCCCCATGGTCCCACGGCTCAAGAGGACCCTCCTCCCACCGCTGTGGCGGACTCCATCGAGACCCCCGAGGCACCAGGCAGGACCACCCAGAAGGGTCCTGCGCTCTCTCCCACCCCTCCCAAGGACCCCCAACTCCCCGGGGCCTGACACGCGACTCCTTACCTGCCACACAGCACAGGCCCCTCCACACACCAACGCCGGCGTGCTCGCCTGTGCTGCATGGGCCCGGCATGTCCTCGGGAGCTGCTCAGCGCCACGCCACGCTCGGCCGCCGTGCAAAGCAAAGGAGGAGAGAAGGCTTCAGTGGCTGCTGCCAGCACCCGTGCCCTCAACAAGTCCCCACAGCTCGCTCTGCACCAACGCCCAGAGGCAGCTCATGGCCCCCCACACACTACCCCAGGCCGATGACGGTGCCGGGCCCCACGCCAGCCCCCTGGCTGCCACCAGCACACCAAGCCTGCGGCCAGGGCAGCCTGCCTCCACGCCGGCCAGAACACAGAACTCGCCGACACCCCGGGCAACGCTGACAATGGCCTTGGCAACAGGCACCAACTGCCCGGCAAGAGGCACAAGTGCCCCAGCCCCAAACACACCCACCACGCACCGGCACTCCAGCAAGCGTGGCCCAAGGGCCGCGGGCAAGGCACGAGCCCTCGCTCAGAAACCCGGACACTGCTCCTGCCTCACCAGGCCTCTCCAGCACTCCGCATTTGCTCTCGCAGAGTTGTTCTCTGCAGCCCCGCCGCTTCTCTTGCATGCCTAGAGCAGCAAGCAATACCTGCCCTGCGGCACTTCCTCTTTTCACAAACTGACACCGTGCCTCCTCAGACATTGGCACAAAAATCACCATGCACCTGGCAAGGCTCATGCACCATCAAGGAAGCGCCCACAGCTTCCCTCGGGCTCCTCCGCTGTTCTTGCAGGCCTAGTCCAGTCAAACAAGAACTGCGCCGCTGCGCTTCCTCGCTCTTCCCAGACTGACACCATGCCTAACGACACATGCCGACAGACAGTGCCGCGCTGCTATAACGGCTCCCCACCTGCACGTGCTCGCACACTAGTGCTCTCCCGCGCCTCCACTGGCAGTCCTGCCTATTCCGGCCTCCACCAAAGTGCCCCTCTGCACCTCCCGACTCTTGCCAAACTTTCCCCTTACCAAAGGAGAGGTGCGCGCAGCATACAAGCTCTTCTGCAATGGCTCCGCCACCAGCAAGGGCTTGCCGAGGAGCCCTCTTCAGCCCCCACTGGAGCAGTGGCATGCCAGGTGCAGCCTCCGGAGAACTGCCCCTCCACGCTTCCACTTGCGCCTCCCAAACCCACACCGTGCCCACGCAGACACTGGCACAAAATCGCCATGCCCCTCACATGGCTCAGGCACGCAGAGGTTCACGTAGTGGCAGAACAGCTGTCTTGGGCCCCTCCGAGGCATGCCCTCAGGCAGTGCTAGGCAGAGGCCTATTGCAGAGGCAGAGAAGAGCTTGCTGAGATCCGCCCGCCTGCCTCCGCCTTCTCCTGCCCAGGCTGAAGAGGCCCAGCTCGCTCAGCCTCTCCTGGCAGGAGAGCTGCTCCAGTCCCTTCCTCCTCTTGGTGGCCCTTTGCAGGCCTCGCTCCACTCCGTCCGTGCGGATGTTGTCCTGGGGAGCCCAGAACTGCACCCCAGACTCCACGTGTGGCCTCAGCAGGGCTGAGGAGAGCGGAAGGAGCCTGCCCCTGACTCCCACCCCCTCCCTCCCCAGCGGCCCTCTGGCAATGCTCTTCCTGCGGCTTCCCAGGATACCAGCGGCCTTCGTGGCCACAAGCGCACATTGCTGGTTCACGGTCAGCTGGTGAAGAAAGCCTTCAGGACATCTGTGTTTTCAGTGTCCTTTGTCCCCAGGGCCTCTGCCCCCCGCCTTTAGCAGCAGGCTGCCCTTTGCCCTCGCCTTCCTTTTGCTGCTGGTGCACTTGTAGGAGCCTTGCCGCTTGCCTTTCCTGGCCCTTGCCAGCTTCAGCTCCAGGTGGCCTTTGGCTTTCCTCACGCCAGCCCTGCAGCCTCAGGCAGTGTCTCCAGGCATTTGTCCTGGGGCACCTCTCCCTCCTTCCCCCTCACACGCTTGCGATGTTCTTGGCACGCCTGCCTGCTCCTTGGTGCCGGAATCAGTTCAGGGCAAAAAGCTACAGGCCAAAAGTTAGAAAAAGAGAGAAAGGCCAGAGTGCTGGCACACTCGGCAGCCATGTCAGTAGGCTAAGCCCTTGGGTTAACAGGCTCGTGAGGTAAGGAGAGCTGTGCTCAAGCAGCCTCTCTCTGGCGGTGGCCAGCAGCAGAGGGCCAGTGCCGAGCAGAAGAGCAAGGCCTAGCTGGAGAGCGCCCTGTGCCAGCCCCACACCCTTCCCATGGGCAAGTGCTCAGGGATTTCCTGAGCGGGGAGAAAGAGCAGCCGTGGCAGTTTCCCGAGGGCAAAAGAGCCACCAGCTGTCTTGGGCCAAAAAACGGGGTGAATGATTTTGGAAGCGCCAGGGAGGTTTTTGGCTTCCCCAGCATGCTGCCACATGGCATGCAGAATGTGCCTGTGTGGGGGCTAGCCCACCTTTGGCAGAGCATCAAGAGAAAGGGGCGAGCAACTCCCCGCCTTGGGAAAGGGCCTGGCGCAGGCAGACGCCTCTGCATCTTCCAGGCCTACAGTGCCTTCTGAAAGACATGCTGCTGCTTTGAGGTCTCAGAAGCCAAGCTCTCACAAGCATCCTTAAAAAGCTCAAAACCCAACACAGGCGCTCGCTCAGAGGTCTTGAGCGACCTCGCAGCAGGGCGTCTTCTCCGCTGCAAGGCCTTCTTACAAGGGGATAGAGGAGGGCAGCCTGGAGGAATCTCCTTTTGGAAATGTACCCCCCAGCAGCAGCAGCCGCAGCAGCAACAGCAATAGGCAAACACAAAGAGGCACTCAGCTGACGAGACACAAGTTGCTCCTGATGAGTGCGAATGCCGCCAGCTGCTGCCGGTGTGCTGGCCTCCAGCGCCGAGATGCAGGGCCCTGGGATGCCGTCGGGAGCTGCTCAGCACCGTGCTCGGCCGCCGGGCAAAGCAAAAGGAGGAGTGAGGCCATCAGTCGACGATGCCAGTGCCAGCCCCCCAAGAGACAAGCCCCGCGGGAGCCAGATTCCCCGGCCCCAGGGCATTACCTTCCCGCTGCCCTGGGGCACTGCACTGAGATTCCCCAAGGCACCAGGCGGCACCACCCAAAGGGCCCTGGTCCTTCTCCCCAACCTCCCCAGCACCCTGGGTCCCTGCACGCGGCCGCTGACCTGCCCTGTGGCAAAGGCCGCCCTCCGCACACCACTGCTGACGTGCTCGCCTGCACACTGCACCGCAGCAGCCCGGGACGTCCTCGGGAGCTGCCCACAGCCACGCTCGGCCACCGGGCAGAGAAGAAGGAGGAGCAAGGCCAGCAGCGGCTGCCGCCGGGCCACAGCCCCCCAAGAAACAAGACCCGCGCAGCCCCATGGTCCCACGGCTCAAGAGGACCCTCCTCCCACCGCTGTGGCGGACTCCATCCGAGACCCCCGAGGCACCAGGCAGGACCACCCAGAAGGGTCCTGCGCTCTCTCCCACCCCTCCCAAGGACCCCCAACTCCCCGGGGCCTGACACGCGACTCCTTACCTGCCACACAGCACAGGCCCCCTCCACACACCAACGCCGGCGTGCTCGCCTGTGCTGCATGGGCCTGGCATGTCCTCGGGAGCTGCGCAGCGCCACGCCACGCTCAGCAGCCGTGCAAAGCAAAGGAGGAGAGAAGGCTTCAGTGGCTGCTGCCAGCACCCGTGCCCTCAACAAGTCCCCACAGCTCGCTCTGCACCAACGCCCAGAGGCAGTTCATGGCCCCCCACACACTACCCCAGGCCGATGACGGTGCCGGGCCCCACGCCAGCCCCCTGGCTGCCACCAGCACACCAAGCCTGCGGCCAGGGCAGCCTGCCTCCACGCCGGCCAGAACACAGAACTCGCCGACACCCCGGGCAACGCTGACAATGGCCTTGGCAACAGGCACCAACTGCCCGGCAAGAGGCACAAGCGCCCCAGCCCCAAACACACCCACCGCGCACCGGCACGCCAGCAAGCATGGCCCAAGGGCCGCGGGCAAGGCACGAGCCCTCGCTCAGAAACCCGGACACTGCTCCCGCCTCACCAGGCCTCTCCAGCACTCCGCATTTGCTCTCGCAGAGTTGTTCTCTGCAGCCCCGCCGCTTCTCTTGCATGCCTAGAGCAGCAAGCAATACCTGCCCTGCGGCACTTCCTCTTTTCACAAACTGACACCGTGCCTCCTCAGACATTGGCACAAAAATCACCATGCACCTGGCAAGGCTCATGCACCATCAAGGAAGCGCCCACAGCTTCCCTCGGGCTCCTCCACTGTTCTTGCAGGCCTAGTCCAGTCAAACAAGAACTGTGCCGCTGCGCTTCCTCGCTCTTCCCAGACTGACACCATGCCTAACGACACATGCCGACAGACAGTGCCGCGCTGCTATAACGGCTCCCCACCTGCACGTGCTCGCACACTAGTGCTCTCCCGCGCCTCCACTGGCAGTCCTGCCTATTCCGGCCTCCACCAAAGTGCCCCTCTGCACCTCCCGACTCTTGCCAAACTTTCCCCTTACCAAAGGAGAGGTGCGCGCAGCATACAAGCTCTTCTGCAATGGCTCCGCCACCAGCAAGGGCTTGCCGAGGAGCCCTCTTCAGCCCCCACTGGAGCAGTGGCATGCCAGGTGCAGCCTCAGGAGAACTGCCCCTCCACGCTTCCACTTGTGCCTCCCAAACCCACACCGTGCCCACGCAGACACTGGCACAAAAATCGCCATGCCCCTCACATGGCTCAGGCACGCAGAGGTTCACGTAGTGGCAGAACAGCTGTCTTGGGCCCCTCCGAGGCATGCCCTCAGGCAGTGCTAGGCAGAGGCCTATTGCAGAGGCAGAGAAGAGCTTGCTGAGATCCGCCCGCCTGCCTCCGCCTTCTCCTGCCCAGGCTGAAGAGGCCCAGCTCGCTCAGCCTCTCCTGGCAGGAGAGCTGCTCCAGTCCCTTCCTCCTCTTGGTGGCCCTTTGCAGGCCTCGCTCCACTCCGTCCGTGCGGATGTTGTCCTGGGGAGCCCAGAACTGCACCCCAGACTCCACGTGTGGCCTCAGCAGGGCTGAGGAGAGCGGAAGGAGCCTGCCCCTGACTCCCACCCCCTCCCTCCCCAGCGGCCCTCTGGCAATGCTCTTCCTGCGGCTTCCCAGGATACCAGCGGCCTTCGTGGCCACAAGCGCACATTGCTGGCTCACGGTCAGCTGGTGAAGAAAGCCTTCAGGACATCTGTGTTTTCAGTGTCCTTTGTCCCCAGGGCCCCTGCCCCCCGCCTTTAGCAGCAGGCTGCCCTTTGCCCTCGCCTTCCTTTTGCTGCTGGTGCACTTGTAGGAGCCTTGCCGCTTGCCTTTCCTGGCCCTTGCCAGCTTCAGCTCCAGGTGGCCTTTGGCTTTCCTCACGCCAGCCCTGCAGCCTCAGGCAGTGTCTCCAGGGATTTGTCCTGGGGCACCTCTCCCTCCTTCCCCCTCACACGCTTGCGATGTTCTTGGCACGCCTGCCTGCTCCTTGGTGCCGGAATCAGTTCTGGGCAAAAAGCTACAGGCCAAAAGTTAGAAAAAGAGAGAAAGGCCAGAGTGCTGGCACACTCGGCAGCCATGTCAGTAGGCTAAGCCCTTGGGTTAACAGGCTCGTGAGGTAAGGAGAGCTGTGCTCAAGCAGCCTCTCTCTGGCGGTGGCCAGCAGCAGAGGGCCAGTGCCGAGCAGAAGAGCAAGGCCTAGCTGGAGAGCGGCCTGTGCCAGCCCCACACCCTTCCCACGGGCAAGTGCTCAGGGATTTCCTGAGCGGGGAAAAAGAGCAGCCGTGGCAGTTTCCCAAGGGCAAAAGAGCCACCAGCGGTCTTGGGCCAAAAAACGGGGTGAATGATTTTGGAAGCGCCAGGGAGGTTTTTGGCTTCGCCAGCACGCTGCCACATGGCATGCAGAATGTGCCTGTGTGGGGGCTAGCCCACCTTTGGCAGAGCATCAAGAGAAAGGGGCGAGCAACTCCCCGCCTTGGGAAAGGGCCTGGCGCAGGCAGACGCCTCTGCATCTTCCAGGCCTACAGTGCCTTCTGAAAGACATGCTGCTGCTTTGAGGTCTCAGAAGCCAAGCTCTCACAAGCATCCTTAAAAAGCTCAAAACCCAACACAGGCGCTCGCTCAGAGGTCTTGAGCGACCTCGCAGCAGGGCGTCTTCTCCGCTGCAAGGCCTTCTTACAAGGGGATAGAGGAGGGCAGCCTGGAGGAATCTCCTTTTGGAAAGGTACCCCCAGGAGCAGCAGCCGCAGCAGCAACAGCAATAGGCAAACACAAAGAGGCACTCAGCTGACAAGACACAAGTTGCTCCTGATGAGTGCGAATGCCGCCAGCTGCTGCCGGTGTGCTGGCCTCCAGCGCCGAGATGCAGGGCCCTGGGATGCCGTCGGGAGCTGCTCAGCACCGTGCTCGGCCGCCGGGCAAAGCAAAAGGAGGAGTGAGGCCATCAGTGGACGATGCCAGTGCCAGCCCCTCAAGAGACAAGCCCCGCGGGAGCCAGATTCCCCGGCCCTAGGGCATTACCTTCCCGCTGCCCTGGGGCACTGCACTGAGATCCCCAAGGCACCAGGCGGCACCACCCAAAGGGCCCTGGCCCTTCTCCCCAACCTCCCCAGCACCCCGGGTCCCTGCACGCGGCCGCTGACCTGCCCTGTGGCAAAGGCCGCCCTGCGCACACCACTGCTGACGTGCTCGCCTGCACACTGCACCACAGCAGCCCGGGACGTCCTCGGGAGCTGCCCACAGCCACGCTCGGCCGCCGGGCAGAGAAGAAGGAGGAGCAAGGCCAGCAGCGGCTGCCGCCGGGCCACAGCCCCCCAAGAAACAAGCCCCGCGCAGCCCCATGGTCCCACGGCTCAAGAGGACCCTCCTCCCACCGCTGTGGAGGACTCCATCGAGGCACCAGGCAGGACCACCCAGAAGGGTCCTGCGCTCTCTCCCACCCCTCCCAAGGACCCCCAACTCCCCGGGGCCTGACACGCGACTCCTTACCTGCCACAGCACAGGCCCCCTCCACACACCAACGCCGGCGTGCTCGCCTGTGCTGCATGGGCCCGGCATGTCCTCGGGAGCTGCGCAGCGCCACGCCACGCTCAGCAGCCGTGCAAAGCAAAGGAGGAGAGAAGGCTTCAGTGGCTGCTGCCAGCACCCGTGCCCTCAACAAGTCCCCACAGCTCGCTCTGCACCAACGCCCAGAGGCAGCTCATGGCCCCCCACACACTACCCCAGGCCGATGACGGTGCCGGGCCCCACGCCAGCCCCCTGGCTGCCACCAGCACACCAAGCCTGCGGCCAGGGCAGCCTGCCTCCACGCCGGCCAGAACACAGAACTCGCCGACACCCCGGGCGACGCTGACAATGGCCTTGGCAACAGGCACCAACTGCCCGGCAAGAGGCACAAGTGCCCCAGCCCCAAACACACCCACCGCGCACCGGCACGCCAGCAAGCATGGCCCAAGGGCCGCGAGCAAGGCACGAGCCCTCGCTCAGAAACCCGGACACTGCTCCCGCCTCACCAGGCCTCTCCAGCACTCCGCATTTGCTCTCGCAGAGTTGTTCTCTGCAGCCCCGCCGCTTCTCTTGCATGCCTAGAGCAGCAAGCAATACCTGCCCTGCGGCACTTCCTCTTTTCACAAACTGACACCGTGCCTCCTCAGACATTGGCACAAAAATCACCATGCACCTGGCAAGGCTCATGCACCATCAAGGAAGCGCCCACAGCTTCCCTCGGGCTCCTCCGCTGTTCTTGCAGGCCTAGTCCAGTCAAACAAGAACTGCGCCGCTGCGCTTCCTCGCTCTTCCCAGACTGACACCATGCCTAACGACACATGCCGACAGACAGTGCCGCGCTGCTATAACGGCTCCCCACCTGCACGTGCTCGCACACTAGTGCTCTCCCGCGCCTCCACTGGCAGTCCTGCCTATTCAGGCCTCCACCAAAGTGCCCCTCTGCACCTCCCGACTCTTGCCAAACTTTCCCCTTACCAAAGGAGAGGTGCGCGCAGCATACAAGCTCTTCTGCAATGGCTCCGCCACCAGCAAGGGCTTGCCGAGGAGCCCTCTTCAGCCCCCACTGGAGCAGTGGCATGCCAGGTGCAGCCTCCGGAGAACTGCCCCTCCACGCTTCCACTTGTGCCTCCCAAACCCACACCGTGCCCACGCAGACACTGGCACAAAATCGCCATGCCCCTCACATGGCTCAGGCATGCAGAGGTTCACGTAGTGGCAGAACAGCTGTCTTGGGCCCCTCCGAGGCATCCCCTCAGGCAGTGCTAGCCAGAGGCCTATTGCAGAGGCAGAGAAGAGCTTGCTGAGATCCGCCCGCCTGCCTCCGCCTTCTCCTGCCCAGGCTGAAGAGGCCCAGCTCGCTCAGCCTCTCCTGGCAGGAGAGCTGCTCCAGTGCCTTCCTCCTCTTGGTGGCCCTTTGCAGGCCTCGCTCCACTCCGTCCGTGCGGATGTTGTCCTGGGGAGCCCAGAACTGCACCCCAGACTCCACGTGTGGCCTCAGCAGGGCTGAGGAGAGCGGAAGGAGCCTGCCCCTGACTCCCACCCCCTCCCTCCCCAGCGGCCCTCTGGCAATGCTCTTCCTGCGGCTTCCCAGGATACCAGCGGCCTTCGTGGCCACAAGCGCACATTGCTGGCTCACGGTCAGCTGGTGAAGAAAGCCTTCAGGACATCTGTGTTTTCAGTGTCCTTTGTCCCCAGGGCCCCTGCCCCCCGCCTTTAGCAGCAGGCTGCCCTTTGCCCTCGCCTTCCTTTTGCTGCTGGTGCACTTGTAGGAGCCTTGCCGCTTGCCTTTCCTGGCCCTTGCCAGCTTCAGCTCCAGGTGGCCTTTGGCTTTCCTCACGCCAGCCCTGCAGCCTCAGGCAGTGTCTCCAGGCATTTGTCCTGGGGCACCTCTCCCTCCTTCCCCCTCACACGCTTGCGATGTTCTTGGCACGCCAGCCTGCTCCTTGGTGCCGGAATCAGTTCTGGGCAAAAAGCTACAGGCCAAAAGTTAGAAAAAGAGAGAAAGGCCAGAGTGCTGGCACACTCGGCAGCCATGTCAGTAGGCTAAGCCCTTGGGTTAACAGGCTCGTGAGGTAAGGAGAGCTGTGCTCAAGCAGCCTCTCTCTGGCGGTGGCCAGCAGCAGAGGGCCAGTGCCGAGCAGAAGAGCAAGGCCTAGCTGGAGAGCGGCCTGTGCCAGCCCCACACCCTTCCCACGGGCAAGTGCTCAGGGATTTCCTGAGCGGGGAAAAAGAGCAGCCGTGGCAGTTTCCCGAGGGCAAAAGAGCCACCAGCGGTCTTGGGCCAAAAAACGGGGTGAATGATTTTGGAAGCGCCAGGGAGGTTTTTGGCTTCGCCAGCACGCTGCCACATGGCATGCAGAATGTGCCTGTGTGGGGGCTAGCCCACCTTTGGCAGAGCATCAAGAGAAAGGGGCGAGCAACTCCCCGCCTTGGGAAAGGGCCTGGCGCAGGCAGACGCCTCTGCATCTTCCAGGCCTACAGTGCCTTCTGAAAGACATGCTGCTGCTTTGAGGTCTCAGAAGCCAAGCTCTCACAAGCATCCTTAAAAAGCTCAAAACCCAACACAGGCGCTCGCTCAGAGGTCTTGAGCGACCTCGCAGCAGGGCGTCTTCTCCGCTGCAAGGCCTTCTTACAAGGGGATAGAGGAGGGCAGCCTGGAGGAATCTCCTTTTGGAAAGGTACCCCCCAGCAGCAGCAGCCGCAGCAGCAACAGCAATAGGCAAACACAAAGAGGCACTCAGCTGACGAGACACAAGTTGCTCCTGATGAGTGCGAATGCCGCCAGCTGCTGCCGGTGCACTGGCCTCCAGCGCCGAGATGCAGGGCCCTGGGATGCCGTCGGGAGCTGCTCAGCACCGTGCTCGGCCGCCGGGCAAAGCAAAAGGAGGAGTGAGGCCATCAGTGGATGATGCCAGTGCCAGCCCCTCAAGAGACAAGCCCCGCGGGAGCCAGATTCCCCGGCCCCAGGGCATTACCTTCCTGCTGCCCTGGGGCACTCCACTGAGATCCCCAAGGCACCAGGCGGCACCACCCAAAGGGCCCTGGCCCCTCTCCCCAACCTCCCCAGCACCCCGGGTCCCTGCACGCGGCCGCTGACCTGCCCTGTGGCAAAGGCCGCCCTGCGCACACCACTGCTGACGTGCTCGCCTGCACACTGCACCGCAGCAGCCCGGGACGTCCTCGGGAGCTGCCCACAGCCACGCTCGGCCACCGGGCAGAGAAGAAGGAGGAGCAAGGCCAGCAGCGGCTGCCGCCGGGCCACAGCCCCCCAAGAAACAAGCCCCGCGCAGCCCCATGGCCCCACGGCTCAAGAGGACCCTCCTCCCACCGCTGTGGCGGACTGCATCCGAGACCCCCGAGGCACCAGGCAGGACCACCCAGAAGGGTCCTGCGCTCTCTCCCACCCCTCCCAAGGACCCCCAACTCCCCGGGGCCTGACACGCAACTCCTTACCTGCCACACAGCACAGGCCCCTCCACACACCAACGCCGGCGTGCTCGCCTGTGCTGCATGGGCCCGGCATGTCCTCGGGAGCTGCGCAGCGCCACGCCACGCTCAGCAGCCGTGCAAAGCAAAGGAGGAGAGAAGGCTTCAGTGGCTGCTGCCAGCACCCGTGCCCTCAACAAGTCCCCACAGCTCCCTCTGCACCAACGCCCAGAGGCAGCTCATGGCCCCCCACACACTACCCCAGGCCGATGACGGTGCCGGGCCCCACGCCAGCCCCCTGGCTGCCACCAGCACACCAAGCCTGCGGCCAGGGCAGCCTGCCTCCACGCCGGCCAGAACACAGAACTCGCCGACACCCCGGGCGACGCTGACAATGGCCTTGGCAACAGGCACCAACTGCCCGGCAAGAGGCACAAGTGCCCCAGCCCCAAACACACCCACCGCGCACCGGCACGCCAGCAAGCATGGCCCAAGGGCCGCGAGCAAGGCACGAGCCCTCGCTCAGAAACCCGGACACTGCTCCCGCCTCACCAGGCCTCTCCAGCACTCCGCATTTGCTCTCGCAGAGTTGTTCTCTGCAGCCCCGCCGCTTCTCTTGCATGCCTAGAGCAGCAAGCAATACCTGCCCTGCGGCACTTCCTCTTTTCACAAACTGACACCGTGCCTCCTCAGACATTGGCACAAAAATCACCATGCACCTGGCAAGGCTCATGCACCATCAAGGAAGCGCCCACAGCTTCCCTCGGGCTCCTCCGCTGTTCTTGCAGGCCTAGTCCAGTCAAACAAGAACTGCGCCGCTGCGCTTCCTCGCTCTTCCCAGACTGACACCATGCCTAACGACACATGCCGACAGACAGTGCCGCGCTGCTATAACGGCTCCCCACCTGCACGTGCTCGCACACTAGTGCTCTCCCGCGCCTCCACTGGCAGTCCTGCCTATTCCGGCCCCCGCCAAAGTGCCCCTCTGCACCTCCCGACTCTTGCCAAACTTTCCCCTTACCAAAGGAGAGGTGCGCGCAGCATACAAGCTCTTCTGCAATGGCTCCGCCACCAGCAAGGGCTTGCCGAGGAGCCCTCTTCAGCCCCCACTGGAGCAGTGGCATGCCAGGTGCAGCCTCAGGAGAACTGCCCCTCCACGCTTCCACTTGCGCCTCCCAAACCCACACCGTGCCCACGCAGACACTGGCACAAAATCGCCATGCCCCTCACATGGCTCAGGCACGCAGAGGTTCACGTAGTGGCAGAACAGCTGTCTTGGGCCCCTCCGAGGCATCCCCTCAGGCAGTGCTAGGCAGAGGCCTATTGCAGAGGCAGAGAAGAGCTTGCTGAGATCCGCCCGCCTGCCTCCGCCTTCTCCTGCCCAGGCTGAAGAGGCCCAGCTCGCTCAGCCTCTCCTGGCAGGAGAGCTGCTCCAGTGCCTTCCTCCTCTTGGTGGCCCTTTGCAGGCCTCGCTCCACTCCGTCCGTGCGGATGTTGTCCTGGGGAGCCCAGAACTGCACCCCAGACTCCACGTGTGGCCTCAGCAGGGCTGAGGAGAGCGGAAGGAGCCTGCCCCTGACTCCCACCCCCTCCCTCCCCAGCGGCCCTCTGGCAATGCTCTTCCTGCGGCTTCCCAGGATACCAGCGGCCTTCGTGGCCACAAGCGCACATTGCTGGCTCACGGTCAGCTGGTGAAGAAAGCCTTCAGGACATCTGTGTTTTCAGTGTCCTTTGTCCCCAGGGCCCCTGCCCCCCGCCTTTAGCAGCAGGCTGCCCTTTGCCCTCGCCTTCCTTTTGCTGCTGGTGCACTTGTAGGAGCCTTGCCGCTTGCCTTTCCTGGCCCTTGCCAGCTTCAGCTCCAGGTGGCCTTTGGCTTTCCTCACGCCAGCCCTGCAGCCTCAGGCAGTGTCTCCAGGCATTTGTCCTGGGGCACCTCTCCCTCCTTCCCCCTCACACGCTTGCGATGTTCTTGGCACGCCTGCCTGCTCCTTGGTGCCGGAATCAGTTCTGGGCAAAAAGCTACAGGCCAAAAGTTAGAAAAAGAGAGAAAGGCCAGAGTGCTGGCACACTCGGCAGCCATGTCAGTAGGCTAAGCCCTTGGGTTAACAGGCTCGTGAGGTAAGGAGAGCTGTGCTCAAGCAGCCTCTCTCTGGCGGTGGCCAGCAGCAGAGGGCCAGTGCCGAGCAGAAGAGCAAGGCCTAGCTGGAGAGCGGCCTGTGCCAGCCCCACACCCTTCCCACGGGCAAGTGCTCAGGGATTTCCTGAGCGGGGAAAAAGAGCAGCCGTGGCAGTTTCCCGAGGGCAAAAGAGCCACCAGCGGTCTTGGGCCAAAAATGGGGTGAATGATTTTGGAAGCGCCAGGGAGGTTTTTGGCTTCGCCAGCACGCTGCCACATGGCATGCAGAATGTGCCTGTGTGGGGGCTAGCCCACCTTTGGCAGAGCATCAAGAGAAAGGGGCGAGCAACTCCCCGCCTTGGGAAAGGGCCTGGCGCAGGCAGACGCCTCTGCATCTTCCAGGCCTACAGTGCCTTCTGAAAGACATGCTGCTGCTTTGAGGTCTCAGAAGCCAAGCTCTCACAAGCATCCTTAAAAAGCTCAAAACCCAACACAGGCGCTCGCTCAGAGGTCTTGAGCGACCTCGCAGCAGGGCGTCTTCTCCGCTGCAAGGCCTTCTTACAAGGGGATAGAGGAGGGCAGCCTGGAGGAATCTCCTTTCGGAAAGGTACCCCCAGCAGCAGCAGCCGCAGCAGCAACAGCAATAGGCAAACACAAAGAGGCACTCAGCTGACGAGACACAAGTTGCTCCTGATGAGTGCGAATGCCGCCAGCTGCTGCCGGTGCGCTGGCCTCCAGCGCCGAGATGCAGGGCTCTGGGATGCCGTCGGGAGCTGCTCAGCACCGTGCTCGGCCGCCGGGCAAAGCAAAAGGAGGAGTGAGGCCATCAGTGGATGATGCCAGTGCCAGCCCCCCAAGAGACAAGCCCCGCGGGAGCCAGATTCCCCGGCCCCAGGGCATTACCTTCCTGCTGCCCTGGGGCACTCCACTGAGATCCCCAAGGCACCAGGCGGCACCACCCAAAGGGCCCTGGCCCCTCTCCCCAACCTCCCCAGCACCCCGGGTCCCTGCACGCGGCCGCTGACCTGCCCTGTGGCAAAGGCCGCCCTGCGCACACCACTGCTGACGTGCTCGCCTGCACACTGCACCGCAGCAGCCCGGGACGTCCTCGGGAGCTGCCCACAGCCACGCTCGGCCACCGGGCAGAGAAGAAGGAGGAGCAAGGCCAGCAGCGGCTGCCGCCGGGCCACAGCCCCCCAAGAAACAAGCCCCGCGCAGCCCCATGGTCCCACGGCTCAAGAGGACCCTCCTCCCACCGCTGTGGCGGACTGCATCCGAGACCCCCGAGGCACCAGGCAGGACCACCCAGAAGGGTCCTGCGCTCTCTCCCACCCCTCCCAAGGACCCCCAACTCCCCGGGGCCTGACACGCGACTCCTTACCTGCCACACAGCACAGGCCCCTCCACACACCAACGCCGGCGTGCTCGCCTGTGCTGCATGGGCCCGGCATGTCCTCGGGAGCTGCTCAGCGCCACGCCACGCTCGGCAGCCGTGCAAAGCAAAGGAGGAGAGAAGGCTTCAGTGGCTGCTGCCAGCACCCGTGCCCTCAACAAGTCCCCACAGCTCCCTCTGCACCAACGCCCAGAGGCAGCTCATGGCCCCCCACACACTACCCCAGGCCGATGACGGTGCCGGGCCCCACGCCAGCCCCCTGGCTGCCACCAGCACACCAAGCCTGCGGCCAGGGCAGCCTGCCTCCACGCCGGCCAGAACACAGAACTCGCCGACACCCCGGGCAACGCTGACAATGGCCTTGGCAACAGGCACCAACTGCCCGGCAAGAGGCACAAGCGCCCCAGCCCCAAACACACCCACCGCGCACCGGCACACCAGCAAGCATGGCCCAAGGGCCGCGAGCAAGGCACGAGCCCTCGCTCAGAAACCCGGACACTGCTCCCGCCTCACCAGGCCTCTCCAGCACTCCGCATTTGCTCTCGCAGAGTTGTTCTCTGCAGCCCCGCCGCTTCTCTTGCATGCCTAGAGCAGCAAGCAATACCTGCCCTGCGGCACTTCCTCTTTTCACAAACTGACACCGTGCCTCCTCAGACATTGGCACAAAAATCACCATGCACCTGGCAAGGCTCATGCACCATCAAGGAAGCGCCCACAGCTTCCCTCGGGCTCCTCCGCTGTTCTTGCAGGCCTAGTCCAGTCAAACAAGAACTGCGCCGCTGCGCTTCCTCGCTCTTCCCAGACTGACACCATGCCTAACGACACATGCCGACAGACAGTGCCGCGCTGCTATAACGGCTCCCCACCTGCACGTGCTCGCACACTAGTGCTCTCCCGCGCCTCCACTGGCAGTCCTGCCTATTCCGGCCTCCGCCAAAGTGCCCCTCTGCACCTCCCGACTCTTGCCAAACTTTCCCCTTACCAAAGGAGAGGTGCGCGCAGCATACAAGCTCTTCTGCAATGGCTCCGCCACCAGCAAGGGCTTGCCGAGGAGCCCTCTTCAGCCCCCACTGGAGCAGTGGCATGCCAGGTGCAGCCTCAGGAGAATTGCCCCTCCACGCTTCCACTTGCGCCTCCCAAACCCACACCGTGCCCACGCAGACACTGGCACAAAATCGCCATGCCCCTCACATGGCTCAGGCACGCAGAGGTTCACGTAGTGGCAGAACAGCTGTCTTGGGCCCCTCCGAGGCATCCCCTCAGGCAGTGCTAGGCAGAGGCCTATTGCAGAGGCAGAGAAGAGCTTGCTGAGATCCGCCCGCCTGCCTCCGCCTTCTCCTGCCCAGGCTGAAGAGGCCCAGCTCGCTCAGCCTCTCCTGGCAGGAGAGCTGCTCCAGTGCCTTCCTCCTCTTGGTGGCCCTTTGCAGGCCTCGCTCCACTCCGTCCGTGCGGATGTTGTCCTGGGGAGCCCAGAACTGCACCCCAGACTCCACGTGTGGCCTCAGCAGGGCTGAGGAGAGCGGAAGGAGCCTGCCCCTGACTCCCACCCCCTCCCTCCCCAGCGGCCCTCTGGCAATGCTCTTCCTGCG
This sequence comes from Dromaius novaehollandiae, assembly GCF_036370855.1. NCBI lineage: Eukaryota > Metazoa > Chordata > Aves > Casuariiformes > Dromaiidae > Dromaius > Dromaius novaehollandiae. The sequence goes on along the minus strand of NC_088100.1, from coordinate 114,525,159 downwards.
GCTTCCCAGGATACCAGCGGCCTTCGTGGCCACAAGCGCACATTGCTGGCTCACGGTCAGCTGGTGAAGAAAGCCTTCAGGACATCTGTGTTTTCAGTGTCCTTTGTCCCCAGGGCCCCTGCCCCCCGCCTTTAGCAGCAGGCTGCCCTTTGCCCTCGCCTTCCTTTTGCTGCTGGTGCACTTGTAGGAGCCTTGCCGCTTGCCTTTCCTGGCCCTTGCCAGCTTCAGCTCCAGGTGGCCTTTGGCTTTCCTCACGCCAGCCCTGCAGCCTCAGGCAGTGTCTCCAGGCATTTGTCCTGGGGCACCTCTCCCTCCTTCCCCCTCACACGCTTGCGATGTTCTTGGCACGCCTGCCTGCTCCTTGGTGCCGGAATCAGTTCTGGGCAAAAAGCTACAGGCCAAAAGTTAGAAAAAGAGAGAAAGGCCAGAGTGCTGGCACACTCGGCAGCCATGTCAGTAGGCTAAGCCCTTGGGTTAACAGGCTCGTGAGGTAAGGAGAGCTGTGCTCAAGCAGCCTCTCTCTGGCGGTGGCCAGCAGCAGAGGGCCAGTGCCGAGCAGAAGAGCAAGGCCTAGCTGGAGAGCGGCCTGTGCCAGCCCCACACCCTTCCCACGGGCAAGTGCTCAGGGATTTCCTGAGCGGGGAAAAAGAGCAGCCGTGGCAGTTTCCCGAGGGCAAAAGAGCCACCAGCGGTCTTGGGCCAAAAACGGGGTGAATGATTTTGGAAGCGCCAGGGAGGTTTTTGGCTTCGCCAGCACGCTGCCACATGGCATGCAGAATGTGCCTGTGTGGGGGTTAGCCCACCTTTGGCAGAGCATCAAGAGAAAGGGGCGAGCAACTCCCCGCCTTGGGAAAGGGCCTGGCGCAGGCAGACGCCTCTGCATCTTCCAGGCCTACAGTGCCTTCTGAAAGACATGCTGCTGCTTTGAGGTCTCAGAAGCCAAGCTCTCACAAGCATCCTTAAAAAGCTCAAAACCCAACACAGGCGCTCGCTCAGAGGTCTTGAGCGACCTCGCAGCAGGGCGTCTTCCCCGCTGCAAGGCCTTCTTACAAGGGGATAGAGGAGGGCAGCCTGGAGGAATCTCCTTTTGGAAAGGTACCCCCAGGAGCAGCAGCCGCAGCAGCAACAGCAATAGGCAAACACAAAGAGGCACTCAGCTGACGAGACACAAGTTGCTCCTGATGAGTGCGAATGCCGCCAGCTGCTGCCGGTGCGCTGGCCTCCAGCGCCGAGATGCAGGGCTCTGGGATGCCGTCGGGAGCTGCTCAGCACCGTGCTCGGCCGCCGGGCAAAGAAAAAGGAGGAGTGAGGCCATCAGTGGATGATGCCAGTGCCAGCCCCCCAAGAGACAAGCCCCGCGGGAGCCAGATTCCCCGGCCCCAGGGCATTACCTTCCTGCTGCCCTGGGGCACTCCACTGAGATCCCCAAGGCACCAGGCGGCACCACCCAAAGGGCCCTGGCCCCTCTCCCCAACCTCCCCAGCACCCCGGGTCCCTGCACGCGGCCGCTGACCTGCCCTGTGGCAAAGGCCGCCCTGCGCACACCACTGCTGACGTGCTCGCCTGCACACTGCACCGCAGCAGCCCGGGACGTCCTCGGGAGCTGCCCACAGCCACGCTCGGCCACCGGGCAGAGAAGAAGGAGGAGCAAGGCCAGCAGCGGCTGCCGCCGGGCCACAGCCCCCCAAGAAACAAGCCCCGCGCAGCCCCATGGTCCCACGGCTCAAGAGGACCCTCCTCCCACCGCTGTGGCGGACTGCATCCGAGACCCCCGAGGCACCAGGCAGGACCACCCAGAAGGGTCCTGCGCTCTCTCCCACCCCTCCCAAGGACCCCCAACTCCCCGGGGCCTGACACGCAACTCCTTACCTGCCACACAGCACAGGCCCCTCCACACACCAACGCCGGCGTGCTCGCCTGTGCTGCATGGGCCCGGCATGTCCTCGGGAGCTGCGCAGCGCCACGCCACGCTCAGCAGCCGTGCAAAGCAAAGGAGGAGAGAAGGCTTCAGTGGCTGCTGCCAGCACCCGTGCCCTCAACAAGTCCCCACAGCTCGCTCTGCACCAACGCCCAGAGGCAGCTCATGGCCCCCCACACACTACCCCAGGCCGATGACGGTGCCGGGCCCCACGCCAGCCCCCTGGCTGCCACCAGCACACCAAGCCTGCGGCCAGGGCAGCCTGCCTCCACGCCGGCCAGAACACAGAACTCGCCGACACCCCGGGCAACGCTGACAATGGCCTTGGCAACAGGCACCAACTGCCCGGCAAGAGGCACAAGCGCCCCAGCCCCAAACACACCCACCGCGCACCGGCACGCCAGCAAGCATGGCCCAAGGGCCGCGGGCAAGGCACGAGCCCTCGCTCAGAAACCCGGACACTGCTCCCGCCTCACCAGGCCTCTCCAGCACTCCGCATTTGCTCTCGCAGAGTTGTTCTCTGCAGCCCTGCCGCTTCTCTTGCATGCCTAGAGCAGCAAGCAATACCTGCCCTGCGGCACTTCCTCTTTTCACAAACTGACACCGTGCCTCCTCAGACATTGGCACAAAAATCACCATGCACCTGGCAAGGCTCATGCACCATCAAGGAAGCGCCCACAGCTTCCCTCGGGCTCCTCCGCTGTTCTTGCAGGCCTAGTCCAGTCAAACAAGAACTGCGCCGCTGCGCTTCCTCGCTCTTCCCAGACTGACACCATGCCTAACGACACATGCCGACAGACAGTGCCGCGCTGCTATAACGGCTCCCCACCTGCACGTGCTCGCACACTAGTGCTCTCCCGCGCCTCCACTGGCAGTCCTGCCTATTCCGGCCTCCACCAAAGTGCCCCTCTGCACCTCCCGACTCTTGCCAAACTTTCCCCTTACCAAAGGAGAGGTGCGCGCAGCATACAAGCTCTTCTGCAATGGCTCCGCCACCAGCAAGGGCTTGCTGAGGAGCCCTCTTCAGCCCCCACTGGAGCAGTGGCATGCCAGGTGCAGCCTCAGGAGAATTGCCCCTCCACGCTTCCACTTGCGCCTCCCAAACCCACACCGTGCCCACGCAGACACTGGCACAAAATCGCCATGCCCCTCACATGGCTCAGGCACGCAGAGGTTCACGTAGTGGCAGAACAGCTGTCTTGGGCCCCTCAGAGGCATCCCCTCAGGCAGTGCTAGGCAGAGGCCTATTGCAGAGGCAGAGAAGAGCTTGCTGAGATCCGCCCGCCTGCCTCCGCCTTCTCCTGCCCAGGCTGAAGAGGCCCAGCTCGCTCAGCCTCTCCTGGCAGGAGAGCTGCTCCAGTGCCTTCCTCCTCTTGGTGGCCCTTTGCAGGCCTCGCTCCACTCCGTCCGTGCGGATGTTGTCCTGGGGAGCCCAGAACTGCACCCCAGACTCCACGTGTGGCCTCAGCAGGGCTGAGGAGAGCGGAAGGAGCCTGCCCCTGACTCCCACCCCCTCCCTCCCCAGCGGCCCTCTGGCAATGCTCTTCCTGCGGCTTCCCAGGATACCAGCGGCCTTCGTGGCCACAAGCGCACATTGCTGGCTCACGGTCAGCTGGTGAAGAAAGCCTTCAGGACATCTGTGTTTTCAGTGTCCTTTGTCCCCAGGGCCCCTGCCCCCCGCCTTTAGCAGCAGGCTGCCCTTTGCCCTCGCCTTCCTTTTGCTGCTGGTGCACTTGTAGGAGCCTTGCCGCTTGCCTTTCCTGGCCCTTGCCAGCTTCAGCTCCAGGTGGCCTTTGGCTTTCCTCACGCCAGCCCTGCAGCCTCAGGCAGTGTCTCTAGGGATTTGTCCTGGGGCACCTCTCCCTCCTTCCCCCTCACACGCTTGCGATGTTCTTGGCACGCCTGCCTGCTCCTTGGTGCCGGAATCAGTTCTGGGCAAAAAGCTACAGGCCAAAAGTTAGAAAAAGAGAGAAAGGCCAGAGTGCTGGCACACTCGGCAGCCATGTCAGTAGGCTAAGCCCTTGGGTTAACAGGCTCGTGAGGTAAGGAGAGCTGTGCTCAAGCAGCCTCTCTCTGGCGGTGGCCAGCAGCAGAGGGCCAGTGCCGAGCAGAAGAGCAAGGCCTAGCTGGAGAGCGGCCTGTGCCAGCCCCACACCCTTCCCACGGGCAAGTGCTCAGGGTTTTCCTGAGCGGGGAAAAAGAGCAGCCGTGGCAGTTTCCCGAGGGCAAAAGAGCCACCAGCTGTCTTGGGCCAAAAAACGGGGTGAATGATTTTGGAAGCGCCAGGGAGGTTTTTGGCTTCGCCAGCATGCTGCCACATGGCATGCAGAATGTGCCTGTGTGGGGGCTAGCCCACCTTTGGCAGAGCATCAAGAGAAAGGGGCGAGCAACTCCCCGCCTTGGGAAAGGGCCTGGCGCAGGCAGACGCCTCTGCATCTTCCAGGCCTACAGTGCCTTCTGAAAGACATGCTGCTGCTTTGAGGTCTCAGAAGCCAAGCTCTCACAAGCATCCTTAAAAAGCTCAAAACCCAACACAGGCGCTCGCTCAGAGGTCTTGAGCGACCTCGCAGCAGGGCGTCTTCTCTGCTGCAAGGCCTTCTTACAAGGGGATAGAGGAGGGCAGCCTGGAGGAATCTCCTTTTGGAAAGGTACCCCCAGCAGCAGCAGCAACAGCAATAGGCAAACACAAAGAGGCACTCAGCTGACGAGACACAAGTTGCTCCTGATGAGTGCGAATGCCGCCAGCTGCTGCCGGTGTGCTGGCCTCCAGCGCCGAGATGCAGGGCCCTGGGATGCCGTCGGGAGCTGCTCAGCACCGTGCTCGGCCGCCGGGCAAAGCAAAAGGAGGAGTGAGGCCATCAGTCGACGATGCCAGTGCCAGCCCCCCAAGAGACAAGCCCCGCGGGAGCCAGATTCCCCGGCCCCAGGGCATTACCTTCCCGCTGCCCTGGGGCACTGCACTGAGATCCCCAAGGCACCAGGCGGCACCACCCAAAGGGCCCTGGCCCCTCTCCCCAACCTCCCCAGCACCCCGGGTCCCTGCACGCGGCCGCTGACCTGCCCTGTGGCAAAGGCCGCCCTGCGCACACCACTGCTGACGTGCTCGCCTGCACACTGCACCGCAGCAGCCCGGGACGTCCTCGGGAGCTGCCCACAGCCACGCTCGGCCACCGGGCAGAGAAGAAGGAGGAGCAAGGCCAGCAGCGGCTGCCGCCGGGCCACAGCCCCCCAAGAAACAAGCCCCGCGCAGCCCCATGGCCCCACGGCTCAAGAGGACCCTCCTCCCACCGCTGTGGCGGACTCCATCGAGGCACCAGGCAGGACCACCCAGAAGGGTCCTGCGCTCTCTCCCACCCCTCCCAAGGACCCCCAACTCCCCGGGGCCTGACACGCGACTCCTTACCTGCCACACAGCACAGGCCCCCTCCACACACCAACGCCGGCGTGCTCACCTGTGCTGCATGGGCCCGGCATGTCCTCGGGAGCTGCGCAGCGCCACGCCACGCTCGGCCGCCGTGCAAAGCAAAGGAGGAGAGAAGGCTTCAGTGGCTGCTGCCAGCACCCGTGCCCTCAACAAGTCCCCACAGCTCGCTCTGCACCAACGCCCAGAGGCAGCTCATGGCCCCCCACACACTACCCCAGACCGATGATGGTGCCGGGCCCCACGCCAGCCCCCTGGCTGCCACCAGCACACCAAGCCTGCGGCCAGGGCAGCCTGCCTCCACGCCGGCCAGAACACAGAACTCGCCGACACCCCGGGCAACGCTGACAATGGCCTTGGCAACAGGCACCAACTGCCCGGCAAGAGGCACAAGCGCCCCAGCCCCAAACACACCCACCGCGCACCAGCACGCCAGCAAGCATGGCCCAAGGGCCGCGGGCAAGGCACGAGCCCTCGCTCAGAAACCCGGACACTGCTCCCGCCTCACCAGGCCTCTCCAGCACTCCGCATTTGCTCTCGCAGAGTTGTTCTCTGCAGCCCCGCCGCTTCTCTTGCATGCCTAGAGCAGCAAGCAATACCTGCCCTGCGGCACTTCCTCTTTTCACAAACTGACACCGTGCCTCCTCAGACATTGGCACAAAAATCACCATGCACCTGGCAAGGCTCATGCACCAGCAAGGAAGCGCCCACAGCTTCCCTCGGGCTCCTCCGCTGTTCTTGCAGGCCTAGTCCAGTCAAACAAGAACTGCGCCGCTGCGCTTCCTCGCTCTTCCCAGACTGACACCATGCCTAACGACACATGCCGACAGACAGTGCCACGCTGCTATAACGGCTCCCCACCTGCACGTGCTCGCACACTAGTGCTCTCCCGCGCCTCCACTGGCAGTCCTGCCTATTCCGGCCCCCGCCAAAGTGCCCCTCTGCACCTCCCGACTCTTGCCAAACTTTCCCCTTACCAAAGGAGAGGTGCGCGCAGCATACAAGCTCTTCTGCAATGGCTCCGCCACCAGCAAGGGCTTGCCGAGGAGCCCTCTTCAGCCCCCACTGGAGCAGTGGCATGCCAGGTGCAGCCTCAGGAGAACTGCCCCTCCACGCTTCCACTTGCGCCTCCCAAACCCACACCGTGCCCACGCAGACACTGGCACAAAATCGCCATGCCCCTCACATGGCTCAGGCACGCAGAGGTTCACGTAGTGGCAGAACAGCTGTCTTGGGCCCCTCCGAGGCATCCCCTCAGGCAGTGCTAGGCAGAGGCCTATTGCAGAGGCAGAGAAGAGCTTGCTGAGATCCGCCCGCCTGCCTCCGCCTTCTCCTGCCCAGGCTGAAGAGGCCCAGCTCGCTCAGCCTCTCCTGGCAGGAGAGCTGCTCCAGTGCCTTCCTCCTCTTGGTGGCCCTTTGCAGGCCTCGCTCCACTCCGTCCGTGCGGATGTTGTCCTGGGGAGCCCAGAACTGCACCCCAGACTCCACGTGTGGCCTCAGCAGGGCTGAGGAGAGCGGAAGGAGCCTGCCCCGACTCCCACCCCCTCCCTCCCCAGCGGCCCTCTGGCAATGCTCTTCCTGCGGCTTCCCAGGATACCAGCGGCCTTCGTGGCCACAAGCGCACATTGCTGGCTCACGGTCAGCTGGTGAAGAAAGCCTTCAGGACATCTGTGTTTTCAGTGTCCTTTGTCCCCAGGGCCCCTGCCCCCCGCCTTTAGCAGCAGGCTGCCCTTTGCCCTCGCCTTCCTTTTGCTGCTGGTGCACTTGTAGGAGCCTTGCCGCTTGCCTTTCCTGGCCCTTGCCAGCTTCAGCTCCAGGTGGCCTTTGGCTTTCCTCACGCCAGCCCTGCAGCCTCAGGCAGTGTCTCCAGGCATTTGTCCTGGGGCACCTCTCCCTCCTTCCCCCTCACACGCTTGCGATGTTCTTGGCACGCCTGCCTGCTCCTTGGTGCCGGAATCAGTTCTGGGCAAAAAGCTACAGGCCAAAAGTTAGAAAAAGAGAGAAAGGCCAGAGTGCTGGCACACTCGGCAGCCATGTCAGTAGGCTAAGCCCTTGGGTTAACAGGCTCGTGAGGTAAGGAGAGCTGTGCTCAAGCAGCCTCTCTCTGGCGGTGGCCAGCAGCAGAGGGCCAGTGCCGAGCAGAAGAGCAAGGCCTAGCTGGAGAGCGGCCTGTGCCAGCCCCACACCCTTCCCACGGGCAAGTGCTCAGGGATTTCCTGAGCGGGGAAAAAGAGCAGCCGTGGCAGTTTCCCGAGGGCAAAATAGCCACCAGCTGTCTTGGGCCAAAAAACGGGGTGAATGATTTTGGAAGCGCCAGGGAGGTTTTTGGCTTCGCCAGCATGCTGCCACATGGCATGCAGAATGTGCCTGTGTGAGGGCTAGCCCACCTTTGGCAGAGCATCAAGAGAAAGGGGCGAGCAACTCCCCGCCTTGGGAAAGGGCCTGGCGCAGGCAGACGCCTCTGCATCTTCCAGGCCTACAGTGCCTTCTGAAAGACATGCTGCTGCTTTGAGGTCTCAGAAGCCAAGCTCTCACAAGCATCCTTAAAAAGCTCAAAACCCAACACAGGCGCTCGCTCAGAGGTCTTGAGCGACCTCGCAGCAGGGCGTCTTCTCTGCTGCAAGGCCTTCTTACAAGGGGATAGAGGAGGGCAGCCTGGAGGAATCTCCTTTTGGAAAGGTACCCCCAGGAGCAGCAGCCGCAGCAGCAACAGCAATAGGCAAACACAAAGAGGCACTCAGCTGACGAGACACAAGTTGCTCCTGATGAGTGCGAATGCCGCCAGCTGCTGCCGGTGCGCTGGCCTCCAGCGCCGAGATGCAGGGCCCTGGGATGCCGTCGGGAGCTGCTCAGCACCGTGCTCGGCCGCCGGGCAAAGCAAAAGGAGGAGTGAGGCCATCAGTGGATGATGCCAGTGCCAGCACCCCAAGAGACAAGCCCCGCGGGAGCCAGATTCCCCGGCCCCAGGGCATTACCTTCCCGCTGCCCTGGGGCACTGCACTGAGATCCCCAAGGCACCAGGCGGCACCACCCAAAGGGCCCTGGCCCCTCTCCCCAACCTCCCCAGCACCCCGGGTCCCTGCACGCGGCCGCTGACCTGCCCTGTGGCAAAGGCCGCCCTCCGCACACCACTGCTGACGTGCTCGCCTGCACACTGCACCGCAGCAGCCCGGGACGTCCTCGGGAGCTGCCCACAGCCACGCTCGGCCACCGGGCAGAGAAGAAGGAGGAGCAAGGCCAGCAGCGGCTGCCGCCGGGCCACAGCCCCCCAAGAAACAAGCCCCGCGCAGCCCCATGGCCCCACGGCTCAAGAGGACCCTCCTCCCACCGCTGTGGCGGACTCCATCGAGGCACCAGGCAGGACCACCCAGAAGGGTCCTGCGCTCTCTCCCACCCCTCCCAAGGACCCCCAACTCCCCAGGACCTGACACGCGACTCCTTACCTGCCACACAGCACAGGCCCCCTCCACACACCAACGCCGGCGTGCTCACCTGTGCTGCATGGGCCCGGCATGTCCTCGGGAGCTGCGCAGCGCCACGCCACGCTCGGCCGCCGTGCAAAGCAAAGGAGGAGAGAAGGCTTCAGTGGCTGCTGCCAGCACCCGTGCCCTCAACAAGTCCCCACAGCTCGCTCTGCACCAACGCCCAGAGGCAGCTCATGGCCCCCCACACACTACCCCAGACCGATGATGGTGCCGGGCCCCACGCCAGCCCCCTGGCTGCCACCAGCACACCAAGCCTGCGGCCAGGGCAGCCTGCCTCCACGCCGGCCAGAACACAGAACTCGCCGACACCCCGGGCAACGCTGACAATGGCCTTGGCAACAGGCACCAACTGCCCGGCAAGAGGCACAAGCGCCCCAGCCCCAAACACACCCACCGCGCACCGGCACGCCAGCAAGCATGGCCCAAGGGCCGCGGGCAAGGCACGAGCCCTCGCTCAGAAACCCGGACACTGCTCCCGCCTCACCAGGCCTCTCCAGCACTCCGCATTTGCTCTCGCAGAGTTGTGCTCTGCAGCCCCGCCGCTTCTCTTGCATGCCTAGAGCAGCAAGCAATACCTGCCCTGCGGCACTTCCTCTTTTCACAAACTGACACCGTGCCTCCTCAGACATTGGCACAAAAATCACCATGCACCTGGCAAGGCTCATGCACCATCAAGGAAGCGCCCACAGCTTCCCTCGGCTCCTCCGCTGTTCTTGCAGGCCTAGTCCAGTGAAACAAGAACTGTGCCGCTGCGCTTCCTCGCTCTTCCCAGACTGACACCATGCCTAACGACACATGCCGACAGACAGTGCCGCGCTGCTATAACGGCTCCCCACCTGCACGTGCTCGCACACTAGTGCTCTCCCGCGCCTCCACTGGCAGTCCTGCCTATTCCGGCCTCCACCAAAGTGCCCCTCTGCACCTCCCAACTCTTGCCAAACTTTCCCCTTACCAAAGGAGAGGTGCGCGCAGCATACAAGCTCTTCTGCAATGGCTCCGCCACCAGCAAGGGCTTGCCGAGGAGCCCTCTTCAGCCCCCACTGGAGCAGTGGCATGCCAGGTGCAGCCTCAGGAGAACTGCCCCTCCACGCTTCCACTTGTGCCTCCCAAACCCACACCGTGCCCACGCAGACACTGGCACAAAAATCGCCATGCCCCTCACATGGCTCAGGCACGCAGAGGTTCACGTAGTGGCAGAACAGCTGTCTTGGGCCCCTCCGAGGCATCCCCTCAGGCAGTGCTAGCCAGAGGCCTATTGCAGAGGCAGAGAAGAGCTTGCTGAGATCCGCCCGCCTGCCTCCACCTTCTCCTGCCCAGGCTGAAGAGGCCCAGCTCGCTCAGCCTCTCCTGGCAGGAGAGCTGCTCCAGTGCCTTCCTCCTCTTGGTGGCCCTTTGCAGGCCTCGCTCCACTCCGTCCGTGCGGATGTTGTCCTGGGGAGCCCAGAACTGCACCCCAGACTCCACGTGTGGCCTCAGCAGGGCTGAGGAGAGCGGAAGGAGCCTGCCCCGACTCCCACCCCCTCCCTCCCCAGCGGCCCTCTGGCAATGCTCTTCCTGCGGCTTCCCAGGATACCAGCGGCCTTCGTGGCCACAAGCGCACATTGCTGGCTCACGGTCAGCTGGTGAAGAAAGCCTTCAGGACATCTGTGTTTTCAGTGTCCTTTGTCCCCAGGGCCCCTGCCCCCCGCCTTTAGCAGCAGGCTGCCCTTTGCCCTCGCCTTCCTTTTGCTGCTGGTGCACTTGTAGGAGCCTTGCCGCTTGCCTTTCCTGGCCCTTGCCAGCTTCAGCTCCAGGTGGCCTTTGGCTTTCCTCACGCCAGCCCTGCAGCCTCAGGCAGTGTCTCCAGGCATTTGTCCTGGGGCACCTCTCCCTCCTTCCCCCTCACACGCTTGCGATGTTCTTGGCACGCCAGCCTGCTCCTTGGTGCCGGAATCAGTTCTGGGCAAAAAGCTACAGGCCAAAAGTTAGAAAAAGAGAGAAAGGCCAGAGTGCTGGCACACTCGGCAGCCATGTCAGTAGGCTAAGCCCTTGGGTTAACAGGCTCGTGAGGTAAGGAGAGCTGTGCTCAAGCAGCCTCTCTCTGGCGGTGGCCAGCAGCAGAGGGCCAGTGCCGAGCAGAAGAGCAAGGCCTAGCTGGAGAGCGGCCTGTGCCAGCCCCACACCCTTCCCACGGGCAAGTGCTCAGGGATTTCCTGAGCGGGGAAAAAGAGCAGCCGTGGCAGTTTCCCGAGGGCAAAAGAGCCACCAGCGGCCTTGGGCCAAAAAACGGGGTGAATGATTTTGGAAGCGCCAGGGAGGTTTTTGGCTTCGCCAGCATGCTGCCACATGGCATGCAGAATGTGCCTGTGTGAGGGCTAGCCCACCTTTGGCAGAGCATCAAGAGAAAGGGGCGAGCAACTCCCCGCCTTGGGAAAGGGCCTGGCGCAGGCAGACGCCTCTGCATCTTCCAGGCCTACAGTGCCTTCTGAAAGACATGCTGCTGCTTTGAGGTCTCAGAAGCCAAGCTCTCACAAGCATCCTTAAAAAGCTCAAAACCCAACACAGGCGCTCGCTCAGAGGTCTTGAGCGACCTCGCAGCAGGGCGTCTTCTCCGCTGCAAGGCCTTCTTACAGGGGGATAGAGGAGGGCAGCCTGGAGGAATCTCCTTTTGGAAAGGTACCCCCAGCAGCAGCAGCAACAGCAATAGGCAAACACAAAGAGGCACTCAGCTGACGAGACACAAGTTGCTCCTGATGAGTGCGAATGCCGCCAGCTGCTGCCGGTGCGCTGGCCTCCAGCGCCGAGATGCAGGGCCCTGGGATGCCGTCGGGAGCTGCTCAGCACCGTGCTCGGCCGCCGGGCAAAGCAAAAGGAGGAGTGAGGCCATCAGTGGATGATGCCAGTGCCAGCCCCTCAAGAGACAAGCCCCGCGGGAGCCAGATTCCCCGGCCCCAGGGCATTACCTTCCCGCTGCCCTGGGGCACTGCACTGAGATCCCCAAGGCACCAGGCGGCACCACCCAAAGGGCCCTGGCCCCTCTCCCCAACCTCCCCAGCACCCCGGGTCCCTGCACGCGGCCGCTGACCTGCCCTGTGGCAAAGGCCGCCCTGCGCACACCACTGCTGACGTGCTCGCCTGCACACTGCACCGCAGCAGCCCGGGACGTCCTCGGGAGCTGCCCACAGCCACGCTCGGCCACCGGGCAGAGAAGAAGGAGGAGCAAGGCCAGCAGCGGCTGCCGCCGGGCCACAGCCCCCCAAGAAACAAGCCCCGCGCAGCCCCATGGCCCCACGGCTCAAGAGGACCCTCCTCCCACCGCTGTGGCGGACTCCATCGAGGCACCAGGCAGGACCACCCAGAAGGGTCCTGCGCTCTCTCCCACCCCTCCCAAGGACCCCCAACTCCCCGGGGCCTGACACGCGACTCCTTACCTGCCACACAGCACAGGCCCCCTCCACACACCAACGCCGGCGTGCTCGCCTGTGCTGCATGGGCCCGGCATGTCCTCGGGAGCTGCGCAGCGCCACGCCACGCTCGGCAGCCGTGCAAAGCAAAGGAGGAGAGAAGGCTTCAGTGGCTGCTGCCAGCACCTGTGCCCTCAACAAGTCCCCCACAGCTCCCTCTGCACCAACGCCCAGAGGCAGCTCATGGCCCCCCACACACTACCCCAGGCCGATGACGGTGCCGGGCCCCACGCCAGCCCCCTGGCTGCCACCAGCACACCAAGCCTGCGGCCAGGGCAGCCTGCCTCCACGCCGGCCAGAACACAGAACTCGCCGACACCCCGGGCAACACTGACAATGGCCTTGGCAACAGGCACCAACTGCCCGGCAAGAGGCACAAGGGCCCCAGCCCCAAACACACCCACCGCACACCGGCACGCCAGCAAGCGTGGCCCAAGGGCCGCGGGCAAGGCACGAGCCCTCGCTCAGAAACCCGGACACTGCTCCCGCCTCACCAGGCCTCTCCAGCACTCCGCATTTGCTCTCGCAGAGTTGTTCTCTGCAGCCCCGCCGCTTCTCTTGCATGCCTAGAGCAGCAAGCAATACCTGCCCTGCGGCACTTCCTCTTTTCACAAACTGACACCGTGCCTCCTCAGACATTGGCACAAAAATCACCATGCACCTGGCAAGGCTCATGCACCATCAAGGAAGCGCCCACAGCTTCCCTCGGGCTCCTCCGCTGTTCTTGCAGGCCTAGTCCAGTCAAACAAGAACTGCGCCGCTGCGCTTCCTCGCTCTTCCCAGACTGACACCATGCCTAACGACACATGCCGACAGACAGTGCCGCGCTGCTATAATGGCTCCCCACCTGCACGTGCTCGCACACTAGTGCTCTCCCGCGCCTCCACTGGCAGTCCTGCCTATTCCGGCCTCCGCCAAAGTGCCCCTCTGCACCTCCCGACTCTTGCCAAACTTTCCCCTTACCAAAGGAGAGGTGCGCGCAGCATACAAGCTCTTCTGCAATGGCTCCGCCACCAGCAAGGGCTTGCCGAGGAGCCCTCTTCAGCCCCCCCACTGGAGCAGTGGCATGCCAGGTGCAGCCTCAGGAGAACTGCCCCTCCACGCTTCCACTTGTGCCTCCCAAACCCACACCGTGCCCACGCAGACACTGGCACAAAATCGCCATGCCCCTCACATGGCTCAGGCACGCAGAGGTTCACGTAGTGGCAGAACAGCTGTCTTGGGCCCCTCCGAGGCATCCCCTCAGGCAGTGCTAGCCAGAGGCCTATTGCAGAGGCAGAGAAGAGCTTGCTGAGATCCGCCCGCCTGCCTCCGCCTTCTCCTGCCCAGGCTGAAGAGGCCCAGCTCGCTCAGCCTCTCCTCGTAGGAGAGCTGCTCCAGTGCCTTCCTCCTCTTGGTGGCCCTTTGCAGGCCTCGCTCCACTCCGTCCATGCGGATGTTGTCCTGGGGAGCCCAGAACTGCACCCCAGACTCCACGTGTGGCCTCAGCAGGGCTGAGGAGAGCGGAAGGAGCCTGCCCCTGACTCCCACCCCCTCCCTCCCCAGCGGCCCTCTGGCAATGCTCTTCCTGCGGCTTCCCAGGATACCAGCGGCCTTCGTGGCCACAAGCGCACATTGCTGGCTCACGGTCAGCTGGTGAAGAAAGCCTTCAGGACATCTGTGTTTTCAGTGTCCTTTGTCCCCAGGGCCCCTGCCCCCCGCCTTTAGCAGCAGGCTGCCCTTTGCCCTCGCCTTCCTTTTGCTGCTGGTGCACTTGTAGGAGCCTTGCCGCTTGCCTTTCCTGGCCCTTGCCAGCTTCAGCTCCAGGTGGCCTTTGGCTTTCCTCACGCCAGCCCTGCAGCCTCAGGCAGCGTCTCCAGGCATTTGTCCTGGGGCACCTCTCCCTCCTTCCCCCTCACACGCTTGCGATGTTCTTGGCACGCCAGCCTGCTCCTTGGTGCCGGAATCAGTTCTGGGCAAAAAGCTACAGGCCAAAAGTTAGAAAAAGAGAGAAAGGCCAGAGTGCTGGCACACTCGGCAGCCATGTCAGTAGGCTAAGCCCTTGGGTTAACAGGCTCGTGAGGTAAGGAGAGCTGTGCTCAAGCAGCCTCTCTCTGGCGGTGGCCAGCAGCAGAGGGCCAGTGCCGAGCAGAAGAGCAAGGCCTAGCTGGAGAGCGGCCTGTGCCAGCCCCACACCCTTCCCACGGGCAAGTGCTCAGGGATTTCCTGAGCGGGGAAAAAGAGCAGCCGTGGCAGTTTCCCGAGGGCAAAAGAGCCACCAGCGGTCTTGGGCCAAAAAACGGGGTGAATGATTTTGGAAGCGCCAGGGAGGTTTTTGGCTTCGCCAGCATGCTGCCACATGGCATGCAGAATGTGCCTGTGTGAGGGCTAGCCCACCTTTGGCAGAGCATCAAGAGAAAGGGGCGAGCAACTCCCCGCCTTGGGAAAGGGCCTGGCGCAGGCAGACGCCTCTGCATCTTCCAGGCCTACAGTGCCTTCTGAAAGACATGCTGCTGCTTTGAGGTCTCAGAAGCCAAGCTCTCACAAGCATCCTTAAAAAGCTCAAAACCCAACACAGGCGCTCGCTCAGAGGTCTTGAGCGACCTCGCAGCAGGGCGTCTTCTCTGCTGCAAGGCCTTCTTACAAGGGGGTAGAGGAGGGCAGCCTGGAGGAATCTCCTTTTGGAAAGGTACCCCCAGCAGCAGCAACAGCAATAGGCAAACACAAAGAGGCACTCAGCTGACGAGACACAAGTTGCTCCTGATGAGTGCGAATGCCGCCAGCTGCTGCCGGTGCGCTGGCCTCCAGCGCCGAGATGCAGGGCCCTGGGATGCCGTCGGGAGCTGCTCAGCACCGTGCTCGGCCGCCGGGCAAAGCAAAAGGAGGAGTGAGGCCATCAGTGGATGATGCCAGTGCCAGCCCCCCAAGAGACAAGCCCCGCGGGAGCCAGATTCCCCGGCCCCAGGGCATTACCTTCCCGCTGCCCTGGGGCACTGCACTGAGATCCCCAAGGCACCAGGCGGCACCACCCAAAGGGCCCTGGCCCCTCTCCCCAACCTCCCCAGCACCCCGGGTCCCTGCACGCGGCCGCTGACCTGCCCTGTGGCAAAGGCCGCCCTGCGCACACCACTGCTGACGTGCTCGCCTGCACACTGCACCGCAGCAGCCCGGGACGTCCTCGGGAGCTGCCCACAGCCACACTCGGCCACTGGGCAGAGAAGAAGGAGGAGCAAGGCCAGCAGCGGCTGCCGCCGGGCCACAGCCCCCCAAGAAACAAGCCCCGCGCAGCCCCATGGCCCCACGGCTCAAGAGGACCCTCCTCCCACCGCTGTGGCGGACTCCATCGAGACCCCCCAAGGCACCAGGCAGGACCACCCATAAGGGTCCTGTGCTCTCTCCCACCCCTCCCAAGGACCCCCAACTCCCCGGGGCCTGACACGCGACTCCTTACCTGCCACACAGCACAGGCCCCCTCCACACACCAACGCCGGCGTGCTCGCCTGTGCTGCATGGGCCCGGCATGTCCTCGGGAGCTGCGCAGCGCCACGCCACGCTCGGCAGCCGTGCAAAGCAAAGGAGGAGAGAAGGCTTCAGTGGCTGCTGTCAGCACCTGTGCCCTCAACAAGTCCCCCACAGCTCCCTCTGCACCAACGCCCAGAGGCAGCTCATGGCCCCCCCCACACTACCCCAGGCCGATGACGGTGCTGGGCCCCACGCCAGCCCCCTGGCTGCCACCAGCACACCAAGCCTGCGGCCAGGGCAGCCTGCCTCCACGCCGGCCAGAACACAGAACTCGCCGACACCCCGGGCAACGCTGACAATGGCCTTGGCAACAGGCACCAACTGCCCGGCAAGAGGCACAAGCGCCCCAGCCCCAAACACACCCACCGCGCACCGGCACGCCAGCAAGCATGGCCCAAGGGCCGCGGGCAAGGCACGAGCCCTCGCTCAGAAACCCGGACACTGCTCCCGCCTCACCAGGCCTCTCCAGCACTCCGCATTTGCTCTCGCAGAGTTGTTCTCTGCAGCCCCGCCGCTTCTCTTGCATGCCTAGAGCAGCAAGCAATACCTGCCCTGCGGCACTTCCTCTTTTCACAAACTGACACCGTGCCTCCTCAGACATTGGCACAAAAATCACCATGCACCTGGCAAGGCTCATGCACCATCAAGGAAGCGCCCACAGCTTCTCTCGGGCTCCTCCGCTGTTCTTGCAGGCCTAGTCCAGTCAAACAAGAACTGCGCCGCTGCGCTTCCTCGCTCTTCCCAGACTGACACCATGCCTAACGACACATGCCGACAGACAGTGCCGCGCTGCTATAACGGCTCCCCACCTGCACGTGCTCGCACACTAGTGCTCTCCCGCGCCTCCACTGGCAGTCCTGCCTATTCCGGCCTCCACCAACGTGCCCCTCTGCACCTCCCGACTCTTGCCAAACTTTCCCCTTACCAAAGGAGAGGTGCGCGCAGCATACAAGCTCTTCTGCAATGGCTCCGCCACCAGCAAGGGCTTGCCGAGGAGCCCTCTTCAGCCCCCACTGGAGCAGTGGCATGCCAGGTGCAGCCTCCGGAGAACTGCCCCTCCACGCTTCCACTTGCGCCTCCCAAACCCACACCGTGCCCACGCAGACACTGGCACAAAATCGCCATGCCCCTCACATGGCTCAGGCACGCAGAGGTTCACGTAGTGGCAGAACAGCTGTCTTGGGCCCCTCCGAGGCATCCCCTCAGGCAGTGCTAGGCAGAGGCCTATTGCAGAGGCAGAGAAGAGCTTGCTGAGATCCGCCCGCCTGCCTCCGCCTTCTCCTGCCCAGGCTGAAGAGGCCCAGCTCGCTCAGCCTCTCCTCGTAGGAGAGCTGCTCCAGTGCCTTCCTCCTCTTGGTGGCCCTTTGCAGGCCTCGCTCCACTCCGTCCATGCGGATGTTGTCCTGGGGAGCCCAGAACTGCACCCCAGACTCCACGTGTGGCCTCAGCAGGGCTGAGGAGAGCGGAAGGAGCCTGCCCCTGACTCCCACCCCCTCCCTCCCCAGCGGCCCTCTGGCAATGCTCTTCCTGCGGCTTCCCAGGATACCAGCGGCCTTCGTGGCCACAAGCGCACATTGCTGGCTCACGGTCAGCTGGTGAAGAAAGCCTTCAGGACATCTGTGTTTTCAGTGTCCTTTGTCCCCAGGGCCCCTGCCCCCCGCCTTTAGCAGCAGGCTGCCCTTTGCCCTCGCCTTCCTTTTGCTGCTGGTGCACTTGTAGGAGCCTTGCCGCTTGCCTTTCCTGGCCCTTGCCAGCTTCAGCTCCAGGTGGCCTTTGGCTTTCCTCACGCCAGCCCTGCAGCCTCAGGCAGTGTCTCCAGGCATTTGTCCTGGGGCACCTCTCCCTCCTTCCCCCTCACACGCTTGCGATGTTCTTGGCACGCCTGCCTGCTCCTTGGTGCCGGAATCAGTTCTGGGCAAAAAGCTACAGGCCAAAAGTTAGAAAAAGAGAGAAAGGCCAGAGTGCTGGCACACTCGGCAGCCATGTCAGTAGGCTAAGCCCTTGGGTTAACAGGCTCGTGAGGTAAGGAGAGCTGTGCTCAAGCAGCCTCTCTCTGGCGGTGGCCAGCAGCAGAGGGCCAGTGCCGAGCAGAAGAGCAAGGCCTAGCTGGAGAGCGGCCTGTGCCAGCCCCACACCCTTCCCACGGGCAAGTGCTCAGGGATTTCCTGAGCGGGGAAAAAGAGCAGCCGTGGCAGTTTCCCGAGGGCAAAAGAGCCACCAGCGGTCTTGGGCCAAAAACGGGGTGAATGATTTTGGAAGCGCCAGGGAGGTTTTTGGCTTCGCCAGCACGCTGCCACATGGCATGCAGAATGTGCCTGTGTGGGGGTTAGCCCACCTTTGGCAGAGCATCAAGAGAAAGGGGCGAGCAACTCCCCGCCTTGGGAAAGGGCCTGGCGCAGGCAGACGCCTCTGCATCTTCCAGGCCTACAGTGCCTTCTGAAAGACATGCTGCTGCTTTGAGGTCTCAGAAGCCAAGCTCTCACAAGCATCCTTAAAAAGCTCAAAACCCAACACAGGCGCTCGCTCAGAGGTCTTGAGCGACCTCGCAGCAGGGCGTCTTCCCCGCTGCAAGGCCTTCTTACAAGGGGATAGAGGAGGGCAGCCTGGAGGAATCTCCTTTTGGAAAGGTACCCCCAGGAGCAGCAGCCGCAGCAGCAACAGCAATAGGCAAACACAAAGAGGCACTCAGCTGACGAGACACAAGTTGCTCCTGATGAGTGCGAATGCCGCCAGCTGCTGCCGGTGCGCTGGCCTCCAGCGCCGAGATGCAGGGCCCTGGGATGCCGTCGGGAGCTGCTCAGCACCGTGCTCGGCCGCCGGGCAAAGCAAAAGGAGGAGTGAGGCCATCAGTCGACGATGCCAGTGCCAGCCCCCCAAGAGACAAGCCCCGCGGGAGCCAGATTCCCCGGCCCCAGGGCATTACCTTCCCGCTGCCCTGGGGCACTGCACTGAGATCCCCAAGGCACCAGGCGGCACCACCCAAAGGGCCCTGGCCCCTCTCCCCAACCTCCCCAGCACCCCGGGTCCCTGCACGCGGCCGCTGACCTGCCCTGTGGCAAAGGCCGCCCTGCGCACACCACTGCTGACGTGCTCGCCTGCACACTGCACCGCAGCAGCCCGGGACGTCCTCGGGAGCTGCCCACAGCCACGCTCGGCCACCGGGCAGAGAAGAAGGAGGAGCAAGGCCAGCAGCGGCTGCCGCCGGGCCACAGCCCCCCAAGAAACAAGCCCCGCGCAGCCCCATGGCCCCACGGCTCAAGAGGACCCTCCTCCCACCGCTGTGGCGGACTCCATCGAGGCACCAGGCAGGACCACCCAGAAGGGTCCTGCGCTCTCTCCCACCCCTCCCAAGGACCCCCAACTCCCCGGGGCCTGACACGCGACTCCTTACCTGCCACACAGCACAGGCCCCCTCCACACACCAACGCCGGCGTGCTCACCTGTGCTGCATGGGCCCGGCATGTCCTCGGGAGCTGCGCAGCGCCACGCCACGCTCGGCCGCCGTGCAAAGCAAAGGAGGAGAGAAGGCTTCAGTGGCTGCTGCCAGCACCCGTGCCCTCAACAAGTCCCCACAGCTCGCTCTGCACCAACGCCCAGAGGCAGCTCATGGCCCCCCACACACTACCCCAGACCGATGATGGTGCCGGGCCCCACGCCAGCCCCCTGGCTGCCACCAGCACACCAAGCCTGCGGCCAGGGCAGCCTGCCTCCACGCCGGCCAGAACACAGAACTCGCCGACACCCCGGGCAACGCTGACAATGGCCTTGGCAACAGGCACCAACTGCCCGGCAAGAGGCACAAGCGCCCCAGCCCCAAACACACCCACCGCGCACCGGCACGCCAGCAAGCATGGCCCAAGGGCCGCGGGCAAGGCACGAGCCCTCGCTCAGAAACCCGGACACTGCTCCCGCCTCACCAGGCCTCTCCAGCACTCCGCATTTGCTCTCGCAGAGTTGTTCTCTGCAGCCCCGCCGCTTCTCTTGCATGCCTAGAGCAGCAAGCAATACCTGCCCTGCGGCACTTCCTCTTTTCACAAACTGACACCGTGCCTCCTCAGACATTGGCACAAAAATCACCATGCACCTGGCAAGGCTCATGCACCATCAAGGAAGCGCCCACAGCTTCTCTCGGCTCCTCCGCTGTTCTTGCAGGCCTAGTCCAGTCAAACAAGAACTGCGCCGCTGCGCTTCCTCGCTCTTCCCAGACTGACACCATGCCTAACGACACATGCCGACAGACAGTGCCGCGCTGCTATAACGGCTCCCCACCTGCACGTGCTCGCACACTAGTGCTCTCCCGCGCCTCCACTGGCAGTCCTGCCTATTCCGGCCTCCGCCAAAGTGCCCCTCTGCACCTCCCGACTCTTGCCAAACTTTCCCCTTACCAAAGGAGAGGTGCGCGCAGCATACAAGCTCTTCTGCAATGGCTCCGCCACCAGCAAGGGCTTGCCGAGGAGCCCTCTTCAGCCCCCACTGGAGCAGTGGCATGCCAGGTGCAGCCTCAGGAGAACTGCCCCTCCACGCTTCCACTTGTGCCTCCCAAACCCACACCGTGCCCACGCAGACACTGGCACAAAAATCGCCATGCCCCTCACATGGCTCAGGCACGCAGAGGTTCACGTAGTGGCAGAACAGCTGTCTTGGGCCCCTCCGAGGCATCCCCTCAGGCAGTGCTAGCCAGAGGCCTATTGCAGAGGCAGAGAAGAGCTTGCTGAGATCCGCCCGCCTGCCTCCGCCTTCTCCTGCCCAGGCTGAAGAGGCCCAGCTCGCTCAGCCTCTCCTGGCAGGAGAGCTGCTCCAGTGCCTTCCTCCTCTTGGTGGCCCTTTGCAGGCCTCGCTCCACTCCGTCCGTGCGGATGTTGTCCTGGGGAGCCCAGAACTGCACCCCAGACTCCACGTGTGGCCTCAGCAGGGCTGAGGAGAGCGGAAGGAGCCTGCCCCGACTCCCACCCCCTCCCTCCCCAGCGGCCCTCTGGCAATGCTCTTCCTGCGGCTTCCCAGGATACCAGCGGCCTTCGTGGCCACAAGCGCACATTGCTGGCTCACGGTCAGCTGGTGAAGAAAGCCTTCAGGACATCTGTGTTTTCAGTGTCCTTTGTCCCCAGGGCCCCTGCCCCCCGCCTTTAGCAGCAGGCTGCCCTTTGCCCTCGCCTTCCTTTTGCTGCTGGTGCACTTGTAGGAGCCTTGCCGCTTGCCTTTCCTGGCCCTTGCCAGCTTCAGCTCCAGGTGGCCTTTGGCTTTCCTCACGCCAGCCCTGCAGCCTCAGGCAGCGTCTCCAGGCATTTGTCCTGGGGCACCTCTCCCTCCTTCCCCCTCACACGCTTGCGATGTTCTTGGCACGCCAGCCTGCTCCTTGGTGCCGGAATCAGTTCTGGGCAAAAAGCTACAGGCCAAAAGTTAGAAAAAGAGAGAAAGGCCAGAGTGCTGGCACACTCGGCAGCCATGTCAGTAGGCTAAGCCCTTGGGTTAACAGGCTCGTGAGGTAAGGAGAGCTGTGCTCAAGCAGCCTCTCTCTGGCAGTGGCCAGCAGCAGAGGGCCAGTGCCGAGCAGAAGAGCAAGGCCTAGCTGGAGAGCGGCCTGTGCCAGCCCCACACCCTTCCCACGGGCAAGTGCTCAGGGATTTCCTGAGCGGGGAAAAAGAGCAGCCGTGGCAGTTTCCCGAGGGCAAAAGAGCCACCAGCTGTCTTGGGCCAAAAATGGGGTGAATGATTTTGGAAGCGCCAGGGAGGTTTTTGGCTTCGCCAGCACGCTGCCACATGGCATGCAGAATGTGCCTGTGTGGGGGCTAGCCCACCTTTGGCAGAGCATCAAGAGAAAGGGGCGAGCAACTCCCCGCCTTGGGAAAGGGCCTGGCGCAGGCAGACGCCTCTGCATCTTCCAGGCCTACAGTGCCTTCTGAAAGACATGCTGCTGCTTTGAGGTCTCAGAAGCCAAGCTCTCACAAGCATCCTTAAAAAGCTCAAAACCCAACACAGGCGCTCGCTCAGAGGTCTTGAGCGACCTCGCAGCAGGGCGTCTTCCCCGCTGCAAGGCCTTCTTACAAGGGGATAGAGGAGGGCAGCCTGGAGGAATCTCCTTTCGGAAAGGTACCCCCAGCAGCAGCAACAGCAATAGGCAAACACAAAGAGGCACTCAGCTGACGAGACACAAGTTGCTCCTGATGAGTGCGAATGCCGCCAGCTGCTGCCGGTGCGCTGGCCTCCAGCGCCGAGATGCAGGGCCCTGGGATGCCGTCGGGAGCTGCTCAGCACCGTGCTCGGCCGCCGGGCAAAGCAAAAGGAGGAGTGAGGCCATCAGTGGATGATGCCAGTGCCAGCCCCTCAAGAGACAAGCCCCGCGGGAGCCAGATTCCCCAGCCCCAGGGCATTACCTTCCCGCTGCCCTGGGGCACTGCACTGAGATCCCCAAGGCACCAGGCGGCACCACCCAAAGGGCCCTGGCCCCTCTCCCCAACCTCCCCAGCACCCCGGGTCCCTGCACGCGGCCGCTGACCTGCCCTGTGGCAAAGGCCGCCCTGCGCACACCACTGCTGACGTGCTCGCCTGCACACTGCACCGCAGCAGCCCGGGACGTCCTCGGGAGCTGCCCACAGCCACGCTCGGCCACCGGGCAGAGAAGAAGGAGGAGCAAGGCCAGCAGCGGCTGCCGCCGGGCCACAGCCCCCCAAGAAACAAGCCCCGCGCAGCCCCATGGTCCCACGGCTCAAGAGGACCCTCCTCCCACCGCTGTGGCGGACTCCATCGAGGCACCAGGCAGGACCACCCAGAAGAGTCCTGCGCTCTCTCCCACCCCTCCCAAGGACCCCCAACTCCCCGGGGCCTGACACGCGACTCCTTACCTGCCACACAGCACAGGCCCCCTCCACACACCAACGCCGGCGTGCTCGCCTGTGCTGCATGGGCCCGGCATGTCCTCGGGAGCTGCGCAGCGCCACGCCACGCTCGGCAGCCGTGCAAAGCAAAGGAGGAGAGAAGGCTTCAGTGGCTGCTGCCAGCACCCGTGCCCTCAACAAGTCCCCCACAGCTCCCTCTGCACCAACGCCCAGAGGCAGCTCATGGCCCCCCACACACTACCCCAGGCCGATGACGGTGCCGGGCCCCACGCCAGCCCCCTGGCTGCCACCAGCACACCAAGCCTGCGGCCAGGGCAGCCTGCCTCCACGCCGGCCAGAACACAGAACTCGCCGACACCCCGGGCAACGCTGACAATGGCCTTGGCAACAGGCACCAACTGCCCGGCAAGAGGCACAAGCGCCCCAAGGCACGAGCCCTCGCTCAGAAACCCGGACACTGCTCCCGCCTCACCAGGCCTCTCCAGCACTCCGCATTTGCTCTCGCAGAGTTGTGCTCTGCAGCCCCGCCGCTTCTCTTGCATGCCTAGAGCAGCAAGCAATACCTGCCCTGCGGCACTTCCTCTTTTCACAAACTGACACCGTGCCTCCTCAGACATTGGCACAAAAATCACCATGCACCTGGCAAGGCTCATGCACCATCAAGGAAGCGCCCACAGCTTCTCTCGGCTCCTCCGCTGTTCTTGCAGGCCTAGTCCAGTCAAACAAGAACTGCGCCGCTGCGCTTCCTCGCTCTTCCCAGACTGACACCATGCCTAACGACACATGCCGACAGACAGTGCCGCGCTGCTATAATGGCTCCCCACCTGCACGTGCTCGCACACTAGTGCTCTCCCGCGCCTCCACTGGCAGTCCTGCCTATTCCGGCCTCCACCAACGTGCCCCTCTGCACCTCCCGACTCTTGCCAAACTTTCCCCTTACCAAAGGAGAGGTGCGCGCAGCATACAAGCTCTTCTGCAATGGCTCCGCCACCAGCAAGGGCTTGCCGAGGAGCCCTCTTCAGCCCCCACTGGAGCAGTGGCATGCCAGGTGCAGCCTCAGGAGAACTGCCCCTCCACGCTTCCACTTGTGCCTCCCAAACCCACACCGTGCCCACGCAGACACTGGCACAAAATCGCCATGCCCCTCACATGGCTCAGGCACGCAGAGGTTCACGTAGTGGCAGAACAGCTGTCTTGGGCCCCTCCGAGGCATGCCCTCAGGCAGTGCTAGGCAGAGGCCTATTGCAGAGGCAGAGAAGAGCTTGCTGAGATCCGCCCGCCTGCCTCCGCCTTCTCCTGCCCAGGCTGAAGAGGCCCAGCTCGCTCAGCCTCTCCTGGCAGGAGAGCTGCTCCAGTGCCTTCCTCCTCTTGGTGGCCCTTTGCAGGCCTCGCTCCACTCCGTCCGTGCGGATGTTGTCCTGGGGAGCCCAGAACTGCACCCCAGACTCCACGTGTGGCCTCAGCAGGGCTGAGGAGAGCGGAAGGAGCCTGCCCCGACTCCCACCCCCTCCCTCCCCAGCGGCCCTCTGGCAATGCTCTTCCTGCGGCTTCCCAGGATACCAGCGGCCTTCGTGGCCACAAGCGCACATTGCTGGCTCACGGTCAGCTGGTGAAGAAAGCCTTCAGGACATCTGTGTTTTCAGTGTCCTTTGTCCCCAGGGCCCCTGCCCCCCGCCTTTAGCAGCAGGCTGCCCTTTGCCCTCGCCTTCCTTTTGCTGCTGGTGCACTTGTAGGAGCCTTGCCGCTTGCCTTTCCTGGCCCTTGCCAGCTTCAGCTCCAGGTGGCCTTTGGCTTTCCTCACGCCAGCCCTGCAGCCTCAGGCAGCGTCTCCAGGCATTTGTCCTGGGGCACCTCTCCCTCCTTCCCCCTCACACGCTTGCGATGTTCTTGGCACGCCAGCCTGCTCCTTGGTGCCGGAATCAGTTCTGGGCAAAAAGCTACAGGCCAAAAGTTAGAAAAAGAGAGAAAGGCCAGAGTGCTGGCACACTCGGCAGCCATGTCAGTAGGCTAAGCCCTTGGGTTAACAGGCTCGTGAGGTAAGGAGAGCTGTGCTCAAGCAGCCTCTCTCTGGCGGTGGCCAGCAGCAGAGGGCCAGTGCCGAGCAGAAGAGCAAGGCCTAGCTGGAGAGCGGCCTGTGCCAGCCCCACACCCTTCCCACGGGCAAGTGCTCAGGGATTTCCTGAGCGGGGAAAAAGAGCAGCCGTGGCAGTTTCCCGAGGGCAAAAGAGCCACCAGCGGTCTTGGGCCAAAAAACGGGGTGAATGATTTTGGAAGCGCCAGGGAGGTTTTTGGCTTCGCCAGCATGCTGCCACATGGCATGCAGAATGTGCCTGTGTGGGGGTTAGCCCACCTTTGGCAGAGCATCAAGAGAAAGGGGCGAGCAACTCCCCGCCTTGGGAAAGGGCCTGGCGCAGGCAGACGCCTCTGCATCTTCCAGGCCTACAGTGCCTTCTGAAAGACATGCTGCTGCTTTGAGGTCTCAGAAGCCAAGCTCTCACAAGCATCCTTAAAAAGCTCAAAACCCAACACAGGCGCTCGCTCAGAGGTCTTGAGTGACCGCGCAGCAGGGCGTCTTCTCTGCTGCAAGGCCTTCTTACAAGGGGATAGAGGAGGGCAGCCTGGAGGAATCTCCTTTTGGAAAGGTACCCCCAGCAGCAGCAGCAACAGCAATAGGCAAACACAAAGAGGCACTCAGCTGACGAGACACAAGTTGCTCCTGATGAGTGCGAATGCCGCCAGCTGCTGCCGGTGCGCTGGCCTCCAGCGCCGAGATGCAGGGCCCTGGGATGCCGTCGGGAGCTGCTCAGCACCGTGCTCGGCCGCCGGGCAAAGCAAAAGGAGGAGTGAGGCCATCAGTGGATGATGCCAGTGCCAGCCCCTCAAGAGACAAGCCCCGCGGGAGCCAGATTCCCCGGCCCCAGGGCATTACCTTCCCGCTGCCCTGGGGCACTCCACTGAGATCCCCAAGGCACCAGGCGGCACCACCCAAAGGGCCCTGGCCCCTCTCCCCAACCTCCCCAGCACCCCGGGTCCCTGCACGCGGCCGCTGACCTGCCCTGTGGCAAAGGCCGCCCTCCGCACACCACTGCTGACGTGCTCGCCTGCACACTGCACCGCAGCAGCCCGGGACGTCCTCGGGAGCTGCCCACAGCCACGCTCGGCCACCGGGCAGAGAAGAAGGAGGAGCAAGGCCATCAGCGGCTGCCGCCGGGCCACAGCCCCCCAAGAAACAAGCCCCGCGCAGCCCCATGGCCCCACGGCTCAAGAGGACCCTCCTCCCACCGCTGTGGCAGACTCCATCGAGGCACCAGGCAGGACCACCCAGAAGGGTCCTGCGCTCTCTCCCACCCCTCCCAAGGACCCCCAACTCCCCGGGGCCTGACACGCGACTCCTTACCTGCCACACAGCACAGGCCCCCTCCACACACCAACGCCGGCGTGCTCGCCTGTGCTGCATGGGCCCGGCATGTCCTCGGGAGCTGCGCAGCGCCACGCCACGCTCGGCAGCCGTGCAAAGCAAAGGAGGAGAGAAGGCTTCAGTGGCTGCTGCCAGCACCCGTGCCCTCAACAAGTCCCCCACAGCTCCCTCTGCACCAACGCCCAGAGGCAGCTCATGGCCCCCCACACACTACCCCAGGCCGATGACGGTGCCGGGCCCCACGCCAGCCCCCTGGCTGCCACCAGCACACCAAGCCTGCGGCCAGGGCAGCCTGCCTCCACGCCGGCCAGAACACAGAACTCGCCGACACCCCGGGCAACGCTGACAATGGCCTTGGCAACAGGCACCAACTGCCCGGCAAGAGGCACAAGCGCCCCAAGGCACGAGCCCTCGCTCAGAAACCCGGACACTGCTCCCGCCTCACCAGGCCTCTCCAGCACTCCGCATTTGCTCTCGCAGAGTTGTTCTCTGCAGCCCCGCCGCTTCTCTTGCATGCCTAGAGCAGCAAGCAATACCTGCCCTGCGGCACTTCCTCTTTTCACAAACTGACACCGTGCCTCCTCAGACATTGGCACAAAAATCACCATGCACCTGGCAAGGCTCATGCACCATCAAGGAAGCGCCCACAGCTTCTCTCGGGCTCCTCCGCTGTTCTTGCAGGCCTAGTCCAGTCAAACAAGAACTGCGCCGCTGCGCTTCCTCGCTCTTCCCAGACTGACACCATGCCTAACGACACATGCCGACAGACAGTGCCGCGCTGCTATAACGGCTCCCCACCTGCACGTGCTCGCACACTAGTGCTCTCCCGCGCCTCCACTGGCAGTCCTGCCTATTCCGGCCTCCACCAACGTGCCCCTCTGCACCTCCCGACTCTTGCCAAACTTTCCCCTTACCAAAGGAGAGGTGCGCGCAGCATACAAGCTCTTCTGCAATGGCTCCGCCACCAGCAAGGGCTTGCCGAGGAGCCCTCTTCAGCCCCCACTGGAGCAGTGGCATGCCAGGTGCAGCCTCAGGAGAACTGCCCCTCCACGCTTCCACTTGCGCCTCCCAAACCCACACCGTGCCCACGCAGACACTGGCACAAAAATCGCCATGCCCCTCACATGGCTCAGGCACGCAGAGGTTCACGTAGTGGCAGAACAGCTGTCTTGGGCCCCTCCGAGGCATCCCCTCAGGCAGTGCTAGGCAGAGGCCTATTGCAGAGGCAGAGAAGAGCTTGCTGAGATCCGCCCGCCTGCCTCCGCCTTCTCCTGCCCAGGCTGAAGAGGCCCAGCTCGCTCAGCCTCTCCTGGCAGGAGAGCTGCTCCAGTGCCTTCCTCCTCTTGGTGGCCCTTTGCAGGCCTCGCTCCACTCCGTCCGTGCGGATGTTGTCCTGGGGAGCCCAGAACTGCACCCCAGACTCCACGTGTGGCCTCAGCAGGGCTGAGGAGAGCGGAAGGAGCCTGCCCCGACTCCCACCCCCTCCCTCCCCAGCGGCCCTCTGGCAATGCTCTTCCTGCGGCTTCCCAGGATACCAGCGGCCTTCGTGGCCACAAGCGCACATTGCTGGCTCACGGTCAGCTGGTGAAGAAAGCCTTCAGGACATCTGTGTTTTCAGTGTCCTTTGTCCCCAGGGCCCCTGCCCCCCGCCTTTAGCAGCAGGCTGCCCTTTGCCCTCGCCTTCCTTTTGCTGCTGGTGCACTTGTAGGAGCCTTGCCGCTTGCCTTTCCTGGCCCTTGCCAGCTTCAGCTCCAGGTGGCCTTTGGCTTTCCTCACGCCAGCCCTGCAGCCTCAGGCAGTGTCTCCAGGCATTTGTCCTGGGGCACCTCTCCCTCCTTCCCCCTCACGCGCTTGCGATGTTCTTGGCACGCCTGCCTGCTCCTTGGTGCCGGAATCAGTTCTGGGCAAAAAGCTACAGGCCAAAAGTTAGAAAAAGAGAGAAAGGCCAGAGTGCTGGCACACTCGGCAGCCATGTCAGTAGGCTAAGCCCTTGGGTTAACAGGCTCGTGAGGTAAGGAGAGCTGTGCTCAAGCAGCCTCTCTCTGGCGGTGGCCAGCAGCAGAGGGCCAGTGCCGAGCAGAAGAGCAAGGCCTAGCTGGAGAGCAGCCTGTGCCAGCCCCACACCCTTCCCACGGGCAAGTGCTCAGGGATTTCCTGAGCGGGGAAAAAGAGCAGCCGTGGCAGTTTCCCGAGGGCAAAAGAGCCACCAGCGGTCTTGGGCCAAAAACGGGGTGAATGATTTTGGAAGCGCCAGGGAGGTTTTTGGCTTCGCCAGCATGCTGCCACATGGCATGCAGAATGTGCCTGTGTGGGGGCTAGCCCACCTTTGGCAGAGCATCAAGAGAAAGGGGCGAGCAACTCCCCGCCTTGGGAAAGGGCCTGGCGCAGGCAGACGCCTCTGCATCTTCCAGGCCTACAGTGCCTTCTGAAAGACATGCTGCTGCTTTGAGGTCTCAGAAGCCAAGCTCTCACAAGCATCCTTAAAAAGCTCAAAACCCAACACAGGCGCTCGCTCAGAGGTCTTGAGCGACCTCGCAGCAGGGCGTCTTCTCCGCTGCAAGGCCTTCTTACAAGGGGATAGAGGAGGGCAGCCTGGAGGAATCTCCTTTTGGAAAGGTACCCCCAGCAGCAGCCACAGCAGCAACAGCAATAGGCAAACACAAAGAGGCACTCAGCTGACGAGACACAAGTTGCTCCTGATGAGTGCGAATGCCGCCAGCTGCTGCCGGTGCGCTGGCCTCCAGCGCCGAGATGCAGGGCCCTGGGATGCCGTCGGGAGCTGCTCAGCACCGTGCTCGGCCGCCGGGCAAAGCAAAAGGAGTGAGGCCATCAGTGGATGATGCCAGTGCCAGCCCCTCAAGAGACAAGCCCCGCGGGAGCCAGATTCCCCGGCCCCAGGGCATTACCTTCCCGCTGCCCTGGGGCACTGCACTGAGATCCCCAAGGCACCAGGCGGCACCACCCAAAGGGCCCTGGCCCCTCTCCCCAACCTCCCCAGCACCCCGGGTCCCTGCACGCGGCCGCTGACCTGCCCTGTGGCAAAGGCCGCCCTGCGCACACCACTGCTGACGTGCTCGCCTGCACACTGCACCGCAGCAGCCCGGGACGTCCTCGGGAGCTGCCCACAGCCACGCTCGGCCACCGGGCAGAGAAGAAGGAGGAGCAAGGCCAGCAGCGGCTGCCGCCGGGCCACAGCCCCCCAAGAAACAAGCCCCGCGCAGCCCCATGGCCCCACGGCTCAAGAGGACCCTCCTCCCACCGCTGTGGCGGACTCCATCGAGACCCCCCAAGGCACCAGGCAGGACCACCCAGAAGGGTCCTGCGCTCTCTCCCACCCCTCCCAAGGACCCCCAACTCCCCGGGGCCTGACACGCGACTCCTTACCTGCCACACAGCACAGGCCCCCTCCACACACCAACGCCGGCGTGCTCGCCTGTGCTGCATGGGCCCGGCATGTCCTCGGGAGCTGCGCAGCGCCACGCCACGCTCGGCAGCCGTGCAAAGCAAAGGAGGAGAGAAGGCTTCAGTGGCTGCTGCCAGCACCCGTGCCCTCAACAAGTCCCCCACAGCTCCCTCTGCACCAACGCCCAGAGGCAGCTCATGGCCCCCCACACACTACCCCAGGCCGATGACGGTGCCGGGCCCCACGCCAGCCCCCTGGCTGCCACCAGCACACCAAGCCTGCGGCCAGGGCAGCCTGCCTCCACGCCGGCCAGAACACAGAACTCGCCGACACCCCGGGCAACGCTGACAATGGCCTTGGCAACAGGCACCAACTGCCCGGCAAGAGGCACAAGCACCCCAGCCCCAAACACACCCACCGCACACCGGCACGCCAGCAAGCATGGCCCAAGGGCCGCGGGCAAGGCACGAGCCCTCGCTCAGAAACCCGGACACTGCTCCCGCCTCACCAGGCCTCTCCAGCACTCCGCATTTGCTCTCGCAGAGTTGTTCTCTGCAGCCCCGCCGCTTCTCTTGCATGCCTAGAGCAGCAAGCAATACCTGCCCTGCGGCACTTCCTCTTTTCACAAACTGACACCGTGCCTCCTCAGACATTGGCACAAAAATCACCATGCACCTGGCAAGGCTCATGCACCATCAAGGAAGCGCCCACAGCTTCTCTCGGGCTCCTCCGCTGTTCTTGCAGGCCTAGTCCAGTCAAACAAGAACTGCGCCGCTGCGCTTCCTCGCTCTTCCCAGACTGACACCATGCCTAACGACACATGCCGACAGACAGTGCCACGCTGCTATAACGGCTCCCCACCTGCACGTGCTCGCACACTAGTGCTCTCCCGCGCCTCCACTGGCAGTCCTGCCTATTCCGGCCTCCACCAACGTGCCCCTCTGCACCTCCCGACTCTTGCCAAACTTTCCCCTTACCAAAGGAGAGGTGCGCGCAGCATACAAGCTCTTCTGCAATGGCTCCGCCACCAGCAAGGGCTTGCCGAGGAGCCCTCTTCAGCCCCCACTGGAGCAGTGGCATGCCAGGTGCAGCCTCAGGAGAACTGCCCCTCCACGCTTCCACTTGTGCCTCCCAAACCCACACCGTGCCCACGCAGACACTGGCACAAAAATCGCCATGCCCCTCACATGGCTCAGGCACGCAGAGGTTCACGTAGTGGCAGAACAGCTGTCTTGGGCCCCTCCGAGGCATCCCCTCAGGCAGTGCTAGGCAGAGGCCTATTGCAGAGGCAGAGAAGAGCTTGCTGAGATCCGCCCGCCTGCCTCCGCCTTCTCCTGCCCAGGCTGAAGAGGCCCAGCTCGCTCAGCCTCTCCTGGCAGGAGAGCTGCTCCAGTGCCTTCCTCCTCTTGGTGGCCCTTTGCAGGCCTCGCTCCACTCCGTCCGTGCGGATGTTGTCCTGGGGAGCCCAGAACTGCACCCCAGACTCCACGTGTGGCCTCAGCAGGGCTGAGGAGAGCGGAAGGAGCCTGCCCCGACTCCCACCCCCTCCCTCCCCAGCGGCCCTCTGGCAATGCTCTTCCTGCGGCTTCCCAGGATACCAGCGGCCTTCGTGGCCACAAGCGCACATTGCTGGCTCACGGTCAGCTGGTGAAGAAAGCCTTCAGGACATCTGTGTTTTCAGTGTCCTTTGTCCCCAGGGCCCCTGCCCCCCGCCTTTAGCAGCAGGCTGCCCTTTGCCCTCGCCTTCCTTTTGCTGCTGGTGCACTTGTAGGAGCCTTGCCGCTTGCCTTTCCTGGCCCTTGCCAGCTTCAGCTCCAGGTGGCCTTTGGCTTTCCTCACGCCAGCCCTGCAGCCTCAGGCAGTGTCTCCAGGCAATTGTCCTGGGGCACCTCTCCCTCCTTCCCCCTCACACGCTTGCGATGTTCTTGGCACGCCAGCCTGCTCCTTGGTGCCGGAATCAGTTCTGGGCAAAAAGCTACAGGCCAAAAGTTAGAAAAAGAGAGAAAGGCCAGAGTGCTGGCACACTCGGCAGCCATGTCAGTAGGCTAAGCCCTTGGGTTAACAGGCTCGTGAGGTAAGGAGAGCTGTGCTCAAGCAGCCTCTCTCTGGCGGTGGCCAGCAGCAGAGGGCCAGTGCCGAGCAGAAGAGCAAGGCCTAGCTGGAGAGCAGCCTGTGCCAGCCCCACACCCTTCCCACGGGCAAGTGCTCAGGGATTTCCTGAGCGGGGAAAAAGAGCAGCCGTGGCAGTTTCCCGAGGGCAAAAGAGCCACCAGCGGTCTTGGGCCAAAAACGGGGTGAATGATTTTGGAAGCGCCAGGGAGGTTTTTGGCTTCGCCAGCATGCTGCCACATGGCATGCAGAATGTGCCTGTGTGGGGGCTAGCCCACCTTTGGCAGAGCATCAAGAGAAAGGGGCGAGCAACTCCCCGCCTTGGGAAAGGGCCTGGCGCAGGCAGACGCCTCTGCATCTTCCAGGCCTACAGTGCCTTCTGAAAGACATGCTGCTGCTTTGAGGTCTCAGAAGCCAAGCTCTCACAAGCATCCTTAAAAAGCTCAAAACCCAACACAGGCGCTCGCTCAGAGGTCTTGAGCGACCTCGCAGCAGGGCGTCTTCTCCGCTGCAAGGCCTTCTTACAAGGGGATAGAGGAGGGCAGCCTGGAGGAATCTCCTTTTGGAAAGGTACCCCCAGCAGCAGCCGCAGCAGCAACAGCAATAGGCAAACACAAAGAGGCACTCAGCTGACGAGACACAAGTTGCTCCTGATGAGTGCGAATGCCGCCAGCTGCTGCCGGTGCGCTGGCCTCCAGCGCCGAGATGCAGGGCCCTGGGATGCCGTCGGGAGCTGCTCAGCACCGTGCTCGGCCGCCGGGCAAAGCAAAAGGAGGAGTGAGGCCATCAGTGGATGATGCCAGTGCCAGCCCCTCAAGAGACAAGCCCCGCGGGAGCCAGATTCCCCGGCCCCAGGGCATTACCTTCCCGCTGCCCTGGGGCACTGCACTGAGATCCCCAAGGCACCAGGCGGCACCACCCAAAGGGCCCTGGCCCCTCTCCCCAACCTCCCCAGCACCCCGGGTCCCTGCACGCGGCCGCTGACCTGCCCTGTGGCAAAGGCCGCCCTGCGCACACCACTGCTGACGTGCTCGCCTGCACACTGCACCGCAGCAGCCCGGGACGTCCTCGGGAGCTGCCCACAGCCACGCTCGGCCACCGGGCAGAGAAGAAGGAGGAGCAAGGCCAGCAGCGGCTGCCGCCGGGCCACAGCCCCCCAAGAAACAAGCCCCGCGCAGCCCCATGGCCCCACGGCTCAAGAGGACCCTCCTCCCACCGCTGTGGCGGACTCCATTGAGGCACCACCCAGAAGGGTCCTGCGCTCTCTCCCACCCCTCCCAAGGACCCCCAACTCCCCGGGGCCTGACACGCGACTCCTTACCTGCCACACAGCACAGGCCCCCTCCACACACCAACGCCGGCGTGCTCGCCTGTGCTGCATGGGCCTGGCATGTCCTCGGGAGCTGCGCAGCGCCACGCCACGCTCGGCAGCTGTGCAAAGCAAAGGAGGAGAGAAGGCTTCAGTGGCTGCT
The DNA here is from genome assembly GCF_036370855.1 of Dromaius novaehollandiae. Classification (NCBI taxonomy): domain Eukaryota; kingdom Metazoa; phylum Chordata; class Aves; order Casuariiformes; family Dromaiidae; genus Dromaius; species Dromaius novaehollandiae. The sequence goes on along the minus strand of NC_088100.1, from coordinate 114,492,156 downwards.
GCCAGCACCCGTGCCCTCAACAAGTCCCCCACAGCTCCCTCTGCACCAACGCCCAGAGGCAGCTCATGGCCCCCCACACACTACCCCAGGCCGATGACGGTGCCGGGCCCCACGCCAGCCCCCTGGCTGCCACCAGCACACCAAGCCTGCGGCCAGGGCAGCCTGCCTCCACGCCGGCCAGAACACAGAACTCGCCGACACCCCGGGCAACGCTGACAATGGCCTTGGCAACAGGCACCAACTGCCCGGCAAGAGGCACAAGCGCCCCAGCCCCAAACACACCCACCGCGCACCGGCACGCCAGCAAGCATGGCCCAAGGGCCGCGGGCAAGGCACGAGCCCTCGCTCAGAAACCCGGACACTGCTCCCGCCTCACCAGGCCTCTCCAGCACTCCGCATTTGCTCTCGCAGAGTTGTTCTCTGCAGCCCCGCCGCTTCTCTTGCATGCCTAGAGCAGCAAGCAATACCTGCCCTGCGGCACTTCCTCTTTTCACAAACTGACACCGTGCCTCCTCAGACATTGGCACAAAAATCACCATGCACCTGGCAAGGCTCATGCACCATCAAGGAAGCGCCCACAGCTTCTCTCGGGCTCCTCCGCTGTTCTTGCAGGCCTAGTCCAGTCAAACAAGAACTGCGCCGCTGCGCTTCCTCGCTCTTCCCAGACTGACACCATGCCTAACGACACATGCCGACAGACAGTGCCACGCTGCTATAACGGCTCCCCACCTGCACGTGCTCGCACACTAGTGCTCTCCCGCGCCTCCACTGGCAGTCCTGCCTATTCCGGCCTCCACCAACGTGCCCCTCTGCACCTCCCGACTCTTGCCAAACTTTCCCCTTACCAAAGGAGAGGTGCGCGCAGCATACAAGCTCTTCTGCAATGGCTCCGCCACCAGCAAGGGCTTGCCGAGGAGCCCTCTTCAGCCCCCACTGGAGCAGTGGCATGCCAGGTGCAGCCTCAGGAGAACTGCCCCTCCACGCTTCCACTTGTGCCTCCCAAACCCACACCGTGCCCACGCAGACACTGGCACAAAAATCGCCATGCCCCTCACATGGCTCAGGCACGCAGAGGTTCACGTAGTGGCAGAACAGCTGTCTTGGGCCCCTCCGAGGCATCCCCTCAGGCAGTGCTAGGCAGAGGCCTATTGCAGAGGCAGAGAAGAGCTTGCTGAGATCCGCCCGCCTGCCTCCGCCTTCTCCTGCCCAGGCTGAAGAGGCCCAGCTCGCTCAGCCTCTCCTGGCAGGAGAGCTGCTCCAGTGCCTTCCTCCTCTTGGTGGCCCTTTGCAGGCCTCGCTCCACTCCGTCCATGCGGATGTTGTCCTGGGGAGCCCAGAACTGCACCCCAGACTCCACGTGTGGCCTCAGCAGGGCTGAGGAGAGCGGAAGGAGCCTGCCCCGACTCCCACCCCCTCCCTCCCCAGCGGCCCTCTGGCAATGCTCTTCCTGCGGCTTCCCAGGATACCAGCGGCCTTCGTGGCCACAAGCGCACATTGCTGGCTCATGGTCAGCTGGTGAAGAAAGCCTTCAGGACATCTGTGTTTTCAGTGTCCTTTGTCCCCAGGGCCCCTGCCCCCCGCCTTTAGCAGCAGGCTGCCCTTTGCCCTCGCCTTCCTTTTGCTGCTGGTGCACTTGTAGGAGCCTTGCCGCTTGCCTTTCCTGGCCCTTGCCAGCTTCAGCTCCAGGTGGCCTTTGGCTTTCCTCACGCCAGCCCTGCAGCCTCAGGCAGTGTCTCCAGGCAATTGTCCTGGGGCACCTCTCCCTCCTTCCCCCTCACACGCTTGCGATGTTCTTGGCACGCCAGCCTGCTCCTTGGTGCCGGAATCAGTTCTGGTCAAAAAGCTACAGGCCAAAAGTTAGAAAAAGAGAGAAAGGCCAGAGTGCTGGCACACTCGGCAGCCATGTCAGTAGGCTAAGCCCTTGGGTTAACAGGCTCGTGAGGTAAGGAGAGCTGTGCTCAAGCAGCCTCTCTCTGGCGGTGGCCAGCAGCAGAGGGCCAGTGCCGAGCAGAAGAGCAAGGCCTAGCTGGAGAGCAGCCTGTGCCAGCCCCACACCCTTCCCACGGGCAAGTGCTCAGGGATTTCCTGAGCGGGGAAAAAGAGCAGCCGTGGCAGTTTCCCGAGGGCAAAAGAGCCACCAGCGGTCTTGGGCCAAAAACGGGGTGAATGATTTTGGAAGCGCCAGGGAGGTTTTTGGCTTCGCCAGCATGCTGCCACATGGCATGCAGAATGTGCCTGTGTGGGGGCTAGCCCACCTTTGGCAGAGCATCAAGAGAAAGGGGCGAGCAACTCCCCGCCTTGGGAAAGGGCCTGGCGCAGGCAGACGCCTCTGCATCTTCCAGGCCTACAGTGCCTTCTGAAAGACATGCTGCTGCTTTGAGGTCTCAGAAGCCAAGCTCTCACAAGCATCCTTAAAAAGCTCAAAACCCAACACAGGCGCTCGCTCAGAGGTCTTGAGCGACCTCGCAGCAGGGCGTCTTCTCCGCTGCAAGGCCTTCTTACAAGGGGATAGAGGAGGGCAGCCTGGAGGAATCTCCTTTTGGAAAGGTACCCCCAGCAGCAGCAGCAACAGCAATAGGCAAACACAAAGAGGCACTCAGCTGACGAGACACAAGTTGCTCCTGATGAGTGCGAATGCTGCCAGCTGCTGCCGGTGCGCTGGCCTCCAGCGCCGAGATGCAGGGCCCTGGGATGCCGTCGGGAGCTGCTCAGCACCATGCTCGGCCGCCGGGCAAAGCAAAAGGAGGAGTGAGGCCATCAGTGGATGATGCCAGTGCCAGCCCCTCAAGAGACAAGCCCCGCGGGAGCCAGATTCCCCGGCCCCAGGGCATTACCTTCCCGCTGCCCTGGGGCACTGCACTGAGATCCCCAAGGCACCAGGCGGCACCACCCAAAGGGCCCTGGCCCCTCTCCCCAACCTCCCCAGCACCCCGGGTCCCTGCACGCGGCCGCTGACCTGCCCTGTGGCAAAGGCCGCCCTGCGCACACCACTGCTGACGTGCTCGCCTGCACACTGCACCGCAGCAGCCCGGGACGTCCTCGGGAGCTGCCCACAGCCACGCTCGGCCACCGGGCAGAGAAGAAGGAGGAGCAAGGCCAGCAGCGGCTGCCGCCGGGCCACAGCCCCCCAAGAAACAAGCCCCGCGCAGCCCCATGGCCCCACGGCTCAAGAGGACCCTCCTCCCACCGCTGTGGCGGACTCCATTGAGGCACCAGGCAGGACCACCCAGAAGGGTCCTGCGCTCTCTCCCACCCCTCCCAAGGACCCCCAACTCCCCGGGGCCTGACACGCGACTCCTTACCTGCCACACAGCACAGGCCCCCTCCACACACCAACGCCGGCGTGCTCGCCTGTGCTGCATGGGCCCGGCATGTCCTCGGGAGCTGCGCAGCGCCACGCCACGCTCGGCAGCCGTGCAAAGCAAAGGAGGAGAGAAGGCTTCAGTGGCTGCTGCCAGCACCCGTGCCCTCAACAAGTCCCCCACAGCTCCCTCTGCACCAACGCCCAGAGGCAGCTCATGGCCCCCCACACACTACCCCAGGCCGATGACGGTGCCGGGCCCCACGCCAGCCCCCTGGCTGCCACCAGCACACCAAGCCTGCGGCCAGGGCAGCCTGCCTCCACGCCGGCCAGAACACAGAACTCGCCGACACCCCGGGCAACGCTGACAATGGCCTTGGCAACAGGCACCAACTGCCCGGCAAGAGGCACAAGCGCCCCAGCCCCAAACACACCCACCGCGCACCGGCACGCCAGCAAGCATGGCCCAAGGGCCGCGGGCAAGGCACGAGCCCTCGCTCAGAAACCCGGACACTGCTCCCGCCTCACCAGGCCTCTCCAGCACTCCGCATTTGCTCTCGCAGAGTTGTTCTCTGCAGCCCCGCCGCTTCTCTTGCATGCCTAGAGCAGCAAGCAATACCTGCCCTGCGGCACTTCCTCTTTTCACAAACTGACACCGTGCCTCCTCAGACATTGGCACAAAAATCACCATGCACCTGGCAAGGCTCATGCACCATCAAGGAAGCGCCCACAGCTTCTCTCGGGCTCCTCCGCTGTTCTTGCAGGCCTAGTCCAGTCAAACAAGAACTGCGCCGCTGCGCTTCCTCGCTCTTCCCAGACTGACACCATGCCTAACGACACATGCCGACAGACAGTGCCACGCTGCTATAACGGCTCCCCACCTGCACGTGCTCGCACACTAGTGCTCTCCCGCGCCTCCACTGGCAGTCCTGCCTATTCCGGCCTCCACCAACGTGCCCCTCTGCACCTCCCGACTCTTGCCAAACTTTCCCCTTACCAAAGGAGAGGTGCGCGCAGCATACAAGCTCTTCTGCAATGGCTCCGCCACCAGCAAGGGCTTGCCGAGGAGCCCTCTTCAGCCCCCACTGGAGCAGTGGCATGCCAGGTGCAGCCTCAGGAGAACTGCCCCTCCACGCTTCCACTTGTGCCTCCCAAACCCACACCGTGCCCACGCAGACACTGGCACAAAAATCGCCATGCCCCTCACATGGCTCAGGCACGCAGAGGTTCACGTAGTGGCAGAACAGCTGTCTTGGGCCCCTCCGAGGCATCCCCTCAGGCAGTGCTAGGCAGAGGCCTATTGCAGAGGCAGAGAAGAGCTTGCTGAGATCCGCCCGCCTGCCTCCGCCTTCTCCTGCCCAGGCTGAAGAGGCCCAGCTCGCTCAGCCTCTCCTGGCAGGAGAGCTGCTCCAGTGCCTTCCTCCTCTTGGTGGCCCTTTGCAGGCCTCGCTCCACTCCGTCCATGCGGATGTTGTCCTGGGGAGCCCAGAACTGCACCCCAGACTCCACGTGTGGCCTCAGCAGGGCTGAGGAGAGCGGAAGGAGCCTGCCCCGACTCCCACCCCCTCCCTCCCCAGCGGCCCTCTGGCAATGCTCTTCCTGCGGCTTCCCAGGATACCAGCGGCCTTCGTGGCCACAAGCGCACATTGCTGGCTCATGGTCAGCTGGTGAAGAAAGCCTTCAGGACATCTGTGTTTTCAGTGTCCTTTGTCCCCAGGGCCCCTGCCCCCCGCCTTTAGCAGCAGGCTGCCCTTTGCCCTCGCCTTCCTTTTGCTGCTGGTGCACTTGTAGGAGCCTTGCCGCTTGCCTTTCCTGGCCCTTGCCAGCTTCAGCTCCAGGTGGCCTTTGGCTTTCCTCACGCCAGCCCTGCAGCCTCAGGCAGTGTCTCCAGGCAATTGTCCTGGGGCACCTCTCCCTCCTTCCCCCTCACACGCTTGCGATGTTCTTGGCACGCCAGCCTGCTCCTTGGTGCCGGAATCAGTTCTGGTCAAAAAGCTACAGGCCAAAAGTTAGAAAAAGAGAGAAAGGCCAGAGTGCTGGCACACTCGGCAGCCATGTCAGTAGGCTAAGCCCTTGGGTTAACAGGCTCGTGAGGTAAGGAGAGCTGTGCTCAAGCAGCCTCTCTCTGGCGGTGGCCAGCAGCAGAGGGCCAGTGCCGAGCAGAAGAGCAAGGCCTAGCTGGAGAGCAGCCTGTGCCAGCCCCACACCCTTCCCACGGGCAAGTGCTCAGGGATTTCCTGAGCGGGGAAAAAGAGCAGCCGTGGCAGTTTCCCGAGGGCAAAAGAGCCACCAGCGGTCTTGGGCCAAAAACGGGGTGAATGATTTTGGAAGCGCCAGGGAGGTTTTTGGCTTCGCCAGCATGCTGCCACATGGCATGCAGAATGTGCCTGTGTGGGGGCTAGCCCACCTTTGGCAGAGCATCAAGAGAAAGGGGCGAGCAACTCCCCGCCTTGGGAAAGGGCCTGGCGCAGGCAGACGCCTCTGCATCTTCCAGGCCTACAGTGCCTTCTGAAAGACATGCTGCTGCTTTGAGGTCTCAGAAGCCAAGCTCTCACAAGCATCCTTAAAAAGCTCAAAACCCAACACAGGCGCTCGCTCAGAGGTCTTGAGCGACCTCGCAGCAGGGCGTCTTCTCCGCTGCAAGGCCTTCTTACAGGGGGATAGAGGAGGGCAGCCTGGAGGAATCTCCTTTTGGAAAGGTACCCCCAGCAGCAGCAGCAACAGCAATAGGCAAACACAAAGAGGCACTCAGCTGACGAGACACAAGTTGCTCCTGATGAGTGCGAATGCCGCCAGCTGCTGCCGGTGCGCTGGCCTCCAGCGCCGAGATGCAGGGCCCTGGGATGCCGTCGGGAGCTGCTCAGCACCGTGCTCGGCCGCCGGGCAAAGCAAAAGGAGGAGTGAGGCCATCAGTGGATGATGCCAGTGCCAGCCCCTCAAGAGACAAGCCCCGCGGGAGCCAGATTCCCCGGCCCCAGGGCATTACCTTCCCGCTGCCCTGGGGCACTGCACTGAGATCCCCAAGGCACCAGGCGGCACCACCCAAAGGGCCCTGGCCCCTCTCCCCAACCTCCCCAGCACCCCGGGTCCCTGCACGCGGCCGCTGACCTGCCCTGTGGCAAAGGCCGCCCTGCGCACACCACTGCTGACGTGCTCGCCTGCACACTGCACCGCAGCAGCCCGGGACGTCCTCGGGAGCTGCCCACAGCCACGCTCGGCCACCGGGCAGAGAAGAAGGAGGAGCAAGGCCAGCAGCGGCTGCCGCCGGGCCACAGCCCCCCAAGAAACAAGCCCCGCGCAGCCCCATGGCCCCACGGCTCAAGAGGACCCTCCTCCCACCGCTGTGGCGGACTCCATCGAGGCACCAGGCAGGACCACCCAGAAGGGTCCTGCGCTCTCTCCCACCCCTCCCAAGGACCCCCAACTCCCCAGGACCTGACACGCGACTCCTTACCTGCCACACAGCACAGGCCCCCTCCAAACGCCAATGCCGGCGTGCTCGCCTGTGCTGCATGGGCCCGGCATGTCCTCCGGAGCTGCGCAGCGCCACGCCACGCTCGGCCGCCGTGCAAAGCAAAGGAGGAGAGAAGGCTTCAGTGGCTGCTGCCAGCACCCGTGCCCTCAACAAGTCCCCCACAGCTCCCTCTGCACCAACGCCCAGAGGCAGCTCATGGCCCCCCACACACTACCCCAGGCCGATGACGGTGCCGGGCCCCACGCCAGCCCCCTGGCTGCCACCAGCACACCAAGCCTGCGGCCAGGGCAGCCTGCCTCCACGCCGGCCAGAACACAGAACTCGCCGACACCCCGGGCAACGCTGACAATGGCCTTGGCAACAGGCACCAACTGCCCGGCAAGAGGCACAAGCGCCCCAGCCCCAAACACACCCACCGCACACCGGCACGCCAGCAAGCATGGCCCAAGGGCCGCGGGCAAGGCACGAGCCCTCGCTCAGAAACCCGGACACTGCTCCCGCCTCACCAGGCCTCTCCAGCACTCTGCATTTGCTCTCGCAGAGTTGTTCTCTGCAGCCCCGCCGCTTCTCTTGCATGCCTAGAGCAGCAAGCAATACCTGCCCTGCGGCACTTCCTCTTTTCACAAACTGACACCGTGCCTCCTCAGACATTGGCACAAAAATCACCATGCACCTGGCAAGGCTCATGCACCATCAAGGAAGCGCCCACAGCTTCTCTCGGGCTCCTCCGCTGTTCTTGCAGGCCTAGTCCAGTCAAACAAGAACTGCGCCGCTGCGCTTCCTCGCTCTTCCCAGACTGACACCATGCCTAACGACACATGCCGACAGACAGTGCCGCGCTGCTATAACGGCTCCCCACCTGCACGTGCTCGCACACTAGTGCTCTCCCGCGCCTCCACTGGCAGTCCTGCCTATTCCGGCCCCCGCCAAAGTGCCCCTCTGCACCTCCCGACTCTTGCCAAACTTTCCCCTTACCAAAGGAGAGGTGCGCGCAGCATACAGGCTCTTCTGCAATGGCTCCGCCACCAGCAAGGGCTTGCCGAGGAGCCCTCTTCAGCCCCCACTGGAGCAGTGGCATGCCAGGTGCAGCCTCAGGAGAACTGCCCCTCCACGCTTCCACTTGTGCCTCCCAAACCCACACCGTGCCCACGCAGACACTGGCACAAAATCGCCATGCCCCTCACATGGCTCAGGCACGCAGAGGTTCACGTAGTGGCAGAACAGCTGTCTTGGGCCCCTCCGAGGCATCCCCTCAGGCAGTGCTAGGCAGAGGCCTATTGCAGAGGCAGAGAAGAGCTTGCTGAGATCCGCCCGCCTGCCTCCGCCTTCTCCTGCCCAGGCTGAAGAGGCCCAGCTCGCTCAGCCTCTCCTGGCAAGAGAGCTGCTCCAGTCCCTTCCTCCTCTTGGTGGCCCTTTGCAGGCCTCGCTCCACTCCGTCCGTGCGGATGTTATCCTGGGGAGCCCAGAACTGCACCCCAGACTCCACGTGTGGCCTCAGCAGGGCTGAGGAGAGCGGAAGGAGCCTGCCCCGACTCCCACCCCCTCCCTCCCCAGCGGCCCTCTGGCAATGCTCTTCCTGCGGCTTCCCAGGATACCAGCGGCCTTCGTGGCCACAAGCGCACATTGCTGGCTCACGGTCAGCTGGTGAAGAAAGCCTTCAGGACATCTGTGTTTTCAGTGTCCTTTGTCCCCAGGGCCCCTGCCCCCCGCCTTTAGCAGCAGGCTGCCCTTTGCCCTCGCCTTCCTTTTGCTGCTGGTGCACTTGTAGGAGCCTTGCCGCTTGCCTTTCCTGGCCCTTGCCAGCTTCAGCTCCAGGTGGCCTTTGGCTTTCCTCACGCCAGCCCTGCAGCCTCAGGCAGTGTCTCCAGGCAATTGTCCTGGGGCACCTCTCCCTCCTTCCCCCTCACACGCTTGCGATGTTCTTGGCACGCCAGCCTGCTCCTTGGTGCCGGAATCAGTTCTGGGCAAAAAGCTACAGGCCAAAAGTTAGAAAAAGAGAGAAAGGCCAGAGTGCTGGCACACTCGGCAGCCATGTCAGTAGGCTAAGCCCTTGGGTTAACAGGCTCGTGAGGTAAGGAGAGCTGTGCTCAAGCAGCCTCTCTCTGGCGGTGGCCAGCAGCAGAGGGCCAGTGCCGAGCAGAAGAGCAAGGCCTAGCTGGAGAGCGGCCTGTGCCAGCCCCACACCCTTCCCACGGGCAAGTGCTCAGGGATTTCCTGAGCGGGGAAAAAGAGCAGCCGTGGCAGTTTCCCGAGGGCAAAAGAGCCACCAGCGGTCTTGGGCCAAAAAACGGGGTGAATGATTTTGGAAGCGCCAGGGAGGTTTTTGGCTTCGCCAGCATGCTGCCACATGGCATGCAGAATGTGCCTGTGTGGGGGCTAGCCCACCTTTGGCAGAGCATCAAGAGAAAGGGGCGAGCAACTCCCCGCCTTGGGAAAGGGCCTGGCGCAGGCAGACGCCTCTGCATCTTCCAGGCCTACAGTGCCTTCTGAAAGACATGCTGCTGCTTTGAGGTCTCAGAAGCCAAGCTCTCACAAGCATCCTTAAAAAGCTCAAAACCCAACACAGGCGCTCGCTCAGAGGTCTTGAGCGACCTCGCAGCAGGGCGTCTTCTCCGCTGCAAGGCCTTCTTACAAGGGGATAGAGGAGGGCAGCCTGGAGGAATCTCCTTTTGGAAAGGTACCCCCAGCAGCAGCAACAGCAGCAATAGGCAAACACAAAGAGGCACTCAGCTGACGAGACACAAGTTGCTCCTGATGAGTGCGAATGCCGCCAGCTGCTGCCGGTGCGCTGGCCTCCAGCGCCGAGATGCAGGGCCCTGGGATGCCGTCGGGAGCTGCTCAGCACCGTGCTCGGCCGCCGGGCAAAGCAAAAGGAGGAGTGAGGCCATCAGTGGATGATGCCAGTGCCAGCCCCTCAAGAGACAAGCCCCGCGGGAGCCAGATTCCCCGGCCCCAGGGCATTACCTTCCCGCTGCCCTGGGGCACTGCACTGAGATCCCCAAGGCACCAGGCGGCACCACCCAAAGGGCCCTGGCCCCTCTCCCCAACCTCCCCAGCACCCCGGGTCCCTGCACGCGGCCGCTGACCTGCCCTGTGGCAAAGGCCGCCCTCCGCACACCACTGCTGACGTGCTCGCCTGCACACTGCACCGCAGCAGCCCGGGACGTCCTCGGGAGCTGCCCACAGCCACGCTCGGCCACCGGGCAGAGAAGAAGGAGGAGCAAGGCCAGCAGCGGCTGCCGCCGGGCCACAGCCCCCCAAGAAACAAGCCCCGCGCAGCCCCATGGTCCCACGGCTCAAGAGGACCCTCCTCCCACCGCTGTGGCGGACTCCATCAAGGCACCAGGCAGGACCACCCAGAAGGGTCCTGCGCTCTCTCCCACCCCTCCCAAGGACCCCCAACTCCCCGGGGCCTGACACGCGACTCCTTACCTGCCACACAGCACAGGCCCCCTCCACACACCAACGCCGGCGTGCTCGCCTGTGCTGCATGGGCCCGGCATGTCCTCGGGAGCTGCGCAGCGCCACGCCACGCTCGGCAGCCGTGCAAAGCAAAGGAGGAGAGAAGGCTTCAGTGGCTGCTGCCAGCACCTGTGCCCTCAACAAGTCCCCCACAGCTCCCTCTGCACCAACGCCCAGAGGCAGCTCATGGCCCCCCACACACTACCCCAGGCCGATGACGGTGCCGGGCCCCACGCCAGCCCCCTGGCTGCCACCAGCACACCAAGCCTGCGGCCAGGGCAGCCTGCCTCCACGCCGGCCAGAACACAGAACTCGCCGACACCCCGGGCAACGCTGACAATGGCCTTGGCAACAGGCACCAACTGCCCGGCAAGAGGCACAAGCGCCCCAGCCCCAAACACACCCACTGCGCACCGGCACGCCAGCAAGCATGGCCCAAGGGCCGCGGGCAAGGCACGAGCCCTCGCTCAGAAACCCGGACACTGCTCCCGCCTCACCAGGCCTCTCCAGCACTCCGCATTTGCTCTCGCAGAGTTGTTCTCTGCAGCCCCGCCGCTTCTCTTGCATGCCTAGAGCAGCAAGCAATACCTGCCCTGCGGCACTTCCTCTTTTCACAAACTGACACCGTGCCTCCTCAGACATTGGCACAAAAATCACCATGCACCTGGCAAGGCTCATGCACCATCAAGGAAGCGCCCACAGCTTCTCTCGGCTCCTCCGCTGTTCTTGCAGGCCTAGTCCAGTCAAACAAGAACTGCGTCGCTGTGCTTCCTCGCTCTTCCCAGACTGACACCATGCCTAACGACACATGCCGACAGACAGTGCCGCGCTGCTATAACGGCTCCCCACCTGCACGTGCTCGCACACTAGTGCTCTCCCGCGCCTCCACTGGCAGTCCTGCCTATTCCGGCCTCCACCAACGTGCCCCTCTGCACCTCCCGACTCTTGCCAAACTTTCCCCTTACCAAAGGAGAGGTGCGCGCAGCATACAAGCTCTTCTGCAATGGCTCCGCCACCAGCAAGGGCTTGCCGAGGAGCCCTCTTCAGCCCCCACTGGAGCAGTGGCATGCCAGGTGCAGCCTCAGGAGAACTGCCCCTCCACGCTTCCACTTGTGCCTCCCAAACCCACACCGTGCCCACGCAGACACTGGCACAAAATCGCCATGCCCCTCACATGGCTCAGGCACGCAGAGGTTCACGTAGTGGCAGAACAGCTGTCTCGGGCCCCTCCGAGGCATCCCCTCAGGCAGTGCTAGGCAGAGGCCTATTGCAGAGGCAGAGAAGAGCTTGCTGAGATCCGCCCGCCTGCCTCCGCCTTCTCCTGCCCAGGCTGAAGAGGCCCAGCTCGCTCAGCCTCTCCTGGCAGGAGAGCTGCTCCAGTGCCTTCCTCCTCTTGGTGGCCCTTTGCAGGCCTCGCTCCACTCCGTCCGTGCGGATGTTATCCTGGGGAGCCCAGAACTGCACCCCAGACTCCACGTGTGGCCTCAGCAGGGCTGAGGAGAGCGGAAGGAGCCTGCCCCGACTCCCACCCCCTCCCTCCCCAGCGGCCCTCTGGCAATGCTCTTCCTGCGGCTTCCCAGGATACCAGCGGCCTTCGTGGCCACAAGCGCACATTGCTGGCTCACGGTCAGCTGGTGAAGAAAGCCTTCAGGACATCTGTGTTTTCAGTGTCCTTTGTCCCCAGGGCCCCTGCCCCCCGCCTTTAGCAGCAGGCTGCCCTTTGCCCTCGCCTTCCTTTTGCTGCTGGTGCACTTGTAGGAGCCTTGCCGCTTGCCTTTCCTGGCCCTTGCCAGCTTCAGCTCCAGGTGGCCTTTGGCTTTCCTCACGCCAGCCCTGCAGCCTCAGGCAGTGTCTCCAGGCAATTGTCCTGGGGCACCTCTCCCTCCTTCCCCCTCACACGCTTGCGATGTTCTTGGCACGCCAGCCTGCTCCTTGGTGCCGGAATCAGTTCTGGGCAAAAAGCTACAGGCCAAAAGTTAGAAAAAGAGAGAAAGGCCAGAGTGCTGGCACACTCGGCAGCCATGTCAGTAGGCTAAGCCCTTGGGTTAACAGGCTCGTGAGGTAAGGAGAGCTGTGCTCAAGCAGCCTCTCTCTGGCGGTGGCCAGCAGCAGAGGGCCAGTGCCGAGCAGAAGAGCAAGGCCTAGCTGGAGAGCGGCCTGTGCCAGCCCCACACCCTTCCCACGGGCAAGTGCTCAGGGATTTCCTGAGCGGGGAAAAAGAGCAGCCGTGGCAGTTTCCCGAGGGCAAAAGAGCCACCAGCTGCCTTGGGCCAAAAAACGGGGTGAATGATTTTGGAAGCGCCAGGGAGGTTTTTGGCTTCGCCAGCATGCTGCCACATGGCATGCAGAATGTGCCTGTGTGGGGGCTAGCCCACCTTTGGCAGAGCATCAAGAGAAAGGGGCGAGCAACTCCCCGCCTTGGGAAAGGGCCTGGCGCAGGCAGACGCCTCTGCATCTTCCAGGCCTACAGTGCCTTCTGAAAGACATGCTGCTGCTTTGAGGTCTCAGAAGCCAAGCTCTCACAAGCATCCTTAAAAAGCTCAAAACCCAACACAGGCGCTCGCTCAGAGGTCTTGAGCGACCTCGCAGCAGGGCGTCTTCTCCGCTGCAAGGCCTTCTTACAAGGGGATAGAGGAGGGCAGCCTGGAGGAATCTCCGTTTGGAAAGGTACCCCCAGCAGCAGCAACAGCAGCAATAGGCAAACACAAAGAGGCACTCAGCTGACGAGACACAAGTTGCTCCTGATGAGTGCGAATGCCGCCAGCTGCTGCCGGTGCGCTGGCCTCCAGCGCCGAGATGCAGGGCCCTGGGATGCCGTCGGGAGCTGCTCAGCACCGTGCTCGGCCGCCGGGCAAAGCAAAAGGAGGAGTGAGGCCATCAGTGGATGATGCCAGTGCCAGCCCCTCAAGAGACAAGCCCCGCGGGAGCCAGATTCCCCGGCCCCAGGGCATTACCTTCCCGCTGCCCTGGGGCACTGCACTGAGATCCCCAAGGCACCAGGCGGCACCACCCAAAGGGCCCTGGCCCCTCTCCCCAACCTCCCCAGCACCCCGGGTCCCTGCACGCGGCCGCTGACCTGCCCTGTGGCAAAGGCCGCCCTGCGCACACCACTGCTGACGTGCTCGCCTGCACACTGCACCGCAGCAGCCCGGGACGTCCTCGGGAGCTGCCCACAGCCACGCTCGGCCACCGGGCAGAGAAGAAGGAGGAGCAAGGCCAGCAGCGGCTGCCGCCGGGCCACAGCCCCCCAAGAAACAAGCCCCGCGCAGCCCCATGGTCCCACGGCTCAAGAGGACCCTCCTCCCACCGCTGTGGCGGACTCCATCAAGGCACCAGGCAGGACCACCCAGAAGGGTCCTGCGCTCTCTCCCACCCCTCCCAAGGACCCCCAACTCCCCGGGGCCTGACACGCGACTCCTTACCTGCCACACAGCACAGGCCCCCTCCACACACCAACGCCGGCGTGCTCGCCTGTGCTGCATGGGCCCGGCATGTCCTCGGGAGCTGCGCAGCGCCACGCCACGCTCGGCAGCCGTGCAAAGCAAAGGAGGAGAGAAGGCTTCAGTGGCTGCTGCCAGCACCTGTGTCCTCAACAAGTCCCCCACAGCTCCCTCTGCACCAACGCCCAGAGGCAGCTCATGGCCCCCCACACACTACCCCAGGCCGATGACGGTGCCGGGCCCCACGCCAGCCCCCTGGCTGCCACCAGCACACCAAGCCTGCGGCCAGGGCAGCCTGCCTCCACGCCGGCCAGAACACAGAACTCGCCGACACCCCGGGCAACGCTGACAATGGCCTTGGCAACAGGCACCAACTGCCCGGCAAGAGGCACAAGCGCCCCAGCCCCAAACACACCCACCGCGCACCGGCACGCCAGCAAGCATGGCCCAAGGGCCGCGGGCAAGGCACGAGCCCTCGCTCAGAAACCCGGACACTGCTCCCGCCTCACCAGGCCTCTCCAGCACTCCGCATTTGCTCTCGCAGAGTTGTTCTCTGCAGCCCCGCCGCTTCTCTTGCATGCCTAGAGCAGCAAGCAATACCTGCCCTGCGGCACTTCCTCTTTTCACAAACTGACACCGTGCCTCCTCAGACATTGGCACAAAAATCACCATGCACCTGGCAAGGCTCATGCACCATCAAGGAAGCGCCCACAGCTTCTCTCGGCTCCTCCGCTGTTCTTGCAGGCCTAGTCCAGTCAAACAAGAACTGCGCCGCTGTGCTTCCTCGCTCTTCCCAGACTGACACCATGCCTAACGACACATGCCGACAGACAGTGCCGCGCTGCTATAACGGCTCCCCACCTGCACGTGCTCGCACACTAGTGCTCTCCCGCGCCTCCACTGGCAGTCCTGCCTATTCCGGCCTCCACCAACGTGCCCCTCTGCACCTCCCGACTCTTGCCAAACTTTCCCCTTACCAAAGGAGAGGTGCGCGCAGCATACAAGCTCTTCTGCAATGGCTCCGCCACCAGCAAGGGCTTGCCGAGGAGCCCTCTTCAGCCCCCACTGGAGCAGTGGCATGCCAGGTGCAGCCTCAGGAGAACTGCCCCTCCACGCTTCCATTTGTGCCTCCCAAACCCACACCGTGCCCACGCAGACACTGGCACAAAATCGCCATGCCCCTCACATGGCTCAGGCACGCAGAGGTTCACGTAGTGGCAGAACAGCTGTCTCGGGCCCCTCCGAGGCATCCCCTCAGGCAGTGCTAGGCAGAGGCCTATTGCAGAGGCAGAGAAGAGCTTGCTGAGATCCGCCCGCCTGCCTCCGCCTTCTCCTGCCCAGGCTGAAGAGGCCCAGCTCGCTCAGCCTCTCCTGGCAGGAGAGCTGCTCCAGTCCCTTCCTCCTCTTGGTGGCCCTTTGCAGGCCTCGCTCCACTCTGTCCATGCGGATGTTGTCCTGGGGAGCCCAGAACTGCACCCCAGACTCCACGTGTGGCCTCAGCAGGGCTGAGGAGAGCGGAAGGAGCCTGCCCCTGACTCCCACCCCCTCCCTCCCCAGCGGCCCTCTGGCAATGCTCTTCCTGCGGCTTCCCAGGATACCAGCGGCCTTCGTGGCCACAAGCGCACATTGCTGGCTCACGGTCAGCTGGTGAAGAAAGCCTTCAGGACATCTGTGTTTTCAGTGTCCTTTGTCCCCAGGGCCCCTGCCCCCCGCCTTTAGCAGCAGGCTGCCCTTTGCCCTCGCCTTCCTTTTGCTGCTGGTGCACTTGTAGGAGCCTTGCCGCTTGCCTTTCCTGGCCCTTGCCAGCTTCAGCTCCAGGTGGCCTTTGGCTTTCCTCACGCCAGCCCTGCAGCCTCAGGCAGTGTCTCCAGGCATTTGTCCTGGGGCACCTCTCCCTCCTTCCCCCTCACACGCTTGCGATGTTCTTGGCACGCCAGCCTGCTCCTTGGTGCCGGAATCAGTTCTGGGCAAAAAGCTACAGGCCAAAAGTTAGAAAAAGAGAGAAAGGCCAGAGTGCTGGCACACTCGGCAGCCATGTCAGTAGGCTAAGCCCTTGGGTTAACAGGCTCGTGAGGTAAGGAGAGCTGTGCTCAAGCAGCCTCTCTCTGGCGGTGGCCAGCAGCAGAGGGCCAGTGCCGAGCAGAAGAGCAAGGCCTAGCTGGAGAGCGGCCTGTGCCAGCCCCACACCCTTCCCACGGGCAAGTGCTCAGGGATTTCCTGAGCGGGGAAAAAGAGCAGCCGTGGCAGTTTCCCGAGGGCAAAAGAGCCACCAGCGGTCTTGGGCCAAAAACGGGGTGAATGATTTTGGAAGCGCCAGGGAGGTTTTTGGCTTCGCCAGCACGCTGCCACATGGCATGCAGAATGTGCCTGTGTGGGGGCTAGCCCACCTTTGGCAGAGCATCAAGAGAAAGGGGCGAGCAACTCCCCGCCTTGGGAAAGGGCCTGGCGCAGGCAGACGCCTCTGCATCTTCCAGGCCTACAGTGCCTTCTGAAAGACATGCTGCTGCTTTGAGGTCTCAGAAGCCAAGCTCTCACAAGCATCCTTAAAAAGCTCAAAACCCAACACAGGCGCTCGCTCAGAGGTCTTGAGCGACCTCGCAGCAGGGCGTCTTCTCCGCTGCAAGGCCTTCTTACAAGGGGATAGAGGAGGGCAGCCTGGAGGAATCTCCTTTTGGAAAGGTACCCCCAGCAGCAGCAACAGCAATAGGCAAACACAAAGAGGCACTCAGCTGACGAGACACAAGTTGCTCCTGATGAGTGCGAATGCCGCCAGCTGCTGCCGGTGCGCTGGCCTCCAGCGCCGAGATGCAGGGCCCTGGGATGCCGTCGGGAGCTGCTCAGCACCGTGCTCGGCCGCCGGGCAAAGCAAAAGGAGGAGTGAGGCCATCAGTGGATGATGCCAGTGCCAGCCCCTCAAGAGACAAGCCCCGCGGGAGCCAGATTCCCCGGCCCCAGGGCATTACCTTCCCGCTGCCCTGGGGCACTGCACTGAGATCCCCAAGGCACCAGGCGGCACCACCCAAAGGGCCCTGGCCCCTCTCCCCAACCTCCCCAGCACCCCGGGTCCCTGCACGCGGCCGCTGACCTGCCCTGTGGCAAAGGCCGCCCTGCGCACACCACTGCTGACGTGCTCGCCTGCACACTGCACCGCAGCAGCCCGGGACGTCCTCGGGAGCTGCCCACAGCCACGCTCGGCCACCGGGCAGAGAAGAAGGAGGAGCAAGGCCAGCAGCGGCTGCCGCCGGGCCACAGCCCCCCAAGAAACAAGCCCCGCGCAGCCCCATGGCCCCACGGCTCAAGAGGACCCTCCTCCCACCGCTGTGGCGGACTCCATCGAGACCCCCCAAGGCACCAGGCAGGACCACCCAGAAGGGTCCTGCGCTCTCTCCCACCCCTCCCAAGGACCCCCAACTCCCCGGGGCCTGACACGCGACTCCTTACCTGCCACACAGCACAGGCCCCCTCCACACACCAACGCCGGCGTGCTCACCTGTGCTGCATGGGCCCGGCATGTCCTCGGGAGCTGCGCAGCGCCACGCCACGCTCGGCAGCCGTGCAAAGCAAAGGAGGAGAGAAGGCTTCAGTGGCTGCTGCCAGCACCCGTGCCCTCAACAAGTCCCCCACAGCTCCCTCTGCACCAACGCCCAGAGGCAGCTCATGGCCCCCCACACACTACCCCAGGCCGATGACGGTGCCGGGCCCCACGCCAGCCCCCTGGCTGGCACCAGCACACCAAGCCTGCGGCCAGGGCAGCCTGCCTCCACGCTGGCCAGAACACAGAACTCGCCGACACCCCGGGCAACGCTGACAATGGCCTTGGCAACAGGCACCAACTGCCCGGCAAGAGGCACAAGCGCCCCAGCCCCAAACACACCCACCGCGCACCGGCACGCCAGCAAGCATGGCCCAAGGGCTGCGGGCAAGGCACGAGCCCTCGCTCAGAAACCCGGACACTGCTCCCGCCTCACCAGGCCTCTCCAGCACTCCGCATTTGCTCTCGCAGAGTTGTGCTCTGCAGCCCCGCCGCTTCTCTTGCATGCCTAGAGCAGCAAGCAATACCTGCCCTGCGGCACTTCCTCTTTTCACAAACTGACACCGTGCCTCCTCAGACATTGGCACAAAAATCACCATGCACCTGGCAAGGCTCATGCACCATCAAGGAAGCGCCCACAGCTTCTCTCGGCTCCTCCGCTGTTCTTGCAGGCCTAGTCCAGTCAAACAAGAACTGCGCCGCTGCGCTTCCTCGCTCTTCCCAGACTGACACCATGCCTAACGACACATGCCGACAGACAGTGCCGCGCTGCTATAACGGCTCCCCACCTGCACGTGCTCGCACACTAGTGCTCTCCCGTGCCTCCACTGGCAGTCCTGCCTATTCCGGCCTCCGCCAACGTGCCCCTCTGCACCTCCCGACTCTTGCCAAACTTTCCCCTTACCAAAGGAGAGGTGCGCGCAGCATACAAGCTCTTCTGCAATGGCTCCGCCACCAGCAAGGGCTTGCTGAGGAGCCCTCTTCAGCCCCCACTGGAGCAGTGGCATGCCACGTGCAGCCTCAGGAGAACTGCCCCTCCACGCTTCCACTTGTGCCTCCCAAACCCACACCGTGCCCACGCAGACACTGGCACAAAAATCGCCATGCCCCTCACATGGCTCAGGCACGCAGAGGTTCACGTAGTGGCAGAACAGCTGTCTTGGGCCCCTCCGAGGCATCCCCTCAGGCAGTGCTAGCCAGAGGCCTATTGCAGAGGCAGAGAAGAGCTTGCTGAGATCCGCCCGCCTGCCTCCGCCTTCTCCTGCCCAGGCTGAAGAGGCCCAGCTCGCTCAGCCTCTCCTGGCAGGAGAGCTGCTCCAGTGCCTTCCTCCTCTTGGTGGCCCTTTGCAGGCCTCGCTCCACTCCGTCCGTGCGGATGTTGTCCTGGGGAGCCCAGAACTGCACCCCAGACTCCACGTGTGGCCTCAGCAGGGCTGAGGAGAGCGGAAGGAGCCTGCCCCTGACTCCCTCCCTCCCCAGTGGCCCTCTGGCAATGCTCTTCCTGCGGCTTCCCAGGATACCAGCGGCCTTCGTGGCCACAAGCGCACATTGCTGGCTCACGGTCAGCTGGTGAAGAAAGCCTTCAGGACATCTGTGTTTTCAGTGTCCTTTGTCCCCAGGGCCCCTGCCCCCCGCCTTTAGCAGCAGGCTGCCCTTTGCCCTCGCCTTCCTTTTGCTGCTGGTGCACTTGTAGGAGCCTTGCCGCTTGCCTTTCCTGGCCCTTGCCAGCTTCAGCTCCAGGTGGCCTTTGGCTTTCCTCACGCCAGCCCTGCAGCCTCAGGCAGTGTCTCCAGGGATTTGTCCTGGGGCACCTCTCCCTCCTTCCCCCTCACACGCTTGCGATGTTCTTGGCACGCCTGCCTGCTCCTTGGTGCCGGAATCAGTTCTGGGCAAAAAGCTACAGGCCAAAAGTTAGAAAAAGAGAGAAAGGCCAGAGTGCTGGCACACTCGGCAGCCATGTCAGTAGGCTAAGCCCTTGGGTTAACAGGCTCGTGAGGTAAGGAGAGCTGTGCTCAAGCAGCCTCTCTCTGGCGGTGGCCAGCAGCAGAGGGCCAGTGCCGAGCAGAAGAGCAAGGCCTAGCTGGAGAGCGGCCTGTGCCAGCCCCACACCCTTCCCACGGGCAAGTGCTCAGGGATTTCCTGAGCGGGGAAAAAGAGCAGCCGTGGCAGTTTCCCGAGGGCAAAAGAGCCACCAGCGGTCTTGGGCCAAAAACGGGGTGAATGATTTTGGAAGCGCCAGGGAGGTTTTTGGCTTCGCCAGCACGCTGCCACATGGCATGCAGAATGTGCCTGTGTGGGGGCTAGCCCACCTTTGGCAGAGCATCAAGAGAAAGGGGCGAGCAACTCCCCGCCTTGGGAAAGGGCCTGGCGCAGGCAGACGCCTCTGCATCTTCCAGGCCTACAGTGCCTTCTGAAAGACATGCTGCTGCTTTGAGGTCTCAGAAGCCAAGCTCTCACAAGCATCCTTAAAAAGCTCAAAACCCAACACAGGCGCTCGCTCAGAGGTCTTGAGCGACCTCGCAGCAGGGCGTCTTCTCCGCTGCAAGGCCTTCTTACAAGGGGATAGAGGAGGGCAGCCTGGAGGAATCTCCTTTTGGAAAGGTACCCCCAGCAGCAGCAACAGCAATAGGCAAACACAAAGAGGCACTCAGCTGACAAGACACAAGTTGCTCCTGATGAGTGCGAATGCCGCCAGCTGCTGCCGGTGCGCTGGCCTCCAGCGCCGAGATGCAGGGCCCTGGGATGCCGTCGGGAGCTGCTCAGCACCGTGCTCGGCCGCCGGGCAAAGCAAAAGGAGGAGTGAGGCCATCAGTCGACGATGCCAGTGCCAGCCCCCCAAGAGACAAGCCCCGCGGGAGCCAGATTCCCCGGCCCCAGGGCATTACCTTCCCGCTGCCCTGGGGCACTGCACTGAGATCCCCAAGGCACCAGGCGGCACCACCCAAAGGGCCCTGGCCCCTCTCCCCAACCTCCCCAGCACCCCGGGTCCCTGCACGCGGCCGCTGACCTGCCCTGTGGCAAAGGCCGCCCTGCGCACACCACTGCTGACGTGCTCGCCTGCACACTGCACCGCAGCAGCCCGGGACGTCCTCGGGAGCTGCCCACAGCCACGCTCGGCCACCGGGCAGAGAAGAAGGAGGAGCAAGGCCATCAGCGGCTGCCGCCGGGCCACAGCCCCCCAAGAAACAAGCCCCGCGCAGCCCCATGGCCCCACGGCTCAAGAGGACCCTCCTCCCACCGCTGTGGCGGACTCCATCGAGGCACCAGGCAGGACCACCCAGAAGGGTCCTGCGCTCTCTCCCACCCCTCCCAAGGACCCCCAACTCCCCAGGACCTGACACGCGACTCCTTACCTGCCACACAGCACAGGCCCCCTCCACACACCAACGCCGGCGTGCTCGCCTGTGCTGCATGGGCCCGGCATGTCCTCGGGAGCTGCGCAGCGCCACGCCACGCTCGGCCGCCGTGCAAAGCAAAGGAGGAGAGAAGGCTTCAGTGGCTGCTGCCAGCACCCGTGCCCTCAACAAGTCCCCCACAGCTCCCTCTGCACCAACGCCCAGAGGCAGCTCATGGCCCCCCACACACTACCCCAGGCCGATGACGGTGCCGGGCCCCACGCCAGCCCCCTGGCTGCCACCAGCACACCAAGCCTGCGGCCAGGGCAGCCTGCCTCCACGCCGGCCAGAACACAGAACTCGCCGACACCCCGGGCAACGCTGACAATGGCCTTGGCAACAGGCACCAACTGCCCGGCAAGAGGCACAAGCGCCCCAGCCCCAAACACACCCACCGCGCACCGGCACGCCAGCAAGCATGGCCCAAGGGCCGCGGGCAAGGCACGAGCCCTCGCTCAGAAACCCGGACACTGCTCCCGCCTCACCAGGCCTCTCCAGCACTCCGCATTTGCTCTCGCAGAGTTGTTCTCTGCAGCCCCGCCGCTTCTCTTGCATGCCTGGAGCAGCAAGCAATACCTGCCCTGCGGCACTTCCTCTTTTCACAAACTGACACCGTGCCTCCTCAGACATTGGCACAAAAATCACCATGCACCTGGCAAGGCTCATGCACCATCAAGGAAGCGCCCACAGCTTCTCTCGGGCTCCTCCACTGTTCTTGCAGGCCTAGTCCAGTCAAACAAGAACTGCGCCGCTGCGCTTCCTCGCTCTTCCCAGACTGACACCATGCCTAACGACACATGCCGACAGACAGTGCCGCGCTGCTATAACGGCTCCCCACCTGCACGTGCTCGCACACTAGTGCTCTCCCGCGCCTCCACTGGCAGTCCTGCCTATTCCGGCCTCCACCAAAGTGCCCCTCTGCACCTCCCGACTCTTGCCAAACTTTCCCCTTACCAAAGGAGAGGTGCGCGCAGCATACAAGCTCTTCTGCAATGGCTCCGCCACCAGCAAGGGCTTGCCGAGGAGCCCTCTTCAGCCCCCACTGGAGCAGTGGCATGCCAGGTGCAGCCTCAGGAGAACTGCCCCTCCACGCTTCCACTTGTGCCTCCCAAACCCACACCGTGCCCACGCAGACACTGGCACAAAATCGCCATGCCCCTCACATGGCTCAGGCACGCAGAGGTTCACGTAGTGGCAGAACAGCTGTCTCGGGCCCCTCCGAGGCATCCCCTCAGGCAGTGCTAGGCAGAGGCCTATTGCAGAGGCAGAGAAGAGCTTGCTGAGATCCGCCCGCCTGCCCCCGCCTTCTCCTGCCCAGGCTGAAGAGGCCCAGCTCACTCAGCCTCTCCTGGCAGGAGAGCTGCTCCAGTGCCTTCCTCCTCTTGGTGGCCCTTTGCAGGCCTCGCTCCACTCCGTCCGTGCGGATGTTGTCCTGGGGAGCCCAGAACTGCACCCCAGACTCCACGTGTGGCCTCAGCAGGGCTGAGGAGAGCGGAAGGAGCCTGCCCCTGACTCCCACCCCCTCCCTCCCCAGCGGCCCTCTGGCAATGCTCTTCCTGCGGCTTCCCAGGATACCAGCGGCCTTCGTGGCCACAAGCGCACATTGCTGGCTCACGGTCAGCTGGTGAAGAAAGCCTTCAGGACATCTGTGTTTTCAGTGTCCTTTGTCCCCAGGGCCCCTGCCCCCCGCCTTTAGCAGCAGGCTGCCCTTTGCCCTCGCCTTCCTTTTGCTGCTGGTGCACTTGTAGGAGCCTTGCCACTTGCCTTTCCTGGCCCTTGCCAGCTTCAGCTCCAGGTGGCCTTTGGCTTTCCTCACGCCAGCCCTGCAGCCTCAGGCAGTGTCTCCAGGCATTTGTCCTGGGGCACCTCTCCCTCCTTCCCCCTCACGCGCTTGCGATGTTCTTGGCACGCCTGCCTGCTCCTTGGTGCCGGAATCAGTTCTGGGCAAAAAGCTACAGGCCAAAAGTTAGAAAAAGAGAGAAAGGCCAGAGTGCTGGCACACTCGGCAGCCATGTCAGTAGGCTAAGCCCTTGGGTTAACAGGCTCGTGAGGTAAGGAGAGCTGTGCTCAAGCAGCCTCTCTCTGGCGGTGGCCAGCAGCAGAGGGCCAGTGCCGAGCAGAAGAGCAAGGCCTAGCTGGAGAGCAGCCTGTGCCAGCCCCACACCCTTCCCACGGGCAAGTGCTCAGGGATTTCCTGAGCGGGGAAAAAGAGCAGCTGTGGCAGTTTCCCGAGGGCAAAAGAGCCACCAGCGGTCTTGGGCCAAAAAACGGGGTGAATGATTTTGGAAGCGCCAGGGAGGTTTTTGGCTTCACCAGCATGCTGCCACACGGCATGCAGAATGTGCCTGTGTGGGGGCTAGCCCACCTTTGGCAGAGCATCAAGAGAAAGGGGCGAGCAACTCCCCGCCTTGGGAAAGGGCCTGGCGCAGGCAGACGCCTCTGCATCTTCCAGGCCTACAGTGCCTTCTGAAAGACATGCTGCTGCTTTGAGGTCTCAGAAGCCAAGCTCTCACAAGCATCCTTAAAAAGCTCAAAACCCAACACAGGCGCTCACTCAGAGGTCTTGAGCGACCTCGCAGCAGGGCGTCTTCTCCGCTGCAAGGCCTTCTTACAAGGGGGTAGAGGAGGGCAGCCTGGAGGAATCTCCTTTTGGAAAGGTACCCCCAGCAGCAGCAACAGCAATAGGCAAACACAAAGAGGCACTCAGCTGACGAGACACAAGTTGCTCCTGATGAGTGTGAATGCCGCCAGCTGCTGCCGGTGCGCTGGCCTCCAGCGCCGAGATGCAGGGCCCTGGGATGCCGTCGGGAGCTGCTCAGCACCGTGCTCAGCCGCCAGGCAAAGCAAAAGGAGGAGTGAGGCCATCAGTCGACGATGCCAGTGCCAGCCCCCCAAGAGACAAGCCCCGCGGGAGCCAGATTCCCCGGCCCCAGGGCATTACCTTCCCGCTGCCCTGGGGCACTGCACTGAGATCCCAAGGCACCAGGCGGCACCACCCAAAGGGCCCTGGCCCCTCTCCCCAACCTCCCCAGCACCCCGGGTCCCTGCACGCGGCCGCTGACCTGCCCTGTGGCAAAGGCCGCCCTGCGCACACCACTGCTGACGTGCTCGCCTGCACACTGCACCGCAGCAGCCCGGGACGTCCTCGGGAGCTGCCCACAGCCACGCTCGGCCACCGGGCAGAGAAGAAGGAGGAGCAAGGCCAGCAGCGGCTGCCGCCGGGCCACAGCCCCCCAAGAAACAAGCCCCGCGCAGCCCCATGGCCCCACGGCTCAAGAGGACCCTCCTCCCACCGCTGTGGCGGACTCCATCGAGACCCCCCAAGGCACCAGGCAGGACCACCCAGAAGGGTCCTGCGCTCTCTCCCACCCCTCCCAAGGACCCCCAACTCCCCGGGGCCTGACACGCGACTCCTTACCTGCCACACAGCACAGGCCCCCTCCACACACCAACGCCGGCGTGCTCGCCTGTGCTGCATGGGCCCGGCATGTCCTCGGGAGCTGCGCAGCGCCACGCCACGCTCGGCAGCCGTGCAAAGCAAAGGAGGAGAGAAGGCTTCAGTGGCTGCTGCCAGCACCCGTGCCCTCAACAAGTCCCCCACAGCTCCCTCTGCACCAACGCCCAGAGGCAGCTCATGGCCCCCCCACACACTACCCCAGGCCGATGACGGTGCCGGGCCCCACGCCAGCCCCCTGGCTGCCACCAGCACACCAAGCCTGCGGCCAGGGCAGCCTGCCTCCACGCCGGCCAGAACACAGAACTCGCCGACACCCCGGGCAACGCTGACAATGGCCTTGGCAACAGGCACCAACTGCCCGGCAAGAGGCACAAGCGCCCCAGCCCCAAACACACCCACCGCGCACCGGCACGCCAGCAAGCATGGCCCAAGGGCCGCGGGCAAGGCACGAGCCCTCGCTCAGAAACCCGGACACTGCTCCCGCCTCACCAGGCCTCTCCAGCACTCCGCATTTGCTCTCGCAGAGTTGTTCTCTGCAGCCCCGCCGCTTCTCTTGCATGCCTAGAGCAGCAAGCAATACCTGCCCTGCGGCACTTCCTCTTTTCACAAACTGACACCGTGCCTCCTCAGACATTGGCACAAAAATCACCATGCACCTGGCAAGGCTCATGCACCATCAAGGAAGCGCCCACAGCTTCTCTCGGGCTCCTCCACTGTTCTTGCAGGCCTAGTCCAGTCAAACAAGAACTGTGCCGCTGCGCTTCCTCGCTCTTCCCAGACTGACACCATGCCTAACGACACATGCCGACAGACAGTGCCGCGCTGCTATAATGGCTCCCCACCTGCACGTGCTCGCACACTAGTGCTCTCCCGTGCCTCCACTGGCAGTCCTGCCTATTCCGGCCTCCGCCAAAGTGCCCCTCTGCACCTCCCGACTCTTGCCAAACTTTCCCCTTACCAAAGGAGAGGTGCGCGCAGCATACAAGCTCTTCTGCAATGGCTCCGCCACCAGCAAGGGCTTGCCGAGGAGCCCTCTTCAGCCCCCCCACTGGAGCAGTGGCATGCCAGGTGCAGCCTCAGGAGAACTGCCCCTCCACGCTTCCACTTGTGCCTCCCAAAACCACACCGTGCCCACGCAGACACTGGCACAAAATCGCCATGCCCCTCACATGGCGCAGGCACGCAGAGGTTCACGTAGTGGCAGAACAGCTGTCTTGGGCCCCTCCGAGGCATGCCCTCAGGCAGTGCTAGGCAGAGGCCTATTGCAGAGGCAGAGAAGAGCTTGCTGAGATCCGCCCGCCTGCCTCCGCCTTCTCCTGCCCAGGCTGAAGAGGCCCAGCTCGCTCAGCCTCTCCTGGCAGGAGAGCTGCTCCAGTGCCTTCCTCCTCTTGGTGGCCCTTTGCAGGCCTCGCTCCACTCCGTCCGTGCGGATGTTGTCCTGGGGAGCCCAGAACTGCACCCCAGACTCCACGTGTGGCCTCAGCAGGGCTGAGGAGAGCGGAAGGAGCCTGCCCCTGACTCCCACCCCCTCCCTCCCCAGCGGCCCTCTGGCAATGCTCTTCCTGCGGCTTCCCAGGATACCAGCGGCCTTCGTGGCCACAAGCGCACATTGCTGGCTCACGGTCAGCTGGTGAAGAAAGCCTTCAGGACATCTGTGTTTTCAGTGTCCTTTGTCCCCAGGGCCCCTGCCCCCCGCCTTTAGCAGCAGGCTGCCCTTTGCCCTCGCCTTCCTTTTGCTGCTGGTGCACTTGTAGGAGCCTTGCCGCTTGCCTTTCCTGGCCCTTGCCAGCTTCAGCTCCAGGTGGCCTTTGGCTTTCCTCACGCCAGCCCTGCAGCCTCAGGCAGTGTCTCCAGGCATTTGTCCTGGGGCACCTCTCCCTCCTTCCCCCTCACACGCTTGCGATGTTCTTGGCACGCCTGCCTGCTCCTTGGTGCCGGAATCAGTTCTGGGCAAAAAGCTACAGGCCAAAAGTTAGAAAAAGAGAGAAAGGCCAGAGTGCTGGCACACTCGGCAGCCATGTCAGTAGGCTAAGCCCTTGGGTTAACAGGCTCGTGAGGTAAGGAGAGCTGTGCTCAAGCAGCCTCTCTCTGGCGGTGGCCAGCAGCAGAGGGCCAGTGCCGAGCAGAAGAGCAAGGCCTAGCTGGAGAGCGGCCTGTGCCAGCCCCACACCCTTCCCACGGGCAAGTGCTCAGGGATTTCCTGAGTGGGGAAAAAGAGCAGCTGTGGCAGTTTCCCGAGGGCAAAAGAGCCACCAGCGGTCTTGGGCCAAAAACGGGGTGAATGATTTTGGAAGCGCCAGGGAGGTTTTTGGCTTCGCCAGCACGCTGCCACATGGCATGCAGAATGTGCCTGTGTGGGGGCTAGCCCACCTTTGGCAGAGCATCAAGAGAAAGGGGCGAGCAACTCCCCGCCTTGGGAAAGGGCCTGGCGCAGGCAGACGCCTCTGCCTCTTCCAGGCCTACAGTGCCTTCTGAAAGACATGCTGCTGCTTTGAGGTCTCAGAAGCCAAGCTCTCACAAGCATCCTTAAAAAGCTCAAAACCCAACACAGGCGCTCGCTCAGAGGTCTTGAGCGACCTCGCAGCAGGGCGTCTTCTCCGCTGCAAGGCCTTCTTACAAGGGGATAGAGGAGGGCAGCCTGGAGGAATCTCCTTTTGGAAAGGTACCCCCAGCAGCAGCAACAGCAATAGGCAAACACAAAGAGGCACTCAGCTGACAAGACACAAGTTGCTCCTGATGAGTGCGAATGCCGCCAGCTGCTGCCGGTGCGCTGGCCTCCAGCGCCGAGATGCAGGGCCCTGGGATGCCGTCGGGAGCTGCTCAGCACCGTGCTCGGCCGCCGGGCAAAGCAAAAGGAGGAGTGAGGCCATCAGTCGACGATGCCAGTGCCAGCCCCCCAAGAGACAAGCCCCGCGGGAGCCAGATTCCCCGGCCCCAGGGCATTACCTTCCCGCTGCCCTGGGGCACTGCACTGAGATCCCCAAGGCACCAGGCGGCACCACCCAAAGGGCCCTGGCCCCTCTCCCCAACCTCCCCAGCACCCCGGGTCCCTGCACGCGGCCGCTGACCTGCCCTGTGGCAAAGGCCGCCCTGCGCACACCACTGCTGACGTGCTCGCCTGCACACTGCACCGCAGCAGCCCGGGACGTCCTCGGGAGCTGCCCACAGCCACGCTCGGCCACCGGGCAGAGAAGAAGGAGGAGCAAGGCCAGCAGCGGCTGCCGCCGGGCCACAGCCCCCCAAGAAACAAGCCCCGCGCAGCCCCATGGCCCCACGGCTCAAGAGGACCCTCCTCCCACCGCTGTGGCGGACTCCATCGAGGCACCAGGCAGGACCACCCAGAAGGGTCCTGCGCTCTCTCCCACCCCTCCCAAGGACCCCCAACTCCCCAGGACCTGACACGCGACTCCTTACCTGCCACACAGCACAGGCCCCCTCCACACACCAACGCCGGCGTGCTCGCCTGTGCTGCATGGGCCCGGCATGTCCTCGGGAGCTGCGCAGCGCCACGCCACGCTCGGCCGCCGTGCAAAGCAAAGGAGGAGAGAAGGCTTCAGTGGCTGCTGCCAGCACCCGTGCCCTCAACAAGTCCCCCACAGCTCCCTCTGCACCAACGCCCAGAGGCAGCTCATGGCCCCCCACACACTACCCCAGGCCGATGACGGTGCCGGGCCCCACGCCAGCCCCCTGGCTGCCACCAGCACACCAAGCCTGCGGCCAGGGCAGCCTGCCTCCACGCCGGCCAGAACACAGAACTCGCCGACACCCCGGGCAACGCTGACAATGGCCTTGGCAACAGGCACCAACTGCCCGGCAAGAGGCACAAGCGCCCCAGCCCCAAACACACCCACCGCGCACCGGCACGCCAGCAAGCATGGCCCAAGGGCCGCGGGCAAGGCACGAGCCCTCGCTCAGAAACCCGGACACTGCTCCCGCCTCACCAGGCCTCTCCAGCACTCCGCATTTGCTCTCGCAGAGTTGTTCTCTGCAGCCCCGCCGCTTCTCTTGCATGCCTAGAGCAGCAAGCAATACCTGCCCTGCGGCACTTCCTCTTTTCACAAACTGACACCGTGCCTCCTCAGACATTGGCACAAAAATCACCATGCACCTGGCAAGGCTCATGCACCATCAAGGAAGCGCCCACAGCTTCTCTCGGGCTCCTCCACTGTTCTTGCAGGCCTAGTCCAGTCAAACAAGAACTGCGCCGCTGCGCTTCCTCGCTCTTCCCAGACTGACACCATGCCTAACGACACATGCCGACAGACAGTGCCGCGCTGCTATAACGGCTCCCCACCTGCACGTGCTCGCACACTAGTGCTCTCCCGCGCCTCCACTGGCAGTCCTGCCTATTCCGGCCTCCACCAAAGTGCCCCTCTGCACCTCCCGACTCTTGCCAAACTTTCCCCTTACCAAAGGAGAGGTGCGCGCAGCATACAAGCTCTTCTGCAATGGCTCCGCCACCAGCAAGGGCTTGCCGAGGAGCCCTCTTCAGCCCCCACTGGAGCAGTGGCATGCCAGGTGCAGCCTCAGGAGAACTGCCCCTCCACGCTTCCACTTGTGCCTCCCAAACCCACACCGTGCCCACGCAGACACTGGCACAAAATCGCCATGCCCCTCACATGGCTCAGGCACGCAGAGGTTCACGTAGTGGCAGAACAGCTGTCTCGGGCCCCTCCGAGGCATCCCCTCAGGCAGTGCTAGGCAGAGGCCTATTGCAGAGGCAGAGAAGAGCTTGCTGAGATCCGCCCGCCTGCCCCCGCCTTCTCCTGCCCAGGCTGAAGAGGCCCAGCTCACTCAGCCTCTCCTGGCAGGAGAGCTGCTCCAGTGCCTTCCTCCTCTTGGTGGCCCTTTGCAGGCCTCGCTCCACTCCGTCCGTGCGGATGTTGTCCTGGGGAGCCCAGAACTGCACCCCAGACTCCACGTGTGGCCTCAGCAGGGCTGAGGAGAGCGGAAGGAGCCTGCCCCTGACTCCCACCCCCTCCCTCCCCAGCGGCCCTCTGGCAATGCTCTTCCTGCGGCTTCCCAGGATACCAGCGGCCTTCGTGGCCACAAGCGCACATTGCTGGCTCACGGTCAGCTGGTGAAGAAAGCCTTCAGGACATCTGTGTTTTCAGTGTCCTTTGTCCCCAGGGCCCCTGCCCCCCGCCTTTAGCAGCAGGCTGCCCTTTGCCCTCGCCTTCCTTTTGCTGCTGGTGCACTTGTAGGAGCCTTGCCACTTGCCTTTCCTGGCCCTTGCCAGCTTCAGCTCCAGGTGGCCTTTGGCTTTCCTCACGCCAGCCCTGCAGCCTCAGGCAGTGTCTCCAGGCATTTGTCCTGGGGCACCTCTCCCTCCTTCCCCCTCACGCGCTTGCGATGTTCTTGGCACGCCTGCCTGCTCCTTGGTGCCGGAATCAGTTCTGGGCAAAAAGCTACAGGCCAAAAGTTAGAAAAAGAGAGAAAGGCCAGAGTGCTGGCACACTCGGCAGCCATGTCAGTAGGCTAAGCCCTTGGGTTAACAGGCTCGTGAGGTAAGGAGAGCTGTGCTCAAGCAGCCTCTCTCTGGCGGTGGCCAGCAGCAGAGGGCCAGTGCCGAGCAGAAGAGCAAGGCCTAGCTGGAGAGCAGCCTGTGCCAGCCCCACACCCTTCCCACGGGCAAGTGCTCAGGGATTTCCTGAGCGGGGAAAAAGAGCAGCTGTGGCAGTTTCCCGAGGGCAAAAGAGCCACCAGCGGTCTTGGGCCAAAAAACGGGGTGAATGATTTTGGAAGCGCCAGGGAGGTTTTTGGCTTCACCAGCATGCTGCCACACGGCATGCAGAATGTGCCTGTGTGGGGGCTAGCCCACCTTTGGCAGAGCATCAAGAGAAAGGGGCGAGCAACTCCCCGCCTTGGGAAAGGGCCTGGCGCAGGCAGACGCCTCTGCATCTTCCAGGCCTACAGTGCCTTCTGAAAGACATGCTGCTGCTTTGAGGTCTCAGAAGCCAAGCTCTCACAAGCATCCTTAAAAAGCTCAAAACCCAACACAGGCGCTCACTCAGAGGTCTTGAGCGACCTCGCAGCAGGGCGTCTTCTCCGCTGCAAGGCCTTCTTACAAGGGGGTAGAGGAGGGCAGCCTGGAGGAATCTCCTTTTGGAAAGGTACCCCCAGCAGCAGCAACAGCAATAGGCAAACACAAAGAGGCACTCAGCTGACGAGACACAAGTTGCTCCTGATGAGTGTGAATGCCGCCAGCTGCTGCCGGTGCGCTGGCCTCCAGCGCCGAGATGCAGGGCCCTGGGATGCCGTCGGGAGCTGCTCAGCACCGTGCTCAGCCGCCAGGCAAAGCAAAAGGAGGAGTGAGGCCATCAGTCGACGATGCCAGTGCCAGCCCCCCAAGAGACAAGCCCCGCGGGAGCCAGATTCCCCGGCCCCAGGGCATTACCTTCCCGCTGCCCTGGGGCACTGCACTGAGATCCCAAGGCACCAGGCGGCACCACCCAAAGGGCCCTGGCCCCTCTCCCCAACCTCCCCAGCACCCCGGGTCCCTGCACGCGGCCGCTGACCTGCCCTGTGGCAAAGGCCGCCCTGCGCACACCACTGCTGACGTGCTCGCCTGCACACTGCACCGCAGCAGCCCGGGACGTCCTCGGGAGCTGCCCACAGCCACGCTCGGCCACCGGGCAGAGAAGAAGGAGGAGCAAGGCCAGCAGCGGCTGCCGCCGGGCCACAGCCCCCCAAGAAACAAGCCCCGCGCAGCCCCATGGCCCCACGGCTCAAGAGGACCCTCCTCCCACCGCTGTGGCGGACTCCATCGAGACCCCCCAAGGCACCAGGCAGGACCACCCAGAAGGGTCCTGCGCTCTCTCCCACCCCTCCCAAGGACCCCCAACTCCCCGGGGCCTGACACGCGACTCCTTACCTGCCACACAGCACAGGCCCCCTCCACACACCAACGCCGGCGTGCTCGCCTGTGCTGCATGGGCCCGGCATGTCCTCGGGAGCTGCGCAGCGCCACGCCACGCTCGGCAGCCGTGCAAAGCAAAGGAGGAGAGAAGGCTTCAGTGGCTGCTGCCAGCACCCGTGCCCTCAACAAGTCCCCCACAGCTCCCTCTGCACCAACGCCCAGAGGCAGCTCATGGCCCCCCCACACACTACCCCAGGCCGATGACGGTGCCGGGCCCCACGCCAGCCCCCTGGCTGCCACCAGCACACCAAGCCTGCGGCCAGGGCAGCCTGCCTCCACGCCGGCCAGAACACAGAACTCGCCGACACCCCGGGCAACGCTGACAATGGCCTTGGCAACAGGCACCAACTGCCCGGCAAGAGGCACAAGCGCCCCAGCCCCAAACACACCCACCGCGCACCGGCACGCCAGCAAGCATGGCCCAAGGGCCGCGGGCAAGGCACGAGCCCTCGCTCAGAAACCCGGACACTGCTCCCGCCTCACCAGGCCTCTCCAGCACTCCGCATTTGCTCTCGCAGAGTTGTTCTCTGCAGCCCCGCCGCTTCTCTTGCATGCCTAGAGCAGCAAGCAATACCTGCCCTGCGGCACTTCCTCTTTTCACAAACTGACACCGTGCCTCCTCAGACATTGGCACAAAAATCACCATGCACCTGGCAAGGCTCATGCACCATCAAGGAAGCGCCCACAGCTTCTCTCGGGCTCCTCCACTGTTCTTGCAGGCCTAGTCCAGTCAAACAAGAACTGTGCCGCTGCGCTTCCTCGCTCTTCCCAGACTGACACCATGCCTAACGACACATGCCGACAGACAGTGCCGCGCTGCTATAATGGCTCCCCACCTGCACGTGCTCGCACACTAGTGCTCTCCCGCGCCTCCACTGGCAGTCCTGCCTATTCCGGCCTCCGCCAAAGTGCCCCTCTGCACCTCCCGACTCTTGCCAAACTTTCCCCTTACCAAAGGAGAGGTGCGCGCAGCATACAAGCTCTTCTGCAATGGCTCCGCCACCAGCAAGGGCTTGCCGAGGAGCCCTCTTCAGCCCCCCCACTGGAGCAGTGGCATGCCAGGTGCAGCCTCAGGAGAACTGCCCCTCCACGCTTCCACTTGTGCCTCCCAAAACCACACCGTGCCCACGCAGACACTGGCACAAAATCGCCATGCCCCTCACATGGCGCAGGCACGCAGAGGTTCACGTAGTGGCAGAACAGCTGTCTTGGGCCCCTCCGAGGCATGCCCTCAGGCAGTGCTAGGCAGAGGCCTATTGCAGAGGCAGAGAAGAGCTTGCTGAGATCCGCCCGCCTGCCTCCGCCTTCTCCTGCCCAGGCTGAAGAGGCCCAGCTCGCTCAGCCTCTCCTGGCAGGAGAGCTGCTCCAGTGCCTTCCTCCTCTTGGTGGCCCTTTGCAGGCCTCGCTCCACTCCGTCCGTGCGGATGTTGTCCTGGGGAGCCCAGAACTGCACCCCAGACTCCACGTGTGGCCTCAGCAGGGCTGAGGAGAGCGGAAGGAGCCTGCCCCTGACTCCCACCCCCTCCCTCCCCAGCGGCCCTCTGGCAATGCTCTTCCTGCGGCTTCCCAGGATACCAGCGGCCTTCGTGGCCACAAGCGCACATTGCTGGCTCACGGTCAGCTGGTGAAGAAAGCCTTCAGGACATCTGTGTTTTCAGTGTCCTTTGTCCCCAGGGCCCCTGCCCCCCGCCTTTAGCAGCAGGCTGCCCTTTGCCCTCGCCTTCCTTTTGCTGCTGGTGCACTTGTAGGAGCCTTGCCGCTTGCCTTTCCTGGCCCTTGCCAGCTTCAGCTCCAGGTGGCCTTTGGCTTTCCTCACGCCAGCCCTGCAGCCTCAGGCAGTGTCTCCAGGCATTTGTCCTGGGGCACCTCTCCCTCCTTCCCCCTCACACGCTTGCGATGTTCTTGGCACGCCTGCCTGCTCCTTGGTGCCGGAATCAGTTCTGGGCAAAAAGCTACAGGCCAAAAGTTAGAAAAAGAGAGAAAGGCCAGAGTGCTGGCACACTCGGCAGCCATGTCAGTAGGCTAAGCCCTTGGGTTAACAGGCTCGTGAGGTAAGGAGAGCTGTGCTCAAGCAGCCTCTCTCTGGCGGTGGCCAGCAGCAGAGGGCCAGTGCCGAGCAGAAGAGCAAGGCCTAGCTGGAGAGCGGCCTGTGCCAGCCCCACACCCTTCCCACGGGCAAGTGCTCAGGGATTTCCTGAGTGGGGAAAAAGAGCAGCTGTGGCAGTTTCCCGAGGGCAAAAGAGCCACCAGCGGTCTTGGGCCAAAAACGGGGTGAATGATTTTGGAAGCGCCAGGGAGGTTTTTGGCTTCGCCAGCATGCTGCCACATGGCATGCAGAATGTGCCTGTGTGGGGGCTAGCCCACCTTTGGCAGAGCATCAAGAGAAAGGGGCGAGCAACTCCCCGCCTTGGGAAAGGGCCTGGCGCAGGCAGACGCCTCTGCCTCTTCCAGGCCTACAGTGCCTTCTGAAAGACATGCTGCTGCTTTGAGGTCTCAGAAGCCAAGCTCTCACAAGCATCCTTAAAAAGCTCAAAACCCAACACAGGCGCTCGCTCAGAGGTCTTGAGCGACCTCGCAGCAGGGCGTCTTCTCCGCTGCAAGGCCTTCTTACAAGGGGATAGAGGAGGGCAGCCTGGAGGAATCTCCTTTTGGAAAGGTACCCCCAGCAGCAGCAACAGCAATAGGCAAACACAAAGAGGCACTCAGCTGACGAGACACAAGTTGCTCCTGATGAGTGCGAATGCCGCCAGCTGCTGCCGGTGCGCTGGCCTCCAGCGCCGAGATGCAGGGCCCTGGGATGCCGTCGGGAGCTGCTCAGCACCGTGCTCGGCCGCCGGGCAAAGCAAAAGGAGGAGTGAGGCCATCAGTCGACGATGCCAGTGCCAGCCCCCCAAGAGACAAGCCCCGCGGGAGCCAGATTCCCCGGCCCCAGGGCATTACCTTCCCGCTGCCCTGGGGCACTGCACTGAGATCCCCAAGGCACCAGGCGGCACCACCCAAAGGGCCCTGGCCCCTCTCCCCAACCTCCCCAGCACCCCGGGTCCCTGCACGCGGCCGCTGACCTGCCCTGTGGCAAAGGCCGCCCTGCGCACACCACTGCTGACGTGCTCGCCTGCACACTGCACCGCAGCAGCCCGGGACGTCCTCGGGAGCTGCCCACAGCCACGCTCGGCCACCGGGCAGAGAAGAAGGAGGAGCAAGGCCAGCAGCGGCTGCCGCCGGGCCACAGCCCCCCAAGAAACAAGCCCCGCGCAGCCCCATGGCCCCACGGCTCAAGAGGACCCTCCTCCCACCGCTGTGGCGGACTCCATCGAGGCACCAGGCAGGACCACCCAGAAGGGTCCTGCGCTCTCTCCCACCCCTCCCAAGGACCCCCAACTCCCCAGGACCTGACACGCGACTCCTTACCTGCCACACAGCACAGGCCCCCTCCACACACCAACGCCGGCGTGCTCGCCTGTGCTGCATGGGCCCGGCATGTCCTCGGGAGCTGCGCAGCGCCACGCCACGCTCGGCCGCCGTGCAAAGCAAAGGAGGAGAGAAGGCTTCAGTGGCTGCTGCCAGCACCCGTGCCCTCAACAAGTCCCCCACAGCTCCCTCTGCACCAACGCCCAGAGGCAGCTCATGGCCCCCCACACACTACCCCAGGCCGATGACGGTGCCGGGCCCCACGCCAGCCCCCTGGCTGCCACCAGCACACCAAGCCTGCGGCCAGGGCAGCCTGCCTCCACGCCGGCCAGAACACAGAACTCGCCGACACCCCGGGCAACGCTGACAATGGCCTTGGCAACAGGCACCAACTGCCCGGCAAGAGGCACAAGCGCCCCAGCCCCAAACACACCCACCGCGCACCGGCACGCCAGCAAGCATGGCCCAAGGGCCGCGGGCAAGGCACGAGCCCTCGCTCAGAAACCCGGACACTGCTCCCGCCTCACCAGGCCTCTCCAGCACTCCGCATTTGCTCTCGCAGAGTTGTTCTCTGCAGCCCCGCTGCTTCTCTTGCATGCCTAGAGCAGCAAGCAATACCTGCCCTGTGGCACTTCCTCTTTTCACAAACTGACACCGTGCCTCCTCAGACATTGGCACAAAAATCACCATGCACCTGGCAAGGCTCATGCACCATCAAGGAAGCGCCCACAGCTTCTCTCGGGCTCCTCCACTGTTCTTGCAGGCCTAGTCCAGTCAAACAAGAACTGTGCCGCTGCGCTTCCTCGCTCTTCCCAGACTGACACCATGCCTAACGACACATGCCGACAGACAGTGTCGCGCTGCTATAATGGCTCCCCACCTGCACGTGCTCGCACACTAGTGCTCTCCCGCGCCTCCACTGGCAGTCCTGCCTATTCCGGCCTCCGCCAAAGTGCCCCTCTGCACCTCCCGACTCTTGCCAAACTTTCCCCTTACCAAAGGAGAGGTGCGCGCAGCATACAAGCTCTTCTGCAATGGCTCCGCCACCAGCAAGGGCTTGCCGAGGAGCCCTCTTCAGCCCCCCACTGGAGCAGTGGCATGCCAGGTGCAGCCTCAGGAGAACTGCCCCTCCACGCTTCCACTTGTGCCTCCCAAACCCACACCGTGCCCACGCAGACACTGGCACAAAATCGCCATGCCCCTCACATGGCTCAGGCACGCAGAGGTTCACGTAGTGGCAGAACAGCTGTCTTGGGCCCCTCCGAGGCATGCCCTCAGGCAGTGCTAGGCAGAGGCCTATTGCAGAGGCAGAGAAGAGCTTGCTGAGATCCGCCCGCCTGCCTCCGCCTTCTCCTGCCCAGGCTGAAGAGGCCCAGCTCGCTCAGCCTCTCCTGGCAGGAGAGCTGCTCCAGTGCCTTCCTCCTCTTGGTGGCCCTTTGCAGGCCTCGCTCCACTCCGTCCGTGCGGATGTTGTCCTGGGGAGCCCAGAACTGCACCCCAGACTCCACGTGTGGCCTCAGCAGGGCTGAGGAGAGCGGAAGGAGCCTGCCCCTGACTCCCACCCCCTCCCTCCCCAGCGGCCCTCTGGCAATGCTCTTCCTGCGGCTTCCCAGGATACCAGCGGCCTTCGTGGCCACAAGCGCACATTGCTGGCTCACGGTCAGCTGGTGAAGAAAGCCTTCAGGACATCTGTGTTTTCAGTGTCCTTTGTCCCCAGGGCCCCTGCCCCCCGCCTTTAGCAGCAGGCTGCCCTTTGCCCTCGCCTTCCTTTTGCTGCTGGTGCACTTGTAGGAGCCTTGCCGCTTGCCTTTCCTGGCCCTTGCCAGCTTCAGCTCCAGGTGGCCTTTGGCTTTCCTCACGCCAGCCCTGCAGCCTCAGGCAGTGTCTCCAGGCATTTGTCCTGGGGCACCTCTCCCTCCTTCCCCCTCACACGCTTGCGATGTTCTTGGCACGCCTGCCTGCTCCTTGGTGCCGGAATCAGTTCTGGGCAAAAAGCTACAGGCCAAAAGTTAGAAAAAGAGAGAAAGGCCAGAGTGCTGGCACACTCGGCAGCCATGTCAGTAGGCTAAGCCCTTGGGTTAACAGGCTCGTGAGGTAAGGAGAGCTGTGCTCAAGCAGCCTCTCTCTGGCGCTGGCCAGCAGCAGAGGGCCAGTGCTGAGCAGAAGAGCAAGGCCTAGCTGGAGAGCGGCCTGTGCCAGCCCCACACCCTTCCCACGGGCAAGTGCTCAGGGATTTCCTGAGCGGGGAAAAAGAGCAGCCGTGGCAGTTTCCCGAGGGCAAAAGAGCCACCAGCGGTCTTGGGCCAAAAACGGGGTGAATGATTTTGGAAGCGCCAGGGAGGTTTTTGGCTTCGCCAGCATGCTGCCACATGGCATGCAGAATGTGCCTGTGTGGGGGCTAGCCCACCTTTGGCAGAGCATCAAGAGAAAGGGGCGAGCAACTCCCCGCCTTGGGAAAGGGCCTGGCGCAGGCAGACGCCTCTGCATCTTCCAGGCCTACAGTGCCTTCTGAAAGACATGCTGCTGCTTTGAGGTCTCAGAAGCCAAGCTCTCACAAGCATCCTTAAAAAGCTCAAAACCCAACACAGGCGCTCGCTCAGAGGTCTTGAGCGACCTCGCAGCAGGGCGTCTTCTCCGCTGCAAGGCCTTCTTACAAGGGGGTAGAGGAGGGCAGCCTGGAGGAATCTCCTTTTGGAAAGGTACCCCCAGCAGCAGCAACAGCAATAGGCAAACACAAAGAGGCACTCAGCTGACGAGACACAAGTTGCTCCTGATGAGTGCGAATGCCGCCAGCTGCTGCCGGTGCGCTGGCCTCCAGCGCCGAGATGCAGGGCCCTGGGATGCCGTCGGGAGCTGCTCAGCACCGTGCTCGGCCGCCGGGCAAAGCAAAAGGAGGAGTGAGGCCATCAGTGGATGATGCCAGTGCCAGCCCCTCAAGAGACAAGCCCCGCGGGAGCCAGATTCCCCGGCCCCAGGGCATTACCTTCCCGCTGCCCTGGGGCACTGCACTGAGATCCCCAAGGCACCAGGTGGCAACACCCAAAGGGCCCTGGCCCCTCTCCCCAACCTCCCCAGCACCCCGGGTCCCTGCACGCGGCCGCTGACCTGCCCTGTGGCAAAGGCCGCCCTCCGCACACCACTGCTGACGTGCTCGCCTGCACACTGCACCGCAGCAGCCCGGGACGTCCTCGGGAGCTGCCCACAGCCACACTCGGCCACTGGGCAGAGAAGAAGGAGGAGCAAGGCCAGCAGCGGCTGCCGCCGGGCCACAGCCCCCCAAGAAACAAGCCCCGCGCAGCCCCATGGCCCCACGGCTCAAGAGGACCCTCCTCCCACCGCTGTGGCGGACTCCATCGAGACCCCCCAAGGCACCAGGCAGGACCACCCAGAAGGGTCCTGCGCTCTCTCCCACCCCTCCCAAGGACCCCCAACTCCCCGGGGCCTGACACGCGACTCCTTACCTGCCACACAGCACAGGCCCCCTCCACACACCAACGCCGGCGTGCTCGCCTGTGCTGCATGGGCCTGGCATGTCCTCGGGAGCTGCGCAGCGCCACGCCACGCTCGGCAGCCGTGCAAAGCAAAGGAGGAGAGAAGGCTTCAGTGGCTGCTGCCAGCACCCGTGCCCTCAACAAGTCCCCCACAGCTCCCTCTGCACCAACGCCCAGAGGCAGCTCATGGCCCCCCACACACTACCCCAGGCCGATGACGGTGCCGGGCCCCACGCCAGCCCCCTGGCTGCCACCAGCACACCAAGCCTGCGGCCAGGGCAGCCTGCCTCCACGCCGGCCAGAACACAGAACTCGCCGACACCCCGGGCAACGCTGACAATGGCCTTGGCAACAGGCACCAACTGCCCGGCAAGAGGCACAAGCGCCCCAGCCCCAAACACACCCACCGCGCACCGGCACGCCAGCAAGCATGGCCCAAGGGCCGCGGGCAAGGCACGAGCCCTCGCTCAGAAACCCGGACACTGCTCCCGCCTCACCAGGCCTCTCCAGCACTCCGCATTTGCTCTCGCAGAGTTGTTCTCTGCAGCCCCGCCGCTTCTCTTGCATGCCTAGAGCAGCAAGCAATACCTGCCCTGCGGCACTTCCTCTTTTCACAAACTGACACCGTGCCTCCTCAGACATTGGCACAAAAATCACCATGCACCTGGCAAGGCTCATGCACCATCAAGGAAGCGCCCACAGCTTCTCTCGGGCTCCTCCGCTGTTCTTGCAGGCCTAGTCCAGTCAAACAAGAACTGCGCCGCTGCGCTTCCTCGCTCTTCCCAGACTGACACCATGCCTAACGACACATGCCGACAGACAGTGCCGCGCTGCTATAACGGCTCCCCACCTGCACGTGCTCGCACACTAGTGCTCTCCCGCGCCTCCACTGGCAGTCCTGCCTATTCCGGCCTCCGCCAAAGTGCCCCTCTGCACCTCCCGACTCTTGCCAAACTTTCCCCTTACCAAAGGAGAGGTGCGCGCAGCATACAAGCTCTTCTGCAATGGCTCCGCCACCAGCAAGGGCTTGCCGAGGAGCCCTCTTCAGCCCCCCACTGGAGCAGTGGCATGCCAGGTGCAGCCTCAGGAGAACTGCCCCTCCACGCTTCCACTTGTGCCTCCCAAACCCACACCGTGCCCACGCAGACACTGGCACAAAATCGCCATGCCCCTCACATGGCTCAGGCACGCAGAGGTTCACGTAGTGGCAGAACAGCTGTCTTGGGCCCCTCCGAGGCATGCCCTCAGGCAGTGCTAGGCAGAGGCCTATTGCAGAGGCAGAGAAGAGCTTGCTGAGATCCGCCCGCCTGCCTCCGCCTTCTCCTGCCCAGGCTGAAGAGGCCCAGCTCGCTCAGCCTCTCCTGGCAGGAGAGCTGCTCCAGTGCCTTCCTCCTCTTGGTGGCCCTTTGCAGGCCTCGCTCCACTCCGTCCGTGCGGATGTTGTCCTGGGGAGCCCAGAACTGCACCCCAGACTCCACGTGTGGCCTCAGCAGGGCTGAGGAGAGCGGAAGGAGCCTGCCCCTGACTCCCACCCCCTCCCTCCCCAGCGGCCCTCTGGCAATGCTCTTCCTGCGGCTTCCCAGGATACCAGCGGCCTTCGTGGCCACAAGCGCACATTGCTGGCTCACGGTCAGCTGGTGAAGAAAGCCTTCAGGACATCTGTGTTTTCAGTGTCCTTTGTCCCCAGGGCCCCTGCCCCCCGCCTTTAGCAGCAGGCTGCCCTTTGCCCTCGCCTTCCTTTTGCTGCTGGTGCACTTCTAGGAGCCTTGCCGCTTGCCTTTCCTGGCCCTTGCCAGCTTCAGCTCCAGGTGGCCTTTGGCTTTCCTCACGCCAGCCCTGCAGCCTCAGGCAGTGTCTCCAGGCATTTGTCCTGGGGCACCTCTCCCTCCTTCCCCCTCACGCGCTTGCGATGTTCTTGGCACGCCTGCCTGCTCCTTGGTGCCGGAATCAGTT
Organism: Dromaius novaehollandiae; assembly: GCF_036370855.1. Lineage (NCBI taxonomy): Eukaryota > Metazoa > Chordata > Aves > Casuariiformes > Dromaiidae > Dromaius > Dromaius novaehollandiae. The sequence continues at coordinate 114,452,323 of NC_088100.1, read as the reverse complement.
CTGGGCAAAAAGCTACAGGCCAAAAGTTAGAAAAAGAGAGAAAGGCCAGAGTGCTGGCACACTCGGCAGCCATGTCAGTAGGCTAAGCCCTTGGGTTAACAGGCTCGTGAGGTAAGGAGAGCTGTGCTCAAGCAGCCTCTCTCTGGCGGTGGCCAGCAGCAGAGGGCCAGTGCCGAGCAGAAGAGCAAGGCCTAGCTGGAGAGCGGCCTGTGCCAGCCCCACACCCTTCCCACGGGCAAGTGCTCAGGGATTTCCTGAGCGGGGAAAAAGAGCAGCCGTGGCAGTTTCCCGAGGGCAAAAGAGCCACCAGCGGTCTTGGGCCAAAAACGGGGTGAATGATTTTGGAAGCGCCAGGGAGGTTTTTGGCTTCGCCAGCATGCTGCCACATGGCATGCAGAATGTGCCTGTGTGGGGGCTAGCCCACCTTTGGCAGAGCATCAAGAGAAAGGGGCGAGCAACTCCCCGCCTTGGGAAAGGGCCTGGCGCAGGCAGACGCCTCTGCATCTTCCAGGCCTACAGTGCCTTCTGAAAGACATGCTGCTGCTTTGAGGTCTCAGAAGCCAAGCTCTCACAAGCATCCTTAAAAAGCTCAAAACCCAACACAGGCGCTCGCTCAGAGGTCTTGAGCGACCTCGCAGCAGGGCGTCTTCTCCGCTGCAAGGCCTTCTTACAAGGGGGTAGAGGAGGGCAGCCTGGAGGAATCTCCTTTTGGAAAGGTACCCCCAGCAGCAGCAACAGCAATAGGCAAACACAAAGAGGCACTCAGCTGACAAGACACAAGTTGCTCCTGATGAGTGCGAATGCCGCCAGCTGCTGCCGGTGCGCTGGCCTCCAGCGCCAAGATGCAGGGCCCTGGGATGCCGTCGGGAGCTGCTCAGCACCGTGCTCAGCCGCCGGGCAAAGCAAAAGGAGGAGTGAGGCCATCAGTCGACGATGCCAGTGCCAGCCCCCCAAGAGACAAGCCCCGCGGGAGCCAGATTCCCCGGCCCCAGGGCATTACCTTCCCGCTGCCCTGGGGCACTGCACTGAGATCCCCAAGGCACCAGGCGGCACCACCCAAAGGGCTCTGGCCCCTCTCCCCAACCTCCCCAGCACCCCGGGTCCCTGCACGCGGCCGCTGACCTGCCCTGTGGCAAAGGCCGCCCTGCGCACACCACTGCTGACGTGCTCGCCTGCACACTGCACCGCAGCAGCCCGGGACGTCCTCGGGAGCTGCCCACAGCCACGCTCGGCCACCGGGCAGAGAAGGAGGAGGAGCAAGGCCAGCAGCGGCTGCCGCCGGGCCACAGCCCCCCAAGAAACAAGCCCCGCGCAGCCCCATGGCCCCACGGCTCAAGAGGACCCTCCTCCCTCCGCTGTGGCGGACTCCATCAAGGCACCAGGCAGGACCACCCAGAAGGGTCCTGCGCTCTCTCCCACCCCTCCCAAGGACCCCCAACTCCCCGGGGCCTGACACGCGACTCCTTACCTGCCACACAGCACAGGCCCCCTCCACACACCAACGCCGGCGTGCTCGCCTGTGCTGCATGGGCCCGGCATGTCCTCGGGAGCTGCGCAGCGCCACGCCACGCTCGGCAGCCGTGCAAAGCAAAGGAGGAGAGAAGGCTTCAGTGGCTGCTGCCAGCACCCGTGCCCTCAACAAGTCCCCCACAGCTCCCTCTGCACCAACGCCCAGAGGCAGCTCATGGCCCCCCACACACTACCCCAGGCCGATGACGGTGCCGGGCCCCACGCCAGCCCCCTGGCTGCCACCAGCACACCAAGCCTGTGGCCAGGGCAGCCTGCCTCCACGCCGGCCAGAACACAGAACTCGCCGACACCCCGGGCAATGCTGACAATGGCCTTGGCAACAGGCACCAACTGCCCGGCAAGAGGCACAAGCGCCCCAGCCCCAAACACACCCACCGCGCACCGGCACGCCAGCAAGCATGGCCCAAGGGCCGCGGGCAAGGCACGAGCCCTCGCTCAGAAACCCGGACACTGCTCCCGCCTCACCAGGCCTCTCCAGCACTCCGCATTTGCTCTCGCAGAGTTGTTCTCTGCAGCCCCGCCGCTTCTCTTGCATGCCTAGAGCAGCAAGCAATACCTGCCCTGCGGCACTTCCTCTTTTCACAAACTGACACCGTGCCTCCTCAGACATTGGCACAAAAATCACCATGCACCTGGCAAGGCTCATGAACCATCAAGGAAGCGCCCACAGCTTCCCTCGGGCTCCTCCACTGTTCTTGCAGGCCTAGTCCAGTCAAACAAGAACTGTGCCGCTGCGCTTCCTCGCTCTTCCCAGACTGACACCATGCCTAACGACACATGCCGACAGACAGTGCCGCGCTGCTATAACGGCTCCCCACCTGCACGTGCTCGCACACTAGTGCTCTCCCGCGCCTCCACTGGCAGTCCTGCCTATTCCGGCCTCCACCAACGTGCCCCTCTGCACCTCCCGACTCTTGCCAAACTTTCCCCTTACCAAAGGAGAGGTGCGCGCAGCATACAAGCTCTTCTGCAATGGCTCCGCCACCAGCAAGGGCTTGCCGAGGAGCCCTCTTCAGCCCCCCACTGGAGCAGTGGCATGCCAGGTGCAGCCTCAGGAGAACTGCCCCTCCACGCTTCCACTTGCGCCTCCCAAAACCACACCGTGCCCACGCAGACACTGGCACAAAATCGCCATGCCCCTCACATGGCTCAGGCACGCAGAGGTTCACGTAGTGGCAGAACAGCTGTCTTGGGCCCCTCCGAGGCATCCCCTCAGGCAGTGCTAGCCAGAGGCCTATTGCAGAGGCAGAGAAGAGCTTGCTGAGATCCGCCCGCCTGCCTCCGCCTTCTCCTGCCCAGGCTGAAGAGGCCCAGCTCGCTCAGCCTCTCCTGGCAGGAGAGCTGCTCCAGTGCCTTCCTCCTCTTGGTGGCCCTTTGCAGGCCTCGCTCCACTCCGTCCGTGCGGATGTTGTCCTGGGGAGCCCAGAACTGCACCCCAGACTCCACGTGTGGCCTCAGCAGGGCTGAGGAGAGCGGAAGGAGCCTGCCCCTGACTCCCACCCCCTCCCTCCCCAGCGGCCCTCTGGCAATGCTCTTCCTGCAGCTTCCCAGGATACCAGCGGCCTTCGTGGCCACAAGCGCACATTGCTGGCTCACGGTCAGCTGGTGAAGAAAGCCTTCAGGACATCTGTGTTTTCAGTGTCCTTTGTCCCCAGGGCCCCTGCCCCCCGCCTTTAGCAGCAGGCTGCCCTTTGCCCTCGCCTTCCTTTTGCTGCTGGTGCACTTGTAGGAGCCTTGCCGCTTGCCTTTCCTGGCCCTTGCCAGCTTCAGCTCCAGGTGGCCTTTGGCTTTCCTCACGCCAGCCCTGCAGCCTCAGGCAGTGTCTCCAGGCATTTGTCCTGGGGCACCTCTCCCTCCTTCCCCCTCACACGCTTGCGATGTTCTTGGCACGCCTGCCTGCTCCTTGGTGCCGGAATCAGTTCTGGGCAAAAAGCTACAGGCCAAAAGTTAGAAAAAGAGAGAAAGGCCAGAGTGCTGGCACACTCAGCAGCCATGTCAGTAGGCTAAGCCCTTGGGTTAACAGGCTCGTGAGGTAAGGAGAGCTGTGCTCAAGCAGCCTCTCTCTGGCGGTGGCCAGCAGCAGAGGGCCAGTGCCGAGCAGAAGAGCAAGGCCTAGCTGGAGAGCGGCCTGTGCCAGCCCCACACCCTTCCCACGGGCAAGTGCTCAGGGATTTCCTGAGCGGGGAAAAAGAGCAGCCGTGGCAGTTTCCCGAGGGCAAAAGAGCCACCAGCGGTCTTGGGCCAAAAACGGGGTGAATGATTTTGGAAGCGCCAGGGAGGTTTTTGGCTTCGCCAGCATGCTGCCACATGGCCTGCAGAATGTGCCTGTGTGGGGGCTAGCCCACCTTTGGCAGAGCATCAAGAGAAAGGGGCGAGCAACTCCCCGCCTTGGGAAAGGGCCTGGCGCAGGCAGACGCCTCTGCATCTTCCAGGCCTACAGTGCCTTCTGAAAGACATGCTGCTGCTTTGAGGTCTCAGAAGCCAAGCTCTCACAAGCATCCTTAAAAAGCTCAAAACCCAACACAGGCGCTCGCTCAGAGGTCTTGAGCGACCTCGCAGCAGGGCGTCTTCTCCGCTGCAAGGCCTTCTTACAAGGGGGTAGAGGAGGGCAGCCTGGAGGAATCTCCTTTTGGAAAGGTACCCCCAGCAGCAGCAACAGCAATAGGCAAACACAAAGAGGCACTCAGCTGACAAGACACAAGTTGCTCCTGATGAGTGCGAATGCCGCCAGCTGCTGCCGGTGCGCTGGCCTCCAGCGCCGAGATGCAGGGCCCTGGGATGCCGTCGGGAGCTGCTCAGCACCGTGCTCGGCCGCCGGGCAAAGCAAAAGGAGGAGTGAGGCCATCAGTCGACGATGCCAGTGCCAGCCCCCCAAGAGACAAGCCCCGCGGGAGCCAGATTCCCCGGCCCCAGGGCATTACCTTCCCGCTGCCCTGGGGCACTGCACTGAGATCCCCAAGGCACCAGGCGGCACCACCCAAAGGGCCCTGGCCCCTCTCCCCAACCTCCCCAGCACCCCGGGTCCCTGCACGCGGCCGCTGACCTGCCCTGTGGCAAAGGCCGCCCTGCGCACACCACTGCTGACGTGCTCGCCTGCACACTGCACCGCAGCAGCCCGGGACGTCCTCGGGAGCTGCCCACAGCCACGCTCGGCCACCGGGCAGAGAAGAAGGAGGAGCAAGGCCAGCAGCGGCTGCCGCCAGGCCACAGCCCCCCAAGAAACAAGCCCCGCGCAGCCCCATGGCCCCACGGCTCAAGAGGACCCTCCTCCCACCGCTGTGGCGGACTCCATCGAGGCACCAGGCAGGACCACCCAGAAGGGTCCTGCGCTCTCTCCCACCCCTCCCAAGGACCCCCAACTCCCCGGGGCCTGACACGCGACTCCTTACCTGCCACACAGCACAGGCCCCCTCCACACACCAACGCCGGCGTGCTCGCCTGTGCTGCATGGGCCCGGCATGTCCTCGGGAGCTGCGCAGCGCCACGCCACGCTCGGCAGCCGTGCAAAGCAAAGGAGGAGAGAAGGCTTCAGTGGCTGCTGCCAGCACCCGTGCCCTCAACAAGTCCCCCACAGCTCCCTCTGCACCAACGCCCAGAGGCAGCTCATGGCCCCCCACACACTACCCCAGGCCGATGACGGTGCCGGGCCCCACGCCAGCCCCCTGGCTGCCACCAGCACACCAAGCCTGTGGCCAGGGCAGCCTGCCTCCACGCCGGCCAGAACACAGAACTCGCCGACACCCCGGGCAATGCTGACAATGGCCTTGGCAACAGGCACCAACTGTCCGGCAAGAGGCACAAGCGCCCCAGCCCCAAACACACCCACCGCGCACCGGCACGCCAGCAAGCATGGCCCAAGGGCCGCGGGCAAGGCACGAGCCCTCGCTCAGAAACCCGGACACTGCTCCCGCCTCACCAGGCCTCTCCAGCACTCCGCATTTGCTCTCGCAGAGTTGTTCTCTGCAGCCCCGCCGCTTCTCTTGCATGCCTAGAGCAGCAAGCAATACCTGCCCTGCGGCACTTCCTCTTTTCACAAACTGACACCGTGCCTCCTCAGACATTGGCACAAAAATCACCATGCACCTGGCAAGGCTCATGCACCATCAAGGAAGCGCCCACAGCTTCCCTCGGGCTCCTCCGCTGTTCTTGCAGGCCTAGTCCAGTCAAACAAGAACTGTGCCGCTGCGCTTCCTCGCTCTTCCCAGACTGACACCATGCCTAACGACACATGCCGACAGACAGTGCCGCGCTGCTATAACGGCTCCCCACCTGCACGTGCTCGCACACTAGTGCTCTCCCGCGCCTCCACTGGCAGTCCTGCCTATTCCGGCCTCCACCAACGTGCCCCTCTGCACCTCCCGACTCTTGCCAAACTTTCCCCTTACCAAAGGAGAGGTGCGCGCAGCATACAAGCTCTTCTGCAATGGCTCCGCCACCAGCAAGGGCTTGCCGAGGAGCCCTCTTCAGCCCCCACTGGAGCAGTGGCATGCCAGGTGCAGCCTCAGGAGAACTGCCCCTCCACGCTTCCACTTGTGCCTCCCAAACCCACACCGTGCCCACGCAGACACTGGCACAAAATCGCCATGGCCCTCACATGGCTCAGGCACGCAGAGGTTCACGTAGTGGCAGAACAGCTGTCTTGGGCCCCTCCGAGGCATGCCCTCAGGCAGTGCTAGGCAGAGGCCTATTGCAGAGGCAGAGAAGAGCTTGCTGAGATCCGCCCGCCTGCCTCCGCCTTCTCCTGCCCAGGCTGAAGAGGCCCAGCTCGCTCAGCCTCTCCTGGCAGGAGAGCTGCTCCCGTGCCTTCCTCCTCTTGGTGGCCCTTTGCAGGCCTCGCTCCACTCCGTCCGTGCGGATGTTGTCCTGGGGAGCCCAGAACTGCACCCCAGACTCCACGTGTGGCCTCAGCAGGGCTGAGGAGAGCGGAAGGAGCCTGCCCCTGACTCCCACCCCCTCCCTCCCCAGCGGCCCTCTGGCAATGCTCTTCCTGCGGCTTCCCAGGATACCAGCGGCCTTCGTGGCCACAAGCGCACATTGCTGGCTCACGGTCAGCTGGTGAAGAAAGCCTTCAGGACATCTGTGTTTTCAGTGTCCTTTGTCCCCAGGGCCCCTGCCCCCCGCCTTTAGCAGCAGGCTGCCCTTTGCCCTCGCCTTCCTTTTGCTGCTGGTGCACTTGTAGGAGCCTTGCCGCTTGCCTTTCCTGGCCCTTGCCAGCTTCAGCTCCAGGTGGCCTTTGGCTTTCCTCACGCCAGCCCTGCAGCCTCAGGCAGTGTCTCCAGGCATTTGTCCTGGGGCACCTCTCCCTCCTTCCCCCTCACACGCTTGCGATGTTCTTGGCACGCCTGCCTGCTCCTTGGTGCCGGAATCAGTTCTGGGCAAAAAGCTACAGGCCAAAAGTTAGAAAAAGAGAGAAAGGCCAGAGTGCTGGCACACTCGGCAGCCATGTCAGTAGGCTAAGCCCTTGGGTTAACAGGCTCGTGAGGTAAGGAGAGCTGTGCTCAAGCAGCCTCTCTCTGGCGGTGGCCAGCAGCAGAGGGCCAGTGCCGAGCAGCAGAGCAAGGCCTAGCTGGAGAGCGGCCTGTGCCAGCCCCACACCCTTCCCACGGGCAAGTGCTCAGGGATTTCCTGAGCGGGGAAAAAGAGCAGCCGTGGCAGTTTCCCGAGGGCAAAAGAGCCACCAGCGGTCTTGGGCCAAAAACGGGGTGAATGATTTTGGAAGCGCCAGGGAGGTTTTTGGCTTCGCCAGCATGCTGCCACATGGCATGCAGAATGTGCCTGTGTGGGGGCTAGCCCACCTTTGGCAGAGCATCAAGAGAAAGGGGCGAGCAACTCCCCGCCTTGGGAAAGGGCCTGGCGCAGGCAGACGCCTCTGCATCTTCCAGGCCTACAGTGCCTTCTGAAAGACATGCTGCTGCTTTGAGGTCTCAGAAGCCAAGCTCTCACAAGCATCCTTAAAAAGCTCAAAACCCAACACAGGCGCTCGCTCAGAGGTCTTGAGCGACCTCGCAGCAGGGCGTCTTCTCCGCTGCAAGGCCTTCTTACAAGGGGATAGAGGAGGGCAGCCTGGAGGAATCTCCTTTTGGAAAGGTACCCCCAGCAGCAGCAACAGCAATAGGCAAACACAAAGAGGCACTCAGCTGACGAGACACAAGTTGCTCCTGATGAGTGCGAATGCCGCCAGCTGCTGCCGGTGCGCTGGCCTCCAGCGCCGAGATGCAGGGCCCTGGGATGCCGTCGGGAGCTGCTCAGCACCGTGCTCGGCCGCCGGGCAAAGCAAAAGGAGGAGTGAGGCCATCAGTGGATGATGCCAGTGCCAGCCCCTCAAGAGACAAGCCCCGCGGGAGCCAGATTCCCCGGCCCCAGGGCATTACCTTCCCGCTGCCCTGGGGCACTGCACTGAGATCCCCAAGGCACCAGGCGGCACCACCCAAAGGGCCCTGGCCCCTCTCCCCAACCTCCCCAGCACCCCGGGTCCCTGCACGCGGCCGCTGACCTGCCCTGTGGCAAAGGCCGCCCTGCGCACACCACTGCTGACGTGCTCGCCTGCACACTGCACCGCAGCAGCCCGGGACGTCCTCGGGAGCTGCCCACAGCCACGCTCGGCCACCGGGCAGAGAAGAAGGAGGAGCAAGGCCAGCAGTGGCTGCCGCCGGGCCACAGCCCCCCAAGAAACAAGCCCCGCGCAGCCCCATGGCCCCACGGCTCAAGAGGACCCTCCTCCCACCGCTGTGGCGGACTCCATCGAGACCCCCCAAGGCACCAGGCAGGACCACCCAGAAGGGTCCTGCGCTCTCTCCCACCCCTCCCAAGGACCCCCAACTCCCCGGGGCCTGACACGCGACTCCTTACCTGCCACACAGCACAGGCCCCCTCCACACACCAACGCCGGCGTGCTCGCCTGTGCTGCATGGGCCCGGCATGTCCTCGGGAGCTGCGCAGCGCCACGCCACGCTCGGCAGCCGTGCAAAGCAAAGGAGGAGAGAAGGCTTCAGTGGCTGCTGCCAGCACCCGTGCCCTCAACAAGTCCCCCACAGCTCCCTCTGCACCAACGCCCAGAGGCAGCTCATGGCCCCCCACACACTACCCCAGGCCGATGACGGTGCCGGGCCCCACGCCAGCCCCCTGGCTGCCACCAGCACACCAAGCCTGCGGCCAGGGCAGCCTGCCTCCACGCCGGCCAGAACACAGAACTCGCCGACACCCCGGGCAACGCTGACAATGGCCTTGGCAACAGGCACCAACTGCCCGGCAAGAGGCACAAGCGCCCCAGCCCCAAACACACCCACCGCGCACCGGCACGCCAGCAAGCATGGCCCAAGGGCCGCGGGCAAGGCACGAGCCCTCGCTCAGAAACCCGGACACTGCTCCCGCCTCACCAGGCCTCTCCAGCACTCCGCATTTGCTCTCGCAGAGTTGTTCTCTGCAGCCCCGCCGCTTCTCTTGCATGCCTAGAGCAGCAAGCAATACCTGCCCTGCGGCACTTCCTCTTTTCACAAACTGACACCGTGCCTCCTCAGACATTGGCACAAAAATCACCATGCACCTGGCAAGGCTCATGCACCAGCAAGGAAGCGCCCACAGCTTCCCTCGGGCTCCTCCACTGTTCTTGCAGGCCTAGTCCAGTCAAACAAGAACTGCGCCGCTGCGCTTCCTCGCTCTTCCCAGACTGACACCATGCCTAACGACACATGCCGACAGACAGTGCCGCGCTGCTATAATGGCTCCCCACCTGCACGTGCTCGCACACTAGTGCTCTCCCGCGCCTCCACTGGCAGTCCTGCCTATTCCGGCCTCCGCCAAAGTGCCCCTCTGCACCTCCCGACTCTTGCCAAACTTTCCCCTTACCAAAGGAGAGGTGCGCGCAGCATACAAGCTCTTCTGCAATGGCTCCGCCACCAGCAAGGGCTTGCCGAGGAGCCCTCTTCAGCCCCCCACTGGAGCAGTGGCATGCCAGGTGCAGCCTCAGGAGAACTGCCCCTCCACGCTTCCACTTGCGCCTCCCAAACCCACACCGTGCCCACGCAGACACTGGCACAAAATCGCCATGCCCCTCACATGGCTCAGGCACGCAGAGGTTCACGTAGTGGCAGAACAGCTGTCTTGGGCCCCTCCGAGGCATGCCCTCAGGCAGTGCTAGGCAGAGGCCTATTGCAGAGGCAGAGAAGAGCTTGCTGAGATCCGCCCGCCTGCCTCCGCCTTCTCCTGCCCAGGCTGAAGAGGCCCAGCTCGCTCAGCCTCTCCTGGCAGGAGAGCTGCTCCAGTGCCTTCCTCCTCTTGGTGGCCCTTTGCAGGCCTCGCTCCACTCCGTCCGTGCGGATGTTGTCCTGGGGAGCCCAGAACTGCACCCCAGACTCCACGTGTGGCCTCAGCAGGGCTGAGGAGAGCGGAAGGAGCCTGCCCCTGACTCCCACCCCCTCCCTCCCCAGCGGCCCTCTGGCAATGCTCTTCCTGCGGCTTCCCAGGATACCAGCGGCCTTCGTGGCCACAAGCGCACATTGCTGGCTCACGGTCAGCTGGTGAAGAAAGCCTTCAGGACATCTGTGTTTTCAGTGTCCTTTGTCCCCAGGGCCCCTGCCCCCCGCCTTTAGCAGCAGGCTGCCCTTTGCCCTCGCCTTCCTTTTGCTGCTGGTGCACTTCTAGGAGCCTTGCCGCTTGCCTTTCCTGGCCCTTGCCAGCTTCAGCTCCAGGTGGCCTTTGGCTTTCCTCACGCCAGCCCTGCAGCCTCAGGCAGTGTCTCCAGGCATTTGTCCTGGGGCACCTCTCCCTCCTTCCCCCTCACACGCTTGCGATGTTCTTGGCACGCCTGCCTGCTCCTTGGTGCCGGAATCAGTTCTGGGCAAAAAGCTACAGGCCAAAAGTTAGAAAAAGAGAGAAAGGCCAGAGTGCTGGCACACTCGGCAGCCATGTCAGTAGGCTAAGCCCTTGGGTTAACAGGCTCGTGAGGTAAGGAGAGCTGTGCTCAAGCAGCCTCTCTCTGGCGGTGGCCAGCAGCAGAGGGCCAGTGCCGAGCAGAAGAGCAAGGCCTAGCTGGAGAGCGGCCTGTGCCAGCCCCACACCCTTCCCACGGGCAAGTGCTCAGGGATTTCCTGAGCGGGGAAAAAGAGCAGCCGTGGCAGTTTCCCGAGGGCAAAAGAGCCACCAGCGGTCTTGGGCCAAAAGCGGGGTGAATGATTTTGGAAGCGCCAGGGAGGTTTTTGGCTTCGCCAGCATGCTGCCACATGGCCTGCAGAATGTGCCTGTGTGGGGGCTAGCCCACCTTTGGCAGAGCATCAAGAGAAAGGGGCGAGCAACTCCCCGCCTTGGGAAAGGGCCTGGCGCAGGCAGACGCCTCTGCATCTTCCAGGCCTACAGTGCCTTCTGAAAGACATGCTGCTGCTTTGAGGTCTCAGAAGCCAAGCTCTCACAAGCATCCTTAAAAAGCTCAAAACCCAACACAGGCGCTCGCTCAGAGGTCTTGAGCGACCTCGCAGCAGGGCGTCTTCTCCGCTGCAAGGCCTTCTTACAAGGGGATAGAGGAGGGCAGCCTGGAGGAATCTCCTTTTGGAAAGGTACCCCCAGCAGCAGCAACAGCAATAGGCAAACACAAAGAGGCACTCAGCTGACAAGACACAAGTTGCTCCTGATGAGTGCGAATGCCGCCAGCTGCTGCCGGTGCGCTGGCCTCCAGCGCCGAGATGCAGGGCCCTGGGATGCCGTCGGGAGCTGCTCAGCACCGTGCTCGGCCGCCGGGCAAAGCAAAAGGAGGAGTGAGGCCATCAGTCGACGATGCCAGTGCCAGCCCCCCAAGAGACAAGCCCCGCGGGAGCCAGATTCCCCGGCCCCAGGGCATTACCTTCCCGCTGCCCTGGGGCACTGCACTGAGATCCCCAAGGCACCAGGCGGCACCACCCAAAGGGCCCTGGCCCCTCTCCCCAACCTCCCCAGCACCCCGGGTCCCTGCACGCGGCCGCTGACCTGCCCTGTGGCAAAGGCCGCCCTGCGCACACCACTGCTGACGTGCTCGCCTGCACACTGCACCGCAGCAGCCCGGGACGTCCTCGGGAGCTGCCCACAGCCACGCTCGGCCACCGGGCAGAGAAGAAGGAGGAGCAAGGCCAGCAGCGGCTGCCGCCGGGCCACAGCCCCCCAAGAAACAAGCCCCGTGCAGCCCCATGGCCCCACGGCTCAAGAGGACCCTCCTCCCACCGCTGTGGCGGACTCCATCGAGACCCCCCAAGGCACCAGGCAGGACCACCCAGAAGGGTCCTGCGCTCTCTCCCACCCCTCCCAAGGACCCCCAACTCCCCGGGGCCTGACACGCGACTCCTTACCTGCCACACAGCACAGGCCCCCTCCACACACCAACGCCGGCGTGCTCGCCTGTGCTGCATGGGCCCGGCATGTCCTCGGGAGCTGCGCAGCGCCACGCCACGCTCGGCAGCCGTGCAAAGCAAAGGAGGAGAGAAGGCTTCAGTGGCTGCTGCCAGCACCCGTGCCCTCAACAAGTCCCCCACAGCTCCCTCTGCACCAACGCCCAGAGGCAGCTCATGGCCCCCCACACACTACCCCAGGCCGATGACGGTGCCGGGCCCCACGCCAGCCCCCTGGCTGCCACCAGCACACCAAGCCTGCGGCCAGGGCAGCCTGCCTCCACGCCGGCCAGAACACAGAACTCGCCGACACCCCGGGCAACGCTGACAATGGCCTTGGCAACAGGCACCAACTGCCCGGCAAGAGGCACAAGCGCCCCAGCCCCAAACACACCCACTGCGCACCGGCACGCCAGCAAGCATGGCCCAAGGGCCGCGGGCAAGGCACGAGCCCTCGCTCAGAAACCCGGACACTGCTCCCGCCTCACCAGGCCTCTCCAGCACTCCGCATTTGCTCTCGCAGAGTTGTTCTCTGCAGCCCCGCCGCTTCTCTTGCATGCCTAGAGCAGCAAGCAATACCTGCCCTGCGGCACTTCCTCTTTTCACAAACTGACACCGTGCCTCCTCAGACATTGGCACAAAAATCACCATGCACCTGGCAAGGCTCATGCACCATCAAGGAAGCGCCCACAGCTTCCCTCGGGCTCCTCCACTGTTCTTGCAGGCCTAGTCCAGTCAAACAAGAACTGCGCCGCTGCGCTTCCTCGCTCTTCCCAGACTGACACCATGCCTAACGACACATGCCGACAGACAGTGCCGCGCTGCTATAATGGCTCCCCACCTGCACGTGCTCGCACACTAGTGCTCTCCCGCGCCTCCACTGGCAGTCCTGCCTATTCCGGCCTCCGCCAAAGTGCCCCTCTGCACCTCCCGACTCTTGCCAAACTTTCCCCTTACCAAAGGAGAGGTGCGCGCAGCATACAAGCTCTTCTGCAATGGCTCCGCCACCAGCAAGGGCTTGCCGAGGAGCCCTCTTCAGCCCCCCACTGGAGCAGTGGCATGCCAGGTGCAGCCTCAGGAGAACTGCCCCTCCACGCTTCCACTTGTGCCTCCCAAACCCACACCGTGCCCACGCAGACACTGGCACAAAATCGCCATGCCCCTCACATGGCTCAGGCACGCAGAGGTTCACGTAGTGGCAGAACAGCTGTCTTGGGCCCCTCCGAGGCATGCCCTCAGGCAGTGCTAGGCAGAGGCCTATTGCAGAGGCAGAGAAGAGCTTGCTGAGATCCGCCCGCCTGCCTCCGCCTTCTCCTGCCCAGGCTGAAGAGGCCCAGCTCGCTCAGCCTCTCCTGGCAGGAGAGCTGCTCCAGTGCCTTCCTCCTCTTGGTGGCCCTTTGCAGGCCTCGCTCCACTCCGTCCGTGCGGATGTTGTCCTGGGGAGCCCAGAACTGCACCCCAGACTCCACGTGTGGCCTCAGCAGGGCTGAGGAGAGCGGAAGGAGCCTGCCCCTGACTCCCACCCCCTCCCTCCCCAGCGGCCCTCTGGCAATGCTCTTCCTGCGGCTTCCCAGGATACCAGCGGCCTTCGTGGCCACAAGCGCACATTGCTGGCTCACGGTCAGCTGGTGAAGAAAGCCTTCAGGACATCTGTGTTTTCAGTGTCCTTTGTCCCCAGGGCCCCTGCCCCCCGCCTTTAGCAGCAGGCTGCCCTTTGCCCTCGCCTTCCTTTTGCTGCTGGTGCACTTGTAGGAGCCTTGCCGCTTGCCTTTCCTGGCCCTTGCCAGCTTCAGCTCCAGGTGGCCTTTGGCTTTCCTCACGCCAGCCCTGCAGCCTCAGGCAGTGTCTCCAGGCATTTGTCCTGGGGCACCTCTCCCTCCTTCCCCCTCACACGCTTGCGATGTTCTTGGCATGCCTGCCTGCTCCTTGGTGCCGGAATCAGTTCTGGGCAAAAAGCTACAGGCCAAAAGTTAGAAAAAGAGAGAAAGGCCAGAGTGCTGGCACACTCGGCAGTCATGTCAGTAGGCTAAGCCCTTGGGTTAACAGGCTCGTGAGGTAAGGAGAGCTGTGCTCAAGCAGCCTCTCTCTGGCGGTGGCCAGCAGCAGAGGGCCAGTGCCGAGCAGAAGAGCAAGGCCTAGCTGGAGAGCGGCCTGTGCCAGCCCCACACCCTTCCCACGGGCAAGTGCTCAGGGATTTCCTGAGCGGGGAAAAAGAGCAGCCGTGGCAGTTTCCCGAGGGCAAAAGAGCCACCAGCGGTCTTGGGCCAAAAGCGGGGTGAATGATTTTGGAAGCGCCAGGGAGGTTTTTGGCTTCGCCAGCATGCTGCCACATGGCATGCAGAATGTGCCTGTGTGGGGGCTAGCCCACCTTTGGCAGAGCATCAAGAGAAAGGGGCGAGCAACTCCCCGCCTTGGGAAAGGGCCTGGCGCAGGCAGACGCCTCTGCATCTTCCAGGCCTACAGTGCCTTCTGAAAGACATGCTGCTGCTTTGAGGTCTCAGAAGCCAAGCTCTCACAAGCATCCTTAAAAAGCTCAAAACCCAACACAGGCGCTCGCTCAGAGGTCTTGAGCGACCTCGCAGCAGGGCGTCTTCTCCGCTGCAAGGCCTTCTTACAAGGGGGTAGAGGAGGGCAGCCTGGAGGAATCTCCTTTTGGAAAGGTACCCCCAGCAGCAGCAACAGCAATAGGCAAACACAAAGAGGCACTCAGCTGACAAGACACAAGTTGCTCCTGATGAGTGCGAATGCCGCCAGCTGCTGCCGGTGCGCTGGCCTCCAGCGCCAAGATGCAGGGCCCTGGGATGCCGTCGGGAGCTGCTCAGCACCGTGCTCGGCCGCCGGGCAAAGCAAAAGGAGGAGTGAGGCCATCAGTCGACGATGCCAGTGCCAGCCCCCCAAGAGACAAGCCCCGCGGGAGCCAGATTCCCCGGCCCCAGGGCATTACCTTCCCGCTGCCCTGGGGCACTGCACTGAGATCCCCAAGGCACCAGGCGGCACCACCCAAAGGGCCCTGGCCCCTCTCCCCAACCTCCCCAGCACCCCGGGTCCCTGCACGCGGCCGCTGACCTGCCCTGTGGCAAAGGCCGCCCTGCGCACACCACTGCTGACATGCTCGCCTGCACACTGCACCGCAGCAGCCCGGGACGTCCTCGGGAGCTGCCCACAGCCACGCTCGGCCACCGGGCAGAGAAGAAGGAGGAGCAAGGCCAGCAGCGGCTGCCGCCGGGCCACAGCCCCCCAAGAAACAAGCCCCGTGCAGCCCCATGGCCCCACGGCTCAAGAGGACCCTCCTCCCACCGCTGTGGCGGACTCCATCGAGGCACCAGGCAGGACCACCCAGAAGGGTCCTGCGCTCTCTCCCACCCCTCCCAAGGACCCCCAACTCCCCGGGGCCTGACACGCGACTCCTTACCTGCCACACAGCACAGGCCCCCTCCACACACCAACGCCGGCGTGCTCGCCTGTGCTGCATGGGCCCGGCATGTCCTCGGGAGCTGCGCAGCGCCACGCCACGCTCGGCAGCCGTGCAAAGCAAAGGAGGAGAGAAGGCTTCAGTGGCTGCTGCCAGCACCCGTGCCCTCAACAAGTCCCCCACAGCTCCCTCTGCACCAACGCCCAGAGGCAGCTCATGGCCCCCCACACACTACCCCAGGCCGATGACGGTGCCGGGCCCCACGCCAGCCCCCTGGCTGCCACCAGCACACCAAGCCTGCGGCCAGGGCAGCCTGCCTCCACGCCGGCCAGAACACAGAACTTGCCGACACCCCGGGCAACGCTGACAATGGCCTTGGCAACAGGCACCAACTGCCCGGCAAGAGGCACAAGCGCCCCAGCCCCAAACACACCCACCGCGCACCGGCACGCCAGCAAGCATGGCCCAAGGGCCGCGGGCAAGGCACGAGCCCTCGCTCAGAAACCCGGACACTGCTCCCGCCTCACCAGGCCTCTCCAGCACTCCGCATTTGCTCTCGCAGAGTTGTTCTCTGCAGCCCCGCCGCTTCTCTTGCATGCCTAGAGCAGCAAGCAATACCTGCCCTGCGGCACTTCCTCTTTTCACAAACTGACACCGTGCCTCCTCAGACATTGGCACAAAAATCACCATGCACCTGGCAAGGCTCATGCACCAGCAAGGAAGCGCCCACAGCTTCCCTCGGGCTCCTCCACTGTTCTTGCAGGCCTAGTCCAGTCAAACAAGAACTGTGCCGCTGCGCTTCCTCGCTCTTCCCAGACTGACACCATGCCTAACGACACATGCCGACAGACAGTGCCGCGCTGCTATAACGGCTCCCCACCTGCACGTGCTCGCACACTAGTGCTCTCCCGCGCCTCCACTGGCAGTCCTGCCTATTCCGGCCTCCGCCAACGTGCCCCTCTGCACCTCCCGACTCTTGCCAAACTTTCCCCTTACCAAAGGAGAGGTGCGCGCAGCATACAAGCTCTTCTGCAATGGCTCCGCCACCAGCAAGGGCTTGCCGAGGAGCCCTCTTCAGCCCCCCACTGGAGCAGTGGCATGCCAGGTACAGCCTCAGGAGAACTGCCCCTCCACGCTTCCACTTGTGCCTCCCAAACCCACACCGTGCCCACGCAGACACTGGCACAAAATCGCCATGCCCCTCACATGGCTCAGGCACGCAGAGGTTCACGTAGTGGCAGAACAGCTGTCTTGGGCCCCTCCGAGGCATGCCCTCAGGCAGTGCTAGGCAGAGGCCTATTGCAGAGGCAGAGAAGAGCTTGCTGAGATCCGCCCGCCTGCCTCCGCCTTCTCCTGCCCAGGCTGAAGAGGCCCAGCTCGCTCAGCCTCTCCTGGCAGGAGAGCTGCTCCAGTGCCTTCCTCCTCTTGGTGGCCCTTTGCAGGCCTCGCTCCACTCCGTCCGTGCGGATGTTGTCCTGGGGAGCCCAGAACTGCACCCCAGACTCCACGTGTGGCCTCAGCAGGGCTGAGGAGAGCGGAAGGAGCCTGCCCCTGACTCCCACCCCCTCCCTCCCCAGCGGCCCTCTGGCAATGCTCTTCCTGCGGCTTCCCAGGATACCAGCGGCCTTCGTGGCCACAAGCGCACATTGCTGGCTCACGGTCAGCTGGTGAAGAAAGCCTTCAGGACATCTGTGTTTTCAGTGTCCTTTGTCCCCAGGGCCCCTGCCCCCCGCCTTTAGCAGCAGGCTGCCCTTTGCCCTCGCCTTCCTTTTGCTGCTGGTGCACTTGTAGGAGCCTTGCCGCTTGCCTTTCCTGGCCCTTGCCAGCTTCAGCTCCAGGTGGCCTTTGGCTTTCCTCACGCCAGCCCTGCAGCCTCAGGCAGTGTCTCCAGGCAATTGTCCTGGGGCACCTCTCCCTCCTTCCCCCTCACACGCTTGCGATGTTCTTGGCATGCCTGCCTGCTCCTTGGTGCCGGAATCAGTTCTGGGCAAAAAGCTACAGGCCAAAAGTTAGAAAAAGAGAGAAAGGCCAGAGTGCTGGCACACTCGGCAGCCATGTCAGTAGGCTAAGCCCTTGGGTTAACAGGCTCGTGAGGTAAGGAGAGCTGTGCTCAAGCAGCCTCTCTCTGGCGGTGGCCAGCAGCAGAGGGCCAGTGCCGAGCAGAAGAGCAAGGCCTAGCTGGAGAGCGGCCTGTGCCAGCCCCACACCCTTCCCACGGGCAAGTGCTCAGGGATTTCCTGAGCGGGGAAAAAGAGCAGCCGTGGCAGTTTCCCGAGGGCAAAAGAGCCACCAGCGGTCTTGGGCCAAAAACGGGGTGAATGATTTTGGAAGCGCCAGGGAGGTTTTTGGCTTCGCCAGCATGCTGCCACATGGCATGCAGAATGTGCCTGTGTGGGGGCTAGCCCACCTTTGGCAGAGCATCAAGAGAAAGGGGCGAGCAACTCCCCGCCTTGGGAAAGGGCCTGGTGCAGGCAGACGCCTCTGCATCTTCCAGGCCTACAGTGCCTTCTGAAAGACATGCTGCTGCTTTGAGGTCTCAGAAGCCAAGCTCTCACAAGCATCCTTAAAAAGCTCAAAACCCAACACAGGCGCTCGCTCAGAGGTCTTGAGCGACCTCGCAGCAGGGCGTCTTCTCCGCTGCAAGGCCTTCTTACAAGGGGGTAGAGGAGGGCAGCCTGGAGGAATCTCCTTTTGGAAAGGTACCCCCAGCAGCAGCAACAGCAATAGGCAAACACAAAGAGGCACTCAGCTGACAAGACACAAGTTGCTCCTGATGAGTGCGAATGCCGCCAGCTGCTGCCGGTGCGCTGGCCTCCAGCGCCGAGATGCAGGGCCCTGGGATGCCGTTGGGAGCTGCTCAGCACCGTGCTCGGCCGCCGGGCAAAGCAAAAGGAGGAGTGAGGCCATCAGTCGACGATGCCAGTGCCAGCCCCCCAAGAGACAAGCCCCGCGGGAGCCAGATTCCCCGGCCCCAGGGCATTACCTTCCCGCTGCCCTGGGGCACTGCACTGAGATCCCCAAGGCACCAGGCGGCACCACCCAAAGGGCCCTGGCCCCTCTCCCCAACCTCCCCAGCACCCCGGGTCCCTGCACGCGGCCGCTGACCTGCCCTGTGGCAAAGGCCGCCCTGCGCACACCACTGCTGACGTGCTCGCCTGCACACTGCACCGCAGCAGCCCGGGACGTCCTCGGGAGCTGCCCACAGCCACGCTCGGCCACCGGGCAGAGAAGAAGGAGGAGCAAGGCCAGCAGCGGCTGCCGCCGGGCCACAGCCCCCCAAGAAACAAGCCCCGCGCAGCCCCATGGCCCCACGGCTCAAGAGGACCCTCCTCCCACCGCTGTGGCGGACTCCATCGAGGCACCAGGCAGGACCACCCAGAAGGGTCCTGCGCTCTCTCCCACCCCTCCCAAGGACCCCCAACTCCCCGGGGCCTGACACGCGACTCCTTACCTGCCACACAGCACAGGCCCCCTCCACACACCAACGCCGGCGTGCTCGCCTGTGCTGCATGGGCCCGGCATGTCCTCGGGAGCTGCGCAGCGCCACGCCACGCTCGGCAGCCGTGCAAAGCAAAGGAGGAGAGAAGGCTTCAGTGGCTGCTGCCAGCACCCGTGCCCTCAACAAGTCCCCCACAGCTCCCTCTGCACCAACGCCCAGAGGCAGCTCATGGCCCCCCACACACTACCCCAGGCCGATGACGGTGCCGGGCCCCACGCCAGCCCCCTGGCTGCCACCAGCACACCAAGCCTGCGGCCAGGGCAGCCTGCCTCCACGCCGGCCAGAACACAGAACTCGCCGACACCCCGGGCAACGCTGACAATGGCCTTGGCAACAGGCACCAACTGCCCGGCAAGAGGCACAAGCGCCCCAGCCCCAAACACACCCACCGCGCACCGGCACGCCAGCAAGCATGGCCCAAGGGCCGCGGGCAAGGCACGAGCCCTCGCTCAGAAACCCGGACACTGCTCCCGCCTCACCAGGCCTCTCCAGCACTCCGCATTTGCTCTCGCAGAGTTGTTCTCTGCAGCCCCGCCGCTTCTCTTGCATGCCTAGAGCAGCAAGCAATACCTGCCCTGCGGCACTTCCTCTTTTCACAAACTGACACCGTGCCTCCTCAGACATTGGCACAAAAATCACCATGCACCTGGCAAGGCTCATGCACCATCAAGGAAGCGCCCACAGCTTCCCTCGGGCTCCTCCGCTGTTCTTGCAGGCCTAGTCCAGTCAAACAAGAACTGTGCCGCTGCGCTTCCTCGCTCTTCCCAGACTGACACCATGCCTAACGACACATGCCGACAGACAGTGCCGCGCTGCTATAACGGCTCCCCACCTGCACGTGCTCGCACACTAGTGCTCTCCCGCGCCTCCACTGGCAGTCCTGCCTATTCCGGCCTCCACCAAAGTGCCCCTCTGCACCTCCCGACTCTTGCCAAACTTTCCCCTTACCAAAGGAGAGGTGCGCGCAGCATACAAGCTCTTCTGCAATGGCTCCGCCACCAGCAAGGGCTTGCCGAGGAGCCCTCTTCAGCCCCCCACTGGAGCAGTGGCATGCCAGGTGCAGCCTCAGGAGAACTGCCCCTCCACGCTTCCACTTGTGCCTCCCAAACCCACACCGTGCCCACGCAGACACTGGCACAAAATCGCCATGCCCCTCACATGGCTCAGGCACGCAGAGGTTCACGTAGTGGCAGAACAGCTGTCTTGGGCCCCTCCGAGGCATCCCCTCAGGCAGTGCTAGGCAGAGGCCTATTGCAGAGGCAGAGAAGAGCTTGCTGAGATCCGCCCGCCTGCCTCCGCCTTCTCCTGCCCAGGCTGAAGAGGCCCAGCTCGCTCAGCCTCTCCTGGCAGGAGAGCTGCTCCAGTGCCTTCCTCCTCTTGGTGGCCCTTTGCAGGCCTCGCTCCACTCCGTCCGTGCGGATGTTGTCCTGGGGAGCCCAGAACTGCACCCCAGACTCCACGTGTGGCCTCAGCAGGGCTGAGGAGAGCGGAAGGAGCCTGCCCCTGACTCCCACCCCCTCCCTCCCCAGCGGCCCTCTGGCAATGCTCTTCCTGCGGCTTCCCAGGATACCAGCGGCCTTCGTGGCCACAAGCGCACATTGCTGGCTCACGGTCAGCTGGTGAAGAAAGCCTTCAGGACATCTGTGTTTTCAGTGTCCTTTGTCCCCAGGGCCCCTGCCCCCCGCCTTTAGCAGCAGGCTGCCCTTTGCCCTCGCCTTCCTTTTGCTGCTGGTGCACTTGTAGGAGCCTTGCCGCTTGCCTTTCCTGGCCCTTGCCAGCTTCAGCTCCAGGTGGCCTTTGGCTTTCCTCACGCCAGCCCTGCAGCCTCAGGCAGTGTCTCCAGGCAATTGTCCTGGGGCACCTCTCCCTCCTTCCCCCTCACGCGCTTGCGATGTTCTTGGCACGCCTGCCTGCTCCTTGGTGCCGGAATCAGTTCTGGGCAAAAAGCTACAGGCCAAAAGTTAGAAAAAGAGAGAAAGGCCAGAGTGCTGGCACACTCGGCAGCCATGTCAGTAGGCTAAGCCCTTGGGTTAACAGGCTCGTGAGGTAAGGAGAGCTGTGCTCAAGCAGCCTCTCTCTGGCGGTGGCCAGCAGCAGAGGGCCAGTGCCGAGCAGAAGAGCAAGGCCTAGCTGGAGAGCGGCCTGTGCCAGCCCCACACCCTTCCCACGGGCAAGTGCTCAGGGATTTCCTGAGCGGGGAAAAAGAGCAGCCGTGGCAGTTTCCCGAGGGCAAAAGAGCCACCAGCGGTCTTGGGCCAAAAACGGGGTGAATGATTTTGGAAGCGCCAGGGAGGTTTTTGGCTTCGCCAGCACGCTGCCACAGGGCATGCAGAATGTGCCTGTGTGGGGGCTAGCCCACCTTTGGCAGAGCATCAAGAGAAAGGGGCGAGCAACTCCCCGCCTTGGGAAAGGGCCTGGCGCAGGCAGACGCCTCTGCATCTTCCAGGCCTACAGTGCCTTCTGAAAGACATGCTGCTGCTTTGAGGTCTCAGAAGCCAAGCTCTCACAAGCATCCTTAAAAAGCTCAAAACCCAATACAGGCGCTCGCTCAGAGGTCTTGAGCGACCTCGCAGCAGGGCATCTTCTCCGCTGCAAGGCCTTCTTACAAGGGGATAGAGGAGGGCAGCCTGGAGGAATCTCCTTTTGGAAAGGTACCCCCAGCAGCAGCAGCCGCAGCAGCAACAGCAATAGGCAAACACAAAGAGGCACTCAGCTGACGAGACACAAGTTGCTCCTGATGAGTGCGAATGCCGCCAGCTGCTGCCGGTGCGCTGGCCTCCAGCGCCGAGATGCAGGGCCCTGGGATGCCGTCGGGAGCTGCTCAGCACCGTGCTCGGCCGCCGGGCAAAGCAAAAGGAGGAGTGAGGCCATCAGTCGACGATGCCAGTGCCAGCCCCCCAAGAGACAAGCCCCGCGGGAGCCAGATTCCCCGGCCCCAGGGCATTACCTTCCCGCTGCCCTGGGGCACTGCACTGAGATCCCCAAGGCACCAGGCGGCACCACCCAAAGGGCCCTGGCCCCTCTCCCCAACCTCCCCAGCACCCCGGGTCCCTGCACGCGGCCGCTGACCTGCCCTGTGGCAAAGGCCGCCCTGCGCACACCACTGCTGACGTGCTCGCCTGCACACTGCACCGCAGCAGCCCGGGACGTCCTCGGGAGCTGCCCACAGCCACGCTCGGCCACCGGGCAGAGAAGAAGGAGGAGCAAGGCCAGCAGCGGCTGCCGCCGGGCCACAGCCCCCCAAGAAACAAGCCCCGCGCAGCCCCATGGCCCCACGGCTCAAGAGGACCCTCCTCCCACCGCTGTGGCGGACTCCATCGAGGCACCAGGCAGGACCACCCAGAAGGGTCCTGCGCTCTCTCCCACCCCTCCCAAGGACCCCCAACTCCCCGGGGCCTGACACGCGACTCCTTACCTGCCACACAGCACAGGCCCCCTCCACACACCAACGCCGGCGTGCTCGCCTGTGCTGCATGGGCCCGGCATGTCCTCGGGAGCTGCGCAGCGCCACGCCACGCTCGGCAGCCGTGCAAAGCAAAGGAGGAGAGAAGGCTTCAGTGGCTGCTGCCAGCACCCGTGCCCTCAACAAGTCCCCCACAGCTCCCTCTGCACCAACGCCCAGAGGCAGCTCATGGCCCCCCACACACTACCCCAGGCCGATGACGGTGCCGGGCCCCACGCCAGCCCCCTGGCTGCCACCAGCACACCAAGCCTGCGGCCAGGGCAGCCTGCCTCCACGCCGGCCAGAACACAGAACTCGCCGACACCCCGGGCAACGCTGACAATGGCCTTGGCAACAGGCACCAACTGCCCGGCAAGAGGCACAAGCGCCCCAGCCCCAAACACACCCACCGCGCACCGGCACGCCAGCAAGCATGGCCCAAGGGCCGCGGGCAAGGCACGAGCCCTCGCTCAGAAACCCGGACACTGCTCCCGCCTCACCAGGCCTCTCCAGCACTCCGCATTTGCTCTCGCAGAGTTGTTCTCTGCAGCCCCGCCGCTTCTCTTGCATGCCTAGAGCAGCAAGCAATACCTGCCCTGCGGCACTTCCTCTTTTCACAAACTGACACCGTGCCTCCTCAGACATTGGCACAAAAATCACCATGCACCTGGCAAGGCTCATGCACCAGCAAGGAAGCGCCCACAGCTTCCCTCGGGCTCCTCCGCTGTTCTTGCAGGCCTAGTCCAGTCAAACAAGAACTGTGCCGCTGCGCTTCCTCGCTCTTCCCAGACTGACACCATGCCTAACGACACATGCCGACAGACAGTGCCGCGCTGCTATAACGGCTCCCCACCTGCACGTGCTCGCACACTAGTGCTCTCCCGCGCCTCCACTGGCAGTCCTGCCTATTCCGGCCTCCACCAAAGTGCCCCTCTGCACCTCCCGACTCTTGCCAAACTTTCCCCTTACCAAAGGAGAGGTGCGCGCAGCATACAAGCTCTTCTGCAATGGCTCCGCCACCAGCAAGGGCTTGCCGAGGAGCCCTCTTCAGCCCCCCACTGGAGCAGTGGCATGCCAGGTGCAGCCTCAGGAGAACTGCCCCTCCACGCTTCCACTTGTGCCTCCCAAACCCACACCGTGCCCACGCAGACACTGGCACAAAATCGCCATGCCCCTCACATGGCTCAGGCACGCAGAGGTTCACGTAGTGGCAGAACAGCTGTCTTGGGCCCCTCCGAGGCATGCCCTCAGGCAGTGCTAGGCAGAGGCCTATTGCAGAGGCAGAGAAGAGCTTGCTGAGATCCGCCCGCCTGCCTCCGCCTTCTCCTGCCCAGGCTGAAGAGGCCCAGCTCGCTCAGCCTCTCCTGGCAGGAGAGCTGCTCCAGTGCCTTCCTCCTCTTGGTGGCCCTTTGCAGGCCTCGCTCCACTCCGTCCGTGCGGATGTTGTCCTGGGGAGCCCAGAACTGCACCCCAGACTCCACGTGTGGCCTCAGCAGGGCTGAGGAGAGCGGAAGGAGCCTGCCCCTGACTCCCACCCCCTCCCTCCCCAGCGGCCCTCTGGCAATGCTCTTCCTGCGGCTTCCCAGGATACCAGCGGCCTTCGTGGCCACAAGCGCACATTGCTGGCTCACGGTCAGCTGGTGAAGAAAGCCTTCAGGACATCTGTGTTTTCAGTGTCCTTTGTCCCCAGGGCCCCTGCCCCCCGCCTTTAGCAGCAGGCTGCCCTTTGCCCTCGCCTTCCTTTTGCTGCTGGTGCACTTCTAGGAGCCTTGCCGCTTGCCTTTCCTGGCCCTTGCCAGCTTCAGCTCCAGGTGGCCTTTGGCTTTCCTCACGCCAGCCCTGCAGCCTCAGGCAGTGTCTCCAGGCAATTGTCCTGGGGCACCTCTCCCTCCTTCCCCCTCACGCGCTTGCGATGTTCTTGGCACGCCTGCCTGCTCCTTGGTGCCGGAATCAGTTCTGGGCAAAAAGCTACAGGCCAAAAGTTAGAAAAAGAGAGAAAGGCCAGAGTGCTGGCACACTCGGCAGCCATGTCAGTAGGCTAAGCCCTTGGGTTAACAGGCTCGTGAGGTAAGGAGAGCTGTGCTCAAGCAGCCTCTCTCTGGCGGTGGCCAGCAGCAGAGGGCCAGTGCCGAGCAGAAGAGCAAGGCCTAGCTGGAGAGCGGCCTGTGCCAGCCCCACACCCTTCCCACGGGCAAGTGCTCAGGGATTTCCTGAGCGGGGAAAAAGAGCAGCCGTGGCAGTTTCCCGAGGGCAAAAGAGCCACCAGCGGTCTTGGGCCAAAAGCGGGGTGAATGATTTTGGAAGCGCCAGGGAGGTTTTTGGCTTCGCCAGCATGCTGCCACATGGCCTGCAGAATGTGCCTGTGTGGGGGCTAGCCCACCTTTGGCAGAGCATCAAGAGAAAGGGGCGAGCAACTCCCCGCCTTGGGAAAGGGCCTGGCGCAGGCAGACGCCTCTGCATCTTCCAGGCCTACAGTGCCTTCTGAAAGACATGCTGCTGCTTTGAGGTCTCAGAAGCCAAGCTCTCACAAGCATCCTTAAAAAGCTCAAAACCCAACACAGGCGCTCGCTCAGAGGTCTTGAGCGACCTCGCAGCAGGGCATCTTCTCCGCTGCAAGGCCTTCTTACAAGGGGATAGAGGAGGGCAGCCTGGAGGAATCTCCTTTTGGAAAGGTACCCCCAGCAGCAGCAGCCGCAGCAGCAACAGCAATAGGCAAACACAAAGAGGCACTCAGCTGACGAGACACAAGTTGCTCCTGATGAGTGCGAATGCCGCCAGCTGCTGCCGGTGCGCTGGCCTCCAGCGCCGAGATGCAGGGCCCTGGGATGCCGTCGGGAGCTGCTCAGCACCGTGCTCGGCCGCCGGGCAAAGCAAAAGGAGGAGTGAGGCCATCAGTCGACGATGCCAGTGCCAGCCCCCCAAGAGACAAGCCCCGCGGGAGCCAGATTCCCCGGCCCCAGGGCATTACCTTCCCGCTGCCCTGGGGCACTGCACTGAGATCCCCAAGGCACCAGGCGGCACCACCCAAAGGGCCCTGGCCCCTCTCCCCAACCTCCCCAGCACCCCGGGTCCCTGCACGCGGCCGCTGACCTGCCCTGTGGCAAAGGCCGCCCTGCGCACACCACTGCTGACGTGCTCGCCTGCACACTGCACCGCAGCAGCCCGGGACGTCCTCGGGAGCTGCCCACAGCCACGCTCGGCCACCGGGCAGAGAAGAAGGAGGAGCAAGGCCAGCAGCGGCTGCCGCCGGGCCACAGCCCCCCAAGAAACAAGCCCCGCGCAGCCCCATGGCCCCACGGCTCAAGAGGACCCTCCTCCCACCGCTGTGGCGGACTCCATCGAGGCACCAGGCAGGACCACCCAGAAGGGTCCTGCGCTCTCTCCCACCCCTCCCAAGGACCCCCAACTCCCCGGGGCCTGACACGCGACTCCTTACCTGCCACACAGCACAGGCCCCCTCCACACACCAACGCCGGCGTGCTCGCCTGTGCTGCATGGGCCCGGCATGTCCTCGGGAGCTGCGCAGCGCCACGCCACGCTCGGCAGCCGTGCAAAGCAAAGGAGGAGAGAAGGCTTCAGTGGCTGCTGCCAGCACCCGTGCCCTCAACAAGTCCCCCACAGCTCCCTCTGCACCAACGCCCAGAGGCAGCTCATGGCCCCCCACACACTACCCCAGGCCGATGACGGTGCCGGGCCCCACGCCAGCCCCCTGGCTGCCACCAGCACACCAAGCCTGCGGCCAGGGCAGCCTGCCTCCACGCCGGCCAGAACACAGAACTCGCCGACACCCCGGGCAACGCTGACAATGGCCTTGGCAACAGGCACCAACTGCCCGGCAAGAGGCACAAGCGCCCCAGCCCCAAACACACCCACCGCGCACCGGCACGCCAGCAAGCATGGCCCAAGGGCCGCGGGCAAGGCACGAGCCCTCGCTCAGAAACCCGGACACTGCTCCCGCCTCACCAGGCCTCTCCAGCACTCCGCATTTGCTCTCGCAGAGTTGTTCTCTGCAGCCCCGCCGCTTCTCTTGCATGCCTAGAGCAGCAAGCAATACCTGCCCTGCGGCACTTCCTCTTTTCACAAACTGACACCGTGCCTCCTCAGACATTGGCACAAAAATCACCATGCACCTGGCAAGGCTCATGCACCAGCAAGGAAGCGCCCACAGCTTCCCTCGGGCTCCTCCGCTGTTCTTGCAGGCCTAGTCCAGTCAAACAAGAACTGTGCCGCTGCGCTTCCTCGCTCTTCCCAGACTGACACCATGCCTAACGACACATGCCGACAGACAGTGCCGCGCTGCTATAACGGCTCCCCACCTGCACGTGCTCGCACACTAGTGCTCTCCCGCGCCTCCACTGGCAGTCCTGCCTATTCCGGCCTCCACCAACGTGCCCCTCTGCACCTCCCGACTCTTGCCAAACTTTCCCCTTACCAAAGGAGAGGTGCGCGCAGCATACAAGCTCTTCTGCAATGGCTCCGCCACCAGCAAGGGCTTGCCGAGGAGCCCTCTTCAGCCCCCCACTGGAGCAGTGGCATGCCAGGTGCAGCCTCAGGAGAACTGCCCCTCCACGCTTCCACTTGTGCCTCCCAAACCCACACCGTGCCCACGCAGACACTGGCACAAAATCGCCATGCCCCTCACATGGCTCAGGCACGCAGAGGTTCACGTAGTGGCAGAACAGCTGTCTTGGGCCCCTCCGAGGCATCCCCTCAGGCAGTGCTAGGCAGAGGCCTATTGCAGAGGCAGAGAAGAGCTTGCTGAGATCCGCCCGCCTGCCTCCGCCTTCTCCTGCCCAGGCTGAAGAGGCCCAGCTCGCTCAGCCTCTCCTGGCAGGAGAGCTGCTCCAGTGCCTTCCTCCTCTTGGTGGCCCTTTGCAGGCCTCGCTCCACTCCGTCCGTGCGGATGTTGTCCTGGGGAGCCCAGAACTGCACCCCAGACTCCACGTGTGGCCTCAGCAGGGCTGAGGAGAGCGGAAGGAGCCTGCCCCTGACTCCCACCCCCTCCCTCCCCAGCGGCCCTCTGGCAATGCTCTTCCTGCGGCTTCCCAGGATACCAGCGGCCTTCGTGGCCACAAGCGCACATTGCTGGCTCACGGTCAGCTGGTGAAGAAAGCCTTCAGGACATCTGTGTTTTCAGTGTCCTTTGTCCCCAGGGCCCCTGCCCCCCGCCTTTAGCAGCAGGCTGCCCTTTGCCCTCGCCTTCCTTTTGCTGCTGGTGCACTTCTAGGAGCCTTGCCGCTTGCCTTTCCTGGCCCTTGCCAGCTTCAGCTCCAGGTGGCCTTTGGCTTTCCTCACGCCAGCCCTGCAGCCTCAGGCAGTGTCTCCAGGCAATTGTCCTGGGGCACCTCTCCCTCCTTCCCCCTCACACGCTTGCGATGTTCTTGGCACGCCTGCCTGCTCCTTGGTGCCGGAATCAGTTCTGGGCAAAAAGCTACAGGCCAAAAGTTAGAAAAAGAGAGAAAGGCCAGAGTGCTGGCACACTCGGCAGCCATGTCAGTAGGCTAAGCCCTTGGGTTAACAGGCTCGTGAGGTAAGGAGAGCTGTGCTCAAGCAGCCTCTCTCTGGCGGTGGCCAGCAGCAGAGGGCCAGTGCCGAGCAGAAGAGCAAGGCCTAGCTGGAGAGCGGCCTGTGCCAGCCCCACACCCTTCCCACGGGCAAGTGCTCAGGGATTTCCTGAGCGGGGAAAAAGAGCAGCCGTGGCAGTTTCCCGAGGGCAAAAGAGCCACCAGCGGTCTTGGGCCAAAAACGGGGTGAATGATTTTGGAAGCGCCAGGGAGGTTTTTGGCTTCGCCAGCATGCTGCCACATGGCATGCAGAATGTGCCTGTGTGGGGGCTAGCCCACCTTTGGCAGAGCATCAAGAGAAAGGGGCGAGCAACTCCCCGCCTTGGGAAAGGGCCTGGCGCAGGCAGATGCCTCTGCCTCTTCCAGGCCTACAGTGCCTTCTGAAAGACATGCTGCTGCTTTGAGGTCTCAGAAGCCAAGCTCTCACAAGCATCCTTAAAAAGCTCAAAACCCAACACAGGCGCTCGCTCAGAGGTCTTGAGCGACCTCGCAGCAGGGCGTCTTCTCCGCTGCAAGGCCTTCTTACAAGGGGGTAGAGGAGGGCAGCCTGGAGGAATCTCCTTTTGGAAAGGTACCCCCAGCAGCAGCAACAGCAATAGGCAAACACAAAGAGGCACTCAGCTGACAAGACACAAGTTGCTCCTGATGAGTGCGAATGCCGCCAGCTGCTGCCGGTGCGCTGGCCTCCAGCGCCGAGATGCAGGGCCCTGGGATGCCGTCGGGAGCTGCTCAGCACCGTGCTCGGCCGCCGGGCAAAGCAAAAGGAGGAGTGAGGCCATCAGTCGACGATGCCAGTGCCAGCCCCCCAAGAGACAAGCCCCGCGGGAGCCAGATTCCCCGGCCCCAGGGCATTACCTTCCCGCTGCCCTGGGGCACTGCACTGAGATCCCCAAGGCACCAGGCGGCACCACCCAAAGGGCCCTGGCCCCTCTCCCCAACCTCCCCAGCACCCCGGGTCCCTGCACGCGGCCGCTGACCTGCCCTGTGGCAAAGGCCGCCCTGCGCACACCACTGCTGACGTGCTCGCCTGCACACTGCACCGCAGCAGCCCGGGACGTCCTCGGGAGCTGCCCACAGCCACGCTCGGCCACCGGGCAGAGAAGAAGGAGGAGCAAGGCCAGCAGCGGCTGCCGCCGGGCCACAGCCCCCCAAGAAACAAGCCCCGCGCAGCCCCATGGCCCCACGGCTCAAGAGGACCCTCCTCCCACCGCTGTGGCGGACTCCATCGAGGCACCAGGCAGGACCACCCAGAAGGGTCCTGCGCTCTCTCCCACCCCTCCCAAGGACCCCCAACTCCCCGGGGCCTGACACGCGACTCCTTACCTGCCACACAGCACAGGCCCCCTCCACACACCAACGCCGGCGTGCTCGCCTGTGCTGCATGGGCCCGGCATGTCCTCGGGAGCTGCGCAGCGCCACGCCACGCTTGGCCGGCGTGCAAAGCAAAGGAGGAGAGAAGGCTTCAGTGGCTGCTGCCAGCACCCGTGCCCTCAACAAGTCCCCCACAGCTCCCTCTGCACCAACGCCCAGAGGCAGCTCATGGCCCCCCCCACACTACCCCAGGCCGATGACGGTGCCGGGCCCCACGCCAGCCCCCTGGCTGCCACCAGCACACCAAGCCTGCGGCCAGGGCAGCCTGCCTCCACGCCGGCCAGAACACAGAACTCGCCGACACCCCGGGCAACGCTGACAATGGCCTTGGCAACAGGCACCAACTGCCCGGCAAGAGGCACAAGCGCCCCAGCCCCAAACACACCCACCGCGCACCGGCACGCCAGCAAGCATGGCCCAAGGGCCGCGGGCAAGGCACAAGCCCTCGCTCAGAAACCCGGACACTGCTCCCGCCTCACCAGGCCTCTCCAGCACTCCGCATTTGCTCTCGCAGCGTTGTTCTCTGCAGCCCCGCCGCTTCTCTTGCATGCCTAGAGCAGCAAGCAATACCTGCCCTGCGGCACTTCCTCTTTTCACAAACTGACACCGTGCCTCCTCAGACATTGGCACAAAAATCACCATGCACCTGGCAAGGCTCATGCACCATCAAGGAAGCGCCCACAGCTTCCCTCGGGCTCCTCCGCTGTTCTTGCAGGCCTAGTCCAGTCAAACAAGAACTGTGCCGCTGCGCTTCCTCGCTCTTCCCAGACTGACACCATGCCTAACGACACATGCCGACAGACAGTGCCGCGCTGCTATAACGGCTCCCCACCTGCACGTGCTCGCACACTAGTGCTCTCCCGCGCCTCCACTGGCAGTCCTGCCTATTCCGGCCTCCACCAACGTGCCCCTCTGCACCTCCCGACTCTTGCCAAACTTTCCCCTTACCAAAGGAGAGGTGCGCGCAGCATACAAGCTCTTCTGCAATGGCTCCGCCACCAGCAAGGGCTTGCCGAGGAGCCCTCTTCAGCCCCCCACTGGAGCAGTGGCATGCCAGGTGCAGCCTCAGGAGAACTGCCCCTCCACGCTTCCACTTGTGCCTCCCAAACCCACACCGTGCCCACGCAGACACTGGCACAAAATCGCCATGCCCCTCACATGGCTCAGGCACGCAGAGGTTCACGTAGTGGCAGAACAGCTGTCTTGGGCCCCTCCGAGGCATGCCCTCAGGCAGTGCTAGGCAGAGGCCTATTGCAGAGGCAGAGAAGAGCTTGCTGAGATCCGCCCGCCTGCCTCCGCCTTCTCCTGCCCAGGCTGAAGAGGCCCAGCTCGCTCAGCCTCTCCTGGCAGGAGAGCTGCTCCAGTGCCTTCCTCCTCTTGGTGGCCCTTTGCAGGCCTCGCTCCACTCCGTCCGTGCGGATGTTGTCCTGGGGAGCCCAGAACTGCACCCCAGACTCCACGTGTGGCCTCAGCAGGGCTGAGGAGAGCGGAAGGAGCCTGCCCCTGACTCCCACCCCCTCCCTCCCCAGCGGCCCTCTGGCAATGCTCTTCCTGCGGCTTCCCAGGATACCAGCGGCCTTCGTGGCCACAAGCGCACATTGCTGGCTCACGGTCAGCTGGTGAAGAAAGCCTTCAGGACATCTGTGTTTTCAGTGTCCTTTGTCCCCAGGGCCCCTGCCCCCCGCCTTTAGCAGCAGGCTGCCCTTTGCCCTCGCCTTCCTTTTGCTGCTGGTGCACTTCTAGGAGCCTTGCCGCTTGCCTTTCCTGGCCCTTGCCAGCTTCAGCTCCAGGTGGCCTTTGGCTTTCCTCACGCCAGCCCTGCAGCCTCAGGCAGTGTCTCCAGGCAATTGTCCTGGGGCACCTCTCCCTCCTTCCCCCTCACGCGCTTGCGATGTTCTTGGCACGCCTGCCTGCTCCTTGGTGCCGGAATCAGTTCTGGGCAAAAAGCTACAGGCCAAAAGTTAGAAAAAGAGAGAAAGGCCAGAGTGCTGGCACACTCGGCAGCCATGTCAGTAGGCTAAGCCCTTGGGTTAACAGGCTCGTGAGGTAAGGAGAGCTGTGCTCAAGCAGCCTCTCTCTGGCGGTGGCCAGCAGCAGAGGGCCAGTGCCGAGCAGAAGAGCAAGGCCTAGCTGGAGAGCGGCCTGTGCCAGCCCCACACCCTTCCCACGGGCAAGTGCTCAGGGATTTCCTGAGCGGGGAAAAAGAGCAGCCGTGGCAGTTTCCCGAGGGCAAAAGAGCCACCAGCGGTCTTGGGCCAAAAACGGGGTGAATGATTTTGGAAGCGCCAGGGAGGTTTTTGGCTTCGCCAGCACGCTGCCACATGGCATGCAGAATGTGCCTGTGTGGGGGCTAGCCCACCTTTGGCAGAGCATCAAGAGAAAGGGGCGAGCAACTCCCCGCCTTGGGAAAGGGCCTGGCGCAGGCAGACGCCTCTGCATCTTCCAGGCCTACAGTGCCTTCTGAAAGACATGCTGCTGCTTTGAGGTCTCAGAAGCCAAGCTCTCACAAGCATCCTTAAAAAGCTCAAAACCCAATACAGGCGCTCGCTCAGAGGTCTTGAGCGACCTCGCAGCAGGGCATCTTCTCCGCTGCAAGGCCTTCTTACAAGGGGATAGAGGAGGGCAGCCTGGAGGAATCTCCTTTTGGAAAGGTACCCCCAGCAGCAGCAGCCGCAGCAGCAACAGCAATAGGCAAACACAAAGAGGCACTCAGCTGACGAGACACAAGTTGCTCCTGATGAGTGCGAATGCCGCCAGCTGCTGCCGGTGCGCTGGCCTCCAGCGCCGAGATGCAGGGCCCTGGGATGCCGTCGGGAGCTGCTCAGCACCGTGCTCGGCCGCCGGGCAAAGCAAAAGGAGGAGTGAGGCCATCAGTCGACGATGCCAGTGCCAGCCCCCCAAGAGACAAGCCCCGCGGGAGCCAGATTCCCCGGCCCCAGGGCATTACCTTCCCGCTGCCCTGGGGCACTGCACTGAGATCCCCAAGGCACCAGGCGGCACCACCCAAAGGGCCCTGGCCCCTCTCCCCAACCTCCCCAGCACCCCGGGTCCCTGCACGCGGCCGCTGACCTGCCCTGTGGCAAAGGCCGCCCTGCGCACACCACTGCTGACGTGCTCGCCTGCACACTGCACCGCAGCAGCCCGGGACGTCCTCGGGAGCTGCCCACAGCCACGCTCGGCCACCGGGCAGAGAAGAAGGAGGAGCAAGGCCAGCAGCGGCTGCCGCCGGGCCACAGCCCCCCAAGAAACAAGCCCCGCGCAGCCCCATGGCCCCACGGCTCAAGAGGACCCTCCTCCCACCGCTGTGGCGGACTCCATCGAGGCACCAGGCAGGACCACCCAGAAGGGTCCTGCGCTCTCTCCCACCCCTCCCAAGGACCCCCAACTCCCCGGGGCCTGACACGCGACTCCTTACCTGCCACACAGCACAGGCCCCCTCCACACACCAACGCCGGCGTGCTCGCCTGTGCTGCATGGGCCCGGCATGTCCTCGGGAGCTGCGCAGCGCCACGCCACGCTTGGCCGGCGTGCAAAGCAAAGGAGGAGAGAAGGCTTCAGTGGCTGCTGCCAGCACCCGTGCCCTCAACAAGTCCCCCACAGCTCCCTCTGCACCAACGCCCAGAGGCAGCTCATGGCCCCCCCCACACTACCCCAGGCCGATGACGGTGCCGGGCCCCACGCCAGCCCCCTGGCTGCCACCAGCACACCAAGCCTGCGGCCAGGGCAGCCTGCCTCCACGCCGGCCAGAACACAGAACTCGCCGACACCCCGGGCAACGCTGACAATGGCCTTGGCAACAGGCACCAACTGCCCGGCAAGAGGCACAAGCGCCCCAGCCCCAAACACACCCACCGCGCACCGGCACGCCAGCAAGCATGGCCCAAGGGCCGCGGGCAAGGCACAAGCCCTCGCTCAGAAACCCGGACACTGCTCCCGCCTCACCAGGCCTCTCCAGCACTCCGCATTTGCTCTCGCAGCGTTGTTCTCTGCAGCCCCGCCGCTTCTCTTGCATGCCTAGAGCAGCAAGCAATACCTGCCCTGCGGCACTTCCTCTTTTCACAAACTGACACCGTGCCTCCTCAGACATTGGCACAAAAATCACCATGCACCTGGCAAGGCTCATGCACCATCAAGGAAGCGCCCACAGCTTCCCTCGGGCTCCTCCGCTGTTCTTGCAGGCCTAGTCCAGTCAAACAAGAACTGTGCCGCTGCGCTTCCTCGCTCTTCCCAGACTGACACCATGCCTAACGACACATGCCGACAGACAGTGCCGCGCTGCTATAACGGCTCCCCACCTGCACGTGCTCGCACACTAGTGCTCTCCCGCGCCTCCACTGGCAGTCCTGCCTATTCCGGCCTCCACCAAAGTGCCCCTCTGCACCTCCCGACTCTTGCCAAACTTTCCCCTTACCAAAGGAGAGGTGCGCGCAGCATACAAGCTCTTCTGCAATGGCTCCGCCACCAGCAAGGGCTTGCCGAGGAGCCCTCTTCAGCCCCCCACTGGAGCAGTGGCATGCCAGGTGCAGCCTCAGGAGAACTGCCCCTCCACGCTTCCACTTGTGCCTCCCAAACCCACACCGTGCCCACGCAGACACTGGCACAAAATCGCCATGCCCCTCACATGGCTCAGGCACGCAGAGGTTCACGTAGTGGCAGAACAGCTGTCTTGGGCCCCTCCGAGGCATGCCCTCAGGCAGTGCTAGGCAGAGGCCTATTGCAGAGGCAGAGAAGAGCTTGCTGAGATCCGCCCGCCTGCCTCCGCCTTCTCCTGCCCAGGCTGAAGAGGCCCAGCTCGCTCAGCCTCTCCTGGCAGGAGAGCTGCTCCAGTGCCTTCCTCCTCTTGGTGGCCCTTTGCAGGCCTCGCTCCACTCCGTCCGTGCGGATGTTGTCCTGGGGAGCCCAGAACTGCACCCCAGACTCCACGTGTGGCCTCAGCAGGGCTGAGGAGAGCGGAAGGAGCCTGCCCCTGACTCCCACCCCCTCCCTCCCCAGCGGCCCTCTGGCAATGCTCTTCCTGCGGCTTCCCAGGATACCAGCGGCCTTCGTGGCCACAAGCGCACATTGCTGGCTCACGGTCAGCTGGTGAAGAAAGCCTTCAGGACATCTGTGTTTTCAGTGTCCTTTGTCCCCAGGGCCCCTGCCCCCCGCCTTTAGCAGCAGGCTGCCCTTTGCCCTCGCCTTCCTTTTGCTGCTGGTGCACTTCTAGGAGCCTTGCCGCTTGCCTTTCCTGGCCCTTGCCAGCTTCAGCTCCAGGTGGCCTTTGGCTTTCCTCACGCCAGCCCTGCAGCCTCAGGCAGTGTCTCCAGGCAATTGTCCTGGGGCACCTCTCCCTCCTTCCCCCTCACGCGCTTGCGATGTTCTTGGCACGCCTGCCTGCTCCTTGGTGCCGGAATCAGTTCTGGGCAAAAAGCTACAGGCCAAAAGTTAGAAAAAGAGAGAAAGGCCAGAGTGCTGGCACACTCGGCAGCCATGTCAGTAGGCTAAGCCCTTGGGTTAACAGGCTCGTGAGGTAAGGAGAGCTGTGCTCAAGCAGCCTCTCTCTGGCGGTGGCCAGCAGCAGAGGGCCAGTGCCGAGCAGAAGAGCAAGGCCTAGCTGGAGAGCGGCCTGTGCCAGCCCCACACCCTTCCCACGGGCAAGTGCTCAGGGATTTCCTGAGCGGGGAAAAAGAGCAGCCGTGGCAGTTTCCCGAGGGCAAAAGAGCCACCAGCGGTCTTGGGCCAAAAACGGGGTGAATGATTTTGGAAGCGCCAGGGAGGTTTTTGGCTTCGCCAGCATGCTGCCACATGGCATGCAGAATGTGCCTGTGTGGGGGCTAGCCCACCTTTGGCAGAGCATCAAGAGAAAGGGGCGAGCAACTCCCCGCCTTGGGAAAGGGCCTGGCGCAGGCAGACGCCTCTGCATCTTCCAGGCCTACAGTGCCTTCTGAAAGACATGCTGCTGCTTTGAGGTCTCAGAAGCCAAGCTCTCACAAGCATCCTTAAAAAGCTCAAAACCCAACACAGGCGCTCGCTCAGAGGTCTTGAGCGACCTCGCAGCAGGGCGTCTTCTCCGCTGCAAGGCCTTCTTACAAGGGGGTAGAGGAGGGCAGCCCGGAGGAATCTCCTTTTGGAAAGGTACCCCCAGCAGCAGCAACAGCAATAGGCAAACACAAAGAGGCACTCAGCTGACAAGACACAAGTTGCTCCTGATGAGTGCGAATGCCGCCAGCTGCTGCTGGTGCGCTGGCCTCCAGCGCCGAGATGCAGGGCCCTGGGATGCCGTCGGGAGCTGCTCAGCACCGTGCTCGGCCGCCGGGCAAAGCAAAAGGAGGAGTGAGGCCATCAGTGGATGATGCCAGTGCCAGCCCCTCAAGAGACAAGCCCCGCGGGAGCCAGATTCCCCGGCCCCAGGGCATTACCTTCCCGCTGCCCTGGGGCACTGCACTGAGATCCCCAAGGCACCAGGCGGCACCACCCAAAGGGCCCTGGCCCCTCTCCCCAACCTCCCCAGCACCCCGGGTCCCTGCACGCGGCCGCTGACCTGCCCTGTGGCAAAGGCCGCCCTGCGCACACCACTGCTGACGTGCTCGCCTGCACACTGCACCGCAGCAGCCCGGGACGTCCTCAGGAGCTGCCCACAGCCACGCTCGGCCACCGGGCAGAGAAGAAGGAGGAGCAAGGCCAGCAGCGGCTGCCGCCGGGCCACAGCCCCCCAAGAAACAAGCCCCGCGCAGCCCCATGGCCCCACGGCTCAAGAGGACCCTCCTCCCACCGCTGTGGCGGACTCCATCGAGGCACCAGGCAGGACCACCCAGAAGGGTCCTGCGCTCTCTCCCACCCCTCCCAAGGACCCCCAACTCCCCGGGGCCTGACACGCGACTCCTTACCTGCCACACAGCACAGGCCCCCTCCACACACCAACGCCGGCGTGCTCGCCTGTGCTGCATGGGCCCGGCATGTCCTCGGGAGCTGCGCAGCGCCACGCCACGCTCGGCAGCCGTGCAAAGCAAAGGAGGAGAGAAGGCTTCAGTGGCTGCTGCCAGCACCCGTGCCCTCAACAAGTCCCCCACAGCTCCCTCTGCACCAACGCCCAGAGGCAGCTCATGGCCCCCACACACTACCCCAGGCCGATGACGGTGCCGGGCCCCACGCCAGCCCCCTGGCTGCCACCAGCACACCAAGCCTGTGGCCAGGGCAGCCTGCCTCCACGCCGGCCAGAACACAGAACTCGCCGACACCCCGGGCAACGCTGACAATGGCCTTGGCAACAGGCACCAACTGCCCGGCAAGAGGCACAAGCGCCCCAGCCCCAAACACACCCACCGCGCACCGGCACGCCAGCAAGCATGGCCCAAGGGCCGCGGGCAAGGCACGAGCCCTCGCTCAGAAACCCGGACACTGCTCCCGCCTCACCAGGCCTCTCCAGCACTCCGCATTTGCTCTCGCAGAGTTGTTCTCTGCAGCCCCGCCGCTTCTCTTGCATGCCTAGAGCAGCAAGCAATACCTGCCCTGCGGCACTTCCTCTTTTCACAAACTGACACCGTGCCTCCTCAGACATTGGCACAAAAATCACCATGCACCTGGCAAGGCTCATGCACCATCAAGGAAGTGCCCACAGCTTCCCTCGGGCTCCTCCGCTGTTCTTGCAGGCCTAGTCCAGTCAAACAAGAACTGTGCCGCTGCGCTTCCTCGCTCTTCCCAGACTGACACCATGCCTAACGACACATGCCGACAGACAGTGCCGCGCTGCTATAACGGCTCCCCACCTGCACGTGCTCGCACACTAGTGCTCTCCCGCGCCTCCACTGGCAGTCCTGCCTATTCCGGCCTCCACCAACGTGCCCCTCTGCACCTCCCGACTCTTGCCAAACTTTCCCCTTACCAAAGGAGAGGTGCGCGCAGCATACAAGCTCTTCTGCAATGGCTCCGCCACCAGCAAGGGCTTGCCGAGGAGCCCTCTTCAGCCCCCCACTGGAGCAGTGGCATGCCAGGTGCAGCCTCAGGAGAACTGCCCCTCCACGCTTCCACTTGTGCCTCCCAAACCCACACCGTGCCCACGCAGACACTGGCACAAAATCGCCATGCCCCTCACATGGCTCAGGCACGCAGAGGTTCACGTAGTGGCAGAACAGCTGTCTTGGGCCCCTCCGAGGCATGCCCTCAGGCAGTGCTAGGCAGAGGCCTATTGCAGAGGCAGAGAAGAGCTTGCTGAGATCCGCCCGCCTGCCTCCGCCTTCTCCTGCCCAGGCTGAAGAGGCCCAGCTCGCTCAGCCTCTCCTGGCAGGAGAGCTGCTCCAGTGCCTTCCTCCTCTTGGTGGCCCTTTGCAGGCCTCGCTCCACTCCGTCCGTGCGGATGTTGTCCTGGGGAGCCCAGAACTGCACCCCAGACTCCACGTGTGGCCTCAGCAGGGCTGAGGAGAGCGGAAGGAGCCTGCCCCTGACTCCCACCCCCTCCCTCCCCAGCGGCCCTCTGGCAATGCTCTTCCTGCGGCTTCCCAGGATACCAGCGGCCTTCGTGGCCACAAGCGCACATTGCTGGCTCACGGTCAGCTGGTGAAGAAAGCCTTCAGGACATCTGTGTTTTCAGTGTCCTTTGTCCCCAGGGCCCCTGCCCCCCGCCTTTAGCAGCAGGCTGCCCTTTGCCCTCGCCTTCCTTTTGCTGCTGGTGCACTTGTAGGAGCCTTGCCGCTTGCCTTTCCTGGCCCTTGCCAGCTTCAGCTCCAGGTGGCCTTTGGCTTTCCTCACGCCAGCCCTGCAGCCTCAGGCAGTGTCTCCAGGCAATTGTCCTGGGGCACCTCTCCCTCCTTCCCCCTCACACGCTTGCGATGTTCTTGGCACGCCTGCCTGCTCCTTGGTGCCGGAATCAGTTCTGGGCAAAAAGCTACAGGCCAAAAGTTAGAAAAAGAGAGAAAGGCCAGAGTGCTGGCACACTCGGCAGCCATGTCAGTAGGCTAAGCCCTTGGGTTAACAGGCTCGTGAGGTAAGGAGAGCTGTGCTCAAGCAGCCTCTCTCTGGCGGTGGCCAGCAGCAGAGGGCCAGTGCCGAGCAGAAGAGCAAGGCCTAGCTGGAGAGCGGCCTGTGCCAGCCCCACACCCTTCCCACGGGCAAGTGCTCAGGGATTTCCTGAGCGGGGAAAAAGAGCAGCCGTGGCAGTTTCCCGAGGGCAAAAGAGCCACCAGCGGTCTTGGGCCAAAAACGGGGTGAATGATTTTGGAAGCGCCAGGGAGGTTTTTGGCTTCGCCAGCATGCTGCCACATGGCATGCAGAATGTGCCTGTGTGGGGGCTAGCCCACCTTTGGCAGAGCATCAAGAGAAAGGGGCGAGCAACTCCCCGCCTTGGGAAAGGGCCTGGCGCAGGCAGACGCCTCTGCATCTTCCAGGCCTACAGTGCCTTCTGAAAGACATGCTGCTGCTTTGAGGTCTCAGAAGCCAAGCTCTCACAAGCATCCTTAAAAAGCTCAAAACCCAACACAGGCGCTCGCTCAGAGGTCTTGAGCGACCTCGCAGCAGGGCGTCTTCTCCGCTGCAAGGCCTTCTTACAAGGGGGTAGAGGAGGGCAGCCCGGAGGAATCTCCTTTTGGAAAGGTACCCCCAGCAGCAGCAACAGCAATAGGCAAACACAAAGAGGCACTCAGCTGACAAGACACAAGTTGCTCCTGATGAGTGCGAATGCCGCCAGCTGCTGCTGGTGCGCTGGCCTCCAGCGCCGAG
Organism: Dromaius novaehollandiae; assembly: GCF_036370855.1. Taxonomy (NCBI): domain Eukaryota; kingdom Metazoa; phylum Chordata; class Aves; order Casuariiformes; family Dromaiidae; genus Dromaius; species Dromaius novaehollandiae. Next base: position 114,413,466 of record NC_088100.1, on the reverse strand, counting down.
ATGCAGGGCCCTGGGATGCCGTCGGGAGCTGCTCAGCACCGTGCTCGGCCGCCGGGCAAAGCAAAAGGAGGAGTGAGGCCATCAGTGGATGATGCCAGTGCCAGCCCCTCAAGAGACAAGCCCCGCGGGAGCCAGATTCCCCGGCCCCAGGGCATTACCTTCCCGCTGCCCTGGGGCACTGCACTGAGATCCCCAAGGCACCAGGCGGCACCACCCAAAGGGCCCTGGCCCCTCTCCCCAACCTCCCCAGCACCCCGGGTCCCTGCACGCGGCCGCTGACCTGCCCTGTGGCAAAGGCCGCCCTGCGCACACCACTGCTGACGTGCTCGCCTGCACACTGCACCGCAGCAGCCCGGGACGTCCTCAGGAGCTGCCCACAGCCACGCTCGGCCACCGGGCAGAGAAGAAGGAGGAGCAAGGCCAGCAGCGGCTGCCGCCGGGCCACAGCCCCCCAAGAAACAAGCCCCGCGCAGCCCCATGGCCCCACGGCTCAAGAGGACCCTCCTCCCACCGCTGTGGCGGACTCCATCGAGGCACCAGGCAGGACCACCCAGAAGGGTCCTGCGCTCTCTCCCACCCCTCCCAAGGACCCAACTCCCCGGGGCCTGACACGCGACTCCTTACCTGCCACACAGCACAGGCCCCCTCCACACACCAACGCCGGCGTGCTCGCCTGTGCTGCATGGGCCCGGCATGTCCTCGGGAGCTGCGCAGCGCCACGCCACGCTCGGCAGCCGTGCAAAGCAAAGGAGGAGAGAAGGCTTCAGTGGCTGCTGCCAGCACCCGTGCCCTCAACAAGTCCCCCACAGCTCCCTCTGCACCAACGCCCAGAGGCAGCTCATGGCCCCCACACACTACCCCAGGCCGATGACGGTGCCGGGCCCCACGCCAGCCCCCTGGCTGCCACCAGCACACCAAGCCTGCGGCCAGGGCAGCCTGCCTCCACGCCGGCCAGAACACAGAACTCGCCGACACCCCGGGCAACGCTGACAATGGCCTTGGCAACAGGCACCAACTGCCCGGCAAGAGGCACAAGCGCCCCAGCCCCAAACACACCCACCGCGCACCGGCACGCCAGCAAGCATGGCCCAAGGGCCGCGGGCAAGGCACGAGCCCTCGCTCAGAAACCCGGACACTGCTCCCGCCTCACCAGGCCTCTCCAGCACTCCGCATTTGCTCTCGCAGAGTTGTTCTCTGCAGCCCCGCCGCTTCTCTTGCATGCCTAGAGCAGCAAGCAATACCTGCCCTGCGGCACTTCCTCTTTTCACAAACTGACACCGTGCCTCCTCAGACATTGGCACAAAAATCACCATGCACCTGGCAAGGCTCATGCACCATCAAGGAAGTGCCCACAGCTTCCCTCGGGCTCCTCCGCTGTTCTTGCAGGCCTAGTCCAGTCAAACAAGAACTGTGCCGCTGCGCTTCCTCGCTCTTCCCAGACTGACACCATGCCTAACGACACATGCCGACAGACAGTGCCGCGCTGCTATAACGGCTCCCCACCTGCACGTGCTCGCACACTAGTGCTCTCCCGCGCCTCCACTGGCAGTCCTGCCTATTCCGGCCTCCACCAACGTGCCCCTCTGCACCTCCCGACTCTTGCCAAACTTTCCCCTTACCAAAGGAGAGGTGCGCGCAGCATACAAGCTCTTCTGCAATGGCTCCGCCACCAGCAAGGGCTTGCCGAGGAGCCCTCTTCAGCCCCCCACTGGAGCAGTGGCATGCCAGGTGCAGCCTCAGGAGAACTGCCCCTCCACGCTTCCACTTGTGCCTCCCAAACCCACACCGTGCCCACGCAGACACTGGCACAAAATCGCCATGCCCCTCACATGGCTCAGGCACGCAGAGGTTCACGTAGTGGCAGAACAGCTGTCTTGGGCCCCTCCGAGGCATGCCCTCAGGCAGTGCTAGGCAGAGGCCTATTGCAGAGGCAGAGAAGAGCTTGCTGAGATCCGCCCGCCTGCCTCCGCCTTCTCCTGCCCAGGCTGAAGAGGCCCAGCTCGCTCAGCCTCTCCTGGCAGGAGAGCTGCTCCAGTGCCTTCCTCCTCTTGGTGGCCCTTTGCAGGCCTCGCTCCACTCCGTCCGTGCGGATGTTGTCCTGGGGAGCCCAGAACTGCACCCCAGACTCCACGTGTGGCCTCAGCAGGGCTGAGGAGAGCGGAAGGAGCCTGCCCCTGACTCCCACCCCCTCCCTCCCCAGCGGCCCTCTGGCAATGCTCTTCCTGCGGCTTCCCAGGATACCAGCGGCCTTCGTGGCCACAAGCGCACATTGCTGGCTCACGGTCAGCTGGTGAAGAAAGCCTTCAGGACATCTGTGTTTTCAGTGTCCTTTGTCCCCAGGGCCCCTGCCCCCCGCCTTTAGCAGCAGGCTGCCCTTTGCCCTCGCCTTCCTTTTGCTGCTGGTGCACTTGTAGGAGCCTTGCCACTTGCCTTTCCTGGCCCTTGCCAGCTTCAGCTCCAGGTGGCCTTTGGCTTTCCTCACGCCAGCCCTGCAGCCTCAGGCAGTGTCTCCAGGCAATTGTCCTGGGGCACCTCTCCCTCCTTCCCCCTCACACGCTTGCGATGTTCTTGGCACGCCTGCCTGCTCCTTGGTGCCGGAATCAGTTCTGGGCAAAAAGCTACAGGCCAAAAGTTAGAAAAAGAGAGAAAGGCCAGAGTGCTGGCACACTCGGCAGCCATGTCAGTAGGCTAAGCCCTTGGGTTAACAGGCTCGTGAGGTAAGGAGAGCTGTGCTCAAGCAGCCTCTCTCTGGCGGTGGCCAGCAGCAGAGGGCCAGTGCCGAGCAGAAGAGCAAGGCCTAGCTGGAGAGCGGCCTGTGCCAGCCCCACACCCTTCCCACGGGCAAGTGCTCAGGGATTTCCTGAGCGGGGAAAAAGAGCAGCCGTGGCAGTTTCCCGAGGGCAAAAGAGCCACCAGCGGTCTTGGGCCAAAAACGGGGTGAATGATTTTGGAAGCGCCAGGGAGGTTTTTGGCTTCGCCAGCATGCTGCCACATGGCATGCAGAATGTGCCTGTGTGGGGGCTAGCCCACCTTTGGCAGAGCATCAAGAGAAAGGGGCGAGCAACTCCCCGCCTTGGGAAAGGGCCTGGCGCAGGCAGACGCCTCTGCATCTTCCAGGCCTACAGTGCCTTCTGAAAGACATGCTGCTGCTTTGAGGTCTCAGAAGCCAAGCTCTCACAAGCATCCTTAAAAAGCTCAAAACCCAACACAGGCGCTCGCTCAGAGGTCTTGAGCGACCTCGCAGCAGGGCGTCTTCTCCGCTGCAAGGCCTTCTTACAAGGGGGTAGAGGAGGGCAGCCTGGAGGAATCTCCTTTTGGAAAGGTACCCCCAGCAGCAGCAACAGCAATAGGCAAACACAAAGAGGCACTCAGCTGACAAGACACAAGTTGCTCCTGATGAGTGCGAATGCTGCCAGCTGCTGCCGGTGCGCTGGCCTCCAGCGCCGAGATGCAGGGCCCTGGGATGCCGTCGGGAGCTGCTCAGCACCGTGCTCGGCCGCCGGGCAAAGCAAAAGGAGGAGTGAGGCCATCAGTCGACGATGCCAGTGCCAGCCCCCCAAGAGACAAGCCCCGCGGGAGCCAGATTCCCCGGCCCCAGGGCATTACCTTCCCGCTGCCCTGGGGCACTGCACTGAGATCCCCAAGGCACCAGGCGGCACCACCCAAAGGGCCCTGGCCCCTCTCCCCAACCTCCCCAGCACCCCGGGTCCCTGCACGCGGCCGCTGACCTGCCCTGTGGCAAAGGCCGCCCTGCGCACACCACTGCTGACGTGCTCGCCTGCACACTGCACCGCAGCAGCCCGGGACGTCCTCGGGAGCTGCCCACAGCCACGCTCGGCCACCGGGCAGAGAAGAAGGAGGAGCAAGGCCAGCAGCGGCTGCCGCCGGGCCACAGCCCCCCAAGAAACAAGCCCCGCGCAGCCCCATGGCCCCACGGCTCAAGAGGACCCTCCTCCCACCGCTGTGGCGGACTCCATCGAGGCACCAGGCAGGACCACCCAGAAGGGTCCTGCGCTCTCTCCCACCCCTCCCAAGGACCCCCAACTCCCCGGGGCCTGACACGCGACTCCTTACCTGCCACACAGCACAGGCCCCCTCCACACACCAACGCCGGCGTGCTCGCCTGTGCTGCATGGGCCCGGCATGTCCTCGGGAGCTGCGCAGCGCCACGCCACGCTCGGCAGCCGTGCAAAGCAAAGGAGGAGAGAAGGCTTCAGTGGCTGCTGCCAGCACCCGTGCCCTCAACAAGTCCCCCACAGCTCCCTCTGCACCAACGCCCAGAGGCAGCTCATGGCCCCCACACACTACCCCAGGCCGATGACGGTGCCGGGCCCCACGCCAGCCCCCTGGCTGCCACCAGCACACCAAGCCTGCGGCCAGGGCAGCCTGCCTCCACGCCGGCCAGAACACAGAACTCGCCGACACCCCGGGCAACGCTGACAATGGCCTTGGCAACAGGCACCAACTGCCCGGCAAGAGGCACAAGCGCCCCAGCCCCAAACACACCCACCGCGCACCGGCATGCCAGCAAGCATGGCCCAAGGGCCGCGGGCAAGGCACGAGCCCTCGCTCAGAAACCCGGACACTGCTCCCGCCTCACCAGGCCTCTCCAGCACTCCGCATTTGCTCTCGCAGAGTTGTTCTCTGCAGCCCCGCCGCTTCTCTTGCATGCCTAGAGCAGCAAGCAATACCTGCCCTGCGGCACTTCCTCTTTTCACAAACTGACACCGTGCCTCCTCAGACATTGGCACAAAAATCACCATGCACCTGGCAAGGCTCATGCACCATCAAGGAAGTGCCCACAGCTTCCCTCGGGCTCCTCCGCTGTTCTTGCAGGCCTAGTCCAGTCAAACAAGAACTGTGCCGCTGCGCTTCCTCGCTCTTCCCAGACTGACACCATGCCTAACGACACATGCCGACAGACAGTGCCGCGCTGCTATAACGGCTCCCCACCTGCACGTGCTCGCACACTAGTGCTCTCCCGCGCCTCCACTGGCAGTCCTGCCTATTCCGGCCTCCACCAACGTGCCCCTCTGCACCTCCCGACTCTTGCCAAACTTTCCCCTTACCAAAGGAGAGGTGCGCGCAGCATACAAGCTCTTCTGCAATGGCTCCGCCACCAGCAAGGGCTTGCCGAGGAGCCCTCTTCAGCCCCCACTGGAGCAGTGGCATGCCAGGTGCAGCCTCAGGAGAACTGCCCCTCCACGCTTCCACTTGTGCCTCCCAAACCCACACCGTGCCCACGCAGACACTGGCACAAAATCGCCATGCCCCTCACATGGCTCAGGCACGCAGAGGTTCACGTAGTGGCAGAACAGCTGTCTTGGGCCCCTCCGAGGCATGCCCTCAGGCAGTGCTAGGCAGAGGCCTATTGCAGAGGCAGAGAAGAGCTTGCTGAGATCCGCCCGCCTGCCTCCGCCTTCTCCTGCCCAGGCTGAAGAGGCCCAGCTCGCTCAGCCTCTCCTGGCAGGAGAGCTGCTCCAGTGCCTTCCTCCTCTTGGTGGCCCTTTGCAGGCCTCGCTCCACTCCGTCCGTGCGGATGTTGTCCTGGGGAGCCCAGAACTGCACCCCAGACTCCACGTGTGGCCTCAGCAGGGCTGAGGAGAGCGGAAGGAGCCTGCCCCTGACTCCCACCCCCTCCCTCCCCAGCGGCCCTCTGGCAATGCTCTTCCTGCGGCTTCCCAGGATACCAGCGGCCTTCGTGGCCACAAGCGCACATTGCTGGCTCACGGTCAGCTGGTGAAGAAAGCCTTCAGGACATCTGTGTTTTCAGTGTCCTTTGTCCCCAGGGCCCCTGCCCCCCGCCTTTAGCAGCAGGCTGCCCTTTGCCCTCGCCTTCCTTTTGCTGCTGGTGCACTTGTAGGAGCCTTGCCACTTGCCTTTCCTGGCCCTTGCCAGCTTCAGCTCCAGGTGGCCTTTGGCTTTCCTCACGCCAGCCCTGCAGCCTCAGGCAGTGTCTCCAGGCAATTGTCCTGGGGCACCTCTCCCTCCTTCCCCCTCACACGCTTGCGATGTTCTTGGCACGCCTGCCTGCTCCTTGGTGCCGGAATCAGTTCTGGGCAAAAAGCTACAGGCCAAAAGTTAGAAAAAGAGAGAAAGGCCAGAGTGCTGGCACACTCGGCAGCCATGTCAGTAGGCTAAGCCCTTGGGTTAACAGGCTCGTGAGGTAAGGAGAGCTGTGCTCAAGCAGCCTCTCTCTGGCGGTGGCCAGCAGCAGAGGGCCAGTGCCGAGCAGAAGAGCAAGGCCTAGCTGGAGAGCGGCCTGTGCCAGCCCCACACCCTTCCCACGGGCAAGTGCTCAGGGATTTCCTGAGCGGGGAAAAAGAGCAGCCGTGGCAGTTTCCCGAGGGCAAAAGAGCCACCAGCGGTCTTGGGCCAAAAACGGGGTGAATGATTTTGGAAGCGCCAGGGAGGTTTTTGGCTTCGCCAGCATGCTGCCACATGGCCTGCAGAATGTGCCTGTGTGGGGGCTAGCCCACCTTTGGCAGAGCATCAAGAGAAAGGGGCGAGCAACTCCCCGCCTTGGGAAAGGGCCTGGCGCAGGCAGACGCCTCTGCCTCTTCCAGGCCTACAGTGCCTTCTGAAAGACATGCTGCTGCTTTGAGGTCTCAGAAGCCAAGCTCTCACAAGCATCCTTAAAAAGCTCAAAACCCAACACAGGCGCTCGCTCAGAGGTCTTGAGCGACCTCGCAGCAGGGCGTCTTCTCCGCTGCAAGGCCTTCTTACAAGGGGGTAGAGGAGGGCAGCCTGGAGGAATCTCCTTTTGGAAAGGTACCCCCAGCAGCAGCAACAGCAATAGGCAAACACAAAGAGGCACTCAGCTGACAAGACACAAGTTGCTCCTGATGAGTGCGAATGCTGCCAGCTGCTGCCGGTGCGCTGGCCTCCAGCGCCGAGATGCAGGGCCCTGGGATGCCGTCGGGAGCTGCTCAGCACCGTGCTCGGCCGCCGGGCAAAGCAAAAGGAGGAGTGAGGCCATCAGTCGACGATGCCAGTGCCAGCCCCCCAAGAGACAAGCCCCGCGGGAGCCAGATTCCCCGGCCCCAGGGCATTACCTTCCCGCTGCCCTGGGGCACTGCACTGAGATCCCCAAGGCACCAGGCGGCACCACCCAAAGGGCCCTGGCCCCTCTCCCCAACCTCCCCAGCACCCCGGGTCCCTGCACGCGGCCGCTGACCTGCCCTGTGGCAAAGGCCGCCCTGCGCACACCACTGCTGACGTGCTCGCCTGCACACTGCACCGCAGCAGCCCGGGACGTCCTCGGGAGCTGCCCACAGCCACGCTCGGCCACCGGGCAGAGAAGAAGGAGGAGCAAGGCCAGCAGCGGCTGCCGCCGGGCCACAGCCCCCCAAGAAACAAGCCCCGCGCAGCCCCATGGCCCCACGGCTCAAGAGGACCCTCCTCCCACCGCTGTGGCGGACTCCATCGAGGCACCAGGCAGGACCACCCAGAAGGGTCCTGCGCTCTCTCCCACCCCTCCCAAGGACCCCCAACTCCCCGGGGCCTGACACGCGACTCCTTACCTGCCACACAGCACAGGCCCCCTCCACACACCAACGCCGGCGTGCTCGCCTGTGCTGCATGGGCCCGGCATGTCCTCGGGAGCTGCGCAGCGCCACGCCACGCTCGGCAGCCGTGCAAAGCAAAGGAGGAGAGAAGGCTTCAGTGGCTGCTGCCAGCACCCGTGCCCTCAACAAGTCCCCCACAGCTCCCTCTGCACCAACGCCCAGAGGCAGCTCATGGCCCCCCACACACTACCCCAGGCCGATGACGGTGCCGGGCCCCACGCCAGCCCCCTGGCTGCCACCAGCACACCAAGCCTGCGGCCAGGGCAGCCTGCCTCCACGCCGGCCAGAACACAGAACTCGCCGACACCCCGGGCAACGCTGACAATGGCCTTGGCAACAGGCACCAACTGCCCGGCAAGAGGCACAAGCGCCCCAGCCCCAAACACACCCACCGCGCACCGGCACGCCAGCAAGCATGGCCCAAGGGCTGCGGGCAAGGCACGAGCCCTCGCTCAGAAACCCGGACACTGCTCCCGCCTCACCAGGCCTCTCCAGCACTCCGCATTTGCTCTCGCAGAGTTGTTCTCTGCAGCCCCGCCGCTTCTCTTGCATGCCTAGAGCAGCAAGCAATACCTGCCCTGCGGCACTTTCTCTTTTCACAAACTGACACCGTGCCTCCTCAGACATTGGCACAAAAATCACCATGCACCTGGCAAGGCTCATGCACCATCAAGGAAGCGCCCACAGCTTCCCTCGGGCTCCTCCGCTGTTCTTGCAGGCCTAGTCCAGTCAAACAAGAACTGCGCCGCTGCGCTTCCTCGCTCTTCCCAGACTGACACCATGCCTAACGACACATGCCGACAGACAGTGCCGCGCTGCTATAACGGCTCCCCACCTGCACGTGCTCGCACACTAGTGCTCTCCCGCGCCTCCACTGGCAGTCCTGCCTATTCCGGCCTCCACCAAAGTGCCCCTCTGCACCTCCCGACTCTTGCCAAACTTTCCCCTTACCAAAGGAGAGGTGCGCGCAGCATACAAGCTCTTCTGCAATGGCTCCGCCACCAGCAAGGGCTTGCCGAGGAGCCCTCTTCAGCCCCCCACTGGAGCAGTGGCATGCCAGGTGCAGCCTCAGGAGAACTGCCCCTCCACGCTTCCACTTGTGCCTCCCAAACCCACACCGTGCCCACGCAGACACTGGCACAAAATCGCCATGCCCCTCACATGGCTCAGGCACGCAGAGGTTCACGTAGTGGCAGAACAGCTGTCTTGGGCCCCTCCGAGGCATGCCCTCAGGCAGTGCTAGGCAGAGGCCTATTGCAGAGGCAGAGAAGAGCTTGCTGAGATCCGCCCGCCTGCCTCCGCCTTCTCCTGCCCAGGCTGAAGAGGCCCAGCTCGCTCAGCCTCTCCTGGCAGGAGAGCTGCTCCAGTGCCTTCCTCCTCTTGGTGGCCCTTTGCAGGCCTTGCTCCACTCCGTCCGTGCGGATGTTGTCCTGGGGAGCCCAGAACTGCACCCCAGACTCCACGTGTGGCCTCAGCAGGGCTGAGGAGAGCGGAAGGAGCCTGCCCCTGACTCCCACCCCCTCCCTCCCCAGCGGCCCTCTGGCAATGCTCTTCCTGCGGCTTCCCAGGATACCAGCGGCCTTCGTGGCCACAAGCGCACATTGCTGGCTCACGGTCAGCTGGTGAAGAAAGCCTTCAGGACATCTGTGTTTTCAGTGTCCTTTGTCCCCAGGGCCCCTGCCCCCCGCCTTTAGCAGCAGGCTGCCCTTTGCCCTCGCCTTCCTTTTGCTGCTGGTGCACTTGTAGGAGCCTTGCCGCTTGCCTTTCCTGGCCCTTGCCAGCTTCAGCTCCAGGTGGCCTTTGGCTTTCCTCACGCCAGCCCTGCAGCCTCAGGCAGTGTCTCCAGGCAATTGTCCTGGGGCACCTCTCCCTCCTTCCCCCTCACACGCTTGCGATGTTCTTGGCACGCCTGCCTGCTCCTTGGTGCCGGAATCAGTTCTGGGCAAAAAGCTACAGGCCAAAAGTTAGAAAAAGAGAGAAAGGCCAGAGTGCTGGCACACTCGGCAGCCATGTCAGTAGGCTAAGCCCTTGGGTTAACAGGCTCGTGAGGTAAGGAGAGCTGTGCTCAAGCAGCCTCTCTCTGGCGGTGGCCAGCAGCAGAGGGCCAGTGCCGAGCAGCAGAGCAAGGCCTAGCTGGAGAGCGGCCTGTGCCAGCCCCACACCCTTCCCACGGGCAAGTGCTCAGGGATTTCCTGAGCGGGGAAAAAGAGCAGCCATGGCAGTTTCCCGAGGGCAAAAGAGCCACCAGCGGTCTTGGGCCAAAAACGGGGTGAATGATTTTGGAAGCGCCAGGGAGGTTTTTGGCTTCGCCAGCATGCTGCCACATGGCATGCAGAATGTGCCTGTGTGGGGGCTAGCCCACCTTTGGCAGAGCATCAAGAGAAAGGGGCGAGCAACTCCCCGCCTTGGGAAAGGGCCTGGCGCAGGCAGACGCCTCTGCCTCTTCCAGGCCTACAGTGCCTTCTGAAAGACATGCTGCTGCTTTGAGGTCTCAGAAGCCAAGCTCTCACAAGCATCCTTAAAAAGCTCAAAACCCAACACAGGCGCTCGCTCAGAGGTCTTGAGCGACCTCGCAGCAGGGCGTCTTCTCCGCTGCAAGGCCTTCTTACAAGGGGGTAGAGGAGGGCAGCCTGGAGGAATCTCCTTTTGGAAAGGTACCCCCAGCAGCAGCAACAGCAATAGGCAAACACAAAGAGGCACTCAGCTGACAAGACACAAGTTGCTCCTGATGAGTGCGAATGCCGCCAGCTGCTGCCGGTGCGCTGGCCTCCAGCGCCGAGATGCAGGGCCCTGGGATGCCGTCGGGAGCTGCTCAGCACCGTGCTCGGCCGCCGGGCAAAGCAAAAGGAGGAGTGAGGCCATCAGTCGACAATGCCAGTGCCAGCCCCCCAAGAGACAAGCCCCGCGGGAGCCAGATTCCCCGGCCCCAGGGCATTACCTTCCCGCTGCCCTGGGGCACTGCACTGAGATCCCCAAGGCACCAGGCGGCACCACCCAAAGGGCCCTGGCCCCTCTCCCCAACCTCCCCAGCACCCCGGGTCCCTGCACGCGGCCGCTGACCTGCCCTGTGGCAAAGGCCGCCCTGCGCACACCACTGCTGACGTGCTCGCCTGCACACTGCACCGCAGCAGCCCGGGACGTCCTCGGGAGCTGCCCACAGCCACGCTCGGCCACCGGGCAGAGAAGAAGGAGGAGCAAGGCCAGCAGCGGCTGCCGCCGGGCCACAGCCCCCCAAGAAACAAGCCCCGCGCAGCCCCATGGCCCCACGGCTCAAGAGGACCCTCCTCCCACCGCTGTGGCGGACTCCATCGAGGCACCAGGCAGGACCACCCAGAAGGGTCCTGCGCTCTCTCCCACCCCTCCCAAGGACCCCCAACTCCCCGGGGCCTGACACGCGACTCCTTACCTGCCACACAGCACAGGCCCCCTCCACACACCAACGCCGGCGTGCTCGCCTGTGCTGCATGGGCCCGGCATGTCCTCGGGAGCTGCGCAGCGCCACGCCACGCTCGGCAGCCGTGCAAAGCAAAGGAGGAGAGAAGGCTTCAGTGGCTGCTGCCAGCACCCGTGCCCTCAACAAGTCCCCCACAGCTCCCTCTGCACCAACGCCCAGAGGCAGCTCATGGCCCCCCACACACTACCCCAGGCCGATGACGGTGCCGGGCCCCACGCCAGCCCCCTGGCTGCCACCAGCACACCAAGCCTGCGGCCAGGGCAGCCTGCCTCCACGCCGGCCAGAACACAGAACTCGCCGACACCCCGGGCAACGCTGACAATGGCCTTGGCAACAGGCACCAACTGCCCGGCAAGAGGCACAAGCGCCCCAGCCCCAAACACACCCACCGCGCACCGGCACGCCAGCAAGCATGGCCCAAGGGCCGCGGGCAAGGCACGAGCCCTCGCTCAGAAACCCGGACACTGCTCCCACCTCACCAGGCCTCTCCAGCACTCCGCATTTGCTCTCGCAGAGTTGTTCTCTGCAGCCCCGCCGCTTCTCTTGCATGCCTAGAGCAGCAAGCAATACCTGCCCTGCGGCACTTCCTCTTTTCACAAACTGACACCGTGCCTCCTCAGACATTGGCACAAAAATCACCATGCACCTGGCAAGGCTCATGCACCATCAAGGAAGCGCCCACAGCTTCCCTCGGGCTCCTCCGCTGTTCTTGCAGGCCTAGTCCAGTCAAACAAGAACTGTGCCGCTGCGCTTCCTCGCTCTTCCCAGACTGACACCATGCCTAACGACACATGCCGACAGACAGTGCCGCGCTGCTATAACGGCTCCCCACCTGCACGTGCTCGCACACTAGTGCTCTCCCGCGCCTCCACTGGCAGTCCTGCCTATTCCGGCCTCCACCAACGTGCCCCTCTGCACCTCCCGACTCTTGCCAAACTTTCCCCTTACCAAAGGAGAGGTGCGCGCAGCATACAAGCTCTTCTGCAATGGCTCCGCCACCAGCAAGGGCTTGCCGAGGAGCCCTCTTCAGCCCCCCACTGGAGCAGTGGCATGCCAGGTGCAGCCTCAGGAGAACTGCCCCTCCACGCTTCCACTTGTGCCTCCCAAACCCACACCGTGCCCACGCAGACACTGGCACAAAATCGCCATGCCCCTCACATGGCTCAGGCACGCAGAGGTTCACGTAGTGGCAGAACAGCTGTCTTGGGCCCCTCCGAGGCACGCCCTCAGGCAGTGCTAGGCAGAGGCCTATTGCAGAGGCAGAGAAGAGCTTGCTGAGATCCGCCCGCCTGCCTCCGCCTTCTCCTGCCCAGGCTGAAGAGGCCCAGCTCGCTCAGCCTCTCCTGGCAGGAGAGCTGCTCCAGTGCCTTCCTCCTCTTGGTGGCCCTTTGCAGGCCTCGCTCCACTCCGTCCGTGCGGATGTTGTCCTGGGGAGCCCAGAACTGCACCCCAGACTCCACGTGTGGCCTCAGCAGGGCTGAGGAGAGCGGAAGGAGCCTGCCCCTGACTCCCACCCCCTCCCTCCCCAGCGGCCCTCTGGCAATGCTCTTCCTGCGGCTTCCCAGGATACCAGCGGCCTTTGTGGCCACAAGCGCACATTGCTGGCTCACGGTCAGCTGGTGAAGAAAGCCTTCAGGACATCTGTGTTTTCAGTGTCCTTTGTCCCCAGGGCCCCTGCCCCCCGCCTTTAGCAGCAGGCTGCCCTTTGCCCTCGCCTTCCTTTTGCTGCTGGTGCACTTGTAGGAGCCTTGCCGCTTGCCTTTCCTGGCCCTTGCCAGCTTCAGCTCCAGGTGGCCTTTGGCTTTCCTCACGCCAGCCCTGCAGCCTCAGGCAGTGTCTCCAGGCAATTGTCCTGGGGCACCTCTCCCTCCTTCCCCCTCACACGCTTGCGATGTTCTTGGCACGCCTGCCTGCTCCTTGGTGCCGGAATCAGTTCTGGGCAAAAAGCTACAGGCCAAAAGTTAGAAAAAGAGAGAAAGGCCAGAGTGCTGGCACACTCGGCAGCCATGTCAGTAGGCTAAGCCCTTGGGTTAACAGGCTCGTGAGGTAAGGAGAGCTGTGCTCAAGCAGCCTCTCTCTGGCGGTGGCCAGCAGCAGAGGGCCAGTGCCGAGCAGCAGAGCAAGGCCTAGCTGGAGAGCGGCCTGTGCCAGCCCCACACCCTTCCCACGGGCAAGTGCTCAGGGATTTCCTGAGCGGGGAAAAAGAGCAGCCATGGCAGTTTCCCGAGGGCAAAAGAGCCACCAGCGGTCTTGGGCCAAAAACGGGGTGAATGATTTTGGAAGCGCCAGGGAGGTTTTTGGCTTCGCCAGCATGCTGCCACATGGCATGCAGAATGTGCCTGTGTGGGGGCTAGCCCACCTTTGGCAGAGCATCAAGAGAAAGGGGCGAGCAACTCCCCGCCTTGGGAAAGGGCCTGGCGCAGGCAGACGCCTCTGCCTCTTCCAGGCCTACAGTGCCTTCTGCAAGACATGCTGCTGCTTTGAGGTCTCAGAAGCCAAGCTCTCACAAGCATCCTTAAAAAGCTCAAAACCCAACACAGGCGCTCGCTCAGAGGTCTTGAGCGACCTCGCAGCAGGGCGTCTTCTCCGCTGCAAGGCCTTCTTACAAGGGGATAGAGGAAGGCAGCCTGGAGGAATCTCCTTTTGGAAAGGTACCCCCAGCAGCAGCAACAGCAATAGGCAAACACAAAGAGGCACTCAGCTGACAAGACACAAGTTGCTCCTGATGAGTGCGAATGCCGCCAGCTGCTGCCGGTGCGCTGGCCTCCAGCGCCGAGATGCAGGGCCCTGGGATGCCGTCGGGAGCTGCTCAGCACCGTGCTCGGCCGCCGGGCAAAGCAAAAGGAGGAGTGAGGCCATCAGTCGACGATGCCAGTGCCAGCCCCCCAAGAGACAAGCCCCGCGGGAGCCAGATTCCCCGGCCCCAGGGCATTACCTTCCCGCTGCCCTGGGGCACTGCACTGAGATCCCCAAGGCACCAGGCGGCACCACCCAAAGGGCCCTGGCCCCTCTCCCCAACCTCCCCAGCACCCCGGGTCCCTGCACGCGGCCGCTGACCTGCCCTGTGGCAAAGGCCGCCCTGCGCACACCACTGCTGACGTGCTCGCCTGCACACTGCACCGCAGCAGCCCGGGACGTCCTCGGGAGCTGCCCACAGCCACGCTCGGCCACCGGGCAGAGAAGAAGGAGGAGCAAGGCCAGCAGCGGCTGCCGCCGGGCCACAGCCCCCCAAGAAACAAGCCCCGCGCAGCCCCATGGCCCCACGGCTCAAGAGGACCCTCCTCCCACCGCTGTGGCGGACTCCATCGAGGCACCAGGCAGGACCACCCAGAAGGGTCCTGCGCTCTCTCCCACCCCTCCCAAGGACCCCCAACTCCCCGGGGCCTGACACGCGACTCCTTACCTGCCACACAGCACAGGCCCCCTCCACACACCAACGCCGGCGTGCTCGCCTGTGCTGCATGGGCCCGGCATGTCCTCGGGAGCTGCGCAGCGCCACGCCACGCTCGGCAGCCGTGCAAAGCAAAGGAGGAGAGAAGGCTTCAGTGGCTGCTGCCAGCACCCGTGCCCTCAACAAGTCCCCCACAGCTCCCTCTGCACCAACGCCCAGAGGCAGCTCATGGCCCCCCACACACTACCCCAGGCCGATGACGGTGCCGGGCCCCACGCCAGCCCCCTGGCTGCCACCAGCACACCAAGCCTGCGGCCAGGGCAGCCTGCCTCCACGCCGGCCAGAACACAGAACTCGCCGACACCCCGGGCAACGCTGACAATGGCCTTGGCAACAGGCACCAACTGCCCGGCAAGAGGCACAAGCGCCCCAGCCCCAAACACACCCACCGCGCACCGGCACGCCAGCAAGCATGGCCCAAGGGCTGCGGGCAAGGCACGAGCCCTCGCTCAGAAACCCGGACACTGCTCCCGCCTCACCAGGCCTCTCCAGCACTCCGCATTTGCTCTCGCAGAGTTGTTCTCTGCAGCCCCGCCGCTTCTCTTGCATGCCTAGAGCAGCAAGCAATACCTGCCCTGCGGCACTTTCTCTTTTCACAAACTGACACCGTGCCTCCTCAGACATTGGCACAAAAATCACCATGCACCTGGCAAGGCTCATGCACCATCAAGGAAGCGCCCACAGCTTCCCTCGGGCTCCTCCGCTGTTCTTGCAGGCCTAGTCCAGTCAAACAAGAACTGCGCCGCTGCGCTTCCTCGCTCTTCCCAGACTGACACCATGCCTAACGACACATGCCGACAGACAGTGCCGCGCTGCTATAACGGCTCCCCACCTGCACGTGCTCGCACACTAGTGCTCTCCCGCGCCTCCACTGGCAGTCCTGCCTATTCCGGCCTCCACCAAAGTGCCCCTCTGCACCTCCCGACTCTTGCCAAACTTTCCCCTTACCAAAGGAGAGGTGCGCGCAGCATACAAGCTCTTCTGCAATGGCTCCGCCACCAGCAAGGGCTTGCCGAGGAGCCCTCTTCAGCCCCCCACTGGAGCAGTGGCATGCCAGGTGCAGCCTCAGGAGAACTGCCCCTCCACGCTTCCACTTGTGCCTCCCAAACCCACACCGTGCCCACGCAGACACTGGCACAAAATCGCCATGCCCCTCACATGGCTCAGGCACGCAGAGGTTCACGTAGTGGCAGAACAGCTGTCTTGGGCCCCTCCGAGGCATGCCCTCAGGCAGTGCTAGGCAGAGGCCTATTGCAGAGGCAGAGAAGAGCTTGCTGAGATCCGCCCGCCTGCCTCCGCCTTCTCCTGCCCAGGCTGAAGAGGCCCAGCTCGCTCAGCCTCTCCTGGCAGGAGAGCTGCTCCAGTGCCTTCCTCCTCTTGGTGGCCCTTTGCAGGCCTTGCTCCACTCCGTCCGTGCGGATGTTGTCCTGGGGAGCCCAGAACTGCACCCCAGACTCCACGTGTGGCCTCAGCAGGGCTGAGGAGAGCGGAAGGAGCCTGCCCCTGACTCCCACCCCCTCCCTCCCCAGCGGCCCTCTGGCAATGCTCTTCCTGCGGCTTCCCAGGATACCAGCGGCCTTTGTGGCCACAAGCGCACATTGCTGGCTCACGGTCAGCTGGTGAAGAAAGCCTTCAGGACATCTGTGTTTTCAGTGTCCTTTGTCCCCAGGGCCCCTGCCCCCCGCCTTTAGCAGCAGGCTGCCCTTTGCCCTCGCCTTCCTTTTGCTGCTGGTGCACTTGTAGGAGCCTTGCCGCTTGCCTTTCCTGGCCCTTGCCAGCTTCAGCTCCAGGTGGCCTTTGGCTTTCCTCACGCCAGCCCTGCAGCCTCAGGCAGTGTCTCCAGGCAATTGTCCTGGGGCACCTCTCCCTCCTTCCCCCTCACACGCTTGCGATGTTCTTGGCACGCCTGCCTGCTCCTTGGTGCCGGAATCAGTTCTGGGCAAAAAGCTACAGGCCAAAAGTTAGAAAAAGAGAGAAAGGCCAGAGTGCTGGCACACTCGGCAGCCATGTCAGTAGGCTAAGCCCTTGGGTTAACAGGCTCGTGAGGTAAGGAGAGCTGTGCTCAAGCAGCCTCTCTCTGGCGGTGGCCAGCAGCAGAGGGCCAGTGCCGAGCAGCAGAGCAAGGCCTAGCTGGAGAGCGGCCTGTGCCAGCCCCACACCCTTCCCACGGGCAAGTGCTCAGGGATTTCCTGAGCGGGGAAAAAGAGCAGCCATGGCAGTTTCCCGAGGGCAAAAGAGCCACCAGCGGTCTTGGGCCAAAAACGGGGTGAATGATTTTGGAAGCGCCAGGGAGGTTTTTGGCTTCGCCAGCATGCTGCCACATGGCATGCAGAATGTGCCTGTGTGGGGGCTAGCCCACCTTTGGCAGAGCATCAAGAGAAAGGGGCGAGCAACTCCCCGCCTTGGGAAAGGGCCTGGCGCAGGCAGACGCCTCTGCCTCTTCCAGGCCTACAGTGCCTTCTGAAAGACATGCTGCTGCTTTGAGGTCTCAGAAGCCAAGCTCTCACAAGCATCCTTAAAAAGCTCAAAACCCAACACAGGCGCTCGCTCAGAGGTCTTGAGCGACCTCGCAGCAGGGCGTCTTCTCCGCTGCAAGGCCTTCTTACAAGGGGGTAGAGGAGGGCAGCCTGGAGGAATCTCCTTTTGGAAAGGTACCCCCAGCAGCAGCAACAGCAATAGGCAAACACAAAGAGGCACTCAGCTGACAAGACACAAGTTGCTCCTGATGAGTGCGAATGCCGCCAGCTGCTGCCGGTGCGCTGGCCTCCAGCGCCGAGATGCAGGGCCCTGGGATGCCGTCGGGAGCTGCTCAGCACCGTGCTCGGCCGCCGGGCAAAGCAAAAGGAGGAGTGAGGCCATCAGTCGACAATGCCAGTGCCAGCCCCCCAAGAGACAAGCCCCGCGGGAGCCAGATTCCCCGGCCCCAGGGCATTACCTTCCCGCTGCCCTGGGGCACTGCACTGAGATCCCCAAGGCACCAGGCGGCACCACCCAAAGGGCCCTGGCCCCTCTCCCCAACCTCCCCAGCACCCCGGGTCCCTGCACGCGGCCGCTGACCTGCCCTGTGGCAAAGGCCGCCCTGCGCACACCACTGCTGACGTGCTCGCCTGCACACTGCACCGCAGCAGCCCGGGACGTCCTCGGGAGCTGCCCACAGCCACGCTCGGCCACCGGGCAGAGAAGAAGGAGGAGCAAGGCCAGCAGCGGCTGCCGCCGGGCCACAGCCCCCCAAGAAACAAGCCCCGCGCAGCCCCATGGCCCCACGGCTCAAGAGGACCCTCCTCCCACCGCTGTGGCGGACTCCATCGAGGCACCAGGCAGGACCACCCAGAAGGGTCCTGCGCTCTCTCCCACCCCTCCCAAGGACCCCCAACTCCCCGGGGCCTGACACGCGACTCCTTACCTGCCACACAGCACAGGCCCCCTCCACACACCAACGCCGGCGTGCTCGCCTGTGCTGCATGGGCCCGGCATGTCCTCGGGAGCTGCGCAGCGCCACGCCACGCTCGGCAGCCGTGCAAAGCAAAGGAGGAGAGAAGGCTTCAGTGGCTGCTGCCAGCACCCGTGCCCTCAACAAGTCCCCCACAGCTCCCTCTGCACCAACGCCCAGAGGCAGCTCATGGCCCCCCACACACTACCCCAGGCCGATGACGGTGCCGGGCCCCACGCCAGCCCCCTGGCTGCCACCAGCACACCAAGCCTGCGGCCAGGGCAGCCTGCCTCCACGCCGGCCAGAACACAGAACTCGCCGACACCCCGGGCAACGCTGACAATGGCCTTGGCAACAGGCACCAACTGCCCGGCAAGAGGCACAAGCGCCCCAGCCCCAAACACACCCACCGCGCACCGGCACGCCAGCAAGCATGGCCCAAGGGCCGCGGGCAAGGCACGAGCCCTCGCTCAGAAACCCGGACACTGCTCCCACCTCACCAGGCCTCTCCAGCACTCCGCATTTGCTCTCGCAGAGTTGTTCTCTGCAGCCCCGCTGCTTCTCTTGCATGCCTAGAGCAGCAAGCAATACCTGCCCTGCGGCACTTCCTCTTTTCACAAACTGACACCGTGCCTCCTCAGACATTGGCACAAAAATCACCATGCACCTGGCAAGGCTCATGCACCATCAAGGAAGCGCCCACAGCTTCCCTCGGGCTCCTCCGCTGTTCTTGCAGGCCTAGTCCAGTCAAACAAGAACTGTGCCGCTGCGCTTCCTCGCTCTTCCCAGACTGACACCATGCCTAACGACACATGCCGACAGACAGTGCCGCGCTGCTATAACGGCTCCCCACCTGCACGTGCTCGCACACTAGTGCTCTCCCGCGCCTCCACTGGCAGTCCTGCCTATTCCGGTCTCCACCAACGTGCCCCTCTGCACCTCCCGACTCTTGCCAAACTTTCCCCTTACCAAAGGAGAGGTGCGCGCAGCATACAAGCTCTTCTGCAATGGCTCCGCCACCAGCAAGGGCTTGCCGAGGAGCCCTCTTCAGCCCCCCACTGGAGCAGTGGCATGCCAGGTGCAGCCTCAGGAGAACTGCCCCTCCACGCTTCCACTTGTGCCTCCCAAACCCACACCGTGCCCACGCAGACACTGGCACAAAATCGCCATGCCCCTCACATGGCTCAGGCACGCAGAGGTTCACGTAGTGGCAGAACAGCTGTCTTGGGCCCCTCCGAGGCACGCCCTCAGGCAGTGCTAGGCAGAGGCCTATTGCAGAGGCAGAGAAGAGCTTGCTGAGATCCGCCCGCCTGCCTCCGCCTTCTCCTGCCCAGGCTGAAGAGGCCCAGCTCGCTCAGCCTCTCCTGGCAGGAGAGCTGCTCCAGTGCCTTCCTCCTCTTGGTGGCCCTTTGCAGGCCTCGCTCCACTCCGTCCGTGCGGATGTTGTCCTGGGGAGCCCAGAACTGCACCCCAGACTCCACGTGTGGCCTCAGCAGGGCTGAGGAGAGCGGAAGGAGCCTGCCCCTGACTCCCACCCCCTCCCTCCCCAGCGGCCCTCTGGCAATGCTCTTCCTGCGGCTTCCCAGGATACCAGCGGCCTTTGTGGCCACAAGCGCACATTGCTGGCTCACGGTCAGCTGGTGAAGAAAGCCTTCAGGACATCTGTGTTTTCAGTGTCCTTTGTCCCCAGGGCCCCTGCCCCCCGCCTTTAGCAGCAGGCTGCCCTTTGCCCTCGCCTTCCTTTTGCTGCTGGTGCACTTGTAGGAGCCTTGCCGCTTGCCTTTCCTGGCCCTTGCCAGCTTCAGCTCCAGGTGGCCTTTGGCTTTCCTCACGCCAGCCCTGCAGCCTCAGGCAGTGTCTCCAGGCAATTGTCCTGGGGCACCTCTCCCTCCTTCCCCCTCACACGCTTGCGATGTTCTTGGCACGCCTGCCTGCTCCTTGGTGCCGGAATCAGTTCTGGGCAAAAAGCTACAGGCCAAAAGTTAGAAAAAGAGAGAAAGGCCAGAGTGCTGGCACACTCGGCAGCC
This sequence comes from Dromaius novaehollandiae, assembly GCF_036370855.1. NCBI lineage: Eukaryota > Metazoa > Chordata > Aves > Casuariiformes > Dromaiidae > Dromaius > Dromaius novaehollandiae. The sequence goes on along the minus strand of NC_088100.1, from coordinate 114,393,536 downwards.
ATGTCAGTAGGCTAAGCCCTTGGGTTAACAGGCTCGTGAGGTAAGGAGAGCTGTGCTCAAGCAGCCTCTCTCTGGCGGTGGCCAGCAGCAGAGGGCCAGTGCCGAGCAGCAGAGCAAGGCCTAGCTGGAGAGCGGCCTGTGCCAGCCCCACACCCTTCCCACGGGCAAGTGCTCAGGGATTTCCTGAGCGGGGAAAAAGAGCAGCCATGGCAGTTTCCCGAGGGCAAAAGAGCCACCAGCGGTCTTGGGCCAAAAACGGGGTGAATGATTTTGGAAGCGCCAGGGAGGTTTTTGGCTTCGCCAGCATGCTGCCACATGGCATGCAGAATGTGCCTGTGTGGGGGCTAGCCCACCTTTGGCAGAGCATCAAGAGAAAGGGGCGAGCAACTCCCCGCCTTGGGAAAGGGCCTGGCGCAGGCAGACGCCTCTGCCTCTTCCAGGCCTACAGTGCCTTCTGCAAGACATGCTGCTGCTTTGAGGTCTCAGAAGCCAAGCTCTCACAAGCATCCTTAAAAAGCTCAAAACCCAACACAGGCGCTCGCTCAGAGGTCTTGAGCGACCTCGCAGCAGGGCGTCTTCTCCGCTGCAAGGCCTTCTTACAAGGGGATAGAGGAAGGCAGCCTGGAGGAATCTCCTTTTGGAAAGGTACCCCCAGCAGCAGCAACAGCAATAGGCAAACACAAAGAGGCACTCAGCTGACAAGACACAAGTTGCTCCTGATGAGTGCGAATGCCGCCAGCTGCTGCCGGTGCGCTGGCCTCCAGCGCCGAGATGCAGGGCCCTGGGATGCCGTCGGGAGCTGCTCAGCACCGTGCTCGGCCGCCGGGCAAAGCAAAAGGAGGAGTGAGGCCATCAGTCGACGATGCCAGTGCCAGCCCCCCAAGAGACAAGCCCCGCGGGAGCCAGATTCCCCGGCCCCAGGGCATTACCTTCCCGCTGCCCTGGGGCACTGCACTGAGATCCCCAAGGCACCAGGCGGCACCACCCAAAGGGCCCTGGCCCCTCTCCCCAACCTCCCCAGCACCCCGGGTCCCTGCACGCGGCCGCTGACCTGCCCTGTGGCAAAGGCCGCCCTGCGCACACCACTGCTGACGTGCTCGCCTGCACACTGCACCGCAGCAGCCCGGGACGTCCTCGGGAGCTGCCCACAGCCACGCTCGGCCACCGGGCAGAGAAGAAGGAGGAGCAAGGCCAGCAGCGGCTGCCGCCGGGCCACAGCCCCCCAAGAAACAAGCCCCGCGCAGCCCCATGGCCCCACGGCTCAAGAGGACCCTCCTCCCACCGCTGTGGCGGACTCCATCGAGACCCCCCAAGGCACCAGGCAGGACCACCCAGAAGGGTCCTGCGCTCTCTCCCACCCCTCCCAAGGACCCCCAACTCCCCGGGGCCTGACACGCGACTCCTTACCTGCCACACAGCACAGGCCCCCTCCACACACCAACGCCGGCGTGCTCGCCTGTGCTGCATGGGCCCGGCATGTCCTCGGGAGCTGCGCAGCGCCACGCCACGCTCGGCAGCCGTGCAAAGCAAAGGAGGAGAGAAGGCTTCAGTGGCTGCTGCCAGCACCCGTGCCCTCAACAAGTCCCCCACAGCTCCCTCTGCACCAACGCCCAGAGGCAGCTCATGGCCCCCCACACACTACCCCAGGCCGATGACGGTGCCGGGCCCCACGCCAGCCCCCTGGCTGCCACCAGCACACCAAGCCTGCGGCCAGGGCAGCCTGCCTCCACGCTGGCCAGAACACAGAACTCGCCGACACCCCGGGCAACGCTGACAATGGCCTTGGCAACAGGCACCAACTGCCCGGCAAGAGGCACAAGCGCCCCAGCCCCAAACACACCCACCGCGCACCGGCACGCCAGCAAGCATGGCCCAAGGGCCGCGGGCAAGGCACGAGCCCTCGCTCAGAAACCCGGACACTGCTCCCACCTCACCAGGCCTCTCCAGCACTCCGCATTTGCTCTCGCAGAGTTGTTCTCTGCAGCCCCGCCGCTTCTCTTGCATGCCTAGAGCAGCAAGCAATACCTGCCCTGCGGCACTTCCTCTTTTCACAAACTGACACCGTGCCTCCTCAGACATTGGCACAAAAATCACCATGCACCTGGCAAGGCTCATGCACCATCAAGGAAGCGCCCACAGCTTCCCTCGGGCTCCTCCGCTGTTCTTGCAGGCCTAGTCCAGTCAAACAAGAACTGTGCCGCTGCGCTTCCTCGCTCTTCCCAGACTGACACCATGCCTAACGACACATGCCGACAGACAGTGCCGCGCTGCTATAACGGCTCCCCACCTGCACGTGCTCGCACACTAGTGCTCTCCCGCGCCTCCACTGGCAGTCCTGCCTATTCCGGCCTCCACCAAAGCGCCCCTCTGCACCTCCCGACTCTTGCCAAACTTTCCCCTTACCAAAGGAGAGGTGCGCGCAGCATACAAGCTCTTCTGCAATGGCTCCGCCACCAGCAAGGGCTTGCCGAGGAGCCCTCTTTAGCCCCCACTGGAGCAGTGGCATGCCAGGTGCAGCCTCAGGAGAACTGCCCCTCCACGCTTCCACTTGTGCCTCCCAAACCCACACCGTGCCCACGCAGACACTGGCACAAAATCGCCATGCCCCTCACATGGCTCAGGCACGCAGAGGTTCACGTAGTGGCAGAACAGCTGTCTTGGGCCTCTCCGAGGCATGCCCTCAGGCAGTGCTAGGCAGAGGCCTATTGCAGAGGCAGAGAAGAGCTTGCTGAGATCCGCCCGCCTGCCTCCGCCTTCTCCTGCCCAGGCTGAAGAGGCCCAGCTCGCTCAGCCTCTCCTGGCAGGAGAGCTGCTCCAGTGCCTTCCTCCTCTTGGTGGCCCTTTGCAGGCCTCGCTCCACTCCGTCCGTGCGGATGTTGTCCTGGGGAGCCCAGAACTGCACCCCAGACTCCACGTGTGGCCTCAGCAGGGCTGAGGAGAGCGGAAGGAGCCTGCCCCTGACTCCCACCCCCTCCCTCCCCAGCGGCCCTCTGGCAATGCTCTTCCTGCGGCTTCCCAGGATACCAGCGGCCTTCGTGGCCACAAGCGCACATTGCTGGCTCACGGTCAGCTGGTGAAGAAAGCCTTCAGGACATCTGTGTTTTCAGTGTCCTTTGTCCCCAGGGCCCCTGCCCCCCGCCTTTAGCAGCAGGCTGCCCTTTGCCCTCGCCTTCCTTTTGCTGCTGGTGCACTTGTAGGAGCCTTGCCGCTTGCCTTTCCTGGCCCTTGCCAGCTTCAGCTCCAGGTGGCCTTTGGCTTTCCTCACGCCAGCCCTGCAGCCTCAGGCAGTGTCTCCAGGCAATTGTCCTGGGGCACCTCTCCCTCCTTCCCCCTCACACGCTTGCGATGTTCTTGGCACGCCTGCCTGCTCCTTGGTGCCGGAATCAGTTCTGGGCAAAAAGCTACAGGCCAAAAGTTAGAAAAAGAGAGAAAGGCCAGAGTGCTGGCACACTCGGCAGCCATGTCAGTAGGCTAAGCCCTTGGGTTAACAGGCTCGTGAGGTAAGGAGAGCTGTGCTCAAGCAGCCTCTCTCTGGCGGTGGCCAGCAGCAGAGGGCCAGTGCCGAGCAGCAGAGCAAGGCCTAGCTGGAGAGCGGCCTGTGCCAGCCCCACACCCTTCCCACGGGCAAGTGCTCAGGGATTTCCTGAGCGGGGAAAAAGAGCAGCCGTGGCAGTTTCCCGAGGGCAAAAGAGCCACCAGCGGTCTTGGGCCAAAAACGGGGTGAATGATTTTGGAAGCGCCAGGGAGGTTTTTGGCTTCGCCAGCATGCTGCCACACGGCATGCAGAATGTGCCTGTGTGGGGGCTAGCCCACCTTTGGCAGAGCATCAAGAGAAAGGGGCGAGCAACTCCCCGCCTTGGGAAAGGGCCTGGCGCAGGCAGACGCCTCTGCATCTTCCAGGCCTACAGTGCCTTCTGAAAGACATGCTGCTGCTTTGAGGTCTCAGAAGCCAAGCTCTCACAAGCATCCTTAAAAAGCTCAAAACCCAACACAGGCGCTCGCTCAGAGGTCTTGAGCGACCTCGCAGCAGGGCGTCTTCTCCGCTGCAAGGCCTTCTTACAAGGGGGTAGAGGAGGGCAGCCTGGAGGAATCTCCTTTTGGAAAGGTACCCCCAGCAGCAGCAACAGCAATAGGCAAACACAAAGAGGCACTCAGCTGACAAGACACAAGTTGCTCCTGATGAGTGCGAATGCCGCCAGCTGCTGCCGGTGCGCTGGCCTCCAGCGCCGAGATGCAGGGCCCTGGGATGCCGTCGGGAGCTGCTCAGCACCGTGCTCGGCCGCCGGGCAAAGCAAAAGGAGGAGTGAGGCCATCAGTCGACGATGCCAGTGCCAGCCCCCCAAGAGACAAGCCCCGCGGGAGCCAGATTCCCCGGCCCCAGGGCATTACCTTCCCGCTGCCCTGGGGCACTGCACTGAGATCCCCAAGGCACCAGGCGGCACCACCCAAAGGGCCCTGGCCCCTCTCCCCAACCTCCCCAGCACCCCGGGTCCCTGCACGCGGCCGCTGACCTGCCCTGTGGCAAAGGCCGCCCTGCGCACACCACTGCTGACGTGCTCGCCTGCACACTGCACCGCAGCAGCCCGGGACGTCCTCGGGAGCTGCCCACAGCCACGCTCGGCCACCGGGCAGAGAAGAAGGAGGAGCAAGGCCAGCAGCGGCTGCCGCCGGGCCACAGCCCCCCAAGAAACAAGCCCCGCGCAGCCCCATGGCCCCACGGCTCAAGAGGACCCTCCTCCCACCGCTGTGGCGGACTCCATCGAGGCACCAGGCAGGACCACCCAGAAGGGTCCTGCGCTCTCTCCCACCCCTCCCAAGGACCCCCAACTCCCCGGGGCCTGACACGCGACTCCTTACCTGCCACACAGCACAGGCCCCCTCCACACACCAACGCCGGCGTGCTCGCCTGTGCTGCATGGGCCCGGCATGTCCTCGGGAGCTGCGCAGCGCCACGCCACGCTCGGCAGCCGTGCAAAGCAAAGGAGGAGAGAAGGCTTCAGTGGCTGCTGCCAGCACCCGTGCCCTCAACAAGTCCCCCACAGCTCCCTCTGCACCAACGCCCAGAGGCAGCTCATGGCCCCCCACACACTACCCCAGGCCGATGACGGTGCCGGGCCCCACGCCAGCCCCCTGGCTGCCACCAGCACACCAAGCCTGCGGCCAGGGCAGCCTGCCTCCACGCCGGCCAGAACACAGAACTCGCCGACACCCCGGGCAACGCTGACAATGGCCTTGGCAACAGGCACCAACTGCCCGGCAAGAGGCACAAGCGCCCCAGCCCCAAACACACCCACCGCGCACCGGCACGCCAGCAAGCATGGCCCAAGGGCCGCGGGCAAGGCACGAGCCCTCGCTCAGAAACCCGGACACTGCTCCCGCCTCACCAGGCCTCTCCAGCACTCCGCATTTGCTCTCGCAGAGTTGTTCTCTGCAGCCCCGCCGCTTCTCTTGCATGCCTAGAGCAGCAAGCAATACCTGCCCTGCGGCACTTCCTCTTTTCACAAACTGACACCGTGCCTCCTCAGACATTGGCACAAAAATCACCATGCACCTGGCAAGGCTCATGCACCAGCAAGGAAGCGCCCACAGCTTCCCTCGGGCTCCTCCGCTGTTCTTGCAGGCCTAGTCCAGTCAAACAAGAACTGTGCCGCTGCGCTTCCTCGCTCTTCCCAGACTGACACCATGCCTAACGACACATGCCGACAGACAGTGCCGCGCTGCTATAACGGCTCCCCACCTGCACGTGCTCGCACACTAGTGCTCTCCCGCGCCTCCACTGGCAGTCCTGCCTATTCCGGCCTCCACCAACGTGCCCCTCTGCACCTCCCGACTCTTGCCAAACTTTCCCCTTACCAAAGGAGAGGTGCGCGCAGCATACAAGCTCTTCTGCAATGGCTCCGCCACCAGCAAGGGCTTGCCGAGGAGCCCTCTTCAGCCCCCCACTGGAGCAGTGGCATGCCAGGTGCAGCCGCAGGAGAACTGCCCCTCCACGCTTCCACTTGTGCCTCCCAAACCCACACCGTGCCCACGCAGACACTGGCACAAAATCGCCATGCCCCTCACATGGCTCAGGCACGCAGAGGTTCACGTAGTGGCAGAACAGCTGTCTTGGGCCCCTCCGAGGCATGCCCTCAGGCAGTGCTAGGCAGAGGCCTATTGCAGAGGCAGAGAAGAGCTTGCTGAGATCCGCCCGCCTGCCTCCGCCTTCTCCTGCCCAGGCTGAAGAGGCCCAGCTCGCTCAGCCTCTCCTGGCAGGAGAGCTGCTCCAGTGCCTTCCTCCTCTTGGTGGCCCTTTGCAGGCCTCGCTCCACTCCGTCCGTGCGGATGTTGTCCTGGGGAGCCCAGAACTGCACCCCAGACTCCACGTGTGGCCTCAGCAGGGCTGAGGAGAGCGGAAGGAGCCTGCCCCTGACTCCCACCCCCTCCCTCCCCAGCGGCCCTCTGGCAATGCTCTTCCTGCGGCTTCCCAGGATACCAGCGGCCTTCGTGGCCACAAGCGCACATTGCTGGCTCACGGTCAGCTGGTGAAGAAAGCCTTCAGGACATCTGTGTTTTCAGTGTCCTTTGTCCCCAGGGCCCCTGCCCCCCGCCTTTAGCAGCAGGCTGCCCTTTGCCCTCGCCTTCCTTTTGCTGCTGGTGCACTTGTAGGAGCCTTGCCGCTTGCCTTTCCTGGCCCTTGCCAGCTTCAGCTCCAGGTGGCCTTTGGCTTTCCTCACGCCAGCCCTGCAGCCTCAGGCAGTGTCTCCAGGCAATTGTCCTGGGGCACCTCTCCCTCCTTCCCCCTCACACGCTTGCGATGTTCTTGGCACGCCTGCCTGCTCCTTGGTGCCGGAATCAGTTCTGGGCAAAAAGCTACAGGCCAAAAGTTAGAAAAAGAGAGAAAGGCCAGAGTGCTGGCACACTCGGCAGCCATGTCAGTAGGCTAAGCCCTTGGGTTAACAGGCTCGTGAGGTAAGGAGAGCTGTGCTCAAGCAGCCTCTCTCTGGCGGTGGCCAGCAGCAGAGGGCCAGTGCCGAGCAGAAGAGCAAGGCCTAGCTGGAGAGCGGCCTGTGCCAGCCCCACACCCTTCCCACGGGCAAGTGCTCAGGGATTTCCTGAGCGGGGAAAAAGAGCAGCCGTGGCAGTTTCCCGAGGGCAAAAGAGCCACCAGCGGTCTTGGGCCAAAAACGGGGTGAATGATTTTGGAAGCGCCAGGGAGGTTTTTGGCTTCGCCAGCATGCTGCCACATGGCATGCAGAATGTGCCTGTGTGGGGGCTAGCCCACCTTTGGCAGAGCATCAAGAGAAAGGGGCGAGCAACTCCCCGCCTTGGGAAAGGGCCTGGCGCAGGCAGACGCCTCTGCATCTTCCAGGCCTACAGTGCCTTCTGAAAGACATGCTGCTGCTTTGAGGTCTCAGAAGCCAAGCTCTCACAAGCATCCTTAAAAAGCTCAAAACCCAACACAGGCGCTCGCTCAGAGGTCTTGAGCGACCTCGCAGCAGGGCGTCTTCTCCGCTGCAAGGCCTTCTTACAAGGGGGTAGAGGAGGGCAGCCTGGAGGAATCTCCTTTTGGAAAGGTACCCCCAGCAGCAGCAACAGCAATAGGCAAACACAAAGAGGCACTCAGCTGAGAAGACACAAGTTGCTCCTGATGAGTGCGAATGCCGCCAGCTGCTGCCGGTGCGCTGGCCTCCAGCGCCGAGATGCAGGGCCCTGGGATGCCGTCGGGAGCTGCTCAGCACCGTGCTCGGCCGCTGGGCAAAGCAAAAGGAGGAGTGAGGCCATCAGTCGACGATGCCAGTGCCAGCCCCCCAAGAGACAAGCCCCGCGGGAGCCAGATTCCCCGGCCCCAGGGCATTACCTTCCCGCTGCCCTGGGGCACTGCACTGAGATCCCCAAGGCACCAGGCGGCACCACCCAAAGGGCCCTGGCCCCTCTCCCCAACCTCCCCAGCACCCCGGGTCCCTGCACGCGGCCGCTGACCTGCCCTGTGGCAAAGGCCGCCCTGCGCACACCACTGCTGACGTGCTCGCCTGCACACTGCACCGCAGCAGCCCGGGACGTCCTCGGGAGCTGCCCACAGCCACGCTCGGCCACCGGGCAGAGAAGAAGGAGGAGCAAGGCCAGCAGCGGCTGCCGCCGGGCCACAGCCCCCCAAGAAACAAGCCCCGCGCAGCCCCATGGCCCCACGGCTCAAGAGGACCCTCCTCCCACCGCTGTGGCGGACTCCATCGAGGCACCAGGCAGGACCACCCAGAAGGGTCCTGCGCTCTCTCCCACCCCTCCCAAGGACCCCCAACTCCCCGGGGCCTGACACGCGACTCCTTACCTGCCACACAGCACAGGCCCCCTCCACACACCAACGCCGGCGTGCTCGCCTGTGCTGCATGGGCCCGGCATGTCCTCGGGAGCTGCGCAGCGCCACGCCACGCTCGGCAGCCGTGCAAAGCAAAGGAGGAGAGAAGGCTTCAGTGGCTGCTGCCAGCACCCGTGCCCTCAACAAGTCCCCCACAGCTCCCTCTGCACCAACGCCCAGAGGCAGCTCATGGCCCCCCACACACTACCCCAGGCCGATGACGGTGCCGGGCCCCACGCCAGCCCCCTGGCTGCCACCAGCACACCAAGCCTGCGGCCAGGGCAGCCTGCCTCCACGCCGGCCAGAACACAGAACTCGCCGACACCCCGGGCAACGCTGACAATGGCCTTGGCAACAGGCACCAACTGCCCGGCAAGAGGCACAAGCGCCCCAGCCCCAAACACACCCACCGCGCACCGGCACGCCAGCAAGCATGGCCCAAGGGCCGCGGGCAAGGCACGAGCCCTCGCTCAGAAACCCGGACACTGCTCCCGCCTCACCAGGCCTCTCCAGCACTCCGCATTTGCTCTCGCAGAGTTGTTCTCTGCAGCCCCGCCGCTTCTCTTGCATGCCTAGAGCAGCAAGCAATACCTGCCCTGCGGCACTTCCTCTTTTCACAAACTGACACCGTGCCTCCTCAGACATTGGCACAAAAATCACCATGCACCTGGCAAGGCTCATGCACCATCAAGGAAGCGCCCACAGCTTCCCTCGGGCTCCTCCGCTGTTCTTGCAGGCCTAGTCCAGTCAAACAAGAACTGCGCCGCTGCGCTTCCTCGCTCTTCCCAGACTGACACCATGCCTAACGACACATGCCGACAGACAGTGCCGCGCTGCTATAACGGCTCCCCACCTGCACGTGCTCGCACACTAGTGCTCTCCCGCGCCTCCACTGGCAGTCCTGCCTATTCCGGCCTCCACCAAAGTGCCCCTCTGCACCTCCCGACTCTTGCCAAACTTTCCCCTTACCAAAGGAGAGGTGCGCGCAGCATACAAGCTCTTCTGCAATGGCTCCGCCACCAGCAAGGGCTTGCCGAGGAGCCCTCTTCAGCCCCCACTGGAGCAGTGGCATGCCAGGTACAGCCTCAGGAGAACTGCCCCTCCACGCTTCCACTTGTGCCTCCCAAAACCACACCGTGCCCACGCAGACACTGGCACAAAATCGCCATGCCCCTCACATGGCTCAGGCACGCAGAGGTTCACGTAGTGGCAGAACAGCTGTCTTGGGCCCCTCCGAGGCATGCCCTCAGGCAGTGCTAGGCAGAGGCCTATTGCAGAGGCAGAGAAGAGCTTGCTGAGATCCGCCCGCCTGCCTCCGCCTTCTCCTGCCCAGGCTGAAGAGGCCCAGCTCGCTCAGCCTCTCCTGGCAGGAGAGCTGCTCCAGTGCCTTCCTCCTCTTGGTGGCCCTTTGCAGGCCTCGCTCCACTCCGTCCGTGCGGATGTTGTCCTGGGGAGCCCAGAACTGCACCCCAGACTCCACGTGTGGCCTCAGCAGGGCTGAGGAGAGCGGAAGGAGCCTGCCCCTGACTCCCACCCCCTCCCTCCCCAGCGGCCCTCTGGCAATGCTCTTCCTGCGGCTTCCCAGGATACCAGCGGCCTTCGTGGCCACAAGCGCACATTGCTGGCTCACGGTCAGCTGGTGAAGAAAGCCTTCAGGACATCTGTGTTTTCAGTGTCCTTTGTCCCCAGGACCCCTGCCCCCCGCCTTTAGCAGCAGGCTGCCCTTTGCCCTCGCCTTCCTTTTGCTGCTGGTGCACTTGTAGGAGCCTTGCCGCTTGCCTTTCCTGGCCCTTGCCAGCTTCAGCTCCAGGTGGCCTTTGGCTTTCCTCACGCCAGCCCTGCAGCCTCAGGCAGTGTCTCCAGGCAATTGTCCTGGGGCACCTCTCCCTCCTTCCCCCTCACACGCTTGCGATGTTCTTGGCACGCCTGCCTGCTCCTTGGTGCCGGAATCAGTTCTGGGCAAAAAGCTACAGGCCAAAAGTTAGAAAAAGAGAGAAAGGCCAGAGTGCTGGCACACTCGGCAGCCATGTCAGTAGGCTAAGCCCTTGGGTTAACAGGCTCGTGAGGTAAGGAGAGCTGTGCTCAAGCAGCCTCTCTCTGGCGGTGGCCAGCAGCAGAGGGCCAGTGCCGAGCAGAAGAGCAAGGCCTAGCTGGAGAGCGGCCTGTGCCAGCCCCACACCCTTCCCACGGGCAAGTGCTCAGGGATTTCCTGAGCGGGGAAAAAGAGCAGCCGTGGCAGTTTCCCGAGGGCAAAAGAGCCACCAGCGGTCTTGGGCCAAAAACGGGGTGAATGATTTTGGAAGCGCCAGGGAGGTTTTTGGCTTCGCCAGCATGCTGCCACATGGCATGCAGAATGTGCCTGTGTGGGCGCTAGCCCACCTTTGGCAGAGCATCAAGAGAAAGGGGCGAGCAACTCCCCGCCTTGGGAAAGGGCCTGGCGCAGGCAGACGCCTCTGCATCTTCCAGGCCTACAGTGCCTTCTGAAAGACATGCTGCTGCTTTGAGGTCTCAGAAGCCAAGCTCTCACAAGCATCCTTAAAAAGCTCAAAACCCAACACAGGCGCTCGCTCAGAGGTCTTGAGCGACCTCGCAGCAGGGCGTCTTCTCCGCTGCAAGGCCTTCTTACAAGGGGGTAGAGGAGGGCAGCCTGGAGGAATCTCCTTTTGGAAAGGTACCCCCAGCAGCAGCAACAGCAATAGGCAAACACAAAGAGGCACTCAGCTGAGAAGACACAAGTTGCTCCTGATGAGTGCGAATGCCACCAGCTGCTGCCGGTGCGCTGGCCTCCAGCGCCGAGATGCAGGGCCCTGGGATGCCGTCGGGAGCTGCTCAGCACCGTGCTCGGCCGCCGGGCAAAGCAAAAGGAGGAGTGAGGCCATCAGTCGACGATGCCAGTGCCAGCCCCTCAAGAGACAAGCCCCGCGGGAGCCAGATTCCCCGGCCCCAGGGCATTACCTTCCCGCTGCCCTGGGGCACTGCACTGAGATCCCCAAGGCACCAGGCGGCACCACCCAAAGGGCCCTGGCCCCTCTCCCCAACCTCCCCAGCACCCCGGGTCCCTGCACGCGGCCGCTGACCTGCCCTGTGGCAAAGGCCGCCCTGCGCACACCACTGCTGACGTGCTCGCCTGCACACTGCACCGCAGCAGCCCGGGACGTCCTCGGGAGCTGCCCACAGCCACGCTCGGCCACCGGGCAGAGAAGAAGGAGGAGCAAGGCCAGCAGCGGCTGCCGCCGGGCCACAGCCCCCCAAGAAACAAGCCCCGCGCAGCCCCATGGCCCCACGGCTCAAGAGGACCCTCCTCCCACCGCTGTGGCGGACTCCATCGAGGCACCAGGCAGGACCACCCAGAAGGGTCCTGCGCTCTCTCCCACCCCTCCCAAGGACCCCCAACTCCCCGGGGCCTGACACGCGACTCCTTACCTGCCACACAGCACAGGCCCCCTCCACACACCAACGCCGGCGTGCTCGCCTGTGCTGCATGGGCCCGGCATGTCCTCGGGAGCTGCGCAGCGCCACGCCACGCTCGGCAGCCGTGCAAAGCAAAGGAGGAGAGAAGGCTTCAGTGGCTGCTGCCAGCACCCGTGCCCTCAACAAGTCCCCCACAGCTCCCTCTGCACCAACGCCCAGAGGCAGCTCATGGCCCCCCACACACTACCCCAGGCCGATGACGGTGCCGGGCCCCACGCCAGCCCCCTGGCTGCCACCAGCACACCAAGCCTGCGGCCAGGGCAGCCTGCCTCCACGCCGGCCAGAACACAGAACTCGCCGACACCCCGGGCAACGCTGACAATGGCCTTGGCAACAGGCACCAACTGCCCGGCAAGAGGCACAAGCGCCCCAGCCCCAAACACACCCACCGCGCACCGGCACGCCAGCAAGCATGGCCCAAGGGCCGCGGGCAAGGCACGAGCCCTCGCTCAGAAACCCGGACACTGCTCCCGCCTCACCAGGCCTCTCCAGCACTCCGCATTTGCTCTCGCAGAGTTGTTCTCTGCAGCCCCGCCGCTTCTCTTGCATGCCTAGAGCAGCAAGCAATACCTGCCCTGCGGCACTTCCTCTTTTCACAAACTGACACCGTGCCTCCTCAGACATTGGCACAAAAATCACCATGCCCCTGGCAAGGCTCATGCACCATCAAGGAAGCGCCCACAGCTTCCCTCGGGCTCCTCCACTGTTCTTGCAGGCCTAGTCCAGTCAAACAAGAACTGCGCCGCTGCGCTTCCTCGCTCTTCCCAGACTGACACCATGCCTAACGACACATGCCGACAGACAGTGCCGCGCTGCTATAACGGCTCCCCACCTGCACGTGCTCGCACACTAGTGCTCTCCCGCGCCTCCACTGGCAGTCCTGCCTATTCCGGCCTCCACCAACGTGCCCCTCTGCACCTCCCGACTCTTGCCAAACTTTCCCCTTACCAAAGGAGAGGTGCGCGCAGCATACAAGCTCTTCTGCAATGGCTCCGCCACCAGCAAGGGCTTGCCGAGGAGCCCTCTTCAGCCCCCCACTGGAGCAGTGGCATGCCAGGTGCAGCCTCAGGAGAACTGCCCCTCCACGCTTCCACTTGTGCCTCCCAAACCCACACCGTGCCCACGCAGACACTGGCACAAAATCGCCATGCCCCTCACATGGCTCAGGCACGCAGAGGTTCACGTAGTGGCAGAACAGCTGTCTTGGGCCCCTCCGAGGCATGCCCTCAGGCAGTGCTAGGCAGAGGCCTATTGCAGAGGCAGAGAAGAGCTTGCTGAGATCCGCCCGCCTGCCTCCGCCTTCTCCTGCCCAGGCTGAAGAGGCCCAGCTCGCTCAGCCTCTCCTGGCAGGAGAGCTGCTCCAGTGCCTTCCTCCTCTTGGTGGCCCTTTGCAGGCCTCGCTCCACTCCGTCCGTGCGGATGTTGTCCTGGGGAGCCCAGAACTGCACCCCAGACTCCACGTGTGGCCTCAGCAGGGCTGAGGAGAGCGGAAGGAGCCTGCCCCTGACTCCCACCCCCTCCCTCCCCAGCGGCCCTCTGGCAATGCTCTTCCTGCGGCTTCCCAGGATACCAGCGGCCTTCGTGGCCACAAGCGCACATTGCTGGCTCACGGTCAGCTGGTGAAGAAAGCCTTCAGGACATCTGTGTTTTCAGTGTCCTTTGTCCCCAGGGCCCCTGCCCCCCGCCTTTAGCAGCAGGCTGCCCTTTGCCCTCGCCTTCCTTTTGCTGCTGGTGCACTTGTAGGAGCCTTGCCGCTTGCCTTTCCTGGCCCTTGCCAGCTTCAGCTCCAGGTGGCCTTTGGCTTTCCTCACGCCAGCCCTGCAGCCTCAGGCAGTGTCTCCAGGCAATTGTCCTGGGGCACCTCTCCCTCCTTCCCCCTCACACGCTTGCGATGTTCTTGGCACGCCTGCCTGCTCCTTGGTGCCGGAATCAGTTCTGGGCAAAAAGCTACAGGCCAAAAGTTAGAAAAAGAGAGAAAGGCCAGAGTGCTGGCACACTCGGCAGCCATGTCAGTAGGCTAAGCCCTTGGGTTAACAGGCTCGTGAGGTAAGGAGAGCTGTGCTCAAGCAGCCTCTCTCTGGCGGTGGCCAGCAGCAGAGGGCCAGTGCCGAGCAGAAGAGCAAGGCCTAGCTGGAGAGCGGCCTGTGCCAGCCCCACACCCTTCCCACGGGCAAGTGCTCAGGGATTTCCTGAGCGGGGAAAAAGAGCAGCCGTGGCAGTTTCCCGAGGGCAAAAGAGCCACCAGCGGTCTTGGGCCAAAAACGGGGTGAATGATTTTGGAAGCGCCAGGGAGGTTTTTGGCTTCGCCAGCATGCTGCCACATGGCATGCAGAATGTGCCTGTGTGGGCGCTAGCCCACCTTTGGCAGAGCATCAAGAGAAAGGGGCGAGCAACTCCCCGCCTTGGGAAAGGGCCTGGCGCAGGCAGACGCCTCTGCATCTTCCAGGCCTACAGTGCCTTCTGAAAGACATGCTGCTGCTTTGAGGTCTCAGAAGCCAAGCTCTCACAAGCATCCTTAAAAAGCTCAAAACCCAACACAGGCGCTCGCTCAGAGGTCTTGAGCGACCTCGCAGCAGGGCGTCTTCTCCGCTGCAAGGCCTTCTTACAAGGGGGTAGAGGAGGGCAGCCTGGAGGAATCTCCTTTTGGAAAGGTACCCCCAGCAGCAGCAACAGCAATAGGCAAACACAAAGAGGCACTCAGCTGAGAAGACACAAGTTGCTCCTGATGAGTGCGAATGCCACCAGCTGCTGCCGGTGCGCTGGCCTCCAGCGCCGAGATGCAGGGCCCTGGGATGCCGTCGGGAGCTGCTCAGCACCGTGCTCGGCCGCCGGGCAAAGCAAAAGGAGGAGTGAGGCCATCAGTCGACGATGCCAGTGCCAGCCCCTCAAGAGACAAGCCCCGCGGGAGCCAGATTCCCCGGCCCCAGGGCATTACCTTCCCGCTGCCCTGGGGCACTGCACTGAGATCCCCAAGGCACCAGGCGGCACCACCCAAAGGGCCCTGGCCCCTCTCCCCAACCTCCCCAGCACCCCGGGTCCCTGCACGCGGCCGCTGACCTGCCCTGTGGCAAAGGCCGCCCTGCGCACACCACTGCTGACGTGCTCGCCTGCACACTGCACCGCAGCAGCCCGGGACGTCCTCGGGAGCTGCCCACAGCCACGCTCGGCCACCGGGCAGAGAAGAAGGAGGAGCAAGGCCAGCAGCGGCTGCCGCCGGGCCACAGCCCCCCAAGAAACAAGCCCCGCGCAGCCCCATGGCCCCACGGCTCAAGAGGACCCTCCTCCCACCGCTGTGGCGGACTCCATCGAGGCACCAGGCAGGACCACCCAGAAGGGTCCTGCGCTCTCTCCCACCCCTCCCAAGGACCCCCAACTCCCCGGGGCCTGACACGCGACTCCTTACCTGCCACACAGCACAGGCCCCCTCCACACACCAACGCCGGCGTGCTCGCCTGTGCTGCATGGGCCCGGCATGTCCTCGGGAGCTGCGCAGCGCCACGCCACGCTCGGCAGCCGTGCAAAGCAAAGGAGGAGAGAAGGCTTCAGTGGCTGCTGCCAGCACCCGTGCCCTCAACAAGTCCCCCACAGCTCCCTCTGCACCAACGCCCAGAGGCAGCTCATGGCCCCCCACACACTACCCCAGGCCGATGACGGTGCCGGGCCCCACGCCAGCCCCCTGGCTGCCACCAGCACACCAAGCCTGCGGCCAGGGCAGCCTGCCTCCACGCCGGCCAGAACACAGAACTCGCCGACACCCCGGGCAACGCTGACAATGGCCTTGGCAACAGGCACCAACTGCCCGGCAAGAGGCACAAGCGCCCCAGCCCCAAACACACCCACCGCGCACCGGCACGCCAGCAAGCATGGCCCAAGGGCCGCGGGCAAGGCACGAGCCCTCGCTCAGAAACCCGGACACTGCTCCCGCCTCACCAGGCCTCTCCAGCACTCCGCATTTGCTCTCGCAGAGTTGTTCTCTGCAGCCCCGCCGCTTCTCTTGCATGCCTAGAGCAGCAAGCAATACCTGCCCTGCGGCACTTCCTCTTTTCACAAACTGACACCGTGCCTCCTCAGACATTGGCACAAAAATCACCATGCCCCTGGCAAGGCTCATGCACCATCAAGGAAGCGCCCACAGCTTCCCTCGGGCTCCTCCACTGTTCTTGCAGGCCTAGTCCAGTCAAACAAGAACTGCGCCGCTGCGCTTCCTCGCTCTTCCCAGACTGACACCATGCCTAACGACACATGCCGACAGACAGTGCCGCGCTGCTATAACGGCTCCCCACCTGCACGTGCTCGCACACTAGTGCTCTCCCGCGCCTCCACTGGCAGTCCTGCCTATTCCGGCCTCCACCAACGTGCCCCTCTGCACCTCCCGACTCTTGCCAAACTTTCCCCTTACCAAAGGAGAGGTGCGCGCAGCATACAAGCTCTTCTGCAATGGCTCCGCCACCAGCAAGGGCTTGCCGAGGAGCCCTCTTCAGCCCCCCACTGGAGCAGTGGCATGCCAGGTGCAGCCTCAGGAGAACTGCCCCTCCACGCTTCCACTTGTGCCTCCCAAACCCACACCGTGCCCACGCAGACACTGGCACAAAATCGCCATGCCCCTCACATGGCTCAGGCACGCAGAGGTTCACGTAGTGGCAGAACAGCTGTCTTGGGCCCCTCCGAGGCATGCCCTCAGGCAGTGCTAGGCAGAGGCCTATTGCAGAGGCAGAGAAGAGCTTGCTGAGATCCGCCCGCCTGCCTCCGCCTTCTCCTGCCCAGGCTGAAGAGGCCCAGCTCGCTCAGCCTCTCCTGGCAGGAGAGCTGCTCCAGTGCCTTCCTCCTCTTGGTGGCCCTTTGCAGGCCTCGCTCCACTCCGTCCGTGCGGATGTTGTCCTGGGGAGCCCAGAACTGCACCCCAGACTCCACGTGTGGCCTCAGCAGGGCTGAGGAGAGCGGAAGGAGCCTGCCCCTGACTCCCACCCCCTCCCTCCCCAGCGGCCCTCTGGCAATGCTCTTCCTGCGGCTTCCCAGGATACCAGCGGCCTTCGTGGCCACAAGCGCACATTGCTGGCTCACGGTCAGCTGGTGAAGAAAGCCTTCAGGACATCTGTGTTTTCAGTGTCCTTTGTCCCCAGGGCCCCTGCCCCCCGCCTTTAGCAGCAGGCTGCCCTTTGCCCTCGCCTTCCTTTTGCTGCTGGTGCACTTGTAGGAGCCTTGCCGCTTGCCTTTCCTGGCCCTTGCCAGCTTCAGCTCCAGGTGGCCTTTGGCTTTCCTCACGCCAGCCCTGCAGCCTCAGGCAGTGTCTCCAGGCATTTGTCCTGGGGCACCTCTCCCTCCTTCCCCCTCACACGCTTGCGATGTTCTTGGCACGCCTGCCTGCTCCTTGGTGCCGGAATCAGTTCTGGGCAAAAAGCTACAGGCCAAAAGTTAGAAAAAGAGAGAAAGGCCAGAGTGCTGGCACACTCGGCAGCCATGTCAGTAGGCTAAGCCCTTGGGTTAACAGGCTCGTGAGGTAAGGAGAGCTGTGCTCAAGCAGCCTCTCTCTGGCGGTGGCCAGCAGCAGAGGGCCAGTGCCGAGCAGAAGAGCAAGGCCTAGCTGGAGAGCGGCCTGTGCCAGCCCCACACCCTTCCCACGGGCAAGTGCTCAGGGATTTCCTGAGCGGGGAAAAAGAGCAGCCGTGGCAGTTTCCCGAGGGCAAAAGAGCCACCAGCGGTCTTGGGCCAAAAACGGGGTGAATGATTTTGGAAGCGCCAGGGAGGTTTTTGGCTTCGCCAGCATGCTGCCACATGGCATGCAGAATGTGCCTGTGTGGGCGCTAGCCCACCTTTGGCAGAGCATCAAGAGAAAGGGGCGAGCAACTCCCCGCCTTGGGAAAGGGCCTGGCGCAGGCAGACGCCTCTGCATCTTCCAGGCCTACAGTGCCTTCTGAAAGACATGCTGCTGCTTTGAGGTCTCAGAAGCCAAGCTCTCACAAGCATCCTTAAAAAGCTCAAAACCCAACACAGGCGCTCGCTCAGAGGTCTTGAGCGACCTCGCAGCAGGGCGTCTTCTCCGCTGCAAGGCCTTCTTACAAGGGGGTAGAGGAGGGCAGCCCGGAGGAATCTCCTTTTGGAAAGGTACCCCCAGCAGCAGCAACAGCAATAGGCAAACACAAAGAGGCACTCAGCTGACAAGACACAAGTTGCTCCTGATGAGTGCGAATGCCGCCAGCTGCTGCCGGTGCGCTGGCCTCCAGCGCCGAGATGCAGGGCCCTGGGATGCCGTCGGGAGCTGCTCAGCACCGTGCTCGGCCGCCGGGCAAAGCAAAAGGAGGAGTGAGGCCATCAGTCGACGATGCCAGTGCCAGCCCCCCAAGAGACAAGCCCCGCGGGAGCCAGATTCCCCGGCCCCAGGGCATTACCTTCCCGCTGCCCTGGGGCACTGCACTGAGATCCCCAAGGCACCAGGCGGCACCACCCAAAGGGCCCTGGCCCCTCTCCCCAACCTCCCCAGCACCCTGGGTCCCTGCACGCGGCCGCTGACCTGCCCTGTGGCAAAGGCCGCCCTGCGCACACCACTGCTGACGTGCTCGCCTGCACACTGCACCGCAGCAGCCCGGGACGTCCTCGGGAGCTGCCCACAGCCACGCTCGGCCACCGGGCAGAGAAGAAGGAGGAGCAAGGCCAGCAGCGGCTGCCGCCGGGCCACAGCCCCCCAAGAAACAAGCCCCGCGCAGCCCCATGGCCCCACGGCTCAAGAGGACCCTCCTCCCACCGCTGTGGCGGACTCCATCGAGGCACCAGGCAGGACCACCCAGAAGGGTCCTGCACTCTCTCCCACCCCTCCCAAGGACCCGCAACTCCCCGGGGCCTGACACGCGACTCCTTACCTGCCACACAGCACAGGCCCCCTCCACACACCAACGCCGGCGTGCTCGCCTGTGCTGCATGGGCCCGGCATGTCCTCGGGAGCTGCGCAGCGCCACGCCACGCTCGGCAGCCGTGCAAAGCAAAGGAGGAGAGAAGGCTTCAGTGGCTGCTGCCAGCACCCGTGCCCTCAACAAGTCCCCCACAGCTCCCTCTGCACCAACGCCCAGAGGCAGCTCATGGCCCCCCACACACTACCCCAGGCCGATGACGGTGCTGGGCCCCACGCCAGCCCCCTGGCTGCCACCAGCACACCAAGCCTGCGGCCAGGGCAGCCTGCCTCCACGCCGGCCAGAACACAGAACTCGCCGACACCCCGGGCAACGCTGACAATGGCCTTGGCAACAGGCACCAACTGCCCGGCAAGAGGCACAAGCGCCCCAGCCCCAAACACACCCACCGCGCACCGGCACGCCAGCAAGCATGGCCCAAGGGCCGCGGGCAAGGCACGAGCCCTCGCTCAGAAACCCGGACACTGCTCCCGCCTCACCAGGCCTCTCCAGCACTCCGCATTTGCTCTCGCAGAGTTGTTCTCTGCAGCCCCGCCGCTTCTCTTGCATGCCTAGAGCAGCAAGCAATACCTGCCCTGCGGCACTTCCTCTTTTCACAAACTGACACCGTGCCTCCTCAGACATTGGCACAAAAATCACCATGCACCTGGCAAGGCTCATGCACCATCAAGGAAGCGCCCACAGCTTCCCTCGGGCTCCTCCACTGTTCTTGCAGGCCTAGTCCAGTCAAACAAGAACTGTGCCGCTGCGCTTCCTCGCTCTTCCCAGACTGACACCATGCCTAACGACACATGCCGACAGACAGTGCCGCGCTGCTATAACGGCTCCCCACCTGCACGTGCTCGCACACTAGTGCTCTCCCACGCCTCCACTGGCAGTCCTGCCTAATTCCGGCCTCCACCAACGTGCCCCTCTGCATCTCCCGACTCTTGCCAAACTTTCCCCTTACCAAAGGAGAGGTGCGCGCAGCATACAAGCTCTTCTGCAATGGCTCCGCCACCAGCAAGGGCTTGCCGAGGAGCCCTCTTCAGCCCCCCACTGGAGCAGTGGCATGCCAGGTGCAGCCTCAGGAGAACTGCCCCTCCACGCTTCCACTTGTGCCTCCCAAACCCACACCGTGCCCACGCAGACACTGGCACAAAATCGCCATGCCCCTCACATGGCTCAGGCACGCAGAGGTTCACGTAGTGGCAGAACAGCTGTCTTGGGCCCCTCCGAGGCATCCCCTCAGGCAGTGCTAGGCAGAGGCCTATTGCAGAGGCAGAGAAGAGCTTGCTGAGATCCGCCCGCCTGCCTCCGCCTTCTCCTGCCCAGGCTGAAGAGGCCCAGCTCGCTCAGCCTCTCCTGGCAGGAGAGCTGCTCCAGTGCCTTCCTCCTCTTGGTGGCCCTTTGCAGGCCTCGCTCCACTCCGTCCGTGAGGATGTTGTCCTGGGGAGCCCAGAACTGCACCCCAGACTCCACGTGTGGCCTCAGCAGGGCTGAGGAGAGCGGAAGGAGCCTGCCCCTGACTCCCACCCCCTCCCTCCCCAGCGTCCCTCTGGCAATGCTCTTCCTGCGGCTTCCCAGGATACCAGCGGCCTTCGTGGCCACAAGCGCACATTGCTGGCTCACGGTCAGCTGGTGAAGAAAGCCTTCAGGACATCTGTGTTTTCAGTGTCCTTTGTCCCCAGGGCCCCTGCCCCCCGCCTTTAGCAGCAGGCTGCCCTTTGCCCTCGCCTTCCTTTTGCTGCTGGTGCACTTCTAGGAGCCTTGCCGCTTGCCTTTCCTGGCCCTTGCCAGCTTCAGCTCCAGGTGGCCTTTGGCTTTCCTCACGCCAGCCCTGCAGCCTCAGGCAGTGTCTCCAGGCAATTGTCCTGGGGCACCTCTCCCTCCTTCCCCCTCACACGCTTGCGATGTTCTTGGCACGCCTGCCTGCTCCTTGGTGCCGGAATCAGTTCTGGGCAAAAAGCTACAGGCCAAAAGTTAGAAAAAGAGAGAAAGGCCAGAGTGCTGGCACACTCGGCAGCCATGTCAGTAGGCTAAGCCCTTGGGTTAACAGGCTCGTGAGGTAAGGAGAGCTGTGCTCAAGCAGCCTCTCTCTGGCGGTGGCCAGCAGCAGAGGGCCAGTGCCGAGCAGAAGAGCAAGGCCTAGCTGGAGAGCGGCCTGTGCCAGCCCCACACCCTTCCCACGGGCAAGTGCTCAGGGATTTCCTGAGCGGGGAAAAAGAGCAGCCGTGGCAGTTTCCCGAGGGCAAAAGAGCCACCAGCGGTCTTGGGCCAAAAACGGGGTGAATGATTTTGGAAGCGCCAGGGAGGTTTTTGGCTTCGCCAGCATGCTGCCACATGGCATGCAGAATGTGCCTGTGTGGGGGCTAGCCCACCTTTGGCAGAGCATCAAGAGAAAGGGGCGAGCAACTCCCCGCCTTGGGAAAGGGCCTGGCGCAGGCAGACGCCTCTGCATCTTCCAGGCCTACAGTGCCTTCTGAAAGACATGCTGCTGCTTTGAGGTCTCAGAAGCCAAGCTCTCACAAGCATCCTTAAAAAGCTCAAAACCCAACACAGGCGCTCGCTCAGAGGTCTTGAGCGACCTCGCAGCAGGGCGTCTTCTCCGCTGCAAGGCCTTCTTACAAGGGGGTAGAGGAGGGCAGCCTGGAGGAATCTCCTTTTGGAAAGGTACCCCCAGCAGCAGCAACAGCAATAGGCAAACACAAAGAGGCACTCAGCTGAGAAGACACAAGTTGCTCCTGATGAGTGCGAATGCCGCCAGCTGCTGCCGGTGCGCTGGCCTCCAGCGCCGAGATGCAGGGCCCTGGGATGCCGTCGGGAGCTGCTCAGCACCGTGCTCGGCCGCCGGGCAAAGCAAAAGGAGGAGTGAGGCCATCAGTCGACGATGCCAGTGCCAGCCCCCCAAGAGACAAGCCCCGCGGGAGCCAGATTCCCCGGCCCCAGGGCATTACCTTCCCGCTGCCCTGGGGCACTGCACTGAGATCCCCAAGGCACCAGGCGGCACCACCCAAAGGGCCCTGGCCCCTCTCCCCAACCTCCCCAGCACCCCGGGTCCCTGCACGCGGCCGCTGACCTGCCCTGTGGCAAAGGCCGCCCTGCGCACACCACTGCTGACGTGCTCGCCTGCACACTGCACCGCAGCAGCCCGGGACGTCCTCGGGAGCTGCCCACAGCCACGCTCGGCCACCGGGCAGAGAAGAAGGAGGAGCAAGGCCAGCAGCGGCTGCCGCCGGGCCACAGCCCCCCAAGAAACAAGCCCCGCGCAGCCCCATGGCCCCACGGCTCAAGAGGACCCTCCTCCCACCGCTGTGGCGGACTCCATCGAGGCACCAGGCAGGACCACCCAGAAGGGTCCTGCGCTCTCTCCCACCCCTCCCAAGGACCCCCAACTCCCCGGGGCCTGACACGCGACTCCTTACCTGCCACACAGCACAGGCCCCCTCCACACACCAACGCCGGCGTGCTCGCCTGTGCTGCATGGGCCCGGCATGTCCTCGGGAGCTGCGCAGCGCCACGCCACGCTCGGCAGCCGTGCAAAGCAAAGGAGGAGAGAAGGCTTCAGTGGCTGCTGCCAGCACCCGTGCCCTCAACAAGTCCCCCACAGCTCCCTCTGCACCAACGCCCAGAGGCAGCTCATGGCCCCCCACACACTACCCCAGGCCGATGACGGTGCCGGGCCCCACGCCAGCCCCCTGGCTGCCACCAGCACACCAAGCCTGCGGCCAGGGCAGCCTGCCTCCACGCCGGCCAGAACACAGAACTCGCCGACACCCCGGGCAACGCTGACAATGGCCTTGGCAACAGGCACCAACTGCCCGGCAAGAGGCACAAGCGCCCCAGCCCCAAACACACCCACCGCGCACCGGTACGCCAGCAAGCATGGCCCAAGGGCCGCGGGCAAGGCACGAGCCCTTGCTCAGAAACCCGGACACTGCTCCCGCCTCACCAGGCCTCTCCAGCACTCCGCATTTGCTCTCGCAGAGTTGTTCTCTGCAGCCCCGCCGCTTCTCTTGCATGCCTAGAGCAGCAAACAATACCTGCCCTGCGGCACTTCCTCTTTTCACAAACTGACACCGTGCCTCCTCAGACATTGGCACAAAAATCACCATGCACCTGGCAAGGCTCATGCACCATCAAGGAAGCGCCCACAGCTTCCCTCGGGCTCCTCCGCTGTTCTTGCAGGCCTAGTCCAGTCAAACAAGAACTGCGCCGCTGCGCTTCCTCGCTCTTCCCAGACTGACACCATGCCTAACGACACATGCCGACAGACAGTGCCGCGCTGCTATAACGGCTCCCCACCTGCACGTGCTCGCACACTAGTGCTCTCCCGCGCCTCCACTGGCAGTCCTGCCTATTCCGGCCTCCACCAACGTGCCCCTCTGCACCTCCCGACTCTTGCCAAACTTTCCCCTTACCAAAGGAGAGGTGCGCGCAGCATACAAGCTCTTCTGCAATGGCTCCGCCACCAGCAAGGGCTTGCCGAGGAGCCCTCTTCAGCCCCCACTGGAGCAGTGGCATGCCAGGTGCAGCCTCAGGAGAACTGCCCCTCCACGCTTCCACTTGTGCCTCCCAAACCCACACCGTGCCCACGCAGACACTGGCACAAAATCGCCATGCCCCTCACATGGCTCAGGCACGCAGAGGTTCACGTAGTGGCAGAACAGCTGTCTCGGGCCCCTCCGAGGCATCCCCTCAGGCAGTGCTAGGCAGAGGCCTATTGCAGAGGCAGAGAAGAGCTTGCTGAGATCCGCCCGCCTGCCTCCGCCTTCTCCTGCCCAGGCTGAAGAGGCCCAGCTCGCTCAGCCTCTCCTGGCAGGAGAGCTGCTCCAGTGCCTTCCTCCTCTTGGTGGCCCTTTGCAGGCCTCGCTCCACTCCGTCCGTGCGGATGTTGTCCTGGGGAGCCCAGAACTGCACCCCAGACTCCACGTGTGGCCTCAGCAGGGCTGAGGAGAGCGGAAGGAGCCTGCCCCTGACTCCCACCCCCTCCCTCCCCAGCGGCCCTCTGGCAATGCTCTTCCTGCGGCTTCCCAGGATACCAGCGGCCTTCGTGGCCACAAGCGCACATTGCTGGCTCACGGTCAGCTGGTGAAGAAAGCCTTCAGGACATCTGTGTTTTCAGTGTCCTTTGTCCCCAGGGCCCCTGCCCCCCGCCTTTAGCAGCAGGCTGCCCTTTGCCCTCGCCTTCCTTTTGCTGCTGGTGCACTTGTAGGAGCCTTGCCGCTTGCCTTTCCTGGCCCTTGCCAGCTTCAGCTCCAGGTGGCCTTTGGCTTTCCTCACGCCAGCCCTGCAGCCTCAGGCAGTGTCTCCAGGCAATTGTCCTGGGGCACCTCTCCCTCCTTCCCCCTCACATGCTTGCGATGTTCTTGGCACGCCAGCCTGCTCCTTGGTGCCGGAATCAGTTCTGGGCAAAAAGCTACAGGCCAAAAGTTAGAAAAAGAGAGAAAGGCCAGAGTGCTGGCACACTCGGCAGCCATGTCAGTAGGCTAAGCCCTTGGGTTAACAGGCTCGTGAGGTAAGGAGAGCTGTGCTCAAGCAGCCTCTCGCTGGCGGTGGCCAGCAGCAGAGGGCCAGTGCCGAGCAGAAGAGCAAGGCCTAGCTGGAGAGCGGCCTGTGCCAGCCCCACACCCTTCCCACGGGCAAGTGCTCAGGGATTTCCTGAGCGGGGAAAAAGAGCAGCCGTGGCAGTTTCCCGAGGGCAAAAGAGCCACCAGCGGTCTTGGGCCAAAAACGGGGTGAATGATTTTGGAAGCGCCAGGGAGGTTTTTGGCTTCGCCAGCATGCTGCCACATGGCATGCAGAATGTGCCTGTGTGGGGGCTAGCCCACCTTTGGCAGAGCATCAAGAGAAAGGGGCGAGCAACTCCCCGCCTTGGGAAAGGGCCTGGCGCAGGCAGACGCCTCTGCATCTTCCAGGCCTACAGTGCCTTCTGAAAGACATGCTGCTGCTTTGAGGTCTCAGAAGCCAAGCTCTCACAAGCATCCTTAAAAAGCTCAAAACCCAACACAGGCGCTCGCTCAGAGGTCTTGAGCGACCTCGCAGCAGGGCGTCTTCTCCGCTGCAAGGCCTTCTTACAAGGGGGTAGAGGAGGGCAGCCTGGAGGAATCTCCTTTTGGAAAGGTACCCCCAGCAGCAGCAACAGCAATAGGCAAACACAAAGAGGCACTCAGCTGAGAAGACACAAGTTGCTCCTGATGAGTGCGAATGCCGCCAGCTGCTGCCGGTGCGCTGGCCTCCAGCGCCGAGATGCAGGGCCCTGGGATGCCGTCGGGAGCTGCTCAGCACCGTGCTCGGCCGCCGGGCAAAGAAAAAGGAGGAGTGAGGCCATCAGTCGACGATGCCAGTGCCAGCCCCCCAAGAGACAAGCCCCGCGGGAGCCAGATTCCCCGGCCCCAGGGCATTACCTTCCCGCTGCCCTGGGGCACTGCACTGAGATCCCCAAGGCACCAGGCGGCACCACCCAAAGGGCCCTGGCCCCTCTCCCCAACCTCCCCAGCACCCCGGGTCCCTGCACGCGGCCGCTGACCTGCCCTGTGGCAAAGGCCGCCCTGCGCACACCACTGCTGACGTGCTCGCCTGCACACTGCACCGCAGCAGCCCGGGACGTCCTCGGGAGCTGCCCACAGCCACGCTCGGCCACCGGGCAGAGAAGAAGGAGGAGCAAGGCCAGCAGCGGCTGCCGCCGGGCCACAGCCCCCCAAGAAACAAGCCCCGCGCAGCCCCATGGCCCCACGGCTCAAGAGGACCCTCCTCCCACCGCTGTGGCGGACTCCATCGAGGCACCAGGCAGGACCACCCAGAAGGGTCCTGCGCTCTCTCCCACCCCTCCCAAGGACCCCCAACTCCCCGGGGCCTGACACGCGACTCCTTACCTGCCACACAGCACAGGCCCCCTCCACACACCAACGCCGGCGTGCTCGCCTGTGCTGCATGGGCCCGGCATGTCCTCGGGAGCTGCGCAGCGCCACGCCACGCTCGGCAGCCGTGCAAAGCAAAGGAGGAGAGAAGGCTTCAGTGGCTGCTGCCAGCACCCGTGCCCTCAACAAGTCCCCCACAGCTCCCTCTGCACCAACGCCCAGAGGCAGCTCATGGCCCCCCACACACTACCCCAGGCCGATGACGGTGCCGGGCCCCACGCCAGCCCCCTGGCTGCCACCAGCACACCAAGCCTGCGGCCAGGGCAGCCTGCCTCCACGCCGGCCAGAACACAGAACTCGCCGACACCCCGGGCAACGCTGACAATGGCCTTGGCAACAGGCACCAACTGCCCGGCAAGAGGCACAAGCGCCCCAGCCCCAAACACACCCACCGCGCACCGGCACGCCAGCAAGCATGGCCCAAGGGCCGCGGGCAAGGCACGAGCCCTCGCTCAGAAACCCGGACACTGCTCCCGCCTCACCAGGCCTCTCCAGCACTCCGCATTTGCTCTCGCAGAGTTGTTCTCTGCAGCCCCGCCGCTTCTCTTGCATGCCTAGAGCAGCAAGCAATACCTGCCCTGCGGCACTTCCTCTTTTCACAAACTGACACCGTGCCTCCTCAGACATTGGCACAAAAATCACCATGCACCTGGCAAGGCTCATGCACCATCAAGGAAGCGCCCACAGCTTCCCTCGGGCTCCTCCGCTGTTCTTGCAGGCCTAGTCCAGTCAAACAAGAACTGCGCCGCTGCGCTTCCTCGCTCTTCCCAGACTGACACCATGCCTAACGACACATGCCGACAGACAGTGCCGCGCTGCTATAACGGCTCCCCACCTGCACGTGCTCGCACACTAGTGCTCTCCCGCGCCTCCACTGGCAGTCCTGCCTATTCCGGCCTCCACCAAAGTGCCCCTCTGCACCTCCCGACTCTTGCCAAACTTTCCCCTTACCAAAGGAGAGGTGCGCGCAGCATACAAGCTCTTCTGCAATGGCTCCGCCACCAGCAAGGGCTTGCCGAGGAGCCCTCTTCAGCCCCCACTGGAGCAGTGGCATGCCAGGTGCAGCCTCAGGAGAACTGCCCCTCCACGCTTCCACTTGTGCCTCCCAAAACCACACCGTGCCCACGCAGACACTGGCACAAAATCGCCATGCCCCTCACATGGCTCAGGCACGCAGAGGTTCACGTAGTGGCAGAACAGCTGTCTCGGGCCCCTCCGAGGCATCCCCTCAGGCAGTGCTAGGCAGAGGCCTATTGCAGAGGCAGAGAAGAGCTTGCTGAGATCCGCCCGCCTGCCTCCGCCTTCTCCTGCCCAGGCTGAAGAGGCCCAGCTCGCTCAGCCTCTCCTGGCAGGAGAGCTGCTCCAGTGCCTTCCTCCTCTTGGTGGCCCTTTGCAGGCCTCGCTCCACTCCGTCCGTGCGGATGTTGTCCTGGGGAGCCCAGAACTGCACCCCAGACTCCACGTGTGGCCTCAGCAGGGCTGAGGAGAGCGGAAGGAGCCTGCCCCTGACTCCCACCCCCTCCCTCCCCAGCGGCCCTCTGGCAATGCTCTTCCTGCGGCTTCCCAGGATACCAGCGGCCTTCGTGGCCACAAGCGCACATTGCTGGCTCACGGTCAGCTGGTGAAGAAAGCCTTCAGGACATCTGTGTTTTCAGTGTCCTTTGTCCCCAGGGCCCCTGCCCCCCGCCTTTAGCAGCAGGCTGCCCTTTGCCCTCGCCTTCCTTTTGCTGCTGGTGCACTTGTAGGAGCCTTGCCGCTTGCCTTTCCTGGCCCTTGCCAGCTTCAGCTCCAGGTGGCCTTTGGCTTTCCTCACGCCAGCCCTGCAGCCTCAGGCAGTGTCTCCAGGCAATTGTCCTGGGGCACCTCTCCCTCCTTCCCCCTCACATGCTTGCGATGTTCTTGGCACGCCAGCCTGCTCCTTGGTGCCGGAATCAGTTCTGGGCAAAAAGCTACAGGCCAAAAGTTAGAAAAAGAGAGAAAGGCCAGAGTGCTGGCACACTCGGCAGCCATGTCAGTAGGCTAAGCCCTTGGGTTAACAGGCTCGTGAGGTAAGGAGAGCTGTGCTCAAGCAGCCTCTCTCTGGCGGTGGCCAGCAGCAGAGGGCCAGTGCCGAGCAGAAGAGCAAGGCCTAGCTGGAGAGCGGCCTGTGCCAGCCCCACACCCTTCCCACGGGCAAGTGCTCAGGGATTTCCTGAGCGGGGAAAAAGAGCAGCCGTGGCAGTTTCCCGAGGGCAAAAGAGCCACCAGCGGTCTTGGGCCAAAAACGGGGTGAATGATTTTGGAAGCGCCAGGGAGGTTTTTGGCTTCGCCAGCATGCTGCCACATGGCATGCAGAATGTGCCTGTGTGGGGGCTAGCCCACCTTTGGCAGAGCATCAAGAGAAAGGGGCGAGCAACTCCCCGCCTTGGGAAAGGGCCTGGCGCAGGCAGACGCCTCTGCATCTTCCAGGCCTACAGTGCCTTCTGAAAGACATGCTGCTGCTTTGAGGTCTCAGAAGCCAAGCTCTCACAAGCATCCTTAAAAAGCTCAAAACCCAACACAGGCGCTCGCTCAGAGGTCTTGAGCGACCTCGCAGCAGGGCGTCTTCTCCGCTGCAAGGCCTTCTTACAAGGGGGTAGAGGAGGGCAGCCTGGAGGAATCTCCTTTTGGAAAGGTACCCCCAGCAGCAGCAACAGCAATAGGCAAACACAAAGAGGCACTCAGCTGACAAGACACAAGTTGCTCCTGATGAGTGCGAATGCCGCCAGCTGCTGCCGGTGCGCTGGCCTCCAGCGCCGAGATGCAGGGCCCTGGGATGCCGTCGGGAGCTGCTCAGCACCGTGCTCGGCCGCCGGGCAAAGCAAAAGGAGGAGTGAGGCCATCAGTCGACGATGCCAGTGCCAGCCCCCCAAGAGACAAGCCCCGCGGGAGCCAGATTCCCCGGCCCCAGGGCATTACCTTCCCGCTGCCCTGGGGCACTGCACTGAGATCCCCAAGGCACCAGGCGGCACCACCCAAAGGGCCCTGGCCCCTCTCCCCAACCTCCCCAGCACCCCGGGTCCCTGCACGCGGCCGCTGACCTGCCCTGTGGCAAAGGCCGCCCTGCGCACACCACTGCTGACGTGCTCGCCTGCACACTGCACCGCAGCAGCCCGGGACGTCCTCGGGAGCTGCCCACAGCCACGCTCGGCCACCGGGCAGAGAAGAAGGAGGAGCAAGGCCAGCAGCGGCTGCCGCCGGGCCACAGCCCCCCAAGAAACAAGCCCCGCGCAGCCCCATGGCCCCACGGCTCAAGAGGACCCTCCTCCCACCGCTGTGGCGGACTCCATCGAGGCACCAGGCAGGACCACCCAGAAGGGTCCTGCGCTCTCTCCCACCCCTCCCAAGGACCCCCAACTCCCCGGGGCCTGACACGCGACTCCTTACCTGCCACACAGCACAGGCCCCCTCCACACACCAACGCCGGCGTGCTCGCCTGTGCTGCATGGGCCCGGCATGTCCTCGGGAGCTGCGCAGCGCCACGCCACGCTCGGCAGCCGTGCAAAGCAAAGGAGGAGAGAAGGCTTCAGTGGCTGCTGCCAGCACCCGTGCCCTCAACAAGTCCCCCACAGCTCCCTCTGCACCAACGCCCAGAGGCAGCTCATGGCCCCCCACACACTACCCCAGGCCGATGACGGTGCCGGGCCCCACGCCAGCCCCCTGGCTGCCACCAGCACACCAAGCCTGCGGCCAGGGCAGCCTGCCTCCACGCCGGCCAGAACACAGAACTCGCCGACACCCCGGGCAACGCTGACAATGGCCTTGGCAACAGGCACCAACTGCCCGGCAAGAGGCACAAGCGCCCCAGCCCCAAACACACCCACCGCGCACCGGCACGCCAGCAAGCATGGCCCAAGGGCCGCGGGCAAGGCACGAGCCCTCGCTCAGAAACCCGGACACTGCTCCCGCCTCACCAGGCCTCTCCAGCACTCCGCATTTGCTCTCGCAGAGTTGTTCTCTGCAGCCCCGCCGCTTCTCTTGCATGCCTAGAGCAGCAAGCAATACCTGCCCTGCGGCACTTCCTCTTTTCACAAACTGACACCGTGCCTCCTCAGACATTGGCACAAAAATCACCATGCACCTGGCAAGGCTCATGCACCATCAAGGAAGCGCCCACAGCTTCCCTCGGGCTCCTCCGCTGTTCTTGCAGGCCTAGTCCAGTCAAACAAGAACTGCGCCGCTGCGCTTCCTCGCTCTTCCCAGACTGACACCATGCCTAACGACACATGCCGACAGACAGTGCCGCGCTGCTATAACGGCTCCCCACCTGCACGTGCTCGCACACTAGTGCTCTCCCGCGCCTCCACTGGCAGTCCTGCCTATTCCGGCCTCCACCAAAGTGCCCCTCTGCACCTCCCGACTCTTGCCAAACTTTCCCCTTACCAAAGGAGAGGTGCGCGCAGCATACAAGCTCTTCTGCAATGGCTCCGCCACCAGCAAGGGCTTGCCGAGGAGCCCTCTTCAGCCCCCACTGGAGCAGTGGCATGCCAGGTGCAGCCTCAGGAGAACTGCCCCTCCACGCTTCCACTTGTGCCTCCCAAAACCACACCGTGCCCACGCAGACACTGGCACAAAATCGCCATGCCCCTCACATGGCTCAGGCACGCAGAGGTTCACGTAGTGGCAGAACAGCTGTCTCGGGCCCCTCCGAGGCATCCCCTCAGGCAGTGCTAGGCAGAGGCCTATTGCAGAGGCAGAGAAGAGCTTGCTGAGATCCGCCCGCCTGCCTCCGCCTTCTCCTGCCCAGGCTGAAGAGGCCCAGCTCGCTCAGCCTCTCCTGGCAGGAGAGCTGCTCCAGTGCCTTCCTCCTCTTGGTGGCCCTTTGCAGGCCTCGCTCCACTCCGTCCGTGCGGATGTTGTCCTGGGGAGCCCAGAACTGCACCCCAGACTCCACGTGTGGCCTCAGCAGGGCTGAGGAGAGCGGAAGGAGCCTGCCCCTGACTCCCACCCCCTCCCTCCCCAGCGGCCCTCTGGCAATGCTCTTCCTGCGGCTTCCCAGGATACCAGCGGCCTTCGTGGCCACAAGCGCACATTGCTGGCTCACGGTCAGCTGGTGAAGAAAGCCTTCAGGACATCTGTGTTTTCAGTGTCCTTTGTCCCCAGGGCCCCTGCCCCCCGCCTTTAGCAGCAGGCTGCCCTTTGCCCTCGCCTTCCTTTTGCTGCTGGTGCACTTGTAGGAGCCTTGCCGCTTGCCTTTCCTGGCCCTTGCCAGCTTCAGCTCCAGGTGGCCTTTGGCTTTCCTCACGCCAGCCCTGCAGCCTCAGGCAGTGTCTCCAGGCAATTGTCCTGGGGCACCTCTCCCTCCTTCCCCCTCACACGCTTGCGATGTTCTTGGCACGCCTGCCTGCTCCTTGGTGCCGGAATCAGTTCTGGGCAAAAAGCTACAGGCCAAAAGTTAGAAAAAGAGAGAAAGGCCAGAGTGCTGGCACACTCGGCAGCCATGTCAGTAGGCTAAGCCCTTGGGTTAACAGGCTCGTGAGGTAAGGAGAGCTGTGCTCAAGCAGCCTCTCTCTGGCGGTGGCCAGCAGCAGAGGGCCAGTGCCGAGCAGAAGAGCAAGGCCTAGCTGGAGAGCGGCCTGTGCCAGCCCCACACCCTTCCCACGGGCAAGTGCTCAGGGATTTCCTGAGCGGGGAAAAAGAGCAGCCGTGGCAGTTTCCCGAGGGCAAAAGAGCCACCAGCGGTCTTGGGCCAAAAACGGGGTGAATGATTTTGGAAGCGCCAGGGAGGTTTTTGGCTTCGCCAGCATGCTGCCACATGGCATGCAGAATGTGCCTGTGTGGGGGCTAGCCCACCTTTGGCAGAGCATCAAGAGAAAGGGGCGAGCAACTCCCCGCCTTGGGAAAGGGCCTGGCGCAGGCAGACGCCTCTGCATCTTCCAGGCCTACAGTGCCTTCTGAAAGACATGCTGCTGCTTTGAGGTCTCAGAAGCCAAGCTCTCACAAGCATCCTTAAAAAGCTCAAAACCCAACACAGGCGCTCGCTCAGAGGTCTTGAGCGACCTCGCAGCAGGGCGTCTTCTCCGCTGCAAGGCCTTCTTACAAGGGGATAGAGGAGGGCAGCCTGGAGGAATCTCCTTTTGGAAAGGTACCCCCAGCAGCAGCAGCCGCAGCAGCAACAGCAATAGGCAAACACAAAGAGGCACTTAGCTGACGAGACACAAGTTGCTCCTGATGAGTGCGAATGCCGCCAGCTGCTGCCGGTGCGCTGGCCTCCAGCGCCGAGATGCAGGGCCCTGGGATGCCGTCGGGAGCTGCTCAGCACCGTGCTCGGCCGCCGGGCAAAGCAAAAGGAGGAGTGAGGCCATCAGTCGACGATGCCAGTGCCAGCCCCCCAAGAGACAAGCCCCGCGGGAGCCAGATTCCCCGGCCCCAGGGCATTACCTTCCCGCTGCCCTGGGGCACTGCACTGAGATCCCCAAGGCACCAGGCGGCACCACCCAAAGGGCCCTGGCCCCTCTCCCCAACCTCCCCAGCACCCCGGGTCCCTGCACGCGGCCGCTGACCTGCCCTGTGGCAAAGGCCGCCCTGCGCACACCACTGCTGACGTGCTCGCCTGCACACTGCACCGCAGCAGCCCGGGACGTCCTCGGGAGCTGCCCACAGCCACGCTCGGCCACCGGGCAGAGAAGAAGGAGGAGCAAGGCCAGCAGCGGCTGCCGCCGGGCCACAGCCCCCCAAGAAACAAGCCCCGCGCAGCCCCATGGCCCCACGGCTCAAGAGGACCCTCCTCCCACCGCTGTGGCGGACTCCATCGAGGCACCAGGCAGGACCACCCAGAAGGGTCCTGCACTCTCTCCCACCCCTCCCAAGGACCCCCAACTCCCCGGGGCCTGACACGCGACTCCTTACCTGCCACACAGCACAGGCCCCCTCCACACACCAACGCCGGCGTGCTCGCCTGTGCTGCATGGGCCCGGCATGTCCTCGGGAGCTGCGCAGCGCCACGCCACGCTCGGCAGCCGTGCAAAGCAAAGGAGGAGAGAAGGCTTCAGTGGCTGCTGCCAGCACCCGTGCCCTCAACAAGTCCCCCACAGCTCCCTCTGCACCAACGCCCAGAGGCAGCTCATGGCCCCCCACACACTACCCCAGGCCGATGACGGTGCCGGGCCCCACGCCAGCCCCCTGGCTGCCACCAGCACACCAAGCCTGCGGCCAGGGCAGCCTGCCTCCACGCCGGCCAGAACACAGAACTCGCCGACACCCCGGGCAACGCTGACAATGGCCTTGGCAACAGGCACCAACTGCCCGGCAAGAGGCACAAGCGCCCCAGCCCCAAACACACCCACCGCGCACCGGCACGCCAGCAAGCATGGCCCAAGGGCCGCGGGCAAGGCACGAGCCCTCGCTCAGAAACCCGGACACTGCTCCCGCCTCACCAGGCCTCTCCAGCACTCCGCATTTGCTCTCGCAGAGTTGTTCTCTGCAGCCCCGCCGCTTCTCTTGCATGCCTAGAGCAGCAAGCAATACCTGCCCTGCGGCACTTCCTCTTTTCACAAACTGACACCGTGCCTCCTCAGACATTGGCACAAAAATCACCATGCACCTGGCAAGGCTCATGCACCATCAAGGAAGCGCCCACAGCTTCCCTCGGGCTCCTCCGCTGTTCTTGCAGGCCTAGTCCAGTCAAACAAGAACTGTGCCGCTGCGCTTCCTCGCTCTTCCCAGACTGACACCATGCCTAACGACACATGCCGACAGACAGTGCCGCGCTGCTATAACGGCTCCCCACCTGCACGTGCTCGCACACTAGTGCTCTCCCGCGCCTCCACTGGCAGTCCTGCCTATTCCGGCCTCCACCAACGTGCCCCTCTGCACCTCCCGACTCTTGCCAAACTTTCCCCTTACCAAAGGAGAGGTGCGCGCAGCATACAAGCTCTTCTGCAATGGCTCCGCCACCAGCAAGGGCTTGCCGAGGAGCCCTCTTCAGCCCCCACTGGAGCAGTGGCATGCCAGGTGCAGCCTCAGGAGAACTGCCCCTCCACGCTTCCACTTGTGCCTCCCAAACCCACACCGTGCCCACGCAGACACTGGCACAAAATCGCCATGCCCCTCACATGGCTCAGGCACGCAGAGGTTCACGTAGTGGCAGAACAGCTGTCTTGGGCCCCTCCGAGGCATGCCCTCAGGCAGTGCTAGGCAGAGGCCTATTGCAGAGGCAGAGAAGAGCTTGCTGAGATCCGCCCGCCTGCCTCCGCCTTCTCCTGCCCAGGCTGAAGAGGCCCAGCTCGCTCAGCCTCTCCTGGCAGGAGAGCTGCTCCAGTGCCTTCCTCCTCTTGGTGGCCCTTTGCAGGCCTCGCTCCACTCCGTCCGTGCGGATGTTGTCCTGGGGAGCCCAGAACTGCACCCCAGACTCCACGTGTGGCCTCAGCAGGGCTGAGGAGAGCGGAAGGAGCCTGCCCCTGACTCCCACCCCCTCCCTCCCCAGCGGCCCTCTGGCAATGCTCTTCCTGCGGCTTCCCAGGATACCAGCGGCCTTCGTGGCCACAAGCGCACATTGCTGGCTCACGGTCAGCTGGTGAAGAAAGCCTTCAGGACATCTGTGTTTTCAGTGTCCTTTGTCCCCAGGGCCCCTGCCCCCCGCCTTTAGCAGCAGGCTGCCCTTTGCCCTCGCCTTCCTTTTGCTGCTGGTGCACTTGTAGGAGCCTTGCCGCTTGCCTTTCCTGGCCCTTGCCAGCTTCAGCTCCAGGTGGCCTTTGGCTTTCCTCACGCCAGCCCTGCAGCCTCAGGCAGTGTCTCCAGGCAATTGTCCTGGGGCACCTCTCCCTCCTTCCCCCTCACACGCTTGCGATGTTCTTGGCACGCCTGCCTGCTCCTTGGTGCCGGAATCAGTTCTGGGCAAAAAGCTACAGGCCAAAAGTTAGAAAAAGAGAGAAAGGCCAGAGTGCTGGCACACTCGGCAGCCATGTCAGTAGGCTAAGCCCTTGGGTTAACAGGCTCGTGAGGTAAGGAGAGCTGTGCTCAAGCAGCCTCTCTCTGGCGGTGGCCAGCAGCAGAGGGCCAGTGCCGAGCAGAAGAGCAAGGCCTAGCTGGAGAGCGGCCTGTGCCAGCCCCACACCCTTCCCACGGGCAAGTGCTCAGGGATTTCCTGAGCGGGGAAAAAGAGCAGCCGTGGCAGTTTCCCGAGGGCAAAAGAGCCACCAG
This sequence comes from Dromaius novaehollandiae, assembly GCF_036370855.1. NCBI lineage: Eukaryota > Metazoa > Chordata > Aves > Casuariiformes > Dromaiidae > Dromaius > Dromaius novaehollandiae. Next base: position 114,358,770 of record NC_088100.1, on the reverse strand, counting down.
CGGTCTTGGGCCAAAAACGGGGTGAATGATTTTGGAAGCGCCAGGGAGGTTTTTGGCTTCGCCAGCATGCTGCCACATGGCATGCAGAATGTGCCTGTGTGGGGGCTAGCCCACCTTTGGCAGAGCATCAAGAGAAAGGGGCGAGCAACTCCCCGCCTTGGGAAAGGGCCTGGCGCAGGCAGACGCCTCTGCATCTTCCAGGCCTACAGTGCCTTCTGAAAGACATGCTGCTGCTTTGAGGTCTCAGAAGCCAAGCTCTCACAAGCATCCTTAAAAAGCTCAAAACCCAACACAGGCGCTCGCTCAGAGGTCTTGAGCGACCTCGCAGCAGGGCGTCTTCTCCGCTGCAAGGCCTTCTTACAAGGGGATAGAGGAGGGCAGCCTGGAGGAATCTCCTTTTGGAAAGGTACCCCCAGCAGCAGCAGCCGCAGCAGCAACAGCAATAGGCAAACACAAAGAGGCACTCAGCTGACAAGACACAAGTTGCTCCTGATGAGTGCGAATGCCGCCAGCTGCTGCCGGTGCGCTGGCCTCCAGCGCCGAGATGCAGGGCCCTGGGATGCCGTCGGGAGCTGCTCAGCACCGTGCTCGGCCGCCGGGCAAAGCAAAAGGAGGAGTGAGGCCATCAGTCGACGATGCCAGTGCCAGCCCCCCAAGAGACAAGCCCCGCGGGAGCCAGATTCCCCGGCCCCAGGGCATTACCTTCCCGCTGCCCTGGGGCACTGCACTGAGATCCCCAAGGCACCAGGCGGCACCACCCAAAGGGCCCTGGCCCCTCTCCCCAACCTCCCCAGCACCCCGGGTCCCTGCACGCGGCCGCTGACCTGCCCTGTGGCAAAGGCCGCCCTGCGCACACCACTGCTGACGTGCTCGCCTGCACACTGCACCGCAGCAGCCCGGGACGTCCTCGGGAGCTGCCCACAGCCACGCTCGGCCACCGGGCAGAGAAGAAGGAGGAGCAAGGCCAGCAGCGGCTGCCGCCGGGCCACAGCCCCCCAAGAAACAAGCCCCGCGCAGCCCCATGGCCCCACGGCTCAAGAGGACCCTCCTCCCACCGCTGTGGCGGACTCCATCGAGGCACCAGGCAGGACCACCCAGAAGGGTCCTGCGCTCTCTCCCACCCCTCCCAAGGACCCAACTCCCCGGGGCCTGACACGCGACTCCTTACCTGCCACACAGCACAGGCCCCCTCCACACACCAACGCCGGTGTGCTCGCCTGTGCTGCATGGGCCCGGCATGTCCTCGGGAGCTGCGCAGCGCCACGCCACGCTCGGCAGCCGTGCAAAGCAAAGGAGGAGAGAAGGCTTCAGTGGCTGCTGCCAGCACCCGTGCCCTCAACAAGTCCCCCACAGCTCCCTCTGCACCAACGCCCAGAGGCAGCTCATGGCCCCCCACACACTACCCCAGGCCGATGACGGTGCCGGGCCCCACGCCAGCCCCCTGGCTGCCACCAGCACACCAAGCCTGCGGCCAGGGCAGCCTGCCTCCACGCCGGCCAGAACACAGAACTCGCCGACACCCCGGGCAACGCTGACAATGGCCTTGGCAACAGGCACCAACTGCCCGGCAAGAGGCACAAGCGCCCCAGCCCCAAACACACCCACCGCGCACCGGCACGCCAGCAAGCATGGCCCAAGGGCCGCGGGCAAGGCACGAGCCCTCGCTCAGAAACCCGGACACTGCTCCCGCCTCACCAGGCCTCTCCAGCACTCCGCATTTGCTCTCGCAGAGTTGTTCTCTGCAGCCCCGCCGCTTCTCTTGCATGCCTAGAGCAGCAAGCAATACCTGCCCTGCGGCACTTCCTCTTTTCACAAACTGACACAGTGCCTCCTCAGACATTGGCACAAAAATCACCATGCACCTGGCAAGGCTCATGCACCATCAAGGAAGCGCCCACAGCTTCCCTCGGGCTCCTCCGCTGTTCTTGCAGGCCTAGTCCAGTCAAACAAGAACTGTGCCGCTGCGCTTCCTCGCTCTTCCCAGACTGACACCATGCCTAACGACACATGCCGACAGACAGTGCCGCGCTGCTATAACGGCTCCCCACCTGCACGTGCTCGCACACTAGTGCTCTCCCGCACCTCCACTGGCAGTCCTGCCTATTCCGGCCTCCACCAACGTGCCCCTCTGTACCTCCCGACTCTTGCCAAACTTTCCCCTTACCAAAGGAGAGGTGCGCGCAGCATACAAGCTCTTCTGCAATGGCTCCGCCACCAGCAAGGGCTTGCCGAGGAGCCCTCTTCAGCCCCCCACTGGAGCAGTGGCATGCCAGGTGCAGCCTCAGGAGAACTGCCCCTCCACGCTTCCACTTGTGCCTCCCAAACCCACACCGTGCCCACGCAGACACTGGCACAAAATCGCCATGCCCCTCACATGGCTCAGGCACGCAGAGGTTCACGTAGTGGCAGAACAGCTGTCTTGGGCCCCTCCGAGGCATGCCCTCAGGCAGTGCTAGGCAGAGGCCTATTGCAGAGGCAGAGAAGAGCTTGCTGAGATCCGCCCGCCTGCCTCCGCCTTCTCCTGCCCAGGCTGAAGAGGCCCAGCTCGCTCAGCCTCTCCTGGCAGGAGAGCTGCTCCAGTGCCTTCCTCCTCTTGGTGGCCCTTTGCAGGCCTCGCTCCACTCCGTCCGTGCGGATGTTGTCCTGGGGAGCCCAGAACTGCACCCCAGACTCCACGTGTGGCCTCAGCAGGGCTGAGGAGAGCGGAAGGAGCCTGCCCCTGACTCCCACCCCCTCCCTCCCCAGCGGCCCTCTGGCAATGCTCTTCCTGCGGCTTCCCAGGATACCAGCGGCCTTCGTGGCCACAAGCGCACATTGCTGGCTCACGGTCAGCTGGTGAAGAAAGCCTTCAGGACATCTGTGTTTTCAGTGTCCTTTGTCCCCAGGGCCCCTGCCCCCCGCCTTTAGCAGCAGGCTGCCCTTTGCCCTCGCCTTCCTTTTGCTGCTGGTGCACTTGTAGGAGCCTTGCCGCTTGCCTTTCCTGGCCCTTGCCAGCTTCAGCTCCAGGTGGCCTTTGGCTTTCCTCACGCCAGCCCTGCAGCCTCAGGCAGTGTCTCCAGGCAATTGTCCTGGGGCACCTCTCCCTCCTTCCCCCTCACACGCTTGCGATGTTCTTGGCACGCCTGCCTGCTCCTTGGTGCCGGAATCAGTTCTGGGCAAAAAGCTACAGGCCAAAAGTTAGAAAAAGAGAGAAAGGCCAGAGTGCTGGCACACTCGGCAGCCATGTCAGTAGGCTAAGCCCTTGGGTTAACAGGCTCGTGAGGTAAGGAGAGCTGTGCTCAAGCAGCCTCTCTCTGGTGGCGGCCAGCAGCAGAGGGCCAGTGCCGAGCAGAAGAGCAAGGCCTAGCTGGAGAGCGGCCTGTGCCAGCCCCACACCCTTCCCACGGGCAAGTGCTCAGGGATTTCCTGAGCGGGGAAAAAGAGCAGCCGTGGCAGTTTCCCGAGGGCAAAAGAGCCACCAGCGGTCTTGGGCCAAAAACGGGGTGAATGATTTTGGAAGCGCCAGGGAGGTTTTTGGCTTCGCCAGCATGCTGCCACATGGCATGCAGAATGTGCCTGTGTGGGGGCTAGCCCACCTTTGGCAGAGCATCAAGAGAAAGGGGCGAGCAACTCCCCGCCTTGGGAAAGGGCCTGGCGCAGGCAGACGCCTCTGCATCTTCCAGGCCTACAGTGCCTTCTGAAAGACATGCTGCTGCTTTGAGGTCTCAGAAGCCAAGCTCTCACAAGCATCCTTAAAAAGCTCAAAACCCAACACAGGCGCTCGCTCAGAGGTCTTGAGCGACCTCGCAGCAGGGCGTCTTCTCCGCTGCAAGGCCTTCTTACAAGGGGGTAGAGGAGGGCAGCCTGGAGGAATCTCCTTTTGGAAAGGTAGCCCCAGCAGCAGCAACAGCAATAGGCAAACACAAAGAGGCACTCAGCTGACAAGACACAAGTTGCTCCTGATGAGTGCGAATGCCGCCAGCTGCTGCCGGTGCGCTGGCCTCCAGCGCCGAGATGCAGGGCCCTGGGATGCCGTCGGGAGCTGCTCAGCACCGTGCTCGGCCGCCGGGCAAAGCAAAAGGAGGAGTGAGGCCATCAGTCGACGATGCCAGTGCCAGCCCCCCAAGAGACAAGCCCCGCGGGAGCCAGATTCCCCGGCCCCAGGGCATTACCTTCCCGCTGCCCTGGGGCACTGCACTGAGATCCCCAAGGCACCAGGCGGCACCACCCAAAGGGCCCTGGCCCCTCTCCCCAACCTCCCCAGCACCCCGGGTCCCTGCACGCGGCCGCTGACCTGCCCTGTGGCAAAGGCCGCCCTGCGCACACCACTGCTGACGTGCTCGCCTGCACACTGCACCGCAGCAGCCCGGGACGTCCTCGGGAGCTGCCCACAGCCACGCTCGGCCACCGGGCAGAGAAGAAGGAGGAGCAAGGCCAGCAGCGGCTGCCGCCGGGCCACAGCCCCCCAAGAAACAAGCCCCGCGCAGCCCCATGGCCCCACGGCTCAAGAGGACCCTCCTCCCACCGCTGTGGCGGACTCCATCGAGGCACCAGGCAGGACCACCCAGAAGGGTCCTGCGCTCTCTCCCACCCCTCCCAAGGACCCCCAACTCCCCGGGGCCTGACACGCGACTCCTTACCTGCCACACAGCACAGGCCCCCTCCACACACCAACGCCGGCGTGCTCGCCTGTGCTGCATGGGCCCGGCATGTCCTCGGGAGCTGCGCAGCGCCACGCCACGCTCGGCAGCCGTGCAAAGCAAAGGAGGAGAGAAGGCTTCAGTGGCTGCTGCCAGCACCCGTGCCCTCAACAAGTCCCCCACAGCTCCCTCTGCACCAACGCCCAGAGGCAGCTCATGGCCCCCCACACACTACCCCAGGCCGATGACGGTGCCGGGCCCCACGCCAGCCCCCTGGCTGCCACCAGCACACCAAGCCTGCGGCCAGGGCAGCCTGCCTCCACGCCGGCCAGAACACAGAACTCGCCGACACCCCGGGCAACGCTGACAATGGCCTTGGCAACAGGCACCAACTGCCCGGCAAGAGGCACAAGCGCCCCAGCCCCAAACACACCCACCGCGCACCGGCACGCCAGCAAGCATGGCCCAAGGGCCGCGGGCAAGGCACGAGCCCTCGCTCAGAAACCCGGACACTGCTCCCGCCTCACCAGGCCTCTCCAGCACTCCGCATTTGCTCTCGCAGAGTTGTTCTCTGCAGCCCCGCCGCTTCTCTTGCATGCCTAGAGCAGCAAGCAATACCTGCCCTGCGGCACTTCCTCTTTTCACAAACTGACACAGTGCCTCCTCAGACATTGGCACAAAAATCACCATGCACCTGGCAAGGCTCATGCACCATCAAGGAAGCGCCCACAGCTTCCCTCGGGCTCCTCCGCTGTTCTTGCAGGCCTAGTCCAGTCAAACAAGAACTGTGCCGCTGCGCTTCCTCGCTCTTCCCAGACTGACACCATGCCTAACGACACATGCCGACAGACAGTGCCGCGCTGCTATAACGGCTCCCCACCTGCACGTGCTCGCACACTAGTGCTCTCCCGCGCCTCCACTGGCAGTCCTGCCTATTCCGGCCTCCACCAACGTGCCCCTCTGCACCTCCCGACTCTTGCCAAACTTTCCCCTTACCAAAGGAGAGGTGCGCGCAGCATACAAGCTCTTCTGCAATGGCTCCGCCACCAGCAAGGGCTTGCCGAGGAGCCCTCTTCAGCCCCCCACTGGAGCAGTGGCATGCCAGGTGCAGCCTCAGGAGAACTGCCCCTCCACGCTTCCACTTGTGCCTCCCAAACCCACACCGTGCCCACGCAGACACTGGCACAAAATCGCCATGCCCCTCACATGGCTCAGGCACGCAGAGGTTCACGTAGTGGCAGAACAGCTGTCTTGGGCCCCTCCGAGGCATGCCCTCAGGCAGTGCTAGGCAGAGGCCTATTGCAGAGGCAGAGAAGAGCTTGCTGAGATCCGCCCGCCTGCCTCCGCCTTCTCCTGCCCAGGCTGAAGAGGCCCAGCTCGCTCAGCCTCTCCTGGCAGGAGAGCTGCTCCAGTGCCTTCCTCCTCTTGGTGGCCCTTTGCAGGCCTCGCTCCACTCCGTCCATGCGGATGTTGTCCTGGGGAGCCCAGAACTGCACCCCAGACTCCACGTGTGGCCTCAGCAGGGCTGAGGAGAGCGGAAGGAGCCTGCCCCTGACTCCCACCCCCTCCCTCCCCAGCGGCCCTCTGGCAATGCTCTTCCTGCGGCTTCCCAGGATACCAGCGGCCTTCGTGGCCACAAGCGCACATTGCTGGCTCACGGTCAGCTGGTGAAGAAAGCCTTCAGGACATCTGTGTTTTCAGTGTCCTTTGTCCCCAGGGCCCCTGCCCCCCGCCTTTAGCAGCAGGCTGCCCTTTGCCCTCGCCTTCCTTTTGCTGCTGGTGCACTTGTAGGAGCCTTGCCACTTGCCTTTCCTGGCCCTTGCCAGCTTCAGCTCCAGGTGGCCTTTGGCTTTCCTCACACCAGCCCTGCAGCCTCAGGCAGTGTCTCCAGGCAATTGTCCTGGGGCACCTCTCCCTCCTTCCCCCTCACACGCTTGCGATGTTCTTGGCACGCCTGCCTGCTCCTTGGTGCCGGAATCAGTTCTGGGCAAAAAGCTACAGGCCAAAAGTTAGAAAAAGAGAGAAAGGCCAGAGTGCTGGCACACTCGGCAGCCATGTCAGTAGGCTAAGCCCTTGGGTTAACAGGCTCGTGAGGTAAGGAGAGCTGTGCTCAAGCAGCCTCTCTCTGGCGGTGGCCAGCAGCAGAGGGCCAGTGCCGAGCAGAAGAGCAAGGCCTAGCTGGAGAGCGGCCTGTGCCAGCCCCACACCCTTCCCACGGGCAAGTGCTCAGGGATTTCCTGAGCGGGGAAAAAGAGCAGCCGTGGCAGTTTCCCGAGGGCAAAAGAGCCACCAGCGGTCTTGGGCCAAAAACGGGGTGAATGATTTTGGAAGCGCCAGGGAGGTTTTTGGCTTCGCCAGCATGCTGCCACATGGCATGCAGAATGTGCCTGTGTGGGGGCTAGCCCACCTTTGGCAGAGCATCAAGAGAAAGGGGCGAGCAACTCCCCGCCTTGGGAAAGGGCCTGGCGCAGGCAGACGCCTCTGCATCTTCCAGGCCTACAGTGCCTTCTGAAAGACATGCTGCTGCTTTGAGGTCTCAGAAGCCAAGCTCTCACAAGCATCCTTAAAAAGCTCAAAACCCAACACAGGCGCTCGCTCAGAGGTCTTGAGCGACCTCGCAGCAGGGCGTCTTCTCCGCTGCAAGGCCTTCTTACAAGGGGGTAGAGGAGGGCAGCCTGGAGGAATCTCCTTTTGGAAAGGTAGCCCCAGCAGCAGCAACAGCAATAGGCAAACACAAAGAGGCACTCAGCTGACAAGACACAAGTTGCTCCTGATGAGTGCGAATGCCGCCAGCTGCTGCCGGTGCGCTGGCCTCCAGCGCCGAGATGCAGGGCCCTGGGATGCCGTCGGGAGCTGCTCAGCACCGTGCTCGGCCGCCGGGCAAAGCAAAAGGAGGAGTGAGGCCATCAGTGGACGATGCCAGTGCCAGCCCCCCAAGAGACAAGCCCCGCGGGAGCCAGATTCCCCGGCCCCAGGGCATTACCTTCCCGCTGCCCTGGGGCACTGCACTGAGATCCCCAAGGCACCAGGCGGCACCACCCAAAGGGCCCTGGCCCCTCTCCCCAACCTCCCCAGCACCCCGGGTCCCTGCACGCGGCCGCTGACCTGCCCTGTGGCAAAGGCCGCCCTGCGCACACCACTGCTGACGTGCTCGCCTGCACACTGCACCGCAGCAGCCCGGGACGTCCTCGGGAGCTGCCCACAGCCACGCTCGGCCACCGGGCAGAGAAGAAGGAGGAGCAAGGCCAGCAGCGGCTGCCGCCGGGCCACAGCCCCCCAAGAAACAAGCCCCGCGCAGCCCCATGGCCCCACGGCTCAAGAGGACCCTCCTCCCACCGCTGTGGCGGACTCCATCGAGGCACCAGGCAGGACCACCCAGAAGGGTCCTGCGCTCTCTCCCACCCCTCCCAAGGACCCAACTCCCCGGGGCCTGACACGCGACTCCTTACCTGCCACACAGCACAGGCCCCCTCCACACACCAACGCCGGCGTGCTCGCCTGTGCTGCATGGGCCCGGCATGTCCTCGGGAGCTGCGCAGCGCCACGCCACGCTCGGCAGCCGTGCAAAGCAAAGGAGGAGAGAAGGCTTCAGTGGCTGCTGCCAGCACCCGTGCCCTCAACAAGTCCCCCACAGCTCCCTCTGCACCAACGCCCAGAGGCAGCTCATGGCCCCCCACACACTACCCCAGGCCGATGACGGTGCCGGGCCCCACGCCAGCCCCCTGGCTGCCACCAGCACACCAAGCCTGCGGCCAGGGCAGCCTGCCTCCACGCCGGCCAGAACACAGAACTCGCCGACACCCCGGGCAACGCTGACAATGGCCTTGGCAACAGGCACCAACTGCCCGGCAAGAGGCACAAGCGCCCCAGCCCCAAACACACCCACCGCGCACCGGCACGCCAGCAAGCATGGCCCAAGGGCCGCGGGCAAGGCACGAGCCCTCGCTCAGAAACCCGGACACTGCTCCCGCCTCACCAGGCCTCTCCAGCACTCCGCATTTGCTCTCGCAGAGTTGTTCTCTGCAGCCCCGCCGCTTCTCTTGCATGCCTAGAGCAGCAAGCAATACCTGCCCTGCGGCACTTCCTCTTTTCACAAACTGACACAGTGCCTCCTCAGACATTGGCACAAAAATCACCATGCACCTGGCAAGGCTCATGCACCATCAAGGAAGCGCCCACAGCTTCCCTCGGGCTCCTCCGCTGTTCTTGCAGGCCTAGTCCAGTCAAACAAGAACTGCGCCGCTGCGCTTCCTCGCTCTTCCCAGACTGACACCATGCCTAACGACACATGCCGACAGACAGTGCCGCGCTGCTATAACGGCTCCCCACCTGCACGTGCTCGCACACTAGTGCTCTCCCGCGCCTCCACTGGCAGTCCTGCCTATTCCGGCCTCCACCAACGTGCCCCTCTGCACCTCCCGACTCTTGCCAAACTTTCCCCTTACCAAAGGAGAGGTGCGCGCAGCATACAAGCTCTTCTGCAATGGCTCCGCCACCAGCAAGGGCTTGCCGAGGAGCCCTCTTCAGCCCCCCACTGGAGCAGTGGCATGCCAGGTGCAGCCTCAGGAGAACTGCCCCTCCACGCTTCCACTTGTGCCTCCCAAACCCACACCGTGCCCACGCAGACACTGGCACAAAATCGCCATGCCCCTCACATGGCTCAGGCACGCAGAGGTTCACGTAGTGGCAGAACAGCTGTCTTGGGCCCCTCCGAGGCATGCCCTCAGGCAGTGCTAGGCAGAGGCCTATTGCAGAGGCAGAGAAGAGCTTGCTGAGATCCGCCCGCCTGCCTCCGCCTTCTCCTGCCCAGGCTGAAGAGGCCCAGCTCGCTCAGCCTCTCCTGGCAGGAGAGCTGCTCCAGTGCCTTCCTCCTCTTGGTGGCCCTTTGCAGGCCTCGCTCCACTCCGTCCATGCGGATGTTGTCCTGGGGAGCCCAGAACTGCACCCCAGACTCCACGTGTGGCCTCAGCAGGGCTGAGGAGAGCGGAAGGAGCCTGCCCCTGACTCCCACCCCCTCCCTCCCCAGCGGCCCTCTGGCAATGCTCTTCCTGCGGCTTCCCAGGATACCAGCGGCCTTCGTGGCCACAAGCGCACATTGCTGGCTCACGGTCAGCTGGTGAAGAAAGCCTTCAGGACATCTGTGTTTTCAGTGTCCTTTGTCCCCAGGGCCCCTGCCCCCCGCCTTTAGCAGCAGGCTGCCCTTTGCCCTCGCCTTCCTTTTGCTGCTGGTGCACTTGTAGGAGCCTTGCCACTTGCCTTTCCTGGCCCTTGCCAGCTTCAGCTCCAGGTGGCCTTTGGCTTTCCTCACACCAGCCCTGCAGCCTCAGGCAGTGTCTCCAGGCAATTGTCCTGGGGCACCTCTCCCTCCTTCCCCCTCACACGCTTGCGATGTTCTTGGCACGCCTGCCTGCTCCTTGGTGCCGGAATCAGTTCTGGGCAAAAAGCTACAGGCCAAAAGTTAGAAAAAGAGAGAAAGGCCAGAGTGCTGGCACACTCGGCAGCCATGTCAGTAGGCTAAGCCCTTGGGTTAACAGGCTCGTGAGGTAAGGAGAGCTGTGCTCAAGCAGCCTCTCTCTGGCGGTGGCCAGCAGCAGAGGGCCAGTGCCGAGCAGAAGAGCAAGGCCTAGCTGGAGAGCGGCCTGTGCCAGCCCCACACCCTTCCCACGGGCAAGTGCTCAGGGATTTCCTGAGCGGGGAAAAAGAGCAGCCGTGGCAGTTTCCCGAGGGCAAAAGAGCCACCAGCGGTCTTGGGCCAAAAACGGGGTGAATGATTTTGGAAGCGCCAGGGAGGTTTTTGGCTTCGCCAGCATGCTGCCACATGGCATGCAGAATGTGCCTGTGTGGGGGCTAGCCCACCTTTGGCAGAGCATCAAGAGAAAGGGGCGAGCAACTCCCCGCCTTGGGAAAGGGCCTGGCGCAGGCAGACGCCTCTGCATCTTCCAGGCCTACAGTGCCTTCTGAAAGACATGCTGCTGCTTTGAGGTCTCAGAAGCCAAGCTCTCACAAGCATCCTTAAAAAGCTCAAAACCCAACACAGGCGCTCGCTCAGAGGTCTTGAGCGACCTCGCAGCAGGGCGTCTTCTCCGCTGCAAGGCCTTCTTACAAGGGGGTAGAGGAGGGCAGCCTGGAGGAATCTCCTTTTGGAAAGGTAGCCCCAGCAGCAGCAACAGCAATAGGCAAACACAAAGAGGCACTCAGCTGAGAAGACACAAGTTGCTCCTGATGAGTGCGAATGCCGCCAGCTGCTGCCGGTGCGCTGGCCTCCAGCGCCGAGATGCAGGGCCCTGGGATGCCGTCGGGAGCTGCTCAGCACCGTGCTCGGCCGCCGGGCAAAGCAAAAGGAGGAGTGAGGCCATCAGTGGATGATGCCAGTGCCAGCCCCCCAAGAGACAAGCCCCGCGGGAGCCAGATTCCCCGGCCCCAGGGCATTACCTTCCCGCTGCCCTGGGGCACTGCACTGAGATCCCCAAGGCACCAGGCGGCACCACCCAAAGGGCCCTGGCCCCTCTCCCCAACCTCCCCAGCACCCCGGGTCCCTGCACGCGGCCGCTGACCTGCCCTGTGGCAAAGGCCGCCCTGCGCACACCACTGCTGACGTGCTCGCCTGCACACTGCACCGCAGCAGCCCGGGACGTCCTCGGGAGCTGCCCACAGCCACGCTCGGCCACCGGGCAGAGAAGAAGGAGGAGCAAGGCCAGCAGCGGCTGCCGCCGGGCCACAGCCCCCCAAGAAACAAGCCCCGCGCAGCCCCATGGCCCCACGGCTCAAGAGGACCCTCCTCCCACCGCTGTGGCGGACTCCATCGAGGCACCAGGCAGGACCACCCAGAAGGGTCCTGCGCTCTCTCCCACCCCTCCCAAGGACCCAACTCCCCGGGGCCTGACACGCGACTCCTTACCTGCCACACAGCACAGGCCCCCTCCACACACCAACGCCGGCGTGCTCGCCTGTGCTGCATGGGCCCGGCATGTCCTCGGGAGCTGCGCAGCGCCACGCCACGCTCGGCAGCCGTGCAAAGCAAAGGAGGAGAGAAGGCTTCAGTGGCTGCTGCCAGCACCCGTGCCCTCAACAAGTCCCCCACAGCTCCCTCTGCACCAACGCCCAGAGGCAGCTCATGGCCCCCCACACACTACCCCAGGCCGATGACGGTGCCGGGCCCCACGCCAGCCCCCTGGCTGCCACCAGCACACCAAGCCTGCGGCCAGGGCAGCCTGCCTCCACGCCGGCCAGAACACAGAACTCGCCGACACCCCGGGCAACGCTGACAATGGCCTTGGCAACAGGCACCAACTGCCCGGCAAGAGGCACAAGCGCCCCAGCCCCAAACACACCCACCGCGCACCGGCACGCCAGCAAGCATGGCCCAAGGGCCGCGGGCAAGGCACGAGCCCTCGCTCAGAAACCCGGACACTGCTCCCGCCTCACCAGGCCTCTCCAGCACTCCGCATTTGCTCTCGCAGAGTTGTTCTCTGCAGCCCCGCCGCTTCTCTTGCATGCCTAGAGCAGCAAGCAATACCTGCCCTGCGGCACTTCCTCTTTTCACAAACTGACACAGTGCCTCCTCAGACATTGGCACAAAAATCACCATGCACCTGGCAAGGCTCATGCACCATCAAGGAAGCGCCCACAGCTTCCCTCGGGCTCCTCCGCTGTTCTTGCAGGCCTAGTCCAGTCAAACAAGAACTGCGCCGCTGCGCTTCCTCGCTCTTCCCAGACTGACACCATGCCTAACGACACATGCCGACAGACAGTGCCGCGCTGCTATAACGGCTCCCCACCTGCACGTGCTCGCACACTAGTGCTCTCCCGCGCCTCCACTGGCAGTCCTGCCTATTCCGGCCTCCACCAACGTGCCCCTCTGCACCTCCCGACTCTTGCCAAACTTTCCCCTTACCAAAGGAGAGGTGCGCGCAGCATACAAGCTCTTCTGCAATGGCTCCGCCACCAGCAAGGGCTTGCCGAGGAGCCCTCTTCAGCCCCCCACTGGAGCAGTGGCATGCCAGGTGCAGCCTCAGGAGAACTGCCCCTCCACGCTTCCACTTGTGCCTCCCAAACCCACACCGTGCCCACGCAGACACTGGCACAAAATCGCCATGCCCCTCACATGGCTCAGGCACGCAGAGGTTCACGTAGTGGCAGAACAGCTGTCTTGGGCCCCTCCGAGGCATGCCCTCAGGCAGTGCTAGGCAGAGGCCTATTGCAGAGGCAGAGAAGAGCTTGCTGAGATCCGCCCGCCTGCCTCCGCCTTCTCCTGCCCAGGCTGAAGAGGCCCAGCTCGCTCAGCCTCTCCTGGCAGGAGAGCTGCTCCAGTGCCTTCCTCCTCTTGGTGGCCCTTTGCAGGCCTCGCTCCACTCCGTCCATGCGGATGTTGTCCTGGGGAGCCCAGAACTGCACCCCAGACTCCACGTGTGGCCTCAGCAGGGCTGAGGAGAGCGGAAGGAGCCTGCCCCTGACTCCCACCCCCTCCCTCCCCAGCGGCCCTCTGGCAATGCTCTTCCTGCGGCTTCCCAGGATACCAGCGGCCTTCGTGGCCACAAGCGCACATTGCTGGCTCACGGTCAGCTGGTGAAGAAAGCCTTCAGGACATCTGTGTTTTCAGTGTCCTTTGTCCCCAGGGCCCCTGCCCCCCGCCTTTAGCAGCAGGCTGCCCTTTGCCCTCGCCTTCCTTTTGCTGCTGGTGCACTTGTAGGAGCCTTGCCACTTGCCTTTCCTGGCCCTTGCCAGCTTCAGCTCCAGGTGGCCTTTGGCTTTCCTCACACCAGCCCTGCAGCCTCAGGCAGTGTCTCCAGGCAATTGTCCTGGGGCACCTCTCCCTCCTTCCCCCTCACACGCTTGCGATGTTCTTGGCACGCCTGCCTGCTCCTTGGTGCCGGAATCAGTTCTGGGCAAAAAGCTACAGGCCAAAAGTTAGAAAAAGAGAGAAAGGCCAGAGTGCTGGCACACTCGGCAGCCATGTCAGTAGGCTAAGCCCTTGGGTTAACAGGCTCGTGAGGTAAGGAGAGCTGTGCTCAAGCAGCCTCTCTCTGGCGGTGGCCAGCAGCAGAGGGCCAGTGCCGAGCAGAAGAGCAAGGCCTAGCTGGAGAGCGGCCTGTGCCAGCCCCACACCCTTCCCACGGGCAAGTGCTCAGGGATTTCCTGAGCGGGGAAAAAGAGCAGCCGTGGCAGTTTCCCGAGGGCAAAAGAGCCACCAGCGGTCTTGGGCCAAAAACGGGGTGAATGATTTTGGAAGCGCCAGGGAGGTTTTTGGCTTCGCCAGCATGCTGCCACATGGCATGCAGAATGTGCCTGTGTGGGGGCTAGCCCACCTTTGGCAGAGCATCAAGAGAAAGGGGCGAGCAACTCCCCGCCTTGGGAAAGGGCCTGGCGCAGGCAGACGCCTCTGCATCTTCCAGGCCTACAGTGCCTTCTGAAAGACATGCTGCTGCTTTGAGGTCTCAGAAGCCAAGCTCTCACAAGCATCCTTAAAAAGCTCAAAACCCAACACAGGCGCTCGCTCAGAGGTCTTGAGCGACCTCGCAGCAGGGCGTCTTCTCCGCTGCAAGGCCTTCTTACAAGGGGGTAGAGGAGGGCAGCCTGGAGGAATCTCCTTTTGGAAAGGTACCCCCAGCAGCAGCAACAGCAATAGGCAAACACAAAGAGGCACTCAGCTGAGAAGACACAAGTTGCTCCTGATGAGTGCGAATGCCGCCAGCTGCTGCCGGTGCGCTGGCCTCCAGCGCCGAGATGCAGGGCCCTGGGATGCCGTCGGGAGCTGCTCAGCACCGTGCTCGGCCGCCGGGCAAAGCAAAAGGAGGAGTGAGGCCATCAGTGGATGATGCCAGTGCCAGCCCCCCAAGAGACAAGCCCCGCGGGAGCCAGATTCCCCGGCCCCAGGGCATTACCTTCCCGCTGCCCTGGGGCACTGCACTGAGATCCCCAAGGCACCAGGCGGCACCACCCAAAGGGCCCTGGCCCCTCTCCCCAACCTCCCCAGCACCCCGGGTCCCTGCACGCGGCCGCTGACCTGCCCTGTGGCAAAGGCCGCCCTGCGCACACCACTGCTGACGTGCTCGCCTGCACACTGCACCGCAGCAGCCCGGGACGTCCTCGGGAGCTGCCCACAGCCACGCTCGGCCACCGGGCAGAGAAGAAGGAGGAGCAAGGCCAGCAGCGGCTGCCGCCGGGCCACAGCCCCCCAAGAAACAAGCCCCGCGCAGCCCCATGGCCCCACGGCTCAAGAGGACCCTCCTCCCACCGCTGTGGCGGACTCCATCGAGGCACCAGGCAGGACCACCCAGAAGGGTCCTGCGCTCTCTCCCACCCCTCCCAAGGACCCAACTCCCCGGGGCCTGACACGCGACTCCTTACCTGCCACACAGCACAGGCCCCCTCCACACACCAACGCCGGCGTGCTCGCCTGTGCTGCATGGGCCCGGCATGTCCTCGGGAGCTGCGCAGCGCCACGCCACGCTCGGCAGCCGTGCAAAGCAAAGGAGGAGAGAAGGCTTCAGTGGCTGCTGCCAGCACCCGTGCCCTCAACAAGTCCCCCACAGCTCCCTCTGCACCAACGCCCAGAGGCAGCTCATGGCCCCCCACACACTACCCCAGGCCGATGACGGTGCCGGGCCCCACGCCAGCCCCCTGGCTGCCACCAGCACACCAAGCCTGCGGCCAGGGCAGCCTGCCTCCACGCCGGCCAGAACACAGAACTCGCCGACACCCCGGGCAACGCTGACAATGGCCTTGGCAACAGGCACCAACTGCCCGGCAAGAGGCACAAGCGCCCCAGCCCCAAACACACCCACCGCGCACCGGCACGCCAGCAAGCATGGCCCAAGGGCCGCGGGCAAGGCACGAGCCCTCGCTCAGAAACCCGGACACTGCTCCCGCCTCACCAGGCCTCTCCAGCACTCCGCATTTGCTCTCGCAGAGTTGTTCTCTGCAGCCCCGCCGCTTCTCTTGCATGCCTAGAGCAGCAAGCAATACCTGCCCTGCGGCACTTCCTCTTTTCACAAACTGACACCGTGCCTCCTCAGACATTGGCACAAAAATCACCATGCACCTGGCAAGGCTCATGCACCATCAAGGAAGCGCCCACAGCTTCCCTCGGGCTCCTCCGCTGTTCTTGCAGGCCTAGTCCAGTCAAACAAGAACTGCGCCGCTGCGCTTCCTCGCTCTTCCCAGACTGACACCATGCCTAACGACACATGCCGACAGACAGTGCCGCGCTGCTATAACGGCTCCCCACCTGCACGTGCTCGCACACTAGTGCTCTCCCGCGCCTCCACTGGCAGTCCTGCCTATTCCGGCCTCCACCAACGTGCCCCTCTGTACCTCCCGACTCTTGCCAAACTTTCCCCTTACCAAAGGAGAGGTGCGCGCAGCATACAAGCTCTTCTGCAATGGCTCCGCCACCAGCAAGGGCTTGCCGAGGAGCCCTCTTCAGCCCCCACTGGAGCAGTGGCATGCCAGGTGCAGCCTCAGGAGAACTGCCCCTCCACGCTTCCACTTGTGCCTCCCAAAACCACACCGTGCCCACGCAGACACTGGCACAAAATCGCCATGCCCCTCACATGGCTCAGGCACGCAGAGGTTCACGTAGTGGCAGAACAGCTGTCTCGGGCCCCTCCGAGGCATCCCCTCAGGCAGTGCTAGGCAGAGGCCTATTGCAGAGGCAGAGAAGAGCTTGCTGAGATCCGCCCGCCTGCCTCCGCCTTCTCCTGCCCAGGCTGAAGAGGCCCAGCTCGCTCAGCCTCTCCTGGCAGGAGAGCTGCTCCAGTGCCTTCCTCCTCTTGGTGGCCCTTTGCAGGCCTCGCTCCACTCCGTCCGTGCGGATGTTGTCCTGGGGAGCCCAGAACTGCACCCCAGACTCCACGTGTGGCCTCAGCAGGGCTGAGGAGAGCGGAAGGAGCCTGCCCCTGACTCCCACCCCCTCCCTCCCCAGCGGCCCTCTGGCAATGCTCTTCCTGCGGCTTCCCAGGATACCAGCGGCCTTCGTGGCCACAAGCGCACATTGCTGGCTCACGGTCAGCTGGTGAAGAAAGCCTTCAGGACATCTGTGTTTTCAGTGTCCTTTGTCCCCAGGGCCCCTGCCCCCCGCCTTTAGCAGCAGGCTGCCCTTTGCCCTCGCCTTCCTTTTGCTGCTGGTGCACTTGTAGGAGCCTTGCCGCTTGCCTTTCCTGGCCCTTGCCAGCTTCAGCTCCAGGTGGCCTTTGGCTTTCCTCACGCCAGCCCTGCAGCCTCAGGCAGTGTCTCCAGGCAATTGTCCTGGGGCACCTCTCCCTCCTTCCCCCTCACATGCTTGCGATGTTCTTGGCACGCCAGCCTGCTCCTTGGTGCCGGAATCAGTTCTGGGCAAAAAGCTACAGGCCAAAAGTTAGAAAAAGAGAGAAAGGCCAGAGTGCTGGCACACTCGGCAGCCATGTCAGTAGGCTAAGCCCTTGGGTTAACAGGCTCGTGAGGTAAGGAGAGCTGTGCTCAAGCAGCCTCTCTCTGGCGGTGGCCAGCAGCAGAGGGCCAGTGCCGAGCAGAAGAGCAAGGCCTAGCTGGAGAGCGGCCTGTGCCAGCCCCACACCCTTCCCACGGGCAAGTGCTCAGGGATTTCCTGAGCGGGGAAAAAGAGCAGCCGTGGCAGTTTCCCGAGGGCAAAAGAGCCACCAGCGGTCTTGGGCCAAAAACGGGGTGAATGATTTTGGAAGCGCCAGGGAGGTTTTTGGCTTCGCCAGCATGCTGCCACATGGCATGCAGAATGTGCCTGTGTGGGGGCTAGCCCACCTTTGGCAGAGCATCAAGAGAAAGGGGCGAGCAACTCCCCGCCTTGGGAAAGGGCCTGGCGCAGGCAGACGCCTCTGCATCTTCCAGGCCTACAGTGCCTTCTGAAAGACATGCTGCTGCTTTGAGGTCTCAGAAGCCAAGCTCTCACAAGCATCCTTAAAAAGCTCAAAACCCAACACAGGCGCTCGCTCAGAGGTCTTGAGCGACCTCGCAGCAGGGCGTCTTCTCCGCTGCAAGGCCTTCTTACAAGGGGGTAGAGGAGGGCAGCCTGGAGGAATCTCCTTTTGGAAAGGTACCCCCAGCAGCAGCAACAGCAATAGGCAAACACAAAGAGGCACTCAGCTGAGAAGACACAAGTTGCTCCTGATGAGTGCGAATGCCGCCAGCTGCTGCCGGTGCGCTGGCCTCCAGCGCCGAGATGCAGGGCCCTGGGATGCCGTCGGGAGCTGCTCAGCACCGTGCTCGGCCGCCGGGCAAAGCAAAAGGAGGAGTGAGGCCATCAGTCGACGATGCCAGTGCCAGCCCCCCAAGAGACAAGCCCCGCGGGAGCCAGATTCCCCGGCCCCAGGGCATTACCTTCCCGCTGCCCTGGGGCACTGCACTGAGATCCCCAAGGCACCAGGCGGCACCACCCAAAGGGCCCTGGCCCCTCTCCCCAACCTCCCCAGCACCCCGGGTCCCTGCACGCGGCCGCTGACCTGCCCTGTGGCAAAGGCCGCCCTGCGCACACCACTGCTGACGTGCTCGCCTGCACACTGCACCGCAGCAGCCCGGGACGTCCTCGGGAGCTGCCCACAGCCACGCTCGGCCACCGGGCAGAGAAGAAGGAGGAGCAAGGCCAGCAGCGGCTGCCGCCGGGCCACAGCCCCCCAAGAAACAAGCCCCGCGCAGCCCCATGGCCCCACGGCTCAAGAGGACCCTCCTCCCACCGCTGTGGCGGACTCCATCGAGGCACCAGGCAGGACCACCCAGAAGGGTCCTGCGCTCTCTCCCACCCCTCCCAAGGACCCCCAACTCCCCGGGGCCTGACACGCGACTCCTTACCTGCCACACAGCACAGGCCCCCTCCACACACCAACGCCGGCGTGCTCGCCTGTGCTGCATGGGCCCGGCATGTCCTCGGGAGCTGCGCAGCGCCACGCCACGCTCGGCAGCCGTGCAAAGCAAAGGAGGAGAGAAGGCTTCAGTGGCTGCTGCCAGCACCCGTGCCCTCAACAAGTCCCCCACAGCTCCCTCTGCACCAACGCCCAGAGGCAGCTCATGGCCCCCCACACACTACCCCAGGCCGATGACGGTGCCGGGCCCCACGCCAGCCCCCTGGCTGCCACCAGCACACCAAGCCTGCGGCCAGGGCAGCCTGCCTCCACGCCGGCCAGAACACAGAACTCGCCGACACCCCGGGCAACGCTGACAATGGCCTTGGCAACAGGCACCAACTGCCCGGCAAGAGGCACAAGCGCCCCAGCCCCAAACACACCCACCGCGCACCGGCACGCCAGCAAGCATGGCCCAAGGGCCGCGGGCAAGGCACGAGCCCTCGCTCAGAAACCCGGACACTGCTCCCGCCTCACCAGGCCTCTCCAGCACTCCGCATTTGCTCTCGCAGAGTTGTTCTCTGCAGCCCCGCCGCTTCTCTTGCATGCCTAGAGCAGCAAGCAATACCTGCCCTGCGGCACTTCCTCTTTTCACAAACTGACACCGTGCCTCCTCAGACATTGGCACAAAAATCACCATGCACCTGGCAAGGCTCATGCACCATCAAGGAAGCGCCCACAGCTTCCCTCGGGCTCCTCCGCTGTTCTTGCAGGCCTAGTCCAGTCAAACAAGAACTGCGCCGCTGCGCTTCCTCGCTCTTCCCAGACTGACACCATGCCTAACGACACATGCCGACAGACAGTGCCGCGCTGCTATAACGGCTCCCCACCTGCACGTGCTCGCACACTAGTGCTCTCCCGCGCCTCCACTGGCAGTCCTGCCTATTCCGGCCTCCACCAAAGTGCCCCTCTGCACCTCCCGACTCTTGCCAAACTTTCCCCTTACCAAAGGAGAGGTGCGCGCAGCATACAAGCTCTTCTGCAATGGCTCCGCCACCAGCAAGGGCTTGCCGAGGAGCCCTCTTCAGCCCCCACTGGAGCAGTGGCATGCCAGGTGCAGCCTCAGGAGAACTGCCCCTCCACGCTTCCACTTGTGCCTCCCAAAACCACACCGTGCCCACGCAGACACTGGCACAAAATCGCCATGCCCCTCACATGGCTCAGGCACGCAGAGGTTCACGTAGTGGCAGAACAGCTGTCTCGGGCCCCTCCGAGGCATGCCCTCAGGCAGTGCTAGGCAGAGGCCTATTGCAGAGGCAGAGAAGAGCTTGCGGAGATCCGCCCGCCTGCCTCCGCCTTCTCCTGCCCAGGCTGAAGAGGCCCAGCTCGCTCAGCCTCTCCTGGCAGGAGAGCTGCTCCCGTGCCTTCCTCCTCTTGGTGGCCCTTTGCAGGCCTCGCTCCACTCCGTCCGTGCGGATGTTGTCCTGGGGAGCCCAGAACTGCACCCCAGACTCCACGTGTGGCCTCAGCAGGGCTGAGGAGAGCGGAAGGAGCCTGCCCCTGACTCCCACCCCCTCCCTCCCCAGCGGCCCTCTGGCAATGCTCTTCCTGCGGCTTCCCAGGATACCAGCGGCCTTCGTGGCCACAAGCGCACATTGCTGGCTCACGGTCAGCTGGTGAAGAAAGCCTTCAGGACATCTGTGTTTTCAGTGTCCTTTGTCCCCAGGGCCCCTGCCCCCCGCCTTTAGCAGCAGGCTGCCCTTTGCCCTCGCCTTCCTTTTGCTGCTGGTGCACTTGTAGGAGCCTTGCCGCTTGCCTTTCCTGGCCCTTGCCAGCTTCAGCTCCAGGTGGCCTTTGGCTTTCCTCACGCCAGCCCTGCAGCCTCAGGCAGTGTCTCCAGGCAATTGTCCTGGGGCACCTCTCCCTCCTTCCCCCTCACATGCTTGCGATGTTCTTGGCACGCCAGCCTGCTCCTTGGTGCCGGAATCAGTTCTGGGCAAAAAGCTACAGGCCAAAAGTTAGAAAAAGAGAGAAAGGCCAGAGTGCTGGCACACTCGGCAGCCATGTCAGTAGGCTAAGCCCTTGGGTTAACAGGCTCGTGAGGTAAGGAGAGCTGTGCTCAAGCAGCCTCTCTCTGGCGGTGGCCAGCAGCAGAGGGCCAGTGCCGAGCAGAAGAGCAAGGCCTAGCTGGAGAGCGGCCTGTGCCAGCCCCACACCCTTCCCACGGGCAAGTGCTCAGGGATTTCCTGAGCGGGGAAAAAGAGCAGCCGTGGCAGTTTCCCGAGGGCAAAAGAGCCACCAGCGGTCTTGGGCCAAAAACGGGGTGAATGATTTTGGAAGCGCCAGGGAGGTTTTTGGCTTCGCCAGCATGCTGCCACATGGCATGCAGAATGTGCCTGTGTGGGGGCTAGCCCACCTTTGGCAGAGCATCAAGAGAAAGGGGCGAGCAACTCCCCGCCTTGGGAAAGGGCCTGGCGCAGGCAGACGCCTCTGCATCTTCCAGGCCTACAGTGCCTTCTGAAAGACATGCTGCTGCTTTGAGGTCTCAGAAGCCAAGCTCTCACAAGCATCCTTAAAAAGCTCAAAACCCAACACAGGCGCTCGCTCAGAGGTCTTGAGCGACCTCGCAGCAGGGCGTCTTCTCCGCTGCAAGGCCTTCTTACAAGGGGGTAGAGGAGGGCAGCCTGGAGGAATCTCCTTTTGGAAAGGTACCCCCAGCAGCAGCAACAGCAATAGGCAAACACAAAGAGGCACTCAGCTGAGAAGACACAAGTTGCTCCTGATGAGTGCGAATGCTGCCAGCTGCTGCCGGTGCGCTGGCCTCCAGCGCCGAGATGCAGGGCCCTGGGATGCCGTCGGGAGCTGCTCAGCACCGTGCTCGGCCGCCGGGCAAAGCAAAAGGAGGAGTGAGGCCATCAGTGGACGATGCCAGTGCCAGCCCCCCAAGAGACAAGCCCCGCGGGAGCCAGATTCCCCGGCCCCAGGGCATTACCTTCCCGCTGCCCTGGGGCACTGCACTGAGATCCCCAAGGCACCAGGCGGCACCACCCAAAGGGCCCTGGCCCCTCTCCCCAACCTCCCCAGCACCCCGGGTCCCTGCACGCGGCCGCTGACCTGCCCTGTGGCAAAGGCCGCCCTGCGCACACCACTGCTGACGTGCTCGCCTGCACACTGCACCGCAGCAGCCCGGGACGTCCTCGGGAGCTGCCCACAGCCACGCTCGGCCACCGGGCAGAGAAGAAGGAGGAGCAAGGCCAGCAGCGGCTGCCGCCGGGCCACAGCCCCCCAAGAAACAAGCCCCGCGCAGCCCCATGGCCCCACGGCTCAAGAGGACCCTCCTCCCACCGCTGTGGCGGACTCCATCGAGGCACCAGGCAGGACCACCCAGAAGGGTCCTGCGCTCTCTCCCACCCCTCCCAAGGACCCCCAACTCCCCGGGGCCTGACACGCGACTCCTTACCTGCCACACAGCACAGGCCCCCTCCACACACCAACGCCGGCGTGCTCGCCTGTGCTGCATGGGCCCGGCATGTCCTCGGGAGCTGCGCAGCGCCACGCCACGCTCGGCAGCCGTGCAAAGCAAAGGAGGAGAGAAGGCTTCAGTGGCTGCTGCCAGCACCCGTGCCCTCAACAAGTCCCCCACAGCTCCCTCTGCACCAACGCCCAGAGGCAGCTCATGGCCCCCCACACACTACCCCAGGCCGATGACGGTGCCGGGCCCCACGCCAGCCCCCTGGCTGCCACCAGCACACCAAGCCTGCGGCCAGGGCAGCCTGCCTCCACGCCGGCCAGAACACAGAACTCGCCGACACCCCGGGCAACGCTGACAATGGCCTTGGCAACAGGCACCAACTGCCCGGCAAGAGGCACAAGCGCCCCAGCCCCAAACACACCCACCGCGCACCGGCACGCCAGCAAGCATGGCCCAAGGGCCGCGGGCAAGGCACGAGCCCTCGCTCAGAAACCCGGACACTGCTCCCGCCTCACCAGGCCTCTCCAGCACTCCGCATTTGCTCTCGCAGAGTTGTTCTCTGCAGCCCCGCCGCTTCTCTTGCATGCCTAGAGCAGCAAGCAATACCTGCCCTGCGGCACTTCCTCTTTTCACAAACTGACACCGTGCCTCCTCAGACATTGGCACAAAAATCACCATGCACCTGGCAAGGCTCATGCACCATCAAGGAAGCGCCCACAGCTTCCCTCGGGCTCCTCCACTGTTCTTGCAGGCCTAGTCCAGTCAAACAAGAACTGTGCCGCTGCGCTTCCTCGCTCTTCCCAGACTGACACCATGCCTAATGACACATGCCGACAGACAGTGCCGCGCTGCTATAACGGCTCCCCACCTGCACGTGCTTGCACACTAGTGCTCTCCCGCGCCTCCACTGGCAGTCCTGCCTATTCCGGCCTCCACCAACGTGCCCCTCTGCACCTCCCGACTCTTGCCAAACTTTCCCCTTACCAAAGGAGAGGTGCGCGCAGCATACAAGCTCTTCTGCAATGGCTCCGCCACCAGCAAGGGCTTGCCGAGGAGCCCTCTTCAGCCCCCCACTGGAGCAGTGGCATGCCAGGTGCAGCCTCAGGAGAACTGCCCCTCCACGCTTCCACTTGTGCCTCCCAAACCCACACCGTGCCCACGCAGACACTGGCACAAAATCGCCATGCCCCTCACATGGCTCAGGCACGCAGAGGTTCACGTAGTGGCAGAACAGCTGTCTTGGGCCCCTCCGAGGCATGCCCTCAGGCAGTGCTAGGCAGAGGCCTATTGCAGAGGCAGAGAAGAGCTTGCTGAGATCCGCCCGCCTGCCCCCGCCTTCTCCTGCCCAGGCTGAAGAGGCCCAGCTCGCTCAGCCTCTCCTGGCAGGAGAGCTGCTCCAGTGCCTTCCTCCTCTTGGTGGCCCTTTGCAGGCCTCGCTCCACTCCGTCCCTGCGGAAGTTGTCCTGGGGAGCCCAGAACTGCACCCCAGACTCCACGTGTGGCCTCAGCAGGGCTGAGGAGAGCGGAAGGAGCCTGCCCCTGACTCCCACCCCCTCCCTCCCCAGCGGCCCTCTGGCAATGCTCTTCCTGCGGCTTCCCAGGATACCAGCGGCCTTCGTGGCCACGAGCGCACATTGCTGGCTCACGGTCAGCTGGTGAAGAAAGCCTTCAGGACATCTGTGTTTTCAGTGTCCTTTGTCCCCAGGGCCCCTGCCCCCCGCCTTTAGCAGCAGGCTGCCCTTTGCCCTCGCCTTCCTTTTGCTGCTGGTGCACTTGTAGGAGCCTTGCCGCTTGCCTTTCCTGGCCCTTGCCAGCTTCAGCTCCAGGTGGCCTTTGGCTTTCCTCACGCCAGCCCTGCAGCCTCAGGCAGTGTCTCCAGGCAATTGTCCTGGGGCACCTCTCCCTCCTTCCCCCTCACACGCTTGCGATGTTCTTGGCACGCCTGCCTGCTCCTTGGTGCCGGAATCAGTTCTGGGCAAAAAGCTACAGGCCAAAAGTTAGAAAAAGAGAGAAAGGCCAGAGTGCTGGCACACTCGGCAGCCATGTCAGTAGGCTAAGCCCTTGGGTTAACAGGCTCGTGAGGTAAGGAGAGCTGTGCTCAAGCAGCCTCTCTCTGGCGGTGGCCAGCAGCAGAGGGCCAGTGCCGAGCAGAAGAGCAAGGCCTAGCTGGAGAGCGGCCTGTGCCAGCCCCACACCCTTCCCACGGGCAAGTGCTCAGGGATTTCCTGAGCGGGGAAAAAGAGCAGCCGTGGCAGTTTCCCGAGGGCAAAAGAGCCACCAGCGATCTTGGGCCAAAAACGGGGTGAATGATTTTGGAAGCGCCAGGGAGGTTTTTGGCTTCGCCAGCATGCTGCCACATGGCATGCAGAATGTGCCTGTGTGGGGGCTAGCCCACCTTTGGCAGAGCATCAAGAGAAAGGGGCGAGCAACTCCCCGCCTTGGGAAAGGGCCTGGCGCAGGCAGACGCCTCTGCATCTTCCAGGCCTACAGTGCCTTCTGAAAGACATGCTGCTGCTTTGAGGTCTCAGAAGCCAAGCTCTCACAAGCATCCTTAAAAAGCTCAAAACCCAACACAGGCGCTCGCTCAGAGGTCTTGAGCGACCTCGCAGCAGGGCGTCTTCTCCGCTGCAAGGCCTTCTTACAAGGGGGTAGAGGAGGGCAGCCTGGAGGAATCTCCTTTTGGAAAGGTACCCCCAGCAGCAGCAACAGCAATAGGCAAACACAAAGAGGCACTCAGCTGACAAGACACAAGTTGCTCCTGATGAGTGCGAATGCCGCCAGCTGCTGCCGGTGCGCTGGCCTCCAGCGCCGAGATGCAGGGCCCTGGGATGCCGTCGGGAGCTGCTCAGCACCGTGCTCGGCCGCCGGGCAAAGCAAAAGGAGGAGTGAGGCCATCAGTCGACGATGCCAGTGCCAGCACCCCAAGAGACAAGCCCCGCGGGAGCCAGATTCCCCGGCCCCAGGGCATTACCTTCCCGCTGCCCTGGGGCACTGCACTGAGATCCCCAAGGCACCAGGTGGCACCACCCAAAGGGCCCTGGCCCCTCTCCCCAACCTCCCCAGCACCCCGGGTCCCTGCACGCGGCCGCTGACCTGCCCTGTGGCAAAGGCCGCCCTGCGCACACCACTGCTGACGTGCTCGCCTGCACACTGCACCGCAGCAGCCCGGGACGTCCTCGGGAGCTGCCCACAGCCACGCTCGGCCACCGGGCAGAGAAGAAGGAGGAGCAAGGCCAGCAGCGGCTGCCGCCGGGCCACAGCCCCCCAAGAAACAAGCCCCGCGCAGCCCCATGGCCCCACGGCTCAAGAGGACCCTCCTCCCACCGCTGTGGCGGACTCCATCGAGGCACCAGGCAGGACCACCCAGAAGGGTCCTGCACTCTCTCCCACCCCTCCCAAGGACCCCCAACTCCCCGGGGCCTGACACGTGACTCCTTACCTGCCACACAGCACAGGCCCCCTCCACACACCAACGCCGGCGTGCTCGCCTGTGCTGCATGGGCCCGGCATGTCCTCGGGAGCTGCGCAGCGCCACGCCACGCTCGGCAGCCGTGCAAAGCAAAGGAGGAGAGAAGGCTTCAGTGGCTGCTGCCAGCACCCGTGCCCTCAACAAGTCCCCCACAGCTCCCTCTGCACCAACGCCCAGAGGCAGCTCATGGCCCCCCACACACTACCCCAGGCCGATGACGGTGCCGGGCCCCACGCCAGCCCCCTGGCTGCCACCAGCACACCAAGCCTGCGGCCAGGGCAGCCTGCCTCCACGCCGGCCAGAACACAGAACTCGCCGACACCCCGGGCAACGCTGACAATGGCCTTGGCAACAGGCACCAACTGCCCGGCAAGAGGCACAAGCGCCCCAGCCCCAAACACACCCACCGCGCACCGGCACGCCAGCAAGCATGGCCCAAGGGCCGCGGGCAAGGCACGAGCCCTCGCTCAGAAACCCGGACACTGCTCCCGCCTCACCAGGCCTCTCCAGCACTCCGCATTTGCTCTCGCAGAGTTGTTCTCTGCAGCCCCGCCGCTTCTCTTGCATGCCTAGAGCAGCAAGCAATACCTGCCCTGCGGCACTTCCTCTTTTCACAAACTGACACCGTGCCTCCTCAGACATTGGCACAAAAATCACCATGCACCTGGCAAGGCTCATGCACCATCAAGGAAGCGCCCACAGCTTCCCTCGGGCTCCTCCGCTGTTCTTGCAGGCCTAGTCCAGTCAAACAAGAACTGTGCCGCTGCGCTTCCTCGCTCTTCCCAGACTGACACCATGCCTAATGACACATGCCGACAGACAGTGCCGCGCTGCTATAACGGCTCCCCACCTGCACGTGCTTGCACACTAGTGCTCTCCCGCGCCTCCACTGGCAGTCCTGCCTATTCCGGCCTCCACCAACGTGCCCCTCTGCACCTCCCGACTCTTGCCAAACTTTCCCCTTACCAAAGGAGAGGTGCGCGCAGCATACAAGCTCTTCTGCAATGGCTCCGCCACCAGCAAGGGCTTGCCGAGCAGCCCTCTTCAGCCCCCCACTGGAGCAGTGGCATGCCAGGTGCAGCCTCAGGAGAACTGCCCCTCCACGCTTCCACTTGTGCCTCCCAAAACCACACCGTGCCCACGCAGACACTGGCACAAAATCGCCATGCCCCTCACATGGCTCAGGCACGCAGAGGTTCACGTAGTGGCAGAACAGCTGTCTTGGGCCCCTCCGAGGCATGCCCTCAGGCAGTGCTAGGCAGAGGCCTATTGCAGAGGCAGAGAAGAGCTTGCTGAGATCCGCCCGCCTGCCCCCGCCTTCTCCTGCCCAGGCTGAAGAGGCCCAGCTCGCTCAGCCTCTCCTGGCAGGAGAGCTGCTCCAGTGCCTTCCTCCTCTTGGTGGCCCTTTGCAGGCCTCGCTCCACTCCGTCCGTGCGGATGTTGTCCTGGGGAGCCCAGAACTGCACCCCAGACTCCACGTGTGGCCTCAGCAGGGCTGAGGAGAGCGGAAGGAGCCTGCCCCTGACTCCCACCCCCTCCCTCCCCAGCGGCCCTCTGGCAATGCTCTTCCTGCGGCTTCCCAGGATACCAGCGGCCTTCGTGGCCACAAGCGCACATTGCTGGCTCACGGTCAGCTGGTGAAGAAAGCCTTCAGGACATCTGTGTTTTCAGTGTCCTTTGTCCCCAGGGCCCCTGCCCCCCGCCTTTAGCAGCAGGCTGCCCTTTGCCCTCGCCTTCCTTTTGCTGCTGGTGCACTTGTAGGAGCCTTGCCGCTTGCCTTTCCTGGCCCTTGCCAGCTTCAGCTCCAGGTGGCCTTTGGCTTTCCTCACGCCAGCCCTGCAGCCTCAGGCAGTGTCTCCAGGCAATTGTCCTGGGGCACCTCTCCCTCCTTCCCCCTCACACGCTTGCGATGTTCTTGGCACGCCTGCCTGCTCCTTGGTGCCGGAATCAGTTCTGGGCAAAAAGCTACAGGCCAAAAGTTAGAAAAAGAGAGAAAGGCCAGAGTGCTGGCACACTCGGCAGCCATGTCAGTAGGCTAAGCCCTTGGGTTAACAGGCTCGTGAGGTAAGGAGAGCTGTGCTCAAGCAGCCTCTCTCTGGCGGTGGCCAGCAGCAGAGGGCCAGTGCCGAGCAGAAGAGCAAGGCCTAGCTGGAGAGCGGCCTGTGCCAGCCCCACACCCTTCCCACGGGCAAGTGCTCAGGGATTTCCTGAGCGGGGAAAAAGAGCAGCCGTGGCAGTTTCCCGAGGGCAAAAGAGCCACCAGTGGTCTTGGGCCAAAAACGGGGTGAATGATTTTGGAAGCGCCAGGGAGGTTTTTGGCTTCGCCAGCATGCTGCCACATGGCATGCAGAATGTGCCTGTGTGGGGGCTAGCCCACCTTTGGCAGAGCATCAAGAGAAAGGGGCGAGCAACTCCCCGCCTTGGGAAAGGGCCTGGCGCAGGCAGACGCCTCTGCATCTTCCAGGCCTACAGTGCCTTCTGAAAGACATGCTGCTGCTTTGAGGTCTCAGAAGCCAAGCTCTCACAAGCATCCTTAAAAAGCTCAAAACCCAACACAGGCGCTCGCTCAGAGGTCTTGAGCGACCTCGCAGCAGGGCGTCTTCTCCGCTGCAAGGCCTTCTTACAAGGGGGTAGAGGAGGGCAGCCTGGAGGAATCTCCTTTTGGAAAGGTACCCCCAGCAGCAGCAACAGCAATAGGCAAACACAAAGAGGCACTCAGCTGACGAGACACAAGTTGCTCCTGATGAGTGCGAATGCCGCCAGCTGCTGCCGGTGCGCTGGCCTCCAGCGCCGAGATGCAGGGCCCTGGGATGCCGTCGGGAGCTGCTCAGCACCGTGCTCGGCCGCCGGGCAAAGCAAAAGGAGGAGTGAGGCCATCAGTGGATGATGCCAGTGCCAGCCCCTCAAGAGACAAGCCCCGCGGGAGCCAGATTCCCCGGCCCCAGGGCATTACCTTCCCGCTGCCCTGGGGCACTGCACTGAGATCCCCAAGGCACCAGGCGGCACCACCCAAAGGGCCCTGGCCCCTCTCCTCAACCTCCCCAGCACCCCGGGTCCCTGCACGCGGCCGCTGACCTGCCCTGTGGCAAAGGCCGCCCTGCGCACACCACTGCTGACGTGCTCGCCTGCACACTGCACCGCAGCAGCCCGGGACGTCCTCGGGAGCTGCCCACAGCCACGCTCGGCCACCGGGCAGAGAAGAAGGAGGAGCAAGGCCAGCAGCGGCTGCCGCCGGGCCACAGCCCCCCAAGAAACAAGCCCCGCGCAGCCCCATGGCCCCACGGCTCAAGAGGACCCTCCTCCCACCGCTGTGGCGGACTCCATCGAGACCCCCCAAGGCACCAGGCAGGACCACCCAGAAGGGTCCTGCGCTCTCTCCCACCCCTCCCAAGGACCCCCAACTCCCCGGGGCCTGACACGCGACTCCTTACCTGCCACACAGCACAGGCCCCCTCCACACACCAACGCCGGCGTGCTCGCCTGTGCTGCATGGGCCCGGCATGTCCTCGGGAGCTGCGCAGCGCCATGCCACGCTCGGCAGCCGTGCAAAGCAAAGGAGGAGAGAAGGCTTCAGTGGCTGCTGCCAGCACCCGTGCCCTCAACAAGTCCCCCACAGCTCCCTCTGCACCAACGCCCAGAGGCAGCTCATGGCCCCCCACACACTACCCCAGGCCGATGACGGTGCCGGGCCCCACGCCAGCCCCCTGGCTGCCACCAGCACACCAAGCCTGCGGCCAGCGCAGCCTGCCTCCACGCCGGCCAGAACACAGAACTCGCCGACACCCCGGGCAACGCTGACAATGGCCTTGGCAACAGGCACCAACTGCCCGGCAAGAGGCACAAGCGCCCCAGCCCCAAACACACCCACCGCGCACCGGCACGCCAGCAAGCATGGCCCAAGGGCCGCGGGCAAGGCACGAGCCCTCGCTCAGAAACCCGGACACTGCTCCCGCCTCACCAGGCCTCTCCAGCACTCCGCATTTGCTCTCGCAGAGTTGTTCTCTGCAGCCCCGCCGCTTCTCTTGCATGCCTAGAGCAGCAAGCAATACCTGCCCTGCGGCACTTCCTCTTTTCACAAACTGACACCGTGCCTCCTCAGACATTGGCACAAAAATCACCATGCACCTGGCAAGGCTCATGCACCATCAAGGAAGCGCCCACAGCTTCCCTCGGGCTCCTCCGCTGTTCTTGCAGGCCTAGTCCAGTCAAACAAGAACTGTGCCGCTGCGCTTCCTCGCTCTTCCCAGACTGACACCATGCCTAACGACACATGCCGACAGACAGTGCCGCGCTGCTATAACGGCTCCCCACCTGCACGTGCTTGCACACTAGTGCTCTCCCGCGCCTCCACTGGCAGTCCTGCCTATTCCGGCCTCCACCAAAGTGCCCCTCTGCACCTCCCGACTCTTGCCAAACTTTCCCCTTACCAAAGGAGAGGTGCGCGCAGCATACAAGCTCTTCTGCAATGGCTCCGCCACCAGCAAGGGCTTGCCGAGGAGCCCTCTTCAGCCCTCCACTGGAGCAGTGGCATGCCAGGTGCAGCCTCAGGAGAACTGCCCCTCCACGCTTCCACTTGTGCCTCCCAAACCCACACCGTGCCCACGCAGACACTGGCACAAAATCGCCATGCCCCTCACATGGCTCAGGCACGCAGAGGTTCACGTAGTGGCAGAACAGCTGTCTTGGGCCCCTCCGAGGCATGCCCTCAGGCAGTGCTAGGCAGAGGCCTATTGCAGAGGCAGAGAAGAGCTTGCTGAGATCCGCCCGCCTGCCTCCGCCTTCTCCTGCCCAGGCTGAAGAGGCCCAGCTCGCTCAGCCTCTCCTGGCAGGAGAGCTGCTCCAGTGCCTTCCTCCTCTTGGTGGTCCTTTGCAGGCCTCGCTCCACTCCGTCCGTGCGGATGTTGTCCTGGGGAGCCCAGAACTGCACCCCAGACTCCACGTGTGGCCTCAGCAGGGCTGAGGAGAGCGGAAGGAGCCTGCCCCTGACTCCCACCCCCTCCCTCCCCAGCGGCCCTCTGGCAATGCTCTTCCTGCGGCTTCCCAGGATACCAGCGGCCTTCGTGGCCACAAGCGCACATTGCTGGCTCACGGTCAGCTGGTGAAGAAAGCCTTCAGGACATCTGTGTTTTCAGTGTCCTTTGTCCCCAGGGCCCCTGCCCCCCGCCTTTAGCAGCAGGCTGCCCTTTGCCCTCACCTTCCTTTTGCTGCTGGTGCACTTGTAGGAGCCTTGCCGCTTGCCTTTCCTGGCCCTTGCCAGCTTCAGCTCCAGGTGGCCTTTGGCTTTCCTCACGCCAGCCCTGCAGCCTCAGGCAGTGTCTCCAGGCAATTGTCCTGGGGCACCTCTCCCTCCTTCCCCCTCACACGCTTGCGATGTTCTTGGCACGCCTGCCTGCTCCTTGGTGCCGGAATCAGTTCTGGGCAAAAAGCTACAGGCCAAAAGTTAGAAAAAGAGAGAAAGGCCAGAGTGCTGGCACACTCGGCAGCCATGTCAGTAGGCTAAGCCCTTGGGTTAACAGGCTCGTGAGGTAAGGAGAGCTGTGCTCAAGCAGCCTCTCTCTGGCGGTGGCCAGCAGCAGAGGGCCAGTGCCGAGCAGAAGAGCAAGGCCTAGCTGGAGAGCGGCCTGTGCCAGCCCCACACCCTTCCCACGGGCAAGTGCTCAGGGATTTCCTGAGCGGGGAAAAAGAGCAGCCGTGGCAGTTTCCCGAGGGCAAAAGAGCCACCAGCGGTCTTGGGCCAAAAACGGGGTGAATGATTTTGGAAGCGCCAGGGAGGTTTTTGGCTTCGCCAGCATGCTGCCACATGGCATGCAGAATGTGCCTGTGTGGGGGCTAGCCCACCTTTGGCAGAGCATCAAGAGAAAGGGGCGAGCAACTCCCCGCCTTGGGAAAGGGCCTGGCGCAGGCAGACGCCTCTGCATCTTCCAGGCCTACAGTGCCTTCTGAAAGACATGCTGCTGCTTTGAGGTCTCAGAAGCCAAGCTCTCACAAGCATCCTTAAAAAGCTCAAAACCCAACACAGGCGCTCGCTCAGAGGTCTTGAGCGACCTCGCAGCAGGGCGTCTTCTCCGCTGCAAGGCCTTCTTACAAGGGGATAGAGGAGGGCAGCCTGGAGGAATCTCCTTTTGGAAAGGTACCCCCAGCAGCAGCCGCAGCAGCAACAGCAATAGGCAAACACAAAGAGGCACTCAGCTGACGAGACACAAGTTGCTCCTGATGAGTGCGAATGCCGCCAGCTGCTGCCGGTGCGCTGGCCTCCAGCGCCGAGATGCAGGGCCCTGGGATGCCGTCGGGAGCTGCTCAGCACCGTGCTCGGCCGCCGGGCAAAGCAAAAGGAGGAGTGAGGCCATCAGTCGACGATGCCAGTGCCAGCCCCTCAAGAGACAAGCCCCGCGGGAGCCAGATTCCCCGGCCCCAGGGCATTACCTTCCCGCTGCCCTGGGGCACTGCACTGAGATCCCCAAGGCACCAGGCGGCACCACCCAAAGGGCCCTGGCCCCTCTCCCCAACCTCCCCAGCACCCCGGGTCCCTGCACGCGGCCGCTGACCTGCCCTGTGGCAAAGGCCGCCCTGCGCACACCACTGCTGACGTGCTTGCCTGCACACTGCACCGCAGCAGCCCGGGACGTCCTCGGGAGCTGCCCACAGCCACGCTCGGCCACCGGGCAGAGAAGAAGGAGGAGCAAGGCCAGCAGCGGCTGCCGCCGGGCCACAGCCCCCCAAGAAACAAGCCCCGCGCAGCCCCATGGCCCCACGGCTCAAGAGGACCCTCCTCCCACCGCTGTGGCGGACTCCATCGAGGCACCAGGCAGGACCACCCAGAAGGGTCCTGCGCTCTCTCCCACCCCTCCCAAGGACCCCCAACTCCCCGGGGCCTGACACGCGACTCCTTACCTGCCACACAGCACAGGCCCCCTCCACACACCAACGCCGGCGTGCTCGCCTGTGCTGCATGGGCCCGGCATGTCCTCGGGAGCTGCGCAGCGCCACGCCACGCTCGGCAGCCGTGCAAAGCAAAGGAGGAGAGAAGGCTTCAGTGGCTGCTGCCAGCACCCGTGCCCTCAACAAGTCCCCCACAGCTCCCTCTGCACCAACGCCCAGAGGCAGCTCATGGCCCCCCACACACTACCCCAGGCCGATGACGGTGCCGGGCCCCACGCCAGCCCCCTGGCTGCCACCAGCACACCAAGCCTGCGGCCAGGGCAGCCTGCCTCCACGCCGGCCAGAACACAGAACTCGCCGACACCCCGGGCAACGCTGACAATGGCCTTGGCAACAGGCACCAACTGCCCGGCAAGAGGCACAAGCGCCCCAGCCCCAAACACACCCACCGCGCACCGGCACGCCAGCAAGCATGGCCCAAGGGCCGCGGGCAAGGCACGAGCCCTCGCTCAGAAACCCGGACACTGCTCCCGCCTCACCAGGCCTCTCCAGCACTCCGCATTTGCTCTCGCAGAGTTGTTCTCTGCAGCCCCGCCGCTTCTCTTGCATGCCTAGAGCAGCAAGCAATACCTGCCCTGCGGCACTTCCTCTTTTCACAAACTGACACCGTGCCTCCTCAGACATTGGCACAAAAATCACCATGCACCTGGCAAGGCTCATGCACCATCAAGGAAGCGCCCACAGCTTCCCTCGGGCTCCTCCGCTGTTCTTGCAGGCCTAGTCCAGTCAAACAAGAACTGTGCCGCTGCGCTTCCTCGCTCTTCCCAGACTGACACCATGCCTAATGACACATGCCGACAGACAGTGCCGCGCTGCTATAACGGCTCCCCACCTGCACGTGCTTGCACACTAGTGCTCTCCCGCGCCTCCACTGGCAGTCCTGCCTATTCCGGCCTCCACCAACGTGCCCCTCTGCACCTCCCGACTCTTGCCAAACTTTCCCCTTACCAAAGGAGAGGTGCGCGCAGCATACAAGCTCTTCTGCAATGGCTCCGCCACCAGCAAGGGCTTGCCGAGGAGCCCTCTTCAGCCCTCCACTGGAGCAGTGGCATGCCAGGTGCAGCCTCAGGAGAACTGCCCCTCCACGCTTCCACTTGTGCCTCCCAAACCCACACCGTGCCCACGCAGACACTGGCACAAAATCGCCATGCCCCTCACATGGCTCAGGCACGCAGAGGTTCACGTAGTGGCAGAACAGCTGTCTTGGGCCCCTCCGAGGCATGCCCTCAGGCAGTGCTAGGCAGAGGCCTATTGCAGAGGCAGAGAAGAGCTTGCTGAGATCCGCCCGCCTGCCTCCGCCTTCTCCTGCCCAGGCTGAAGAGGCCCAGCTCGCTCAGCCTCTCCTGGCAGGAGAGCTGCTCCAGTGCCTTCCTCCTCTTGGTGGCCCTTTGCAGGCCTCGCTCCACTCCGTCCGTGCGGATGTTGTCCTGGGGAGCCCAGAACTGCACCCCAGACTCCACGTGTGGCCTCAGCAGGGCTGAGGAGAGCGGAAGGAGCCTGCCCCTGACTCCCACCCCCTCCCTCCCCAGCGGCCCTCTGGCAATGCTCTTCCTGCGGCTTCCCAGGATACCAGCGGCCTTCGTGGCCACAAGCGCACATTGCTGGCTCACGGTCAGCTGGTGAAGAAAGCCTTCAGGACATCTGTGTTTTCAGTGTCCTTTGTCCCCAGGGCCCCTGCCCCCCGCCTTTAGCAGCAGGCTGCCCTTTGCCCTCACCTTCCTTTTGCTGCTGGTGCACTTGTAGGAGCCTTGCCGCTTGCCTTTCCTGGCCCTTGCCAGCTTCAGCTCCAGGTGGCCTTTGGCTTTCCTCACGCCAGCCCTGCAGCCTCAGGCAGTGTCTCCAGGCAATTGTCCTGGGGCACCTCTCCCTCCTTCCCCCTCACACGCTTGCGATGTTCTTGGCACGCCTGCCTGCTCCTTGGTGCCGGAATCAGTTCTGGGCAAAAAGCTACAGGCCAAAAGTTAGAAAAAGAGAGAAAGGCCAGAGTGCTGGCACACTCGGCAGCCATGTCAGTAGGCTAAGCCCTTGGGTTAACAGGCTCGTGAGGTAAGGAGAGCTGTGCTCAAGCAGCCTCTCTCTGGCGGTGGCCAGCAGCAGAGGGCCAGTGCCGAGCAGAAGAGCAAGGCCTAGCTGGAGAGCGGCCTGTGCCAGCCCCACACCCTTCCCACGGGCAAGTGCTCAGGGATTTCCTGAGCGGGGAAAAAGAGCAGCCGTGGCAGTTTCCCGAGGGCAAAAGAGCCACCAGCGGTCTTGGGCCAAAAACGGGGTGAATGATTTTGGAAGCGCCAGGGAGGTTTTTGGCTTCGCCAGCATGCTGCCACATGGCATGCAGAATGTGCCTGTGTGGGGGCTAGCCCACCTTTGGCAGAGCATCAAGAGAAAGGGGCGAGCAACTCCCCGCCTTGGGAAAGGGCCTGGCGCAGGCAGACGCCTCTGCATCTTCCAGGCCTACAGTGCCTTCTGAAAGACATGCTGCTGCTTTGAGGTCTCAGAAGCCAAGCTCTCACAAGCATCCTTAAAAAGCTCAAAACCCAACACAGGCGCTCGCTCAGAGGTCTTGAGCGACCTCGCAGCAGGGCGTCTTCTCCGCTGCAAGGCCTTCTTACAAGGGGATAGAGGAGGGCAGCCTGGAGGAATCTCCTTTTGGAAAGGTACCCCCAGCAGCAGCCGCAGCAGCAACAGCAATAGGCAAACACAAAGAGGCACTCAGCTGACGAGACACAAGTTGCTCCTGATGAGTGCGAATGCCGCCAGCTGCTGCCGGTGCGCTGGCCTCCAGCGCCGAGATGCAGGGCCCTGGGATGCCGTCGGGAGCTGCTCAGCACCGTGCTCGGCCGCCGGGCAAAGCAAAAGGAGGAGTGAGGCCATCAGTCGACGATGCCAGTGCCAGCCCCTCAAGAGACAAGCCCCGCGGGAGCCAGATTCCCCGGCCCCAGGGCATTACCTTCCCGCTGCCCTGGGGCACTGCACTGAGATCCCCAAGGCACCAGGCGGCACCACCCAAAGGGCCCTGGCCCCTCTCCCCAACCTCCCCAGCACCCCGGGTCCCTGCACGCGGCCGCTGACCTGCCCTGTGGCAAAGGCCGCCCTGCGCACACCACTGCTGACGTGCTTGCCTGCACACTGCACCGCAGCAGCCCGGGACGTCCTCGGGAGCTGCCCACAGCCACGCTCGGCCACCGGGCAGAGAAGAAGGAGGAGCAAGGCCAGCAGCGGCTGCCGCCGGGCCACAGCCCCCCAAGAAACAAGCCCCGCGCAGCCCCATGGCCCCACGGCTCAAGAGGACCCTCCTCCCACCGCTGTGGCGGACTCCATCGAGGCACCAGGCAGGACCACCCAGAAGGGTCCTGCGCTCTCTCCCACCCCTCCCAAGGACCCCCAACTCCCCGGGGCCTGACACGCGACTCCTTACCTGCCACACAGCACAGGCCCCCTCCACACACCAACGCCGGCGTGCTCGCCTGTGCTGCATGGGCCCGGCATGTCCTCGGGAGCTGCGCAGCGCCACGCCACGCTCGGCAGCCGTGCAAAGCAAAGGAGGAGAGAAGGCTTCAGTGGCTGCTGCCAGCACCCGTGCCCTCAACAAGTCCCCCACAGCTCCCTCTGCACCAACGCCCAGAGGCAGCTCATGGCCCCCCACACACTACCCCAGGCCGATGACGGTGCCGGGCCCCACGCCAGCCCCCTGGCTGCCACCAGCACACCAAGCCTGCGGCCAGGGCAGCCTGCCTCCACGCCGGCCAGAACACAGAACTCGCCGACACCCCGGGCAACGCTGACAATGGCCTTGGCAACAGGCACCAACTGCCCGGCAAGAGGCACAAGCGCCCCAGCCCCAAACACACCCACCGCGCACCGGCACGCCAGCAAGCATGGCCCAAGGGCCGCGGGCAAGGCACGAGCCCTCGCTCAGAAACCCGGACACTGCTCCCGCCTCACCAGGCCTCTCCAGCACTCCGCATTTGCTCTCGCAGAGTTGTTCTCTGCAGCCCCGCCGCTTCTCTTGCATGCCTAGAGCAGCAAGCAATACCTGCCCTGCGGCACTTCCTCTTTTCACAAACTGACACCGTGCCTCCTCAGACATTGGCACAAAAATCACCATGCACCTGGCAAGGCTCATGCACCA
Source organism: Dromaius novaehollandiae (assembly GCF_036370855.1). NCBI lineage: Eukaryota > Metazoa > Chordata > Aves > Casuariiformes > Dromaiidae > Dromaius > Dromaius novaehollandiae. The sequence continues at coordinate 114,322,358 of NC_088100.1, read as the reverse complement.
TCAAGGAAGCGCCCACAGCTTCCCTCGGGCTCCTCCGCTGTTCTTGCAGGCCTAGTCCAGTCAAACAAGAACTGTGCCGCTGCGCTTCCTCGCTCTTCCCAGACTGACACCATGCCTAATGACACATGCCGACAGACAGTGCCGCGCTGCTATAACGGCTCCCCACCTGCACGTGCTTGCACACTAGTGCTCTCCCGCGCCTCCACTGGCAGTCCTGCCTATTCCGGCCTCCACCAACGTGCCCCTCTGCACCTCCCGACTCTTGCCAAACTTTCCCCTTACCAAAGGAGAGGTGCGCGCAGCATACAAGCTCTTCTGCAATGGCTCCGCCACCAGCAAGGGCTTGCCGAGGAGCCCTCTTCAGCCCTCCACTGGAGCAGTGGCATGCCAGGTGCAGCCTCAGGAGAACTGCCCCTCCACGCTTCCACTTGTGCCTCCCAAACCCACACCGTGCCCACGCAGACACTGGCACAAAATCGCCATGCCCCTCACATGGCTCAGGCACGCAGAGGTTCACGTAGTGGCAGAACAGCTGTCTTGGGCCCCTCCGAGGCATGCCCTCAGGCAGTGCTAGGCAGAGGCCTATTGCAGAGGCAGAGAAGAGCTTGCTGAGATCCGCCCGCCTGCCTCCGCCTTCTCCTGCCCAGGCTGAAGAGGCCCAGCTCGCTCAGCCTCTCCTGGCAGGAGAGCTGCTCCAGTGCCTTCCTCCTCTTGGTGGCCCTTTGCAGGCCTCGCTCCACTCCGTCCGTGCGGATGTTGTCCTGGGGAGCCCAGAACTGCACCCCAGACTCCACGTGTGGCCTCAGCAGGGCTGAGGAGAGCGGAAGGAGCCTGCCCCTGACTCCCACCCCCTCCCTCCCCAGCGGCCCTCTGGCAATGCTCTTCCTGCGGCTTCCCAGGATACCAGCGGCCTTCGTGGCCACAAGCGCACATTGCTGGCTCACGGTCAGCTGGTGAAGAAAGCCTTCAGGACATCTGTGTTTTCAGTGTCCTTTGTCCCCAGGGCCCCTGCCCCCCGCCTTTAGCAGCAGGCTGCCCTTTGCCCTCACCTTCCTTTTGCTGCTGGTGCACTTGTAGGAGCCTTGCCGCTTGCCTTTCCTGGCCCTTGCCAGCTTCAGCTCCAGGTGGCCTTTGGCTTTCCTCACGCCAGCCCTGCAGCCTCAGGCAGTGTCTCCAGGCAATTGTCCTGGGGCACCTCTCCCTCCTTCCCCCTCACACGCTTGCGATGTTCTTGGCACGCCTGCCTGCTCCTTGGTGCCGGAATCAGTTCTGGGCAAAAAGCTACAGGCCAAAAGTTAGAAAAAGAGAGAAAGGCCAGAGTGCTGGCACACTCGGCAGCCATGTCAGTAGGCTAAGCCCTTGGGTTAACAGGCTCGTGAGGTAAGGAGAGCTGTGCTCAAGCAGCCTCTCTCTGGCGGTGGCCAGCAGCAGAGGGCCAGTGCCGAGCAGAAGAGCAAGGCCTAGCTGGAGAGCGGCCTGTGCCAGCCCCACACCCTTCCCACGGGCAAGTGCTCAGGGATTTCCTGAGCGGGGAAAAAGAGCAGCCGTGGCAGTTTCCCGAGGGCAAAAGAGCCACCAGTGGTCTTGGGCCAAAAACGGGGTGAATGATTTTGGAAGCGCCAGGGAGGTTTTTGGCTTCGCCAGCATGCTGCCACATGGCATGCAGAATGTGCCTGTGTGGGGGCTAGCCCACCTTTGGCAGAGCATCAAGAGAAAGGGGCGAGCAACTCCCCGCCTTGGGAAAGGGCCTGGCGCAGGCAGACGCCTCTGCATCTTCCAGGCCTACAGTGCCTTCTGAAAGACATGCTGCTGCTTTGAGGTCTCAGAAGCCAAGCTCTCACAAGCATCCTTAAAAAGCTCAAAACCCAACACAGGCGCTCGCTCAGAGGTCTTGAGCGACCTCGCAGCAGGGCGTCTTCTCCGCTGCAAGGCCTTCTTACAAGGGGATAGAGGAGGGCAGCCTGGAGGAATCTCCTTTTGGAAAGGTACCCCCAGCAGCAGCCGCAGCAGCAACAGCAATAGGCAAACACAAAGAGGCACTCAGCTGACGAGACACAAGTTGCTCCTGATGAGTGCGAATGCCGCCAGCTGCTGCCGGTGCGCTGGCCTCCAGCGCCGAGATGCAGGGCCCTGGGATGCCGTCGGGAGCTGCTCAGCACCGTGCTCGGCCGCCGGGCAAAGCAAAAGGAGGAGTGAGGCCATCAGTCGACGATGCCAGTGCCAGCCCCTCAAGAGACAAGCCCCGCGGGAGCCAGATTCCCCGGCCCCAGGGCATTACCTTCCCGCTGCCCTGGGGCACTGCACTGAGATCCCCAAGGCACCAGGCGGCACCACCCAAAGGGCCCTGGCCCCTCTCCCCAACCTCCCCAGCACCCCGGGTCCCTGCACGCGGCCGCTGACCTGCCCTGTGGCAAAGGCCGCCCTGCGCACACCACTGCTGACGTGCTTGCCTGCACACTGCACCGCAGCAGCCCGGGACGTCCTCGGGAGCTGCCCACAGCCACGCTCGGCCACCGGGCAGAGAAGAAGGAGGAGCAAGGCCAGCAGCGGCTGCCGCCGGGCCACAGCCCCCCAAGAAACAAGCCCCGCGCAGCCCCATGGCCCCACGGCTCAAGAGGACCCTCCTCCCACCGCTGTGGCGGACTCCATCGAGGCACCAGGCAGGACCACCCAGAAGGGTCCTGCGCTCTCTCCCACCCCTCCCAAGGACCCCCAACTCCCCGGGGCCTGACACGCGACTCCTTACCTGCCACACAGCACAGGCCCCCTCCACACACCAACGCCGGCGTGCTCGCCTGTGCTGCATGGGCCCGGCATGTCCTCGGGAGCTGCGCAGCGCCACGCCACGCTCGGCAGCCGTGCAAAGCAAAGGAGGAGAGAAGGCTTCAGTGGCTGCTGCCAGCACCCGTGCCCTCAACAAGTCCCCCACAGCTCCCTCTGCACCAACGCCCAGAGGCAGCTCATGGCCCCCCACACACTACCCCAGGCCGATGACGGTGCCGGGCCCCACGCCAGCCCCCTGGCTGCCACCAGCACACCAAGCCTGCGGCCAGGGCAGCCTGCCTCCACGCCGGCCAGAACACAGAACTCGCCGACACCCCGGGCAACGCTGACAATGGCCTTGGCAACAGGCACCAACTGCCCGGCAAGAGGCACAAGCGCCCCAGCCCCAAACACACCCACCGCGCACCGGCACGCCAGCAAGCATGGCCCAAGGGCCGCGGGCAAGGCACGAGCCCTCGCTCAGAAACCCGGACACTGCTCCCGCCTCACCAGGCCTCTCCAGCACTCCGCATTTGCTCTCGCAGAGTTGTTCTCTGCAGCCCCGCCGCTTCTCTTGCATGCCTAGAGCAGCAAGCAATACCTGCCCTGCGGCACTTCCTCTTTTCACAAACTGACACCGTGCCTCCTCAGACATTGGCACAAAAATCACCATGCACCTGGCAAGGCTCATGCACCATCAAGGAAGCGCCCACAGCTTCCCTCGGGCTCCTCCGCTGTTCTTGCAGGCCTAGTCCAGTCAAACAAGAACTGCGCCGCTGCGCTTCCTCGCTCTTCCCAGACTGACACCATGCCTAACGACACATGCCGACAGACAGTGCCGCGCTGCTATAACGGCTCCCCACCTGCACGTGCTCGCACACTAGTGCTCTCCCGCGCCTCCACTGGCAGTCCTGCCTGTTCCGGCCTCCACCAACGTGCCCCTCTGCACCTCCCGACTCTTGCCAAACTTTCCCCTTACCAAAGGAGAGGTGCGCGCAGCATACAAGCTCTTCTGCAATGGCTCCGCCACCAGCAAGGGCTTGCCGAGGAGCCCTCTTCAGCCCCCCACTGGAGCAGTGGCATGCCAGGTACAGCCTCAGGAGAACTGCCCCTCCACGCTTCCACTTGTGCCTCCCAAACCCACACCGTGCCCACGCAGACACTGGCACAAAATCGCCATGCCCCTCACATGGCTCAGGCACGCAGAGGTTCACGTAGTGGCAGAACAGCTGTCTTGGGCCCCTCCGAGGCATGCCCTCAGGCAGTGCTAGGCAGAGGCCTATTGCAGAGGCAGAGAAGAGCTTGCTGAGATCCGCCCGCCTGCCTCCGCCTTCTCCTGCCCAGGCTGAAGAGGCCCAGCTCGCTCAGCCTCTCCTGGCAGGAGAGCTGCTCCAGTGCCTTCCTCCTCTTGGTGGCCCTTTGCAGGCCTCGCTCCACTCCGTCCGTGCGGATGTTGTCCTGGGGAGCCCAGAACTGCACCCCAGACTCCACGTGTGGCCTCAGCAGGGCTGAGGAGAGCGGAAGGAGCCTGCCCCTGACTCCCACCCCCTCCCTCCCCAGCGGCCCTCTGGCAATGCTCTTCCTGCGGCTTCCCAGGATACCAGCGGCCTTCGTGGCCACAAGCGCACATTGCTGGCTCACGGTCAGCTGGTGAAGAAAGCCTTCAGGACATCTGTGTTTTCAGTGTCCTTTGTCCCCAGGGCCCCTGCCCCCCGCCTTTAGCAGCAGGCTGCCCTTTGCCCTCGCCTTCCTTTTGCTGCTGGTGCACTTGTAGGAGCCTTGCCGCTTGCCTTTCCTGGCCCTTGCCAGCTTCAGCTCCAGGTGGCCTTTGGCTTTCCTCACGCCAGCCCTGCAGCCTCAGGCAGTGTCTCCAGGCAATTGTCCTGGGGCACCTCTCCCTCCTTCCCCCTCACACGCTTGCGATGTTCTTGGCACGCCTGCCTGCTCCTTGGTGCCGGAATCAGTTCTGGGCAAAAAGCTACAGGCCAAAAGTTAGAAAAAGAGAGAAAGGCCAGAGTGCTGGCACACTCGGCAGCCATGTCAGTAGGCTAAGCCCTTGGGTTAACAGGCTCGTGAGGTAAGGAGAGCTGTGCTCAAGCAGCCTCTCTCTGGCGGTGGCCAGCAGCAGAGGGCCAGTGCCGAGCAGAAGAGCAAGGCCTAGCTGGAGAGCGGCCTGTGCCAGCCCCACACCCTTCCCACGGGCAAGTGCTCAGGGATTTCCTGAGCGGGGAAAAAGAGCAGCCGTGGCAGTTTCCCGAGGGCAAAAGAGCCACCAGCGGTCTTGGGCCAAAAACGGGGTGAATGATTTTGGAAGCGCCAGGGAGGTTTTTGGCTTCGCCAGCATGCTGCCACATGGCATGCAGAATGTGCCTGTGTGGGGGCTAGCCCACCTTTGGCAGAGCATCAAGAGAAAGGGGCGAGCAACTCCCCGCCTTGGGAAAGGGCCTGGCGCAGGCAGACGCCTCTGCATCTTCCAGGCCTACAGTGCCTTCTGAAAGACATGCTGCTGCTTTGAGGTCTCAGAAGCCAAGCTCTCACAAGCATCCTTAAAAAGCTCAAAACCCAACACAGGCGCTCGCTCAGAGGTCTTGAGCGACCTCGCAGCAGGGCGTCTTCTCCGCTGCAAGGCCTTCTTACAAGGGGGTAGAGGAGGGCAGCCTGGAGGAATCTCCTTTTGGAAAGGTACCCCCAGCAGCAGCAGCCGCAGCAGCAACAGCAATAGGCAAACACAAAGAGGCACTCAGCTGACGAGACACAAGTTGCTCCTGATGAGTGCGAATGCCGCCAGCTGCTGCCGGTGCACTGGCCTCCAGCGCCGAGATGCAGGGCCCTGGGATGCCGTCGGGAGCTGCTCAGCACCGTGCTCGGCCGCCGGGCAAAGCAAAAGGAGGAGTGAGGCCATCAGTGGATGATGCCAGTGCCAGCCCCCCAAGAGACAAGCCCCGCGGGAGCCAGATTCCCCGGCCCCAGGGCATTACCTTCCCGCTGCCCTGGGGCACTGCACTGAGATCCCCAAGGCACCAGGCGGCACCACCCAAAGGGCCCTGGCCCCTCTCCCCAACCTCCCCAGCACCCCGGGTCCCTGCACGCGGCCGCTGACCTGCCCTGTGGCAAAGGCCGCCCTGCGCACACCACTGCTGACGTGCTCGCCTGCACACTGCACCGCAGCAGCCCGGGACGTCCTCGGGAGCTGCCCACAGCCACGCTCGGCCACCGGGCAGAGAAGAAGGAGGAGCAAGGCCAGCAGCGGCTGCCGCCGGGCCACAGCCCCCCAAGAAACAAGCCCCGCGCAGCCCCATGGCCCCACGGCTCAAGAGGACCCTCCTCCCACCGCTGTGGCGGACTCCATCGAGGCACCAGGCAGGACCACCCAGAAGGGTCCTGCGCTCTCTCCCACCCCTCCCAAGGACCCCCAACTCCCCGGGGCCTGACACGCGACTCCTTACCTGCCACACAGCACAGGCCCCCTCCACACACCAACGCCGGCGTGCTCGCCTGTGCTGCATGGGCCCGGCATGTCCTCGGGAGCTGCGCAGCGCCACGCCACGCTCGGCAGCCGTGCAAAGCAAAGGAGGAGAGAAGGCTTCAGTGGCTGCTGCCAGCACCCGTGCCCTCAACAAGTCCCCCACAGCTCCCTCTGCACCAACGCCCAGAGGCAGCTCATGGCCCCCCACACACTACCCCAGGCCGATGATGGTGCCGGGCCCCACGCCAGCCCCCTGGCTGCCACCAGCACACCAAGCCTGCGGCCAGGGCAGCCTGCCTCCACGCCGGCCAGAACACAGAACTCGCCGACACCCCGGGCAACGCTGACAATGGCCTTGGCAACAGGCACCAACTGCCCGGCAAGAGGCACAAGCGCCCCAGCCCCAAACACACCCACCGCGCACCGGCACGCCAGCAAGCATGGCCCAAGGGCCGCGGGCAAGGCACGAGCCCTCGCTCAGAAACCCGGACACTGCTCCCGCCTCACCAGGCCTCTCCAGCACTCCGCATTTGCTCTCGCAGAGTTGTTCTCTGCAGCCCCGCCGCTTCTCTTGCATGCCTAGAGCAGCAAGCAATACCTGCCCTGCGGCACTTCCTCTTTTCACAAACTGACACCGTGCCTCCTCAGACATTGGCACAAAAATCACCATGCACCTGGCAAGGCTCATGCACCATCAAGGAAGCGCCCACAGCTTCCCTCGGGCTCCTCCGCTGTTCTTGCAGGCCTAGTCCAGTCAAACAAGAACTGTGCCGCTGCGCTTCCTCGCTCTTCCCAGACTGACACCATGCCTAACGACACATGCCGACAGACAGTGCCGCGCTGCTATAACGGCTCCCCACCTGCACGTGCTCGCACACTAGTGCTCTCCCGCGCCTCCACTGGCAGTCCTGCCTATTCCGGCCTCCACCAAAGTGCCCCTCTGCACCTCCCGACTCTTGCCAAACTTTCCCCTTACCAAAGGAGAGGTGCGCGCAGCATACAAGCTCTTCTGCAATGGCTCCGCCACCAGCAAGGGCTTGCCGAGGAGCCCTCTTCAGCCCCCACTGGAGCAGTGGCATGCCAGGTGCAGCCTCAGGAGAACTGCCCCTCCACGCTTCCACTTGTGCCTCCCAAACCCACACCGTGCCCACGCAGACACTGGCACAAAATCGCCATGCCCCTCACATGGCTCAGGCACGCAGAGGTTCACGTAGTGGCAGAACAGCTGTCTTGGGCCCCTCCGAGGCATGCCCTCAGGCAGTGCTAGGCAGAGGCCTATTGCAGAGGCAGAGAAGAGCTTGCTGAGATCCGCCCGCCTGCCTCCGCCTTCTCCTGCCCAGGCTGAAGAGGCCCAGCTCGCTCAGCCTCTCCTGGCAGGAGAGCTGCTCCAGTGCCTTCCTCCTCTTGGTGGCCCTTTGCAGGCCTCGCTCCACTCCGTCCGTGCGGATGTTGTCCTGGGGAGCCCAGAACTGCACCCCAGACTCCACGTGTGGCCTCAGCAGGGCTGAGGAGAGCGGAAGGAGCCTGCCCCTGACTCCCACCCCCTCCCTCCCCAGCGGCCCTCTGGCAATGCTCTTCCTGCGGCTTCCCAGGATACCAGCGGCCTTCGTGGCCACAAGCGCACATTGCTGGCTCACGGTCAGCTGGTGAAGAAAGCCTTCAGGACATCTGTGTTTTCAGTGTCCTTTGTCCCCAGGGCCCCTGCCCCCCGCCTTTAGCAGCAGGCTGCCCTTTGCCCTCGCCTTCCTTTTGCTGCTGGTGCACTTGTAGGAGCCTTGCCGCTTGCCTTTCCTGGCCCTTGCCAGCTTCAGCTCCAGGTGGCCTTTGGCTTTCCTCACGCCAGCCCTGCAGCCTCAGGCAGTGTCTCCAGGCAATTGTCCTGGGGCACCTCTCCCTCCTTCCCCCTCACACGCTTGCGATGTTCTTGGCACGCCTGCCTGCTCCTTGGTGCCGGAATCAGTTCTGGGCAAAAAGCTACAGGCCAAAAGTTAGAAAAAGAGAGAAAGGCCAGAGTGCTGGCACACTCGGCAGCCATGTCAGTAGGCTAAGCCCTTGGGTTAACAGGCTCGTGAGGTAAGGAGAGCTGTGCTCAAGCAGCCTCTCTCTGGCGGTGGCCAGCAGCAGAGGGCCAGTGCCGAGCAGAAGAGCAAGGCCTAGCTGGAGAGCGGCCTGTGCCAGCCCCACACCCTTCCCACGGGCAAGTGCTCAGGGATTTCCTGAGCGGGGAAAAAGAGCAGCCGTGGCAGTTTCCCGAGGGCAAAAGAGCCACCAGCGGTCTTGGGCCAAAAACGGGGTGAATGATTTTGGAAGCGCCAGGGAGGTTTTTGGCTTCGCCAGCATGCTGCCACATGGCATGCAGAATGTGCCTGTGTGGGGGCTAGCCCACCTTTGGCAGAGCATCAAGAGAAAGGGGCGAGCAACTCCCCGCCTTGGGAAAGGGCCTGGCGCAGGCAGACGCCTCTGCATCTTCCAGGCCTACAGTGCCTTCTGAAAGACATGCTGCTGCTTTGAGGTCTCAGAAGCCAAGCTCTCACAAGCATCCTTAAAAAGCTCAAAACCCAACACAGGCGCTCGCTCAGAGGTCTTGAGCGACCTCGCAGCAGGGCGTCTTCTCCGCTGCAAGGCCTTCTTACAAGGGGATAGAGGAGGGCAGCCTGGAGGAATCTCCTTTTGGAAAGGTACCCCCAGCAGCAGCAGCCGCAGCAGCAACAGCAATAGGCAAACACAAAGAGGCACTCAGCTGACGAGACACAAGTTGCTCCTGATGAGTGCGAATGCCGCCAGCTGCTGCCGGTGCGCTGGCCTCCAGCGCCGAGATGCAGGGCCCTGGGATGCCGTCGGGAGCTGCTCAGCACCGTGCTCGGCCGCCGGGCAAAGCAAAAGGAGGAGTGAGGCCATCAGTGGATGATGCCAGTGCCAGCCCCCCAAGAGACAAGCCCCGCGGGAGCCAGATTCCCCGGCCCCAGGGCATTACCTTCCCGCTGCCCTGGGGCACTGCACTGAGATCCCCAAGGCACCAGGCGGCACCACCCAAAGGGCCCTGGCCCCTCTCCCCAACCTCCCCAGCACCCCGGGTCCCTGCACGCGGCCGCTGACCTGCCCTGTGGCAAAGGCCGCCCTGCGCACACCACTGCTGACGTGCTCGCCTGCACACTGCACCGCAGCAGCCCGGGACGTCCTCGGGAGCTGCCCACAGCCACGCTCGGCCACCAGGCAGAGAAGAAGGAGGAGCAAGGCCAGCAGCGGCTGCCGCCGGGCCACAGCCCCCCAAGAAACAAGCCCCGCGCAGCCCCATGGCCCCACGGCTCAAGAGGACCCTCCTCCCACCGCTGTGGCGGACTCCATCGAGGCACCAGGCAGGACCACCCAGAAGGGTCCTGCGCTCTCTCCCACCCCTCCCAAGGACCCCCAACTCCCCAGGGCCTGACACGCGACTCCTTACCTGCCACACAGCACAGGCCCCCTCCACACACCAACGCCGGCGTGCTCGCCTGTGCTGCATGGGCCCGGCATGTCCTCGGGAGCTGCGCAGCGCCACGCCACGCTCGGCAGCCGTGCAAAGCAAAGGAGGAGAGAAGGCTTCAGTGGCTGCTGCCAGCACCCGTGCCCTCAACAAGTCCCCCACAGCTCCCTCTGCACCAACGCCCAGAGGCAGCTCATGGCCCCCCACACACTACCCCAGGCCGATGACGGTGCCGGGCCCCACGCCAGCCCCCTGGCTGCCACCAGCACACCAAGCCTGCGGCCAGGGCAGCCTGCCTCCACGCCGGCCAGAACACAGAACTCGCCGACACCCCGGGCAACGCTGACAATGGCCTTGGCAACAGGCACCAACTGCCCGGCAAGAGGCACAAGCGCCCCAGCCCCAAACACACCCACCGCGCACCGGCATGCCAGCAAGCATGGCCCAAGGGCCGCGGGCAAGGCACGAGCCCTCGCTCAGAAACCCGGACACTGCTCCCGCCTCACCAGGCCTCTCCAGCACTCCGCATTTGCTCTCGCAGAGTTGTTCTCTGCAGCCCCGCCGCTTCTCTTGCATGCCTAGAGCAGCAAGCAATACCTGCCCTGCGGCACTTCCTCTTTTCACAAACTGACACCGTGCCTCCTCAGACATTGGCACAAAAATCACCATGCACCTGGCAAGGCTCATGCACCATCAAGGAAGCGCCCACAGCTTCCCTCGGGCTCCTCCGCTGTTCTTGCAGGCCTAGTCCGGTCAAACAAGAACTGTGCCGCTGCGCTTCCTCGCTCTTCCCAGACTGACACCATGCCTAACGACACATGCCGACAGACAGTGCCGCGCTGCTATAACGGCTCCCCACCTGCACGTGCTCGCACACTAGTGCTCTCCCGCGCCTCCACTGGCAGTCCTGCCTATTCCGGCCTCCACCAAAGTGCCCCTCTGCACCTCCCGACTCTTGCCAAACTTTCCCCTTACCAAAGGAGAGGTGCGCGCAGCATACAAGCTCTTCTGCAATGGCTCCGCCACCAGCAAGGGCTTGCCGAGCAGCCCTCTTCAGCCCCCCACTGGAGCAGTGGCATGCCAGGTACAGCCTCAGGAGAACTGCCCCTCCACGCTTCCACTTGTGCCTCCCAAACCCACACCGTGCCCACGCAGACACTGGCACAAAATCGCCATGCCCCTCACATGGCTCAGGCACGCAGAGGTTCACGTAGTGGCAGAACAGCTGTCTTGGGCCCCTCCGAGGCATGCCCTCAGGCAGTGCTAGGCAGAGGCCTATTGCAGAGGCAGAGAAGAGCTTGCTGAGATCCGCCCGCCTGCCTCCGCCTTCTCCTGCCCAGGCTGAAGAGGCCCAGCTCGCTCAGCCTCTCCTGGCAGGAGAGCTGCTCCAGTGCCTTCCTCCTCTTGGTGGCCCTTTGCAGGCCTCGCTCCACTCCGTCCGTGCGGATGTTGTCCTGGGGAGCCCAGAACTGCACCCCAGACTCCACGTGTGGCCTCAGCAGGGCTGAGGAGAGCGGAAGGAGCCTGCCCCTGACTCCCACCCCCTCCCTCCCCAGCGGCCCTCTGGCAATGCTCTTCCTGCGGCTTCCCAGGATACCAGCGGCCTTCGTGGCCACAAGCGCACATTGCTGGCTCACGGTCAGCTGGTGAAGAAAGCCTTCAGGACATCTGTGTTTTCAGTGTCCTTTGTCCCCAGGGCCCCTGCCCCCCGCCTTTAGCAGCAGGCTGCCCTTTGCCCTCGCCTTCCTTTTGCTGCTGGTGCACTTGTAGGAGCCTTGCCGCTTGCCTTTCCTGGCCCTTGCCAGCTTCAGCTCCAGGTGGCCTTTGGCTTTCCTCACGCCAGCCCTGCAGCCTCAGGCAGTGTCTCCAGGCAATTGTCCTGGGGCACCTCTCCCTCCTTCCCCCTCACACGCTTGCGATGTTCTTGGCACGCCTGCCTGCTCCTTGGTGCCGGAATCAGTTCTGGGCAAAAAGCTACAGGCCAAAAGTTAGAAAAAGAGAGAAAGGCCAGAGTGCTGGCACACTCGGCAGCCATGTCAGTAGGCTAAGCCCTTGGGTTAACAGGCTCGTGAGGTAAGGAGAGCTGTGCTCAAGCAGCCTCTCGCTGGCGGTGGCCAGCAGCAGAGGGCCAGTGCCGAGCAGAAGAGCAAGGCCTAGCTGGAGAGCGGCCTGTGCCAGCCCCACACCCTTCCCACGGGCAAGTGCTCAGGGATTTCCTGAGCGGGGAAAAAGAGCAGCCGTGGCAGTTTCCCGAGGGCAAAAGAGCCACCAGCGGTCTTGGGCCAAAAACGGGGTGAATGATTTTGGAAGCGCCAGGGAGGTTTTTGGCTTCGCCAGCATGCTGCCACATGGCATGCAGAATGTGCCTGTGTGGGGGCTAGCCCACCTTTGGCAGAGCATCAAGAGAAAGGGGCGAGCAACTCCCCGCCTTGGGAAAGGGCCTGGCGCAGGCAGACGCCTCTGCATCTTCCAGGCCTACAGTGCCTTCTGAAAGACATGCTGCTGCTTTGAGGTCTCAGAAGCCAAGCTCTCACAAGCATCCTTAAAAAGCTCAAAACCCAACACAGGCGCTCGCTCAGAGGTCTTGAGCGACCTCGCAGCAGGGCGTCTTCTCCGCTGCAAGGCCTTCTTACAAGGGGATAGAGGAGGGCAGCCTGGAGGAATCTCCTTTTGGAAAGGTACCCCCAGCAGCAGCAGCCGCAGCAGCAACAGCAATAGGCAAACACAAAGAGGCACTCAGCTGACGAGACACAAGTTGCTCCTGATGAGTGCGAATGCCGCCAGCTGCTGCCGGTGCGCTGGCCTCCAGCGCCGAGATGCAGGGCCCTGGGATGCCGTCGGGAGCTGCTCAGCACCGTGCTCGGCCGCCGGGCAAAGCAAAAGGAGGAGTGAGGCCATCAGTGGATGATGCCAGTGCCAGCCCCTCAAGAGACAAGCCCCGCGGGAGCCAGATTCCCCGGCCCCAGGGCATTACCTTCCCGCTGCCCTGGGGCACTGCACTGAGATCCCCAAGGCACCAGGCGGCACCACCCAAAGGGCCCTGGCCCCTCTCCCCAACCTCCCCAGCACCCCGGGTCCCTGCACGCGGCCGCTGACCTGCCCTGTGGCAAAGGCCGCCCTGCGCACACCACTGCTGACGTGCTTGCCTGCACACTGCACCGCAGCAGCCCGGGACGTCCTCGGGAGCTGCCCACAGCCACGCTCGGCCACCAGGCAGAGAAGAAGGAGGAGCAAGGCCAGCAGCGGCTGCCGCCGGGCCACAGCCCCCCAAGAAACAAGCCCCGCGCAGCCCCATGGCCCCACGGCTCAAGAGGACCCTCCTCCCACCGCTGTGGCGGACTCCATCGAGGCACCAGGCAGGACCACCCAGAAGGGTCCTGCGCTCTCTCCCACCCCTCCCAAGGACCCCCAACTCCCCGGGGCCTGACACGCGACTCCTTACCTGCCACACAGCACAGGCCCCCTCCACACACCAACGCCGGCGTGCTCGCCTGTGCTGCATGGGCCCGGCATGTCCTCGGGAGCTGCGCAGCGCCACGCCACGCTCGGCAGCCGTGCAAAGCAAAGGAGGAGAGAAGGCTTCAGTGGCTGCTGCCAGCACCCGTGCCCTCAACAAGTCCCCCACAGCTCCCTCTGCACCAACGCCCAGAGGCAGCTCATGGCCCCCCACACACTACCCCAGGCCGATGACGGTGCCGGGCCCCACGCCAGCCCCCTGGCTGCCACCAGCACACCAAGCCTGCGGCCAGGGCAGCCTGCCTCCACGCCGGCCAGAACACAGAACTCGCCGACACCCCGGGCAACGCTGACAATGGCCTTGGCAACAGGCACCAACTGCCCGGCAAGAGGCACAAGCGCCCCAGCCCCAAACACACCCACCGCGCACCGGCATGCCAGCAAGCATGGCCCAAGGGCCGCGGGCAAGGCACGAGCCCTCGCTCAGAAACCCGGACACTGCTCCCGCCTCACCAGGCCTCTCCAGCACTCCGCATTTGCTCTCGCAGAGTTGTTCTCTGCAGCCCCGCCGCTTCTCTTGCATGCCTAGAGCAGCAAGCAATACCTGCCCTGCGGCACTTCCTCTTTTCACAAACTGACACCGTGCCTCCTCAGACATTGGCACAAAAATCACCATGCAGCTGGCAAGGCTCATGCACCATCAAGGAAGCGCCCACAGCTTCCCTCGGGCTCCTCCGCTGTTCTTGCAGGCCTAGTCCAGTCAAACAAGAACTGTGCCGCTGCGCTTCCTCGCTCTTCCCAGACTGACACCATGCCTAACGACACATGCCGACAGACAGTGCCGCGCTGCTATAACGGCTCCCCACCTGCACGTGCTCGCACACTAGTGCTCTCCCGCGCCTCCACTGGCAGTCCTGCCTATTCCGGCCTCCACCAAAGTGCCCCTCTGCACCTCCCGACTCTTGCCAAACTTTCCCCTTACCAAAGGAGAGGTGCGCGCAGCATACAAGCTCTTCTGCAATGGCTCCGCCACCAGCAAGGGCTTGCCGAGGAGCCCTCTTCAGCCCCCCACTGGAGCAGTGGCATGCCAGGTACAGCCTCAGGAGAACTGCCCCTCCACGCTTCCACTTGTGCCTCCCAAACCCACACCGTGCCCACGCAGACACTGGCACAAAATCGCCATGCCCCTCACATGGCTCAGGCACGCAGAGGTTCACGTAGTGGCAGAACAGCTGTCTTGGGCCCCTCCGAGGCATCCCCTCAGGCAGTGCTAGGCAGAGGCCTATTGCAGAGGCAGAGAAGAGCTTGCTGAGATCCGCCCGCCTGCCTCCGCCTTCTCCTGCCCAGGCTGAAGAGGCCCAGCTCGCTCAGCCTCTCCTGGCAGGAGAGCTGCTCCAGTGCCTTCCTCCTCTTGGTGGCCCTTTGCAGGCCTCGCTCCACTCCGTCCGTGCGGATGTTGTCCTGGGGAGCCCAGAACTGCACCCCAGACTCCACGTGTGGCCTCAGCAGGGCTGAGGAGAGCGGAAGGAGCCTGCCCCTGACTCCCACCCCCTCCCTCCCCAGCGGCCCTCTGGCAATGCTCTTCCTGCGGCTTCCCAGGATACCAGCGGCCTTCGTGGCCACAAGCGCACATTGCTGGCTCACGGTCAGCTGGTGAAGAAAGCCTTCAGGACATCTGTGTTTTCAGTGTCCTTTGTCCCCAGGGCCCCTGCCCCCCGCCTTTAGCAGCAGGCTGCCCTTTGCCCTCGCCTTCCTTTTGCTGCTGGTGCACTTGTAGGAGCCTTGCCGCTTGCCTTTCCTGGCCCTTGCCAGCTTCAGCTCCAGGTGGCCTTTGGCTTTCCTCACGCCAGCCCTGCAGCCTCAGGCAGTGTCTCCAGGCAATTGTCCTGGGGCACCTCTCCCTCCTTCCCCCTCACACGCTTGCGATGTTCTTGGCACGCCTGCCTGCTCCTTGGTGCCGGAATCAGTTCTGGGCAAAAAGCTACAGGCCAAAAGTTAGAAAAAGAGAGAAAGGCCAGAGTGCTGGCACACTCGGCAGCCATGTCAGTAGGCTAAGCCCTTGGGTTAACAGGCTCGTGAGGTAAGGAGAGCTGTGCTCAAGCAGCCTCTCTCTGGCGGTGGCCAGCAGCAGAGGGCCAGTGCCGAGCAGAAGAGCAAGGCCTAGCTGGAGAGCGGCCTGTGCCAGCCCCACACCCTTCCCACGGGCAAGTGCTCAGGGATTTCCTGAGCGGGGAAAAAGAGCAGCCGTGGCAGTTTCCCGAGGGCAAAAGAGCCACCAGCGGTCTTGGGCCAAAAACGGGGTGAATGATTTTGGAAGCGCCAGGGAGGTTTTTGGCTTCGCCAGCATGCTGCCACATGGCATGCAGAATGTGCCTGTGTGGGGGCTAGCCCACCTTTGGCAGAGCATCAAGAGAAAGGGGCGAGCAACTCCCCGCCTTGGGAAAGGGCCTGGCGCAGGCAGACGCCTCTGCATCTTCCAGGCCTACAGTGCCTTCTGAAAGACATGCTGCTGCTTTGAGGTCTCAGAAGCCAAGCTCTCACAAGCATCCTTAAAAAGCTCAAAACCCAGCACAGGCGCTCGCTCAGAGGTCTTGAGCGACCTCGCAGCAGGGCGTCTTCTCCGCTGCAAGGCCTTCTTACAAGGGGATAGAGGAGGGCAGCCTGGAGGAATCTCCTTTTGGAAAGGTACCCCCAGCAGCAGCAACAGCAATAGGCAAACACAAAGAGGCACTCAGCTGACAAGACACAAGTTGCTCCTGATGAGTGCGAATGCCGCCAGCTGCTGCCGGTGCGCTGGCCTCCAGCGCCGAGATGCAGGGCCCTGGGATGCCATCGGGAGCTGCTCAGCACCGTGCTCGGCCGCCGGGCAAAGCAAAAGGAGGAGTGAGGCCATCAGTCGACGATGCCAGTGCCAGCCCCCCAAGAGACAAGCCCCGCGGGAGCCAGATTCCCCGGCCCCAGGGCATTACCTTCCCGCTGCCCTGGGGCACTGCACTGAGATCCCCAAGGCACCAGGCGGCACCACCCAAAGGGCCCTGGCCCCTCTCCCCAACCTCCCCAGCACCCCGGGTCCCTGCACGCGGCCGCTGACCTGCCCTGTGGCAAAGGCCGCCCTGCGCACACCACTGCTGACGTGCTTGCCTGCACACTGCACCGCAGCAGCCCGGGACGTCCTCGGGAGCTGCCCACAGCCACGCTCGGCCACCAGGCAGAGAAGAAGGAGGAGCAAGGCCAGCAGCGGCTGCCGCCGGGCCACAGCCCCCCAAGAAACAAGCCCCGCGCAGCCCCATGGCCCCACGGCTCAAGAGGACCCTCCTCCCACCGCTGTGGCGGACTCCATCGAGGCACCAGGCAGGACCACCCAGAAGGGTCCTGCGCTCTCTCCCACCCCTCCCAAGGACCCCCAACTCCCCGGGGCCTGACACGCGACTCCTTACCTGCCACACAGCACAGGCCCCCTCCACACACCAACGCCGGCGTGCTCGCCTGTGCTGCATGGGCCCGGCATGTCCTCGGGAGCTGCGCAGCGCCACGCCACGCTCGGCAGCCGTGCAAAGCAAAGGAGGAGAGAAGGCTTCAGTGGCTGCTGCCAGCACCCGTGCCCTCAACAAGTCCCCCACAGCTCCCTCTGCACCAACGCCCAGAGGCAGCTCATGGCCCCCCACACACTACCCCAGGCCGATGACGGTGCCGGGCCCCACGCCAGCCCCCTGGCTGCCACCAGCACACCAAGCCTGCGGCCAGGGCAGCCTGCCTCCACGCCGGCCAGAACACAGAACTCGCCGACACCCCGGGCAACGCTGACAATGGCCTTGGCAACAGGCACCAACTGCCCGGCAAGAGGCACAAGCGCCCCAGCCCCAAACACACCCACCGCGCACCGGCATGCCAGCAAGCATGGCCCAAGGGCCGCGGGCAAGGCACGAGCCCTCGCTCAGAAACCCGGACACTGCTCCCGCCTCACCAGGCCTCTCCAGCACTCCGCATTTGCTCTCGCAGAGTTGTTCTCTGCAGCCCCGCCGCTTCTCTTGCATGCCTAGAGCAGCAAGCAATACCTGCCCTGCGGCACTTCCTCTTTTCACAAACTGACACCGTGCCTCCTCAGACATTGGCACAAAAATCACCATGCAGCTGGCAAGGCTCATGCACCATCAAGGAAGCGCCCACAGCTTCCCTCGGGCTCCTCCGCTGTTCTTGCAGGCCTAGTCCAGTCAAACAAGAACTGTGCCGCTGCGCTTCCTCGCTCTTCCCAGACTGACACCATGCCTAACGACACATGCCGACAGACAGTGCCGCGCTGCTATAACGGCTCCCCACCTGCACGTGCTCGCACACTAGTGCTCTCCCGCGCCTCCACTGGCAGTCCTGCCTATTCCGGCCTCCACCAAAGTGCCCCTCTGCACCTCCCGACTCTTGCCAAACTTTCCCCTTACCAAAGGAGAGGTGCGCGCAGCATACAAGCTCTTCTGCAATGGCTCCGCCACCAGCAAGGGCTTGCCGAGGAGCCCTCTTCAGCCCCCCACTGGAGCAGTGGCATGCCAGGTACAGCCTCAGGAGAACTGCCCCTCCACGCTTCCACTTGTGCCTCCCAAACCCACACCGTGCCCACGCAGACACTGGCACAAAATCGCCATGCCCCTCACATGGCTCAGGCACGCAGAGGTTCACGTAGTGGCAGAACAGCTGTCTTGGGCCCCTCCGAGGCATGCCCTCAGGCAGTGCTAGGCAGAGGCCTATTGCAGAGGCAGAGAAGAGCTTGCTGAGATCCGCCCGCCTGCCTCCGCCTTCTCCTGCCCAGGCTGAAGAGGCCCAGCTCGCTCAGCCTCTCCTGGCAGGAGAGCTGCTCCAGTGCCTTCCTCCTCTTGGTGGCCCTTTGCAGGCCTCGCTCCACTCCGTCCGTGCGGATGTTGTCCTGGGGAGCCCAGAACTGCACCCCAGACTCCACGTGTGGCCTCAGCAGGGCTGAGGAGAGCGGAAGGAGCCTGCCCCTGACTCCCACCCCCTCCCTCCCCAGCGGCCCTCTGGCAATGCTCTTCCTGCGGCTTCCCAGGATACCAGCGGCCTTCGTGGCCACAAGCGCACATTGCTGGCTCACGGTCAGCTGGTGAAGAAAGCCTTCAGGACATCTGTGTTTTCAGTGTCCTTTGTCCCCAGGGCCCCTGCCCCCCGCCTTTAGCAGCAGGCTGCCCTTTGCCCTCGCCTTCCTTTTGCTGCTGGTGCACTTGTAGGAGCCTTGCCGCTTGCCTTTCCTGGCCCTTGCCAGCTTCAGCTCCAGGTGGCCTTTGGCTTTCCTCACGCCAGCCCTGCAGCCTCAGGCAGTGTCTCCAGGCAATTGTCCTGGGGCACCTCTCCCTCCTTCCCCCTCACACGCTTGCGATGTTCTTGGCACGCCTGCCTGCTCCTTGGTGCCGGAATCAGTTCTGGGCAAAAAGCTACAGGCCAAAAGTTAGAAAAAGAGAGAAAGGCCAGAGTGCTGGCACACTCGGCAGCCATGTCAGTAGGCTAAGCCCTTGGGTTAACAGGCTCGTGAGGTAAGGAGAGCTGTGCTCAAGCAGCCTCTCTCTGGCGGTGGCCAGCAGCAGAGGGCCAGTGCCGAGCAGAAGAGCAAGGCCTAGCTGGAGAGCGGCCTGTGCCAGCCCCACACCCTTCCCACGGGCAAGTGCTCAGGGATTTCCTGAGCGGGGAAAAAGAGCAGCCGTGGCAGTTTCCCGAGGGCAAAAGAGCCACCAGCGGTCTTGGGCCAAAAACGGGGTGAATGATTTTGGAAGCGCCAGGGAGGTTTTTGGCTTCGCCAGCATGCTGCCACATGGCATGCAGAATGTGCCTGTGTGGGGGCTAGCCCACCTTTGGCAGAGCATCAAGAGAAAGGGGCGAGCAACTCCCCGCCTTGGGAAAGGGCCTGGCGCAGGCAGACGCCTCTGCATCTTCCAGGCCTACAGTGCCTTCTGAAAGACATGCTGCTGCTTTGAGGTCTCAGAAGCCAAGCTCTCACAAGCATCCTTAAAAAGCTCAAAACCCAACACAGGCGCTCGCTCAGAGGTCTTGAGCGACCTCGCAGCAGGGCGTCTTCTCCGCTGCAAGGCCTTCTTACAAGGGGATAGAGGAGGGCAGCCTGGAGGAATCTCCTTTTGGAAAGGTACCCCCAGCAGCAGCAGCCGCAGCAGCAACAGCAATAGGCAAACACAAAGAGGCACTCAGCTGACGAGACACAAGTTGCTCCTGATGAGTGCGAATGCCGCCAGCTGCTGCCGGTGCGCTGGCCTCCAGCGCCGAGATGCAGGGCCCTGGGATGCCGTCGGGAGCTGCTCAGCACCGTGCTCGGCCGCCGGGCAAAGCAAAAGGAGGAGTGAGGCCATCAGTGGATGATGCCAGTGCCAGCCCCTCAAGAGACAAGCCCCGCGGGAGCCAGATTCCCCGGCCCCAGGGCATTACCTTCCCGCTGCCCTGGGGCACTGCACTGAGATCCCCAAGGCACCAGGCGGCACCACCCAAAGGGCCCTGGCCCCTCTCCCCAACCTCCCCAGCACCCCGGGTCCCTGCACGCGGCCGCTGACCTGCCCTGTGGCAAAGGCCGCCCTGCGCACACCACTGCTGACGTGCTCGCCTGCACACTGCACCGCAGCAGCCCGGGACGTCCTCGGGAGCTGCCCACAGCCACGCTCGGCCACCAGGCAGAGAAGAAGGAGGAGCAAGGCCAGCAGCGGCTGCCGCCGGGCCACAGCCCCCCAAGATACAAGCCCTGCGCAGCCCCATGGCCCCACGGCTCAAGAGGACCCTCCTCCCACCGCTGTGGCGGACTCCATCGAGGCACCAGGCAGGACCACCCAGAAGGGTCCTGCGCTCTCTCCCACCCCTCCCAAGGACCCCCAACTCCCCGGGGCCTGACACGCAACTCCTTACCTGCCACACAGCACAGGCCCCCTCCACACACCAACGCCGGCGTGCTCGCCTGTGCTGCATGGGCCCGGCATGTCCTCGGGAGCTGCGCAGCGCCACGCCACGCTCGGCAGCCGTGCAAAGCAAAGGAGGAGAGAAGGCTTCAGTGGCTGCTGCCAGCACCCGTGCCCTCAACAAGTCCCCCACAGCTCCCTCTGCACCAACGCCCAGAGGCAGCTCATGGCCCCCCACACACTACCCCAGGCCGATGACGGTGCCGGGCCCCACGCCAGCCCCCTGGCTGCCACCAGCACACCAAGCCTGCGGCCAGGGCAGCCTGCCTCCACGCCGGCCAGAACACAGAACTCGCCGACACCCCGGGCAACGCTGACAATGGCCTTGGCAACAGGCACCAACTGCCCGGCAAGAGGCACAAGCGCCCCAGCCCCAAACACACCCACCGCGCACCGGCACGCCAGCAAGCATGGCCCAAGGGCTGCGGGCAAGGCACGAGCCCTCGCTCAGAAACCCGGACACTGCTCCCGCCTCACCAGGCCTCTCCAGCACTCCGCATTTGCTCTCGCAGAGTTGTTCTCTGCAGCCCCGCCGCTTCTCTTGCATGCCTAGAGCAGCAAGCAATACCTGCCCTGCGGCACTTCCTCTTTTCACAAACTGACACCGTGCCTCCTCAGACATTGGCACAAAAATCACCATGCACCTGGCAAGGCTCATGCACCATCAAGGAAGTGCCCACAGCTTCCCTCGGGCTCCTCCGCTGTTCTTGCAGGCCTAGTCCAGTCAAACAAGAACTGTGCCGCTGCGCTTCCTCGCTCTTCCCAGACTGACACCATGCCTAACGACACATGCCGACAGACAGTGCCGCGCTGCTATAACGGCTCCCCACCTGCACGTGCTCGCACACTAGTGCTCTCCCGCGCCTCCACTGGCAGTCCTGCCTATTCCGGCCTCCACCAAAGTGCCCCTCTGCACCTCCCGACTCTTGCCAAACTTTCCCCTTACCAAAGGAGAGGTGCGCGCAGCATACAAGCTCTTCTGCAATGGCTCCGCCACCAGCAAGGGCTTGCCGAGGAGCCCTCTTCAGCCCCCACTGGAGCAGTGGCATGCCAGGTACAGCCTCAGGAGAACTGCCCCTCCACGCTTCCACTTGTGCCTCCCAAACCCACACCGTGCCCACGCAGACACTGGCACAAAATCGCCATGCCCCTCACATGGCTCAGGCATGCAGAGGTTCACGTAGTGGCAGAACAGCTGTCTTGGGCCCCTCCGAGGCATGCCCTCAGGCAGTGCTAGGCAGAGGCCTATTGCAGAGGCAGAGAAGAGCTTGCTGAGATCCGCCCGCCTGCCTCCGCCTTCTCCTGCCCAGGCTGAAGAGGCCCAGCTCGCTCAGCCTCTCCTGGCAGGAGAGCTGCTCCAGTGCCTTCCTCCTCTTGGTGGCCCTTTGCAGGCCTCGCTCCACTCCGTCCGTGCGGATGTTGTCCTGGGGAGCCCAGAACTGCACCCCAGACTCCACGTGTGGCCTCAGCAGGGCTGAGGAGAGCGGAAGGAGCCTGCCCCTGACTCCCACCCCCTCCCTCCCCAGCGGCCCTCTGGCAATGCTCTTCCTGCGGCTTCCCAGGATACCAGCGGCCTTCGTGGCCACAAGCGCACATTGCTGGCTCACGGTCAGCTGGTGAAGAAAGCCTTCAGGACATCTGTGTTTTCAGTGTCCTTTGTCCCCAGGGCCCCTGCCCCCCGCCTTTAGCAGCAGGCTGCCCTTTGCCCTCGCCTTCCTTTTGCTGCTGGTGCACTTGTAGGAGCCTTGCCGCTTGCCTTTCCTGGCCCTTGCCAGCTTCAGCTCCAGGTGGCCTTTGGCTTTCCTCACGCCAGCCCTGCAGCCTCAGGCAGTGTCTCCAGGCAATTGTCCTGGGGCACCTCTCCCTCCTTCCCCCTCACACGCTTGCGATGTTCTTGGCACGCCTGCCTGCTCCTTGGTGCCGGAATCAGTTCTGGGCAAAAAGCTACAGGCCAAAAGTTAGAAAAAGAGAGAAAGGCCAGAGTGCTGGCACACTCGGCAGCCATGTCAGTAGGCTAAGCCCTTGGGTTAACAGGCTCGTGAGGTAAGGAGAGCTGTGCTCAAGCAGCCTCTCGCTGGCGGTGGCCAGCAGCAGAGGGCCAGTGCCGAGCAGAAGAGCAAGGCCTAGCTGGAGAGCGGCCTGTGCCAGCCCCACACCCTTCCCACGGGCAAGTGCTCAGGGATTTCCTGAGCGGGGAAAAAGAGCAGCCGTGG
The DNA here is from genome assembly GCF_036370855.1 of Dromaius novaehollandiae. Lineage (NCBI taxonomy): Eukaryota > Metazoa > Chordata > Aves > Casuariiformes > Dromaiidae > Dromaius > Dromaius novaehollandiae. The sequence continues at coordinate 114,300,047 of NC_088100.1, read as the reverse complement.
CAGTTTCCCGAGGGCAAAAGAGCCACCAGCGATCTTGGGCCAAAAACGGGGTGAATGATTTTGGAAGCGCCAGGGAGGTTTTTGGCTTCGCCAGCATGCTGCCACATGGCATGCAGAATGTGCCTGTGTGGGGGCTAGCCCACCTTTGGCAGAGCATCAAGAGAAAGGGGCGAGCAACTCCCCGCCTTGGGAAAGGGCCTGGCGCAGGCAGACGCCTCTGCATCTTCCAGGCCTACAGTGCCTTCTGAAAGACATGCTGCTGCTTTGAGGTCTCAGAAGCCAAGCTCTCACAAGCATCCTTAAAAAGCTCAAAACCCAACACAGGCGCTCGCTCAGAGGTCTTGAGCGACCTCGCAGCAGGGCGTCTTCTCCGCTGCAAGGCCTTCTTACAAGGGGATAGAGGAGGGCAGCCTGGAGGAATCTCCTTTTGGAAAGGTACCCCCAGCAGCAGCAGCCGCAGCAGCAACAGCAATAGGCAAACACAAAGAGGCACTCAGCTGACGAGACACAAGTTGCTCCTGATGAGTGCGAATGCCGCCAGCTGCTGCCGGTGCGCTGGCCTCCAGCGCCGAGATGCAGGGCCCTGGGATGCCGTCGGGAGCTGCTCAGCACCGTGCTCGGCCGCCGGGCAAAGCAAAAGGAGGAGTGAGGCCATCAGTGGATGATGCCAGTGCCAGCCCCTCAAGAGACAAGCCCCGCGGGAGCCAGATTCCCCGGCCCCAGGGCATTACCTTCCCGCTGCCCTGGGGCACTGCACTGAGATCCCCAAGGCACCAGGCGGCACCACCCAAAGGGCCCTGGCCCCTCTCCCCAACCTCCCCAGCACCCCGGGTCCCTGCACGCGGCCGCTGACCTGCCCTGTGGCAAAGGCCGCCCTGCGCACACCACTGCTGACGTGCTCGCCTGCACACTGCACCGCAGCAGCCCGGGACGTCCTCGGGAGCTGCCCACAGCCACGCTCGGCCACCAGGCAGAGAAGAAGGAGGAGCAAGGCCAGCAGCGGCTGCCGCCGGGCCACAGCCCCCCAAGATACAAGCCCTGCGCAGCCCCATGGCCCCACGGCTCAAGAGGACCCTCCTCCCACCGCTGTGGCGGACTCCATCGAGGCACCAGGCAGGACCACCCAGAAGGGTCCTGCGCTCTCTCCCACCCCTCCCAAGGACCCCCAACTCCCCGGGGCCTGACACGCAACTCCTTACCTGCCACACAGCACAGGCCCCCTCCACACACCAACGCCGGCGTGCTCGCCTGTGCTGCATGGGCCCGGCATGTCCTCGGGAGCTGCGCAGCGCCACGCCACGCTCGGCAGCCGTGCAAAGCAAAGGAGGAGAGAAGGCTTCAGTGGCTGCTGCCAGCACCCGTGCCCTCAACAAGTCCCCCACAGCTCCCTCTGCACCAACGCCCAGAGGCAGCTCATGGCCCCCCACACACTACCCCAGGCCGATGACGGTGCCGGGCCCCACGCCAGCCCCCTGGCTGCCACCAGCACACCAAGCCTGCGGCCAGGGCAGCCTGCCTCCACGCCGGCCAGAACACAGAACTCGCCGACACCCCGGGCAACGCTGACAATGGCCTTGGCAACAGGCACCAACTGCCCGGCAAGAGGCACAAGCGCCCCAGCCCCAAACACACCCACCGCGCACCGGCACGCCAGCAAGCATGGCCCAAGGGCTGCGGGCAAGGCACGAGCCCTCGCTCAGAAACCCGGACACTGCTCCCGCCTCACCAGGCCTCTCCAGCACTCCGCATTTGCTCTCGCAGAGTTGTTCTCTGCAGCCCCGCCGCTTCTCTTGCATGCCTAGAGCAGCAAGCAATACCTGCCCTGCGGCACTTCCTCTTTTCACAAACTGACACCGTGCCTCCTCAGACATTGGCACAAAAATCACCATGCACCTGGCAAGGCTCATGCACCATCAAGGAAGTGCCCACAGCTTCCCTCGGGCTCCTCCGCTGTTCTTGCAGGCCTAGTCCAGTCAAACAAGAACTGTGCCGCTGCGCTTCCTCGCTCTTCCCAGACTGACACCATGCCTAACGACACATGCCGACAGACAGTGCCGCGCTGCTATAACGGCTCCCCACCTGCACGTGCTCGCACACTAGTGCTCTCCCGCGCCTCCACTGGCAGTCCTGCCTATTCCGGCCTCCACCAAAGTGCCCCTCTGCACCTCCCGACTCTTGCCAAACTTTCCCCTTACCAAAGGAGAGGTGCGCGCAGCATACAAGCTCTTCTGCAATGGCTCCGCCACCAGCAAGGGCTTGCCGAGGAGCCCTCTTCAGCCCCCACTGGAGCAGTGGCATGCCAGGTACAGCCTCAGGAGAACTGCCCCTCCACGCTTCCACTTGTGCCTCCCAAACCCACACCGTGCCCACGCAGACACTGGCACAAAATCGCCATGCCCCTCACATGGCTCAGGCATGCAGAGGTTCACGTAGTGGCAGAACAGCTGTCTTGGGCCCCTCCGAGGCATGCCCTCAGGCAGTGCTAGGCAGAGGCCTATTGCAGAGGCAGAGAAGAGCTTGCTGAGATCCGCCCGCCTGCCTCCGCCTTCTCCTGCCCAGGCTGAAGAGGCCCAGCTCGCTCAGCCTCTCCTGGCAGGAGAGCTGCTCCAGTGCCTTCCTCCTCTTGGTGGCCCTTTGCAGGCCTCGCTCCACTCCGTCCGTGCGGATGTTGTCCTGGGGAGCCCAGAACTGCACCCCAGACTCCACGTGTGGCCTCAGCAGGGCTGAGGAGAGCGGAAGGAGCCTGCCCCTGACTCCCACCCCCTCCCTCCCCAGCGGCCCTCTGGCAATGCTCTTCCTGCGGCTTCCCAGGATACCAGCGGCCTTCGTGGCCACAAGCGCACATTGCTGGCTCACGGTCAGCTGGTGAAGAAAGCCTTCAGGACATCTGTGTTTTCAGTGTCCTTTGTCCCCAGGGCCCCTGCCCCCCGCCTTTAGCAGCAGGCTGCCCTTTGCCCTCGCCTTCCTTTTGCTGCTGGTGCACTTGTAGGAGCCTTGCCGCTTGCCTTTCCTGGCCCTTGCCAGCTTCAGCTCCAGGTGGCCTTTGGCTTTCCTCACGCCAGCCCTGCAGCCTCAGGCAGTGTCTCCAGGCAATTGTCCTGGGGCACCTCTCCCTCCTTCCCCCTCACACGCTTGCGATGTTCTTGGCACGCCTGCCTGCTCCTTGGTGCCGGAATCAGTTCTGGGCAAAAAGCTACAGGCCAAAAGTTAGAAAAAGAGAGAAAGGCCAGAGTGCTGGCACACTCGGCAGCCATGTCAGTAGGCTAAGCCCTTGGGTTAACAGGCTCGTGAGGTAAGGAGAGCTGTGCTCAAGCAGCCTCTCGCTGGCGGTGGCCAGCAGCAGAGGGCCAGTGCCGAGCAGAAGAGCAAGGCCTAGCTGGAGAGCGGCCTGTGCCAGCCCCACACCCTTCCCACGGGCAAGTGCTCAGGGATTTCCTGAGCGGGGAAAAAGAGCAGCCGTGGCAGTTTCCCGAGGGCAAAAGAGCCACCAGCGGTCTTGGGCCAAAAACGGGGTGAATGATTTTGGAAGCGCCAGGGAGGTTTTTGGCTTCGCCAGCATGCTGCCACATGGCATGCAGAATGTGCCTGTGTGGGCGCTAGCCCACCTTTGGCAGAGCATCAAGAGAAAGGGGCGAGCAACTCCCCGCCTTGGGAAAGGGCCTGGCGCAGGCAGACGCCTCTGCATCTTCCAGGCCTACAGTGCCTTCTGAAAGACATGCTGCTGCTTTGAGGTCTCAGAAGCCAAGCTCTCACAAGCATCCTTAAAAAGCTCAAAACCCAACACAGGCGCTCGCTCAGAGGTCTTGAGCGACCTCGCAGCAGGGCGTCTTCTCCGCTGCAAGGCCTTCTTACAAGGGGGTAGAGGAGGGCAGCCTGGAGGAATCTCCTTTTGGAAAGGTACCCCCAGCAGCAGCAGCCGCAGCAGCAACAGCAACAGGCAAACACAAAGAGGCACTCAGCTGACGAGACACAAGTTGCTCCTGATGAGTGCGAATGCCGCCAGCTGCTGCCGGTGCGCTGGCCTCCAGCGCCGAGATGCAGGGCCCTGGGATGCCGTCGGGAGCTGCTCAGCACCGTGCTCGGCCGCCGGGCAAAGCAAAAGGAGGAGTGAGGCCATCAGTCGACGATGCCAGTGCCAGCCCCCCAAGAGACAAGCCCCGCGGGAGCCAGATTCCCCGGCCCCAGGGCATTACCTTCCCGCTGCCCTGGGGCACTGCACTGAGATCCCCAAGGCACCAGGCGGCACCACCCAAAGGGCCCTGGCCCCTCTCCCCAACCTCCCCAGCACCCCGGGTCCCTGCACGCGGCCGCTGACCTGCCCTGTGGCAAAGGCCGCCCTGCGCACACCACTGCTGACGTGCTCGCCTGCCCACTGCACCGCAGCAGCCCGGGACGTCCTCGGGAGCTGCCCACAGCCACGCTCGGCCACCGGGCAGAGAAGAAGGAGGAGCAAGGCCAGCAGCGGCTGCCGCCGGGCCACAGCCCCCCAAGAAACAAGCCCCGCGCAGCCCCATGGCCCCACGGCTCAAGAGGACCCTCCTCCCACCGCTGTGGCGGACTCCATCGAGGCACCAGGCAGGACCACCCAGAAGGGTCCTGCGCTCTCTCCCACCCCTCCCAAGGACCCCCAACTCCCCGGGGCCTGACACGCAACTCCTTACCTGCCACACAGCACAGGCCCCCTCCACACACCAACGCCGGCGTGCTCGCCTGTGCTGCATGGGCCCGGCATGCCCTCGGGAGCTGCGCAGCGCCACGCCACGCTCGGCAGCCGTGCAAAGCAAAGGAGGAGAGAAGGCTTCAGTGGCTGCTGCCAGCACCCGTGCCCTCAACAAGTCCCCCACAGCTCCCTCTGCACCAACGCCCAGAGGCAGCTCATGGCCCCCCACACACTACCCCAGGCCGATGACGGTGCCGGGCCCCACGCCAGCCCCCTGGCTGCCACCAGCACACCAAGCCTGCGGCCAGGGCAGCCTGCCTCCACGCCGGCCAGAACACAGAACTCGCCGACACCCCGGGCAACGCTGACAATGGCCTTGGCAACAGGCACCAACTGCCCGGCAAGAGGCACAAGCGCCCCAGCCCCAAACACACCCACCGCGCACCGGCACGCCAGCAAGCATGGCCCAAGGGCCGCGGGCAAGGCACGAGCCCTCGCTCAGAAACCCGGACACTGCTCCCGCCTCACCAGGCCTCTCCAGCACTCTGCATTTGCTCTCGCAGAGTTGTTCTCTGCAGCCCCGCCGCTTCTCTTGCATGCCTAGAGCAGCAAGCAATACCTGCCCTGCGGCACTTCCTCTTTTCACAAACTGACACCGTGCCTCCTCAGACATTGGCACAAAAATCACCATGCACCTGGCAAGGCTCATGCACCATCAAGGAAGTGCCCACAGCTTCCCTCGGGCTCCTCCGCTGTTCTTGCAGGCCTAGTCCAGTCAAACAAGAACTGTGCCGCTGCGCTTCCTCGCTCTTCCCAGACTGACACCATGCCTAACGACACATGCCGACAGACAGTGCCGCGCTGCTATAACGGCTCCCCACCTGCACGTGCTCGCACACTAGTGCTCTCCCGCGCCTCCACTGGCAGTCCTGCCTATTCCGGCCTCCACCAAAGTGCCCCTCTGCACCTCCCGACTCTTGCCAAACTTTCCCCTTACCAAAGGAGAGGTGCGCGCAGCATACAAGCTCTTCTGCAATGGCTCCGCCACCAGCAAGGGCTTGCCGAGGAGCCCTCTTCAGCCCCCACTGGAGCAGTGGCATGCCAGGTACAGCCTCAGGAGAACTGCCCCTCCACGCTTCCACTTGTGCCTCCCAAACCCACACCGTGCCCACGCAGACACTGGCACAAAATCGCCATGCCCCTCACATGGCTCAGGCACGCAGAGGTTCACGTAGTGGCAGAACAGCTGTCTTGGGCCCCTCCGAGGCATGCCCTCAGGCAGTGCTAGGCAGAGGCCTATTGCAGAGGCAGAGAAGAGCTTGCTGAGATCCGCCCGCCTGCCTCCGCCTTCTCCTGCCCAGGCTGAAGAGGCCCAGCTCGCTCAGCCTCTCCTGGCAGGAGAGCTGCTCCAGTGCCTTCCTCCTCTTGGTGGCCCTTTGCAGGCCTCGCTCCACTCCGTCCGTGCGGATGTTGTCCTGGGGAGCCCAGAACTGCACCCCAGACTCCACGTGTGGCCTCAGCAGGGCTGAGGAGAGCGGAAGGAGCCTGCCCCTGACTCCCACCCCCTCCCTCCCCAGCGGCCCTCTGGCAATGCTCTTCCTGCGGCTTCCCAGGATACCAGCGGCCTTCGTGGCCACAAGCGCACATTGCTGGCTCACGGTCAGCTGGTGAAGAAAGCCTTCAGGACATCTGTGTTTTCAGTGTCCTTTGTCCCCAGGGCCCCTGCCCCCCGCCTTTAGCAGCAGGCTGCCCTTTGCCCTCGCCTTCCTTTTGCTGCTGGTGCACTTGTAGGAGCCTTGCCGCTTGCCTTTCCTGGCCCTTGCCAGCTTCAGCTCCAGGTGGCCTTTGGCTTTCCTCACGCCAGCCCTGCAGCCTCAGGCAGTGTCTCCAGGCAATTGTCCTGGGGCACCTCTCCCTCCTTCCCCCTCACACGCTTGCGATGTTCTTGGCACGCCTGCCTGCTCCTTGGTGCCGGAATCAGTTCTGGGCAAAAAGCTACAGGCCAAAAGTTAGAAAAAGAGAGAAAGGCCAGAGTGCTGGCACACTCGGCAGCCATGTCAGTAGGCTAAGCCCTTGGGTTAACAGGCTCGTGAGGTAAGGAGAGCTGTGCTCAAGCAGCCTCTCTCTGGCGGTGGCCAGCAGCAGAGGGCCAGTGCCGAGCAGAAGAGCAAGGCCTAGCTGGAGAGCGGCCTGTGCCAGCCCCACACCCTTCCCACGGGCAAGTGCTCAGGGATTTCCTGAGCGGGGAAAAAGAGCAGCCGTGGCAGTTTCCCGAGGGCAAAAGAGCCACCAGCGGTCTTGGGCCAAAAACGGGGTGAATGATTTTGGAAGCGCCAGGGAGGTTTTTGGCTTCGCCAGCATGCTGCCACATGGCATGCAGAATGTGCCTGTGTGGGCGCTAGCCCACCTTTGGCAGAGCATCAAGAGAAAGGGGCGAGCAACTCCCCGCCTTGGGAAAGGGCCTGGCGCAGGCAGACGCCTCTGCATCTTCCAGGCCTACAGTGCCTTCTGAAAGACATGCTGCTGCTTTGAGGTCTCAGAAGCCAAGCTCTCACAAGCATCCTTAAAAAGCTCAAAACCCAACACAGGCGCTCGCTCAGAGGTCTTGAGCGACCTCGCAGCAGGGCGTCTTCTCCGCTGCAAGGCCTTCTTACAAGGGGGTAGAGGAGGGCAGCCTGGAGGAATCTCCTTTTGGAAAGGTACCCCCAGCAGCAGCAGCCGCAGCAGCAACAGCAACAGGCAAACACAAAGAGGCACTCAGCTGACGAGACACAAGTTGCTCCTGATGAGTGCGAATGCCGCCAGCTGCTGCCGGTGCACTGGCCTCCAGCGCCGAGATGCAGGGCCCTGGGATGCCGTCGGGAGCTGCTCAGCACCGTGCTCGGCCGCCGGGCAAAGCAAAAGGAGGAGTGAGGCCATCAGTCGACGATGCCAGTGCCAGCCCCCCAAGAGACAAGCCCCGCGGGAGCCAGATTCCCCGGCCCCAGGGCATTACCTTCCCGCTGCCCTGGGGCACTGCACTGAGATCCCCAAGGCACCAGGCGGCACCACCCAAAGGGCCCTGGCCCCTCTCCCCAACCTCCCCAGCACCCCGGGTCCCTGCACGCGGCCGCTGACCTGCCCTGTGGCAAAGGCCGCCCTGCGCACACCACTGCTGACGTGCTCGCCTGCACACTGCACCGCAGCAGCCCGGGACGTCCTCGGGAGCTGCCCACAGCCACGCTCGGCCACCGGGCAGAGAAGAAGGAGGAGCAAGGCCAGCAGCGGCTGCCGCCGGGCCACAGCCCCCCAAGAAACAAGCCCCGCGCAGCCCCATGGCCCCACGGCTCAAGAGGACCCTCCTCCCACCGCTGTGGCGGACTCCATCGAGGCACCAGGCAGGACCACCCAGAAGGGTCCTGCGCTCTCTCCCACCCCTCCCAAGGACCCCCAACTCCCCGGGGCCTGACACGCGACTCCTTACCTGCCACACAGCACAGGCCCCCTCCACACACCAACGCCGGCGTGCTCGCCTGTGCTGCATGGGCCCGGCATGTCCTCGGGAGCTGCGCAGCGCCACGCCACGCTCGGCAGCCGTGCAAAGCAAAGGAGGAGAGAAGGCTTCAGTGGCTGCTGCCAGCACCCGTGCCCTCAACAAGTCCCCCACAGCTCCCTCTGCACCAACGCCCAGAGGCAGCTCATGGCCCCCCACACACTACCCCAGGCCGATGACGGTGCCGGGCCCCACGCCAGCCCCCTGGCTGCCACCAGCACACCAAGCCTGCGGCCAGGGCAGCCTGCCTCCACGCCGGCCAGAACACAGAACTCGCCGACACCCCGGGCAACGCTGACAATGGCCTTGGCAACAGGCACCAACTGCCCGGCAAGAGGCACAAGCGCCCCAGCCCCAAACACACCCACCGCGCACCGGCACGCCAGCAAGCATGGCCCAAGGGCCGCGGGCAAGGCACGAGCCCTCGCTCAGAAACCCGGACACTGCTCCCGCCTCACCAGGCCTCTCCAGCACTCCGCATTTGCTCTCGCAGAGTTGTTCTCTGCAGCCCCGCCGCTTCTCTTGCATGCCTAGAGCAGCAAGCAATACCTGCCCTGCGGCACTTCCTCTTTTCACAAACTGACACCGTGCCTCCTCAGACATTGGCACAAAAATCACCATGCACCTGGCAAGGCTCATGCACCATCAAGGAAGCGCCCACAGCTTCCCTCGGGCTCCTCCGCTGTTCTTGCAGGCCTAGTCCAGTCAAACAAGAACTGTGCCGCTGCGCTTCCTCGCTCTTCCCAGACTGACACCATGCCTAACGACACATGCCGACAGACAGTGCCGCGCTGCTATAACGGCTCCCCACCTGCACGTGCTCGCACACTAGTGCTCTCCCGCGCCTCCACTGGCAGTCCTGCCTATTCCGGCCTCCACCAACGTGCCCCTCTGCACCTCCCGACTCTTGCCAAACTTTCCCCTTACCAAAGGAGAGGTGCGCGCAGCATACAAGCTCTTCTGCAATGGCTCCGCCACCAGCAAGGGCTTGCCGAGGAGCCCTCTTCAGCCCCCACTGGAGCAGTGGCATGCCAGGTGCAGCCTCAGGAGAACTGCCCCTCCACGCTTCCACTTGTGCCTCCCAAACCCACACCGTGCCCACGCAGACACTGGCACAAAATCGCCATGCCCCTCACATGGCTCAGGCACGCAGAGGTTCACGTAGTGGCAGAACAGCTGTCTTGGGCCCCTCCGAGGCATGCCCTCAGGCAGTGCTAGGCAGAGCCCTATTGCAGAGGCAGAGAAGAGCTTGCTGAGATCCGCCCGCCTGCCTCCGCCTTCTCCTGCCCAGGCTGAAGAGGCCCAGCTCGCTCAGCCTCTCCTGGCAGGAGAGCTGCTCCAGTGCCTTCCTCCTCTTGGTGGCCCTTTGCAGGCCTCGCTCCACTCCGTCCGTGCGGATGTTGTCCTGGGGAGCCCAGAACTGCACCCCAGACTCCACGTGTGGCCTCAGCAGGGCTGAGGAGAGCGGAAGGAGCCTGCCCCTGACTCCCACCCCCTCCCTCCCCAGCGGCCCTCTGGCAATGCTCTTCCTGCGGCTTCCCAGGATACCAGCGGCCTTCGTGGCCACAAGCGCACATTGCTGGCTCACGGTCAGCTGGTGAAGAAAGCCTTCAGGACATCTGTGTTTTCAGTGTCCTTTGTCCCCAGGGCCCCTGCCCCCCGCCTTTAGCAGCAGGCTGCCCTTTGCCCTCGCCTTCCTTTTGCTGCTGGTGCACTTGTAGGAGCCTTGCCGCTTGCCTTTCCTGGCCCTTGCCAGCTTCAGCTCCAGGTGGCCTTTGGCTTTCCTCACGCCAGCCCTGCAGCCTCAGGCAGTGTCTCCAGGCAATTGTCCTGGGGCACCTCTCCCTCCTTCCCCCTCACACGCTTGCGATGTTCTTGGCACGCCTGCCTGCTCCTTGGTGCCGGAATCAGTTCTGGGCAAAAAGCTACAGGCCAAAAGTTAGAAAAAGAGAGAAAGGCCAGAGTGCTGGCACACTCGGCAGCCATGTCAGTAGGCTAAGCCCTTGGGTTAACAGGCTCGTGAGGTAAGGAGAGCTGTGCTCAAGCAGCCTCTCTCTGGCGGTGGCCAGCAGCAGAGGGCCAGTGCCGAGCAGAAGAGCAAGGCCTAGCTGGAGAGCGGCCTGTGCCAGCCCCACACCCTTCCCACGGGCAAGTGCTCAGGGATTTCCTGAGCGGGGAAAAAGAGCAGCCGTGGCAGTTTCCCGAGGGCAAAAGAGCCACCAGCGGTCTTGGGCCAAAAACGGGGTGAATGATTTTGGAAGCGCCAGGGAGGTTTTTGGCTTCGCCAGCATGCTGCCACATGGCATGCAGAATGTGCCTGTGTGGGGGCTAGCCCACCTTTGGCAGAGCATCAAGAGAAAGGGGCGAGCAACTCCCCGCCTTGGGAAAGGGCCTGGCGCAGGCAGACGCCTCTGCATCTTCCAGGCCTACAGTGCCTTCTGAAAGACATGCTGCTGCTTTGAGGTCTCAGAAGCCAAGCTCTCACAAGCATCCTTAAAAAGCTCAAAACCCAACACAGGCGCTCGCTCAGAGGTCTTGAGCGACCTCGCAGCAGGGCGTCTTCTCCGCTGCAAGGCCTTCTTACAAGGGGATAGAGGAGGGCAGCCTGGAGGAATCTCCTTTTGGAAAGGTACCCCCAGCAGCAGCAGCCGCAGCAGCAACAGCAATAGGCAAACACAAAGAGGCACTCAGCTGACGAGACACAAGTTGCTCCTGATGAGTGCGAATGCCGCCAGCTGCTGCCGGTGCGCTGGCCTCCAGCGCCGAGATGCAGGGCCCTGGGATGCCGTCGGGAGCTGCTCAGCACCGTGCTCGGCCGCCGGGCAAAGCAAAAGGAGGAGTGAGGCCATCAGTGGATGATGCCAGTGCCAGCCCCTCAAGAGACAAGCCCCGCGGGAGCCAGATTCCCCGGCCCCAGGGCATTACCTTCCCGCTGCCCTGGGGCACTGCACTGAGATCCCCAAGGCACCAGGCGGCACCACCCAAAGGGCCCTGGCCCCTCTCCCCAACCTCCCCAGCACCCCGGGTCCCTGCACGCGGCCGCTGACCTGCCCTGTGGCAAAGGCCGCCCTGCGCACACCACTGCTGACGTGCTCGCCTGCACACTGCACCGCAGCAGCCCGGGACGTCCTCGGGAGCTGCCCACAGCCACGCTCGGCCACCAGGCAGAGAAGAAGGAGGAGCAAGGCCAGCAGCGGCTGCCGCCGGGCCACAGCCCCCCAAGAAACAAGCCCTGCGCAGCCCCATGGCCCCACGGCTCAAGAGGACCCTCCTCCCACCGCTGTGGCGGACTCCATCGAGGCACCAGGCAGGACCACCCAGAAGGGTCCTGCGCTCTCTCCCACCCCTCCCAAGGACCCCCAACTCCCCGGGGCCTGACACGCAACTCCTTACCTGCCACACAGCACAGGCCCCCTCCACACACCAACGCCGGCGTGCTCGCCTGTGCTGCATGGGCCCGGCATGTCCTCGGGAGCTGCGCAGCGCCACGCCACGCTCGGCAGCCGTGCAAAGCAAAGGAGGAGAGAAGGCTTCAGTGGCTGCTGCCAGCACCCGTGCCCTCAACAAGTCCCCCACAGCTCCCTCTGCACCAACGCCCAGAGGCAGCTCATGGCCCCCCACACACTACCCCAGGCCGATGACGGTGCCGGGCCCCACGCCAGCCCCCTGGCTGCCACCAGCACACCAAGCCTGCGGCCAGGGCAGCCTGCCTCCACGCCGGCCAGAACACAGAACTCGCCGACACCCCGGGCAACGCTGACAATGGCCTTGGCAACAGGCACCAACTGCCCGGCAAGAGGCACAAGCGCCCCAGCCCCAAACACACCCACCGCGCACCGGCACGCCAGCAAGCATGGCCCAAGGGCTGCGGGCAAGGCACGAGCCCTCGCTCAGAAACCCGGACACTGCTCCCGCCTCACCAGGCCTCTCCAGCACTCCGCATTTGCTCTCGCAGAGTTGTTCTCTGCAGCCCCGCCGCTTCTCTTGCATGCCTAGAGCAGCAAGCAATACCTGCCCTGCGGCACTTCCTCTTTTCACAAACTGACACCGTGCCTCCTCAGACATTGGCACAAAAATCACCATGCACCTGGCAAGGCTCATGCACCATCAAGGAAGTGCCCACAGCTTCCCTCGGGCTCCTCCGCTGTTCTTGCAGGCCTAGTCCAGTCAAACAAGAACTGTGCCGCTGCGCTTCCTCGCTCTTCCCAGACTGACACCATGCCTAACGACACATGCCGACAGACAGTGCCGCGCTGCTATAACGGCTCCCCACCTGCACGTGCTCGCACACTAGTGCTCTCCCGCGCCTCCACTGGCAGTCCTGCCTATTCCGGCCTCCACCAAAGTGCCCCTCTGCACCTCCCGACTCTTGCCAAACTTTCCCCTTACCAAAGGAGAGGTGCGCGCAGCATACAAGCTCTTCTGCAATGGCTCCGCCACTAGCAAGGGCTTGCCGAGGAGCCCTCTTCAGCCCCCACTGGAGCAGTGGCATGCCAGGTACAGCCTCAGGAGAACTGCCCCTCCACGCTTCCACTTGTGCCTCCCAAACCCACACCGTGCCCACGCAGACACTGGCACAAAATCGCCATGCCCCTCACATGGCTCAGGCACGCAGAGGTTCACGTAGTGGCAGAACAGCTGTCTTGGGCCCCTCCGAGGCATGCCCTCAGGCAGTGCTAGGCAGAGGCCTATTGCAGAGGCAGAGAAGAGCTTGCTGAGATCCGCCCGCCTGCCTCCGCCTTCTCCTGCCCAGGCTGAAGAGGCCCAGCTCGCTCAGCCTCTCCTGGCAGGAGAGCTGCTCCAGTGCCTTCCTCCTCTTGGTGGCCCTTTGCAGGCCTCGCTCCACTCCGTCCGTGCGGATGTTGTCCTGGGGAGCCCAGAACTGCACCCCAGACTCCACGTGTGGCCTCAGCAGGGCTGAGGAGAGCGGAAGGAGCCTGCCCCTGACTCCCACCCCCTCCCTCCCCAGCGGCCCTCTGGCAATGCTCTTCCTGCGGCTTCCCAGGATACCAGCGGCCTTCGTGGCCACAAGCGCACATTGCTGGCTCACGGTCAGCTGGTGAAGAAAGCCTTCAGGACATCTGTGTTTTCAGTGTCCTTTGTCCCCAGGGCCCCTGCCCCCCGCCTTTAGCAGCAGGCTGCCCTTTGCCCTCGCCTTCCTTTTGCTGCTGGTGCACTTGTAGGAGCCTTGCCGCTTGCCTTTCCTGGCCCTTGCCAGCTTCAGCTCCAGGTGGCCTTTGGCTTTCCTCACGCCAGCCCTGCAGCCTCAGGCAGTGTCTCCAGGCAATTGTCCTGGGGCACCTCTCCCTCCTTCCCCCTCACACGCTTGCGATGTTCTTGGCACGCCTGCCTGCTCCTTGGTGCCGGAATCAGTTCTGGGCAAAAAGCTACAGGCCAAAAGTTAGAAAAAGAGAGAAAGGCCAGAGTGCTGGCACACTCGGCAGTCATGTCAGTAGGCTAAGCCCTTGGGTTAACAGGCTCGTGAGGTAAGGAGAGCTGTGCTCAAGCAGCCTCTCTCTGGCGGTGGCCAGCAGCAGAGGGCCAGTGCCGAGCAGAAGAGCAAGGCCTAGCTGGAGAGCGGCCTGTGCCAGCCCCACACCCTTCCCACGGGCAAGTGCTCAGGGATTTCCTGAGCGGGGAAAAAGAGCAGCCGTGGCAGTTTCCCGAGGGCAAAAGAGCCACCAGCGATCTTGGGCCAAAAACGGGGTGAATGATTTTGGAAGCGCCAGGGAGGTTTTTGGCTTCGCCAGCATGCTGCCACATGGCATGCAGAATGTGCCTGTGTGGGGGCTAGCCCACCTTTGGCAGAGCATCAAGAGAAAGGGGCGAGCAACTCCCCGCCTTGGGAAAGGGCCTGGCGCAGGCAGACGCCTCTGCATCTTCCAGGCCTACAGTGCCTTCTGAAAGACATGCTGCTGCTTTGAGGTCTCAGAAGCCAAGCTCTCACAAGCATCCTTAAAAAGCTCAAACCCCAACACAGGCGCTCGCTCAGAGGTCTTGAGCGACCTCGCAGCAGGGCGTCTTCTCCGCTGCAAGGCCTTCTTACAAGGGGGTAGAGGAGGGCAGCCTGGAGGAATCTCCTTTTGGAAAGGTACCCCCAGCAGCAGCAGCCGCAGCAGCAACAGCAACAGGCAAACACAAAGAGGCACTCAGCTGACGAGACACAAGTTGCTCCTGATGAGTGCGAATGCCGCCAGCTGCTGCCGGTGCGCTGGCCTCCAGCGCCGAGATGCAGGGCCCTGGGATGCCGTCGGGAGCTGCTCAGCACCGTGCTCGGCCGCCGGGCAAAGCAAAAGGAGGAGTGAGGCCATCAGTCGACGATGCCAGTGCCAGCCCCCCAAGAGACAAGCCCCGCGGGAGCCAGATTCCCCGGCCCCAGGGCATTACCTTCCCGCTGCCCTGGGGCACTGCACTGAGATCCCCAAGGCACCAGGCGGCACCACCCAAAGGGCCCTGGCCCCTCTCCCCAACCTCCCCAGCACCCCGGGTCCCTGCACGCGGCCGCTGACCTGCCCTGTGGCAAAGGCCGCCCTGCGCACACCACTGCTGACGTGCTCGCCTGCACACTGCACCGCAGCAGCCCGGGACGTCCTCGGGAGCTGCCCACAGCCACGCTCGGCCACCGGGCAGAGAAGAAGGAGGAGCAAGGCCAGCAGCGGCTGCCGCCGGGCCACAGCCCCCCAAGAAACAAGCCCCGCGCAGCCCCATGGCCCCACGGCTCAAGAGGACCCTCCTCCCACCGCTGTGGCGGACTCCATCGAGGCACCAGGCAGGACCACCCAGAAGGGTCCTGCGCTCTCTCCCACCCCTCCCAAGGACCCCCAACTCCCCGGGGCCTGACACGCGACTCCTTACCTGCCACACAGCACAGGCCCCCTCCACACACCAACGCCGGCGTGCTCGCCTGTGCTGCATGGGCCCGGCATGTCCTCGGGAGCTGCGCAGCGCCACGCCACGCTCGGCAGCCGTGCAAAGCAAAGGAGGAGAGAAGGCTTCAGTGGCTGCTGCCAGCACCCGTGCCCTCAACAAGTCCCCCACAGCTCCCTCTGCACCAACGCCCAGAGGCAGCTCATGGCCCCCCACACACTACCCCAGGCCGATGACGGTGCCGGGCCCCACGCCAGCCCCCTGGCTGCCACCAGCACACCAAGCCTGCGGCCAGGGCAGCCTGCCTCCACGCCGGCCAGAACACAGAACTCGCCGACACCCCGGGCAACGCTGACAATGGCCTTGGCAACAGGCACCAACTGCCCGGCAAGAGGCACAAGCGCCCCAGCCCCAAACACACCCACCGCGCACCGGCACGCCAGCAAGCATGGCCCAAGGGCCGCGGGCAAGGCACGAGCCCTCGCTCAGAAACCCGGACACTGCTCCCGCCTCACCAGGCCTCTCCAGCACTCTGCATTTGCTCTCGCAGAGTTGTTCTCTGCAGCCCCGCCGCTTCTCTTGCATGCCTAGAGCAGCAAGCAATACCTGCCCTGCGGCACTTCCTCTTTTCACAAACTGACACCGTGCCTCCTCAGACATTGGCACAAAAATCACCATGCACCTGGCAAGGCTCATGCACCATCAAGGAAGCGCCCACAGCTTCCCTCGGGCTCCTCCGCTGTTCTTGCAGGCCTAGTCCAGTCAAACAAGAACTGTGCCGCTGCGCTTCCTCGCTCTTCCCAGACTGACACCATGCCTAACGACACATGCCGACAGACAGTGCCGCGCTGCTATAACGGCTCCCCACCTGCACGTGCTCGCACACTAGTGCTCTCCCGCGCCTCCACTGGCAGTCCTGCCTATTCCGGCCTCCACCAACGTGCCCCTCTGCACCTCCCGACTCTTGCCAAACTTTCCCCTTACCAAAGGAGAGGTGCGCGCAGCATACAAGCTCTTCTGCAATGGCTCCGCCACCAGCAAGGGCTTGCCGAGGAGCCCTCTTCAGCCCCCACTGGAGCAGTGGCATGCCAGGTGCAGCCGCAGGAGAACTGCCCCTCCACGCTTCCACTTGTGCCTCCCAAACCCACACCGTGCCCACGCAGACACTGGCACAAAATCGCCATGCCCCTCACATGGCTCAGGCACGCAGAGGTTCACGTAGTGGCAGAACAGCTGTCTTGGGCCCCTCCGAGGCATGCCCTCAGGCAGTGCTAGGCAGAGGCCTATTGCAGAGGCAGAGAAGAGCTTGCTGAGATCCGCCCGCCTGCCTCCGCCTTCTCCTGCCCAGGCTGAAGAGGCCCAGCTCGCTCAGCCTCTCCTCGTAGGAGAGCTGCTCCAGTGCCTTCCTCCTCTTGGTGGCCCTTTGCAGGCCTCGCTCCACTCCGTCCGTGCGGATGTTGTCCTGGGGAGCCCAGAACTGCACCCCAGACTCCACGTGTGGCCTCAGCAGGGCTGAGGAGAGCGGAAGGAGCCTGCCCCTGACTCCCACCCCCTCCCTCCCCAGCGGCCCTCTGGCAATGCTCTTCCTGCGGCTTCCCAGGATACCAGCGGCCTTCGTGGCCACAAGCGCACATTGCTGGCTCACGGTCAGCTGGTGAAGAAAGCCTTCAGGACATCTGTGTTTTCAGTGTCCTTTGTCCCCAGGGCCCCTGCCCCCCGCCTTTAGCAGCAGGCTGCCCTTTGCCCTCGCCTTCCTTTTGCTGCTGGTGCACTTGTAGGAGCCTTGCCGCTTGCCTTTCCTGGCCCTTGCCAGCTTCAGCTCCAGGTGGCCTTTGGCTTTCCTCACGCCAGCCCTGCAGCCTCAGGCAGTGTCTCCAGGCAATTGTCCTGGGGCACCTCTCCCTCCTTCCCCCTCACACGCTTGCGATGTTCTTGGCACGCCTGCCTGCTCCTTGGTGCCGGAATCAGTTCTGGGCAAAAAGCTACAGGCCAAAAGTTAGAAAAAGAGAGAAAGGCCAGAGTGCTGGCACACTCGGCAGTCATGTCAGTAGGCTAAGCCCTTGGGTTAACAGGCTCGTGAGGTAAGGAGAGCTGTGCTCAAGCAGCCTCTCTCTGGCGGTGGCCAGCAGCAGAGGGCCAGTGCCGAGCAGAAGAGCAAGGCCTAGCTGGAGAGCGGCCTGTGCCAGCCCCACACCCTTCCCACGGGCAAGTGCTCAGGGATTTCCTGAGCGGGGAAAAAGAGCAGCCGTGGCAGTTTCCCGAGGGCAAAAGAGCCACCAGCGGTCTTGGGCCAAAAACGGGGTGAATGATTTTGGAAGCGCCAGGGAGGTTTTTGGCTTCGCCAGCATGCTGCCACATGGCATGCAGAATGTGCCTGTGTGGGGGCTAGCCCACCTTTGGCAGAGCATCAAGAGAAAGGGGCGAGCAACTCCCCGCCTTGGGAAAGGGCCTGGCGCAGGCAGACGCCTCTGCATCTTCCAGGCCTACAGTGCCTTCTGAAAGACATGCTGCTGCTTTGAGGTCTCAGAAGCCAAGCTCTCACAAGCATCCTTAAAAAGCTCAAAACCCAACACAGGCGCTCGCTCAGAGGTCTTGAGCGACCTCGCAGCAGGGCGTCTTCTCCGCTGCAAGGCCTTCTTACAAGGGGGTAGAGGAGGGCAGCCTGGAGGAATCTCCTTTTGGAAAGGTACCCCCAGCAGCAGCAGCCGCAGCAGCAACAGCAATAGGCAAACACAAAGAGGCACTCAGCTGACGAGACACAAGTTGCTCCTGATGAGTGCGAATGCCGCCAGCTGCTGCCGGTGCGCTGGCCTCCAGCGCCGAGATGCAGGGCCCTGGGATGCCGTCGGGAGCTGCTCAGCACCGTGCTCGGCCGCCGGGCAAAGCAAAAGGAGGAGTGAGGCCATCAGTGGATGATGCCAGTGCCAGCCCCCCAAGAGACAAGCCCCGCGGGAGCCAGATTCCCCGGCCCCAGGGCATTACCTTCCCGCTGCCCTGGGGCACTGCACTGAGATCCCCAAGGCACCAGGCGGCACCACCCAAAGGGCCCTGGCCCCTCTCCTCAACCTCCCCAGCACCCCGGGTCCCTGCACGCGGCCGCTGACCTGCCCTGTGGCAAAGGCCGCCCTGCGCACACCACTGCTGACGTGCTCGCCTGCACACTGCACCGCAGCAGCCCGGGACGTCCTCGGGAGCTGCCCACAGCCACGCTCGGCCACCGGGCAGAGAAGAAGGAGGAGCAAGGCCAGCAGCGGCTGCCGCCGGGCCACAGCCCCCCAAGAAACAAGCCCCGCGCAGCCCCATGGTCCCACGGCTCAAGAGGACCCTCCTCCCACCGCTGTGGCGGACTCCATCGAGACCCCCCAAGGCACCAGGCAGGACCACCCAGAAGGGTCCTGCGCTCTCTCCCACCCCTCCCAAGGACCCCCAACTCCCCGGGGCCTGACACGCGACTCCTTACCTGCCACACAGCACAGGCCCCCTCCACACACCAACGCCGGCGTGCTCGCCTGTGCTGCATGGGCCCGGCATGCCCTCGGGAGCTGCGCAGCGCCACGCCACGCTCGGCAGCCGTGCAAAGCAAAGGAGGAGAGAAGGCTTCAGTGGCTGCTGCCAGCACCCGTGCCCTCAACAAGTCCCCCACAGCTCCCTCTGCACCAACGCCCAGAGGCAGCTCATGGCCCCCCACACACTACCCCAGGCCGATGACGGTGCCGGGCCCCACGCCAGCCCCCTGGCTGCCACCAGCACACCAAGCCTGCGGCCAGGGCAGCCTGCCTCCACGCCGGCCAGAACACAGAACTCGCCGACACCCCGGGCAACGCTGACAATGGCCTTGGCAACAGGCACCAACTGCCCGGCAAGAGGCACAAGCGCCCCAGCCCCAAACACACCCACCGCGCACCGGCACGCCAGCAAGCATGGCCCAAGGGCTGCGGGCAAGGCACGAGCCCTCGCTCAGAAACCCGGACACTGCTCCCGCCTCACCAGGCCTCTCCAGCACTCCGCATTTGCTCTCGCAGAGTTGTTCTCTGCAGCCCCGCCGCTTCTCTTGCATGCCTAGAGCAGCAAGCAATACCTGCCCTGCGGCACTTCCTCTTTTCACAAACTGACACCGTGCCTCCTCAGACATTGGCACAAAAATCACCATGCACCTGGCAAGGCTCATGCACCATCAAGGAAGCGCCCACAGCTTCCCTCGGGCTCCTCCGCTGTTCTTGCAGGCCTAGTCCAGTCAAACAAGAACTGTGCCGCTGCGCTTCCTCGCTCTTCCCAGACTGACACCATGCCTAACGACACATGCCGACAGACAGTGCCGCGCTGCTATAACGGCTCCCCACCTGCACGTGCTCGCACACTAGTGCTCTCCCGCGCCTCCACTGGCAGTCCTGCCTATTCCGGCCTCCACCAAAGTGCCCCTCTGCACCTCCCGACTCTTGCCAAACTTTCCCCTTACCAAAGGAGAGGTGCGCGCAGCATACAAGCTCTTCTGCAATGGCTCTGCCACCAGCAAGGGCTTGCCGAGGAGCCCTCTTCAGCCCCCACTGGAGCAGTGGCATGCCAGGTGCAGCCGCAGGAGAACTGCCCCTCCACGCTTCCACTTGTGCCTCCCAAACCCACACCGTGCCCACGCAGACACTGGCACAAAATCGCCATGCCCCTCACATGGCTCAGGCATGCAGAGGTTCACGTAGTGGCAGAACAGCTGTCTTGGGCCCCTCCGAGGCATGCCCTCAGGCAGTGCTAGGCAGAGGCCTATTGCAGAGGCAGAGAAGAGCTTGCTGAGATCCGCCCGCCTGCCTCCGCCTTCTCCTGCCCAGGCTGAAGAGGCCCAGCTCGCTCAGCCTCTCCTGGCAGGAGAGCTGCTCCAGTGCCTTCCTCCTCTTGGTGGCCCTTTGCAGGCCTCGCTCCACTCCGTCCGTGCGGATGTTGTCCTGGGGAGCCCAGAACTGCACCCCAGACTCCACGTGTGGCCTCAGCAGGGCTGAGGAGAGCGGAAGGAGCCTGCCCCTGACTCCCACCCCCTCCCTCCCCAGCGGCCCTCTGGCAATGCTCTTCCTGCGGCTTCCCAGGATACCAGCGGCCTTCGTGGCCACAAGCGCACATTGCTGGCTCACGGTCAGCTGGTGAAGAAAGCCTTCAGGACATCTGTGTTTTCAGTGTCCTTTGTCCCCAGGGCCCCTGCCCCCCGCCTTTAGCAGCAGGCTGCCCTTTGCCCTCGCCTTCCTTTTGCTGCTGGTGCACTTGTAGGAGCCTTGCCGCTTGCCTTTCCTGGCCCTTGCCAGCTTCAGCTCCAGGTGGCCTTTGGCTTTCCTCACGCCAGCCCTGCAGCCTCAGGCAGTGTCTCCAGGCAATTGTCCTGGGGCACCTCTCCCTCCTTCCCCCTCACACGCTTGCGATGTTCTTGGCACGCCTGCCTGCTCCTTGGTGCCGGAATCAGTTCTGGGCAAAAAGCTACAGGCCAAAAGTTAGAAAAAGAGAGAAAGGCCAGAGTGCTGGCACACTCGGCAGCCATGTCAGTAGGCTAAGCCCTTGGGTTAACAGGCTCGTGAGGTAAGGAGAGCTGTGCTCAAGCAGCCTCTCTCTGGCGGTGGCCAGCAGCAGAGGGCCAGTGCCGAGCAGAAGAGCAAGGCCTAGCTGGAGAGCGGCCTGTGCCAGCCCCACACCCTTCCCACGGGCAAGTGCTCAGGGATTTCCTGAGCGGGGAAAAAGAGCAGCCGTGGCAGTTTCCCGAGGGCAAAAGAGCCACCAGCGGTCTTGGGCCAAAAACGGGGTGAATGATTTTGGAAGCGCCAGGGAGGTTTTTGGCTTCGCCAGCATGCTGCCACATGGCATGCAGAATGTGCCTGTGTGGGGGCTAGCCCACCTTTGGCAGAGCATCAAGAGAAAGGGGCGAGCAACTCCCCGCCTTGGGAAAGGGCCTGGCGCAGGCAGACGCCTCTGCATCTTCCAGGCCTACAGTGCCTTCTGAAAGACATGCTGCTGCTTTGAGGTCTCAGAAGCCAAGCTCTCACAAGCATCCTTAAAAAGCTCAAAACCCAACACAGGCGCTCGCTCAGAGGTCTTGAGCGACCTCGCAGCAGGGCGTCTTCTCCGCTGCAAGGCCTTCTTACAAGGGGATAGAGGAGGGCAGCCTGGAGGAATCTCCTTTTGGAAAGGTACCCCCAGCAGCAGCCGCAGCAGCAACAGCAATAGGCAAACACAAAGAGGCACTCAGCTGACGAGACACAAGTTGCTCCTGATGAGTGCGAATGCCGCCAGCTGCTGCCGGTGCGCTGGCCTCCAGCGCCGAGATGCAGGGCCCTGGGATGCCGTCGGGAGCTGCTCAGCACCGTGCTCGGCCGCCGGGCAAAGCAAAAGGAGGAGTGAGGCCATCAGTGGATGATGCCAGTGCCAGCCCCTCAAGAGACAAGCCCCGCGGGAGCCAGATTCCCCGGCCCCAGGGCATTACCTTCCCGCTGCCCTGGGGCACTGCACTGAGATCCCCAAGGCACCAGGCGGCACCACCCAAAGGGCCCTGGCCCCTCTCCCCAACCTCCCCAGCACCCCGGGTCCCTGCACGCGGCCGCTGACCTGCCCTGTGGCAAAGGCCGCCCTGCGCACACCACTGCTGACGTGCTCGCCTGCACACTGCACCGCAGCAGCCCGGGACGTCCTCGGGAGCTGCCCACAGCCACGCTCGGCCACCGGGCAGAGAAGAAGGAGGAGCAAGGCCAGCAGCGGCTGCCGCCGGGCCACAGCCCCCCAAGAAACAAGCCCCGCGCAGCCCCATGGTCCCACGGCTCAAGAGGACCCTCCTCCCACCGCTGTGGCGGACTGCATCCGAGACCCCCGAGGCACCAGGCAGGACCACCCAGAAGGGTCCTGCGCTCTCTCCCACCCCTCCCAAGGACCCGCAACTCCCCGGGGCCTGACACGCGACTCCTTACCTGCCACACAGCACAGGCCCCCTCCACACACCAACGCCGGCGTGCTCGCCTGTGCTGCATGGGCCCGGCATGCCCTCGGGAGCTGCGCAGCGCCACGCCACGCTCGGCAGCCGTGCAAAGCAAAGGAGGAGAGAAGGCTTCAGTGGCTGCTGCCAGCACCCGTGCCCTCAACAAGTCCCCCACAGCTCCCTCTGCACCAACGCCCAGAGGCAGCTCATGGCCCCCCACACACTACCCCAGGCCGATGACGGTGCCGGGCCCCACGCCAGCCCCCTGGCTGCCACCAGCACACCAAGCCTGCGGCCAGGGCAGCCTGCCTCCACGCCGGCCAGAACACAGAACTCGCCGACACCCCGGGCAACGCTGACAATGGCCTTGGCAACAGGCACCAACTGCCCGGCAAGAGGCACAAGCGCCCCAGCCCCAAACACACCCACCGCGCACCGGCACGCCAGCAAGCATGGCCCAAGGGCTGCGGGCAAGGCACGAGCCCTCGCTCAGAAACCCGGACACTGCTCCCGCCTCACCAGGCCTCTCCAGCACTCCGCATTTGCTCTCGCAGAGTTGTTCTCTGCAGCCCCGCCGCTTCTCTTGCATGCCTAGAGCAGCAAGCAATACCTGCCCTGCGGCACTTCCTCTTTTCACAAACTGACACCGTGCCTCCTCAGACATTGGCACAAAAATCACCATGCACCTGGCAAGGCTCATGCACCATCAAGGAAGCGCCCACAGCTTCCCTCGGGCTCCTCCGCTGTTCTTGCAGGCCTAGTCCAGTCAAACAAGAACTGTGCCGCTGCGCTTCCTCGCTCTTCCCAGACTGACACCATGCCTAACGACACATGCCGACAGACAGTGCCGCGCTGCTATAACGGCTCCCCACCTGCACGTGCTCGCACACTAGTGCTCTCCCGCGCCTCCACTGGCAGTCCTGCCTATTCCGGCCTCCACCAAAGTGCCCCTCTGCACCTCCCGACTCTTGCCAAACTTTCCCCTTACCAAAGGAGAGGTGCGCGCAGCATACAAGCTCTTCTGCAATGGCTCCGCCACCAGCAAGGGCTTGCCGAGGAGCCCTCTTCAGCCCCCACTGGAGCAGTGGCATGCCAGGTGCAGCCGCAGGAGAACTGCCCCTCCACGCTTCCACTTGTGCCTCCCAAACCCACACCGTGCCCACGCAGACACTGGCACAAAATCGCCATGCCCCTCACATGGCTCAGGCACGCAGAGGTTCACGTAGTGGCAGAACAGCTGTCTTGGGCCCCTCCGAGGCATGCCCTCAGGCAGTGCTAGGCAGAGGCCTATTGCAGAGGCAGAGAAGAGCTTGCTGAGATCCGCCCGCCTGCCTCCGCCTTCTCCTGCCCAGGCTGAAGAGGCCCAGCTCGCTCAGCCTCTCCTCGTAGGAGAGCTGCTCCAGTGCCTTCCTCCTCTTGGTGGCCCTTTGCAGGCCTCGCTCCACTCCGTCCGTGCGGATGTTGTCCTGGGGAGCCCAGAACTGCACCCCAGACTCCACGTGTGGCCTCAGCAGGGCTGAGGAGAGCGGAAGGAGCCTGCCCCTGACTCCCACCCCCTCCCTCCCCAGCAGCCCTCTGGCAATGCTCTTCCTGCGGCTTCCCAGGATACCAGCGGCCTTCGTGGCCACAAGCGCACATTGCTGGCTCACGGTCAGCTGGTGAAGAAAGCCTTCAGGACATCTGTGTTTTCAGTGTCCTTTGTCCCCAGGGCCCCTGCCCCCCGCCTTTAGCAGCAGGCTGCCCTTTGCCCTCGCCTGCCTTTTGCTGCTGGTGCACTTGTAGGAGCCTTGCCGCTTGCCTTTCCTGGCCCTTGCCAGCTTCAGCTCCAGGTGGCCTTTGGCTTTCCTCACGCCAGCCCTGCAGCCTCAGGCAGTGTCTCCAGGCAATTGTCCTGGGGCACCTCTCCCTCCTTCCCCCTCACACGCTTGCGATGTTCTTGGCACGCCTGCCTGCTCCTTGGTGCCGGAATCAGTTCTGGGCAAAAAGCTACAGGCCAAAAGTTAGAAAAAGAGAGAAAGGCCAGAGTGCTGGCACACTCGGCAGCCATGTCAGTAGGCTA
Organism: Dromaius novaehollandiae; assembly: GCF_036370855.1. NCBI lineage: Eukaryota > Metazoa > Chordata > Aves > Casuariiformes > Dromaiidae > Dromaius > Dromaius novaehollandiae. Next base: position 114,275,992 of record NC_088100.1, on the reverse strand, counting down.
AGCCCTTGGGTTAACAGGCTCGTGAGGTAAGGAGAGCTGTGCTCAAGCAGCCTCTCTCTGGCGGTGGCCAGCAGCAGAGGGCCAGTGCCGAGCAGAAGAGCAAGGCCTAGCTGGAGAGCGGCCTGTGCCAGCCCCACACCCTTCCCACGGGCAAGTGCTCAGGGATTTCCTGAGCGGGGAAAAAGAGCAGCCGTGGCAGTTTCCCGAGGGCAAAAGAGCCACCAGCGGTCTTGGGCCAAAAACGGGGTGAATGATTTTGGAAGCGCCAGGGAGGTTTTTGGCTTCGCCAGCATGCTGCCACATGGCATGCAGAATGTGCCTGTGTGGGGGCTAGCCCACCTTTGGCAGAGCATCAAGAGAAAGGGGCGAGCAACTCCCCGCCTTGGGAAAGGGCCTGGCGCAGGCAGACGCCTCTGCATCTTCCAGGCCTACAGTGCCTTCTGAAAGACATGCTGCTGCTTTGAGGTCTCAGAAGCCAAGCTCTCACAAGCATCCTTAAAAAGCTCAAAACCCAACACAGGCGCTCGCTCAGAGGTCTTGAGCGACCTCGCAGCAGGGCGTCTTCTCCGCTGCAAGGCCTTCTTACAAGGGGATAGAGGAGGGCAGCCTGGAGGAATCTCCTTTTGGAAAGGTACCCCCAGCAGCAGCCGCAGCAGCAACAGCAATAGGCAAACACAAAGAGGCACTCAGCTGACGAGACACAAGTTGCTCCTGATGAGTGCGAATGCCGCCAGCTGCTGCCGGTGCGCTGGCCTCCAGCGCCGAGATGCAGGGCCCTGGGATGCCGTCGGGAGCTGCTCAGCACCGTGCTCGGCCGCCGGGCAAAGCAAAAGGAGGAGTGAGGCCATCAGTGGATGATGCCAGTGCCAGCCCCTCAAGAGACAAGCCCCGCGGGAGCCAGATTCCCCGGCCCTGGGGCATTACCTTCCCGCTGCCCTGGGGCACTGCACTGAGATCCCCAAGGCACCAGGCGGCACCACCCAAAGGGCCCTGGCCCCTCTCCCCAACCTCCCCAGCACCCCGGGTCCCTGCACGCGGCCGCTGACCTGCCCTGTGGCAAAGGCCGCCCTGCGCACACCACTGCTGACGTGCTCGCCTGCACACTGCACCGCAGCAGCCCGGGACGTCCTCGGGAGCTGCCCACAGCCACGCTCGGCCACCGGGCAGAGAAGAAGGAGGAGCAAGGCCAGCAGCGGCTGCCGCCGGGCCACAGCCCCCCAAGAAACAAGCCCCGCGCAGCCCCATGGCCCCACGGCTCAAGAGGACCCTCCTCCCACCGCTGTGGCGGACTCCATCGAGGCACCAGGCAGGACCACCCAGAAGGGTCCTGCGCTCTCTCCCACCCCTCCCAAGGACCCCCAACTCCCCGGGGCCTGACACGCGACTCCTTACCTGCCACACAGCACAGGCCCCCTCCACACACCAACGCCGGCGTGCTCGCCTGTGCTGCATGGGCCCGGCATGCCCTCGGGAGCTGCGCAGCGCCACGCCACGCTCGGCAGCCGTGCAAAGCAAAGGAGGAGAGAAGGCTTCAGTGGCTGCTGCCAGCACCCGTGCCCTCAACAAGTCCCCCACAGCTCCCTCTGCACCAACGCCCAGAGGCAGCTCATGGCCCCCCACACACTACCCCAGGCCGATGACGGTGCCGGGCCCCACGCCAGCCCCCTGGCTGCCACCAGCACACCAAGCCTGCGGCCAGGGCAGCCTGCCTCCACGCCGGCCAGAACACAGAACTCGCCGACACCCCGGGCAACGCTGACAATGGCCTTGGCAACAGGCACCAACTGCCCGGCAAGAGGCACAAGCGCCCCAGCCCCAAACACACCCACCGCGCACCGGCACGCCAGCAAGCATGGCCCAAGGGCTGCGGGCAAGGCACGAGCCCTCGCTCAGAAACCCGGACACTGCTCCCGCCTCACCAGGCCTCTCCAGCACTCCGCATTTGCTCTCGCAGAGTTGTTCTCTGCAGCCCCGCCGCTTCTCTTGCATGCCTAGAGCAGCAAGCAATACCTGCCCTGCGGCACTTCCTCTTTTCACAAACTGACACCGTGCCTCCTCAGACATTGGCACAAAAATCACCATGCACCTGGCAAGGCTCATGCACCATCAAGGAAGCGCCCACAGCTTCCCTCGGGCTCCTCCGCTGTTCTTGCAGGCCTAGTCCAGTCAAACAAGAACTGTGCCGCTGCGCTTCCTCGCTCTTCCCAGACTGACACCATGCCTAACGACACATGCCGACAGACAGTGCCGCGCTGCTATAACGGCTCCCCACCTGCACGTGCTCGCACACTAGTGCTCTCCCGCGCCTCCACTGGCAGTCCTGCCTATTCCGGCCTCCACCAAAGTGCCCCTCTGCACCTCCCGACTCTTGCCAAACTTTCCCCTTACCAAAGGAGAGGTGCGCGCAGCATACAAGCTCTTCTGCAATGGCTCCGCCACCAGCAAGGGCTTGCCGAGGAGCCCTCTTCAGCCCCCACTGGAGCAGTGGCATGCCAGGTGCAGCCTCAGGAGAACTGCCCCTCCACGCTTCCACTTGTGCCTCCCAAAACCACACCGTGCCCACGCAGACACTGGCACAAAATCGCCATGCCCCTCACATGGCTCAGGCACGCAGAGGTTCACGTAGTGGCAGAACAGCTGTCTTGGGCCCCTCCGAGGCATCCCCTCAGGCAGTGCTAGGCAGAGGCCTATTGCAGAGGCAGAGAAGAGCTTGCTGAGATCCGCCCGCCTGCCTCCGCCTTCTCCTGCCCAGGCTGAAGAGGCCCAGCTCGCTCAGCCTCTCCTCGTAGGAGAGCTGCTCCAGTGCCTTCCTCCTCTTGGTGGCCCTTTGCAGGCCTCGCTCCACTCCGTCCGTGCGGATGTTGTCCTGGGGAGCCCAGAACTGCACCCCAGACTCCACGTGTGGCCTCAGCAGGGCTGAGGAGAGTGGAAGGAGCCTGCCCCTGACTCCCACCCCCTCCCTCCCCAGCGGCCCTCTGGCAATGCTCTTCCTGCGGCTTCCCAGGATACCAGCGGCCTTCGTGGCCACAAGCGCACATTGCTGGCTCACGGTCAGCTGGTGAAGAAAGCCTTCAGGACATCTGTGTTTTCAGTGTCCTTTGTCCCCAGGGCCCCTGCCCCCCGCCTTTAGCAGCAGGCTGCCCTTTGCCCTCGCCTTCCTTTTGCTGCTGGTGCACTTGTAGGAGCCTTGCCGCTTGCCTTTCCTGGCCCTTGCCAGCTTCAGCTCCAGGTGGCCTTTGGCTTTCCTCACGCCAGCCCTGCAGCCTCAGGCAGTGTCTCCAGGCAATTGTCCTGGGGCACCTCTCCCTCCTTCCCCCTCACACGCTTGCGATGTTCTTGGCACGCCTGCCTGCTCCTTGGTGCCGGAATCAGTTCTGGGCAAAAAGCTACAGGCCAAAAGTTAGAAAAAGAGAGAAAGGCCAGAGTGCTGGCACACTCGGCAGCCATGTCAGTAGGCTAAGCCCTTGGGTTAACAGGCTCGTGAGGTAAGGAGAGCTGTGCTCAAGCAGCCTCTCTCTGGCGGTGGCCAGCAGCAGAGGGCCAGTGCCGAGCAGAAGAGCAAGGCCTAGCTGGAGAGCGGCCTGTGCCAGCCCCACACCCTTCCCACGGGCAAGTGCTCAGGGATTTCCTGAGCGGGGAAAAAGAGCAGCCGTGGCAGTTTCCCGAGGGCAAAAGAGCCACCAGCGGTCTTGGGCCAAAAACGGGGTGAATGATTTTGGAAGCGCCAGGGAGGTTTTTGGCTTCGCCAGCATGCTGCCACATGGCATGCAGAATGTGCCTGTGTGGGGGCTAGCCCACCTTTGGCAGAGCATCAAGAGAAAGGGGCGAGCAACTCCCCGCCTTGGGAAAGGGCCTGGCGCAGGCAGACGCCTCTGCATCTTCCAGGCCTACAGTGCCTTCTGAAAGACATGCTGCTGCTTTGAGGTGTCAGAAGCCAAGCTCTCACAAGCATCCTTAAAAAGCTCAAAACCCAACACAGGCGCTCGCTCAGAGGTCTTGAGCGACCTCGCAGCAGGGCGTCTTCTCCGCTGCAAGGCCTTCTTACAAGGGGATAGAGGAGGGCAGCCTGGAGGAATCTCCTTTTGGAAAGGTACCCCCAGCAGCAGCCGCAGCAGCAACAGCAATAGGCAAACACAAAGAGGCACTCAGCTGACGAGACACAAGTTGCTCCTGATGAGTGCGAATGCCGCCAGCTGCTGCCGGTGCGCTGGCCTCCAGCGCCGAGATGCAGGGCCCTGGGATGCCGTCGGGAGCTGCTCAGCACCGTGCTCGGCCGCCGGGCAAAGCAAAAGGAGGAGTGAGGCCATCAGTGGATGATGCCAGTGCCAGCCCCTCAAGAGACAAGCCCCGCGGGAGCCAGATTCCCCGGCCCCAGGGCATTACCTTCCCGCTGCCCTGGGGCACTGCACTGAGATCCCCAAGGCACCAGGCGGCACCACCCAAAGGGCCCTGGCCCCTCTCCCCAACCTCCCCAGCACCCCGGGTCCCTGCACGCGGCCGCTGACCTGCCCTGTGGCAAAGGCCGCCCTGCGCACACCACTGCTGACGTGCTCGCCTGCACACTGCACCGCAGCAGCCCGGGACGTCCTCGGGAGCTGCCCACAGCCACGCTCGGCCACCGGGCAGAGAAGAAGGAGGAGCAAGGCCAGCAGCGGCTGCCGCCGGGCCACAGCCCCCCAAGAAACAAGCCCCGCGCAGCCCCATGGCCCCACGGCTCAAGAGGACCCTCCTCCCACCGCTGTGGCGGACTCCATCGAGGCACCACCCAGAAGGGTCCTGCGCTCTCTCCCACCCCTCCCAAGGACCCGCAACTCCCCGGGGCCTGACACGCGACTCCTTACCTGCCACACAGCACAGGCCCCCTCCACACACCAACGCCGGCGTGCTCGCCTGTGCTGCATGGGCCCGGCATGCCCTCGGGAGCTGCGCAGCGCCACGCCACGCTCGGCAGCCGTGCAAAGCAAAGGAGGAGAGAAGGCTTCAGTGGCTGCTGCCAGCACCCGTGCCCTCAACAAGTCCCCCACAGCTCCCTCTGCACCAACGCCCAGAGGCAGCTCATGGCCCCCCACACACTACCCCAGGCCGATGACGGTGCCGGGCCCCACGCCAGCCCCCTGGCTGCCACCAGCACACCAAGCCTGCGGCCAGGGCAGCCTGCCTCCACGCCGGCCAGAACACAGAACTCGCCGACACCCCGGGCAACGCTGACAATGGCCTTGGCAACAGGCACCAACTGCCCGGCAAGAGGCACAAGCGCCCCAGCCCCAAACACACCCACCGCGCACCGGCACGCCAGCAAGCATGGCCCAAGGGCCGCGGGCAAGGCACGAGCCCTCGCTCAGAAACCCGGACACTGCTCCCGCCTCACCAGGCCTCTCCAGCACTCCGCATTTGCTCTCGCAGAGTTGTTCTCTGCAGCCCCGCCGCTTCTCTTGCATGCCTAGAGCAGCAAGCAATACCTGCCCTGCGGCACTTCCTCTTTTCACAAACTGACACCGTGCCTCCTCAGACATTGGCACAAAAATCACCATGCACCTGGCAAGGCTCATGCACCATCAAGGAAGCGCCCACAGCTTCCCTCGGGCTCCTCCGCTGTTCTTGCAGGCCTAGTCCAGTCAAACAAGAACTGTGCCGCTGCGCTTCCTCGCTCTTCCCAGACTGACACCATGCCTAACGACACATGCCGACAGACAGTGCCGCGCTGCTATAACGGCTCCCCACCTGCACGTGCTCGCACACTAGTGCTCTCCCGCGCCTCCACTGGCAGTCCTGCCTATTCCGGCCTCCACCAAAGTGCCCCTCTGCACCTCCCGACTCTTGCCAAACTTTCCCCTTACCAAAGGAGAGGTGCGCGCAGCATACAAGCTCTTCTGCAATGGCTCCGCCACCAGCAAGGGCTTGCCGAGGAGCCCTCTTCAGCCCCCACTGGAGCAGTGGCATGCCAGGTGCAGCCTCAGGAGAACTGCCCCTCCACGCTTCCACTTGTGCCTCCCAAAACCACACCGTGCCCATGCAGACACTGGCACAAAATCGCCATGCCCCTCACATGGCTCAGGCACGCAGAGGTTCACGTAGTGGCAGAACAGCTGTCTTGGGCCCCTCCGAGGCATGCCCTCAGGCAGTGCTAGGCAGAGGCCTATTGCAGAGGCAGAGAAGAGCTTGCTGAGATCCGCCCGCCTGCCTCCGCCTTCTCCTGCCCAGGCTGAAGAGGCCCAGCTCGCTCAGCCTCTCCTGGCAGGAGAGCTGCTCCAGTGCCTTCCTCCTCTTGGTGGCCCTTTGCAGGCCTCGCTCCACTCCGTCCGTGCGGATGTTGTCCTGGGGAGCCCAGAACTGCACCCCAGACTCCACGTGTGGCCTCAGCAGGGCTGAGGAGAGCGGAAGGAGCCTGCCCCTGACTCCCACCCCCTCCCTCCCCAGCGGCCCTCTGGCAATGCTCTTCCTGCGGCTTCCCAGGATACCAGCGGCCTTCGTGGCCACAAGCGCACATTGCTGGCTCACGGTCAGCTGGTGAAGAAAGCCTTCAGGACATCTGTGTTTTCAGTGTCCTTTGTCCCCAGGGCCCCTGCCCCCCGCCTTTAGCAGCAGGCTGCCCTTTGCCCTCGCCTTCCTTTTGCTGCTGGTGCACTTGTAGGAGCCTTGCCGCTTGCCTTTCCTGGCCCTTGCCAGCTTCAGCTCCAGGTGGCCTTTGGCTTTCCTCACGCCAGCCCTGCAGCCTCAGGCAGTGTCTCCAGGCAATTGTCCTGGGGCACCTCTCCCTCCTTCCCCCTCACACGCTTGCGATGTTCTTGGCACGCCTGCCTGCTCCTTGGTGCCGGAATCAGTTCTGGGCAAAAAGCTACAGGCCAAAAGTTAGAAAAAGAGAGAAAGGCCAGAGTGCTGGCACACTCGGCAGCCATGTCAGTAGGCTAAGCCCTTGGGTTAACAGGCTCGTGAGGTAAGGAGAGCTGTGCTCAAGCAGCCTCTCTCTGGCGGTGGCCAGCAGCAGAGGGCCAGTGCCGAGCAGAAGAGCAAGGCCTAGCTGGAGAGCGGCCTGTGCCAGCCCCACACCCTTCCCACGGGCAAGTGCTCAGGGATTTCCTGAGCGGGGAAAAAGAGCAGCCGTGGCAGTTTCCCGAGGGCAAAAGAGCCACCAGCGGTCTTGGGCCAAAAACGGGGTGAATGATTTTGGAAGCGCCAGGGAGGTTTTTGGCTTCGCCAGCATGCTGCCACATGGCATGCAGAATGTGCCTGTGTGGGGGCTAGCCCACCTTTGGCAGAGCATCAAGAGAAAGGGGCGAGCAACTCCCCGCCTTGGGAAAGGGCCTGGCGCAGGCAGACGCCTCTGCATCTTCCAGGCCTACAGTGCCTTCTGAAAGACATGCTGCTGCTTTGAGGTCTCAGAAGCCAAGCTCTCACAAGCATCCTTAAAAAGCTCAAAACCCAACACAGGCACTCGCTCAGAGGTCTTGAGCGACCTCGCAGCAGGGCGTCTTCTCCGCTGCAAGGCCTTCTTACAAGGGGGTAGAGGAGGGCAGCCTGGAGGAATCTCCTTTTGGAAAGGTACCCCCAGCAGCAGCAACAGCAATAGGCAAACACAAAGAGGCACTCAGCTGACGAGACACAAGTTGCTCCTGATGAGTGCGAATGCCGCCAGCTGCTGCCGGTGCGCTGGCCTCCAGCGCCGAGATGCAGGGCCCTGGGATGCCGTCGGGAGCTGCTCAGCACCGTGCTCGGCCGCCGGGCAAAGCAAAAGGAGGAGTGAGGCCATCAGTCGACGATGCCAGTGCCAGCCCCCCCAAGAGACAAGCCCCGCGGGAGCCAGATTCCCCGGCCCCAGGGCATTACCTTCCCGCTGCCCTGGGGCACTGCACTGAGATCCCCAAGGCACCAGGCGGCACCACCCAAAGGGCCCTGGCCCCTCTCCCCAACCTCCCCAGCACCCCGGGTCCCTGCACGCGGCCGCTGACCTGCCCTGTGGCAAAGGCCGCCCTCCGCACACCACTGCTGACGTGCTCGCCTGCACACTGCACCGCAGCAGCCCGGGACGTCCTCGGGAGCTGCCCACAGCCACGCTCGGCCACCGGGCAGAGAAGAAGGAGGAGCAAGGCCAGCAGCGGCTGCCGCTGGGCCACAGCCCCCCAAGAAACAAGCCCCGCGCAGCCCCATGGCCCCACGGCTCAAGAGGACCCTCCTCCCACCGCTGTGGCGGACTCCATCGAGGCACCAGGCAGGACCACCCAGAAGGGTCCTGCGCTCTCTCCCACCCCTCCCAAGGACCCGCAACTCCCCGGGGCCTGACACGCGACTCCTTACCTGCCACACAGCACAGGCCCCCTCCACACACCAACGCCGGCGTGCTCGCCTGTGCTGCATGGGCCCGGCATGTCCTCGGGAGCTGCGCAGCGCCACGCCACGCTCGGCAGCCGTGCAAAGCAAAGGAGGAGAGAAGGCTTCAGTGGCTGCTGCCAGCACCCGTGCCCTCAACAAGTCCCCCACAGCTCCCTCTGCACCAACGCCCAGAGGCAGCTCATGGCCCCCCACACACTACCCCAGGCTGATGACGGTGCCGGGCCCCACGCCAGCCCCCTGGCTGCCACCAGCACACCAAGCCTGCGGCCAGGGCAGCCTGCCTCCACGCCGGCCAGAACACAGAACTCGCCGACACCCCGGGCAACGCTGACAATGGCCTTGGCAACAGGCACCAACTGCCCGGCAAGAGGCACAAGCGCCCCAGCCCCAAACACACCCACCGCGCACCGGCACGCCAGCAAGCATGGCCCAAGGGCTGCGGGCAAGGCACGAGCCCTCGCTCAGAAACCCGGACACTGCTCCCGCCTCACCAGGCCTCTCCAGCACTCCGCATTTGCTCTCGCAGAGTTGTTCTCTGCAGCCCCGCCGCTTCTCTTGCATGCCTAGAGCAGCAAGCAATACCTGCCCTGCGGCACTTCCTCTTTTCACAAACTGACACCGTGCCTCCTCAGACATTGGCACAAAAATCACCATGCACCTGGCAAGGCTCATGCACCATCAAGGAAGCGCCCACAGCTTCCCTCGGGCTCCTCCGCTGTTCTTGCAGGCCTAGTCCACTCAAACAAGAACTGCGCCGCTGCGCTTCCTCGCTCTTCCCAGACTGACACCATGCCTAACGACACATGCCGACAGACAGTGCCGCGCTGCTATAACGGCTCCCCACCTGCACGTGCTCGCACACTAGTGCTCTCCCGCGCCTCCACTGGCAGTCCTGCCTATTCCGGCCTCCACCAAAGTGCCCCTCTGCACCTCCCGACTCTTGCCAAACTTTCCCCTTACCAAAGGAGAGGTGCGCGCAGCATACAAGCTCTTCTGCAATGGCTCCGCCACCAGCAAGGGCTTGCCGAGGAGCCCTCTTCAGCCCCCACTGGAGCAGTGGCATGCCAGGTACAGCCTCAGGAGAACTGCCCCTCCACGCTTCCACTTGTGCCTCCCAAAACCACACCGTGCCCACGCAGACACTGGCACAAAATCGCCATGCCCCTCACATGGCTCAGGCACGCAGAGGTTCACGTAGTGGCAGAACAGCTGTCTTGGGCCCCTCCGAGGCATCCCCTCAGGCAGTGCTAGGCAGAGGCCTATTGCAGAGGCAGAGAAGAGCTTGCTGAGATCCGCCCGCCTGCCTCCACCTTCTCCTGCCCAGGCTGAAGAGGCCCAGCTCGCTCAGCCTCTCCTGGCAGGAGAGCTGCTCCAGTGCCTTCCTCCTCTTGGTGGCCCTTTGCAGGCCTCGCTCCACTCCGTCCGTGCGGATGTTGTCCTGGGGAGCCCAGAACTGCACCCCAGACTCCACGTGTGGCCTCAGCAGGGCTGAGGAGAGCGGAAGGAGCCTGCCCCTGACTCCCACCCCCTCCCTCCCCAGCGGCCCTCTGGCAATGCTCTTCCTGCGGCTTCCCAGGATACCAGCGGCCTTCGTGGCCACAAGCGCACATTGCTGGCTCACGGTCAGCTGGTGAAGAAAGCCTTCAGGACATCTGTGTTTTCAGTGTCCTTTGTCCCCAGGGCCCCTGCCCCCCGCCTTTAGCAGCAGGCTGCCCTTTGCCCTCGCCTTCCTTTTGCTGCTGGTGCACTTGTAGGAGCCTTGCCGCTTGCCTTTCCTGGCCCTTGCCAGCTTCAGCTCCAGGTGGCCTTTGGCTTTCCTCACGCCAGCCCTGCAGCCTCAGGCAGTGTCTCCAGGCAATTGTCCTGGGGCACCTCTCCCTCCTTCCCCCTCACACGCTTGCGATGTTCTTGGCACGCCTGCCTGCTCCTTGGTGCCGGAATCAGTTCTGGGCAAAAAGCTACAGGCCAAAAGTTAGAAAAAGAGAGAAAGGCCAGAGTGCTGGCACACTCGGCAGCCATGTCAGTAGGCTAAGCCCTTGGGTTAACAGGCTCGTGAGGTAAGGAGAGCTGTGCTCAAGCAGCCTCTCTCTGGCGGTGGCCAGCAGCAGAGGGCCAGTGCCGAGCAGAAGAGCAAGGCCTAGCTGGAGAGCGGCCTGTGCCAGCCCCACACCCTTCCCACGGGCAAGTGCTCAGGGATTTCCTGAGCGGGGAAAAAGAGCAGCCGTGGCAGTTTCCCGAGGGCAAAAGAGCCACCAGCGGTCTTGGGCCAAAAACGGGGTGAATAATTTTGGAAGCGCCAGGGAGGTTTTTGGCTTCGCCAGCATGCTGCCACATGGCATGCAGAATGTGCCTGTGTGGGGGCTAGCCCACCTTTGGCAGAGCATCAAGAGAAAGGGGCGAGCAACTCCCCGCCTTGGGAAAGGGCCTGGCGCAGGCAGACGCCTCTGCATCTTCCAGGCCTACAGTGCCTTCTGAAAGACATGCTGCTGCTTTGAGGTCTCAGAAGCCAAGCTCTCACAAGCATCCTTAAAAAGCTCAAAACCCAACACAGGCGCTCGCTCAGAGGTCTTGAGCGACCTCGCAGCAGGGCGTCTTCTCCGCTGCAAGGCCTTCTTACAAGGGGGTAGAGGAGGGCAGCCTGGAGGAATCTCCTTTTGGAAAGGTACCCCCAGCAGCAGCAACAGCAATAGGCAAACACAAAGAGGCACTCAGCTGACGAGACACAAGTTGCTCCTGATGAGTGCGAATGCCGCCAGCTGCTGCCGGTGCGCTGGCCTCCAGCGCCGAGATGCAGGGCCCTGGGATGCCGTCGGGAGCTGCTCAGCACCGTGCTCGGCCACCGGGCAAAGCAAAAGGAGGAGTGAGGCCATCAGTCGACGATGCCAGTGCCAGCCCCCCCAAGAGACAAGCCCCGCGGGAGCCAGATTCTCCGGCCCCAGGGCATTACCTTCCCGCTGCCCTGGGGCACTGCACTGAGATCCCCAAGGCACCAGGCGGCACCACCCAAAGGGCCCTGGCCCCTCTCCCCAACCTCCCCAGCACCCCGGGTCCCTGCACGCGGCCGCTGACCTGCCCTGTGGCAAAGGCCGCCCTGCGCACACCACTGCTGACGTGCTCGCCTGCACACTGCACCGCAGCAGCCCGGGACGTCCTCGGGAGCTGCCCACAGCCACGCTCGGCCACCGGGCAGAGAAGAAGGAGGAGCAAGGCCAGCAGCGGCTGCCGCCGGGCCACAGCCCCCCAAGAAACAAGCCCCGCGCAGCCCCATGGCCCCACGGCTCAAGAGGACCCTCCTCCCACCGCTGTGGCGGACTCCATCAAGGCACCAGGCAGGACCACCCAGAAGGGTCCTGCGCTCTCTCCCACCCCTCCCAAGGACCCCCAACTCCCCGGGGCCTGACACGCGACTCCTTACCTGCCACACAGCACAGGCCCCCTCCACACACCAACGCCAGCGTGCTCGCCTGTGCTGCATGGGCCCGGCATGCCCTCGGGAGCTGCGCAGCGCCACGCCACGCTCGGCAGCCGTGCAAAGCAAAGGAGGAGAGAAGGCTTCAGTGGCTGCTGCCAGCACCCGTGCCCTCAACAAGTCCCCCACAGCTCCCTCTGCACCAACGCCCAGAGGCAGCTCATGGCCCCCACACACTACCCCAGGCCGATGACGGTGCCGGGCCCCACGCCAGCCCCCTGGCTGCCACCAGCACACCAAGCCTGCGGCCAGGGCAGCCTGCCTCCACGCCGGCCAGAACACAGAACTCGCCGACACCCCGGGCAACGCTGACAATGGCCTTGGCAACAGGCACCAACTGCCCGGCAAGAGGCACAAGCGCCCCAGCCCCAAACACACCCACCGCGCACCGGCACGCCAGCAAGCATGGCCCAAGGGCTGCGGGCAAGGCACAAGCCCTCGCTCAGAAACCCGGACACTGCTCCCGCCTCACCAGGCCTCTCCAGCACTCCGCATTTGCTCTCGCAGAGTTGTTCTCTGCAGCCCCGCCGCTTCTCTTGCATGCCTAGAGCAGCAAGCAATACCTGCCCTGCGGCACTTCCTCTTTTCACAAACTGACACCGTGCCTCCTCAGACATTGGCACAAAAATCACCATGCACCTGGCAAGGCTCATGCACCATCAAGGAAGCGCCCACAGCTTCCCTCGGGCTCCTCCGCTGTTCTTGCAGGCCTAGTCCAGTCAAACAAGAACTGTGCCGCTGCGCTTCCTCGCTCTTCCCAGACTGACACCATGCCTAACGACACATGCCGACAGACAGTGCCGCGCTGCTATAACGGCTCCCCACCTGCACGTGCTCGCACACTAGTGCTCTCCCGCGCCTCCACTGGCAGTCCTGCCTATTCCGGCCTCCACCAAAGTGCCCCTCTGCACCTCCCGACTCTTGCCAAACTTTCCCCTTACCAAAGGAGAGGTGCGCGCAGCATACAAGCTCTTCTGCAATGGCTCCGCCACCAGCAAGGGCTTGCCGAGGAGCCCTCTTCAGCCCCCACTGGAGCAGTGGCATGCCAGGTGCAGCCTCAGGAGAACTGCCCCTCCACGCTTCCACTTGTGCCTCCCAAACCCACACCGTGCCCACGCAGACACTGGCACAAAATCGCCATGCCCCTCACATGGCTCAGGCACGCAGAGGTTCACGTAGTGGCAGAACAGCTGTCTTGGGCCCCTCCGAGGCATGCCCTCAGGCAGTGCTAGGCAGAGCCCTATTGCAGAGGCAGAGAAGAGCTTGCTGAGATCCGCCCGCCTGCCTCCGCCTTCTCCTGCCCAGGCTGAAGAGGCCCAGCTCGCTCAGCCTCTCCTGGCAGGAGAGCTGCTCCAGTGCCTTCCTCCTCTTGGTGGCCCTTTGCAGGCCTCGCTCCACTCCGTCCGTGCGGATGTTGTCCTGGGGAGCCCAGAACTGCACCCCAGACTCCACGTGTGGCCTCAGCAGGGCTGAGGAGAGCGGAAGGAGCCTGCCCCTGACTCCCACCCCCTCCCTCCCCAGCGGCCCTCTGGCAATGCTCTTCCTGCGGCTTCCCAGGATACCAGCGGCCTTCGTGGCCACAAGCGCACATTGCTGGCTCACGGTCAGCTGGTGAAGAAAGCCTTCAGGACATCTGTGTTTTCAGTGTCCTTTGTCCCCAGGGCCCCTGCCCCCCGCCTTTAGCAGCAGGCTGCCCTTTGCCCTCGCCTTCCTTTTGCTGCTGGTGCACTTGTAGGAGCCTTGCCGCTTGCCTTTCCTGGCCCTTGCCAGCTTCAGCTCCAGGTGGCCTTTGGCTTTCCTCACGCCAGCCCTGCAGCCTCAGGCAGTGTCTCCAGGCAATTGTCCTGGGGCACCTCTCCCTCCTTCCCCCTCACACGCTTGCGATGTTCTTGGCACGCCTGCCTGCTCCTTGGTGCCGGAATCAGTTCTGGGCAAAAAGCTACAGGCCAAAAGTTAGAAAAAGAGAGAAAGGCCAGAGTGCTGGCACACTCGGCAGCCATGTCAGTAGGCTAAGCCCTTGGGTTAACAGGCTCGTGAGGTAAGGAGAGCTGTGCTCAAGCAGCCTCTCGCTGGCGGTGGCCAGCAGCAGAGGGCCAGTGCCGAGCAGAAGAGCAAGGCCTAGCTGGAGAGCGGCCTGTGCCAGCCCCACACCCTTCCCACGGGCAAGTGCTCAGGGATTTCCTGAGCGGGGAAAAAGAGCAGCCGTGGCAGTTTCCCGAGGGCAAAAGAGCCACCAGCGGTCTTGGGCCAAAAACGGGGTGAATGATTTTGGAAGCGCCAGGGAGGTTTTTGGCTTCGCCAGCATGCTGCCACATGGCATGCAGAATGTGCCTGTGTGGGGGCTAGCCCACCTTTGGCAGAGCATCAAGAGAAAGGGGCGAGCAACTCCCCGCCTTGGGAAAGGGCCTGGCGCAGGCAGACGCCTCTGCATCTTCCAGGCCTACAGTGCCTTCTGAAAGACATGCTGCTGCTTTGAGGTCTCAGAAGCCAAGCTCTCACAAGCATCCTTAAAAAGCTCAAAACCCAACACAGGCGCTCGCTCAGAGGTCTTGAGCGACCTCGCAGCAGGGCGTCTTCTCCGCTGCAAGGCCTTCTTACAAGGGGGTAGAGGAGGGCAGCCTGGAGGAATCTCCTTTTGGAAAGGTACCCCCAGCAGCAGCAGCCGCAGCAGCAACAGCAACAGGCAAACACAAAGAGGCACTCAGCTGACGAGACACAAGTTGCTCCTGATGAGTGCGAATGCCGCCAGCTGCTGCCGGTGCGCTGGCCTCCAGCGCCGAGATGCAGGGCCCTGGGATGCCGTCGGGAGCTGCTCAGCACCGTGCTCGGCCGCCGGGCAAAGCAAAAGGAGGAGTGAGGCCATCAGTCGACGATGCCAGTGCCAGCCCCCCAAGAGACAAGCCCCGCGGGAGCCAGATTCCCCGGCCCCAGGGCATTACCTTCCCGCTGCCCTGGGGCACTGCACTGAGATCCCCAAGGCACCAGGCGGCACCACCCAAAGGGCCCTGGCCCCTCTCCCCAACCTCCCCAGCACCCCGGGTCCCTGCACGCGGCCGCTGACCTGCCCTGTGGCAAAGGCCGCCCTGCGCACACCACTGCTGACGTGCTCGCCTGCACACTGCACCGCAGCAGCCCGGGACGTCCTCGGGAGCTGCCCACAGCCACGCTCGGCCACCGGGCAGAGAAGAAGGAGGAGCAAGGCCAGCAGCGGCTGCCGCCGGGCCACAGCCCCCCAAGAAACAAGCCCCGCGCAGCCCCATGGCCCCACGGCTCAAGAGGACCCTCCTCCCACCGCTGTGGCGGACTCCATCGAGGCAGCACCCAGAAGGGTCCTGCGCTCTCTCCCACCCCTCCCAAGGACCCGCAACTCCCCGGGGCCTGACACGCGACTCCTTACCTGCCACACAGCACAGGCCCCCTCCACACACCAACGCCGGCGTGCTCGCCTGTGCTGCATGGGCCCGGCATGCCCTCGGGAGCTGCGCAGCGCCACGCCACGCTCGGCAGCCGTGCAAAGCAAAGGAGGAGAGAAGGCTTCAGTGGCTGCTGCCAGCACCCGTGCCCTCAACAAGTCCCCCACAGCTCCCTCTGCACCAACGCCCAGAGGCAGCTCATGGCCCCCACACACTACCCCAGGCCGATGACGGTGCCGGGCCCCACGCCAGCCCCCTGGCTGCCACCAGCACACCAAGCCTGCGGCCAGGGCAGCCTGCCTCCACGCCGGCCAGAACACAGAACTCGCCGACACCCCGGGCAACGCTGACAATGGCCTTGGCAACAGGCACCAACTGCCCGGCAAGAGGCACAAGCGCCCCAGCCCCAAACACACCCACCGCGCACCGGCACGCCAGCAAGCATGGCCCAAGGGCTGCGGGCAAGGCACGAGCCCTCGCTCAGAAACCCGGACACTGCTCCCGCCTCACCAGGCCTCTCCAGCACTCCGCATTTGCTCTCGCAGAGTTGTTCTCTGCAGCCCCGCCGCTTCTCTTGCATGCCTAGAGCAGCAAGCAATACCTGCCCTGCGGCACTTCCTCTTTTCACAAACTGACACCGTGCCTCCTCAGACATTGGCACAAAAATCACCATGCACCTGGCAAGGCTCATGCACCATCAAGGAAGCGCCCACAGCTTCCCTCGGGCTCCTCCGCTGTTCTTGCAGGCCTAGTCCAGTCAAACAAGAACTGTGCCGCTGCGCTTCCTCGCTCTTCCCAGACTGACACCATGCCTAACGACACATGCCGACAGACAGTGCCGCGCTGCTATAACGGCTCCCCACCTGCACGTGCTCGCACACTAGTGCTCTCCCGCGCCTCCACTGGCAGTCCTGCCTATTCCGGCCTCCACCAAAGTGCCCCTCTGCACCTCCCGACTCTTGCCAAACTTTCCCCTTACCAAAGGAGAGGTGCGCGCAGCATACAAGCTCTTCTGCAATGGCTCCGCCACCAGCAAGGGCTTGCCGAGGAGCCCTCTTCAGCCCCCACTGGAGCAGTGGCATGCCAGGTGCAGCCTCAGGAGAACTGCCCCTCCACGCTTCCACTTGTGCCTCCCAAAACCACACCGTGCCCACGCAGACACTGGCACAAAATCGCCATGCCCCTCACATGGCTCAGGCACGCAGAGGTTCACGTAGTGGCAGAACAGCTGTCTTGGGCCCCTCCGAGGCATGCCCTCAGGCAGTGCTAGGCAGAGGCCTATTGCAGAGGCAGAGAAGAGCTTGCTGAGATCCGCCCGCCTGCCTCCGCCTTCTCCTGCCCAGGCTGAAGAGGCCCAGCTCGCTCAGCCTCTCCTGGCAGGAGAGCTGCTCCAGTGCCTTCCTCCTCTTGGTGGCCCTTTGCAGGCCTCGCTCCACTCCGTCCGTGCGGATGTTGTCCTGGGGAGCCCAGAACTGCACCCCAGACTCCACGTGTGGCCTCAGCAGGGCTGAGGAGAGCGGAAGGAGCCTGCCCCTGACTCCCACCCCCTCCCTCCCCAGCGGCCCTCTGGCAATGCTCTTCCTGCGGCTTCCCAGGATACCAGCGGCCTTCGTGGCCACAAGCGCACATTGCTGGCTCACGGTCAGCTGGTGAAGAAAGCCTTCAGGACATCTGTGTTTTCAGTGTCCTTTGTCCCCAGGGCCCCTGCCCCCCGCCTTTAGCAGCAGGCTGCCCTTTGCCCTCGCCTTCCTTTTGCTGCTGGTGCACTTGTAGGAGCCTTGCCGCTTGCCTTTCCTGGCCCTTGCCAGCTTCAGCTCCAGGTGGCCTTTGGCTTTCCTCACGCCAGCCCTGCAGCCTCAGGCAGTGTCTCCAGGCAATTGTCCTGGGGCACCTCTCCCTCCTTCCCCCTCACACGCTTGCGATGTTCTTGGCACGCCTGCCTGCTCCTTGGTGCCGGAATCAGTTCTGGGCAAAAAGCTACAGGCCAAAAGTTAGAAAAAGAGAGAAAGGCCAGAGTGCTGGCACACTCGGCAGCCATGTCAGTAGGCTAAGCCCTTGGGTTAACAGGCTCGTGAGGTAAGGAGAGCTGTGCTCAAGCAGCCTCTCTCTGGCGGTGGCCAGCAGCAGAGGGCCAGTGCCGAGCAGAAGAGCAAGGCCTAGCTGGAGAGCGGCCTGTGCCAGCCCCACACCCTTCCCACGGGCAAGTGCTCAGGGATTTCCTGAGCGGGGAAAAAGAGCAGCCGTGGCAGTTTCCCGAGGGCAAAAGAGCCACCAGCGGTCTTGGGCCAAAAACGGGGTGAATGATTTTGGAAGCGCCAGGGAGGTTTTTGGCTTCGCCAGCATGCTGCCACATGGCATGCAGAATGTGCCTGTGTGGGGGCTAGCCCACCTTTGGCAGAGCATCAAGAGAAAGGGGCGAGCAACTCCCCGCCTTGGGAAAGGGCCTGGCGCAGGCAGACGCCTCTGCATCTTCCAGGCCTACAGTGCCTTCTGAAAGACATGCTGCTGCTTTGAGGTCTCAGAAGCCAAGCTCTCACAAGCATCCTTAAAAAGCTCAAAACCCAACACAGGCGCTCGCTCAGAGGTCTTGAGCGACCTCGCAGCAGGGCGTCTTCTCCGCTGCAAGGCCTTCTTACAAGGGGGTAGAGGAGGGCAGCCTGGAGGAATCTCCTTTTGGAAAGGTACCCCCAGCAGCAGCAGCCGCAGCAGCAACAGCAACAGGCAAACACAAAGAGGCACTCAGCTGACGAGACACAAGTTGCTCCTGATGAGTGCGAATGCCGCCAGCTGCTGCCGGTGCGCTGGCCTCCAGCGCCGAGATGCAGGGCCCTGGGATGCCGTCGGGAGCTGCTCAGCACCGTGCTCGGCCGCCGGGCAAAGCAAAAGGAGGAGTGAGGCCATCAGTCGACGATGCCAGTGCCAGCCCCCCAAGAGACAAGCCCCGCGGGAGCCAGATTCCCCGGCCCCAGGGCATTACCTTCCCGCTGCCCTGGGGCACTGCACTGAGATCCCCAAGGCACCAGGCGGCACCACCCAAAGGGCCCTGGCCCCTCTCCCCAACCTCCCCAGCACCCCGGGTCCCTGCACGCGGCCGCTGACCTGCCCTGTGGCAAAGGCCGCCCTGCGCACACCACTGCTGACGTGCTCGCCTGCACACTGCACCGCAGCAGCCCGGGACGTCCTCGGGAGCTGCCCACAGCCACGCTCGGCCACCGGGCAGAGAAGAAGGAGGAGCAAGGCCAGCAGCGGCTGCCGCCGGGCCACAGCCCCCCAAGAAACAAGCCCCGCGCAGCCCCATGGCCCCACGGCTCAAGAGGACCCTCCTCCCACCGCTGTGGCGGACTCCATCGAGGCAGCACCCAGAAGGGTCCTGCGCTCTCTCCCACCCCTCCCAAGGACCCGCAACTCCCCGGGGCCTGACACGCGACTCCTTACCTGCCACACAGCACAGGCCCCCTCCACACACCAACGCCGGCGTGCTCGCCTGTGCTGCATGGGCCCGGCATGCCCTCGGGAGCTGCGCAGCGCCACGCCACGCTCGGCAGCCGTGCAAAGCAAAGGAGGAGAGAAGGCTTCAGTGGCTGCTGCCAGCACCCGTGCCCTCAACAAGTCCCCCACAGCTCCCTCTGCACCAACGCCCAGAGGCAGCTCATGGCCCCCACACACTACCCCAGGCCGATGACGGTGCCGGGCCCCACGCCAGCCCCCTGGCTGCCACCAGCACACCAAGCCTGCGGCCAGGGCAGCCTGCCTCCACGCCGGCCAGAACACAGAACTCGCCGACACCCCGGGCAACGCTGACAATGGCCTTGGCAACAGGCACCAACTGCCCGGCAAGAGGCACAAGCGCCCCAGCCCCAAACACACCCACCGCGCACCGGCACGCCAGCAAGCATGGCCCAAGGGCTGCGGGCAAGGCACGAGCCCTCGCTCAGAAACCCGGACACTGCTCCCGCCTCACCAGGCCTCTCCAGCACTCCGCATTTGCTCTCGCAGAGTTGTTCTCTGCAGCCCCGCCGCTTCTCTTGCATGCCTAGAGCAGCAAGCAATACCTGCCCTGCGGCACTTCCTCTTTTCACAAACTGACACCGTGCCTCCTCAGACATTGGCACAAAAATCACCATGCACCTGGCAAGGCTCATGCACCATCAAGGAAGCGCCCACAGCTTCCCTCGGGCTCCTCCGCTGTTCTTGCAGGCCTAGTCCAGTCAAACAAGAACTGTGCCGCTGCGCTTCCTCGCTCTTCCCAGACTGACACCATGCCTAACGACACATGCCGACAGACAGTGCCGCGCTGCTATAACGGCTCCCCACCTGCACGTGCTCGCACACTAGTGCTCTCCCGCGCCTCCACTGGCAGTCCTGCCTATTCCGGCCTCCACCAAAGTGCCCCTCTGCACCTCCCGACTCTTGCCAAACTTTCCCCTTACCAAAGGAGAGGTGCGCGCAGCATACAAGCTCTTCTGCAATGGCTCCGCCACCAGCAAGGGCTTGCCGAGGAGCCCTCTTCAGCCCCCACTGGAGCAGTGGCATGCCAGGTGCAGCCTCAGGAGAACTGCCCCTCCACGCTTCCACTTGTGCCTCCCAAAACCACACCGTGCCCACGCAGACACTGGCACAAAATCGCCATGCCCCTCACATGGCTCAGGCACGCAGAGGTTCACGTAGTGGCAGAACAGCTGTCTTGGGCCCCTCCGAGGCATCCCCTCAGGCAGTGCTAGGCAGAGGCCTATTGCAGAGGCAGAGAAGAGCTTGCTGAGATCCGCCCGCCTGCCTCCGCCTTCTCCTGCCCAGGCTGAAGAGGCCCAGCTCGCTCAGCCTCTCCTGGCAGGAGAGCTGCTCCAGTGCCTTCCTCCTCTTGGTGGCCCTTTGCAGGCCTCGCTCCACTCCGTCCGTGCGGATGTTGTCCTGGGGAGCCCAGAACTGCACCCCAGACTCCACGTGTGGCCTCAGCAGGGCTGAGGAGAGCGGAAGGAGCCTGCCCCTGACTCCCACCCCCTCCCT
This sequence comes from Dromaius novaehollandiae, assembly GCF_036370855.1. NCBI lineage: Eukaryota > Metazoa > Chordata > Aves > Casuariiformes > Dromaiidae > Dromaius > Dromaius novaehollandiae. The sequence continues at coordinate 114,255,778 of NC_088100.1, read as the reverse complement.
CCCCAGCGGCCCTCTGGCAATGCTCTTCCTGCGGCTTCCCAGGATACCAGCGGCCTTCGTGGCCACAAGCGCACATTGCTGGCTCACGGTCAGCTGGTGAAGAAAGCCTTCAGGACATCTGTGTTTTCAGTGTCCTTTGTCCCCAGGGCCCCTGCCCCCCGCCTTTAGCAGCAGGCTGCCCTTTGCCCTCGCCTTCCTTTTGCTGCTGGTGCACTTGTAGGAGCCTTGCCGCTTGCCTTTCCTGGCCCTTGCCAGCTTCAGCTCCAGGTGGCCTTTGGCTTTCCTCACGCCAGCCCTGCAGCCTCAGGCAGTGTCTCCAGGCAATTGTCCTGGGGCACCTCTCCCTCCTTCCCCCTCACACGCTTGCGATGTTCTTGGCACGCCTGCCTGCTCCTTGGTGCCGGAATCAGTTCTGGGCAAAAAGCTACAGGCCAAAAGTTAGAAAAAGAGAGAAAGGCCAGAGTGCTGGCACACTCGGCAGCCATGTCAGTAGGCTAAGCCCTTGGGTTAACAGGCTCGTGAGGTAAGGAGAGCTGTGCTCAAGCAGCCTCTCTCTGGCGGTGGCCAGCAGCAGAGGGCCAGTGCCGAGCAGAAGAGCAAGGCCTAGCTGGAGAGCGGCCTGTGCCAGCCCCACACCCTTCCCACGGGCAAGTGCTCAGGGATTTCCTGAGCGGGGAAAAAGAGCAGCCGTGGCAGTTTCCCGAGGGCAAAAGAGCCACCAGCGGTCTTGGGCCAAAAACGGGGTGAATGATTTTGGAAGCGCCAGGGAGGTTTTTGGCTTCGCCAGCATGCTGCCACATGGCATGCAGAATGTGCCTGTGTGGGGGCTAGCCCACCTTTGGCAGAGCATCAAGAGAAAGGGGCGAGCAACTCCCCGCCTTGGGAAAGGGCCTGGCGCAGGCAGACGCCTCTGCATCTTCCAGGCCTACAGTGCCTTCTGAAAGACATGCTGCTGCTTTGAGGTCTCAGAAGCCAAGCTCTCACAAGCATCCTTAAAAAGCTCAAACCCCAACACAGGCGCTCGCTCAGAGGTCTTGAGCGACCTCGCAGCAGGGCGTCTTCTCCGCTGCAAGGCCTTCTTACAAGGGGATAGAGGAGGGCAGCCTGGAGGAATCTCCTTTTGGAAAGGTACCCCCAGCAGCAGCCGCAGCAGCAACAGCAACAGGCAAACACAAAGAGGCACTCAGCTGACGAGACACAAGTTGCTCCTGATGAGTGCGAATGCCGCCAGCTGCTGCCGGTGCGCTGGCCTCCAGCGCCGAGATGCAGGGCCCTGGGATGCCGTCGGGAGCTGCTCAGCACCGTGCTCGGCCGCCGGGCAAAGCAAAAGGAGGAGTGAGGCCATCAGTGGATGATGCCAGTGCCAGCCCCTCAAGAGACAAGCCCCGCGGGAGCCAGATTCCCCGGCCCCAGGGCATTACCTTCCCGCTGCCCTGGGGCACTGCACTGAGATCCCCAAGGCACCAGGCGGCACCACCCAAAGGGCCCTGGCCCCTCTCCCCAACCTCCCCAGCACCCCGGGTCCCTGCACGCGGCCGCTGACCTGCCCTGTGGCAAAGGCCGCCCTGCGCACACCACTGCTGACGTGCTCGCCTGCACACTGCACCGCAGCAGCCCGGGACGTCCTCGGGAGCTGCCCACAGCCACGCTCGGCCACCGGGCAGAGAAGAAGGAGGAGCAAGGCCAGCAGCGGCTGCCGCCGGGCCACAGCCCCCCAAGAAACAAGCCCCGCGCAGCCCCATGGCCCCACGGCTCAAGAGGACCCTCCTCCCACCGCTGTGGCGGACTCCATCGAGGCAGCACCCAGAAGGGTCCTGCGCTCTCTCCCACCCCTCCCAAGGACCCGCAACTCCCCGGGGCCTGACACGCGACTCCTTACCTGCCACACAGCACAGGCCCCCTCCACACACCAACGCCGGCGTGCTCGCCTGTGCTGCATGGGCCCGGCATGCCCTCGGGAGCTGCGCAGCGCCACGCCACGCTCGGCAGCCGTGCAAAGCAAAGGAGGAGAGAAGGCTTCAGTGGCTGCTGCCAGCACCCGTGCCCTCAACAAGTCCCCCACAGCTCCCTCTGCACCAACGCCCAGAGGCAGCTCATGGCCCCCACACACTACCCCAGGCCGATGACGGTGCCGGGCCCCACGCCAGCCCCCTGGCTGCCACCAGCACACCAAGCCTGCGGCCAGGGCAGCCTGCCTCCACGCCGGCCAGAACACAGAACTCGCCGACACCCCGGGCAACGCTGACAATGGCCTTGGCAACAGGCACCAACTGCCCGGCAAGAGGCACAAGCGCCCCAGCCCCAAACACACCCACCGCGCACCGGCACGCCAGCAAGCATGGCCCAAGGGCTGCGGGCAAGGCACGAGCCCTCGCTCAGAAACCCGGACACTGCTCCCGCCTCACCAGGCCTCTCCAGCACTCCGCATTTGCTCTCGCAGAGTTGTTCTCTGCAGCCCCGCCGCTTCTCTTGCATGCCTAGAGCAGCAAGCAATACCTGCCCTGCGGCACTTCCTCTTTTCACAAACTGACACCGTGCCTCCTCAGACATTGGCACAAAAATCACCATGCACCTGGCAAGGCTCATGCACCATCAAGGAAGCGCCCACAGCTTCCCTCGGGCTCCTCCGCTGTTCTTGCAGGCCTAGTCCAGTCAAACAAGAACTGTGCCGCTGCGCTTCCTCGCTCTTCCCAGACTGACACCATGCCTAACGACACATGCCGACAGACAGTGCCGCGCTGCTATAACGGCTCCCCACCTGCACGTGCTCGCACACTAGTGCTCTCCCGCGCCTCCACTGGCAGTCCTGCCTATTCCGGCCTCCACCAAAGTGCCCCTCTGCACCTCCCGACTCTTGCCAAACTTTCCCCTTACCAAAGGAGAGGTGCGCGCAGCATACAAGCTCTTCTGCAATGGCTCCGCCACCAGCAAGGGCTTGCCGAGGAGCCCTCTTCAGCCCCCACTGGAGCAGTGGCATGCCAGGTGCAGCCTCAGGAGAACTGCCCCTCCACGCTTCCACTTGTGCCTCCCAAACCCACACCGTGCCCACGCAGACACTGGCACAAAATCGCCATGCCCCTCACATGGCTCAGGCACGCAGAGGTTCACGTAGTGGCAGAACAGCTGTCTTGGGCCCCTCCGAGGCATGCCCTCAGGCAGTGCTAGGCAGAGGCCTATTGCAGAGGCAGAGAAGAGCTTGCTGAGATCCGCCCGCCTGCCTCCGCCTTCTCCTGCCCAGGCTGAAGAGGCCCAGCTCGCTCAGCCTCTCCTGGCAGGAGAGCTGCTCCAGTGCCTTCCTCCTCTTGGTGGCCCTTTGCAGGCCTCGCTCCACTCCGTCCGTGCGGATGTTGTCCTGGGGAGCCCAGAACTGCACCCCAGACTCCACGTGTGGCCTCAGCAGGGCTGAGGAGAGCGGAAGGAGCCTGCCCCTGACTCCCACCCCCTCCCTCCCCAGCGGCCCTCTGGCAATGCTCTTCCTGCGGCTTCCCAGGATACCAGCGGCCTTCGTGGCCACAAGCGCACATTGCTGGCTCACGGTCAGCTGGTGAAGAAAGCCTTCAGGACATCTGTGTTTTCAGTGTCCTTTGTCCCCAGGGCCCCTGCCCCCCGCCTTTAGCAGCAGGCTGCCCTTTGCCCTCGCCTTCCTTTTGCTGCTGGTGCACTTGTAGGAGCCTTGCCGCTTGCCTTTCCTGGCCCTTGCCAGCTTCAGCTCCAGGTGGCCTTTGGCTTTCCTCACGCCAGCCCTGCAGCCTCAGGCAGTGTCTCCAGGCAATTGTCCTGGGGCACCTCTCCCTCCTTCCCCCTCACACGCTTGCGATGTTCTTGGCACGCCTGCCTGCTCCTTGGTGCCGGAATCAGTTCTGGGCAAAAAGCTACAGGCCAAAAGTTAGAAAAAGAGAGAAAGGCCAGAGTGCTGGCACACTCGGCAGCCATGTCAGTAGGCTAAGCCCTTGGGTTAACAGGCTCGTGAGGTAAGGAGAGCTGTGCTCAAGCAGCCTCTCTCTGGCGGTGGCCAGCAGCAGAGGGCCAGTGCCGAGCAGAAGAGCAAGGCCTAGCTGGAGAGCGGCCTGTGCCAGCCCCACACCCTTCCCACGGGCAAGTGCTCAGGGATTTCCTGAGCGGGGAAAAAGAGCAGCCGTGGCAGTTTCTCGAGGGCAAAAGAGCCACCAGCGGTCTTGGGCCAAAAACGGGGTGAATGATTTTGGAAGCGCCAGGGAGGTTTTTGGCTTCGCCAGCATGCTGCCACATGGCATGCAGAATGTGCCTGTGTGGGGGCTAGCCCACCTTTGGCAGAGCATCAAGAGAAAGGGGCGAGCAACTCCCCGCCTTGGGAAAGGGCCTGGCGCAGGCAGACGCCTCTGCATCTTCCAGGCCTACAGTGCCTTCTGAAAGACATGCTGCTGCTTTGAGGTCTCAGAAGCCAAGCTCTCACAAGCATCCTTAAAAAGCTCAAAACCCAACACAGGCGCTCGCTCAGAGGTCTTGAGCGACCTCGCAGCAGGGCGTCTTCTCCGCTGCAAGGCCTTCTTACAAGGGGATAGAGGAGGGCAGCCTGGAGGAATCTCCTTTTGGAAAGGTACCCCCAGCAGCAGCCGCAGCAGCAACAGCAATAGGCAAACACAAAGAGGCACTCAGCTGACGAGACACAAGTTGCTCCTGATGAGTGCGAATGCCACCAGCTGCTGCCGGTGCGCTGGCCTCCAGCGCCGAGATGCAGGGCCCTGGGATGCCGTCGGGAGCTGCTCAGCACCGTGCTCGGCCGCCGGGCAAAGCAAAAGGAGGAGTGAGGCCATCAGTGGATGATGCCAGTGCCAGCCCCCCAAGAGACAAGCCCCGCGGGAGCCAGATTCCCCGGCCCCAGGGCATTACCTTCCCGCTGCCCTGGGGCACTGCACTGAGATCCCCAAGGCACCAGGCGGCACCACCCAAAGGGCCCTGGCCCCTCTCCCCAACCTCCCCAGCACCCCGGGTCCCTGCACGCGGCCGCTGACCTGCCCTGTGGCAAAGGCCGCCCTGCGCACACCACTGCTGACGTGCTCGCCTGCACACTGCACCGCAGCAGCCCGGGACGTCCTCGGGAGCTGCCCACAGCCACGCTCGGCCACCGGGCAGAGAAGAAGGAGGAGCAAGGCCAGCAGCGGCTGCCGCCGGGCCACAGCCCCCCAAGAAACAAGCCCCGCGCAGCCCCATGGCCCCACGGCTCAAGAGGACCCTCCTCCCACCGCTGTGGCGGACTCCATCGAGGCACCACCCAAAAGGGTCCTGCGCTCTCTCCCACCCCTCCCAAGGACCCCCAACTCCCCGGGGCCTGACACGCGACTCCTTACCTGCCACACAGCACAGGCCCCCTCCACACACCAACGCCGGCGTGCTCGCCTGTGCTGCATGGGCCCGGCATGTCCTCGGGAGCTGCGCAGCGCCACGCCACGCTCGGCAGCCGTGCAAAGCAAAGGAGGAGAGAAGGCTTCAGTGGCTGCTGCCAGCACCCGTGCCCTCAACAAGTCCCCCACAGCTCCCTCTGCACCAACGCCCAGAGGCAGCTCATGGCCCCCACACACTACCCCAGGCCGATGACGGTGCCGGGCCCCACGCCAGCCCCCTGGCTGCCACCAGCACACCAAGCCTGCGGCCAGGGCAGCCTGCCTCCACGCCGGCCAGAACACAGAACTTGCCGACACCCCGGGCAACGCTGACAATGGCCTTGGCAACAGGCACCAACTGCCCGGCAAGAGGCACAAGCGCCCCAAGGCACGAGCCCTCGCTCAGAAACCCGGACACTGCTCCCGCCTCACCAGGCCTCTCCAGCACTCCGCATTTGCTCTCGCAGAGTTGTTCTCTGCAGCCCCGCCGCTTCTCTTGCATGCCTAGAGCAGCAAGCAATACCTGCCCTGCGGCACTTCCTCTTTTCACAAACTGACACCGTGCCTCCTCAGACATTGGCACAAAAATCACCATGCACCTGGCAAGGCTCAGGCACCATCAAGGAAGCGCCCACAGCTTCCCTCGGGCTCCTCCGCTGTTCTTGCAGGCCTAGTCCAGTCAAACAAGAACTGCGCCGCTGCGCTTCCTCGCTCTTCCCAGACGGACACCATGCCTAACGACACATGCCGACAGACAGTGCCGCGCTGCTATAACGGCTCCCCACCTGCACGTGCTCGCACACTAGTGCTCTCCCGCGCCTCCACTGGCAGTCCTGCCTATTCCGGCCTCCACCAAAGTGCCCCTCTGCACCTCCCGACTCTTGCCAAACTTTCCCCTTACCAAAGGAGAGGTGCGCGCAGCATACAAGCTCTTCTGCAATGGCTCCGCCACCAGCAAGGGCTTGCCGAGGAGCCCTCTTCAGCCCCCCACTGGAGCAGTGGCATGCCAGGTGCAGCCTCAGGAGAACTGCCCCTCCACGCTTCCACTTGTGCCTCCCAAACCCACACCGTGCCCATGCAGACACTGGCACAAAATCGCCATGCCCCTCACATGGCTCAGGCACGCAGAGGTTCACGTAGTGGCAGAACAGCTGTCTTGGGCCCCTCCGAGGCATGCCCTCAGGCAGTGCTAGGCAGAGGCCTATTGCAGAGGCAGAGAAGAGCTTGCTGAGATCCGCCCGCCTGCCTCCGCCTTCTCCTGCCCAGGCTGAAGAGGCCCAGCTCGCTCAGCCTCTCCTGGCAGGAGAGCTGCTCCAGTGCCTTCCTCCTCTTGGTGGCCCTTTGCAGGCCTCGCTCCACTCCGTCCGTGCGGATGTTGTCCTGGGGAGCCCAGAACTGCACCCCAGACTCCACGTGTGGCCTCAGCAGGGCTGAGGAGAGCGGAAGGAGCCTGCCCCTGACTCCCACCCCCTCCCTCCCCAGCGGCCCTCTGGCAATGCTCTTCCTGCGGCTTCCCAGGATACCAGCGGCCTTCGTGGCCACAAGCGCACATTGCTGGCTCACGGTCAGCTGGTGAAGAAAGCCTTCAGGACATCTGTGTTTTCAGTGTCCTTTGTCCCCAGGGCCCCTGCCCCCCGCCTTTAGCAGCAGGCTGCCCTTTGCCCTCGCCTTCCTTTTGCTGCTGGTGCACTTGTAGGAGCCTTGCCGCTTGCCTTTCCTGGCCCTTGCCAGCTTCAGCTCCAGGTGGCCTTTGGCTTTCCTCACGCCAGCCCTGCAGCCTCAGGCAGTGTCTCCAGGCAATTGTCCTGGGGCACCTCTCCCTCCTTCCCCCTCACACGCTTGCGATGTTCTTGGCACGCCTGCCTGCTCCTTGGTGCCGGAATCAGTTCTGGGCAAAAAGCTACAGGCCAAAAGTTAGAAAAAGAGAGAAAGGCCAGAGTGCTGGCACACTCGGCAGCCATGTCAGTAGGCTAAGCCCTTGGGTTAACAGGCTCGTGAGGTAAGGAGAGCTGTGCTCAAGCAGCCTCTCTCTGGCGGTGGCCAGCAGCAGAGGGCCAGTGCCGAGCAGAAGAGCAAGGCCTAGCTGGAGAGCGGCCTGTGCCAGCCCCACACCCTTCCCACGGGCAAGTGCTCAGGGATTTCCTGAGCGGGGAAAAAGAGCAGCCGTGGCAGTTTCCCGAGGGCAAAAGAGCCACCAGCGGTCTTGGGCCAAAAACGGGGTGAATGATTTTGGAAGCGCCAGGGAGGTTTTTGGCTTCGCCAGCATGCTGCCACATGGCATGCAGAATGTGCCTGTGTGGGGGCTAGCCCACCTTTGGCAGAGCATCAAGAGAAAGGGGCGAGCAACTCCCCGCCTTGGGAAAGGGCCTGGCGCAGGCAGACGCCTCTGCATCTTCCAGGCCTACAGTGCCTTCTGAAAGACATGCTGCTGCTTTGAGGTCTCAGAAGCCAAGCTCTCACAAGCATCCTTAAAAAGCTCAAAACCCAACACAGGCGCTCGCTCAGAGGTCTTGAGCGACCTCGCAGCAGGGCGTCTTCTCCGCTGCAAGGCCTTCTTACAAGGGGATAGAGGAGGGCAGCCTGGAGGAATCTCCTTTTGGAAAGGTACCCCCAGCAGCAGCCGCAGCAGCAACAGCAATAGGCAAACACAAAGAGGCACTCAGCTGACGAGACACAAGTTGCTCCTGATGAGTGCGAATGCCGCCAGCTGCTGCCGGTGCGCTGGCCTCCAGCGCCGAGATGCAGGGCCCTGGGATGCCGTCGGGAGCTGCTCAGCACCGTGCTCGGCCGCCGGGCAAAGCAAAAGGAGGAGTGAGGCCATCAGTGGATGATGCCAGTGCCAGCCCCCCAAGAGACAAGCCCCGCGGGAGCCAGATTCCCCGGCCCCAGGGCATTACCTTCCCGCTGCCCTGGGGCACTGCACTGAGATCCCCAAGGCACCAGGCGGCACCACCCAAAGGGCCCTGGCCCCTCTCCCCAACCTCCCCAGCACCCCGGGTCCCTGCACGCGGCCGCTGACCTGCCCTGTGGCAAAGGCCGCCCTCCGCACACCACTGCTGACGTGCTCGCCTGCACACTGCACCGCAGCAGCCCGGGACGTCCTCGGGAGCTGCCCACAGCCACGCTCGGCCACCGGGCAGAGAAGAAGGAGGAGCAAGGCCAGCAGCAGCTGCCGCCGGGCCACAGCCCCCCAAGAAACAAGCCCCGCGCAGCCCCATGGCCCCACGGCTCAAGAGGACCCTCCTCCCACCGCTGTGGCGGACTCCATCGAGGCACCAGGCAGGACCACCCAGAAGGGTCCTGCGCTCTCTCCCACCCCTCCCAAGGACCCCCAACTCCCCGGGGCCTGACACGCGACTCCTTACCTGCCACACAGCACAGGCCCCCTCCACACACCAACGCCGGCGTGCTCGCCTGTGCTGCATGGGCCCGGCATGTCCTCGGGAGCTGCGCAGCGCCACGCCACGCTCGGCAGCCGTGCAAAGCAAAGGAGGAGAGAAGGCTTCAGTGGCTGCTGCCAGCACCCGTGCCCTCAACACGTCCCCCACATCTCCCTCTGCACCAACGCCCAGAGGCAGCTCATGGCCCCCCACACACTACCCCAGGCCGATGACGGTGCCGGGCCCCACGCCAGCCCCCTGGCTGCCACCAGCACACCAAGCCTGCAGCCAGGGCAGCCTGCCTCCACGCCGGCCAGAACACAGAACTCGCCGACACCCCGGGCAACGCTGACAATGGCCTTGGCAACAGGCACCAACTGCCCGGCAAGAGGCACAAGCGCCCCAGCCCCAAACACACCCACCGCGCACCGGCACGCCAGCAAGCATGGCCCAAGGGCCGCGGGCAAGGCACGAGCCCTCGCTCAGAAACCCGGACACTGCTCCCGCCTCACCAGGCCTCTCCAGCACTCCGCATTTGCTCTCGCAGAGTTGTTCTCTGCAGCCCCGCCGCTTCTCTTGCATGCCTAGAGCAGCAAGCAATACCTGCCCTGCGGCACTTCCTCTTTTCACAAACTGACACCGTGCCTCCTCAGACATTGGCACAAAAATCACCATGCACCTGGCAAGGCTCATGCACCATCAAGGAAGCGCCCACAGCTTCCCTCGGGCTCCTCCGCTGTTCTTGCAGGCCTAGTCCAGTCAAACAAGAACTGCGCCGCTGCGCTTCCTCGCTCTTCCCAGACGGACACCATGCCTAACGACACATGCCGACAGACAGTGCCGCGCTGCTATAACGGCTCCCCACCTGCACGTGCTCGCACACTAGTGCTCTCCCGCGCCTCCACTGGCAGTCCTGCCTATTCCGGCCTCCACCAAAGTGCCCCTCTGCACCTCCCGACTCTTGCCAAACTTTCCCCTTACCAAAGGAGAGGTGCGCGCAGCATACAAGCTCTTCTGCAATGGCTCCGCCACCAGCAAGGGCTTGCCGAGGAGCCCTCTTCAGCCCCCCACTGGAGCAGTGGCATGCCAGGTGCAGCCTCAGGAGAACTGCCCCTCCACGCTTCCACTTGTGCCTCCCAAACCCACACCGTGCCCATGCAGACACTGGCACAAAATCGCCATGCCCCTCACATGGCTCAGGCACGCAGAGGTTCACGTAGTGGCAGAACAGCTGTCTTGGGCCCCTCCGAGGCATGCCCTCAGGCAGTGCTAGGCAGAGGCCTATTGCAGAGGCAGAGAAGAGCTTGCTGAGATCCGCCCGCCTGCCTCCGCCTTCTCCTGCCCAGGCTGAAGAGGCCCAGCTCGCTCAGCCTCTCCTGGCAGGAGAGCTGCTCCAGTGCCTTCCTCCTCTTGGTGGCCCTTTGCAGGCCTCGCTCCACTCCGTCCGTGCGGATGTTGTCCTGGGGAGCCCAGAACTGCACCCCAGACTCCACGTGTGGCCTCAGCAGGGCTGAGGAGAGCGGAAGGAGCCTGCCCCTGACTCCCACCCCCTCCCTCCCCAGCGGCCCTCTGGCAATGCTCTTCCTGCGGCTTCCCAGGATACCAGCGGCCTTCGTGGCCACAAGCGCACATTGCTGGCTCACGGTCAGCTGGTGAAGAAAGCCTTCAGGACATCTGTGTTTTCAGTGTCCTTTGTCCCCAGGGCCCCTGCCCCCCGCCTTTAGCAGCAGGCTGCCCTTTGCCCTCGCCTTCCTTTTGCTGCTGGTGCACTTGTAGGAGCCTTGCCGCTTGCCTTTCCTGGCCCTTGCCAGCTTCAGCTCCAGGTGGCCTTTGGCTTTCCTCACGCCAGCCCTGCAGCCTCAGGCAGTGTCTCCAGGCAATTGTCCTGGGGCACCTCTCCCTCCTTCCCCCTCACACGCTTGCGATGTTCTTGGCACGCCTGCCTGCTCCTTGGTGCCGGAATCAGTTCTGGGCAAAAAGCTACAGGCCAAAAGTTAGAAAAAGAGAGAAAGGCCAGAGTGCTGGCACACTCGGCAGCCATGTCAGTAGGCTAAGCCCTTGGGTTAACAGGCTCGTGAGGTAAGGAGAGCTGTGCTCAAGCAGCCTCTCTCTGGCGGTGGCCAGCAGCAGAGGGCCAGTGCCGAGCAGAAGAGCAAGGCCTAGCTGGAGAGCGGCCTGTGCCAGCCCCACACCCTTCCCACGGGCAAGTGCTCAGGGATTTCCTGAGCGGGGAAAAAGAGCAGCCGTGGCAGTTTCCCGAGGGCAAAAGAGCCACCAGCGGTCTTGGGCCAAAAACGGGGTGAATGATTTTGGAAGCGCCAGGGAGGTTTTTGGCTTCGCCAGCATGCTGCCACATGGCATGCAGAATGTGCCTGTGTGGGGGCTAGCCCACCTTTGGCAGAGCATCAAGAGAAAGGGGCGAGCAACTCCCCGCCTTGGGAAAGGGCCTGGCGCAGGCAGACGCCTCTGCATCTTCCAGGCCTACAGTGCCTTCTGAAAGACATGCTGCTGCTTTGAGGTCTCAGAAGCCAAGCTCTCACAAGCATCCTTAAAAAGCTCAAAACCCAACACAGGCGCTCGCTCAGAGGTCTTGAGCGACCTCGCAGCAGGGCGTCTTCTCCGCTGCAAGGCCTTCTTACAAGGGGATAGAGGAGGGCAGCCTGGAGGAATCTCCTTTTGGAAAGGTACCCCCAGCAGCAGCCGCAGCAGCAACAGCAATAGGCAAACACAAAGAGGCACTCAGCTGACGAGACACAAGTTGCTCCTGATGAGTGCGAATGCCGCCAGCTGCTGCCGGTGCGCTGGCCTCCAGCGCCGAGATGCAGGGCCCTGGGATGCCGTCGGGAGCTGCTCAGCACCGTGCTCGGCCGCCGGGCAAAGCAAAAGGAGGAGTGAGGCCATCAGTGGATGATGCCAGTGCCAGCCCCCCAAGAGACAAGCCCCGCGGGAGCCAGATTCCCCGGCCCCAGGGCATTACCTTCCCGCTGCCCTGGGGCACTGCACTGAGATCCCCAAGGCACCAGGCGGCACCACCCAAAGGGCCCTGGCCCCTCTCCCCAACCTCCCCAGCACCCCGGGTCCCTGCACGCGGCCGCTGACCTGCCCTGTGGCAAAGGCCGCCCTGCGCACACCACTGCTGACGTGCTCGCCTGCCCACTGCACCGCAGCAGCCCGGGACGTCCTCGGGAGCTGCCCACAGCCACGCTCGGCCACCGGGCAGAGAAGAAGGAGGAGCAAGGCCAGCAGCGGCTGCCGCCGGGCCACAGCCCCCCAAGAAACAAGCCCCGCGCAGCCCCATGGCCCCACGGCTCAAGAGGACCCTCCTCCCACCGCTGTGGCGGACTCCATCGAGACCCCCCAAAGCACCAGGCAGGACCACCCAGAAGGGTCCTGCGCTCTCTCCCACCCCTCCCAAGGACCCCCAACTCCCCGGGGCCTGACACGCGACTCCTTACCTGCCACACAGCACAGGCCCCCTCCACACACCAACGCCGGCGTGCTCGCCTGTGCTGCATGGGCCCGGCATGTCCTCGGGAGCTGCGCAGCGCCACGCCACGCTCGGCAGCCGTGCAAAGCAAAGGAGGAGAGAAGGCTTCAGTGGCTGCTGCCAGCACCCGTGCCCTCAACACGTCCCCCACATCTCCCTCTGCACCAACGCCCAGAGGCAGCTCATGGCCCCCCACACACTACCCCAGGCCGATGACGGTGCCGGGCCCCACGCCAGCCCCCTGGCTGCCACCAGCACACCAAGCCTGCAGCCAGGGCAGCCTGCCTCCACGCCGGCCAGAACACAGAACTCGCCGACACCCCGGGCAACGCTGACAATGGCCTTGGCAACAGGCACCAACTGCCCGGCAAGAGGCACAAGCGCCCCAGCCCCAAACACACCCACCGCGCACCGGCACGCCAGCAAGCATGGCCCAAGGGCCGCGGGCAAGGCACGAGCCCTCGCTCAGAAACCCGGACACTGCTCCCGCCTCACCAGGCCTCTCCAGCACTCCGCATTTGCTCTCGCAGAGTTGTTCTCTGCAGCCCCGCCGCTTCTCTTGCATGCCTAGAGCAGCAAGCAATACCTGCCCTGCGGCACTTCCTCTTTTCACAAACTGACACCGTGCCTCCTCAGACATTGGCACAAAAATCACCATGCACCTGGCAAGGCTCATGCACCATCAAGGAAGCGCCCACAGCTTCCCTCGGGCTCCTCCGCTGTTCTTGCAGGCCTAGTCCAGTCAAACAAGAACTGCGCCGCTGCGCTTCCTCGCTCTTCCCAGACTGACACCATGCCTAACGACACATGCCGACAGACAGTGCCGCGCTGCTATAACGGCTCCCCACCTGCACGTGCTCGCACACTAGTGCTCTCCCGCGCCTCCACTGGCAGTCCTGCCTATTCCGGCCTCCACCAAAGTGCCCCTCTGCACCTCCCGACTCTTGCCAAACTTTCCCCTTACCAAAGGAGAGGTGCGCGCAGCATACAAGCTCTTCTGCAATGGCTCCGCCACCAGCAAGGGCTTGCCGAGGAGCCCTCTTCAGCCCCCACTGGAGCAGTGGCATGCCAGGTGCAGCCGCAAGAGAACTGCCCCTCCACGCTTCCACTTGTGCCTCCCAAACCCACACCGTGCCCACGCAGACACTGGCACAAAATCGCCATGCCCCTCACATGGCTCAGGCACGCAGAGGTTCACGTAGTGGCAGAACAGCTGTCTTGGGCCCCTCCGAGGCATGCCCTCAGGCAGTGCTAGGCAGAGGCCTATTGCAGAGGCAGAGAAGAGCTTGCTGAGATCCGCCCGCCTGCCTCCGCCTTCTCCTGCCCAGGCTGAAGAGGCCCAGCTCGCTCAGCCTCTCCTGGCAGGAGAGCTGCTCCAGTGCCTTCCTCCTCTTGGTGGCCCTTTGCAGGCCTCGCTCCACTCCGTCCGTGCGGATGTTGTCCTGGGGAGCCCAGAACTGCACCCCAGACTCCACGTGTGGCCTCAGCAGGGCTGAGGAGAGCGGAAGGAGCCTGCCCCTGACTCCCACCCCCTCCCTCCCCAGCGGCCCTCTGGCAATGCTCTTCCTGCGGCTTCCCAGGATACCAGCGGCCTTCGTGGCCACAAGCGCACATTGCTGGCTCACGGTCAGCTGGTGAAGAAAGCCTTCAGGACATCTGTGTTTTCAGTGTCCTTTGTCCCCAGGGCCCCTGCCCCCCGCCTTTAGCAGCAGGCTGCCCTTTGCCCTCGCCTTCCTTTTGCTGCTGGTGCACTTGTAGGAGCCTTGCCGCTTGCCTTTCCTGGCCCTTGCCAGCTTCAGCTCCAGGTGGCCTTTGGCTTTCCTCACGCCAGCCCTGCAGCCTCAGGCAGTGTCTCCAGGCAATTGTCCTGGGGCACCTCTCCCTCCTTCCCCCTCACACGCTTGCGATGTTCTTGGCACGCCTGCCTGCTCCTTGGTGCCGGAATCAGTTCTGGGCAAAAAGCTACAGGCCAAAAGTTAGAAAAAGAGAGAAAGGCCAGAGTGCTGGCACACTCGGCAGCCATGTCGGTAGGCTAAGCCCTTGGGTTAACAGGCTCGTGAGGTAAGGAGAGCTGTGCTCAAGCAGCCTCTCTCTGGCGGTGGCCAGCAGCAGAGGGCCAGTGCCGAGCAGAAGAGCAAGGCCTAGCTGGAGAGCGGCCTGTGCCAGCCCCACACCCTTCCCACGGGCAAGTGCTCAGGGATTTCCTGAGCGGGGAAAAAGAGCAGCCGTGGCAGTTTCCCGAGGGCAAAAGAGCCACCAGCGGTCTTGGGCCAAAAACGGGGTGAATGATTTTGGAAGCGCCAGGGAGGTTTTTGGCTTCGCCAGCATGCTGCCACATGGCATGCAGAATGTGCCTGTGTGGGGGCTAGCCCACCTTTGGCAGAGCATCAAGAGAAAGGGGCGAGCAACTCCCCGCCTTGGGAAAGGGCCTGGCGCAGGCAGACGCCTCTGCATCTTCCAGGCCTACAGTGCCTTCTGAAAGAAATGCTGCTGCTTTGAGGTCTCAGAAGCCAAGCTCTCACAAGCATCCTTAAAAAGCTCAAAACCCAACACAGGCGCTCGCTCAGAGGTCTTGAGCGACCTCGCAGCAGGGCGTCTTCTCCGCTGCAAGGCCTTCTTACAAGGGGATAGAGGAGGGCAGCCTGGAGGAATCTCCTTTTGGAAAGGTACCCCCAGCAGCAGCCGCAGCAGCAACAGCAATAGGCAAACACAAAGAGGCACTCAGCTGACGAGACACAAGTTGCTCCTGATGAGTGCGAATGCCGCCAGCTGCTGCCGGTGCGCTGGCCTCCAGCGCCGAGATGCAGGGCCCTGGGATGCCGTCGGGAGCTGCTCAGCACCGTGCTCGGCCGCCGGGCAAAGCAAAAGGAGGAGTGAGGCCATCAGTCGACGATGCCAGTGCCAGCCCCCCAAGAGACAAGCCCCGCGGGAGCCAGATTCCCCGGCCCCAGGGCATTACCTTCCCGCTGCCCTGGGGCACTGCACTGAGATCCCCAAGGCACCAGGCGGCACCACCCAAAGGGCCCTGGCCCCTCTCCCCAACCTCCCCAGCACCCCGGGTCCCTGCACGCGGCCGCTGACCTGCCCTGTGGCAAAGGCCGCCCTGCGCACACCACTGCTGACGTGCTCGCCTGCACACTGCACCGCAGCAGCCCGGGACGTCCTCGGGAGCTGCCCACAGCCACGCTCGGCCACCGGGCAGAGAAGAAGGAGGAGCAAGGCCAGCAGCGGCTGCCGCCGGGCCACAGCCCCCCAAGAAACAAGCCCCGCGCAGCCCCATGGCCCCACGGCTCAAGAGGACCCTCCTCCCACCGCTGTGGCGGACTCCATCGAGGCACCAGGCAGGACCACCCAGAAGGGTCCTGCGCTCTCTCCCACCCCTCCCAAGGACCCCCAACTCCCCGGGGCCTGACACGCGACTCCTTACCTGCCACACAGCACAGGCCCCCTCCACACACCAACGCCGGCGTGCTCGCCTGTGCTGCATGGGCCCGGCATGTCCTCGGGAGCTGCGCAGCGCCACGCCACGCTCGGCAGCCGTGCAAAGCAAAGGAGGAGAGAAGGCTTCAGTGGCTGCTGCCAGCACCCGTGCCCTCAACACGTCCCCCACAGCTCCCTCTGCACCAACGCCCAGAGGCAGCTCATGGCCCCCCACACACTACCCCAGGCCGATGACGGTGCCGGGCCCCACGCCAGCCCCCTGGCTGCCACCAGCACACCAAGCCTGCAGCCAGGGCAGCCTGCCTCCACGCCGGCCAGAACACAGAACTCGCCGACACCCCGGGCAACGCTGACAATGGCCTTGGCAACAGGCACCAACTGTCCAGCAAGAGGCACAAGCGCCCCAGCCCCAAACACACCCACCGCGCACCGGCACGCCAGCAAGCATGGCCCAAGGGCCGCGGGCAAGGCACGAGCCCTCGCTCAGAAACCCGGACACTGCTCCCGCCTCACCAGGCCTCTCCAGCACTCCGCATTTGCTCTCGCAGAGTTGTTCTCTGCAGCCCCGCCGCTTCTCTTGCATGCCTAGAGCAGCAAGCAATACCTGCCCTGCGGCACTTCCTCTTTTCACAAACTGACACCGTGCCTCCTCAGACATTGGCACAAAAATCACCATGCAGCTGGCAAGGCTCATGCACCATCAAGGAAGCGCCCACAGCTTCCCTCGGGCTCCTCCGCTGTTCTTGCAGGCCTAGTCCAGTCAAACAAGAACTGCGCCGCTGCGCTTCCTCGCTCTTCCCAGACTGACACCATGCCTAACGACACATGCCGACAGACAGTGCCGCGCTGCTATAACGGCTCCCCACCTGCACGTGCTCGCACACTAGTGCTCTCCCGCGCCTCCACTGGCAGTCCTGCCTATTCCGGCCTCCACCAAAGTGCCCCTCTGCACCTCCCGACTCTTGCCAAACTTTCCCCTTACCAAAGGAGAGGTGCGCGCAGCATACAAGCTCTTCTGCAATGGCTCCGCCACCAGCAAGGGCTTGCCGAGGAGCCCTCTTCAGCCCCCCACTGGAGCAGTGGCATGCCAGGTGCAGCCTCAGGAGAACTGCCCCTCCACGCTTCCACTTGTGCCTCCCAAACCCACACCGTGCCCACGCAGACACTGGCACAAAATCGCCATGCCCCTCACATGGCTCAGGCACGCAGAGGTTCACGTAGTGGCAGAACAGCTGTCTTGGGCCCCTCCGAGGCATGCCCTCAGGCAGTGCTAGGCAGAGGCCTATTGCAGAGGCAGAGAAGAGCTTGCTGAGATCCGCCCGCCTGCCTCCGCCTTCTCCTGCCCAGGCTGAAGAGGCCCAGCTCGCTCAGCCTCTCCTGGCAGGAGAGCTGCTCCAGTGCCTTCCTCCTCTTGGTGGCCCTTTGCAGGCCTCGCTCCACTCCGTCCGTGCGGATGTTGTCCTGGGGAGCCCAGAACTGCACCCCAGACTCCACGTGTGGCCTCAGCAGGGCTGAGGAGAGCGGAAGGAGCCTGCCCCTGACTCCCACCCCCTCCCTCCCCAGCGGCCCTCTGGCAATGCTCTTCCTGCGGCTTCCCAGGATACCAGCGGCCTTCGTGGCCACAAGCGCACATTGCTGGCTCACGGTCAGCTGGTGAAGAAAGCCTTCAGGACATCTGTGTTTTCAGTGTCCTTTGTCCCCAGGGCCCCTGCCCCCCGCCTTTAGCAGCAGGCTGCCCTTTGCCCTCGCCTTCCTTTTGCTGCTGGTGCACTTGTAGGAGCCTTGCCGCTTGCCTTTCCTGGCCCTTGCCAGCTTCAGCTCCAGGTGGCCTTTGGCTTTCCTCACGCCAGCCCTGCAGCCTCAGGCAGTGTCTCCAGGCAATTGTCCTGGGGCACCTCTCCCTCCTTCCCCCTCACACGCTTGCGATGTTCTTGGCACGCCTGCCTGCTCCTTGGTGCCGGAATCAGTTCTGGGCAAAAAGCTACAGGCCAAAAGTTAGAAAAAGAGAGAAAGGCCAGAGTGCTGGCACACTCGGCAGCCATGTCAGTAGGCTAAGCCCTTGGGTTAACAGGCTCGTGAGGTAAGGAGAGCTGTGCTCAAGCAGCCTCTCTCTGGTGGTGGCCAGCAGCAGAGGGCCAGTGCCGAGCAGAAGAGCAAGGCCTAGCTGGAGAGCGGCCTGTGCCAGCCCCACACCCTTCCCACGGGCAAGTGCTCAGGGATTTCCTGAGCGGGGAAAAAGAGCAGCCGTGGCAGTTTCCCGAGGGCAAAAGAGCCACCAGCGGTCTTGGGCCAAAAACGGGGTGAATGATTTTGGAAGCGCCAGGGAGGTTTTTGGCTTCGCCAGCATGCTGCCACATGGCATGCAGAATGTGCCTGTGTGGGGGCTAGCCCACCTTTGGCAGAGCATCAAGAGAAAGGGGCGAGCAACTCCCCGCCTTGGGAAAGGGCCTGGCGCAGGCAGACGCCTCTGCATCTTCCAGGCCTACAGTGCCTTCTGAAAGACATGCTGCTGCTTTGAGGTCTCAGAAGCCAAGCTCTCACAAGCATCCTTAAAAAGCTCAAACCCCAACACAGGCGCTCGCTCAGAGGTCTTGAGCGACCTCGCAGCAGGGCGTCTTCTCCGCTGCAAGGCCTTCTTACAAGGGGATAGAGGAGGGCAGCCTGGAGGAATCTCCTTTTGGAAAGGTACCCCCAGCAGCAGCCGCAGCAGCAACAGCAATAGGCAAACACAAAGAGGCACTCAGCTGACGAGACACAAGTTGCTCCTGATGAGTGCGAATGCCGCCAGCTGCTGCCGGTGCGCTGGCCTCCAGCGCCGAGATGCAGGGCCCTGGGATGCCGTCGGGAGCTGCTCAGCACCGTGCTCGGCCGCCGGGCAAAGCAAAAGGAGGAGTGAGGCCATCAGTGGATGATGCCAGTGCCAGCCCCCCAAGGGACAAGCCCCGCGGGAGCCAGATTCCCTGGCCCCAGGGCATTACCTTCCCGCTGCCCTGGGGCACTGCACTGAGATCCCCAAGGCACCAGGCGGCACCACCCAAAGGGCCCTGGCCCCTCTCCCCAACCTCCCCAGCACCCCGGGTCCCTGCACGCGGCCGCTGACCTGCCCTGTGGCAAAGGCCGCCCTGCGCACACCACTGCTGACGTGCTCGCCTGCACACTGCACCGCAGCAGCCCGGGACGTCCTCGGGAGCTGCCCACAGCCACGCTCGGCCACCGGGCAGAGAAGAAGGAGGAGCAAGGCCAGCAGCGGCTGCCGCCGGGCCACAGCCCCCCAAGAAACAAGCCCCGCGCAGCCCCATGGCCCCACGGCTCAAGAGGACCCTCCTCCCACCGCTGTGGCGGACTCCATCGAGGCACCACCCAGAAGGGTCCTGCGCTCTCTCCCACCCCTCCCAAGGACCCCCAACTCCCCGGGGCCTGACACGCGACTCCTTACCTGCCACACAGCACAGGCCCCCTCCACACACCAACGCCGGCGTGCTCGCCTGTGCTGCATGGGCCCGGCATGCCCTCGGGAGCTGCGCAGCGCCACGCCACGCTCGGCAGCCGTGCAAAGCAAAGGAGGAGAGAAGGCTTCAGTGGCTGCTGCCAGCACCCGTGCCCTCAACAAGTCCCCCACAGCTCCCTCTGCACCAACGCCCAGAGGCAGCTCATGGCCCCCCACACACTACCCCAGGCCGATGACGGTGCCGGGCCCCACGCCAGCCCCCTGGCTGCCACCAGCACACCAAGCCTGCGGCCAGGGCAGCCTGCCTCCACGCCGGCCAGAACACAGAACTCGCCGACACCCCGGGCAACGCTGACAATGGCCTTGGCAACAGGCACCAACTGCCCGGCAAGAGGCACAAGCGCCCCAAGGCACGAGCCCTCGCTCAGAAACCCGGACACTGCTCCCGCCTCACCAGGCCTCTCCAGCACTCCGCATTTGCTCTCGCAGAGTTGTTCTCTGCAGCCCCGCCGCTTCTCTTGCATGCCTAGAGCAGCAAGCAATACCTGCCCTGCGGCACTTCCTCTTTTCACAAACTGACACCGTGCCTCCTCAGACATTGGCACAAAAATCACCATGCACCTGGCAAGGCTCATGCACCATCAAGGAAGCGCCCACAGCTTCCCTCGGGCTCCTCCGCTGTTCTTGCAGGCCTAGTCCACTCAAACAAGAACTGCGCCGCTGCGCTTCCTCGCTCTTCCCAGACTGACACCATGCCTAACGACACATGCCGACAGACAGTGCCGCGCTGCTATAACGGCTCCCCACCTGCACGTGCTCGCACACTAGTGCTCTCCCGCGCCTCCACTGGCAGTCCTGCCTATTCCGGCCTCCACCAAAGTGCCCCTCTGCACCTCCCGACTCTTGCCAAACTTTCCCCTTACCAAAGGAGAGGTGCGCGCAGCATACAAGCTCTTCTGCAATGGCTCCGCCACCAGCAAGGGCTTGCCGAGGAGCCCTCTTCAGCCCCCCACTGGAGCAGTGGCATGCCAGGTGCAGCCTCAGGAGAACTGCCCCTCCACGCTTCCACTTGTGCCTCCCAAAACCACACCGTGCCCACGCAGACACTGGCACAAAATCGCCATGCCCCTCACATGGCTCAGGCACGCAGAGGTTCACGTAGTGGCAGAACAGCTGTCTTGGGCCCCTCCGAGGCATGCCCTCAGGCAGTGCTAGGCAGAGGCCTATTGCAGAGGCAGAGAAGAGCTTGCTGAGATCCGCCCGCCTGCCTCCGCCTTCTCCTGCCCAGGCTGAAGAGGCCCAGCTCGCTCAGCCTCTCCTGGCAGGAGAGCTGCTCCAGTGCCTTCCTCCTCTTGGTGGCCCTTTGCAGGCCTCGCTCCACTCCGTCCGTGCGGATGTTGTCCTGGGGAGCCCAGAACTGCACCCCAGACTCCACGTGTGGCCTCAGCAGGGCTGAGGAGAGCGGAAGGAGCCTGCCCCTGACTCCCACCCCCTCCCTCCCCAGCGGCCCTCTGGCAATGCTCTTCCTGCGGCTTCCCAGGATACCAGCGGCCTTCATGGCCACAAGCGCACATTGCTGGCTCACGGTCAGCTGGTGAAGAAAGCCTTCAGGACATCTGTGCTTTCAGTGTCCTTTGTCCCCAGGGCCCCTGCCCCCCGCCTTTAGCAGCAGGCTGCCCTTTGCCCTCGCCTTCCTTTTGCTGCTGGTGCACTTGTAGGAGCCTTGCCGCTTGCCTTTCCTGGCCCTTGCCAGCTTCAGCTCCAGGTGGCCTTTGGCTTTCCTCACGCCAGCCCTGCAGCCTCAGGCAGTGTCTCCAGGCAATTGTCCTGGGGCACCTCTCCCTCCTTCCCCCTCACACGCTTGCGATGTTCTTGGCACGCCTGCCTGCTCCTTGGTGCCGGAATCAGTTCTGGGCAAAAAGCTACAGGCCAAAAGTTAGAAAAAGAGAGAAAGGCCAGAGTGCTGGCACACTCGGCAGCCATGTCAGTAGGCTAAGCCCTTGGGTTAACAGGCTCGTGAGGTAAGGAGAGCTGTGCTCAAGCAGCCTCTCGCTGGCGGTGGCCAGCAGCAGAGGGCCAGTGCCGAGCAGAAGAGCAAGGCCTAGCTGGAGAGTGGCCTGTGCCAGCCCCACACCCTTCCCACGGGCAAGTGCTCAGGGATTTCCTGAGCGGGGAAAAAGAGCAGCCGTGGCAGTTTCCCGAGGGCAAAAGAGCCACCAGCGGTCTTGGGCCAAAAATGGGGTGAATGATTTTGGAAGCGCCAGGGAGGTTTTTGGCTTCGCCAGCATGCTGCCACATGGCATGCAGAATGTGCCTGTGTGGGGGCTAGCCCACCTTTGGCAGAGCATCAAGAGAAAGGGGCGAGCAACTCCCCGCCTTGGGAAAGGGCCTGGCGCAGGCAGACGCCTCTGCATCTTCCAGGCCTACAGTGCCTTCTGAAAGACATGCTGCTGCTTTGAGGTCTCAGAAGCCAAGCTCTCACAAGCATCCTTAAAAAGCTCAAAACCCAACACAGGCGCTCGCTCAGAGGTCTTGAGCGACCTCGCAGCAGGGCGTCTTCTCCGCTGCAAGGCCTTCTTACAAGGGGATAGAGGAGGGCAGCCTGGAGGAATCTCCTTTTGGAAAGGTACCCCCAGCAGCAGCCGCAGCAGCAACAGCAATAGGCAAACACAAAGAGGCACTCAGCTGACGAGACACAAGTTGCTCCTGATGAGTGCGAATGCCGCCAGCTGCTGCCGGTGCGCTGGCCTCCAGCGCCGAGATGCAGGGCCCTGGGATGCCGTCGGGAGCTGCTCAGCACCGTGCTCGGCCTCCAGGCAAAGCAAAAGGAGGAGTGAGGCCATCAGTGGATGATGCCAGTGCCAGCCCCTCAAGAGACAAGCCCCGCGGGAGCCAGATTCCCCGGCCCCAGGGCATTACCTTCCCGCTGCCCTGGGGCACTGCACTGAGATCCCCAAGGCACCAGGCGGCACCACCCAAAGGGCCCTGGCCCCTCTCCCCAACCTCCCCAGCACCCCGGGTCCCTGCACGCGGCCGCTGACCTGCCCTGTGGCAAAGGCCGCCCTCCGCACACCACTGCTGACGTGCTCGCCTGCACACTGCACCGCAGCAGCCCAGGACGTCCTCGGGAGCTGCCCACAGCCACGCTCGGCCACCGGGCAGAGAAGAAGGAGGAGCAAGGCCAGCAGCGGCTGCCGCCGGGCCACAGCCCCCCAAGAAACAAGCCCCGTGCAGCCCCATGGCCCCACGGCTCAAGAGGACCCTCCTCCCACCGCTGTGGCGGACTCCATCGAGGCACCACCCAGAAGGGTCCTGCGCTCTCTCCCACCCCTCCCAAGGACCCCCAACTCCCCGGGGCCTGACACGCGACTCCTTACCTGCCACACAGCACAGGCCCCCTCCACACACCAACGCCGGCGTGCTCGCCTGTGCTGCATGGGCCCGGCATGCCCTCGGGAGCTGCGCAGCGCCACGCCACGCTCGGCAGCCGTGCAAAGCAAAGGAGGAGAGAAGGCTTCAGTGGCTGCTGCCAGCACCCGTGCCCTCAACAAGTCCCCCACAGCTCCCTCTGCACCAACGCCCAGAGGCAGCTCATGGCCCCCCACACACTACCCCAGGCCGATGACGGTGCCGGGCCCCACGCCAGCCCCCTGGCTGCCACCAGCACACCAAGCCTGCGGCCAGGGCAGCCTGCCTCCATGCCGGCCAGAACACAGAACTCGCCGACACCCCGGGCAACGCTGACAATGGCCTTGGCAACAGGCACCAACTGCCCGGCAAGAGGCACAAGCGCCCCAGCCCCAAACACACCCACCGCGCACCGGTACGCCAGCAAGCATGGCCCAAGGGCTGCGGGCAAGGCACGAGCCCTCGCTCAGAAACCCGGACACTGCTCCCGCCTCACCAGGCCTCTCCAGCACTCCGCATTTGCTCTCGCAGAGTTGTTCTCTGCAGCCCCGCCGCTTCTCTTGCATGCCTAGAGCAGCAAGCAATACCTGCCCTGCGGCACTTCCTCTTTTCACAAACTGACACCGTGCCTCCTCAGACATTGGCACAAAAATCACCATGCACCTGGCAAGGCTCATGCACCATCAAGGAAGCGCCCACAGCTTCCCTCGGGCTCCTCCGCTGTTCTTGCAGGCCTAGTCCAGTCAAACAAGAACTGTGCCGCTGCGCTTCCTCGCTCTTCCCAGACTGACACCATGCCTAACGACACATGCCGACAGACAGTGCCGCGCTGCTATAACGGCTCCCCACCTGCACGTGCTCGCACACTAGTGCTCTCCCGCGCCTCCACTGGCAGTCCTGCCTATTCCGGCCTCCACCAAAGTGCCCCTCTGCACCTCCCGACTCTTGCCAAACTTTCCCCTTACCAAAGGAGAGGTGCGCGCAGCATACAAGCTCTTCTGCAATGGCTCCGCCACCAGCAAGGGCTTGCCGAGGAGCCCTCTTCAGCCCCCACTGGAGCAGTGGCATGCCAGGTACAGCCTCAGGAGAACTGCCCCTCCACGCTTCCACTTGTGCCTCCCAAACCCACACCGTGCCCACGCAGACACTGGCACAAAATCGCCATGCCCCTCACATGGCTCAGGCACGCAGAGGTTCACGTAGTGGCAGAACAGCTGTCTTGGGCCCCTCCGAGGCATGCCCTCAGGCAGTGCTAGGCAGAGGCCTATTGCAGAGGCAGAGAAGAGCTTGCTGAGATCCGCCCGCCTGCCTCCGCCTTCTCCTGCCCAGGCTGAAGAGGCCCAGCTCGCTCAGCCTCTCCTGGCAGGAGAGCTGCTCCAGTGCCTTCCTCCTCTTGGTGGCCCTTTGCAGGCCTCGCTCCACTCCGTCCGTGCGGATGTTGTCCTGGGGAGCCCAGAACTGCACCCCAGACTCCACGTGTGGCCTCAGCAGGGCTGAGGAGAGCGGAAGGAGCCTGCCCCTGACTCCCACCCCCTCCCTCCCCAGCGGCCCTCTGGCAATGCTCTTCCTGCGGCTTCCCAGGATACCAGCGGCCTTCATGGCCACAAGCGCACATTGCTGGCTCACGGTCAGCTGGTGAAGAAAGCCTTCAGGACATCTGTGTTTTCAGTGTCCTTTGTCCCCAGGGCCCCTGCCCCCCGCCTTTAGCAGCAGGCTGCCCTTTGCCCTCGCCTTCCTTTTGCTGCTGGTGCACTTGTAGGAGCCTTGCCGCTTGCCTTTCCTGGCCCTTGCCAGCTTCAGCTCCAGGTGGCCTTTGGCTTTCCTCACGCCAGCCCTGCAGCCTCAGGCAGTGTCTCCAGGCAATTGTCCTGGGGCACCTCTCCCTCCTTCCCCCTCACACGCTTGCGATGTTCTTGGCACGCCTGCCTGCTCCTTGGTGCCGGAATCAGTTCTGGGCAAAAAGCTACAGGCCAAAAGTTAGAAAAAGAGAGAAAGGCCAGAGTGCTGGCACACTCGGCAGCCATGTCAGTAGGCTAAGCCCTTGGGTTAACAGGCTCGTGAGGTAAGGAGAGCTGTGCTCAAGCAGCCTCTCGCTGGCGGTGGCCAGCAGCAGAGGGCCAGTGCCGAGCAGAAGAGCAAGGCCTAGCTGGAGAGCGGCCTGTGCCAGCCCCACACCCTTCCCACGGGCAAGTGCTCAGGGATTTCCTGAGCGGGGAAAAAGAGCAGCCGTGGCAGTTTCCCGAGGGCAAAAGAGCCACCAGCGGTCTTGGGCCAAAAACGGGGTGAATGATTTTGGAAGCGCCAGGGAGGTTTTTGGCTTCGCCAGCATGCTGCCACATGGCATGCAGAATGTGCCTGTGTGGGGGCTAGCCCACCTTTGGCAGAGCATCAAGAGAAAGGGGCGAGCAACTCCCCGCCTTGGGAAAGGGCCTGGCGCAGGCAGACGCCTCTGCATCTTCCAGGCCTACAGTGCCTTCTGAAAGACATGCTGCTGCTTTGAGGTCTCAGAAGCCAAGCTCTCACAAGCATCCTTAAAAAGCTCAAAACCCAACACAGGCGCTCGCTCAGAGGTCTTGAGCGACCTCGCAGCAGGGCGTCTTCTCCGCTGCAAGGCCTTCTTACAAGGGGATAGAGGAGGGCAGCCTGGAGGAATCTCCTTTTGGAAAGGTACCCCCAGCAGCAGCCGCAGCAGCAACAGCAATAGGCAAACACAAAGAGGCACTCAGCTGACGAGACACAAGTTGCTCCTGATGAGTGCGAATGCCGCCAGCTGCTGCCGGTGCGCTGGCCTCCAGCGCCGAGATGCAGGGCCCTGGGATGCCGTCGGGAGCTGCTCAGCACCGTGCTCGGCCGCCAGGCAAAGCAAAAGGAGGAGTGAGGCCATCAGTGGATGATGCCAGTGCCAGCCCCTCAAGAGACAAGCCCCGCGGGAGCCAGATTCCCCGGCCCCAGGGCATTACCTTCCCGCTGCCCTGGGGCACTGCACTGAGATCCCCAAGGCACCAGGCGGCACCACCCAAAGGGCCCTGGCCCCTCTCCCCAACCTCCCCAGCACCCCGGGTCCCTGCACGCGGCCGCTGACCTGCCCTGTGGCAAAGGCCGCCCTGCGCACACCACTGCTGACGTGCTCGCCTGCACACTGCACCGCAGCAGCCCGGGACATCCTCGGGAGCTGCCCACAGCCACGCTCGGCCACCGGGCAGAGAAGAAGGAGGAGCAAGGCCAGCAGCGGCTGCCGCCGGGCCACAGCCCCCCAAGAAACAAGCCCCGCGCAGCCCCATGGCCCCACGGCTCAAGAGGACCCTCTTCCCACCGCTGTGGCGGACTCCATCGAGGCACCAGGCAGGACCACCCAGAAGGGTCCTGCGCTCTCTCCCACCCCTCCCAAGGACCCAACTCCCCGGGGCCTGACACGCGACTCCTTACCTGCCACACAGCACAGGCCCCCTCCACACACCAACGCCGGCGTGCTCGCCTGTGCTGCATGGGCCCGGCATGTCCTCGGGAGCTGCGCAGCGCCACGCCACGCTCGGCAGCCGTGCAAAGCAAAGGAGGAGAGAAGGCTTCAGTGGCTGCTGCCAGCACCCGTGCCCTCAACAAGTCCCCCACAGCTCCCTCTGCACCAACGCCCAGAGGCAGCTCATGGCCCCCCACACACTACCCCAGGCCGATGACGGTGCCGGGCCCCACGCCAGCCCCCTGGCTGCCATCAGCACACCAAGCCTGCGGCCAGGGCAGCCTGCCTCCACGCCGGCCAGAACACAGAACTCGCCGACACCCCGGGCAACGCTGACAATGGCCTTGGCAACAGGCACCAACTGCCCGGCAAGAGGCACAAGCGCCCCAGCCCCAAACACACCCACCGCGCACCGGCACGCCAGCAAGCATGGCCCAAGGGCCGCGGGCAAGGCACGAGCCCTCGCTCAGAAACCCGGACACTGCTCCCGCCTCACCAGGCCTCTCCAGCACTCCGCATTTGCTCTCGCAGAGTTGTTCTCTGCAGCCCCGCCGCTTCTCTTGCATGCCTAGAGCAGCAAGCAATACCTGCCCTGCGGCACTTCCTCTTTTCACAAACTGACACCGTGCCTCCTCAGACATTGGCACAAAAATCACCATGCACCTGGCAAGGCTCATGCACCATCAAGGAAGCGCCCACAGCTTCCCTCGGGCTCCTCCGCTGTTCTTGCAGGCCTAGTCCAGTCAAACAAGAACTGTGCCGCTGCGCTTCCTCGCTCTTCCCAGACTGACACCATGCCTAACGACACATGCCGACAGACAGTGCCGCGCTGCTATAACGGCTCCCCACCTGCACGTGCTCGCACACTAGTGCTCTCCCGCGCCTCCACTGGCAGTCCTGCCTATTCCGGCCTCCACCAAAGTGCCCCTCTGCACCTCCCGACTCTTGCCAAACTTTCCCCTTACCAAAGGAGAGGTGCGCGCAGCATACAAGCTCTTCTGCAATGGCTCCGCCACCAGCAAGGGCTTGCCGAGGAGCCCTCTTCAGCCCCCACTGGAGCAGTGGCATGCCAGGTACAGCCTCAGGAGAACTGCCCCTCCACGCTTCCACTTGTGCCTCCCAAACCCACACCGTGCCCACGCAGACACTGGCACAAAATCGCCATGCCCCTCACATGGCTCAGGCACGCAGAGGTTCACGTAGTGGCAGAACAGCTGTCTTGGGCCCCTCCGAGGCATGCCCTCAGGCAGTGCTAGGCAGAGGCCTATTGCAGAGGCAGAGAAGAGCTTGCTGAGATCCGCCCGCCTGCCTCCGCCTTCTCCTGCCCAGGCTGAAGAGGCCCAGCTCGCTCAGCCTCTCCTGGCAGGAGAGCTGCTCCAGTGCCTTCCTCCTCTTGGTGGCCCTTTGCAGGCCTCGTTCCACTCCGTCCGTGCGGATGTTGTCCTGGGGAGCCCAGAACTGCACCCCAGACTCCACGTGTGGCCTCAGCAGGGCTGAGGAGAGCGGAAGGAGCCTGCCCCTAACTCCCACCCCCTCCCTCCCCAGCGGCCCTCTGGCAATGCTCTTCCTGCGGCTTCCCAGGATACCAGCGGCCTTCGTGGCCACAAGCGCACATTGCTGGCTCACGGTCAGCTGGTGAAGAAAGCCTTCAGGACATCTGTGTTTTCAGTGTCCTTTGTCCCCAGGGCCCCTGCCCCCCGCCTTTAGCAGCAGGCTGCCCTTTGCCCTCGCCTGCCTTTTGCTGCTGGTGCACTTGTAGGAGCCTTGCCGCTTGCCTTTCCTGGCCCTTGCCAGCTTCAGCTCCAGGTGGCCTTTGGCTTTCCTCACGCCAGCCCTGCAGCCTCAGGCAGTGTCTCCAGGCAATTGTCCTGGGGCACCTCTCCCTCCTTCCCCCTCACACGCTTGCGATGTTCTTGGCACGCCTGCCTGCTCCTTGGTGCCGGAATCAGTTCTGGGCAAAAAGCTACAGGCCAAAAGTTAGAAAAAGAGAGAAAGGCCAGAGTGCTGGCACACTCGGCAGCCATGTCAGTAGGCTAAGCCCTTGGGTTAACAGGCTCGTGAGGTAAGGAGAGCTGTGCTCAAGCAGCCTCTCTCTGGCGGTGGCCAGCAGCAGAGGGCCAGTGCCGAGCAGAAGAGCAAGGCCTAGCTGGAGAGCGGCCTGTGCCAGCCCCACACCCTTCCCACGGGCAAGTGCTCAGGGATTTCCTGAGCGGGGAAAAAGAGCAGCCGTGGCAGTTTCCCGAGGGCAAAAGAGCCACCAGCGGTCTTGGGCCAAAAACGGGGTGAATGATTTTGGAAGCGCCAGGGAGGTTTTTGGCTTCGCCAGCATGCTGCCACATGGCATGCAGAATGTGCCTGTGTGGGGGCTAGCCCACCTTTGGCAGAGCATCAAGAGAAAGGGGCGAGCAACTCCCCGCCTTGGGAAAGGGCCTGGCGCAGGCAGACGCCTCTGCATCTTCCAGGCCTACAGTGCCTTCTGAAAGACATGCTGCTGCTTTGAGGTCTCAGAAGCCAAGCTCTCACAAGCATCCTTAAAAAGCTCAAAACCCAACACAGGCGCTCGCTCAGAGGTCTTGAGCGACCTCGCAGCAGGGCGTCTTCTCCGCTGCAAGGCCTTCTTACAAGGGGATAGAGGAGGGCAGCCTGGAGGAATCTCCTTTTGGAAAGGTACCCCCAGCAGCAGCCGCAGCAGCAACAGCAATAGGCAAACACAAAGAGGCACTCAGCTGACGAGACACAAGTTGCTCCTGATGAGTGCGAATGCCGCCAGCTGCTGCCGGTGCGCTGGCCTCCAGCGCCGAGATGCAGGGCCCTGGGATGCCGTCGGGAGCTGCTCAGCACCGTGCTCGGCCGCCGGGCAAAGCAAAAGGAGGAGTGAGGCCATCAGTGGATGATGCCAGTGCCAGCCCCTCAAGAGACAAGCCCCGCGGGAGCCAGATTCCCCGGCCCCAGGGCATTACCTTCCCGCTGCCCTGGGGCACTGCACTGAGATCCCCAAGGCACCAGGCGGCACCACCCAAAGGGCCCTGGCCCCTCTCCCCAACCTCCCCAGCACCCCGGGACCCTGCACGCGGCCGCTGACCTGCCCTGTGGCAAAGGCCGCCCTCCGCACACCACTGCTGACGTGCTCGCCTGCACACTGCACCGCAGCAGCCCGGGACGTCCTCGGGAGCTGCCCACAGCCACGCTCGGCCACCGGGCAGAGAAGAAGGAGGAGCAAGGCCAGCAGCGGCTGCCGCCGGGCCACAGCCCCCCAAGAAACAAGCCCCGCGCAGCCCCATGGTCCCACGGCTCAAGAGGACCCTCCTCCCACCGCTGTGGCGGACTCCATCGAGGCACCAGGCAGGACCACCCAGAAGGGTCCTGCGCTCTCTCCCACCCCTCCCAAGGACCCAACTCCCCGGGGCCTGACACGCGACTCCTTACCTGCCACACAGCACAGGCCCCCTCCACACACCAACGCCGGCGTGCTCGCCTGTGCTGCATGGGCCCGGCATGTCCTCGGGAGCTGCGCAGCGCCACGCCACGCTCGGCAGCCGTGCAAAGCAAAGGAGGAGAGAAGGCTTCAGTGGCTGCTGCCAGCACCCGTGCCCTCAACAAGTCCCCCACAGCTCCCTCTGCACCAACGCCCAGAGGCAGCTCATGGCCCCCCACACACTACCCCAGGCCGATGACGGTGCCGGGCCCCACGCCAGCCCCCTGGCTGCCACCAGCACACCAAGCCTGCGGCCAGGGCAGCCTGCCTCCACGCCGGCCAGAACACAGAACTCGCCGACACCCCGGGCAACGCTGACAATGGCCTTGGCAACAGGCACCAACTGCCCGGCAAGAGGCACAAGCGCCCCAGCCCCAAACACACCCACCGCGCACCGGCACGCCAGCAAGCATGGCCCAAGGGCTGCGGGCAAGGCACGAGCCCTCGCTCAGAAACCCGGACACTGCTCCCGCCTCACCAGGCCTCTCCAGCACTCCGCATTTGCTCTCGCAGAGTTGTTCTCTGCAGCCCCGCCGCTTCTCTTGCATGCCTAGAGCAGCAAGCAATACCTGCCCTGCGGCACTTCCTCTTTTCACAAACTGACACCGTGCCTCCTCAGACATTGGCACAAAAATCACCATGCACCTGGCAAGGCTCATGCACCATCAAGGAAGCGCCCACAGCTTCCCTCGGGCTCCTCCGCTGTTCTTGCAGGCCTAGTCCAGTCAAACAAGAACTGTGCCGCTGCGCTTCCTCGCTCTTCCCAGACTGACACCATGCCTAACGACACATGCCGACAGACAGTGCCGCGCTGCTATAACGGCTCCCCACCTGCACGTGCTCGCACACTAGTGCTCTCCCGCGCCTCCACTGGCAGTCCTGCCTATTCCGGCCTCCACCAAAGTGCCCCTCTGCACCTCCCGACTCTTGCCAAACTTTCCCCTTACCAAAGGAGAGGTGCGCGCAGCATACAAGCTCTTCTGCAATGGCTCCGCCACCAGCAAGGGCTTGCCGAGGAGCCCTCTTCAGCCCCCCACTGGAGCAGTGGCATGCCAGGTGCAGCCTCAGGAGAACTGCCCCTCCACGCTTCCACTTGTGCCTCCCAAACCCACACCGTGCCCACGCAGACACTGGCACAAAATCGCCGTGCCCCTCACATGGCTCAGGCACGCAGAGGTTCACGTAGTGGCAGAACAGCTGTCTTGGGCCCCTCCGAGGCATGCCCTCAGGCAGTGCTAGGCAGAGGCCTATTGCAGAGGCAGAGAAGAGCTTGCTGAGATCCGCCCGCCTGCCTCCGCCTTCTCCTGCCCAGGCTGAAGAGGCCCAGCTCGCTCAGCCTCTCCTGGCAGGAGAGCTGCTCCAGTGCCTTCCTCCTCTTGGTGGCCCTTTGCAGGCCTCGCTCCACTCCGTCCGTGCGGATGTTGTCCTGGGGAGCCCAGAACTGCACCCCAGACTCCACGTGTGGCCTCAGCAGGGCTGAGGAGAGCGGAAGGAGCCTGCCCCTGACTCCCACCCCCTCCCTCCCCAGCGGCCCTCTGGCAATGCTCTTCCTGCGGCTTCCCAGGATACCAGCGGCCTTCGTGGCCACAAGCGCACATTGCTGGCTCACGGTCAGCTGGTGAAGAAAGCCTTCAGGACATCTGTGTTTTCAGTGTCCTTTGTCCCCAGGGCCCCTGCCCCCCGCCTTTAGCAGCAGGCTGCCCTTTGCCCTCGCCTGCCTTTTGCTGCTGGTGCACTTGTAGGAGCCTTGCCGCTTGCCTTTCCTGGCCCTTGCCAGCTTCAGCTCCAGGTGGCCTTTGGCTTTCCTCACGCCAGCCCTGCAGCCTCAGGCAGTGTCTCCAGGCAATTGTCCTGGGGCACCTCTCCCTCCTTCCCCCTCACACGCTTGCGATGTTCTTGGCACGCCTGCCTGCTCCTTGGTGCCGGAATCAGTTCTGGGCAAAAAGCTACAGGCCAAAAGTTAGAAAAAGAGAGAAAGGCCAGAGTGCTGGCACACTCGGCAGCCATGTCAGTAGGCTAAGCCCTTGGGTTAACAGGCTCGTGAGGTAAGGAGAGCTGTGCTCAAGCAGCCTCTCGCTGGCGGTGGCCAGCAGCAGAGGGCCAGTGCCGAGCAGAAGAGCAAGGCCTAGCTGGAGAGCGGCCTGTGCCAGCCCCACACCCTTCCCACGGGCAAGTGCTCAGGGATTTCCTGAGCGGGGAAAAAGAGCAGCCGTGGCAGTTTCCCGAGGGCAAAAGAGCCACCAGCGGTCTTGGGCCAAAAACGGGGTGAATGATTTTGGAAGCGCCAGGGAGGTTTTTGGCTTCGCCAGCATGCTGCCACATGGCATGCAGAATGTGCCTGTGTGGGGGCTAGCCCACCTTTGGCAGAGCATCAAGAGAAAGGGGCGAGCAACTCCCCGCCTTGGGAAAGGGCCTGGCGCAGGCAGACGCCTCTGCATCTTCCAGGCCTACAGTGCCTTCTGAAAGACATGCTGCTGCTTTGAGGTCTCAGAAGCCAAGCTCTCACAAGCATCCTTAAAAAGCTCAAAACCCAACACAGGCGCTCGCTCAGAGGTCTTGAGCGACCTCGCAGCAGGGCGTCTTCTCCGCTGCAAGGCCTTCTTACAAGGGGATAGAGGAGGGCAGCCTGGAGGAATCTCCTTTTGGAAAGGTACCCCCAGCAGCAGCCGCAGCAGCAACAGCAATAGGCAAACACAAAGAGGCACTCAGCTGACAAGACACAAGTTGCTCCTGATGAGTGCGAATGCCGCCAGCTGCTGCCGGTGCGCTGGCCTCCAGCGCCGAGATGCAGGGCCCTGGGATGCCGTCGGGAGCTGCTCAGCACCGTGCTCGGCCGCCGGGCAAAGCAAAAGGAGGAGTGAGGCCATCAGTGGATGATGCCAGTGCCAGCCCCTCAAGAGACAAGCCCCGCGGGAGCCAGATTCCCCGGCCCCAGGGCATTACCTTCCCGCTGCCCTGGGGCACTGCACTGAGATCCCCAAGGCACCAGGCGGCACCACCCAAAGGGCCCTGGCCCCTCTCCCCAACCTCCCCAGCACCCCGGGTCCCTGCACGCGGCCGCTGACCTGCCCTGTGGCAAAGGCCGCCCTCCGCACACCACTGCTGAAGTGCTCGCCTGCACACTGCACCGCAGCAGCCCGGGACGTCCTCGGGAGCTGCCCACAGCCACGCTCGGCCACCGGGCAGAGAAGAAGGAGGAGCAAGGCCAGCAGCGGCTGCCGCCGGGCCACAGCCCCCCCAAGAAACAAGCCCCGCGCAGCCCCATGGCCCCACGGCTCAAGAGGACCCTCCTCCCACCGCTGTGGCGGACTCCATCGAGGCACCACCCAGAAGGGTCCTGCGCTCTCTCCCACCCCTCCCAAGGACCCGCAACTCCCCGGGGCCTGACACGCGACTCCTTACCTGCCACACAGCACAGGCCCCCTCCACACACCAACGCCGGCGTGCTCGCCTGTGCTGCATGGGCCCGGCATGCCCTCGGGAGCTGCGCAGCGCCACGCCACGCTCGGCAGCCGTGCAAAGCAAAGGAGGAGAGAAGGCTTCAGTGGCTGCTGCCAGCACCCGTGCCCTCAACAAGTCCCCCACAGCTCCCTCTGCACCAACGCCCAGAGGCAGCTCATGGCCCCCCACACACTACCCCAGGCCGATGACGGTGCCGGGCCCCACGCCAGCCCCCTGGCTGCCACCAGCACACCAAGCCTGCGGCCAGGGCAGCCTGCCTCCACGCCGGCCAGAACACAGAACTCGCCGACACCCCGGGCAACGCTGACAATGGCCTTGGCAACAGGCACCAACTGCCCGGCAAGAGGCACAAGCGCCCCAGCCCCAAACACACCCACCGCGCACCGGCACGCCAGCAAGCATGGCCCAAGGGCTGCGGGCAAGGCACGAGCCCTCGCTCAGAAACCCGGACACTGCCCCCGCCTCACCAGGCCTCTCCAGCACTCCGCATTTGCTCTCGCAGAGTTGTTCTCTGCAGCCCCGCCGCTTCTCTTGCATGCCTAGAGCAGCAAGCAATACCTGCCCTGCGGCACTTCCTCTTTTCACAAACTGACACCGTGCCTCCTCAGACATTGGCACAAAAATCACCATGCACCTGGCAAGGCTCAGGCACCATCAAGGAAGCGCCCACAGCTTCCCTCGGGCTCCTCCGCTGTTCTTGCAGGCCTAGTCCAGTCAAACAAGAACTGTGCCGCTGCGCTTCCTCGCTCTTCCCAGACTGACACCATGCCTAACGACACATGCCGACAGACAGTGCCGCGCTGCTATAACGGCTCCCCACCTGCACGTGCTCGCACACTAGTGCTCTCCCGCGCCTCCACTGGCAGTCCTGCCTATTCCGGCCTCCACCAAAGTGCCCCTCTGCACCTCCCGACTCTTGCCAAACTTTCCCCTTACCAAAGGAGAGGTGCGCGCAGCATACAAGCTCTTCTGCAATGGCTCCGCCACCAGCAAGGGCTTGCCGAGGAGCCCTCTTCAGCCCCCCACTGGAGCAGTGGCATGCCAGGTACAGCCTCAGGAGAACTGCCCCTCCACGCTTCCACTTGTGCCTCCCAAACCCACACCGTGCCCACGCAGACACTGGCACAAAATCGCCATGCCCCTCACATGGCTCAGGCACGCAGAGGTTCACGTAGTGGCAGAACAGCTGTCTTGGGCCCCTCCGAGGCATGCCCTCAGGCAGTGCTAGGCAGAGGCCTATTGCAGAGGCAGAGAAGAGCTTGCTGAGATCCGCCCGCCTGCCTCCGCCTTCTCCTGCCCAGGCTGAAGAGGCCCAGCTCGCTCAGCCTCTCCTGGCAGGAGAGCTGCTCCAGTGCCTTCCTCCTCTTGGTGGCCCTTTGCAGGCCTCGCTCCACTCCGTCCGTGCGGATGTTGTCCTGGGGAGCCCAGAACTGCACCCCAGACTCCACGTGTGGCCTCAGCAGGGCTGAGGAGAGCGGAAGGAGCCTGCCCCTGACTCCCACCCCCTCCCTCCCCAGCGGCCCTCTGGCAATGCTCTTCCTGCGGCTTCCCAGGATACCAGCGGCCTTCGTGGCCACAAGCGCACATTGCTGGCTCACGGTCAGCTGGTGAAGAAAGCCTTCAGGACATCTGTGTTTTCAGTGTCCTTTGTCCCCAGGGCCCCTGCCCCCCGCCTTTAGCAGCAGGCTGCCCTTTGCCCTCGCCTTCCTTTTGCTGCTGGTGCACTTGTAGGAGCCTTGCCGCTTGCCTTTCCTGGCCCTTGCCAGCTTCAGCTCCAGGTGGCCTTTGGCTTTCCTCACGCCAGCCCTGCAGCCTCAGGCAGTGTCTCCAGGCAATTGTCCTGGGGCACCTCTCCCTCCTTCCCCCTCACACGCTTGCGATGTTCTTGGCACGCCTGCCTGCTCCTTGGTGCCGGAATCAGTTCTGGGCAAAAAGCTACAGGCCAAAAGTTAGAAAAAGAGAGAAAGGCCAGAGTGCTGGCACACTCGGCAGCCATGTCAGTAGGCTAAGCCCTTGGGTTAACAGGCTCGTGAGGTAAGGAGAGCTGTGCTCAAGCAGCCTCTCTCTGGCGGTGGCCAGCAGCAGAGGGCCAGTGCCGAGCAGAAGAGCAAGGCCTAGCTGGAGAGCGGCCTGTGCCAGCCCCACACCCTTCCCACGGGCAAGTGCTCAGGGATTTCCTGAGCGGGGAAAAAGAGCAGCCGTGGCAGTTTCCCGAGGGCAAAAGAGCCACCAGCGGTCTTGGGCCAAAAACGGGGTGAATGATTTTGGAAGCGCCAGGGAGGTTTTTGGCTTCGCCAGCATGCTGCCACATGGCATGCAGAATGTGCCTGTGTGGGGGCTAGCCCACCTTTGGCAGAGCATCAAGAGAAAGGGGCGAGCAACTCCCCGCCTTGGGAAAGGGCCTGGCGCAGGCAGACGCCTCTGCATCTTCCAGGCCTACAGTGCCTTCTGAAAGACATGCTGCTGCTTTGAGGTCTCAGAAGCCAAGCTCTCACAAGCATCCTTAAAAAGCTCAAAACCCAACACAGGCGCTCGCTCAGAGGTCTTGAGCGACCTCGCAGCAGGGCGTCTTCTCCGCTGCAAGGCCTTCTTACAAGGGGATAGAGGAGGGCAGCCTGGAGGAATCTCCTTTTGGAAAGGTACCCCCAGCAGCAGCCGCAGCAGCAACAGCAATAGGCAAACACAAAGAGGCACTCAGCTGACGAGACACAAGTTGCTCCTGATGAGTGCGAATGCCGCCAGCTGCTGCCGGTGCGCTGGCCTCCAGCGCCGAGATGCAGGGCCCTGGGATGCCATCGGGAGCTGCTCAGCACCGTGCTCGGCCGCCGGGCAAAGCAAAAGGAGGAGTGAGGCCATCAGTCGACGATGCCAGTGCCAGCCCCCCAAGAGACAAGCCCCGCGGGAGCCAGATTCCCCGGCCCCAGGGCATTACCTTCCCGCTGCCCTGGGGCACTGCACTGAGATCCCCAAGGCACCAGGCGGCACCACCCAAAGGGCCCTGGCCCCTCTCCCCAACCTCCCCAGCACCCCGGGTCCCTGCACGCGGCCGCTGACCTGCCCTGTGGCAAAGGCCGCCCTGCGCACACCACTGCTGACGTGCTCGCCTGCACACTGCACCGCAGCAGCCCGGGACGTCCTCGGGAGCTGCCCACAGCCACGCTCGGCCACCGGGCAGAGAAGAAGGAGGAGCAAGGCCAGCAGCGGCTGCCGCCGGGCCACAGCCCCCCAAGAAACAAGCCCCGCGCAGCCCCATGGCCCCACGGCTCAAGAGGACCCTCCTCCCACCGCTGTGGCGGACTCCATCGAGGCACCAGGCAGGACCACCCAGAAGGGTCCTGCGCTCTCTCCCACCCCTCCCAAGGACCCCCAACTCCCCGGGGCCTGACACGCGACTCCTTACCTGCCACACAGCACAGGCCCCCTCCACACACCAACGCCGGCGTGCTCGCCTGTGCTGCATGGGCCCGGCATGTCCTCGGGAGCTGCGCAGCGCCACGCCACGCTCGGCAGCCGTGCAAAGCAAAGGAGGAGAGAAGGCTTCAGTGGCTGCTGCCAGCACCCGTGCCCTCAACAAGTCCCCCACAGCTCCCTCTGCACCAACGCCCAGAGGCAGCTCATGGCCCCCCACACACTACCCCAGGCCGATGACGGTGCCGGGCCCCACGCCAGCCCCCTGGCTGCCACCAGCACACCAAGCCTGCGGCCAGGGCAGCCTGCCTCCACGCCGGCCAGAACACAGAACTCGCCGACACCCCGGGCAACGCTGACAATGGCCTTGGCAACAGGCACCAACTGCCCGGCAAGAGGCACAAGCGCCCCAGCCCCAAACACACCCACCGCGCACCGGCACGCCAGCAAGCATGGCCCAAGGGCCGCGGGCAAGGCACGAGCCCTCGCTCAGAAACCCGGACACTGCTCCCGCCTCACCAGGCCTCTCCAGCACTCCGCATTTGCTCTCGCAGAGTTGTTCTCTGCAGCCCCGCCGCTTCTCTTGCATGCCTAGAGCAGCAAGCAATACCTGCCCTGCGGCACTTCCTCTTTTCACAAACTGACACCGTGCCTCCTCAGACATTGGCACAAAAATCACCATGCACCTGGCAAGGCTCAGGCACCATCAAGGAAGCGCCCACAGCTTCCCTCGGGCTCCTCCGCTGTTCTTGCAGGCCTAGTCCAGTCAAACAAGAACTGCGCCGCTGCGCTTCCTCGCTCTTCCCAGACTGACACCATGCCTAACGACACATGCCGACAGACAGTGCCGCGCTGCTATAACGGCTCCCCACCTGCACATGCTCGCACACTAGTGCTCTCCCGCGCCTCCACTGGCAGTCCTGCCTATTCCGGCCTCCACCAAAGTGCCCCTCTGCACCTCCCGACTCTTGCCAAACTTTCCCCTTACCAAAGGAGAGGTGCGCGCAGCATACAAGCTCTTCTGCAATGGCTCCGCCACCAGCAAGGGCTTGCCGAGGAGCCCTCTTCAGCCCCCACTGGAGCAGTGGCATGCCAGGTGCAGCCTCAGGAGAACTGCCCCTCCACGCTTCCACTTGTGCCTCCCAAAACCACACCGTGCCCACGCAGACACTGGCACAAAATCGCCATGCCCCTCACATGGCTCAGGCACGCAGAGGTTCACGTAGTGGCAGAACAGCTGTCTTGGGCCCCTCCGAGGCATGCCCTCAGGCAGTGCTAGGCAGAGGCCTATTGCAGAGGCAGAGAAGAGCTTGCTGAGATCCGCCCGCCTGCCTCCGCCTTCTCCTGCCCAGGCTGAAGAGGCCCAGCTCGCTCAGCCTCTCCTGGCAGGAGAGCTGCTCCAGTGCCTTCCTCCTCTTGGTGGCCCTTTGCAGGCCTCGCTCCACTCCGTCCGTGCGGATGTTGTCCTGGGGAGCCCAGAACTGCACCCCAGACTCCACGTGTGGCCTCAGCAGGGCTGAGGAGAGCGGAAGGAGCCTGCCCCTGACTCCCACCCCCTCCCTCCCCAGCGGCCCTCTGGCAATGCTCTTCCTGCGGCTTCCCAGGATACCAGCGGCCTTCGTGGCCACAAGCGCACATTGCTGGCTCACGGTCAGCTGGTGAAGAAAGCCTTCAGGACATCTGTGTTTTCAGTGTCCTTTGTCCCCAGGGCCCCTGCCCCCCGCCTTTAGCAGCAGGCTGCCCTTTGCCCTCGCCTTCCTTTTGCTGCTGGTGCACTTGTAGGAGCCTTGCCGCTTGCCTTTCCTGGCCCTTGCCAGCTTCAGCTCCAGGTGGCCTTTGGCTTTCCTCACGCCAGCCCTGCAGCCTCAGGCAGTGTCTCCAGGCAATTGTCCTGGGGCACCTCTCCCTCCTTCCCCCTCACACGCTTGCGATGTTCTTGGCACGCCTGCCTGCTCCTTGGTGCCGGAATCAGTTCTGGGCAAAAAGCTACAGGCCAAAAGTTAGAAAAAGAGAGAAAGGCCAGAGTGCTGGCACACTCGGCAGCCATGTCAGTAGGCTAAGCCCTTGGGTTAACAGGCTCGTGAGGTAAGGAGAGCTGTGCTCAAGCAGCCTCTCTCTGGCGGTGGCCAGCAGCAGAGGGCCAGTGCCGAGCAGAAGAGCAAGGCCTAGCTGGAGAGCGGCCTGTGCCAGCCCCACACCCTTCCCACGGGCAAGTGCTCAGGGATTTCCTGAGCGGGGAAAAAGAGCAGCCGTGGCAGTTTCCCGAGGGCAAAAGAGCCACCAGCGGTCTTGGGCCAAAAACGGGGTGAATGATTTTGGAAGCGCCAGGGAGGTTTTTGGCTTCGCCAGCATGCTGCCACATGGCATGCAGAATGTGCCTGTGTGGGGGCTAGCCCACCTTTGGCAGAGCATCAAGAGAAAGGGGCGAGCAACTCCCCGCCTTGGGAAAGGGCCTGGCGCAGGCAGACGCCTCTGCATCTTCCAGGCCTACAGTGCCTTCTGAAAGACATGCTGCTGCTTTGAGGTCTCAGAAGCCAAGCTCTCACAAGCATCCTTAAAAAGCTCAAAACCCAACACAGGCGCTCGCTCAGAGGTCTTGAGCGACCTCGCAGCAGGGCGTCTTCTCCGCTGCAAGGCCTTCTTACAAGGGGATAGAGGAGGGCAGCCTGGAGGAATCTCCTTTTGGAAAGGTACCCCCAGCAGCAGCCGCAGCAGCAACAGCAATAGGCAAACACAAAGAGGCACTCAGCTGACGAGACACAAGTTGCTCCTGATGAGTGCGAATGCCGCCAGCTGCTGCCGGTGCGCTGGCCTCCAGCGCCGAGATGCAGGGCCCTGGGATGCCATCGGGAGCTGCTCAGCACCGTGCTCGGCCGCCGGTCAAAGCAAAAGGAGGAGTGAGGCCATCAGTCGACGATGCCAGTGCCAGCCCCCCAAGAGACAAGCCCCGCGGGAGCCAGATTCCCTGGCCCCAGGGCATTACCTTCCCGCTGCCCTGGGGCACTGCACTGAGATCCCCAAGGCACCAGGCGGCACCACCCAAAGGGCCCTGGCCCCTCTCCCCAACCTCCCCAGCACCCCGGGTCCCTGCACGCGGCCGCTGACCTGCCCTGTGGCAAAGGCCGCCCTGCGCACACCACTGCTGACGTGCTCGCCTGCACACTGCACCGCAGCAGCCCGGGACGTCCTCGGGAGCTGCCCACAGCCACGCTCGGCCACCGGGCAGAGAAGAAGGAGGAGCAAGGCCAGCAGCGGCTGCCGCCGGGCCACAGCCCCCCAAGAAACAAGCCCCGCGCAGCCCCATGGCCCCACGGCTCAAGAGGACCCTCCTCCCACCGCTGTGGCGGACTCCATCGAGGCACCAGGCAGGACCACCCAGAAGGGTCCTGCGCTCTCTCCCACCCCTCCCAAGGACCCCCAACTCCCCGGGGCCTGACACGCGACTCCTTACCTGCCACACAGCACAGGCCCCCTCCACACACCAACGCCGGCGTGCTCGCCTGTGCTGCATGGGCCCGGCATGTCCTCGGGAGCTGCGCAGCGCCACGCCACGCTCGGCAGCCGTGCAAAGCAAAGGAGGAGAGAAGGCTTCAGTGGCTGCTGCCAGCACCCGTGCCCTCAACAAGTCCCCCACAGCTCCCTCTGCACCAACGCCCAGAGGCAGCTCATGGCCCCCCACACACTACCCCAGGCCGATGACGGTGCCGGGCCCCACGCCAGCCCCCTGGCTGCCACCAGCACACCAAGCCTGCGGCCAGGGCAGCCTGCCTCCACGCCGGCCAGAACACAGAACTCGCCGACACCCCGGGCAACGCTGACAATGGCCTTGGCAACAGGCACCAACTGCCCGGCAAGAGGCACAAGCGCCCCAGCCCCAAACACACCCACCGCGCACCGGCACGCCAGCAAGCATGGCCCAAGGGCCGCGGGCAAGGCACGAGCCCTCGCTCAGAAACCCGGACACTGCTCCCGCCTCACCAGGCCTCTCCAGCACTCCGCATTTGCTCTCGCAGAGTTGTTCTCTGCAGCCCCGCCGCTTCTCTTGCATGCCTAGAGCAGCAAGCAATACCTGCCCTGCGGCACTTCCTCTTTTCACAAACTGACACCGTGCCTCCTCAGACATTGGCACAAAAATCACCATGCACCTGGCAAGGCTCAGGCACCATCAAGGAAGCGCCCACAGCTTCCCTCGGGCTCCTCCGCTGTTCTTGCAGGCCTAGTCCAGTCAAACAAGAACTGCGCCGCTGCGCTTCCTCGCTCTTCCCAGACTGACACCATGCCTAACGACACATGCCGACAGACAGTGCCGCGCTGCTATAACGGCTCCCCACCTGCACGTGCTCGCACACTAGTGCTCTCCCGCGCCTCCACTGGCAGTCCTGCCTATTCCGGCCTCCACCAAAGTGCCCCTCTGCACCTCCCGACTCTTGCCAAACTTTCCCCTTACCAAAGGAGAGGTGCGCGCAGCATACAAGCTCTTCTGCAATGGCTCCGCCACCAGCAAGGGCTTGCCGAGGAGCCCTCTTCAGCCCCCCACTGGAGCAGTGGCATGCCAGGTGCAGCCTCAGGAGAACTGCCCCTCCACGCTTCCACTTGTGCCTCCCAAACCCACACCGTGCCCATGCAGACACTGGCACAAAATCGCCATGCCCCTCACATGGCTCAGGCACGCAGAGGTTCACGTAGTGGCAGAACAGCTGTCTTGGGCCCCTCCGAGGCATGCCCTCAGGCAGTGCTAGGCAGAGGCCTATTGCAGAGGCAGAGAAGAGCTTGCTGAGATCCGCCCGCCTGCCTCCGCCTTCTCCTGCCCAGGCTGAAGAGGCCCAGCTCGCTCAGCCTCTCCTGGCAGGAGAGCTGCTCCAGTGCCTTCCTCCTCTTGGTGGCCCTTTGCAGGCCTCGCTCCACTCCGTCCGTGCGGATGTTGTCCTGGGGAGCCCAGAACTGCACCCCAGACTCCACGTGTGGCCTCAGCAGGGCTGAGGAGAGCGGAAGGAGCCTGCCCCTGACTCCCACCCCCTCCCTCCCCAGCGGCCCTCTGGCAATGCTCTTCCTGCGGCTTCCCAGGATACCAGCGGCCTTCGTGGCCACAAGCGCACATTGCTGGCTCACGGTCAGCTGGTGAAGAAAGCCTTCAGGACATCTGTGTTTTCAGTGTCCTTTGTCCCCAGGGCCCCTGCCCCCCGCCTTTAGCAGCAGGCTGCCCTTTGCCCTCGCCTTCCTTTTGCTGCTGGTGCACTTGTAGGAGCCTTGCCGCTTGCCTTTCCTGGCCCTTGCCAGCTTCAGCTCCAGGTGGCCTTTGGCTTTCCTCACGCCAGCCCTGCAGCCTCAGGCAGTGTCTCCAGGCAATTGTCCTGGGGCACCTCTCCCTCCTTCCCCCTCAC
The DNA here is from genome assembly GCF_036370855.1 of Dromaius novaehollandiae. Lineage (NCBI taxonomy): Eukaryota > Metazoa > Chordata > Aves > Casuariiformes > Dromaiidae > Dromaius > Dromaius novaehollandiae. The sequence goes on along the minus strand of NC_088100.1, from coordinate 114,214,071 downwards.
ACGCTTGCGATGTTCTTGGCACGCCTGCCTGCTCCTTGGTGCCGGAATCAGTTCTGGGCAAAAAGCTACAGGCCAAAAGTTAGAAAAAGAGAGAAAGGCCAGAGTGCTGGCACACTCGGCAGCCATGTCAGTAGGCTAAGCCCTTGGGTTAACAGGCTCGTGAGGTAAGGAGAGCTGTGCTCAAGCAGCCTCTCTCTGGCGGTGGCCAGCAGCAGAGGGCCAGTGCCGAGCAGAAGAGCAAGGCCTAGCTGGAGAGCGGCCTGTGCCAGCCCCACACCCTTCCCACGGGCAAGTGCTCAGGGATTTCCTGAGCGGGGAAAAAGAGCAGCCGTGGCAGTTTCCCGAGGGCAAAAGAGCCACCAGCGGTCTTGGGCCAAAAACGGGGTGAATGATTTTGGAAGCGCCAGGGAGGTTTTTGGCTTCGCCAGCATGCTGCCACATGGCATGCAGAATGTGCCTGTGTGGGGGCTAGCCCACCTTTGGCAGAGCATCAAGAGAAAGGGGCGAGCAACTCCCCGCCTTGGGAAAGGGCCTGGCGCAGGCAGACGCCTCTGCATCTTCCAGGCCTACAGTGCCTTCTGAAAGACATGCTGCTGCTTTGAGGTCTCAGAAGCCAAGCTCTCACAAGCATCCTTAAAAAGCTCAAAACCCAACACAGGCGCTCGCTCAGAGGTCTTGAGCGACCTCGCAGCAGGGCGTCTTCTCCGCTGCAAGGCCTTCTTACAAGGGGATAGAGGAGGGCAGCCTGGAGGAATCTCCTTTTGGAAAGGTACCCCCAGCAGCAGCCGCAGCAGCAACAGCAATAGGCAAACACAAAGAGGCACTCAGCTGACGAGACACAAGTTGCTCCTGATGAGTGCGAATGCCGCCAGCTGCTGCCGGTGCGCTGGCCTCCAGCGCCGAGATGCAGGGCCCTGGGATGCCATCGGGAGCTGCTCAGCACCGTGCTCGGCCGCCGGGCAAAGCAAAAGGAGGAGTGAGGCCATCAGTCGACGATGCCAGTGCCAGCCCCCCAAGAGACAAGCCCCGCGGGAGCCAGATTCCCCGGCCCCAGGGCATTACCTTCCCGCTGCCCTGGGGCACTGCACTGAGATCCCCAAGGCACCAGGCGGCACCACCCAAAGGGCCCTGGCCCCTCTCCCCAACCTCCCCAGCACCCCGGGTCCCTGCACGCGGCCGCTGACCTGCCCTGTGGCAAAGGCCGCCCTCCGCACACCACTGCTGACGTGCTCGCCTGCACACTGCACCGCAGCAGCCCGGGACGTCCTCGGGAGCTGCCACAGCCACGCTCGGCCACCGGGCAGAGAAGAAGGAGGAGCAAGGCCAGCAGCGGCTGCCGCCGGGCCACAGCCCCCCAAGAAACAAGCCCCGCGCAGCCCCATGGCCCCACGGCTCAAGAGGACCCTCCTCCCACCGCTGTGGCGGACTCCATCGAGGCACCAGGCAGGACCACCCAGAAGGGTCCTGCGCTCTCTCCCACCCCTCCCAAGGACCCCCAACTCCCCGGGGCCTGACACGCGACTCCTTACCTGCCACACAGCACAGGCCCCCTCCACACACCAACGCCGGCGTGCTCGCCTGTGCTGCATGGGCCCGGCATGTCCTCGGGAGCTGCGCAGCGCCACGCCACGCTCGGCAGCCGTGCAAAGCAAAGGAGGAGAGAAGGCTTCAGTGGCTGCTGCCAGCACCCGTGCCCTCAACAAGTCCCCCACAGCTCCCTCTGCACCAACGCCCAGAGGCAGCTCATGGCCCCCCACACACTACCCCAGGCCGATGACGGTGCCGGGCCCCACGCCAGCCCCCTGGCTGCCACCAGCACACCAAGCCTGCGGCCAGGGCAGCCTGCCTCCACGCCGGCCAGAACACAGAACTCGCCGACACCCCGGGCAACGCTGACAATGGCCTTGGCAACAGGCACCAACTGCCCGGCAAGAGGCACAAGCGCCCCAGCCCCAAACACACCCACCGCGCACCGGCACGCCAGCAAGCATGGCCCAAGGGCTGCGGGCAAGGCACGAGCCCTCGCTCAGAAACCCGGACACTGCCCCCGCCTCACCAGGCCTCTCCAGCACTCCGCATTTGCTCTCGCAGAGTTGTTCTCTGCAGCCCCGCCGCTTCTCTTGCATGCCTAGAGCAGCAAGCAATACCTGCCCTGCGGCACTTCCTCTTTTCACAAACTGACACCGTGCCTCCTCAGACATTGGCACAAAAATCACCATGCACCTGGCAAGGCTCATGCACCATCAAGGAAGCGCCCACAGCTTCCCTCGGGCTCCTCCGCTGTTCTTGCAGGCCTAGTCCAGTCAAACAAGAACTGTGCCGCTGCGCTTCCTCGCTCTTCCCAGACTGACACCATGCCTAACGACACATGCCGACAGACAGTGCCGCGCTGCTATAACGGCTCCCCACCTGCACGTGCTCGCACACTAGTGCTCTCCCGCGCCTCCACTGGCAGTCCTGCCTATTCCGGCCTCCACCAAAGTGCCCCTCTGCACCTCCCGACTCTTGCCAAACTTTCCCCTTACCAAAGGAGAGGTGCGCGCAGCATACAAGCTCTTCTGCAATGGCTCCGCCACCAGCAAGGGCTTGCCGAGGAGCCCTCTTCAGCCCCCACTGGAGCAGTGGCATGCCAGGTACAGCCTCAGGAGAACTGCCCCTCCACGCTTCCACTTGTGACTCCCAAACCCACACCGTGCCCACGCAGACACTGGCACAAAATCGCCATGCCCCTCACATGGCTCAGGCACGCAGAGGTTCACGTAGTGGCAGAACAGCTGTCTTGGGCCCCTCCGAGGCATGCCCTCAGGCAGTGCTAGGCAGAGGCCTATTGCAGAGGCAGAGAAGAGCTTGCTGAGATCCGCCCGCCTGCCTCCGCCTTCTCCTGCCCAGGCTGAAGAGGCCCAGCTCGCTCAGCCTCTCCTGGCAGGAGAGCTGCTCCAGTGCCTTCCTCCTCTTGGTGGCCCTTTGCAGGCCTCGCTCCACTCCGTCCGTGCGGATGTTGTCCTGGGGAGCCCAGAACTGCACCCCAGACTCCACGTGTGGCCTCAGCAGGGCTGAGGAGAGCGGAAGGAGCCTGCCCCTGACTCCCACCCCCTCCCTCCCCAGCGGCCCTCTGGCAATGCTCTTCCTGCGGCTTCCCAGGATACCAGCGGCCTTCGTGGCCACAAGCGCACATTGCTGGCTCACGGTCAGCTGGTGAAGAAAGCCTTCAGGACATCTGTGTTTTCAGTGTCCTTTGTCCCCAGGGCCCCTGCCCCCCGCCTTTAGCAGCAGGCTGCCCTTTGCCCTCGCCTTCCTTTTGCTGCTGGTGCACTTGTAGGAGCCTTGCCGCTTGCCTTTCCTGGCCCTTGCCAGCTTCAGCTCCAGGTGGCCTTTGGCTTTCCTCACGCCAGCCCTGCAGCCTCAGGCAGTGTCTCCAGGCAATTGTCCTGGGGCACCTCTCCCTCCTTCCCCCTCACACGCTTGCGATGTTCTTGGCACGCCTGCCTGCTCCTTGGTGCCGGAATCAGTTCTGGGCAAAAAGCTACAGGCCAAAAGTTAGAAAAAGAGAGAAAGGCCAGAGTGCTGGCACACTCGGCAGCCATGTCAGTAGGCTAAGCCCTTGGGTTAACAGGCTCGTGAGGTAAGGAGAGCTGTGCTCAAGCAGCCTCTCTCTGGCGGTGGCCAGCAGCAGAGGGCCAGTGCCGAGCAGAAGAGCAAGGCCTAGCTGGAGAGCGGCCTGTGCCAGCCCCACACCCTTCCCACGGGCAAGTGCTCAGGGATTTCCTGAGCGGGGAAAAAGAGCAGCCGTGGCAGTTTCCCGAGGGCAAAAGAGCCACCAGCGGTCTTGGGCCAAAAACGGGGTGAATGATTTTGGAAGCGCCAGGGAGGTTTTTGGCTTCGCCAGCATGCTGCCACATGGCATGCAGAATGTGCCTGTGTGGGGGCTAGCCCACCTTTGGCAGAGCATCAAGAGAAAGGGGCGAGCAACTCCCCGCCTTGGGAAAGGGCCTGGCGCAGGCAGACGCCTCTGCATCTTCCAGGCCTACAGTGCCTTCTGAAAGACATGCTGCTGCTTTGAGGTCTCAGAAGCCAAGCTCTCACAAGCATCCTTAAAAAGCTCAAAACCCAACACAGGCGCTCACTCAGAGGTCTTGAGCGACCTCGCAGCAGGGCGTCTTCTCCGCTGCAAGGCCTTCTTACAAGGGGATAGAGGAGGGCAGCCTGGAGGAATCTCCTTTTGGAAAGGTACCCCCAGCAGCAGCCGCAGCAGCAACAGCAATAGGCAAACACAAAGAGGCACTCAGCTGACGAGACACAAGTTGCTCCTGATGAGTGCGAATGCCGCCAGCTGCTGCCGGTGCGCTGGCCTCCAGCGCCGAGATGCAGGGCCCTGGGATGCCGTCGGGAGCTGCTCAGCACCGTGCTCGGCCGCCGGGCAAAGCAAAAGGAGGAGTGAGGCCATCAGTGGATGATGCCAGTGCCAGCCCCTCAAGAGACAAGCCCCGCGGGAGCCAGATTCCCCGGCCCCAGGGCATTACCTTCCCGCTGCCCTGGGGCACTGCACTGAGATCCCCAAGGCACCAGGCGGCACCACCCAAAGGGCCCTGGCCCCTCTCCCCAACCTCCCCAGCACCCCGGGTCCCTGCACGCGGCCGCTGACCTGCCCTGTGGCAAAGGCCGCCCTGCGCACACCACTGCTGACGTGCTCGCCTGCACACTGCACCGCAGCAGCCCGGGACGTCCTCGGGAGCTGCCCACAGCCACGCTCGGCCACCGGGCAGAGAAGAAGGAGGAGCAAGGCCAGCAGCGGCTGCCGCCGGGCCACAGCCCCCCAAGAAACAAGCCCCGCGCAGCCCCATGGCCCCACGGCTCAAGAGGACCCTCCTCCCACCGCTGTGGCGGACTCCATCGAGGCACCAGGCAGGACCACCCAGAAGGGTCCTGCGCTCTCTCCCACCCCTCCCAAGGACCCAACTCCCCGGGGCCTGACACGCGACTCCTTACCTGCCACACAGCACAGGCCCCCTCCACACACCAACGCCGGCGTGCTCGCCTGTGCTGCATGGGCCCGGCATGTCCTCGGGAGCTGCGCAGCGCCACGCCACGCTCGGCAGCCGTGCAAAGCAAAGGAGGAGAGAAGGCTTCAGTGGCTGCTGCCAGCACCCGTGCCCTCAACAAGTCCCCCACAGCTCCCTCTGCACCAACGCCCAGAGGCAGCTCATGGCCCCCCACACACTACCCCAGGCCGATGACGGTGCCGGGCCCCACGCCAGCCCCCTGGCTGCCACCAGCACACCAAGCCTGCGGCCAGGGCAGCCTGCCTCCACGCCGGCCAGAACACAGAACTCGCCGACACCCCGGGCAACGCTGACAATGGCCTTGGCAACAGGCACCAACTGCCCGGCAAGAGGCACAAGCGCCCCAGCCCCAAACACACCCACCGCGCACCGGCACGCCAGCAAGCATGGCCCAAGGGCTGCGGGCAAGGCACGAGCCCTCGCTCAGAAACCCGGACACTGCTCCCGCCTCACCAGGCCTCTCCAGCACTCCGCATTTGCTCTCGCAGAGTTGTTCTCTGCAGCCCCGCCGCTTCTCTTGCATGCCTAGAGCAGCAAGCAATACCTGCCCTGCGGCACTTCCTCTTTTCACAAACTGACACCGTGCCTCCTCAGACATTGGCACAAAAATCACCATGCACCTGGCAAGGCTCATGCACCATCAAGGAAGCGCCCACAGCTTCCCTCGGGCTCCTCCGCTGTTCTTGCAGGCCTAGTCCACTCAAACAAGAACTGTGCCGCTGCGCTTCCTCGCTCTTCCCAGACTGACACCATGCCTAACGACACATGCCGACAGACAGTGCCGCGCTGCTATAACGGCTCCCCACCTGCACGTGCTCGCACACTAGTGCTCTCCCGCGCCTCCACTGGCAGTCCTGCCTATTCCGGCCTCCACCAAAGTGCCCCTCTGCACCTCCCGACTCTTGCCAAACTTTCCCCTTACCAAAGGAGAGGTGCGCGCAGCATACAAGCTCTTCTGCAATGGCTCCGCCACCAGCAAGGGCTTGCCGAGGAGCCCTCTTCAGCCCCCCACTGGAGCAGTGGCATGCCAGGTACAGCCTCAGGAGAACTGCCCCTCCACGCTTCCACTTGTGCCTCCCAAACCCACACCGTGCCCACGCAGACACTGGCACAAAATCGCCATGCCCCTCACATGGCTCAGGCACGCAGAGGTTCACGTAGTGGCAGAACAGCTGTCTTGGGCCCCTCCGAGGCATGCCCTCAGGCAGTGCTAGGCAGAGGCCTATTGCAGAGGCAGAGAAGAGCTTGCTGAGATCCGCCCGCCTGCCTCCGCCTTCTCCTGCCCAGGCTGAAGAGGCCCAGCTCGCTCAGCCTCTCCTGGCAGGAGAGCTGCTCCAGTGCCTTCCTCCTCTTGGTGGCCCTTTGCAGGCCTCGCTCCACTCCGTCCGTGCGGATGTTGTCCTGGGGAGCCCAGAACTGCACCCCAGACTCCACGTGTGGCCTCAGCAGGGCTGAGGAGAGCGGAAGGAGCCTGCCCCTGACTCCCACCCCCTCCCTCCCCAGCGGCCCTCTGGCAATGCTCTTCCTGCGGCTTCCCAGGATACCAGCGGCCTTCGTGGCCACAAGCGCACATTGCTGGCTCACGGTCAGCTGGTGAAGAAAGCCTTCAGGACATCTGTGTTTTCAGTGTCCTTTGTCCCCAGGGCCCCTGCCCCCCGCCTTTAGCAGCAGGCTGCCCTTTGCCCTCGCCTTCCTTTTGCTGCTGGTGCACTTGTAGGAGCCTTGCCGCTTGCCTTTCCTGGCCCTTGCCAGCTTCAGCTCCAGGTGGCCTTTGGCTTTCCTCACGCCAGCCCTGCAGCCTCAGGCAGTGTCTCCAGGCAATTGTCCTGGGGCACCTCTCCCTCCTTCCCCCTCACACGCTTGCGATGTTCTTGGCACGCCTGCCTGCTCCTTGGTGCCGGAATCAGTTCTGGGCAAAAAGCTACAGGCCAAAAGTTAGAAAAAGAGAGAAAGGCCAGAGTGCTGGCACACTCGGCAGCCATGTCAGTAGGCTAAGCCCTTGGGTTAACAGGCTCGTGAGGTAAGGAGAGCTGTGCTCAAGCAGCCTCTCTCTGGCGGTGGCCAGCAGCAGAGGGCCAGTGCCGAGCAGAAGAGCAAGGCCTAGCTGGAGAGCGGCCTGTGCCAGCCCCACACCCTTCCCACGGGCAAGTGCTCAGGGATTTCCTGAGCGGGGAAAAAGAGCAGCCGTGGCAGTTTCCCGAGGGCAAAAGAGCCACCAGCGGTCTTGGGCCAAAAACGGGGTGAATGATTTTGGAAGCGCCAGGGAGGTTTTTGGCTTCGCCAGCATGCTGCCACATGGCATGCAGAATGTGCCTGTGTGGGGGCTAGCCCACCTTTGGCAGAGCATCAAGAGAAAGGGGCGAGCAACTCCCCGCCTTGGGAAAGGGCCTGGTGCAGGCAGACGCCTCTGCATCTTCCAGGCCTACAGTGCCTTCTGAAAGACATGCTGCTGCTTTGAGGTCTCAGAAGCCAAGCTCTCACAAGCATCCTTAAAAAGCTCAAAACCCAACACAGGCGCTCGCTCAGAGGTCTTGAGCGACCTCGCAGCAGGGCGTCTTCTCCGCTGCAAGGCCTTCTTACAAGGGGATAGAGGAGGGCAGCCTGGAGGAATCTCCTTTTGGAAAGGTACCCCCAGCAGCAGCCGCAGCAGCAACAGCAATAGGCAAACACAAAGAGGCACTCAGCTGACGAGACACAAGTTGCTCCTGATGAGTGCGAATGCCGCCAGCTGCTGCCGGTGCGCTGGCCTCCAGCGCCGAGATGCAGGGCCCTGGGATGCCATCGGGAGCTGCTCAGCACCGTGCTCGGCCGCCGGGCAAAGCAAAAGGAGGAGTGAGGCCATCAGTCGACGATGCCAGTGCCAGCCCCCCAAGAGACAAGCCCCGCGGGAGCCAGATTCCCCGGCCCCAGGGCATTACCTTCCCGCTGCCCTGGGGCACTGCACTGAGATCCCCAAGGCACCAGGCGGCACCACCCAAAGGGCCCTGGCCCCTCTCCCCAACCTCCCCAGCACCCCGGGTCCCTGCACGCGGCCGCTGACCTGCCCTGTGGCAAAGGCCGCCCTGCGCACACCACTGCTGACGTGCTCGCCTGCACACTGCACCGCAGCAGCCCGGGACGTCCTCGGGAGCTGCCCACAGCCACGCTCGGCCACCGGGCAGAGAAGAAGGAGGAGCAAGGCCAGCAGCGGCTGCCGCCGGGCCACAGCCCCCCAAGAAACAAGCCCCGCGCAGCCCCATGGCCCCACGGCTCAAGAGGACCCTCCTCCCACCGCTGTGGCGGACTCCATCGAGGCACCAGGCAGGACCACCCAGAAGGGTCCTGCGCTCTCTCCCACCCCTCCCAAGGACCCCCAACTCCCCGGGGCCTGACACGCGACTCCTTACCTGCCACACAGCACAGGCCCCCTCCACACACCAACGCCGGCGTGCTCGCCTGTGCTGCATGGGCCCGGCATGTCCTCGGGAGCTGCGCAGCGCCACGCCACGCTCGGCAGCCGTGCAAAGCAAAGGAGGAGAGAAGGCTTCAGTGGCTGCTGCCAGCACCCGTGCCCTCAACAAGTCCCCCACAGCTCCCTCTGCACCAACGCCCAGAGGCAGCTCATGGCCCCCCACACACTACCCCAGGCCGATGACGGTGCCGGGCCCCACGCCAGCCCCCTGGCTGCCACCAGCACACCAAGCCTGCGGCCAGGGCAGCCTGCCTCCACGCCGGCCAGAACACAGAACTCGCCGACACCCCGGGCAACGCTGACAATGGCCTTGGCAACAGGCACCAACTGCCCGGCAAGAGGCACAAGCGCCCCAGCCCCAAACACACCCACCGCGCACCGGCACGCCAGCAAGCATGGCCCAAGGGCCGCGGGCAAGGCACGAGCCCTCGCTCAGAAACCCGGACACTGCTCCCGCCTCACCAGGCCTCTCCAGCACTCCGCATTTGCTCTCGCAGAGTTGTTCTCTGCAGCCCCGCCGCTTCTCTTGCATGCCTAGAGCAGCAAGCAATACCTGCCCTGCGGCACTTCCTCTTTTCACAAACTGACACCGTGCCTCCTCAGACATTGGCACAAAAATCACCATGCACCTGGCAAGGCTCATGCACCATCAAGGAAGCGCCCACAGCTTCCCTCGGGCTCCTCCGCTGTTCTTGCAGGCCTAGTCCAGTCAAACAAGAACTGTGCCGCTGCGCTTCCTCGCTCTTCCCAGACTGACACCATGCCTAACGACACATGCCGACAGACAGTGCCGCGCTGCTATAACGGCTCCCCACCTGCACGTGCTCGCACACTAGTGCTCTCCCGCGCCTCCACTGGCAGTCCTGCCTATTCCGGCCTCCACCAAAGTGCCCCTCTGCACCTCCCGACTCTTGCCAAACTTTCCCCTTACCAAAGGAGAGGTGCGCGCAGCATACAAGCTCTTCTGCAATGGCTCCGCCACCAGCAAGGGCTTGCCGAGGAGCCCTCTTCAGCCCCCCACTGGAGCAGTGGCATGCCAGGTGCAGCCTCAGGAGAACTGCCCCTCCACGCTTCCACTTGTGCCTCCCAAACCCACACCGTGCCCACGCAGACACTGGCACAAAATCGCCATGCCCCTCACATGGCTCAGGCACGCAGAGGTTCACGTAGTGGCAGAACAGCTGTCTTGGGCCCCTCCGAGGCATGCCCTCAGGCAGTGCTAGGCAGAGGCCTATTGCAGAGGCAGAGAAGAGCTTGCTGAGATCCGCCCGCCTGCCTCCGCCTTCTCCTGCCCAGGCTGAAGAGGCCCAGCTCGCTCAGCCTCTCCTGGCAGGAGAGCTGCTCCAGTGCCTTCCTCCTCTTGGTGGCCCTTTGCAGGCCTCGCTCCACTCCGTCCGTGCGGATGTTGTCCTGGGGAGCCCAGAACTGCACCCCAGACTCCACGTGTGGCCTCAGCAGGGCTGAGGAGAGCGGAAGGAGCCTGCCCCTGACTCCCACCCCCTCCCTCCCCAGCGGCCCTCTGGCAATGCTCTTCCTGCGGCTTCCCAGGATACCAGCGGCCTTCGTGGCCACAAGCGCACATTGCTGGCTCACGGTCAGCTGGTGAAGAAAGCCTTCAGGACATCTGTGTTTTCAGTGTCCTTTGTCCCCAGGGCCCCTGCCCCCCGCCTTTAGCAGCAGGCTGCCCTTTGCCCTCGCCTTCCTTTTGCTGCTGGTGCACTTGTAGGAGCCTTGCCGCTTGCCTTTCCTGGCCCTTGCCAGCTTCAGCTCCAGGTGGCCTTTGGCTTTCCTCACGCCAGCCCTGCAGCCTCAGGCAGTGTCTCCAGGCAATTGTCCTGGGGCACCTCTCCCTCCTTCCCCCTCACACGCTTGCGATGTTCTTGGCACGCCTGCCTGCTCCTTGGTGCCGGAATCAGTTCTGGGCAAAAAGCTACAGGCCAAAAGTTAGAAAAAGAGAGAAAGGCCAGAGTGCTGGCACACTCGGCAGCCATGTCAGTAGGCTAAGCCCTTGGGTTAACAGGCTCGTGAGGTAAGGAGAGCTGTGCTCAAGCAGCCTCTCTCTGGCGGTGGCCAGCAGCAGAGGGCCAGTGCCGAGCAGAAGAGCAAGGCCTAGCTGGAGAGCGGCCTGTGCCAGCCCCACACCCTTCCCACGGGCAAGTGCTCAGGGATTTCCTGAGCGGGGAAAAAGAGCAGCCGTGGCAGTTTCCCGAGGGCAAAAGAGCCACCAGCGGTCTTGGGCCAAAAACGGGGTGAATGATTTTGGAAGCGCCAGGGAGGTTTTTGGCTTCGCCAGCATGCTGCCACATGGCATGCAGAATGTGCCTGTGTGGGGGCTAGCCCACCTTTGGCAGAGCATCAAGAGAAAGGGGCGAGCAACTCCCCGCCTTGGGAAAGGGCCTGGCGCAGGCAGACGCCTCTGCATCTTCCAGGCCTACAGTGCCTTCTGAAAGACATGCTGCTGCTTTGAGGTCTCAGAAGCCAAGCTCTCACAAGCATCCTTAAAAAGCTCAAAACCCAACACAGGCGCTCGCTCAGAGGTCTTGAGCGACCTCGCAGCAGGGCGTCTTCTCCGCTGCAAGGCCTTCTTACAAGGGGATAGAGGAGGGCAGCCTGGAGGAATCTCCTTTTGGAAAGGTACCCCCAGCAGCAGCCGCAGCAGCAACAGCAATAGGCAAACACAAAGAGGCACTCAGCTGACGAGACACAAGTTGCTCCTGATGAGTGCAAATGCCGCCAGCTGCTGCCGGTGCGCTGGCCTCCAGCGCCGAGATGCAGGGCCCTGGGATGCCATCGGGAGCTGCTCAGCACCGTGCTCGGCCGCCGGGCAAAGCAAAAGGAGGAGTGAGGCCATCAGTCGACGATGCCAGTGCCAGCCCCCCAAGAGACAAGCCCCGCGGGAGCCAGATTCCCCGGCCCCAGGGCATTACCTTCCCGCTGCCCTGGGGCACTGCACTGAGATCCCCAAGGCACCAGGCGGCACCACCCAAAGGGCCCTGGCCCCTCTCCCCAACCTCCCCAGCACCCCGGGTCCCTGCACGCGGCCGCTGACCTGCCCTGTGGCAAAGGCCGCCCTCCGCACACCACTGCTGACGTGCTCGCCTGCACACTGCACCGCAGCAGCCCGGGACGTCCTCGGGAGCTGCCCACAGCCACGCTCGGCCACCGGGCAGAGAAGAAGGAGGAGCAAGGCCAGCAGCAGCTGCCGCCGGGCCACAGCCCCCCAAGAAACAAGCCCCGCGCAGCCCCATGGCCCCACGGCTCAAGAGGACCCTCCTCCCACCGCTGTGGCGGACTCCATCGAGGCACCAGGCAGGACCACCCAGAAGGGTCCTGCGCTCTCTCCCACCCCTCCCAAGGACCCCCAACTCCCCGGGGCCTGACACGCGACTCCTTACCTGCCACACAGCACAGGCCCCCTCCACACACCAACGCCGGCGTGCTCGCCTGTGCTGCATGGGCCCGGCATGTCCTCGGGAGCTGCGCAGCGCCACGCCACGCTCGGCAGCCGTGCAAAGCAAAGGAGGAGAGAAGGCTTCAGTGGCTGCTGCCAGCACCCGTGCCCTCAACAAGTCCCCCACAGCTCCCTCTGCACCAACGCCCAGAGGCAGCTCATGGCCCCCCACACACTACCCCAGGCCGATGACGGTGCCGGGCCCCACGCCAGCCCCCTGGCTGCCACCAGCACACCAAGCCTGCGGCCAGGGCAGCCTGCCTCCACGCCGGCCAGAACACAGAACTCGCCGACACCCCGGGCAACGCTGACAATGGCCTTGGCAACAGGCACCAACTGCCCGGCAAGAGGCACAAGCGCCCCAGCCCCAAACACACCCACCGCGCACCGGCACGCCAGCAAGCATGGCCCAAGGGCCGCGGGCAAGGCACGAGCCCTCGCTCAGAAACCCGGACACTGCTCCCGCCTCACCAGGCCTCTCCAGCACTCCGCATTTGCTCTCGCAGAGTTGTTCTCTGCAGCCCCGCCGCTTCTCTTGCATGCCTAGAGCAGCAAGCAATACCTGCCCTGCGGCACTTCCTCTTTTCACAAACTGACACCGTGCCTCCTCAGACATTGGCACAAAAATCACCATGCACCTGGCAAGGCTCATGCACCATCAAGGAAGCGCCCACAGCTTCCCTCGGGCTCCTCCGCTGTTCTTGCAGGCCTAGTCCACTCAAACAAGAACTGTGCCGCTGCGCTTCCTCGCTCTTCCCAGACTGACACCATGCCTAACGACACATGCCGACAGACAGTGCCGCGCTGCTATAACGGCTCCCCACCTGCACGTGCTCGCACACTAGTGCTCTCCCGCGCCTCCACTGGCAGTCCTGCCTATTCCGGCCTCCACCAAAGTGCCCCTCTGCACCTCCCGACTCTTGCCAAACTTTCCCCTTACCAAAGGAGAGGTGCGCGCAGCATACAAGCTCTTCTGCAATGGCTCCGCCACCAGCAAGGGCTTGCCGAGGAGCCCTCTTCAGCCCCCACTGGAGCAGTGGCATGCCAGGTGCAGCCTCAGGAGAACTGCCCCTCCACGCTTCCACTTGTGCCTCCCAAACCCACACCGTGCCCATGCAGACACTGGCACAAAATCGCCATGCCCCTCACATGGCTCAGGCACGCAGAGGTTCACGTAGTGGCAGAACAGCTGTCTTGGGCCCCTCCGAGGCATGCCCTCAGGCAGTGCTAGGCAGAGGCCTATTGCAGAGGCAGAGAAGAGCTTGCTGAGATCCGCCCGCCTGCCTCCACCTTCTCCTGCCCAGGCTGAAGAGGCCCAGCTCGCTCAGCCTCTCCTGGCAGGAGAGCTGCTCCAGTGCCTTCCTCCTCTTGGTGGCCCTTTGCAGGCCTCGCTCCACTCCGTCCGTGCGGATGTTGTCCTGGGGAGCCCAGAACTGCACCCCAGACTCCACGTGTGGCCTCAGCAGGGCTGAGGAGAGCGGAAGGAGCCTGCCCCTGACTCCCACCCCCTCCCTCCCCAGCGGCCCTCTGGCAATGCTCTTCCTGCGGCTTCCCAGGATACCAGCGGCCTTCGTGGCCACAAGCGCACATTGCTGGCTCACGGTCAGCTGGTGAAGAAAGCCTTCAGGACATCTGTGTTTTCAGTGTCCTTTGTCCCCAGGGCCCCTGCCCCCCGCCTTTAGCAGCAGGCTGCCCTTTGCCCTCGCCTTCCTTTTGCTGCTGGTGCACTTGTAGGAGCCTTGCCGCTTGCCTTTCCTGGCCCTTGCCAGCTTCAGCTCCAGGTGGCCTTTGGCTTTCCTCACGCCAGCCCTGCAGCCTCAGGCAGTGTCTCCAGGCAATTGTCCTGGGGCACCTCTCCCTCCTTCCCCCTCACACGCTTGCGATGTTCTTGGCACGCCTGCCTGCTCCTTGGTGCCGGAATCAGTTCTGGGCAAAAAGCTACAGGCCAAAAGTTAGAAAAAGAGAGAAAGGCCAGAGTGCTGGCACACTCGGCAGCCATGTCAGTAGGCTAAGCCCTTGGGTTAACAGGCTCGTGAGGTAAGGAGAGCTGTGCTCAAGCAGCCTCTCTCTGGCGGTGGCCAGCAGCAGAGGGCCAGTGCCGAGCAGAAGAGCAAGGCCTAGCTGGAGAGCGGCCTGTGCCAGCCCCACACCCTTCCCACGGGCAAGTGCTCAGGGATTTCCTGAGCGGGGAAAAAGAGCAGCCGTGGCAGTTTCCCGAGGGCAAAAGAGCCACCAGCGGTCTTGGGCCAAAAACGGGGTGAATGATTTTGGAAGCGCCAGGGAGGTTTTTGGCTTCGCCAGCATGCTGCCACATGGCATGCAGAATGTGCCTGTGTGGGGGCTAGCCCACCTTTGGCAGAGCATCAAGAGAAAGGGGCGAGCAACTCCCCGCCTTGGGAAAGGGCCTGGCGCAGGCAGACGCCTCTGCATCTTCCAGGCCTACAGTGCCTTCTGAAAGACATGCTGCTGCTTTGAGGTCTCAGAAGCCAAGCTCTCACAAGCATCCTTAAAAAGCTCAAAACCCAACACAGGCGCTCGCTCAGAGGTCTTGAGCGACCTCGCAGCAGGGCGTCTTCTCCGCTGCAAGGCCTTCTTACAAGGGGATAGAGGAGGGCAGCCTGGAGGAATCTCCTTTTGGAAAGGTACCCCCAGCAGCAGCCGCAGCAGCAACAGCAATAGGCAAACACAAAGAGGCACTCAGCTGACGAGACACAAGTTGCTCCTGATGAGTGCGAATGCCGCCAGCTGCTGCCGGTGCGCTGGCCTCCAGCGCCGAGATGCAGGGCCCTGGGATGCCATCGGGAGCTGCTCAGCACCGTGCTCGGCCGCCGGGCAAAGCAAAAGGAGGAGTGAGGCCATCAGTCGACGATGCCAGTGCCAGCCCCCCAAGAGACAAGCCCCGCGGGAGCCAGATTCCCCGGCCCCAGGGCATTACCTTCCCGCTGCCCTGGGGCACTGCACTGAGATCCCCAAGGCACCAGGCGGCACCACCCAAAGGGCCCTGGCCCCTCTCCCCAACCTCCCCAGCACCCCAGGTCCCTGCACGCGGCCGCTGACCTGCCCTGTGGCAAAGGCCGCCCTGCGCACACCACTGCTGACGTGCTCGCCTGCACACTGCACCGCAGCAGCCCGGGACGTCCTCGGGAGCTGCCACAGCCACGCTCGGCCACCGGGCAGAGAAGAAGGAGGAGCAAGGCCAGCAGCGGCTGCCGCCGGGCCACAGCCCCCCAAGAAACAAGCCCCGCGCAGCCCCATGGCCCCACGGCTCAAGAGGACCCTCCTCCCACCGCTGTGGCGGACTCCATCGAGGCACCAGGCAGGACCACCCAGAAGGGTCCTGCGCTCTCTCCCACCCCTCCCAAGGACCCCCAACTCCCCGGGGCCTGACACGCGACTCCTTACCTGCCACACAGCACAGGCCCCCTCCACACACCAACGCCGGCGTGCTCGCCTGTGCTGCATGGGCCCGGCATGTCCTCGGGAGCTGCGCAGCGCCACGCCACGCTCGGCAGCCGTGCAAAGCAAAGGAGGAGAGAAGGCTTCAGTGGCTGCTGCCAGCACCCGTGCCCTCAACAAGTCCCCCACAGCTCCCTCTGCACCAACGCCCAGAGGCAGCTCATGGCCCCCCACACACTACCCCAGGCCGATGACGGTGCCGGGCCCCACGCCAGCCCCCTGGCTGCCACCAGCACACCAAGCCTGCGGCCAGGGCAGCCTGCCTCCACGCCGGCCAGAACACAGAACTCGCCGACACCCCGGGCAACGCTGACAATGGCCTTGGCAACAGGCACCAACTGCCCGGCAAGAGGCACAAGCGCCCCAGCCCCAAACACACCCACCGCGCACCGGCACGCCAGCAAGCATGGCCCAAGGGCCGCGGGCAAGGCACGAGCCCTCGCTCAGAAACCCGGACACTGCCCCCGCCTCACCAGGCCTCTCCAGCACTCCGCATTTGCTCTCGCAGAGTTGTTCTCTGCAGCCCCGCCGCTTCTCTTGCATGCCTAGAGCAGCAAGCAATACCTGCCCTGCGGCACTTCCTCTTTTCACAAACTGACACCGTGCCTCCTCAGACATTGGCACAAAAATCACCATGCACCTGGCAAGGCTCATGCACCATCAAGGAAGCGCCCACAGCTTCCCTCGGGCTCCTCCGCTGTTCTTGCAGGCCTAGTCCAGTCAAACAAGAACTGTGCCGCTGCGCTTCCTCGCTCTTCCCAGACTGACACCATGCCTAACGACACATGCCGACAGACAGTGCCGCGCTGCTATAACGGCTCCCCACCTGCACGTGCTCGCACACTAGTGCTCTCCCGCGCCTCCACTGGCAGTCCTGCCTATTCCGGCCTCCACCAAAGTGCCCCTCTGCACCTCCCGACTCTTGCCAAACTTTCCCCTTACCAAAGGAGAGGTGCGCGCAGCATACAAGCTCTTCTGCAATGGCTCCGCCACCAGCAAGGGCTTGCCGAGGAGCCCTCTTCAGCCCCCCACTGGAGCAGTGGCATGCCAGGTACAGCCTCAGGAGAACTGCCCCTCCACGCTTCCACTTGTGCCTCCCAAAACCACACCGTGCCCACGCAGACACTGGCACAAAATCGCCATGCCCCTCACATGGCTCAGGCACGCAGAGGTTCACGTAGTGGCAGAACAGCTGTCTTGGGCCCCTCCGAGGCATGCCCTCAGGCAGTGCTAGGCAGAGGCCTATTGCAGAGGCAGAGAAGAGCTTGCTGAGATCCGCCCGCCTGCCTCCGCCTTCTCCTGCCCAGGCTGAAGAGGCCCAGCTCGCTCAGCCTCTCCTGGCAGGAGAGCTGCTCCAGTGCCTTCCTCCTCTTGGTGGCCCTTTGCAGGCCTCGCTCCACTCCGTCCGTGCGGATGTTGTCCTGGGGAGCCCAGAACTGCACCCCAGACTCCACGTGTGGCCTCAGCAGGGCTGAGGAGAGCGGAAGGAGCCTGCCCCTGACTCCCACCCCCTCCCTCCCCAGCGGCCCTCTGGCAATGCTCTTCCTGCGGCTTCCCAGGATACCAGCGGCCTTCGTGGCCACAAGCGCACATTGCTGGCTCACGGTCAGCTGGTGAAGAAAGCCTTCAGGACATCTGTGTTTTCAGTGTCCTTTGTCCCCAGGGCCCCTGCCCCCCGCCTTTAGCAGCAGGCTGCCCTTTGCCCTCGCCTTCCTTTTGCTGCTGGTGCACTTGTAGGAGCCTTGCCGCTTGCCTTTCCTGGCCCTTGCCAGCTTCAGCTCCAGGTGGCCTTTGGCTTTCCTCACGCCAGCCCTGCAGCCTCAGGCAGTGTCTCCAGGCAATTGTCCTGGGGCACCTCTCCCTCCTTCCCCCTCACACGCTTGCGATGTTCTTGGCACGCCTGCCTGCTCCTTGGTGCCGGAATCAGTTCTGGGCAAAAAGCTACAGGCCAAAAGTTAGAAAAAGAGAGAAAGGCCAGAGTGCTGGCACACTCGGCAGCCATGTCAGTAGGCTAAGCCCTTGGGTTAACAGGCTCGTGAGGTAAGGAGAGCTGTGCTCAAGCAGCCTCTCTCTGGCGGTGGCCAGCAGCAGAGGGCCAGTGCCGAGCAGAAGAGCAAGGCCTAGCTGGAGAGCGGCCTGTGCCAGCCCCACACCCTTCCCACGGGCAAGTGCTCAGGGATTTCCTGAGCGGGGAAAAAGAGCAGCCGTGGCAGTTTCCCGAGGGCAAAAGAGCCACCAGCGGTCTTGGGCCAAAAACGGGGTGAATGATTTTGGAAGCGCCAGGGAGGTTTTTGGCTTCGCCAGCATGCTGCCACATGGCATGCAGAATGTGCCTGTGTGGGGGCTAGCCCACCTTTGGCAGAGCATCAAGAGAAAGGGGCGAGCAACTCCCCGCCTTGGGAAAGGGCCTGGCGCAGGCAGACACCTCTGCATCTTCCAGGCCTACAGTGCCTTCTGAAAGACATGCTGCTGCTTTGAGGTCTCAGAAGCCAAGCTCTCACAAGCATCCTTAAAAAGCTCAAAACCCAACACAGGCGCTCGCTCAGAGGTCTTGAGCGACCTCGCAGCAGGGCATCTTCTCCGCTGCAAGGCCTTCTTACAAGGGGGTAGAGGAGGGCAGCCTGGAGGAATCTCCTTTTGGAAAGGTACCCCCAGCAGCAGCCGCAGCAGCAACAGCAATAGGCAAACACAAAGAGGCACTCAGCTGACGAGACACAAGTTGCTCCTGATGAGTGCGAATGCCGCCAGCTGCTGCCGGTGCGCTGGCCTCCAGCGCCGAGATGCAGGGCCCTGGGATGCCGTCGGGAGCTGCTCAGCACCGTGATCGGCCGCCGGGCAAAGCAAAAGGAGGAGTGAGGCCATCAGTGGATGATGCCAGTGCCAGCCCCTCAAGAGACAAGCCCCGCGGGAGCCAGATTCCCCGGCCCCAGGGCATTACCTTCCCGCTGCCCTGGGGCACTGCACTGAGATCCCCAAGGCACCAGGCGGCACCACCCAAAGGGCCCTGGCCCCTCTCCCCAACCTCCCCAGCACCCCGGGTCCCTGCACGCGGCCGCTGACCTGCCCTGTGGCAAAGGCCGCCCTGCGCACACCACTGCTGACGTGCTCGCCTGCACACTGCACCGCAGCAGCCCGGGACGTCCTCGGGAGCTGCCCACAGCCACGCTCGGCCACCGGGCAGAGAAGAAGGAGGAGCAAGGCCAGCAGCGGCTGCCGCCGGGCCACAGCCCCCCAAGAAACAAGCCCCGCGCAGCCCCATGGCCCCACGGCTCAAGAGGACCCTCCTCCCACCGCTGTGGCGGACTCCATCGAGGCACCAGGCAGGACCACCCAGAAGGGTCCTGCGCTCTCTCCCACCCCTCCCAAGGACCCCCAACTCCCCGGGGCCTGACACGCGACTCCTTACCTGCCACACAGCACAGGCCCCCTCCACACACCAACGCCGGCGTGCTCGCCTGTGCTGCATGGGCCCGGCATGTCCTCGGGAGCTGCGCAGCGCCACGCCACGCTCGGCAGCCGTGCAAAGCAAAGGAGGAGAGAAGGCTTCAGTGGCTGCTGCCAGCACCCGTGCCCTCAACAAGTCCCCCACAGCTCCCTCTGCACCAACGCCCAGAGGCAGCTCATGGCCCCCCACACACTACCCCAGGCCGATGACGGTGCCGGGCCCCACGCCAGCCCCCTGGCTGCCACCAGCACACCAAGCCTGCGGCCAGGGCAGCCTGCCTCCACGCCGGCCAGAACACAGAACTCGCCAACACCCCGGGCAACGCTGACAATGGCCTTGGCAACAGGCACCAACTGCCCGGCAAGAGGCACAAGCGCCCCAGCCCCAAACACACCCACCGCGCACCGGCACGCCAGCAAGCATGGCCCAAGGGCTGCGGGCAAGGCACGAGCCCTCGCTCAGAAACCCGGACACTGCTCCCGCCTCACCAGGCCTCTCCAGCACTCCGCATTTGCTCTCGCAGAGTTGTTCTCTGCAGCCCCGCCGCTTCTCTTGCATGCCTAGAGCAGCAAGCAATACCTGCCCTGCGGCACTTCCTCTTTTCACAAACTGACACCGTGCCTCCTCAGACATTGGCACAAAAATCACCATGCACCTGGCAAGGCTCATGCACCATCAAGGAAGCGCCCACAGCTTCCCTCGGGCTCCTCCGCTGTTCTTGCAGGCCTAGTCCAGTCAAACAAGAACTGTGCCGCTGCGCTTCCTCGCTCTTCCCAGACTGACACCATGCCTAACGACACATGCCGACAGACAGTGCCGCGCTGCTATAACGGCTCCCCACCTGCACGTGCTCGCACACTAGTGCTCTCCCGCGCCTCCACTGGCAGTCCTGCCTATTCCGGCCTCCACCAAAGTGCCCCTCTGCACCTCCCGACTCTTGCCAAACTTTCCCCTTACCAAAGGAGAGGTGCGCGCAGCATACAAGCTCTTCTGCAATGGCTCCGCCACCAGCAAGGGCTTGCCGAGGAGCCCTCTTCAGCCCCCCACTGGAGCAGTGGCATGCCAGGTACAGCCTCAGGAGAACTGCCCCTCCACGCTTCCACTTGTGCCTCCCAAAACCACACCGTGCCCACGCAGACACTGGCACAAAATCGCCATGCCCCTCACATGGCTCAGGCACGCAGAGGTTCACGTAGTGGCAGAACAGCTGTCTTGGGCCCCTCCGAGGCATGCCCTCAGGCAGTGCTAGGCAGAGGCCTATTGCAGAGGCAGAGAAGAGCTTGCTGAGATCCGCCCGCCTGCCTCCGCCTTCTCCTGCCCAGGCTGAAGAGGCCCAGCTCACTCAGCCTCTCCTGGTAGGAGAGCTGCTCAGTCCCTTCCTCCTCTTGGTGGCCCTTTGCAGGCCTCGCTCCACTCCGTCCGTGCGGATGTTGTCCTGGGGAGCCCAGAACTGCACCCCAGACTCCACGTGTGGCCTCAGCAGGGCTGAGGAGAGCGGAAGGAGCCTGCCCCTGACTCCCACCCCCTCCCTCCCCAGCGGCCCTCTGGCAATGCTCTTCCTGCGGCTTCCCAGGATACCAGCGGCCTTCGTGGCCACAAGCGCACATTGCTGGCTCACGGTCAGCTGGTGAAGAAAGCCTTCAGGACATCTGTGTTTTCAGTGTCCTTTGTCCCCAGGGCCCCTGCCCCCGCCTTTAGCAGCAGGCTGCCCTTTGCCCTCGCCTTCCTTTTGCTGCTGGTGCACTTGTAGGAGCCTTGCCGCTTGCCTTTCCTGGCCCTTGCCAGCTTCAGCTCCAGGTGGCCTTTGGCTTTCCTCACGCCAGCCCTGCAGCCTCAGGCAGTGTCTCCAGGCAATTGTCCTGGGGCACCTCTCCCTCCTTCCCCCTCACACGCTTGCGATGTTCTTGGCACGCCTGCCTGCTCCTTGGTGCCGGAATCAGTTCTGGGCAAAAAGCTACAGGCCAAAAGTTAGAAAAAGAGAGAAAGGCCAGAGTGCTGGCACACTCGGCAGCCATGTCAGTAGGCTAAGCCCTTGGGTTAACAGGCTCGTGAGGTAAGGAGAGCTGTGCTCAAGCAGCCTCTCTCTGGCGGTGGCCAGCAGCAGAGGGCCAGTGCCGAGCAGAAGAGCAAGGCCTAGCTGGAGAGCGGCCTGTGCCAGCCCCACACCCTTCCCACGGGCAAGTGCTCAGGGATTTCCTGAGCGGGGAAAAAGAGCAGCCGTGGCAGTTTCCCGAGGGCAAAAGAGCCACCAGCGGTCTTGGGCCAAAAACGGGGTGAATGATTTTGGAAGCGCCAGGGAGGTTTTTGGCTTCGCCAGCATGCTGCCACATGGCATGCAGAATGTGCCTGTGTGGGGGCTAGCCCACCTTTGGCAGAGCATCAAGAGAAAGGGGCGAGCAACTCCCCGCCTTGGGAAAGGGCCTGGCGCAGGCAGACGCCTCTGCATCTTCCAGGCCTACAGTGCCTTCTGAAAGACATGCTGCTGCTTTGAGGTCTCAGAAGCCAAGCTCTCACAAGCATCCTTAAAAAGCTCAAAACCCAACACAGGCGCTCGCTCAGAGGTCTTGAGCGACCTCGCAGCAGGGCGTCTTCTCCGCTGCAAGGCCTTCTTACAAGGGGATAGAGGAGGGCAGCCTGGAGGAATCTCCTTTTGGAAAGGTACCCCCAGCAGCAGCCGCAGCAGCAACAGCAATAGGCAAACACAAAGAGGCACTCAGCTGACGAGACACAAGTTGCTCCTGATGAGTGCGAATGCCGCCAGCTGCTGCCGGTGCGCTGGCCTCCAGCGCCGAGATGCAGGGCCCTGGGATGCCATCGGGAGCTGCTCAGCACCGTGCTCGGCCGCCGGGCAAAGCAAAAGGAGGAGTGAGGCCATCAGTCGACGATGCCAGTGCCAGCCCCTCAAGAGACAAGCCCCGCGGGAGCCAGATTCCCCGGCCCCAGGGCATTACCTTCCCGCTGCCCTGGGGCACTGCACTGAGATCCCCAAGGCACCAGGCGGCACCACCCAAAGGGCCCTGGCCCCTCTCCCCAACCTCCCCAGCACCCCGGGTCCCTGCACGCGGCCGCTGACCTGCCCTGTGGCAAAGGCCGCCCTGCGCACACCACTGCTGACGTGCTCGCCTGCACACTGCACCGCAGCAGCCCGGGACGTCCTCGGGAGCTGCCCACAGCCACGCTCGGCCACCGGGCAGAGAAGAAGGAGGAGCAAGGCCAGCAGCGGCTGCCGCCGGGCCACAGCCCCCCAAGAAACAAGCCCCGCGCAGCCCCATGGCCCCACGGCTCAAGAGGACCCTCCTCCCACCGCTGTGGCGGACTCCATCGAGGCACCAGGCAGGACCACCCAGAAGGGTCCTGCGCTCTCTCCCACCCCTCCCAAGGACCCCCAACTCCCCGGGGCCTGACACGCGACTCCTTACCTGCCACACAGCACAGGCCCCCTCCACACACCAACGCCGGCGTGCTCGCCTGTGCTGCATGGGCCCGGCATGTCCTCGGGAGCTGCGCAGCGCCACGCCACGCTCGGCAGCCGTGCAAAGCAAAGGAGGAGAGAAGGCTTCAGTGGCTGCTGCCAGCACCCGTGCCCTCAACAAGTCCCCCACAGCTCCCTCTGCACCAACGCCCAGAGGCAGCTCATGGCCCCCCACACACTACCCCAGGCCGATGACGGTGCCGGGCCCCACGCCAGCCCCCTGGCTGCCACCAGCACACCAAGCCTGCGGCCAGGGCAGCCTGCCTCCACGCCGGCCAGAACACAGAACTCGCCGACACCCCGGGCAACGCTGACAATGGCCTTGGCAACAGGCACCAACTGCCCGGCAAGAGGCACAAGCGCCCCAGGGCACGAGCCCTCGCTCAGAAACCCGGACACTGCCCCCGCCTCACCAGGCCTCTCCAGCACTCCGCATTTGCTCTCGCAGAGTTGTTCTCTGCAGCCCCGCCGCTTCTCTTGCATGCCTAGAGCAGCAAGCAATACCTGCCCTGCAGCACTTCCTCTTTTCACAAACTGACACCGTGCCTCCTCAGACATTGGCACAAAAATCACCATGCACCTGGCAAGGCTCATGCACCATCAAGGAAGCGCCCACAGCCTCTCTCGGGCTCCTCCGCTGTTCTTGCAGGCCTAGTCCAGTCAAACAAGAACTGTGCCGCTGCGCTTCCTCGCTCTTCCCAGACTGACACCATGCCTAACAACACATGCCGACAGACAGTGCCGCGCTGCTATAACGGCTCCCCACCTGCACGTGCTCGCACACTAGTGCTCTCCCGCGCCTCCACTGGCAGTCCTGCCTATTCCGGCCTCCACCAAAGTGCCCCTCTGCACCTCCCGACTCTTGCCAAACTTTCCCCTTACCAAAGGAGAGGTGCGCGCAGCATACAAGCTCTTCTGCAATGGCTCCGCCACCAGCAAGGGCTTGCCGAGGAGCCCTCTTCAGCCCCCCACTGGAGCAGTGGCATGCCAGGTACAGCCTCAGGAGAACTGCCCCTCCACGCTTCCACTTGTGCCTCCCAAAACCACACCGTGCCCACGCAGACACTGGCACAAAATCGCCATGCCCCTCACATGGCTCAGGCACGCAGAGGTTCACGTAGTGGCAGAACAGCTGTCTTGGGCCCCTCCGAGGCATGCCCTCAGGCAGTGCTAGGCAGAGGCCTATTGCAGAGGCAGAGAAGAGCTTGCTGAGATCCGCCCGCCTGCCTCCGCCTTCTCCTGCCCAGGCTGAAGAGGCCCAGCTCACTCAGCCTCTCCTGGTAGGAGAGCTGCTCAGTGCCTTCCTCCTCTTGGTGGCCCTTTGCAGGCCTCGCTCCACTCCGTCCGTGCGGATGTTGTCCTGGGGAGCCCAGAACTGCACCCCAGACTCCACGTGTGGCCTCAGCAGGGCTGAGGAGAGCAGAAGGAGCCTGCCCCTGACTCCCACCCCCTCCCTCCCCAGCGGCCCTCTGGCAATGCTCTTCCTGCGGCTTCCCAGGATACCAGCGGCCTTCGTGGCCACAAGCGCACATTGCTGGCTCACGGTCAGCTGGTGAAGAAAGCCTTCAGGACATCTGTGTTTTCAGTGTCCTTTGTCCCCAGGGCCCCTGCCCCCCGCCTTTAGCAGCAGGCTGCCCTTTGCCCTCGCCTTCCTTTTGCTGCTGGTGCACTTGTAGGAGCCTTGCCGCTTGCCTTTCCTGGCCCTTGCCAGCTTCAGCTCCAGGTGGCCTTTGGCTTTCCTCACGCCAGCCCTGCAGCCTCAGGCAGTGTCTCCAGGCAATTGTCCTGGGGCACCTCTCCCTCCTTCCCCCTCACACGCTTGCGATGTTCTTGGCACGCCTGCCTGCTCCTTGGTGCCGGAATCAGTTCTGGGCAAAAAGCTACAGGCCAAAAGTTAGAAAAAGAGAGAAAGGCCAGAGTGCTGGCACACTCGGCAGCCATGTCAGTAGGCTAAGCCCTTGGGTTAACAGGCTCGTGAGGTAAGGAGAGCTGTGCTCAAGCAGCCTCTCTCTGGCGGTGGCCAGCAGCAGAGGGCCAGTGCCGAGCAGAAGAGCAAGGCCTAGCTGGAGAGCGGCCTGTGCCAGCCCCACACCCTTCCCACGGGCAAGTGCTCAGGGATTTCCTGAGCGGGGAAAAAGAGCAGCCGTGGCAGTTTCCCGAGGGCAAAAGAGCCACCAGCGGTCTTGATTTTGGAAGCGCCAGGGAGGTTTTTGGCTTCGCCAGCATGCTGCCACATGGCCTGCAGAATGTGCCTGTGTGGGGGCTAGCCCACCTTTGGCAGAGCATCAAGAGAAAGGGGCGAGCAACTCCCCGCCTTGGGAAAGGGCCTGGCGCAGGCAGACGCCTCTGCATCTTCCAGGCCTACAGTGCCTTCTGAAAGACATGCTGCTGCTTTGAGGTCTCAGAAGCCAAGCTCTCACAAGCATCCTTAAAAAGCTCAAAACCCAACACAGGCGCTCGCTCAGAGGTCTTGAGCGACCTCGCAGCAGGGCGTCTTCTCCGCTGCAAGGCCTTCTTACAAGGGGATAGAGGAGGGCAGCCTGGAGGAATCTCCTTTTGGAAAGGTACCCCCAGCAGCAGCCGCAGCAGCAACAGCAATAGGCAAACACAAAGAGGCACTCAGCTGACGAGACACAAGTTGCTCCTGATGAGTGCGAATGCCGCCAGCTGCTGCCGGTGCGCTGGCCTCCAGCGCCGAGATGCAGGGCCCTGGGATGCCGTCGGGAGCTGCTCAGCACCGTGCTCGGCCGCCGGGCAAAGCAAAAGGAGGAGTGAGGCCATCAGTCGACGATGCCAGTGCCAGCCCCCCAAGAGACAAGCCCCGCGGGAGCCAGATTCCCCGGCCCCAGGGCATTACCTTCCCGCTGCCCTGGGGCACTGCACTGAGATCCCCAAGGCACCAGGCGGCACCACCCAAAGGGCCCTGGCCCCTCTCCCCAACCTCCCCAGCACCCCGGGTCCCTGCACGCGGCCGCTGACCTGCCCTGTGGCAAAGGCCGCCCTCCGCACACCACTGCTGACGTGCTCGCCTGCACACTGCACCGCAGCAGCCCGGGACGTCCTCGGGAGCTGCCCACAGCCACGCTCAGCCACCGGGCAGAGAAGAAGGAGGAGCAAGGCCAGCAGCGGCTGCCGCCGGGCCACAGCCCCCCAAGAAACAAGCCCCGCGCAGCCCCATGGCCCCACGGCTCAAGAGGACCCTCCTCCCACCGCTGTGGCGGACTCCATCGAGGCACCAGGCAGGACCACCCAGAAGGGTCCTGCGCTCTCTCCCACCCCTCCCAAGGACCCCCAACTCCCCGGGGCCTGACACGCGACTCCTTACCTGCCACACAGCACAGGCCCCCTCCACACACCAACGCCGGCGTGCTCGCCTGTGCTGCATGGGCCCGGCATGTCCTCGGGAGCTGCGCAGCGCCACGCCACGCTCGGCAGCCGTGCAAAGCAAAGGAGGAGAGAAGGCTTCAGTGGCTGCTGCCAGCACCCGTGCCCTCAACAAGTCCCCCACAGCTCCCTCTGCACCAACGCCCAGAGGCAGCTCATGGCCCCCCACACACTACCCCAGGCCGATGACGGTGCCGGGCCCCACGCCAGCCCCCTGGCTGCCACCAGCACACCAAGCCTGCGGCCAGGGCAGCCTGCCTCCACGCCGGCCAGAACACAGAACTCGCCGACACCCCGGGCAACGCTGACAATGGCCTTGGCAACAGGCACCAACTGCCCGGCAAGAGGCACAAGCGCCCCAGCCCCAAACACACCCACCGCGCACCGGCACGCCAGCAAGCATGGCCCAAGGGCTGCGGGCAAGGCACGAGCCCTCGCTCAGAAACCCGGACACTGCTCCCGCCTCACCAGGCCTCTCCAGCACTCCGCATTTGCTCTCGCAGAGTTGTTCTCTGCAGCCCCGCCGCTTCTCTTGCATGCCTAGAGCAGCAAGCAATACCTGCCCTGCGGCACTTCCTCTTTTCACAAACTGACACCGTGCCTCCTCAGACATTGGCACAAAAATCACCATGCACCTGGCAAGGCTCAGGCACCATCAAGGAAGCGCCCACAGCCTCTCTCGGGCTCCTCCGCTGTTCTTGCAGGCCTAGTCCAGTCAAACAAGAACTGCGCCGCTGCGCTTCCTCGCTCTTCCCAGACTGACACCATGCCTAACGACACATGCCGACAGACAGTGCCGCGCTGCTATAACGGCTCCCCACCTGCACGTGCTCGCACACTAGTGCTCTCCCGCGCCTCCACTGGCAGTCCTGCCTATTCCGGCCTCCACCAAAGTGCCCCTCTGCACCTCCCGACTCTTGCCAAACTTTCCCCTTACCAAAGGAGAGGTGCGCGCAGCATACAAGCTCTTCTGCAATGGCTCCGCCACCAGCAAGGGCTTGCCGAGGAGCCCTCTTCAGCCCCCACTGGAGCAGTGGCATGCCAGGTGCAGCCGCAGGAGAACTGCCCCTCCACGCTTCCACTTGTGCCTCCCAAACCCACACCGTGCCCACGCAGACACTGGCACAAAATCGCCATGCCCCTCACATGGCTCAGGCACGCAGAGGTTCACGTAGTGGCAGAACAGCTGTCTTGGGCCCCTCCGAGGCATCCCCTCAGGCAGTCAAAATCGCCATGCCCCTCACATGGCTCAGGCACGCAGAGGTTCACGTAGTGGCAGAACAGCTGTCTTGGGCCCCTCCGAGGCATGCCCTCAGGCAGTGCTAGGCAGAGGCCTATTGCAGAGGCAGAGAAGAGCTTGCTGAGATCCGCCCGCCTGCCTCCGCCTTCTCCTGCCCAGGCTGAAGAGGCCCAGCTCGCTCAGCCTCTCCTGGCAGGAGAGCTGCTCCAGTGCCTTCCTCCTCTTGGTGGCCCTTTGCAGGCCTCGCTCCACTCCGTCCGTGCGGATGTTGTCCTGGGGAGCCCAGAACTGCACCCCAGACTCCACGTGTGGCCTCAGCAGGGCTGAGGAGAGCGGAAGGAGCCTGCCCCTGACTCCCACGCCCTCCCTCCCAATGCTCAGGGATTTCCTGAGCGGGGAAAAATAGCAGCCGTGGCAGTTTCCCGAGGGCAAAAGAGCCACCAGCGGTCTTGGGCCAAAAACGGGGTGAATGATTTTGGAAGCGCCAGGGAGGTTTTTGGCTTCGCCAGCATGCTGCCACATGGCATGCAGAATGTGCCTGTGTGGGGGCTAGCCCACCTTTGGCAGAGCATCAAGAGAAAGGGGCGAGCAACTCCCCGCCTTGGGAAAGGGCCTGGCGCAGGCAGACGCCTCTGCATCTTCCAGGCCTACAGTGCCTTCTGAAAGACATGCTGCTGCTTTGAGGTCTCAGAAGCCAAGCTCTCACAAGCATCCTTAAAAAGCTCAAAACCCAACACAGGCGCTCGCTCAGAGGTCTTGAGCGACCTCGCAGCAGGGCGTCTTCTCCGCTGCAAGGCCTTCTTACAAGGGGATAGAGGAGGGCAGCCTGGAGGAATCTCCTTTTGGAAAGGTACCCCCAGCAGCAGCCGCAGCAGCAACAGCAATAGGCAAACACAAAGAGGCACTCAGCTGACGAGACACAAGTTGCTCCTGATGAGTGCGAATGCCGCCAGCTGCTGCCGGTGCGCTGGCCTCCAGCGCCGAGATGCAGGGCCCTGGGATGCCGTCGGGAGCTGCTCAGCACCGTGCTCGGCCGCCGGGCAAAGCAAAAGGAGGAGTGAGGCCATCAGTGGATGATGCCAGTGCCAGCCCCTCAAGAGACAAGCCCCGCGGGAGCCAGATTCCCCGGCCCCAGGGCATTACCTTCCCGCTGCCCTGGGGCACTGCACTGAGATCCCCAAGGCACCAGGCGGCACCACCCAAAGGGCCCTGGCCCCTCTCCCCAACCTCCCCAGCACCCCGGGTCCCTGCACGCGGCCGCTGACCTGCCCTGTGGCAAAGGCCGCCCTGCGCACACCACTGCTGACGTGCTCGCCTGCACACTGCACCGCAGCAGCCCGGGACGTCCTCGGGAGCTGCCCACAGCCACGCTCGGCCACCGGGCAGAGAAGAAGGAGGAGCAAGGCCAGCAGCAGCTGCCGCCGGGCCACAGCCCCCCAAGAAACAAGCCCCGCGCAGCCCCATGGCCCCACGGCTCAAGAGGACCCTCCTCCCACCGCTGTGGCGGACTCCATCGAGGCACCACCCAGAAGGGTCCTGCGCTCTCTCCCACCCCTCCCAAGGACCCCCAACTCCCCGGGGCCTGACACGCGACTCCTTACCTGCCACACAGCACAGGCCCCCTCCACACACCAACGCCGGCGTGCTCGCCTGTGCTGCATGGGCCCGGCATGCCCTCGGGAGCTGCGCAGCGCCACGCCACGCTCGGCAGCCGTGCAAAGCAAAGGAGGAGAGAAGGCTTCAGTGGCTGCTGCCAGCACCCGTGCCCTCAACAAGTCCCCCACAGCTCCCTCTGCACCAACGCCCAGAGGCAGCTCATGGCCCCCCACACACTACCCCAGGCCGATGACGGTGCCGGGCCCCACGCCAGCCCCCTGGCTGCCACCAGCACACCAAGCCTGCGGCCAGGGCAGCCTGCCTCCACGCCGGCCAGAACACAGAACTCGCCGACACCCCGGGCAACGCTGACAATGGCCTTGGCAACAGGCACCAACTGCCCGGCAAGAGGCACAAGCGCCCCAAGGCACGAGCCCTCGCTCAGAAACCCGGACACTGCTCCCGCCTCACCAGGCCTCTCCAGCACTCCGCATTTGCTCTCGCAGAGTTGTTCTCTGCAGCCCCGCCGCTTCTCTTGCATGCCTAGAGCAGCAAGCAATACCTGCCCTGCGGCACTTCCTCTTTTCACAAACTGACACCGTGCCTCCTCAGACATTGGCACAAAAATCACCATGCACCTGGCAAG
The DNA here is from genome assembly GCF_036370855.1 of Dromaius novaehollandiae. Lineage (NCBI taxonomy): Eukaryota > Metazoa > Chordata > Aves > Casuariiformes > Dromaiidae > Dromaius > Dromaius novaehollandiae. The sequence goes on along the minus strand of NC_088100.1, from coordinate 114,184,870 downwards.
GCTCAGGCACCATCAAGGAAGCGCCCACAGCCTCTCTCGGGCTCCTCCGCTGTTCTTGCAGGCCTAGTCCAGTCAAACAAGAACTGCGCCGCTGCGCTTCCTCGCTCTTCCCAGACTGACACCATGCCTAACGACACATGCCGACAGACAGTGCCGCGCTGCTATAACGGCTCCCCACCTGCACGTGCTCGCACACTAGTGCTCTCCCGCGCCTCCACTGGCAGTCCTGCCTATTCCGGCCTCCACCAAAGTGCCCCTCTGCACCTCCCGACTCTTGCCAAACTTTCCCCTTACCAAAGGAGAGGTGCGCGCAGCATACAAGCTCTTCTGCAATGGCTCCGCCACCAGCAAGGGCTTGCCGAGGAGCCCTCTTCAGCCCCCCACTGGAGCAGTGGCATGCCAGGTACAGCCTCAGGAGAACTGCCCCTCCACGCTTCCACTTGTGCCTCCCAAACCCACACCGTGCCCATGCAGACACTGGCACAAAATCGCCATGCCCCTCACATGGCTCAGGCACGCAGAGGTTCACGTAGTGGCAGAACAGCTGTCTTGGGCCCCTCCGAGGCATGCCCTCAGGCAGTGCTAGGCAGAGGCCTATTGCAGAGGCAGAGAAGAGCTTGCTGAGATCCGCCCGCCTGCCTCCGCCTTCTCCTGCCCAGGCTGAAGAGGCCCAGCTCGCTCAGCCTCTCCTGGCAGGAGAGCTGCTCCAGTGCCTTCCTCCTCTTGGTGGCCCTTTGCAGGCCTCGCTCCACTCCGTCCGTGCGGATGTTGTCCTGGGGAGCCCAGAACTGCACCCCAGACTCCACGTGTGGCCTCAGCAGGGCTGAGGAGAGCGGAAGGAGCCTGCCCCTGACTCCCACCCCCTCCCTCCCCAGCGGCCCTCTGGCAATGCTCTTCCTGCGGCTTCCCAGGATACCAGCGGCCTTCGTGGCCACAAGCGCACATTGCTGGCTCACGGTCAGCTGGTGAAGAAAGCCTTCAGGACATCTGTGTTTTCAGTGTCCTTTGTCCCCAGGGCCCCTGCCCCCCGCCTTTAGCAGCAGGCTGCCCTTTGCCCTCGCCTTCCTTTTGCTGCTGGTGCACTTGTAGGAGCCTTGCCGCTTGCCTTTCCTGGCCCTTGCCAGCTTCAGCTCCAGGTGGCCTTTGGCTTTCCTCACGCCAGCCCTGCAGCCTCAGGCAGTGTCTCCAGGCAATTGTCCTGGGGCACCTCTCCCTCCTTCCCCCTCACACGCTTGCGATGTTCTTGGCACGCCTGCCTGCTCCTTGGTGCCGGAATCAGTTCTGGGCAAAAAGCTACAGGCCAAAAGTTAGAAAAAGAGAGAAAGGCCAGAGTGCTGGCACACTCGGCAGCCATGTCAGTAGGCTAAGCCCTTGGGTTAACAGGCTCGTGAGGTAAGGAGAGCTGTGCTCAAGCAGCCTCTCTCTGGCGGTGGCCAGCAGCAGAGGGCCAGTGCCGAGCAGAAGAACAAGGCCTAGCTGGAGAGCGGCCTGTGCCAGCCCCACACCCTTCCCACGGGCAAGTGCTCAGGGATTTCCTGAGCGGGGAAAAAGAGCAGCCGTGGCAGTTTCCCGAGGGCAAAAGAGCCACCAGCGGTCTTGGGCCAAAAACGGGGTGAATGATTTTGGAAGTGCCAGGGAGGTTTTTGGCTTCGCCAGCATGCTGCCACATGGCATGCAGAATGTGCCTGTGTGGGGGCTAGCCCACCTTTGGCAGAGCATCAAGAGAAAGGGGCGAGCAACTCCCCGCCTTGGGAAAGGGCCTGGCGCAGGCAGACGCCTCTGCATCTTCCAGGCCTACAGTGCCTTCTGAAAGACATGCTGCTGCTTTGAGGTCTCAGAAGCCAAGCTCTCACAAGCATCCTTAAAAAGCTCAAAACCCAACACAGGCGCTCGCTCAGAGGTCTTGAGCGACCTCGCAGCAGGGCGTCTTCTCCGCTGCAAGGCCTTCTTACAAGGGGATAGAGGAGGGCAGCCTGGAGGAATCTCCTTTTGGAAAGGTACCCCCAGCAGCAGCCGCAGCAGCAACAGCAATAGGCAAACACAAAGAGGCACTCAGCTGACGAGACACAAGTTGCTCCTGATGAGTGCGAATGCCGCCAGCTGCTGCCGGTGCGCTGGCCTCCAGCGCCGAGATGCAGGACCCTGGGATGCCGTCGGGAGCTGCTCAGCACCGTGCTCGGCCGCCGGGCAAAGCAAAAGGAGGAGTGAGGCCATCAGTGGATGATGCCAGTGCCAGCCCCTCAAGAGACAAGCCCCGCGGGAGCCAGATTCCCCGGCCCCAGGGCATTACCTTCCCGCTGCCCTGGGGCACTGCACTGAGATCCCCAAGGCACCAGGCGGCACCACCCAAAGGGCCCTGGCCCCTCACCCCAACCTCCCCAGCACCCCGGGTCCCTGCACGCGGCCACTGACCTGCCCTGTGGCAAAGGCCGCCCTGCGCACACCACTGCTGACGTGCTCGCCTGCACACTGCACCGCAGCAGCCCGGGACGTCCTCGGGAGCTGCCCACAGCCACGCTCGGCCACCGGGCAGAGAAGAAGGAGGAGCAAGGCCAGCAGCGGCTGCCGCCGGGCCACAGCCCCCCAAGAAACAAGCCCCGCGCAGCCCCATGGCCCCACGGCTCAAGAGGACCCTCCTCCCACCGCTGTGGCGGACTCCATCGAGGCACCACCCAGAAGGGTCCTGCGCTCTCTCCCACCCCTCCCAAGGACCCCCAACTCCCCGGGGCCTGACACGCGACTCCTTACCTGCCACACAGCACAGGCCCCCTCCACACACCAACGCCGGCGTGCTCGCCTGTGCTGCATGGGCCCGGCATGCCCTCGGGAGCTGCGCAGCGCCACGCCACGCTCGGCAGCCGTGCAAAGCAAAGGAGGAGAGAAGGCTTCAGTGGCTGCTGCCAGCACCCGTGCCCTCAACAAGTCCCCCACAGCTCCCTCTGCACCAACGCCCAGAGGCAGCTCATGGCCCCCCACACACTACCCCAGGCCGATGACGGTGCCGGGCCCCACGCCAGCCCCCTGGCTGCCACCAGCACACCAAGCCTGCGGCCAGGGCAGCCTGCCTCCACGCCGGCCAGAACACAGAACTCGCCGACACCCCGGGCAATGCTGACAATGGCAACAGGCACCAACTGCCCGGCAAGAGGCACAAGCGCCCCAGCCCCAAACACACCCACCGCGCACCGGCACGCCAGCAAGCATGGCCCAAGGGCCGCGGGCAAGGCACGAGCCCTCGCTCAGAAACCCGGACACTGCTCCCGCCTCACCAGGCCTCTCCAGCACTCCGCATTTGCTCTCGCAGAGTTGTTCTCTGCAGCCCCGCCGCTTCTCTTGCATGCCTAGAGCAGCAAGCAATACCTGCCCTGCGGCACTTCCTCTTTTCACAAACTGACACCGTGCCTCCTCAGACATTGGCACAAAAATCACCATGCACCTGGCAAGGCTCATGCACCATCAAGGAAGCGCCCACAGCTTCCCTCAGGCTCCTCCGCTGTTCTTGCAGGCCTAGTCCAGTCAAACAAGAACTGTGCCGCTGCGCTTCCTCGCTCTTCCCAGACGGACACCATGCCTAACGACACATGCCGACAGACAGTGCCGCGCTGCTATAACGGCTCCCCACCTGCACGTGCTCGCACACTAGTGCTCTCCCGCGCCTCCACTGGCAGTCCTGCCTATTCCGGCCTCCACCAAAGTGCCCCTCTGCACCTCCCGACTCTTGCCAAACTTTCCCCTTACCAAAGGAGAGGTGCGCGCAGCATACAAGCTCTTCTGCAATGGCTCCGCCACCAGCAAGGGCTTGCCGAGGAGCCCTCTTCAGCCCCCACTGGAGCAGTGGCATGCCAGGTACAGCCTCAGGAGAACTGCCCCTCCACGCTTCCACTTGTGCCTCCCAAACCCACACCGTGCCCACGCAGACACTGGCACAAAATCGCCATGCCCCTCACATGGCTCAGGCACGCAGAGGTTCACGTAGTGGCAGAACAGCTGTCTTGGGCCCCTCCGAGGCATGCCCTCAGGCAGTGCTAGGCAGAGGCCTATTGCAGAGGCAGAGAAGAGCTTGCTGAGATCCGCCCGCCTGCCTCCGCCTTCTCCTGCCCAGGCTGAAGAGGCCCAGCTCGCTCAGCCTCTCCTGGCAGGAGAGCTGCTCCAGTGCCTTCCTCCTCTTGGTGGCCCTTTGCAGGCCTCGCTCCACTCCGTCCGTGCGGATGTTGTCCTGGGGAGCCCAGAACTGCACCCCAGACTCCACGTGTGGCCTCAGCAGGGCTGAGGAGAGCGGAAGGAGCCTGCCCCTGACTCCCACCCCCTCCCTCCCCAGCGGCCCTCTGGCAATGCTCTTCCTGCGGCTTCCCAGGATACCAGCGGCCTTCGTGGCCACAAGCGCACATTGCTGGCTCACGGTCAGCTGGTGAAGAAAGCCTTCAGGACATCTGTGTTTTCAGTGTCCTTTGTCCCCAGGGCCCCTGCCCCCCGCCTTTAGCAGCAGGCTGCCCTTTGCCCTCGCCTTCCTTTTGCTGCTGGTGCACTTGTAGGAGCCTTGCCGCTTGCCTTTCCTGGCCCTTGCCAGCTTCAGCTCCAGGTGGCCTTTGGCTTTCCTCACGCCAGCCCTGCAGCCTCAGGCAGTGTCTCCAGGCAATTGTCCTGGGGCACCTCTCCCTCCTTCCCCCTCACACGCTTGCGATGTTCTTGGCACGCCTGCCTGCTCCTTGGTGCCGGAATCAGTTCTGGGCAAAAAGCTACAGGCCAAAAGTTAGAAAAAGAGAGAAAGGCCAGAGTGCTGGCACACTCGGCAGCCATGTCAGTAGGCTAAGCCCTTGGGTTAACAGGCTCGTGAGGTAAGGAGAGCTGTGCTCAAGCAGCCTCTCTCTGGCGGTGGCCAGCAGCAGAGGGCCAGTGCCGAGCAGAAGAGCAAGGCCTAGCTGGAGAGCGGCCTGTGCCAGCCCCACACCCTTCCCACGGGCAAGTGCTCAGGGATTTCCTGAGCGGGGAAAAAGAGCAGCCGTGGCAGTTTCCCGAGGGCAAAAGAGCCACCAGCGGTCTTGGGCCAAAAACGGGGTGAATGATTTTGGAAGCGCCAGGGAGGTTTTTGGCTTCACCAGCATGCTGCCACATGGCATGCAGAATGTGCCTGTGTGGGGGCTAGCCCACCTTTGGCAGAGCATCAAGAGAAAGGGGCGAGCAACTCCCCGCCTTGGGAAAGGGCCTGGCGCAGGCAGACGCCTCTGCGTCTTCCAGGCCTACAGTGCCTTCTGAAAGACATGCTGCTGCTTTGAGGTCTCAGAAGCCAAGCTCTCACAAGCATCCTTAAAAAGCTCAAAACCCAACACAGGCGCTCGCTCAGAGGTCTTGAGCGACCTCGCAGCAGGGCGTCTTCTCCGCTGCAAGGCCTTCTTACAAGGGGGTAGAGGAGGGCAGCCTGGAGGAATCTCCTTTTGGAAAGGTACCCCCAGCAGCAGCAGCCGCAGCAGCAACAGCAATAGGCAAACACAAAGAGGCACTCAGCTGACGAGACACAAGTTGCTCCTGATGAGTGCGAATGCCGCCAGCTGCTGCCGGTGCGCTGGCCTCCAGCGCCGAGATGCAGGGCCCTGGGATGCCGTCGGGAGCTGCTCAGCACCGTGCTCGGCCGCCGGGCAAAGCAAAAGGAGGAGTGAGGCCATCAGTGGATGATGCCAGTGCCAGCCCCTCAAGAGACAAGCCCCGCGGGAGCCAGATTCCCCGGCCCCAGGGCATTACCTTCCCGCTGCCCTGGGGCACTGCACTGAGATCCCCAAGGCACCAGGCGGCACCACCCAAAGGGCCCTGGCCCCTCTCCCCAACCTCCCCAGCACCCCGGGTCCCTGCACGCGGCCGCTGACCTGCCCTGTGGCAAAGGCCGCCCTGCGCACACCACTGCTGACGTGCTCGCCTGCACACTGCACCGCAGCAGCCCGGGACGTCCTCGGGAGCTGCCCACAGCCACGCTCGGCCACCGGGCAGAGAAGAAGGAGGAGCAAGGCCAGCAGCGGCTGCCGCTGGGCCACAGCCCCCCAAGAAACAAGCCCCGCGCAGCCCCATGGCCCCACGGCTCAAGAGGACCCTCCTCCCACCGCTGTGGCGGACTCCATCGAGGCACCACCCAGAAGGGTCCTGCGCTCTCTCCCACCCCTCCCAAGGACCCCCAACTCCCCGGGGCCTGACACGCGACTCCTTACCTGCCACACAGCACAGGCCCCCTCCACACACCAACGCCGGCGTGCTCGCCTGTGCTGCATGGGCCCGGCATGCCCTCGGGAGCTGCGCAGCGCCACGCCACGCTCGGCAGCCGTGCAAAGCAAAGGAGGAGAGAAGGCTTCAGTGGCTGCTGCCAGCACCCGTGCCCTCAACAAGTCCCCCACAGCTCCCTCTGCACCAACGCCCAGAGGCAGCTCATGGCCCCCCACACACTACCCCAGGCCGATGACGGTGCCGGGCCCCACGCCAGCCCCCTGGCTGCCACCAGCACACCAAGCCTGCGGCCAGGGCAGCCTGCCTCCACGCCGGCCAGAACACAGAACTCGCCGACACCCCGGGCAACGCTGACAATGGCCTTGGCAACAGGCACCAACTGCCCGGCAAGAGGCACAAGCGCCCCAGCCCCAAACACACCCACCGCGCACCGGCACGCCAGCAAGCATGGCCCAAGGGCTGCGGGCAAGGCACGAGCCCTCGCTCAGAAACCCGGACACTGCTCCCGCCTCACCAGGCCTCTCCAGCACTCCGCATTTGCTCTCGCAGAGTTGTTCTCTGCAGCCCCGCCGCTTCTCTTGCATGCCTAGAGCAGCAAGCAATACCTGCCCTGCAGCACTTCCTCTTTTCACAAACTGACACCGTGCCTCCTCAGACATTGGCACAAAAATCACCATGCACCTGGCAAGGCTCAGGCACCATCAAGGAAGCGCCCACAGCTTCCCTCGGGCTCCTCCGCTGTTCTTGCAGGCCTAGTCCAGTCAAACAAGAACTGTGCCGCTGCGCTTCCTCGCTCTTCCCAGACTGACACCATGCCTAACGACACATGCCGACAGACAGTGCCGCGCTGCTATAACGGCTCCCCACCTGCACGTGCTCGCACACTAGTGCTCTCCCGCGCCTCCACTGGCAGTCCTGCCTATTCCGGCCTCCACCAAAGTGCCCCTCTGCACCTCCCGACTCTTGCCAAACTTTCCCCTTACCAAAGGAGAGGTGCGCGCAGCATACAAGCTCTTCTGCAATGGCTCCGCCACCAGCAAGGGCTTGCCGAGGAGCCCTCTTCAGCCCCCACTGGAGCAGTGGCATGCCAGGTACAGCCTCAGGAGAACTGCCCCTCCACGCTTCCACTTGTGACTCCCAAAACCACACCGTGCCCACGCAGACACTGGCACAAAATCGCCATGCCCCTCACATGGCTCAGGCACGCAGAGGTTCACGTAGTGGCAGAACAGCTGTCTTGGGCCCCTCCGAGGCATGCCCTCAGGCAGTGCTAGGCAGAGGCCTATTGCAGAGGCAGAGAAGAGCTTGCTGAGATCCGCCCGCCTGCCTCCGCCTTCTCCTGCCCAGGCTGAAGAGGCCCAGCTCGCTCAGCCTCTCCTGGCAGGAGAGCTGCTCCAGTGCCTTCCTCCTCTTGGTGGCCCTTTGCAGGCCTCGCTCCACTCCGTCCGTGCGGATGTTGTCCTGGGGAGCCCAGAACTGCACCCCAGACTCCACGTGTGGCCTCAGCAGGGCTGAGGAGAGCGGAAGGAGCCTGCCCCTGACTCCCACCCCCTCCCTCCCCAGCGGCCCTCTGGCAATGCTCTTCCTGCGGCTTCCCAGGATACCAGCGGCCTTCGTGGCCACAAGCGCACATTGCTGGCTCACGGTCAGCTGGTGAAGAAAGCCTTCAGGACATCTGTGTTTTCAGTGTCCTTTGTCCCCAGGGCCCCTGCCCCCCGCCTTTAGCAGCAGGCTGCCCTTTGCCCTCGCCTGCCTTTTGCTGCTGGTGCACTTGTAGGAGCCTTGCCGCTTGCCTTTCCTGGCCCTTGCCAGCTTCAGCTCCAGGTGGCCTTTGGCTTTCCTCACGCCAGCCCTGCAGCCTCAGGCAGTGTCTCCAGGCATTTGTCCTGGGGCACCTCTCCCTCCTTCCCCCTCACACGCTTGCGATGTTCTTGGCACGCCTGCCTGCTCCTTGGTGCCGGAATCAGTTCTGGGCAAAAAGCTACAGGCCAAAAGTTAGAAAAAGAGAGAAAGGCCAGAGTGCTGGCACACTCGGCAGCCATGTCAGTAGGCTAAGCCCTTGGGTTAACAGGCTCGTGAGGTAAGGAGAGCTGTGCTCAAGCAGCCTCTCTCTGGCGGTGGCCAGCAGCAGAGGGCCAGTGCCGAGCAGAAGAGCAAGGCCTAGCTGGAGAGCGGCCTGTGCCAGCCCCACACCCTTCCCACGGGCAAGTGCTCAGGGATTTCCTGAGCGGGGAAAAAGAGCAGCCGTGGCAGTTTCCCGAGGGCAAAAGAGCCACCAGCGGTCTTGGGCCAAAAACGGGGTGAATGATTTTGGAAGCGCCAGGGAGGTTTTTGGCTTCGCCAGCATGCTGCCACATGGCATGCAGAATGTGCCTGTGTGGGGGCTAGCCCACCTTTGGCAGAGCATCAAGAGAAAGGGGCGAGCAACTCCCCGCCTTGGGAAAGGGCCTGGCGCAGGCAGACGCCTCTGCATCTTCCAGGCCTACAGTGCCTTCTGAAAGACATGCTGCTGCTTTGAGGTCTCAGAAGCCAAGCTCTCACAAGCATCCTTAAAAAGCTCAAAACCCAACACAGGCGCTCGCTCAGAGGTCTTGAGCGACCTCGCAGCAGGGCGTCTTCTCCGCTGCAAGGCCTTCTTACAAGGGGATAGAGGAGGGCAGCCTGGAGGAATCTCCTTTTGGAAAGGTACCCCCAGCAGCAGCCGCAGCAGCAACAGCAATAGGCAAACACAAAGAGGCACTCAGCTGACGAGACACAAGTTGCTCCTGATGAGTGCGAATGCCGCCAGCTGCTGCCGGTGCGCTGGCCTCCAGCGCCGAGATGCAGGGCCCTGGGATGCCGTCGGGAGCTGCTCAGCACCGTGCTCGGCCGCCGGGCAAAGCAAAAGGAGGAGTGAGGCCATCAGTGGATGATGCCAGTGCCAGCCCCTCAAGAGACAAGCCCCGCGGGAGCCAGATTCCCCGGCCCCAGGGCATTACCTTCCCGCTGCCCTGGGGCACTGCACTGAGATCCCCAAGGCACCAGGCGGCACCACCCAAAGGGCCCTGGCCCCTCTCCCCAACCTCCCCAGCACCCCGGGTCCCTGCACGCGGCCGCTGACCTGCCCTGTGGCAAAGGCCGCCCTGCGCACACCACTGCTGACGTGCTCGCCTGCACACTGCACCGCAGCAGCCCGGGACGTCCTCGGGAGCTGCCCACAGCCACGCTCGGCCACCGGGCAGAGAAGAAGGAGGAGCAAGGCCAGCAGCAGCTGCCGCCGGGCCACAGCCCCCCAAGAAACAAGCCCCGCGCAGCCCCATGGCCCCACGGCTCAAGAGGACCCTCCTCCCACCGCTGTGGCGGACTCCATCGAGGCACCACCCAGAAGGGTCCTGCGCTCTCTCCCACCCCTCCCAAGGACCCCCAACTCCCCGGGGCCTGACACGCGACTCCTTACCTGCCACACAGCACAGGCCCCCTCCACACACCAACGCCGGCGTGCTCGCCTGTGCTGCATGGGCCCGGCATGCCCTCGGGAGCTGCGCAGCGCCACGCCACGCTCGGCAGCCGTGCAAAGCAAAGGAGGAGAGAAGGCTTCAGTGGCTGCTGCCAGCACCCGTGCCCTCAACAAGTCCCCCACAGCTCCCTCTGCACCAACGCCCAGAGGCAGCTCATGGCCCCCCACACACTACCCCAGGCCGATGACGGTGCCGGGCCCCACGCCAGCCCCCTGGCTGCCACCAGCACACCAAGCCTGCGGCCAGGGCAGCCTGCCTCCACGCCGGCCAGAACACAGAACTCGCCGACACCCCGGGCAACGCTGACAATGGCCTTGGCAACAGGCACCAACTGCCCGGCAAGAGGCACAAGCGCCCCAAGGCACGAGCCCTCGCTCAGAAACCCGGACACTGCTCCCGCCTCACCAGGCCTCTCCAGCACTCCGCATTTGCTCTCGCAGAGTTGTTCTCTGCAGCCCCGCCGCTTCTCTTGCATGCCTAGAGCAGCAAGCAATACCTGCCCTGCGGCACTTCCTCTTTTCACAAACTGACACCGTGCCTCCTCAGACATTGGCACAAAAATCACCATGCACCTGGCAAGGCTCAGGCACCATCAAGGAAGCGCCCACAGCCTCTCTCGGGCTCCTCCGCTGTTCTTGCAGGCCTAGTCCAGTCAAACAAGAACTGCGCCGCTGCGCTTCCTCGCTCTTCCCAGACTGACACCATGCCTAACGACACATGCCGACAGACAGTGCCGCGCTGCTATAACGGCTCCCCACCTGCACGTGCTCGCACACTAGTGCTCTCCCGCGCCTCCACTGGCAGTCCTGCCTATTCCGGCCTCCACCAAAGTGCCCCTCTGCACCTCCCGACTCTTGCCAAACTTTCCCCTTACCAAAGGAGAGGTGCGCGCAGCATACAAGCTCTTCTGCAATGGCTCCGCCACCAGCAAGGGCTTGCCGAGGAGCCCTCTTCAGCCCCCCACTGGAGCAGTGGCATGCCAGGTACAGCCTCAGGAGAACTGCCCCTCCACGCTTCCACTTGTGCCTCCCAAACCCACACCGTGCCCATGCAGACACTGGCACAAAATCGCCATGCCCCTCACATGGCTCAGGCACGCAGAGGTTCACGTAGTGGCAGAACAGCTGTCTTGGGCCCCTCCGAGGCATGCCCTCAGGCAGTGCTAGGCAGAGGCCTATTGCAGAGGCAGAGAAGAGCTTGCTGAGATCCGCCCGCCTGCCTCCGCCTTCTCCTGCCCAGGCTGAAGAGGCCCAGCTCGCTCAGCCTCTCCTGGCAGGAGAGCTGCTCCAGTGCCTTCCTCCTCTTGGTGGCCCTTTGCAGGCCTCGCTCCACTCCGTCCGTGCGGATGTTGTCCTGGGGAGCCCAGAACTGCACCCCAGACTCCACGTGTGGCCTCAGCAGGGCTGAGGAGAGCGGAAGGAGCCTGCCCCTGACTCCCACCCCCTCCCTCCCCAGCGGCCCTCTGGCAATGCTCTTCCTGCGGCTTCCCAGGATACCAGCGGCCTTCGTGGCCACAAGCGCACATTGCTGGCTCACGGTCAGCTGGTGAAGAAAGCCTTCAGGACATCTGTGTTTTCAGTGTCCTTTGTCCCCAGGGCCCCTGCCCCCCGCCTTTAGCAGCAGGCTGCCCTTTGCCCTCGCCTTCCTTTTGCTGCTGGTGCACTTGTAGGAGCCTTGCCGCTTGCCTTTCCTGGCCCTTGCCAGCTTCAGCTCCAGGTGGCCTTTGGCTTTCCTCACGCCAGCCCTGCAGCCTCAGGCAGTGTCTCCAGGCAATTGTCCTGGGGCACCTCTCCCTCCTTCCCCCTCACACGCTTGCGATGTTCTTGGCACGCCTGCCTGCTCCTTGGTGCCGGAATCAGTTCTGGGCAAAAAGCTACAGGCCAAAAGTTAGAAAAAGAGAGAAAGGCCAGAGTGCTGGCACACTCGGCAGCCATGTCAGTAGGCTAAGCCCTTGGGTTAACAGGCTCGTGAGGTAAGGAGAGCTGTGCTCAAGCAGCCTCTCTCTGGCGGTGGCCAGCAGCAGAGGGCCAGTGCCGAGCAGAAGAACAAGGCCTAGCTGGAGAGCGGCCTGTGCCAGCCCCACACCCTTCCCACGGGCAAGTGCTCAGGGATTTCCTGAGCGGGGAAAAAGAGCAGCCGTGGCAGTTTCCCGAGGGCAAAAGAGCCACCAGCGGTCTTGGGCCAAAAACGGGGTGAATGATTTTGGAAGTGCCAGGGAGGTTTTTGGCTTCGCCAGCATGCTGCCACATGGCATGCAGAATGTGCCTGTGTGGGGGCTAGCCCACCTTTGGCAGAGCATCAAGAGAAAGGGGCGAGCAACTCCCCGCCTTGGGAAAGGGCCTGGCGCAGGCAGACGCCTCTGCATCTTCCAGGCCTACAGTGCCTTCTGAAAGACATGCTGCTGCTTTGAGGTCTCAGAAGCCAAGCTCTCACAAGCATCCTTAAAAAGCTCAAAACCCAACACAGGCGCTCGCTCAGAGGTCTTGAGCGACCTCGCAGCAGGGCGTCTTCTCCGCTGCAAGGCCTTCTTACAAGGGGATAGAGGAGGGCAGCCTGGAGGAATCTCCTTTTGGAAAGGTACCCCCAGCAGCAGCCGCAGCAGCAACAGCAATAGGCAAACACAAAGAGGCACTCAGCTGACGAGACACAAGTTGCTCCTGATGAGTGCGAATGCCGCCAGCTGCTGCCGGTGCGCTGGCCTCCAGCGCCGAGATGCAGGACCCTGGGATGCCGTCGGGAGCTGCTCAGCACCGTGCTCGGCCGCCGGGCAAAGCAAAAGGAGGAGTGAGGCCATCAGTGGATGATGCCAGTGCCAGCCCCTCAAGAGACAAGCCCCGCGGGAGCCAGATTCCCCGGCCCCAGGGCATTACCTTCCCGCTGCCCTGGGGCACTGCACTGAGATCCCCAGGGCACCAGGCGGCACCACCCAAAGGGCCCTGGCCCCTCTCCCCAACCTCCCCAGCACCCCGGGTCCCTGCACGCGGCCGCTGACCTGCCCTGTGGCAAAGGCCGCCCTGCGCACACCACTGCTGACGTGCTCGCCTGCACACTGCACCGCAGCAGCCCGGGACGTCCTCGGGAGCTGCCCACAGCCACGCTCGGCCACCGGGCAGAGAAGAAGGAGGAGCAAGGCCAGCAGCGGCTGCCGCCGGGCCACAGCCCCCCAAGAAACAAGCCCCGCGCAGCCCCATGGCCCCACGGCTCAAGAGGACCCTCCTCCCACCGCTGTGGCGGACTCCATCGAGGCACCACACAGAAGGGTCCTGCGCTCTCTCCCACCCCTCCCAAGGACCCCCAACTCCCCGGGGCCTGACACGCGACTCCTTACCTGCCACACAGCACAGGCCCCCTCCACACACCAACGCCGGCGTGCTCGCCTGTGCTGCATGGGCCCGGCATGCCCTCGGGAGCTGCGCAGCGCCACGCCACGCTCGGCAGCCGTGCAAAGCAAAGGAGGAGAGAAGGCTTCAGTGGCTGCTGCCAGCACCCGTGCCCTCAACAAGTCCCCCACAGCTCCCTCTGCACCAACGCCCAGAGGCAGCTCATGGCCCCCCACACACTACCCCAGGCCGATGACGGTGCCGGGCCCCACGCCAGCCCCCTGGCTGCCACCAGCACACCAAGCCTGCGGCCAGGGCAGCCTGCCTCCACGCCGGCCAGAACACAGAACTCGCCGACACCCCGGGCAATGCTGACAATGGCAACAGGCACCAACTGCCCGGCAAGAGGCACAAGCGCCCCAGCCCCAAACACACCCACCGCGCACCGGCACGCCAGCAAGCATGGCCCAAGGGCCGCGGGCAAGGCACGAGCCCTCGCTCAGAAACCCGGACACTGCTCCCGCCTCACCAGGCCTCTCCAGCACTCCGCATTTGCTCTCGCAGAGTTGTTCTCTGCAGCCCCGCCGCTTCTCTTGCATGCCTAGAGCAGCAAGCAATACCTGCCCTGCGGCACTTCCTCTTTTCACAAACTGACACCGTGCCTCCTCAGACATTGGCACAAAAATCACCATGCACCTGGCAAGGCTCATGCACCATCAAGGAAGCGCCCACAGCTTCCCTCGGGCTCCTCCGCTGTTCTTGCAGGCCTAGTCCAGTCAAACAAGAACTGTGCCGCTGCGCTTCCTCGCTCTTCCCAGACGGACACCATGCCTAACGACACATGCCGACAGACAGTGCCGCGCTGCTATAACGGCTCCCCACCTGCACGTGCTCGCACACTAGTGCTCTCCCGCGCCTCCACTGGCAGTCCTGCCTATTCCGGCCTCCACCAAAGTGCCCCTCTGCACCTCCCGACTCTTGCCAAACTTTCCCCTTACCAAAGGAGAGGTGCGCGCAGCATACAAGCTCTTCTGCAATGGCTCCGCCACCAGCAAGGGCTTGCCGAGGAGCCCTCTTCAGCCCCCACTGGAGCAGTGGCATGCCAGGTACAGCCTCAGGAGAACTGCCCCTCCACGCTTCCACTTGTGCCTCCCAAACCCACACCGTGCCCACGCAGACACTGGCACAAAATCGCCATGCCCCTCACATGGCTCAGGCACGCAGAGGTTCACGTAGTGGCAGAACAGCTGTCTTGGGCCCCTCCGAGGCATGCCCTCAGGCAGTGCTAGGCAGAGGCCTATTGCAGAGGCAGAGAAGAGCTTGCTGAGATCCGCCCGCCTGCCTCCGCCTTCTCCTGCCCAGGCTGAAGAGGCCCAGCTCGCTCAGCCTCTCCTGGCAGGAGAGCTGCTCCAGTGCCTTCCTCCTCTTGGTGGCCCTTTGCAGGCCTCGCTCCACTCCGTCCGTGCGGATGTTGTCCTGGGGAGCCCAGAACTGCACCCCAGACTCCACGTGTGGCCTCAGCAGGGCTGAGGAGAGCGGAAGGAGCCTGCCCCTGACTCCCACCCCCTCCCTCCCCAGCGGCCCTCTGGCAATGCTCTTCCTGCGGCTTCCCAGGATACCAGCGGCCTTCGTGGCCACAAGCGCACATTGCTGGCTCACGGTCAGCTGGTGAAGAAAGCCTTCAGGACATCTGTGTTTTCAGTGTCCTTTGTCCCCAGGGCCCCTGCCCCCCGCCTTTAGCAGCAGGCTGCCCTTTGCCCTCGCCTTCCTTTTGCTGCTGGTGCACTTGTAGGAGCCTTGCCGCTTGCCTTTCCTGGCCCTTGCCAGCTTCAGCTCCAGGTGGCCTTTGGCTTTCCTCACGCCAGCCCTGCAGCCTCAGGCAGTGTCTCCAGGCAATTGTCCTGGGGCACCTCTCCCTCCTTCCCCCTCACACGCTTGCGATGTTCTTGGCACGCCTGCCTGCTCCTTGGTGCCGGAATCAGTTCTGGGCAAAAAGCTACAGGCCAAAAGTTAGAAAAAGAGAGAAAGGCCAGAGTGCTGGCACACTCGGCAGCCATGTCAGTAGGCTAAGCCCTTGGGTTAACAGGCTCGTGAGGTAAGGAGAGCTGTGCTCAAGCAGCCTCTCTCTGGCGGTGGCCAGCAGCAGAGGGCCAGTGCCGAGCAGAAGAGCAAGGCCTAGCTGGAGAGCGGCCTGTGCCAGCCCCACACCCTTCCCACGGGCAAGTGCTCAGGGATTTCCTGAGCGGGGAAAAAGAGCAGCCGTGGCAGTTTCCCGAGGGCAAAAGAGCCACCAGCGGTCTTGGGCCAAAAACGGGGTGAATGATTTTGGAAGCGCCAGGGAGGTTTTTGGCTTCACCAGCATGCTGCCACATGGCATGCAGAATGTGCCTGTGTGGGGGCTAGCCCACCTTTGGCAGAGCATCAAGAGAAAGGGGCGAGCAACTCCCCGCCTTGGGAAAGGGCCTGGCGCAGGCAGACGCCTCTGCGTCTTCCAGGCCTACAGTGCCTTCTGAAAGACATGCTGCTGCTTTGAGGTCTCAGAAGCCAAGCTCTCACAAGCATCCTTAAAAAGCTCAAAACCCAACACAGGCGCTCGCTCAGAGGTCTTGAGCGACCTCGCAGCAGGGCGTCTTCTCCGCTGCAAGGCCTTCTTACAAGGGGGTAGAGGAGGGCAGCCTGGAGGAATCTCCTTTTGGAAAGGTACCCCCAGCAGCAGCAGCCGCAGCAGCAACAGCAATAGGCAAACACAAAGAGGCACTCAGCTGACGAGACACAAGTTGCTCCTGATGAGTGCGAATGCCGCCAGCTGCTGCCGGTGCGCTGGCCTCCAGCGCCGAGATGCAGGGCCCTGGGATGCCGTCGGGAGCTGCTCAGCACCGTGCTCGGCCGCCGGGCAAAGCAAAAGGAGGAGTGAGGCCATCAGTGGATGATGCCAGTGCCAGCCCCTCAAGAGACAAGCCCCGCGGGAGCCAGATTCCCCGGCCCCAGGGCAT
This sequence comes from Dromaius novaehollandiae, assembly GCF_036370855.1. Taxonomy (NCBI): domain Eukaryota; kingdom Metazoa; phylum Chordata; class Aves; order Casuariiformes; family Dromaiidae; genus Dromaius; species Dromaius novaehollandiae. Next base: position 114,168,853 of record NC_088100.1, on the reverse strand, counting down.
TACCTTCCCGCTGCCCTGGGGCACTGCACTGAGATCCCCAAGGCACCAGGCGGCACCACCCAAAGGGCCCTGGCCCCTCTCCCCAACCTCCCCAGCACCCCGGGTCCCTGCACGCGGCCGCTGACCTGCCCTGTGGCAAAGGCCGCCCTGCGCACACCACTGCTGACGTGCTCGCCTGCACACTGCACCGCAGCAGCCCGGGACGTCCTCGGGAGCTGCCCACAGCCACGCTCGGCCACCGGGCAGAGAAGAAGGAGGAGCAAGGCCAGCAGCGGCTGCCGCTGGGCCACAGCCCCCCAAGAAACAAGCCCCGCGCAGCCCCATGGCCCCACGGCTCAAGAGGACCCTCCTCCCACCGCTGTGGCGGACTCCATCGAGGCACCACCCAGAAGGGTCCTGCGCTCTCTCCCACCCCTCCCAAGGACCCCCAACTCCCCGGGGCCTGACACGCGACTCCTTACCTGCCACACAGCACAGGCCCCCTCCACACACCAACGCCGGCGTGCTCGCCTGTGCTGCATGGGCCCGGCATGCCCTCGGGAGCTGCGCAGCGCCACGCCACGCTCGGCAGCCGTGCAAAGCAAAGGAGGAGAGAAGGCTTCAGTGGCTGCTGCCAGCACCCGTGCCCTCAACAAGTCCCCCACAGCTCCCTCTGCACCAACGCCCAGAGGCAGCTCATGGCCCCCCACACACTACCCCAGGCCGATGACGGTGCCGGGCCCCACGCCAGCCCCCTGGCTGCCACCAGCACACCAAGCCTGCGGCCAGGGCAGCCTGCCTCCACGCCGGCCAGAACACAGAACTCGCCGACACCCCGGGCAACGCTGACAATGGCCTTGGCAACAGGCACCAACTGCCCGGCAAGAGGCACAAGCGCCCCAGCCCCAAACACACCCACCGCGCACCGGCACGCCAGCAAGCATGGCCCAAGGGCTGCGGGCAAGGCACGAGCCCTCGCTCAGAAACCCGGACACTGCTCCCGCCTCACCAGGCCTCTCCAGCACTCCGCATTTGCTCTCGCAGAGTTGTTCTCTGCAGCCCCGCCGCTTCTCTTGCATGCCTAGAGCAGCAAGCAATACCTGCCCTGCAGCACTTCCTCTTTTCACAAACTGACACCGTGCCTCCTCAGACATTGGCACAAAAATCACCATGCACCTGGCAAGGCTCATGCACCATCAAGGAAGCGCCCACAGCTTCCCTCGGGCTCCTCCGCTGTTCTTGCAGGCCTAGTCCAGTCAAACAAGAACTGTGCCGCTGCGCTTCCTCGCTCTTCCCAGACTGACACCATGCCTAACGACACATGCCGACAGACAGTGCCGCGCTGCTATAACGGCTCCCCACCTGCACGTGCTCGCACACTAGTGCTCTCCCGCGCCTCCACTGGCAGTCCTGCCTATTCCGGCCTCCACCAAAGTGCCCCTCTGCACCTCCCGACTCTTGCCAAACTTTCCCCTTACCAAAGGAGAGGTGCGCGCAGCATACAAGCTCTTCTGCAATGGCTCCGCCACCAGCAAGGGCTTGCCGAGGAGCCCTCTTCAGCCCCCACTGGAGCAGTGGCATGCCAGGTACAGCCTCAGGAGAACTGCCCCTCCACGCTTCCACTTGTGACTCCCAAAACCACACCGTGCCCACGCAGACACTGGCACAAAATCGCCATGCCCCTCACATGGCTCAGGCACGCAGAGGTTCACGTAGTGGCAGAACAGCTGTCTTGGGCCCCTCCGAGGCATGCCCTCAGGCAGTGCTAGGCAGAGGCCTATTGCAGAGGCAGAGAAGAGCTTGCTGAGATCCGCCCGCCTGCCTCCGCCTTCTCCTGCCCAGGCTGAAGAGGCCCAGCTCGCTCAGCCTCTCCTGGCAGGAGAGCTGCTCCAGTGCCTTCCTCCTCTTGGTGGCCCTTTGCAGGCCTCGCTCCACTCCGTCCGTGCGGATGTTGTCCTGGGGAGCCCAGAACTGCACCCCAGACTCCACGTGTGGCCTCAGCAGGGCTGAGGAGAGCGGAAGGAGCCTGCCCCTGACTCCCACCCCCTCCCTCCCCAGCGGCCCTCTGGCAATGCTCTTCCTGCGGCTTCCCAGGATACCAGCGGCCTTCGTGGCCACAAGCGCACATTGCTGGCTCACGGTCAGCTGGTGAAGAAAGCCTTCAGGACATCTGTGTTTTCAGTGTCCTTTGTCCCCAGGGCCCCTGCCCCCCGCCTTTAGCAGCAGGCTGCCCTTTGCCCTCGCCTGCCTTTTGCTGCTGGTGCACTTGTAGGAGCCTTGCCGCTTGCCTTTCCTGGCCCTTGCCAGCTTCAGCTCCAGGTGGCCTTTGGCTTTCCTCACGCCAGCCCTGCAGCCTCAGGCAGTGTCTCCAGGCATTTGTCCTGGGGCACCTCTCCCTCCTTCCCCCTCACACGCTTGCGATGTTCTTGGCACGCCTGCCTGCTCCTTGGTGCCGGAATCAGTTCTGGGCAAAAAGCTACAGGCCAAAAGTTAGAAAAAGAGAGAAAGGCCAGAGTGCTGGCACACTCGGCAGCCATGTCAGTAGGCTAAGCCCTTGGGTTAACAGGCTCGTGAGGTAAGGAGAGCTGTGCTCAAGCAGCCTCTCTCTGGCGGTGGCCAGCAGCAGAGGGCCAGTGCCGAGCAGAAGAGCAAGGCCTAGCTGGAGAGCGGCCTGTGCCAGCCCCACACCCTTCCCACGGGCAAGTGCTCAGGGATTTCCTGAGCGGGGAAAAAGAGCAGCCGTGGCAGTTTCCCGAGGGCAAAAGAGCCACCAGCGGTCTTGGGCCAAAAACGGGGTGAATGATTTTGGAAGCGCCAGGGAGGTTTTTGGCTTCGCCAGCATGCTGCCACATGGCATGCAGAATGTGCCTGTGTGGGGGCTAGCCCACCTTTGGCAGAGCATCAAGAGAAAGGGGCGAGCAACTCCCCGCCTTGGGAAAGGGCCTGGCGCAGGCAGACGCCTCTGCATCTTCCAGGCCTACAGTGCCTTCTGAAAGACATGCTGCTGCTTTGAGGTCTCAGAAGCCAAGCTCTCACAAGCATCCTTAAAAAGCTCAAAACCCAACACAGGCGCTCGCTCAGAGGTCTTGAGCGACCTCGCAGCAGGGCGTCTTCTCCGCTGCAAGGCCTTCTTACAAGGGGATAGAGGAGGGCAGCCTGGAGGAATCTCCTTTTGGAAAGGTACCCCCAGCAGCAGCCGCAGCAGCAACAGCAATAGGCAAACACAAAGAGGCACTCAGCTGACGAGACACAAGTTGCTCCTGATGAGTGCGAATGCCGCCAGCTGCTGCCGGTGCGCTGGCCTCCAGCGCCGAGATGCAGGGCCCTGGGATGCCGTCGGGAGCTGCTCAGCACCGTGCTCGGCCGCCGGGCAAAGCAAAAGGAGGAGTGAGGCCATCAGTGGATGATGCCAGTGCCAGCCCCTCAAGAGACAAGCCCCGCGGGAGCCAGATTCCCCGGCCCCAGGGCATTACCTTCCCGCTGCCCTGGGGCACTGCACTGAGATCCCCAAGGCACCAGGCGGCACCACCCAAAGGGCCCTGGCCCCTCTCCCCAACCTCCCCAGCACCCCGGGTCCCTGCACGCGGCCGCTGACCTGCCCTGTGGCAAAGGCCGCCCTGCGCACACCACTGCTGACGTGCTCGCCTGCACACTGCACCGCAGCAGCCCGGGACGTCCTCGGGAGCTGCCCACAGCCACGCTCGGCCACCGGGCAGAGAAGAAGGAGGAGCAAGGCCAGCAGCGGCTGCCGCCGGGCCACAGCCCCCCAAGAAACAAGCCCCGCGCAGCCCCATGGCCCCACGGCTCAAGAGGACCCTCCTCCCACCGCTGTGGCGGACTCCATCGAGGCACCAGGCAAGACCACCCAGAAGGGTCCTGCGCTCTCTCCCACCCCTCCCAAGGACCCGCAACTCCCCGGGGTCTGACACGCGACTCCTTACCTGCCACACAGCACAGGCCCCCTCCACACACCAACGCCGGCGTGCTCGCCTGTGCTGCATGGGCCCGGCATGCCCTCGGGAGCTGCGCAGCGCCACGCCACGCTCGGCAGCCGTGCAAAGCAAAGGAGGAGAGAAGGCTTCAGTGGCTGCTGCCAGCACCCGTGCCCTCAACAAGTCCCCCACAGCTCCCTCTGCACCAACGCCCAGAGGCAGCTCATGGCCCCCCACACACTACCCCAGGCCGATGACGGTGCCGGGCCCCACGCCAGCCCCCTGGCTGCCACCAGCACACCAAGCCTGCGGCCAGGGCAGCCTGCCTCCACGCCGGCCAGAACACAGAACTCGCCGACACCCCGGGCAACGCTGACAACGGCCTTGGCAACAGGCACCAACTGCCCGGCAAGAGGCACAAGCGCCCCAGCCCCAAACACACCCACCGCGCACCGGCATGCCAGCAAGCATGGCCCAAGGGCTGCGGGCAAGGCACGAGCCCTCGCTCAGAAACCCGGACACTGCTCCCGCCTCACCAGGCCTCTCCAGCACTCCGCATTTGCTCTCGCAGAGTTGTTCTCTGCAGCCCCGCCGCTTCTCTTGCATGCCTAGAGCAGCAAGCAATACCTGCCCTGCGGCACTTCCTCTTTTCACAAACTGACACCGTGCCTCCTCAGACATTGGCACAAAAATCACCATGCACCTGGCAAGGCTCAGGCACCATCAAGGAAGCGCCCACAGCCTCTCTCGGGCTCCTCCGCTGTTCTTGCAGGCCTAGTCCAGTCAAACAAGAACTGCGCCGCTGCGCTTCCTCGCTCTTCCCAGACTGACACCATGCCTAACGACACATGCCGACAGACAGTGCCGCGCTGCTATAACGGCTCCCCACCTGCACGTGCTCGCACACTAGTGCTCTCCCGCGCCTCCACTGGCAGTCCTGCCTATTCCGGCCTCCACCAAAGTGCCCCTCTGCACCTCCCGACTCTTGCCAAACTTTCCCCTTACCAAAGGAGAGGTGCGCGCAGCATACAAGCTCTTCTGCAATGGCTCCGCCACCAGCAAGGGCTTGCCGAGGAGCCCTCTTCAGCCCCCCACTGGAGCAGTGGCATGCCAGGTACAGCCTCAGGAGAACTGCCCCTCCACGCTTCCACTTGTGCCTCCCAAAACCACACCGTGCCCATGCAGACACTGGCACAAAATCGCCATGCCCCTCACATGGCTCAGGCACGCAGAGGTTCACGTAGTGGCAGAACAGCTGTCTTGGGCCCCTCCGAGGCATGCCCTCAGGCAGTGCTAGGCAGAGGCCTATTGCAGAGGCAGAGAAGAGCTTGCTGAGATCCGCCCGCCTGCCTCCGCCTTCTCCTGCCCAGGCTGAAGAGGCCCAGCTCGCTCAGCCTCTCCTGGCAGGAGAGCTGCTCCAGTGCCTTCCTCCTCTTGGTGGCCCTTTGCAGGCCTCGCTCCACTCCGTCCGTGCGGATGTTGTCCTGGGGAGCCCAGAACTGCACCCCAGACTCCACGTGTGGCCTCAGCAGGGCTGAGGAGAGCGGAAGGAGCCTGCCCCTGACTCCCACCCCCTCCCTCCCCAGCGGCCCTCTGGCAATGCTCTTCCTGCGGCTTCCCAGGATACCAGCGGCCTTCGTGGCCACAAGCGCACATTGCTGGCTCACGGTCAGCTGGTGAAGAAAGCCTTCAGGACATCTGTGTTTTCAGTGTCCTTTGTCCCCAGGGCCCCTGCCCCCCGCCTTTAGCAGCAGGCTGCCCTTTGCCCTCGCCTTCCTTTTGCTGCTGGTGCACTTGTAGGAGCCTTGCCGCTTGCCTTTCCTGGCCCTTGCCAGCTTCAGCTCCAGGTGGCCTTTGGCTTTCCTCACGCCAGCCCTGCAGCCTCAGGCAGTGTCTCCAGGCAATTGTCCTGGGGCACCTCTCCCTCCTTCCCCCTCACACGCTTGCGATGTTCTTGGCACGCCTGCCTGCTCCTTGGTGCCGGAATCAGTTCTGGGCAAAAAGCTACAGGCCAAAAGTTAGAAAAAGAGAGAAAGGCCAGAGTGCTGGCACACTCGGCAGCCATGTCAGTAGGCTAAGCCCTTGGGTTAACAGGCTCGTGAGGTAAGGAGAGCTGTGCTCAAGCAGCCTCTCTCTGGCGGTGGCCAGCAGCAGAGGGCCAGTGCCGAGCAGAAGAGCAAGGCCTAGCTGGAGAGCGGCCTGTGCCAGCCCCACACCCTTCCCATGGGCAAGTGCTCAGGGATTTCCTGAGCGGGGAAAAAGAGCAGCCGTGGCAGTTTCCCGAGGGCAAAAGAGCCACCAGCGGTCTTGGGCCAAAAACGGGGTGAATGATTTTGGAAGCGCCAGGGAGGTTTTTGGCTTCGCCAGCATGCTGCCACATGGCATGCAGAATGTGCCTGTGTGGGGGCTAGCCCACCTTTGGCAGAGCATCAAGAGAAAGGGGCGAGCAACTCCCCGCCTTGGGAAAGGGCCTGGCGCAGGCAGACGCCTCTGCATCTTCCAGGCCTACAGTGCCTTCTGAAAGACATGCTGCTGCTTTGAGGTCTCAGAAGCCAAGCTCTCACAAGCATCCTTAAAAAGCTCAAAACCCAACACAGGAGCTCGCTCAGAGGTCTTGAGCGACCTCGCAGCAGGGCGTCTTCTCCGCTGCAAGGCCTTCTTACAAGGGGATAGAGGAGGGCAGCCTGGAGGAATCTCCTTTTGGAAAGGTACCCCCAGCAGCAGCCGCAGCAGCAACAGCAATAGGCAAACACAAAGAGGCACTCAGCTGACAAGACACAAGTTGCTCCTGATGAGTGCGAATGCCGCCAGCTGCTGCCGGTGCGCTGGCCTCCAGCGCCGAGATGCAGGGCCCTGGGATGCCGTCGGGAGCTGCTCAGCACCGTGCTCGGCCGCCGGGCAAAGCAAAAGGAGGAGTGAGGCCATCAGTCGACGATGCCAGTGCCAGCCCCCCAAGAGACAAGCCCCGCGGGAGCCAGATTCCCCGGCCCCAGGGCATTACCTTCCCGCTGCCCTGGGGCACTGCACTGAGATCCCCAAGGCACCAGGCGGCACCACCCAAAGGGCCCTGGCCCCTCTCCCCAACCTCCCCAGCACCCCGGGTCCCTGCACGCGGCCGCTGACCTGCCCTGTGGCAAAGGCCGCCCTGCGCACACCACTGCTGACGTGCTCGCCTGCACACTGCACCGCAGCAGCCCGGGACGTCCTCGGGAGCTGCCCACAGCCATGCTCGGCCACCGGGCAGAGAAGAAGGAGGAGCAAGGCCAGCAGCAGCTGCCGCCGGGCCACAGCCCCCAAGAAACAAGCCCCGCGCAGCCCCATGGCCCCACGGCTCAAGAGGACCCTCCTCCCACCGCTGTGGCGGACTCCATCGAGGCACCAGGCAGGACCACCCAGAAGGGTCCTGCGCTCTCTCCCACCCCTCCCAAGGACCCCCAACTCCCCGGGGCCTGACACGCGACTCCTTACCTGCCACACAGCACAGGCCCCCTCCACACACCAACGCTGGCGTGCTCGCCTGTGCTGCATGGGCCCGGCATGTCCTCGGGAGCTGCGCAGCGCCACGCCACGCTCGGCAGCCGTGCAAAGCAAAGGAGGAGAGAAGGCTTCAGTGGCTGCTGCCAGCACCCGTGCCCTCAACAAGTCCCCCACAGCTCGCTCTGCACCAACGCCCAGAGGCAGCTCATGGCCCCCCACACACTACCCCAGGCCGATGACGGTGCCGGGCCCCACGCCAGCCCCCTGGCTGCCACCAGCACACCAAGCCTGCGGCCAGGGCAGCCTGCCTCCACGCCGGCCAGAACACAGAACTCGCCGACACCCCGGGCAACGCTGACAACGGCCTTGGCAACAGGCACCAACTGCCCGGCAAGAGGCACAAGCGCCCCAGCCCCAAACACACCCACCGCGCACCGGCACGCCAGCAAGCATGGCCCAAGGGCTGCGGGCAAGGCACGAGCCCTCGCTCAGAAACCCGGACACTGCTCCCGCCTCACCAGGCCTCTCCAGCACTCCGCATTTGCTCTCGCAGAGTTGTTCTCTGCAGCCCCGCCGCTTCTCTTGCATGCCTAGAGCAGCAAGCAATACCTGCCCTGCGGCACTTCCTCTTTTCACAAACTGACACCGTGCCTCCTCAGACATTGGCACAAAAATCACCATGCACCTGGCAAGGCTCATGCACCATCAAGGAAGCGCCCACAGCCTCTCTCGGGCTCCTCCGCTGTTCTTGCAGGCCTAGTCCAGTCAAACAAGAACTGTGCCGCTGCGCTTCCTCGCTCTTCCCAGACTGACACCATGCCTAACGACACATGCCGACAGACAGTGCCGCGCTGCTATAACGGCTCCCCACCTGCACGTGCTCGCACACTAGTGCTCTCCCGCGCCTCCACTGGCAGTCCTGCCTATTCCGGCCTCCACCAAAGTGCCCCTCTGCACCTCCCGACTCTTGCCAAACTTTCCCCTTACCAAAGGAGAGGTGCGCGCAGCATACAAGCTCTTCTGCAATGGCTCCGCCACCAGCAAGGGCTTGCCGAGGAGCCCTCTTCAGCCCCCCACTGGAGCAGTGGCATGCCAGGTGCAGCCTCAGGAGAACTGCCCCTCCACGCTTCCACTTGTGCCTCCCAAACCCACACCGTGCCCATGCAGACACTGGCACAAAATCGCCATGCCCCTCACATGGCTCAGGCACGCAGAGGTTCACGTAGTGGCAGAACAGCTGTCTTGGGCCCCTCCGAGGCATGCCCTCAGGCAGTGCTAGGCAGAGGCCTATTGCAGAGGCAGAGAAGAGCTTGCTGAGATCCGCCCGCCTGCCTCCGCCTTCTCCTGCCCAGGCTGAAGAGGCCCAGCTCGCTCAGCCTCTCCTGGCAGGAGAGCTGCTCCAGTGCCTTCCTCCTCTTGGTGGCCCTTTGCAGGCCTCGCTCCACTCCGTCCGTGCGGATGTTGTCCTGGGGAGCCCAGAACTGCACCCCAGACTCCACGTGTGGCCTCAGCAGGGCTGAGGAGAGCGGAAGGAGCCTGCCCCTGACTCCCACCCCCTCCCTCCCCAGCGGCCCTCTGGCAATGCTCTTCCTGCGGCTTCCCAGGATACCAGCGGCCTTCGTGGCCACAAGCGCACATTGCTGGCTCACGGTCAGCTGGTGAAGAAAGCCTTCAGGACATCTGTGTTTTCAGTGTCCTTTGTCCCCAGGGCCCCTGCCCCCCGCCTTTAGCAGCAGGCTGCCCTTTGCCCTCGCCTTCCTTTTGCTGCTGGTGCACTTGTAGGAGCCTTGCCGCTTGCCTTTCCTGGCCCTTGCCAGCTTCAGCTCCAGGTGGCCTTTGGCTTTCCTCACGCCAGCCCTGCAGCCTCAGGCAGTGTCTCCAGGCAATTGTCCTGGGGCACCTCTCCCTCCTTCCCCCTCACACGCTTGCGATGTTCTTGGCACGCCTGCCTGCTCCTTGGTGCCGGAATCAGTTCTGGGCAAAAAGCTACAGGCCAAAAGTTAGAAAAAGAGAGAAAGGCCAGAGTGCTGGCACACTCGGCAGCCATGTCAGTAGGCTAAGCCCTTGGGTTAACAGGCTCGTGAGGTAAGGAGAGCTGTGCTCAAGCAGCCTCTCTCTGGCGGTGGCCAGCAGCAGAGGGCCAGTGCCGAGCAGAAGAGCAAGGCCTAGCTGGAGAGCGGCCTGTGCCAGCCCCACACCCTTCCCATGGGCAAGTGCTCAGGGATTTCCTGAGCGGGGAAAAAGAGCAGCCGTGGCAGTTTCCCGAGGGCAAAAGAGCCACCAGCGGTCTTGGGCCAAAAACGGGGTGAATGATTTTGGAAGCGCCAGGGAGGTTTTTGGCTTCGCCAGCATGCTGCCACATGGCATGCAGAATGTGCCTGTGTGGGGGCTAGCCCACCTTTGGCAGAGCATCAAGAGAAAGGGGCGAGCAACTCCCCGCCTTGGGAAAGGGCCTGGCGCAGGCAGACGCCTCTGCATCTTCCAGGCCTACAGTGCCTTCTGAAAGACATGCTGCTGCTTTGAGGTCTCAGAAGCCAAGCTCTCACAAGCATCCTTAAAAAGCTCAAAACCCAACACAGGAGCTCGCTCAGAGGTCTTGAGCGACCTCGCAGCAGGGCGTCTTCTCCGCTGCAAGGCCTTCTTACAAGGGGATAGAGGAGGGCAGCCTGGAGGAATCTCCTTTTGGAAAGGTACCCCCAGCAGCAGCCGCAGCAGCAACAGCAATAGGCAAACACAAAGAGGCACTCAGCTGACAAGACACAAGTTGCTCCTGATGAGTGCGAATGCCGCCAGCTGCTGCCGGTGCGCTGGCCTCCAGCGCCGAGATGCAGGGCCCTGGGATGCCGTCGGGAGCTGCTCAGCACCGTGCTCGGCCGCCGGGCAAAGCAAAAGGAGGAGTGAGGCCATCAGTCGACGATGCCAGTGCCAGCCCCCCAAGAGACAAGCCCCGCGGGAGCCAGATTCCCCGGCCCCAGGGCATTACCTTCCCGCTGCCCTGGGGCACTGCACTGAGATCCCCAAGGCACCAGGCGGCACCACCCAAAGGGCCCTGGCCCCTCTCCCCAACCTCCCCAGCACCCCGGGTCCCTGCACGCGGCCGCTGACCTGCCCTGTGGCAAAGGCCGCCCTGCGCACACCACTGCTGACGTGCTCGCCTGCACACTGCACCGCAGCAGCCCGGGACGTCCTCGGGAGCTGCCCACAGCCATGCTCGGCCACCGGGCAGAGAAGAAGGAGGAGCAAGGCCAGCAGCAGCTGCCGCCGGGCCACAGCCCCCAAGAAACAAGCCCCGCGCAGCCCCATGGCCCCACGGCTCAAGAGGACCCTCCTCCCACCGCTGTGGCGGACTCCATCGAGGCACCAGGCAGGACCACCCAGAAGGGTCCTGCGCTCTCTCCCACCCCTCCCAAGGACCCCCAACTCCCCGGGGCCTGACACGCGACTCCTTACCTGCCACACAGCACAGGCCCCCTCCACACACCAACGCTGGCGTGCTCGCCTGTGCTGCATGGGCCCGGCATGTCCTCGGGAGCTGCGCAGCGCCACGCCACGCTCGGCAGCCGTGCAAAGCAAAGGAGGAGAGAAGGCTTCAGTGGCTGCTGCCAGCACCCGTGCCCTCAACAAGTCCCCCACAGCTCCCTCTGCACCAACGCCCAGAGGCAGCTCATGGCCCCCCACACACTACCCCAGGCCGATGACGGTGCCGGGCCCCACGCCAGCCCCCTGGCTGCCACCAGCACACCAAGCCTGCGGCCAGGGCAGCCTGCCTCCACGCCGGCCAGAACACAGAACTCGCCGACACCCCGGGCAACGCTGACAACGGCCTTGGCAACAGGCACCAACTGCCCGGCAAGAGGCACAAGCGCCCCAGCCCCAAACACACCCACCGCGCACCGGCACGCCAGCAAGCATGGCCCAAGGGCTGCGGGCAAGGCACGAGCCCTCGCTCAGAAACCCGGACACTGCTCCCGCCTCACCAGGCCTCTCCAGCACTCCGCATTTGCTCTCGCAGAGTTGTTCTCTGCAGCCCCGCCGCTTCTCTTGCATGCCTAGAGCAGCAAGCAATACCTGCCCTGCGGCACTTCCTCTTTTCACAAACTGACACCGTGCCTCCTCAGACATTGGCACAAAAATCACCATGCACCTGGCAAGGCTCATGCACCATCAAGGAAGCGCCCACAGCCTCTCTCGGGCTCCTCCGCTGTTCTTGCAGGCCTAGTCCAGTCAAACAAGAACTGTGCCGCTGCGCTTCCTCGCTCTTCCCAGACTGACACCATGCCTAACGACACATGCCGACAGACAGTGCCGCGCTGCTATAACGGCTCCCCACCTGCACGTGCTCGCACACTAGTGCTCTCCCGCGCCTCCACTGGCAGTCCTGCCTATTCCGGCCTCCACCAAAGTGCCCCTCTGCACCTCCCGACTCTTGCCAAACTTTCCCCTTACCAAAGGAGAGGTGCGCGCAGCATACAAGCTCTTCTGCAATGGCTCCGCCACCAGCAAGGGCTTGCCGAGGAGCCCTCTTCAGCCCCCCACTGGAGCAGTGGCATGCCAGGTGCAGCCTCAGGAGAACTGCCCCTCCACGCTTCCACTTGTGCCTCCCAAACCCACACCGTGCCCATGCAGACACTGGCACAAAATCGCCATGCCCCTCACATGGCTCAGGCACGCAGAGGTTCACGTAGTGGCAGAACAGCTGTCTTGGGCCCCTCCGAGGCATGCCCTCAGGCAGTGCTAGGCAGAGGCCTATTGCAGAGGCAGAGAAGAGCTTGCTGAGATCCGCCCGCCTGCCTCCGCCTTCTCCTGCCCAGGCTGAAGAGGCCCAGCTCGCTCAGCCTCTCCTGGCAGGAGAGCTGCTCCAGTGCCTTCCTCCTCTTGGTGGCCCTTTGCAGGCCTCGCTCCACTCCGTCCGTGCGGATGTTGTCCTGGGGAGCCCAGAACTGCACCCCAGACTCCACGTGTGGCCTCAGCAGGGCTGAGGAGAGCGGAAGGAGCCTGCCCCTGACTCCCACCCCCTCCCTCCCCAGCGGCCCTCTGGCAATGCTCTTCCTGCGGCTTCCCAGGATACCAGCGGCCTTCGTGGCCACAAGCGCACATTGCTGGCTCACGGTCAGCTGGTGAAGAAAGCCTTCAGGACATCTGTGTTTTCAGTGTCCTTTGTCCCCAGGGCCCCTGCCCCCCGCCTTTAGCAGCAGGCTGCCCTTTGCCCTCGCCTTCCTTTTGCTGCTGGTGCACTTGTAGGAGCCTTGCCGCTTGCCTTTCCTGGCCCTTGCCAGCTTCAGCTCCAGGTGGCCTTTGGCTTTCCTCACGCCAGCCCTGCAGCCTCAGGCAGTGTCTCCAGGCAATTGTCCTGGGGCACCTCTCCCTCCTTCCCCCTCACACGCTTGCGATGTTCTTGGCACGCCTGCCTGCTCCTTGGTGCCGGAATCAGTTCTGGGCAAAAAGCTACAGGCCAAAAGTTAGAAAAAGAGAGAAAGGCCAGAGTGCTGGCACACTCGGCAGCCATGTCAGTAGGCTAAGCCCTTGGGTTAACAGGCTCGTGAGGTAAGGAGAGCTGTGCTCAAGCAGCCTCTCTCTGGCGGTGGCCAGCAGCAGAGGGCCAGTGCCGAGCAGAAGAGCAAGGCCTAGCTGGAGAGCGGCCTGTGCCAGCCCCACACCCTTCCCACGGGCAAGTGCTCAGGGATTTCCTGAGCGGGGAAAAAGAGCAGCCGTGGCAGTTTCCCGAGGGCAAAAGAGCCACCAGCGGTCTTGGGCCAAAAACGGGGTGAATGATTTTGGAAGCGCCAGGGAGGTTTTTGGCTTCGCCAGCATGCTGCCACATGGCATGCAGAATGTGCCTGTGTGGGGGCTAGCCCACCTTTGGCAGAGCATCAAGAGAAAGGGGCGAGCAACTCCCCGCCTTGGGAAAGGGCCTGGCGCAGGCAGACGCCTCTGCATCTTCCAGGCCTACAGTGCCTTCTGAAAGACATGCTGCTGCTTTGAGGTCTCAGAAGCCAAGCTCTCACAAGCATCCTTAAAAAGCTCAAAACCCAACACAGGAGCTCGCTCAGAGGTCTTGAGCGACCTCGCAGCAGGGCGTCTTCTCCGCTGCAAGGCCTTCTTACAAGGGGATAGAGGAGGGCAGCCTGGAGGAATCTCCTTTTGGAAAGGTACCCCCAGCAGCAGCCGCAGCAGCAACAGCAATAGGCAAACACAAAGAGGCACTCAGCTGACGAGACACAAGTTGCTCCTGATGAGTGCGAATGCCGCCAGCTGCTGCCGGTGCGCTGGCCTCCAGCGCCGAGATGCAGGGCCCTGGGATGCCGTCGGGAGCTGCTCAGCACCGTGCTCGGCCGCCGGGCAAAGCAAAAGGAGGAGTGAGGCCATCAGTCGACGATGCCAGTGCCAGCCCCCCAAGAGACAAGCCCCGCGGGAGCCAGATTCCCCGGCCCCAGGGCATTACCTTCCCGCTGCCCTGGGGCACTGCACTGAGATCCCCAAGGCACCAGGCGGCACCACCCAAAGGGCCCTGGCCCCTCTCCCCAACCTCCCCAGCACCCCGGGTCCCTGCACGCGGCCGCTGACCTGCCCTGTGGCAAAGGCCGCCCTGCGCACACCACTGCTGACGTGCTCGCCTGCACACTGCACCGCAGCAGCCCGGGACGTCCTCGGGAGCTGCCCACAGCCATGCTCGGCCACCGGGCAGAGAAGAAGGAGGAGCAAGGCCAGCAGCAGCTGCCGCCGGGCCACAGCCCCCAAGAAACAAGCCCCGCGCAGCCCCATGGCCCCACGGCTCAAGAGGACCCTCCTCCCACCGCTGTGGCGGACTCCATCGAGGCACCAGGCAGGACCACCCAGAAGGGTCCTGCGCTCTCTCCCACCCCTCCCAAGGACCCCCAACTCCCCGGGGCCTGACACGCGACTCCTTACCTGCCACACAGCACAGGCCCCCTCCACACACCAACGCTGGCGTGCTCGCCTGTGCTGCATGGGCCCGGCATGTCCTCGGGAGCTGCGCAGCGCCACGCCACGCTCGGCAGCCGTGCAAAGCAAAGGAGGAGAGAAGGCTTCAGTGGCTGCTGCCAGCACCCGTGCCCTCAACAAGTCCCCCACAGCTCCCTCTGCACCAACGCCCAGAGGCAGCTCATGGCCCCCCACACACTACCCCAGGCCGATGACGGTGCCGGGCCCCACGCCAGCCCCCTGGCTGCCACCAGCACACCAAGCCTGCGGCCAGGGCAGCCTGCCTCCACGCCGGCCAGAACACAGAACTCGCCGACACCCCGGGCAACGCTGACAACGGCCTTGGCAACAGGCACCAACTGCCCGGCAAGAGGCACAAGCGCCCCAGCCCCAAACACACCCACCGCGCACCGGCACGCCAGCAAGCATGGCCCAAGGGCTGCGGGCAAGGCACGAGCCCTCGCTCAGAAACCCGGACACTGCTCCCGCCTCACCAGGCCTCTCCAGCACTCCGCATTTGCTCTCGCAGAGTTGTTCTCTGCAGCCCCGCCGCTTCTCTTGCATGCCTAGAGCAGCAAGCAATACCTGCCCTGCGGCACTTCCTCTTTTCACAAACTGACACCGTGCCTCCTCAGACATTGGCACAAAAATCACCATGCACCTGGCAAGGCTCAGGCACCATCAAGGAAGCGCCCACAGCCTCTCTCGGGCTCCTCCGCTGTTCTTGCAGGCCTAGTCCAGTCAAACAAGAACTGTGCCGCTGCGCTTCCTCGCTCTTCCCAGACTGACACCATGCCTAACGACACATGCCGACAGACAGTGCCGCGCTGCTATAACGGCTCCCCACCTGCACGTGCTCGCACACTAGTGCTCTGCCGCGCCTCCACTGGCAGTCCTGCCTATTCCGGCCTCCACCAAAGTGCCCCTCTGCACCTCCCGACTCTTGCCAAACTTTCCCCTTACCAAAGGAGAGGTGCGCGCAGCATACAAGCTCTTCTGCAATGGCTCCGCCACCAGCAAGGGCTTGCCGAGGAGCCCTCTTCAGCCCCCCACTGGAGCAGTGGCATGCCAGGTGCAGCCTCAGGAGAACTGCCCCTCCACGCTTCCACTTGTGCCTCCCAAACCCACACCGTGCCCATGCAGACACTGGCACAAAATCGCCATGCCCCTCACATGGCTCAGGCACGCAGAGGTTCACGTAGTGGCAGAACAGCTGTCTTGGGCCCCTCCGAGGCATGCCCTCAGGCAGTGCTAGGCAGAGGCCTATTGCAGAGGCAGAGAAGAGCTTGCTGAGATCCGCCCGCCTGCCTCCGCCTTCTCCTGCCCAGGCTGAAGAGGCCCAGCTCGCTCAGCCTCTCCTGGCAGGAGAGCTGCTCCAGTGCCTTCCTCCTCTTGGTGGCCCTTTGCAGGCCTCGCTCCACTCCGTCCGTGCGGATGTTGTCCTGGGGAGCCCAGAACTGCACCCCAGACTCCACGTGTGGCCTCAGCAGGGCTGAGGAGAGCGGAAGGAGCCTGCCCCTGACTCCCACCCCCTCCCTCCCCAGCGGCCCTCTGGCAATGCTCTTCCTGCGGCTTCCCAGGATACCAGCGGCCTTCGTGGCCACAAGCGCACATTGCTGGCTCACGGTCAGCTGGTGAAGAAAGCCTTCAGGACATCTGTGTTTTCAGTGTCCTTTGTCCCCAGGGCCCCTGCCCCCCGCCTTTAGCAGCAGGCTGCCCTTTGCCCTCGCCTTCCTTTTGCTGCTGGTGCACTTGTAGGAGCCTTGCCGCTTGCCTTTCCTGGCCCTTGCCAGCTTCAGCTCCAGGTGGCCTTTGGCTTTCCTCACGCCAGCCCTGCAGCCTCAGGCAGTGTCTCCAGGCATTTGTCCTGGGGCACCTCTCCCTCCTTCCCCCTCACACGCTTGCGATGTTCTTGGCACGCCTGCCTGCTCCTTGGTGCTGGAATCAGTTCTGGGCAAAAAGCTACAGGCCAAAAGTTAGAAAAAGAGAGAAAGGCCAGAGTGCTGGCACACTCGGCAGCCATGTCAGTAGGCTAAGCCCTTGGGTTAACAGGCTCGTGAGGTAAGGAGAGCTGTGCTCAAGCAGCCTCTCTCTGGCGGTGGCCAGCAGCAGAGGGCCAGTGCCGAGCAGAAGAGCAAGGCCTAGCTGGAGAGCGGCCTGTGCCAGCCCCACACCCTTCCCACGGGCAAGTGCTCAGGGATTTCCTGAGCGGGGAAAAAGAGCAGCCGTGGCAGTTTCCCGAGGGCAAAAGAGCCACCAGCGGTCTTGGGCCAAAAACGGGGTGAATGATTTTGGAAGCGCCAGGGAGGTTTTTGGCTTCGCCAGCATGCTGCCACGTGGCATGCAGAATGTGCCTGTGTGGGGGCTAGCCCACCTTTGGCAGAGCATCAAGAGAAAGGGGCGAGCAACTCCCCGCCTTGGGAAAGGGCCTGGCGCAGGCAGACGCCTCTGCATCTTCCAGGCCTACAGTGCCTTCTGAAAGACATGCTGCTGCTTTGAGGTCTCAGAAGCCAAGCTCTCACAAGCATCCTTAAAAAGCTCAAACCCCAACACAGGCGCTCGCTCAGAGGTCTTGAGCGACCTCGCAGCAGGGCGTCTTCTCCGCTGCAAGGCCTTCTTACAAGGGGATAGAGGAGGGCAGCCTGGAGGAATCTCCTTTTGGAAAGGTACCCCCAGCAGCAGCCGCAGCAGCAACAGCAATAGGCAAACACAAAGAGGCACTCAGCTGACGAGACACAAGTTGCTCCTGATGAGTGCGAATGCCGCCAGCTGCTGCCGGTGCGCTGGCCTCCAGCGCCGAGATGCAGGGCCCTGGGATGCCATCGGGAGCTGCTCAGCACCGTGCTCGGCCGCTGGGCAAAGCAAAAGGAGGAGTGAGGCCATCAGTCGACGATGCCAGTGCCAGCCCCCCAAGAGACAAGCCCCGCGGGAGCCAGATTCCCCGGCCCCAGGGCATTACCTTCCCGCTGCCCTGGGGCACTGCACTGAGATCCCCAAGGCACCAGGCGGCACCACCCAAAGGGCCCTGGCCCCTCTCCCCAACCTCCCCAGCACCCCGGGACCCTGCACGCGGCCGCTGACCTGCCCTGTGGCAAAGGCCGCCCTGCGCACACCACTGCTGACGTGCTCGCCTACACACTGCACCGCAGCAGCCCGGGACGTCCTCGGGAGCTGCCCACAGCCACGCTCGGCCACCGGGCAGAGAAGAAGGAGGAGCAAGGCCAGCAGCGGCTGCCGCTGGGCCACAGCCCCCCAAGAAACAAGCCCCGCGCAGCCCCATGGCCCCACGGCTCAAGAGGACCCTCCTCCCACCGCTGTGGCGGACTCCATCGAGGCACCAGGCAGGACCACCCAGAAGGGTCCTGCGCTCTCTCCCACCCCTCCCAAGGACCCCCAACTCCCCGGGGCCTGACACGCGACTCCTTACCTGCCACACAGCACAGGCCCCCTCCACACACCAACGCCGGCGTGCTCGCCTGTGCTGCATGGGCCCGGCATGTCCTCGGGAGCTGCGCAGCGCCACGCCACGCTCGGCAGCCGTGCAAAGCAAAGGAGGAGAGAAGGCTTCAGTGGCTGCTGCCAGCACCCGTGCCCTCAACAAGTCCCCCACAGCTCCCTCTGCACCAACGCCCAGAGGCAGCTCATGGCCCCCCACACACTACCCCAGGCCGATGACGGTGCCGGGCCCCACGCCAGCCCCCTGGCTGCCACCAGCACACCAAGCCTGCGGCCAGGGCAGCCTGCCTCCACGCCGGCCAGAACACAGAACTCGCCGACACCCCGGGCAACGCTGACAATGGCCTTGGCAACAGGCACCAACTGCCCGGCAAGAGGCACAAGCGCCCCAGCCCCAAACACACCCACCGCGCACCGGCACGCCAGCAAGCATGGCCCAAGGGCCGCGGGCAAGGCACGAGCCCTCGCTCAGAAACCCGGACACTGCTCCCGCCTCACCAGGCCTCTCCAGCACTCCGCATTTGCTCTCGCAGAGTTGTTCTCTGCAGCC
The DNA here is from genome assembly GCF_036370855.1 of Dromaius novaehollandiae. Lineage (NCBI taxonomy): Eukaryota > Metazoa > Chordata > Aves > Casuariiformes > Dromaiidae > Dromaius > Dromaius novaehollandiae. The sequence goes on along the minus strand of NC_088100.1, from coordinate 114,150,517 downwards.
CCGCCGCTTCTCTTGCATGCCTAGAGCAGCAAGCAATACCTGCCCTGCGGCACTTCCTCTTTTCACAAACTGACACCGTGCCTCCTCAGACATTGGCACAAAAATCACCATGCACCTGGCAAGGCTCAGGCACCATCAAGGAAGCGCCCACAGCTTCCCTCGGGCTCCTCCGCTGTTCTTGCAGGCCTAGTCCAGTCAAACAAGAACTGCGCCGCTGCGCTTCCTCGCTCTTCCCAGACTGACACCATGCCTAACGACACATGCCGACAGACAGTGCCGCGCTGCTATAACGGCTCCCCACCTGCACGTGCTCGCACACTAGTGCTCTCCCGCGCCTCCACTGGCAGTCCTGCCTATTCCGGCCTCCACCAAAGTGCCCCTCTGCACCTCCCGACTCTTGCCAAACTTTCCCCTTACCAAAGGAGAGGTGCGCGCAGCATACAAGCTCTTCTGCAATGGCTCCGCCACCAGCAAGGGCTTGCCGAGGAGCCCTCTTCAGCCCCCCACTGGAGCAGTGGCATGCCAGGTGCAGCCTCAGGAGAACTGCCCCTCCACGCTTCCACTTGTGCCTCCCAAACCCACACCGTGCCCACGCAGACACTGGCACAAAATCGCCATGCCCCTCACATGGCTCAGGCACGCAGAGGTTCACGTAGTGGCAGAACAGCTGTCTTGGGCCCCTCCGAGGCATGCCCTCAGGCAGTGCTAGGCAGAGGCCTATTGCAGAGGCAGAGAAGAGCTTGCTGAGATCTGCCCGCCTGCCTCCGCCTTCTCCTGCCCAGGCTGAAGAGGCCCAGCTCGCTCAGCCTCTCCTGGCAGGAGAGCTGCTCCAGTGCCTTCCTCCTCTTGGTGGCCCTTTGCAGGCCTCGCTCCACTCCGTCCGTGCGGATGTTGTCCTGGGGAGCCCAGAACTGCACCCCAGACTCCACGTGTGGCCTCAGCAGGGCTGAGGAGAGCGGAAGGAGCCTGCCCCTGACTCCCACCCCCTCCCTCCCCAGCGGCCCTCTGGCAATGCTCTTCCTGCGGCTTCCCAGGATACCAGCGGCCTTCGTGGCCACAAGCGCACATTGCTGGCTCACGGTCAGCTGGTGAAGAAAGCCTTCAGGACATCTGTGTTTTCAGTGTCCTTTGTCCCCAGGGCCCCTGCCCCCCGCCTTTAGCAGCAGGCTGCCCTTTGCCCTCGCCTGCCTTTTGCTGCTGGTGCACTTGTAGGAGCCTTGCCGCTTGCCTTTCCTGGCCCTTGCCAGCTTCAGCTCCAGGTGGCCTTTGGCTTTCCTCACGCCAGCCCTGCAGCCTCAGGCAGTGTCTCCAGGCATTTGTCCTGGGGCACCTCTCCCTCCTTCCCCCTCACACGCTTGCGATGTTCTTGGCACGCCTGCCTGCTCCTTGGTGCCGGAATCAGTTCTGGGCAAAAAGCTACAGGCCAAAAGTTAGAAAAAGAGAGAAAGGCCAGAGTGCTGGCACACTCGGCAGCCATGTCAGTAGGCTAAGCCCTTGGGTTAACAGGCTCGTGAGGTAAGGAGAGCTGTGCTCAAGCAGCCTCTCTCTGGCGGTGGCCAGCAGCAGAGGGCCAGTGCCGAGCAGAAGAGCAAGGCCTAGCTGGAGAGCGGCCTGTGCCAGCCCCACACCCTTCCCACGGGCAAGTGCTCAGGGATTTCCTGAGCGGGGAAAAAGAGCAGCCGTGGCAGTTTCCCGAGGGCAAAAGAGCCACCAGCGGTCTTGGGCCAAAAACGGGGTGAATGATTTTGGAAGCGCCAGGGAGGTTTTTGGCTTCGCCAGCATGCTGCCACATGGCATGCAGAATGTGCCTGTGTGGGGGCTAGCCCACCTTTGGCAGAGCATCAAGAGAAAGGGGCGAGCAACTCCCCGCCTTGGGAAAGGGCCTGGCGCAGGCAGACGCCTCTGCATCTTCCAGGCCTACAGTGCCTTCTGAAAGACATGCTGCTGCTTTGAGGTCTCAGAAGCCAAGCTCTCACAAGCATCCTTAAAAAGCTCAAAACCCAACACAGGCGCTCGCTCAGAGGTCTTGAGCGACCTCGCAGCAGGGCGTCTTCTCCGCTGCAAGGCCTTCTTGCAAGGGGGTAGAGGAGGGCAGCCTGGAGGAATCTCCTTTTGGAAAGGTACCCCCAGCAGCAGCAACAGCAATAGGCAAACACAAAGAGGCACTCAGCTGACAAGACACAAGTTGCTCCTGATGAGTGCGAATGCCGCCAGCTGCTGCCGGTGCGCTGGCCTCCAGCGCCGAGATGCAGGGCCCTGGGATGCCGTCAGGAGCTGCTCAGCACCGTGCTCGGCCGCCGGGCAAAGCAAAAGGAGGAGTGAGGCCATCAGTGGACGATGCCAGTGCCAGCCCCTCAAGAGACAAGCCCCGCGGGAGCCAGATTCCCCGGCCCCAGGGCATTACCTTCCCGCTGCCCTGGGGCACTGCACTGAGATCCCCAAGGCACCAGGCGGCACCACCCAAAGGGCCCTGGCCCCTCTCCCCAACCTCCCCAGCACCCCGGGTCCCTGCACGCGGCCGCTGACCTGCCCTGTGGCAAAGGCCACCCTGCGCACACCACTGCTGACGTGCTCGCCTACACACTGCACCGCAGCAGCCCGGGACGTCCTCGGGAGCTGCCCACAGCCACGCTCGGCCACCGGGCAGAGAAGAAGGAGGAGCAAGGCCAGCAGCGGCTGCCGCTGGGCCACAGCCCCCCAAGAAACAAGCCCCGCGCAGCCCCATGGCCCCACGGCTCAAGAGGACCCTCCTCCCACCGCTGTGGCGGACTCCATCGAGGCACCAGGCAGGACCACCCAGAAGGGTCCTGCGCTCTCTCCCACCCCTCCCAAGGACCCCCAACTCCCCGGGGCCTGACACGCGACTCCTTACCTGCCACACAGCACAGGCCCCCTCCACACACCAACGCCGGCGTGCTCGCCTGTGCTGCATGGGCCCGGCATGTCCTCGGGAGCTGCGCAGCACCACGCCACGCTCGGCAGCCGTGCAAAGCAAAGGAGGAGAGAAGGCTTCAGTGGCTGCTGCCAGCACCCGTGCCCTCAACAAGTCCCCCACAGCTCCCTCTGCACCAACGCCCAGAGGCAGCTCATGGCCCCCCACACACTACCCCAGGCCGATGACGGTGCCGGGCCCCACGCCAGCCCCCTGGCTGCCACCAGCACACCAAGCCTGCGGCCAGGGCAGCCTGCCTCCACGCCGGCCAGAACACAGAACTCGCCGACACCCCGGGCAACGCTGACAATGGCCTTGGCAACAGGCACCAACTGCCCGGCAAGAGGCACAAGCGCCCCAATGCACGAGCCCTCGCTCAGAAACCCGGACACTGCTCCCGCCTCACCAGGCCTCTCCAGCACTCCGCATTTGCTCTCGCAGAGTTGTTCTCTGCAGCCCCGCCGCTTCTCTTGCATGCCTAGAGCAGCAAGCAATACCTGCCCTGCGGCACTTCCTCTTTTCACAAACTGACACCGTGCCTCCTCAGACATTGGCACAAAAATCACCATGCACCTGGCAAGGCTCATGCACCATCAAGGAAGCGCCCACAGCTTCCCTCGGGCTCCTCCGCTGTTCTTGCAGGCCTAGTCCAGTCAAACAAGAACTGCGCCGCTGCGCTTCCTCGCTCTTCCCAGACTGACACCATGCCTAACGACACATGCCGACAGACAGTGCCGCGCTGCTATAACGGCTCCCCACCTGCACGTGCTCGCACACTAGTGCTCTCCCGCGCCTCCACTGGCAGTCCTGCCTATTCCGGCCTCCACCAAAGTGCCCCTCTGCACCTCCCGACTCTTGCCAAACTTTCCCCTTACCAAAGGAGAGGTGCGCGCAGCATACAAGCTCTTCTGCAATGGCTCCGCCACCAGCAAGGGCTTGCCGAGGAGCCCTCTTCAGCCCCCCACTGGAGCAGTGGCATGCCAGGTGCAGCCTCAGGAGAACTGCCCCTCCACGCTTCCACTTGTGCCTCCCAAAACCACACCGTGCCCATGCAGACACTGGCACAAAATCGCCATGCCCCTCACATGGCTCAGGCACGCAGAGGTTCACGTAGTGGCAGAACAGCTGTCTCGGGCCCCTCCGAGGCATGCCCTCAGGCAGTGCTAGGCAGAGGCCTATTGCAGAGGCAGAGAAGAGCTTGCTGAGATCCGCCCGCCTGCCTCCGCCTTCTCCTGCCCAGGCTGAAGAGGCCCAGCTCGCTCAGCCTCTCCTGGCAGGAGAGCTGCTCCAGTGCCTTCCTCCTCTTGGTGGCCCTTTGCAGGCCTCGCTCCACTCCGTCCGTGCGGATGTTGTCCTGGGGAGCCCAGAACTGCACCCCAGACTCCACGTGTGGCCTCAGCAGGGCTGAGGAGAGCGGAAGGAGCCTGCCCCTGACTCCCACCCCCTCCCTCCCCAGCGGCCCTCTGGCAATGCTCTTCCTGCGGCTTCCCAGGATACCAGCGGCCTTCGTGGCCACAAGCGCACATTGCTGGCTCACGGTCAGCTGGTGAAGAAAGCCTTCAGGACATCTGTGTTTTCAGTGTCCTTTGTCCCCAGGGCCCCTGCCCCCCGCCTTTAGCAGCAGGCTGCCCTTTGCCCTCGCCTGCCTTTTGCTGCTGGTGCACTTGTAGGAGCCTTGCCGCTTGCCTTTCCTGGCCCTTGCCAGCTTCAGCTCCAGGTGGCCTTTGGCTTTCCTCACGCCAGCCCTGCAGCCTCAGGCAGTGTCTCCAGGCATTTGTCCTGGGGCACCTCTCCCTCCTTCCCCCTCACACGCTTGCGATGTTCTTGGCACGCCTGCCTGCTCCTTGGTGCCGGAATCAGTTCTGGGCAAAAAGCTACAGGCCAAAAGTTAGAAAAAGAGAGAAAGGCCAGAGTGCTGGCACACTCGGCAGCCATGTCAGTAGGCTAAGCCCTTGGGTTAACAGGCTCGTGAGGTAAGGAGAGCTGTGCTCAAGCAGCCTCTCTCTGGCGGTGGCCAGCAGCAGAGGGCCAGTGCCGAGCAGAAGAGCAAGGCCTAGCTGGAGAGCGGCCTGTGCCAGCCCCACACCCTTCCCACGGGCAAGTGCTCAGGGATTTCCTGAGCGGGGAAAAAGAGCAGCCGTGGCAGTTTCCCGAGGGCAAAAGAGCCACCAGCGGTCTTGGGCCAAAAACGGGGTGAATGATTTTGGAAGCGCCAGGGAGGTTTTTGGCTTCGCCAGCATGCTGCCACATGGCATGCAGAATGTGCCTGTGTGGGGGCTAGCCCACCTTTGGCAGAGCATCAAGAGAAAGGGGCGAGCAACTCCCCGCCTTGGGAAAGGGCCTGGCGCAGGCAGACGCCTCTGCATCTTCCAGGCCTACAGTGCCTTCTGAAAGACATGCTGCTGCTTTGAGGTCTCAGAAGCCAAGCTCTCACAAGCATCCTTAAAAAGCTCAAAACCCAACACAGGCGCTCGCTCAGAGGTCTTGAGCGACCTCGCAGCAGGGCGTCTTCTCCGCTGCAAGGCCTTCTTACAAGGGGATAGAGGAGGGCAGCCTGGAGGAATCTCCTTTTGGAAAGGTACCCCCAGCAGCAGCAGCCGCAGCAGCAACAGCAATAGGCAAACACAAAGAGGCACTCAGCTGACGAGACACAAGTTGCTCCTGATGAGTGCGAATGCCGCCAGCTGCTGCCGGTGCGCTGGCCTCCAGCGCCGAGATGCAGGGCCCTGGGATGCCGTCGGGAGCTGCTCAGCACCGTGCTCGGCCGCCGGGCAAAGAAAAAGGAGGAGTGAGGCCATCAGTGGATGATGCCAGTGCCAGCCCCTCAAGAGACAAGCCCCGCGGGAGCCAGATTCCCCGGCCCCAGGGCATTACCTTCCCGCTGCCCTGGGGCACTGCACTGAGATCCCCAAGGCACCAGGCGGCACCACCCAAAGGGCCCTGGCCCCTCTCCCCAACCTCCCCAGCACCCCGGGTCCCTGCACGCGGCCGCTGACCTGCCCTGTGGCAAAGGCCACCCTGCGCACACCACTGCTGACGTGCTCGCCTACACACTGCACCGCAGCAGCCCGGGACGTCCTCGGGAGCTGCCCACAGCCACGCTCGGCCACCGGGCAGAGAAGAAGGAGGAGCAAGGCCAGCAGCGGCTGCCGCTGGGCCACAGCCCCCCAAGAAACAAGCCCCGCGCAGCCCCATGGCCCCACGGCTCAAGAGGACCCTCCTCCCACCGCTGTGGCGGACTCCATCGAGGCACCAGGCAGGACCACCCAGAAGGGTCCTGCGCTCTCTCCCACCCCTCCCAAGGACCCCCAACTCCCCGGGGCCTGACACGCGACTCCTTACCTGCCACACAGCACAGGCCCCCTCCACACACCAACGCCGGCGTGCTCGCCTGTGCTGCATGGGCCCGGCATGTCCTCGGGAGCTGCGCAGCACCACGCCACGCTCGGCAGCCGTGCAAAGCAAAGGAGGAGAGAAGGCTTCAGTGGCTGCTGCCAGCACCCGTGCCCTCAACAAGTCCCCCACAGCTCCCTCTGCACCAACGCCCAGAGGCAGCTCATGGCCCCCCACACACTACCCCAGGCCGATGACGGTGCCGGGCCCCACGCCAGCCCCCTGGCTGCCACCAGCACACCAAGCCTGCGGCCAGGGCAGCCTGCCTCCACGCCGGCCAGAACACAGAACTCGCCGACACCCCGGGCAACGCTGACAATGGCCTTGGCAACAGGCACCAACTGCCCGGCAAGAGGCACAAGCGCCCCAATGCACGAGCCCTCGCTCAGAAACCCGGACACTGCTCCCGCCTCACCAGGCCTCTCCAGCACTCCGCATTTGCTCTCGCAGAGTTGTTCTCTGCAGCCCCGCCGCTTCTCTTGCATGCCTAGAGCAGCAAGCAATACCTGCCCTGCGGCACTTCCTCTTTTCACAAACTGACACCGTGCCTCCTCAGACATTGGCACAAAAATCACCATGCACCTGGCAAGGCTCATGCACCATCAAGGAAGCGCCCACAGCTTCCCTCGGGCTCCTCCGCTGTTCTTGCAGGCCTAGTCCAGTCAAACAAGAACTGCGCCGCTGCGCTTCCTCGCTCTTCCCAGACTGACACCATGCCTAACGACACATGCCGACAGACAGTGCCGCGCTGCTATAACGGCTCCCCACCTGCACGTGCTCGCACACTAGTGCTCTCCCGCGCCTCCACTGGCAGTCCTGCCTATTCCGGCCTCCACCAAAGTGCCCCTCTGCACCTCCCGACTCTTGCCAAACTTTCCCCTTACCAAAGGAGAGGTGCGCGCAGCATACAAGCTCTTCTGCAATGGCTCCGCCACCAGCAAGGGCTTGCCGAGGAGCCCTCTTCAGCCCCCCACTGGAGCAGTGGCATGCCAGGTGCAGCCTCAGGAGAACTGCCCCTCCACGCTTCCACTTGTGCCTCCCAAAACCACACCGTGCCCATGCAGACACTGGCACAAAATCGCCATGCCCCTCACATGGCTCAGGCACGCAGAGGTTCACGTAGTGGCAGAACAGCTGTCTCGGGCCCCTCCGAGGCATGCCCTCAGGCAGTGCTAGGCAGAGGCCTATTGCAGAGGCAGAGAAGAGCTTGCTGAGATCCGCCCGCCTGCCTCCGCCTTCTCCTGCCCAGGCTGAAGAGGCCCAGCTCGCTCAGCCTCTCCTGGCAGGAGAGCTGCTCCAGTGCCTTCCTCCTCTTGGTGGCCCTTTGCAGGCCTCGCTCCACTCCGTCCGTGCGGATGTTGTCCTGGGGAGCCCAGAACTGCACCCCAGACTCCACGTGTGGCCTCAGCAGGGCTGAGGAGAGCGGAAGGAGCCTGCCCCTGACTCCCACCCCCTCCCTCCCCAGCGGCCCTCTGGCAATGCTCTTCCTGCGGCTTCCCAGGATACCAGCGGCCTTCGTGGCCACAAGCGCACATTGCTGGCTCACGGTCAGCTGGTGAAGAAAGCCTTCAGGACATCTGTGTTTTCAGTGTCCTTTGTCCCCAGGGCCCCTGCCCCCCGCCTTTAGCAGCAGGCTGCCCTTTGCCCTCGCCTGCCTTTTGCTGCTGGTGCACTTGTAGGAGCCTTGCCGCTTGCCTTTCCTGGCCCTTGCCAGCTTCAGCTCCAGGTGGCCTTTGGCTTTCCTCACGCCAGCCCTGCAGCCTCAGGCAGTGTCTCCAGGCATTTGTCCTGGGGCACCTCTCCCTCCTTCCCCCTCACACGCTTGCGATGTTCTTGGCACGCCTGCCTGCTCCTTGGTGCCGGAATCAGTTCTGGGCAAAAAGCTACAGGCCAAAAGTTAGAAAAAGAGAGAAAGGCCAGAGTGCTGGCACACTCGGCAGCCATGTCAGTAGGCTAAGCCCTTGGGTTAACAGGCTCGTGAGGTAAGGAGAGCTGTGCTCAAGCAGCCTCTCTCTGGCGGTGGCCAGCAGCAGAGGGCCAGTGCCGAGCAGAAGAGCAAGGCCTAGCTGGAGAGCGGCCTGTGCCAGCCCCACACCCTTCCCACGGGCAAGTGCTCAGGGATTTCCTGAGCGGGGAAAAAGAGCAGCCGTGGCAGTTTCCCGAGGGCAAAAGAGCCACCAGCGGTCTTGGGCCAAAAACGGGGTGAATGATTTTGGAAGCGCCAGGGAGGTTTTTGGCTTCGCCAGCATGCTGCCACATGGCATGCAGAATGTGCCTGTGTGGGGGCTAGCCCACCTTTGGCAGAGCATCAAGAGAAAGGGGCGAGCAACTCCCCGCCTTGGGAAAGGGCCTGGCGCAGGCAGACGCCTCTGCATCTTCCAGGCCTACAGTGCCTTCTGAAAGACATGCTGCTGCTTTGAGGTCTCAGAAGCCAAGCTCTCACAAGCATCCTTAAAAAGCTCAAAACCCAACACAGGCGCTCGCTCAGAGGTCTTGAGCGACCTCGCAGCAGGGCGTCTTCTCCGCTGCAAGGCCTTCTTGCAAGGGGGTAGAGGAGGGCAGCCTGGAGGAATCTCCTTTTGGAAAGGTACCCCCAGCAGCAGCAACAGCAATAGGCAAACACAAAGAGGCACTCAGCTGACAAGACACAAGTTGCTCCTGATGAGTGCGAATGCCGCCAGCTGCTGCCGGTGCGCTGGCCTCCAGCGCCGAGATGCAGGGCCCTGGGATGCCGTCAGGAGCTGCTCAGCACCGTGCTCGGCCGCCGGGCAAAGCAAAAGGAGGAGTGAGGCCATCAGTGGACGATGCCAGTGCCAGCCCCTCAAGAGACAAGCCCCGCGGGAGCCAGATTCCCCGGCCCCAGGGCATTACCTTCCCGCTGCCCTGGGGCACTGCACTGAGATCCCCAAGGCACCAGGCGGCACCACCCAAAGGGCCCTGGCCCCTCTCCCCAACCTCCCCAGCACCCCGGGTCCCTGCACGCGGCCGCTGACCTGCCCTGTGGCAAAGGCCACCCTGCGCACACCACTGCTGACGTGCTCGCCTACACACTGCACCGCAGCAGCCCGGGACGTCCTCGGGAGCTGCCCACAGCCACGCTCGGCCACCGGGCAGAGAAGAAGGAGGAGCAAGGCCAGCAGCGGCTGCCGCTGGGCCACAGCCCCCCAAGAAACAAGCCCCGCGCAGCCCCATGGCCCCACGGCTCAAGAGGACCCTCCTCCCACCGCTGTGGCGGACTCCATCGAGGCACCAGGCAGGACCACCCAGAAGGGTCCTGCGCTCTCTCCCACCCCTCCCAAGGACCCCCAACTCCCCGGGGCCTGACACGCGACTCCTTACCTGCCACACAGCACAGGCCCCCTCCACACACCAACGCCGGCGTGCTCGCCTGTGCTGCATGGGCCCGGCATGTCCTCGGGAGCTGCGCAGCACCACGCCACGCTCGGCAGCCGTGCAAAGCAAAGGAGGAGAGAAGGCTTCAGTGGCTGCTGCCAGCACCCGTGCCCTCAACAAGTCCCCCACAGCTCCCTCTGCACCAACGCCCAGAGGCAGCTCATGGCCCCCCACACACTACCCCAGGCCGATGACGGTGCCGGGCCCCACGCCAGCCCCCTGGCTGCCACCAGCACACCAAGCCTGCGGCCAGGGCAGCCTGCCTCCACGCCGGCCAGAACACAGAACTCGCCGACACCCCGGGCAACGCTGACAATGGCCTTGGCAACAGGCACCAACTGCCCGGCAAGAGGCACAAGCGCCCCAATGCACGAGCCCTCGCTCAGAAACCCGGACACTGCTCCCGCCTCACCAGGCCTCTCCAGCACTCCGCATTTGCTCTCGCAGAGTTGTTCTCTGCAGCCCCGCCGCTTCTCTTGCATGCCTAGAGCAGCAAGCAATACCTGCCCTGCGGCACTTCCTCTTTTCACAAACTGACACCGTGCCTCCTCAGACATTGGCACAAAAATCACCATGCACCTGGCAAGGCTCATGCACCATCAAGGAAGCGCCCACAGCTTCCCTCGGGCTCCTCCGCTGTTCTTGCAGGCCTAGTCCAGTCAAACAAGAACTGCGCCGCTGCGCTTCCTCGCTCTTCCCAGACTGACACCATGCCTAACGACACATGCCGACAGACAGTGCCGCGCTGCTATAACGGCTCCCCACCTGCACGTGCTCGCACACTAGTGCTCTCCCGCGCCTCCACTGGCAGTCCTGCCTATTCCGGCCTCCACCAAAGTGCCCCTCTGCACCTCCCGACTCTTGCCAAACTTTCCCCTTACCAAAGGAGAGGTGCGCGCAGCATACAAGCTCTTCTGCAATGGCTCCGCCACCAGCAAGGGCTTGCCGAGGAGCCCTCTTCAGCCCCCCACTGGAGCAGTGGCATGCCAGGTGCAGCCTCAGGAGAACTGCCCCTCCACGCTTCCACTTGTGCCTCCCAAAACCACACCGTGCCCATGCAGACACTGGCACAAAATCGCCATGCCCCTCACATGGCTCAGGCACGCAGAGGTTCACGTAGTGGCAGAACAGCTGTCTCGGGCCCCTCCGAGGCATGCCCTCAGGCAGTGCTAGGCAGAGGCCTATTGCAGAGGCAGAGAAGAGCTTGCTGAGATCCGCCCGCCTGCCTCCGCCTTCTCCTGCCCAGGCTGAAGAGGCCCAGCTCGCTCAGCCTCTCCTGGCAGGAGAGCTGCTCCAGTGCCTTCCTCCTCTTGGTGGCCCTTTGCAGGCCTCGCTCCACTCCGTCCGTGCGGATGTTGTCCTGGGGAGCCCAGAACTGCACCCCAGACTCCACGTGTGGCCTCAGCAGGGCTGAGGAGAGCGGAAGGAGCCTGCCCCTGACTCCCACCCCCTCCCTCCCCAGCGGCCCTCTGGCAATGCTCTTCCTGCGGCTTCCCAGGATACCAGCGGCCTTCGTGGCCACAAGCGCACATTGCTGGCTCACGGTCAGCTGGTGAAGAAAGCCTTCAGGACATCTGTGTTTTCAGTGTCCTTTGTCCCCAGGGCCCCTGCCCCCCGCCTTTAGCAGCAGGCTGCCCTTTGCCCTCGCCTGCCTTTTGCTGCTGGTGCACTTGTAGGAGCCTTGCCGCTTGCCTTTCCTGGCCCTTGCCAGCTTCAGCTCCAGGTGGCCTTTGGCTTTCCTCACGCCAGCCCTGCAGCCTCAGGCAGTGTCTCCAGGCATTTGTCCTGGGGCACCTCTCCCTCCTTCCCCCTCACACGCTTGCGATGTTCTTGGCACGCCTGCCTGCTCCTTGGTGCCGGAATCAGTTCTGGGCAAAAAGCTACAGGCCAAAAGTTAGAAAAAGAGAGAAAGGCCAGAGTGCTGGCACACTCGGCAGCCATGTCAGTAGGCTAAGCCCTTGGGTTAACAGGCTCGTGAGGTAAGGAGAGCTGTGCTCAAGCAGCCTCTCTCTGGCGGTGGCCAGCAGCAGAGGGCCAGTGCCGAGCAGAAGAGCAAGGCCTAGCTGGAGAGCGGCCTGTGCCAGCCCCACACCCTTCCCACGGGCAAGTGCTCAGGGATTTCCTGAGCGGGGAAAAAGAGCAGCCGTGGCAGTTTCCCGAGGGCAAAAGAGCCACCAGCGGTCTTGGGCCAAAAACGGGGTGAATGATTTTGGAAGCGCCAGGGAGGTTTTTGGCTTCGCCAGCATGCTGCCACATGGCATGCAGAATGTGCCTGTGTGGGGGCTAGCCCACCTTTGGCAGAGCATCAAGAGAAAGGGGCGAGCAACTCCCCGCCTTGGGAAAGGGCCTGGCGCAGGCAGACGCCTCTGCATCTTCCAGGCCTACAGTGCCTTCTGAAAGACATGCTGCTGCTTTGAGGTCTCAGAAGCCAAGCTCTCACAAGCATCCTTAAAAAGCTCAAAACCCAACACAGGCGCTCGCTCAGAGGTCTTGAGCGACCTCGCAGCAGGGCGTCTTCTCCGCTGCAAGGCCTTCTTACAAGGGGATAGAGGAGGGCAGCCTGGAGGAATCTCCTTTTGGAAAGGTACCCCCAGCAGCAGCAGCCGCAGCAGCAACAGCAATAGGCAAACACAAAGAGGCACTCAGCTGACGAGACACAAGTTGCTCCTGATGAGTGCGAATGCCGCCAGCTGCTGCCGGTGCGCTGGCCTCCAGCGCCGAGATGCAGGGCCCTGGGATGCCGTCGGGAGCTGCTCAGCACCGTGCTCGGCCGCCGGGCAAAGAAAAAGGAGGAGTGAGGCCATCAGTGGATGATGCCAGTGCCAGCCCCTCAAGAGACAAGCCCCGCGGGAGCCAGATTCCCCGGCCCTAGGGCATTACCTTCCCGCTGCCCTGGGGCACTGCACTGAGATCCCCAAGGCACCAGGCGGCACCACCCAAAGGGCCCTGGCCCCTCTCCCCAACCTCCCCAGCACCCCGGGTCCCTGCACGCGGCCGCTGACCTGCCCTGTGGCAAAGGCCGCCCTGCGCACACCACTGCTGACGTGCTCGCCTGCACACTGCACCGCAGCAGCCCGGGACGTCCTCGGGAGCTGCCCACAGCCACGCTCGGCCACCGGGCAGAGAAGAAGGAGGAGCAAGGCCAGCAGCGGCTGCCGCTGGGCCACAGCCCCCCAAGAAACAAGCCCCGCGCAGCCCCATGGCCCCACGGCTCAAGAGGACCCTCCTCCCACCGCTGTGGCAGACTCCATCGAGGCACCAGGCAGGACCACCCAGAAGGGTCCTGCGCTCTCTCCCACCCCTCCCAAGGACCCAACTCCCCGGGGCCTGACACGCGATTCCTTACCTGCCACACAGCACAGGCCCCCTCCACACACCAACGCTGGCGTGCTCGCCTGTGCTGCATGGGCCCGGCATGTCCTCGGGAGCTGCGCAGCGCCACGCCACGCTCGGCAGCCGTGCAAAGCAAAGGAGGAGAGAAGGCTTCAGTGGCTGCTGCCAGCACCCGTGCCCTCAACAAGTCCCCCACAGCTCCCTCTGCACCAACGCCCAGAGGCAGCTCATGGCCCCCCACACACTACCCCAGGCCGATGACGGTGCCGGGCCCCACGCCAGCCCCCTGGCTGCCACCAGCACACCAAGCCTGCGGCCAGGGCAGCCTGCCTCCACGCCGGCCAGAACACAGAACTCGCCGACACCCCGGGCAACGCTGACAATGGCCTTGGCAACAGGCACCAACTGCCCGGCAAGAGGCACAAGCGCCCCAGCCCCAAACACACCCACCGCGCACCGGCACGCCAGCAAGCATGGCCCAAGGGCCGCGGGCAAGGCACGAGCCCTCGCTCAGAAACCCGGACACTGCTCCCGCCTCACCAGGCCTCTCCAGCACTCCGCATTTGCTCTCGCAGAGTTGTTCTCTGCAGCCCCGCCGCTTCTCTTGCATGCCTAGAGCAGCAAGCAATACCTGCCCTGCGGCACTTCCTCTTTTCACAAACTGACACCGTGCCTCAGACATTGGCACAAAAATCACCATGCACCTGGCAAGGCTCATGCACCATCAAGGAAGCGCCCACAGCTTCCCTCGGGCTCCTCCGCTGTTCTTGCAGGCCTAGTCCAGTCAAACAAGAACTGCGCCGCTGCGCTTCCTCGCTCTTCCCAGACTGACACCATGCCTAACGACACATGCCGACAGACAGTGCCGCGCTGCTATAACGGCTCCCCACCTGCACGTGCTCGCACACTAGTGCTCTCCCGCGCCTCCACTGGCAGTCCTGCCTATTCCGGCCTCCACCAAAGTGCCCCTCTGCACCTCCCGACTCTTGCCAAACTTTCCCCTTACCAAAGGAGAGGTGCGCGCAGCATACAAGCTCTTCTGCAATGGCTCCGCCACCAGCAAGGGCTTGCCGAGGAGCCCTCTTCAGCCCCCCACTGGAGCAGTGGCATGCCAGGTGCAGCCTCAGGAGAACTGCCCCTCCACGCTTCCACTTGTGCCTCCCAAACCCACACCGTGCCCATGCAGACACTGGCACAAAATCGCCATGCCCCTCACATGGCTCAGGCACGCAGAGGTTCACGTAGTGGCAGAACAGCTGTCTTGGGCCCCTCCGAGGCATGCCCTCAGGCAGTGCTAGGCAGAGGCCTATTGCAGAGGCAGAGAAGAGCTTGCTGAGATCCGCCCGCCTGCCTCCGCCTTCTCCTGCCCAGGCTGAAGAGGCCCAGCTCGCTCAGCCTCTCCTGGCAGGAGAGCTGCTCCAGTGCCTTCCTCCTCTTGGTGGCCCTTTGCAGGCCTCGCTCCACTCCGTCCGTGCGGATGTTGTCCTGGGGAGCCCAGAACTGCACCCCAGACTCCACGTGTGGCCTCAGCAGGGCTGAGGAGAGCGGAAGGAGCCTGCCCCTGACTCCCACCCCCTCCCTCCCCAGCGGCCCTCTGGCAATGCTCTTCCTGCGGCTTCCCAGGATACCAGCGGCCTTCGTGGCCACAAGCGCACATTGCTGGCTCACGGTCAGCTGGTGAAGAAAGCCTTCAGGACATCTGTGTTTTCAGTGTCCTTTGTCCCCAGGGCCCCTGCCCCCCGCCTTTAGCAGCAGGCTGCCCTTTGCCCTCGCCTGCCTTTTGCTGCTGGTGCACTTGTAGGAGCCTTGCCGCTTGCCTTTCCTGGCCCTTGCCAGCTTCAGCTCCAGGTGGCCTTTGGCTTTCCTCACGCCAGCCCTGCAGCCTCAGGCAGTGTCTCCAGGCAATTGTCCTGGGGCACCTCTCCCTCCTTCCCCCTCACACGCTTGCGATGTTCTTGGCACGCCTGCCTGCTCCTTGGTGCCGGAATCAGTTCTGGGCAAAAAGCTACAGGCCAAAAGTTAGAAAAAGAGAGAAAGGCCAGAGTGCTGGCACACTCGGCAGCCATGTCAGTAGGCTAAGCCCTTGGGTTAACAGGCTCGTGAGGTAAGGAGAGCTGTGCTCAAGCAGCCTCTCTCTGGCGGTGGCCAGCAGCAGAGGGCCAGTGCCGAGCAGAAGAGCAAGGCCTAGCTGGAGAGCGGCCTGTGCCAGCCCCACACCCTTCCCACGGGCAAGTGCTCAGGGATTTCCTGAGCGGGGAAAAAGAGCAGCCGTGGCAGTTTCCCGAGGGCAAAAGAGCCACCAGCGGTCTTGGGCCAAAAACAGGGTGAATGATTTTGGAAGCGCCAGGGAGGTTTTTGGCTTCGCCAGCATGCTGCCACATGGCATGCAGAATGTGCCTGTGTGGGGGCTAGCCCACCTTTGGCAGAGCATCAAGAGAAAGGGGCGAGCAACTCCCCGCCTTGGGAAAGGGCCTGGCGCAGGCAGACGCCTCTGCATCTTCCAGGCCTACAGTGCCTTCTGAAAGACATGCTGCTGCTTTGAGGTCTCAGAAGCCAAGCTCTCACAAGCATCCTTAAAAAGCTCAAAACCCAACACAGGCGCTCGCTCAGAGGTCTTGAGCGACCTCGCAGCAGGGCGTCTTCTCCGCTGCAAGGCCTTCTTACAAGGGGATAGAGGAGGGCAGCCTGGAGGAATCTCCTTTTGGAAAGGTACCCCCAGCAGCAGCCGCAGCAGCAACAGCAATAGGCAAACACAAAGAGGCACTCAGCTGACGAGACACAAGTTGCTCCTGATGAGTGCGAATGCCGCCAGCTGCTGCCGGTGCGCTGGCCTCCAGCGCCGAGATGCAGGGCCCTGGGATGCCATCGGGAGCTGCTCAGCACCGTGCTCGGCTGCCGGGCAAAGCAAAAGGAGGAGTGAGGCCATCAGTGGATGATGCCAGTGCCAGCCCCTCAAGAGACAAGCCCCGCGGGAGCCAGATTCCCCGGCCCCAGGGCATTACCTTCCCGCTGCCCTGGGGCACTGCACTGAGATCCCCAAGGCACCAGGCGGCACCACCCAAAGGGCCCTGGCCCCTCTCCCCAACCTCCCCAGCACCCCGGGTCCCTGCACGCGGCCGCTGACCTGCCCTGTGGCAAAGGCCGCCCTGCGCACACCACTGCTGACGTGCTCGCCTGCACACTGCACCGCAGCAGCCCGGGACGTCCTCGGGAGCTGCCCACAGCCACGCTCGGCCACCGGGCAGAGAAGAAGGAGGAGCAAGGCCAGCAGCGGCTGCCGCCGGGCCACAGCCCCCCAAGAAACAAGCCCCGCGCAGCCCCATGGCCCCACGGCTCAAGAGGACCCTCCTCCCACCGCTGTGGCGGACTCCATCGAGGCACCAGGCAGGACCACCCAGAAGGGTCCTGCGCTCTCTCCCACCCCTCCCAAGGACCCAACTCCCCGGGGCCTGACACGCGACTCCTTACCTGCCACACAGCACAGGCCCCCTCCACACACCAACGCCGGCGTGCTCGCCTGTGCTGCATGGGCCCGGCATGTCCTCGGGAGCTGCGCAGCGCCACGCCACGCTCGGCAGCCGTGCAAAGCAAAGGAGGAGAGAAGGCTTCAGTGGCTGCTGCCAGCACCCGTGCCCTCAACAAGTCCCCCACAGCTCCCTCTGCACCAACGCCCAGAGGCAGCTCATGGCCCCCACACACTACCCCAGGCCGATGACGGTGCCGGGCCCCACGCCAGCCCCCTGGCTGCCACCAGCACACCAAGCCTGCGGCCAGGGCAGCCTGCCTCCACGCCGGCCAGAACACAGAACTCGCCGACACCCCGGGCAACGCTGACAATGGCCTTGGCAACAGGCACCAACTGCCCGGCAAGAGGCACAAGCGCCCCAGCCCCAAACACACCCACCGCGCACCGGCACGCCAGCAAGCATGGCCCAAGGGCCGCGGGCAAGGCACGAGCCCTCGCTCAGAAACCCGGACACTGCTCCCGCCTCACCAGGCCTCTCCAGCACTCCGCATTTGCTCTCGCAGAGTTGTTCTCTGCAGCCCCGCCGCTTCTCTTGCATGCCTAGAGCAGCAAGCAATACCTGCCCTGCGGCACTTCCTCTTTTCACAAACTGACACCGTGCCTCCTCAGACATTGGCACAAAAATCACCATGCACCTGGCAAGGCTCAGGCACCATCAAGGAAGCGCCCACAGCTTCCCTCGGGCTCCTCCGCTGTTCTTGCAGGCCTAGTCCAGTCAAACAAGAACTGCGCCGCTGCGCTTCCTCGCTCTTCCCAGACTGACACCATGCCTAACGACACATGCCGACAGACAGTGC
Organism: Dromaius novaehollandiae; assembly: GCF_036370855.1. Lineage (NCBI taxonomy): Eukaryota > Metazoa > Chordata > Aves > Casuariiformes > Dromaiidae > Dromaius > Dromaius novaehollandiae. The sequence goes on along the minus strand of NC_088100.1, from coordinate 114,133,143 downwards.
CGCGCTGCTATAACGGCTCCCCACCTGCACGTGCTCGCACACTAGTGCTCTCCCGCGCCTCCACTGGCAGTCCTGCCTATTCCGGCCTCCACCAAAGTGCCCCTCTGCACCTCCCGACTCTTGCCAAACTTTCCCCTTACCAAAGGAGAGGTGCGCGCAGCATACAAGCTCTTCTGCAATGGCTCCGCCACCAGCAAGGGCTTGCCGAGGAGCCCTCTTCAGCCCCCCACTGGAGCAGTGGCATGCCAGGTGCAGCCTCAGGAGAACTGCCCCTCCACGCTTCCACTTGTGCCTCCCAAACCCACACCGTGCCCATGCAGACACTGGCACAAAATCGCCATGCCCCTCACATGGCTCAGGCACGCAGAGGTTCACGTAGTGGCAGAACAGCTGTCTCGGGCCCCTCCGAGGCATGCCCTCAGGCAGTGCTAGGCAGAGGCCTATTGCAGAGGCAGAGAAGAGCTTGCTGAGATCCGCCCGCCTGCCTCCGCCTTCTCCTGCCCAGGCTGAAGAGGCCCAGCTCGCTCAGCCTCTCCTGGCAGGAGAGCTGCTCCAGTGCCTTCCTCCTCTTGGTGGCCCTTTGCAGGCCTCGCTCCACTCCGTCCGTGCGGATGTTGTCCTGGGGAGCCCAGAACTGCACCCCAGACTCCACGTGTGGCCTCAGCAGGGCTGAGGAGAGCGGAAGGAGCCTGCCCCTGACTCCCACCCCCTCCCTCCCCAGCGGCCCTCTGGCAATGCTCTTCCTGCGGCTTCCCAGGATACCAGCGGCCTTCGTGGCCACAAGCGCACATTGCTGGCTCACGGTCAGCTGGTGAAGAAAGCCTTCAGGACATCTGTGTTTTCAGTGTCCTTTGTCCCCAGGGCCCCTGCCCCCCGCCTTTAGCAGCAGGCTGCCCTTTGCCCTCGCCTTCCTTTTGCTGCTGGTGCACTTGTAGGAGCCTTGCCGCTTGCCTTTCCTGGCCCTTGCCAGCTTCAGCTCCAGGTGGCCTTTGGCTTTCCTCACGCCAGCCCTGCAGCCTCAGGCAGTGTCTCCAGGCATTTGTCCTGGGGCACCTCTCCCTCCTTCCCCCTCACACGCTTGCGATGTTCTTGGCACGCCTGCCTGCTCCTTGGTGCCGGAATCAGTTCTGGGCAAAAAGCTACAGGCCAAAAGTTAGAAAAAGAGAGAAAGGCCAGAGTGCTGGCACACTCGGCAGCCATGTCAGTAGGCTAAGCCCTTGGGTTAACAGGCTCGTGAGGTAAGGAGAGCTGTGCTCAAGCAGCCTCTCTCTGGCGGTGGCCAGCAGCAGAGGGCCAGTGCCGAGCAGAAGAGCAAGGCCTAGCTGGAGAGCGGCCTGTGCCAGCCCCACACCCTTCCCACGGGCAAGTGCTCAGGGATTTCCTGAGCGGGGAAAAAGAGCAGCCGTGGCAGTTTCCCGAGGGCAAAAGAGCCACCAGCGGTCTTGGGCCAAAAACGGGGTGAATGATTTTGGAAGCGCCAGGGAGGTTTTTGGCTTCGCCAGCATGCTGCCACATGGCATGCAGAATGTGCCTGTGTGGGGGCTAGCCCACCTTTGGCAGAGCATCAAGAGAAAGGGGCGAGCAACTCCCCGCCTTGGGAAAGGGCCTGGCGCAGGCAGACGCCTCTGCATCTTCCAGGCCTACAGTGCCTTCTGAAAGACATGCTGCTGCTTTGAGGTCTCAGAAGCCAAGCTCTCACAAGCATCCTTAAAAAGCTCAAAACCCAACACAGGCGCTCGCTCAGAGGTCTTGAGCGACCTCGCAGCAGGGCGTCTTCTCCGCTGCAAGGCCTTCTTACAAGGGGATAGAGGAGGGCAGCCTGGAGGAATCTCCTTTTGGAAAGGTACCCCCAGCAGCAGCCGCAGCAGCAACAGCAATAGGCAAACACAAAGAGGCACTCAGCTGACGAGACACAAGTTGCTCCTGATGAGTGCGAATGCCGCCAGCTGCTGCCGGTGCGCTGGCCTCCAGCGCCGAGATGCAGGGCCCTGGGATGCCGTCGGGAGCTGCTCAGCACCGTGCTCGGCTGCCGGGCAAAGCAAAAGGAGGAGTGAGGCCATCAGTGGATGATGCCAGTGCCAGCCCCTCAAGAGACAAGCCCCGCGGGAGCCAGATTCCCCGGCCCCAGGGCATTACCTTCCCGCTGCCCTGGGGCACTGCACTGAGATCCCCAAGGCACCAGGCGGCACCACCCAAAGGGCCCTGGCCCCTCTCCCCAACCTCCCCAGCACCCCGGGTCCCTGCACGCGGCCGCTGACCTGCCCTGTGGCAAAGGCCGCCCTGCGCACACCACTGCTGACGTGCTCGCCTGCACACTGCACCGCAGCAGCCCGGGACGTCCTCGGGAGCTGCCCACAGCCACGCTCGGCCACCGGGCAGAGAAGAAGGAGGAGCAAGGCCAGCAGCGGCTGCCGCTGGGCCACAGCCCCCCAAGAAACAAGCCCCGCGCAGCCCCATGGCCCCACGGCTCAAGAGGACCCTCCTCCCACCGCTGTGGCGGACTCCATCGAGGCACCAGGCAGGACCACCCAGAAGGGTCCTGCGCTCTCTCCCACCCCTCCCAAGGACCCCCAACTCCCCGGGGCCTGACACGCGACTCCTTACCTGCCACACAGCACAGGCCCCCTCCACACACCAACGCCGGCGTGCTCGCCTGTGCTGCATGGGCCCGGCATGTCCTCGGGAGCTGCGCAGCGCCACGCCACGCTCGGCAGCCGTGCAAAGCAAAGGAGGAGAGAAGGCTTCAGTGGCTGCTGCCAGCACCCGTGCCCTCAACAAGTCCCCCACAGCTCCCTCTGCACCAACGCCCAGAGGCAGCTCATGGCCCCCCACACACTACCCCAGGCCGATGACGGTGCCGGGCCCCACGCCAGCCCCCTGGCTGCCACCAGCACACCAAGCCTGCGGCCAGGGCAGCCTGCCTCCACGCCGGCCAGAACACAGAACTCGCCGACACCCCGGGCAACGCTGACAATGGCCTTGGCAACAGGCACCAACTGCCCGGCAAGAGGCACAAGCGCCCCAGCCCCAAACACACCCACCGCGCACCGGCACGCCAGCAAGCATGGCCCAAGGGCCGCGGGCAAGGCACGAGCCCTCGCTCAGAAACCCGGACACTGCTCCCGCCTCACCAGGCCTCTCCAGCACTCCGCATTTGCTCTCGCAGAGTTGTTCTCTGCAGCCCCGCCGCTTCTCTTGCATGCCTAGAGCAGCAAGCAATACCTGCCCTGCGGCACTTCCTCTTTTCACAAACTGACACCGTGCCTCCTCAGACATTGGCACAAAAATCACCATGCACCTGGCAAGGCTCATGCACCATCAAGGAAGCGCCCACAGCTTCCCTCGGGCTCCTCCGCTGTTCTTGCAGGCCTAGTCCAGTCAAACAAGAACTGCGCCGCTGCGCTTCCTCGCTCTTCCCAGACTGACACCATGCCTAACGACACATGCCGACAGACAGTGCCGCGCTGCTATAACGGCTCCCCACCTGCACGTGCTCGCACACTAGTGCTCTCCCGCGCCTCCACTGGCAGTCCTGCCTATTCCGGCCTCCACCAAAGTGCCCCTCTGCACCTCCCGACTCTTGCCAAACTTTCCCCTTACCAAAGGAGAGGTGCGCGCAGCATACAAGCTCTTCTGCAATGGCTCCGCCACCAGCAAGGGCTTGCCGAGGAGCCCTCTTCAGCCCCCCACTGGAGCAGTGGCATGCCAGGTGCAGCCTCAGGAGAACTGCCCCTCCACGCTTCCACTTGTGCCTCCCAAACCCACACCGTGCCCACGCAGACACTGGCACAAAATCGCCACGCCCCTCACATGGCTCAGGCACGCAGAGGTTCACGTAGTGGCAGAACAGCTGTCTTGGGCCCCTCCGAGGCATGCCCTCAGGCAGTGCTAGGCAGAGGCCTATTGCAGAGGCAGAGAAGAGCTTGCTGAGATCCGCCCGCCTGCCTCCGCCTTCTCCTGCCCAGGCTGAAGAGGCCCAGCTCGCTCAGCCTCTCCTGGCAGGAGAGCTGCTCCAGTGCCTTCCTCCTCTTGGTGGCCCTTTGCAGGCCTCGCTCCACTCCGTCCGTGCGGATGTTGTCCTGGGGAGCCCAGAACTGCACCCCAGACTCCACGTGTGGCCTCAGCAGGGCTGAGGAGAGCGGAAGGAGCCTGCCCCTGACTCCCACCCCCTCCCTCCCCAGCGGCCCTCTGGCAATGCTCTTCCTGCGGCTTCCCAGGATACCAGCGGCCTTCGTGGCCACAAGCGCACATTGCTGGCTCACGGTCAGCTGGTGAAGAAAGCCTTCAGGACATCTGTGTTTTCAGTGTCCTTTGTCCCCAGGGCCCCTGCCCCCCGCCTTTAGCAGCAGGCTGCCCTTTGCCCTCGCCTGCCTTTTGCTGCTGGTGCACTTGTAGGAGCCTTGCCGCTTGCCTTTCCTGGCCCTTGCCAGCTTCAGCTCCAGGTGGCCTTTGGCTTTCCTCACGCCAGCCCTGCAGCCTCAGGCAGTGTCTCCAGGCAATTGTCCTGGGGCACCTCTCCCTCCTTCCCCCTCACACGCTTGCGATGTTCTTGGCACGCCTGCCTGCTCCTTGGTGCCGGAATCAGTTCTGGGCAAAAAGCTACAGGCCAAAAGTTAGAAAAAGAGAGAAAGGCCAGAGTGCTGGCACACTCGGCAGCCATGTCAGTAGGCTAAGCCCTTGGGTTAACAGGCTCGTGAGGTAAGGAGAGCTGTGCTCAAGCAGCCTCTCTCTGGCGGTGGCCAGCAGCAGAGGGCCAGTGCCGAGCAGAAGAGCAAGGCCTAGCTGGAGAGCGGCCTGTGCCAGCCCCACACCCTTCCCACGGGCAAGTGCTCAGGGATTTCCTGAGCGGGGAAAAAGAGCAGCCGTGGCAGTTTCCCGAGGGCAAAAGAGCCACCAGCGGTCTTGGGCCAAAAACGGGGTGAATGATTTTGGAAGCGCCAGGGAGGTTTTTGGCTTCGCCAGCATGCTGCCACATGGCATGCAGAATGTGCCTGTGTGGGGGCTAGCCCACCTTTGGCAGAGCATCAAGAGAAAGGGGCGAGCAACTCCCCGCCTTGGGAAAGGGCCTGGCGCAGGCAGACGCCTCTGCATCTTCCAGGCCTACAGTGCCTTCTGAAAGACATGCTGCTGCTTTGAGGTCTCAGAAGCCAAGCTCTCACAAGCATCCTTAAAAAGCTCAAAACCCAACACAGGCGCTCACTCAGAGGTCTTGAGCGACCTCGCAGCAGGGCGTCTTCTCCGCTGCAAGGCCTTCTTACAAGGGGATAGAGGAGGGCAGCCTGGAGGAATCTCCTTTTGGAAAGGTACCCCCAGCAGCAGCCGCAGCAGCAACAGCAATAGGCAAACACAAAGAGGCACTCAGCTGACGAGACACAAGTTGCTCCTGATGAGTGCGAATGCCGCCAGCTGCTGCCGGTGCGCTGGCCTCCAGCGCCGAGATGCAGGGCCCTGGGATGCCGTCGGGAGCTGCTCAGCACCGTGCTCGGCCGCCGGGCAAAGCAAAAGGAGGAGTGAGGCCATCAGTGGATGATGCCAGTGCCAGCCCCTCAAGAGACAAGCCCCGCGGGAGCCAGATTCCCCGGCCCCAGGGCATTACCTTCCCGCTGCCCTGGGGCACTGCACTGAGATCCCCAAGGCACCAGGCGGCACCACCCAAAGGGCCCTGGCCCCTCTCCCCAACCTCCCCAGCACCCCGGGTCCCTGCACGCGGCCGCTGACCTGCCCTGTGGCAAAGGCCGCCCTGCGCACACCACTGCTGACGTGCTCGCCTGCACACTGCACCGCAGCAGCCCGGGACGTCCTCGGGAGCTGCCCACAGCCACGCTCGGCCACCGGGCAGAGAAGAAGGAGGAGCAAGGCCAGCAGCGGCTGCCGCCGGGCCACAGCCCCCCAAGAAACAAGCCCCGCGCAGCCCCATGGCCCCACGGCTCAAGAGGACCCTCCTCCCACCGCTGTGGCGGACTCCATCGAGGCACCAGGCAGGACCACCCAGAAGGGTCCTGCGCTCTCTCCCACCCCTCCCAAGGACCCAACTCCCCGGGGCCTGACACGCGACTCCTTACCTGCCACACAGCACAGGCCCCCTCCACACACCAACGCCGGCGTGCTCGCCTGTGCTGCATGGGCCCGGCATGTCCTCGGGAGCTGCGCAGCGCCACGCCACGCTCGGCAGCCGTGCAAAGCAAAGGAGGAGAGAAGGCTTCAGTGGCTGCTGCCAGCACCCGTGCCCTCAACAAGTCCCCCACAGCTCCCTCTGCACCAACGCCCAGAGGCAGCTCATGGCCCCCCACACACTACCCCAGGCCGATGACGGTGCCGGGCCCCACGCCAGCCCCCTGGCTGCCACCAGCACACCAAGCCTGCGGCCAGGGCAGCCTGCCTCCACGCCGGCCAGAACACAGAACTCGCCGACACCCCGGGCAACGCTGACAATGGCCTTGGCAACAGGCACCAACTGCCCGGCAAGAGGCACAAGCGCCCCAGCCCCAAACACACCCACCGCGCACCGGCACGCCAGCAAGCATGGCCCAAGGGCTGCGGGCAAGGCACGAGCCCTCGCTCAGAAACCCGGACACTGCTCCCGCCTCACCAGGCCTCTCCAGCACTCCGCATTTGCTCTCGCAGAGTTGTTCTCTGCAGCCCCGCCGCTTCTCTTGCATGCCTAGAGCAGCAAGCAATACCTGCCCTGCGGCACTTCCTCTTTTCACAAACTGACACCGTGCCTCCTCAGACATTGGCACAAAAATCACCATGCACCTGGCAAGGCTCATGCACCATCAAGGAAGCGCCCACAGCTTCCCTCGGGCTCCTCCGCTGTTCTTGCAGGCCTAGTCCACTCAAACAAGAACTGCGCCGCTGCGCTTCCTCGCTCTTCCCAGACTGACACCATGCCTAACGACACATGCCGACAGACAGTGCCGCGCTGCTATAACGGCTCCCCACCTGCACGTGCTCGCACACTAGTGCTCTCCCGCGCCTCCACTGGCAGTCCTGCCTATTCCGGCCTCCACCAAAGTGCCCCTCTGCACCTCCCGACTCTTGCCAAACTTTCCCCTTACCAAAGGAGAGGTGCGCGCAGCATACAAGCTCTTCTGCAATGGCTCCGCCACCAGCAAGGGCTTGCCGAGGAGCCCTCTTCAGCCCCCCACTGGAGCAGTGGCATGCCAGGTACAGCCTCAGGAGAACTGCCCCTCCACGCTTCCACTTGTGCCTCCCAAACCCACACCGTGCCCACGCAGACACTGGCACAAAATCGCCATGCCCCTCACATGGCTCAGGCACGCAGAGGTTCACGTAGTGGCAGAACAGCTGTCTTGGGCCCCTCCGAGGCATGCCCTCAGGCAGTGCTAGGCAGAGGCCTATTGCAGAGGCAGAGAAGAGCTTGCTGAGATCCGCCCGCCTGCCTCCGCCTTCTCCTGCCCAGGCTGAAGAGGCCCAGCTCGCTCAGCCTCTCCTGGCAGGAGAGCTGCTCCAGTGCCTTCCTCCTCTTGGTGGCCCTTTGCAGGCCTCGCTCCACTCCGTCCGTGCGGATGTTGTCCTGGGGAGCCCAGAACTGCACCCCAGACTCCACGTGTGGCCTCAGCAGGGCTGAGGAGAGCGGAAGGAGCCTGCCCCTGACTCCCACCCCCTCCCTCCCCAGCGGCCCTCTGGCAATGCTCTTCCTGCGGCTTCCCAGGATACCAGCGGCCTTCGTGGCCACAAGCGCACATTGCTGGCTCACGGTCAGCTGGTGAAGAAAGCCTTCAGGACATCTGTGTTTTCAGTGTCCTTTGTCCCCAGGGCCCCTGCCCCCCGCCTTTAGCAGCAGGCTGCCCTTTGCCCTCGCCTTCCTTTTGCTGCTGGTGCACTTGTAGGAGCCTTGCCGCTTGCCTTTCCTGGCCCTTGCCAGCTTCAGCTCCAGGTGGCCTTTGGCTTTCCTCACGCCAGCCCTGCAGCCTCAGGCAGTGTCTCCAGGCAATTGTCCTGGGGCACCTCTCCCTCCTTCCCCCTCACACGCTTGCGATGTTCTTGGCACGCCTGCCTGCTCCTTGGTGCCGGAATCAGTTCTGGGCAAAAAGCTACAGGCCAAAAGTTAGAAAAAGAGAGAAAGGCCAGAGTGCTGGCACACTCGGCAGCCATGTCAGTAGGCTAAGCCCTTGGGTTAACAGGCTCGTGAGGTAAGGAGAGCTGTGCTCAAGCAGCCTCTCTCTGGCGGTGGCCAGCAGCAGAGGGCCAGTGCCGAGCAGAAGAGCAAGGCCTAGCTGGAGAGCGGCCTGTGCCAGCCCCACACCCTTCCCACGGGCAAGTGCTCAGGGATTTCCTGAGCGGGGAAAAAGAGCAGCCGTGGCAGTTTCCCGAGGGCAAAAGAGCCACCAGCGGTCTTGGGCCAAAAACGGGGTGAATGATTTTGGAAGCGCCAGGGAGGTTTTTGGCTTCGCCAGCATGCTGCCACATGGCATGCAGAATGTGCCTGTGTGGGGGCTAGCCCACCTTTGGCAGAGCATCAAGAGAAAGGGGCGAGCAACTCCCCGCCTTGGGAAAGGGCCTGGCGCAGGCAGACGCCTCTGCATCTTCCAGGCCTACAGTGCCTTCTGAAAGACATGCTGCTGCTTTGAGGTCTCAGAAGCCAAGCTCTCACAAGCATCCTTAAAAAGCTCAAAACCCAACACAGGCGCTCGCTCAGAGGTCTTGAGCGACCTCGCAGCAGGGCGTCTTCTCCGCTGCAAGGCCTTCTTACAAGGGGATAGAGGAGGGCAGCCTGGAGGAATCTCCTTTTGGAAAGGTACCCCCAGCAGCAGCAGCCGCAGCAGCAACAGCAATAGGCAAACACAAAGAGGCACTCAGCTGACGAGACACAAGTTGCTCCTGATGAGTGCGAATGCCGCCAGCTGCTGCCGGTGCGCTGGCCTCCAGCGCCGAGATGCAGGGCCCTGGGATGCCGTCGGGAGCTGCTCAGCACCGTGCTCGGCTGCCGGGCAAAGCAAAAGGAGGAGTGAGGCCATCAGTGGATGATGCCAGTGCCAGCCCCTCAAGAGACAAGCCCCGCGGGAGCCAGATTCCCCGGCCCCAGGGCATTACCTTCCCGCTGCCCTGGGGCACTGCACTGAGATCCCCAAGGCACCAGGCGGCACCACCCAAAGGGCCCTGGCCCCTCTCCCCAACCTCCCCAGCACCCCGGGTCCCTGCACGCGGCCGCTGACCTGCCCTGTGGCAAAGGCCGCCCTGCGCACACCACTGCTGACGTGCTCGCCTGCACACTGCACCGCAGCAGCCCGGGACGTCCTCGGGAGCTGCCCACAGCCACGCTCGGCCACCGGGCAGAGAAGAAGGAGGAGCAAGGCCAGCAGCGGCTGCCGCCGGGCCACAGCCCCCCAAGAAACAAGCCCCGCGCAGCCCCATGGCCCCACGGCTCAAGAGGACCCTCCTCCCACCGCTGTGGCGGACTCCATCGAGGCACCAGGCAGGACCACCCAGAAGGGTCCTGCGCTCTCTCCCACCCCTCCCAAGGACCCCCAACTCCCCGGGGCCTGACACGCGACTCCTTACCTGCCACACAGCACAGGCCCCCTCCACACACCAACGCCGGCGTGCTCGCCTGTGCTGCATGGGCCCGGCATGTCCTCGGGAGCTGCGCAGCGCCACGCCACGCTCGGCAGCCGTGCAAAGCAAAGGAGGAGAGAAGGCTTCAGTGGCTGCTGCCAGCACCCGTGCCCTCAACAAGTCCCCCACAGCTCCCTCTGCACCAACGCCCAGAGGCAGCTCATGGCCCCCCACACACTACCCCAGGCCGATGACGGTGCCGGGCCCCATGCCAGCCCCCTGGCTGCCACCAGCACACCAAGCCTGCGGCCAGGGCAGCCTGCCTCCACGCCGGCCAGAACACAGAACTCGCCGACACCCCGGGCAACGCTGACAATGGCCTTGGCAACAGGCACCAACTGCCCGGCAAGAGGCACAAGCGCCCCAGCCCCAAACACACCCACCGCGCACCGGCACGCCAGCAAGCATGGCCCAAGGGCCGCGGGCAAGGCACGAGCCCTCGCTCAGAAACCCGGACACTGCTCCCGCCTCACCAGGCCTCTCCAGCACTCCGCATTTGCTCTCGCAGAGTTGTTCTCTGCAGCCCCGCCGCTTCTCTTGCATGCCTAGAGCAGCAAGCAATACCTGCCCTGCGGCACTTCCTCTTTTCACAAACTGACACCGTGCCTCCTCAGACATTGGCACAAAAATCACCATGCACCTGGCAAGGCTCAGGCACCATCAAGGAAGCGCCCACAGCTTCCCTCGGGCTCCTCCGCTGTTCTTGCAGGCCTAGTCCAGTCAAACAAGAACTGCGCCGCTGCGCTTCCTCGCTCTTCCCAGACTGACACCATGCCTAACGACACATGCCGACAGACAGTGCCGCGCTGCTATAACGGCTCCCCACCTGCACGTGCTCGCACACTAGTGCTCTCCCGCGCCTCCACTGGCAGTCCTGCCTATTCCGGCCTCCACCAAAGTGCCCCTCTGCACCTCCCGACTCTTGCCAAACTTTCCCCTTACCAAAGGAGAGGTGCGCGCAGCATACAAGCTCTTCTGCAATGGCTCCGCCACCAGCAAGGGCTTGCCGAGGAGCCCTCTTCAGCCCCCCACTGGAGCAGTGGCATGCCAGGTGCAGCCTCAGGAGAACTGCCCCTCCACGCTTCCACTTGTGCCTCCCAAACCCACACCGTGCCCACGCAGACACTGGCACAAAATCGCCATGCCCCTCACATGGCTCAGGCACACAGAGGTTCACGTAGTGGCAGAACAGCTGTCTTGGGCCCCTCCGAGGCATGCCCTCAGGCAGTGCTAGGCAGAGGCCTATTGCAGAGGCAGAGAAGAGCTTGCTGAGATCCGCCCGCCTGCCTCCGCCTTCTCCTGCCCAGGCTGAAGAGGCCCAGCTCGCTCAGCCTCTCCTGGCAGGAGAGCTGCTCCAGTGCCTTCCTCCTCTTGGTGGCCCTTTGCAGGCCTCGCTCCACTCCGTCCGTGCGGATGTTGTCCTGGGGAGCCCAGAACTGCACCCCAGACTCCACGTGTGGCCTCAGCAGGGCTGAGGAGAGCGGAAGGAGCCTGCCCCTGACTCCCACCCCCTCCCTCCCCAGCGGCCCTCTGGCAATGCTCTTCCTGCGGCTTCCCAGGATACCAGCGGCCTTCGTGGCCACAAGCGCACATTGCTGGCTCACGGTCAGCTGGTGAAGAAAGCCTTCAGGACATCTGTGTTTTCAGTGTCCTTTGTCCCCAGGGCCCCTGCCCCCCGCCTTTAGCAGCAGGCTGCCCTTTGCCCTCGCCTTCCTTTTGCTGCTGGTGCACTTGTAGGAGCCTTGCCGCTTGCCTTTCCTGGCCCTTGCCAGCTTCAGCTCCAGGTGGCCTTTGGCTTTCCTCACGCCAGCCCTGCAGCCTCAGGCAGTGTCTCCAGGCAATTGTCCTGGGGCACCTCTCCCTCCTTCCCCCTCACACGCTTGCGATGTTCTTGGCACGCCTGCCTGCTCCTTGGTGCCGGAATCAGTTCTGGGCAAAAAGCTACAGGCCAAAAGTTAGAAAAAGAGAGAAAGGCCAGAGTGCTGGCACACTCGGCAGCCATGTCAGTAGGCTAAGCCCTTGGGTTAACAGGCTCGTGAGGTAAGGAGAGCTGTGCTCAAGCAGCCTCTCTCTGGCGGTGGCCAGCAGCAGAGGGCCAGTGCCGAGCAGAAGAGCAAGGCCTAGCTGGAGAGCGGCCTGTGCCAGCCCCACACCCTTCCCACGGGCAAGTGCTCAGGGATTTCCTGAGCGGGGAAAAAGAGCAGCCGTGGCAGTTTCCCGAGGGCAAAAGAGCCACCAGCGGTCTTGGGCCAAAAACGGGGTGAATGATTTTGGAAGCGCCAGGGAGGTTTTTGGCTTCGCCAGCATGCTGCCACATGGCATGCAGAATGTGCCTGTGTGGGGGCTAGCCCACCTTTGGCAGAGCATCAAGAGAAAGGGGCGAGCAACTCCCCGCCTTGGGAAAGGGCCTGGCGCAGGCAGACGCCTCTGCATCTTCCAGGCCTACAGTGCCTTCTGAAAGACATGCTGCTGCTTTGAGGTCTCAGAAGCCAAGCTCTCACAAGCATCCTTAAAAAGCTCAAAACCCAACACAGGCGCTCGCTCAGAGGTCTTGAGCGACCTCGCAGCAGGGCATCTTCTCCGCTGCAAGGCCTTCTTACAAGGGGATAGAGGAGGGCAGCCTGGAGGAATCTCCTTTTGGAAAGGTACCCCCAGCAGCAGCCGCAGCAGCAACAGCAATAGGCAAACACAAAGAGGCACTCAGCTGACGAGACACAAGTTGCTCCTGATGAGTGCGAATGCCGCCAGCTGCTGCTGGTGTGCTGGCCTCCAGCGCCGAGATGCAGGGCCCTGGGATGCCGTCGGGAGCTGCTCAGCACCGTGCTCGGCCGCCGGGCAAAGCAAAAGGAGGAGTGAGGCCATCAGTCGACGATGCCAGTGCCAGCCCCCCAAGAGACAAGCCCCGCGGGAGCCAGATTCCCCGGCCCCAGGGCATTACCTTCCCGCTGCCCTGGGGCACTGCACTGAGATCCCCAAGGCACCAGGCGGCACCACCCAAAGGGCCCTGGCCCCTCTCCCCAACCTCCCCAGCACCCCGGGTCCCTGCACGCGGCCGCTGACCTGCCCTGTGGCAAAGGCCGCCCTGCGCACACCACTGCTGACGTGCTTGCCTGCACACTGCACCGCAGCAGCCCGGGACGTCCTCGGGAGCTGCCCACAGCCACGCTCGGCCACCGGGCAGAGAAGAAGGAGGAGCAAGGCCAGCAGCGGCTGCCGCCGGGCCACAGCCCCCCAAGAAACAAGCCCCGCGCAGCCCCATGGCCCCACGGCTCAAGAGGACCCTCCTCCCACCGCTGTGGCAGACTCCATCGAGGCACCAGGCAGGACCACCCAGAAGGGTCCTGCGCTCTCTCCCACCCCTCCCAAGGACCCCCAACTCCCCGGGGCCTGACACGCGACTCCTTACCTGCCACACAGCACAGGCCCCCTCCACACACCAACGCCGGCGTGCTCGCCTGTGCTGCATGGGCCCGGCATGCCCTCGGGAGCTGCGCAGCGCCACGCCACGCTCGGCAGCCGTGCAAAGCAAAGGAGGAGAGAAGGCTTCAGTGGCTGCTGCCAGCACCCGTGCCCTCAACAAGTCCCCCACAGCTCCCTCTGCACCAACGCCCAGAGGCAGCTCATGGCCCCCCACACACTACCCCAGGCCGATGACGGTGCCGGGCCCCACGCCAGCCCCCTGGCTGCCACCAGCACACCAAGCCTGCGGCCAGGGCAGCCTGCCTCCACGCCGGCCAGAACACAGAACTCGCCGACACCCCGGGCAACGCTGACAATGGCCTTGGCAACAGGCACCAACTGCCCGGCAAGAGGCACAAGCGCCCCAGCCCCAAACACACCCACCGCGCACCGGCACGCCAGCAAGCATGGCCCAAGGGCCGCGGGCAAGGCACGAGCCCTCGCTCAGAAACCCGGACACTGCTCCCGCCTCACCAGGCCTCTCCAGCACTCCGCATTTGCTCTCGCAGAGTTGTTCTCTGCAGCCCCGCCGCTTCTCTTGCATGCCTAGAGCAGCAAGCAATACCTGCCCTGCGGCACTTCCTCTTTTCACAAACTGACACCGTGCCTCCTCAGACATTGGCACAAAAATCACCATGCACCTGGCAAGGCTCATGCACCATCAAGGAAGCGCCCACAGCTTCCCTCGGGCTCCTCCGCTGTTCTTGCAGGCCTAGTCCAGTCAAACAAGAACTGCGCCGCTGCGCTTCCTCGCTCTTCCCAGACTGACACCATGCCTAACGACACATGCCGACAGACAGTGCCGCGCTGCTATAACGGCTCCCCACCTGCACGTGCTCGCACACTAGTGCTCTCCCGCGCCTCCACTGGCAGTCCTGCCTATTCCGGCCTCCACCAAAGTGCCCCTCTGCACCTCCCGACTCTTGCCAAACTTTCCCCTTACCAAAGGAGAGGTGCGCGCAGCATACAAGCTCTTCTGCAATGGCTCCGCCACCAGCAAGGGCTTGCCGAGGAGCCCTCTTCAGCCCCCCACTGGAGCAGTGGCATGCCAGGTGCAGCCTCAGGAGAACTGCCCCTCCACGCTTCCACTTGTGCCTCCCAAACCCACACCGTGCCCATGCAGACACTGGCACAAAATCGCCATGCCCCTCACATGGCTCAGGCACGCAGAGGTTCACGTAGTGGCAGAACAGCTGTCTTGGGCCCCTCCGAGGCATGCCCTCAGGCAGTGCTAGGCAGAGGCCTATTGCAGAGGCAGAGAAGAGCTTGCTGAGATCCGCCCGCCTGCCTCCGCCTTCTCCTGCCCAGGCTGAAGAGGCCCAGCTCGCTCAGCCTCTCCTGGCAGGAGAGCTGCTCCAGTGCCTTCCTCCTCTTGGTGGCCCTTTGCAGGCCTCGCTCCACTCCGTCCGTGCGGATGTTGTCCTGGGGAGCCCAGAACTGCACCCCAGACTCCACGTGTGGCCTCAGCAGGGCTGAGGAGAGCGGAAGGAGCCTGCCCCTGACTCCCACCCCCTCCCTCCCCAGCGGCCCTCTGGCAATGCTCTTCCTGCGGCTTCCCAGGATACCAGCGGCCTTCGTGGCCACAAGCGCACATTGCTGGCTCACGGTCAGCTGGTGAAGAAAGCCTTCAGGACATCTGTGTTTTCAGTGTCCTTTGTCCCCAGGGCCCCTGCCCCCCGCCTTTAGCAGCAGGCTGCCCTTTGCCCTCGCCTGCCTTTTGCTGCTGGTGCACTTGTAGGAGCCTTGCCGCTTGCCTTTCCTGGCCCTTGCCAGCTTCAGCTCCAGGTGGCCTTTGGCTTTCCTCACGCCAGCCCTGCAGCCTCAGGCAGTGTCTCCAGGCAATTGTCCTGGGGCACCTCTCCCTCCTTCCCCCTCACACGCTTGCGATGTTCTTGGCACGCCTGCCTGCTCCTTGGTGCCGGAATCAGTTCTGGGCAAAAAGCTACAGGCCAAAAGTTAGAAAAAGAGAGAAAGGCCAGAGTGCTGGCACACTCGGCAGCCATGTCAGTAGGCTAAGCCCTTGGGTTAACAGGCTCGTGAGGTAAGGAGAGCTGTGCTCAAGCAGCCTCTCTCTGGCGGTGGCCAGCAGCAGAGGGCCAGTGCCGAGCAGAAGAGCAAGGCCTAGCTGGAGAGCGGCCTGTGCCAGCCCCACACCCTTCCCACGGGCAAGTGCTCAGGGATTTCCTGAGCGGGGAAAAAGAGCAGCCGTGGCAGTTTCCCGAGGGCAAAAGAGCCACCAGCGGTCTTGGGCCAAAAACGGGGTGAATGATTTTGGAAGCGCCAGGGAGGTTTTTGGCTTCGCCAGCATGCTGCCACATGTCATGCAGAATGTGCCTGTGTGGGGGCTAGCCCACCTTTGGCAGAGCATCAAGAGAAAGGGGCGAGCAACTCCCCGCCTTGGGAAAGGGCCTGGCGCAGGCAGACGCCTCTGCATCTTCCAGGCCTACAGTGCCTTCTGAAAGACATGCTGCTGCTTTGAGGTCTCAGAAGCCAAGCTCTCACAAGCATCCTTAAAAAGCTCAAAACCCAACACAGGCGCTCGCTCAGAGGTCTTGAGCGACCTCGCAGCAGGGCGTCTTCTCCGCTGCAAGGCCTTCTTACAAGGGGATAGAGGAGGGCAGCCTGGAGGAATCTCCTTTTGGAAAGGTACCCCCAGCAGCAGCCGCAGCAGCAACAGCAATAGGCAAACACAAAGAGGCACTCAGCTGACGAGACACAAGTTGCTCCTGATGAGTGCGAATGCCGCCAGCTGCTGCCGGTGCGCTGGCCTCCAGCGCCGAGATGCAGGGCCCTGGGATGCCGTCGGGAGCTGCTCAGCACCGTGCTCGGCCGCCGGGCAAAGCAAAAGGAGGAGTGAGGCCATCAGTCGACGATGCCAGTGCCAGCCCCCCAAGAGACAAGCCCCGCGGGAGCCAGATTCCCCGGCCCCAGGGCATTACCTTCCCGCTGCCCTGGGGCACTGCACTGAGATCCCCAAGGCACCAGGCGGCACCACCCAAAGGGCCCTGGCCCCTCTCCCCAACCTCCCCAGCACCCCGGGTCCCTGCACGCGGCCGCTGACCTGCCCTGTGGCAAAGGCCGCCCTGCGCACACCACTGCTGACGTGCTCGCCTGCACACTGCACCGCAGCAGCCCGGGACGTCCTCGGGAGCTGCCCACAGCCACGCTCGGCCACCGGGCAGAGAAGAAGGAGGAGCAAGGCCAGCAGCGGCTGCCGCCGGGCCACAGCCCCCCAAGAAACAAGCCCCGCGCAGCCCCATGGCCCCACGGCTCAAGAGGACCCTCCTCCCACCGCTGTGGCGGACTCCATCGAGGCACCACCCAGAAGGGTCCTGCGCTCTCTCCCACCCCTCCCAAGGACCCCCAACTCCCCGGGGCCTGACACGCGACTCCTTACCTGCCACACAGCACAGGCCCCCTCCACACACCAACGCCGGCGTGCTCGCCTGTGCTGCATGGGCCCGGCATGCCCTCGGGAGCTGCGCAGCGCCACGCCACGCTCGGCAGCCGTGCAAAGCAAAGGAGGAGAGAAGGCTTCAGTGGCTGCTGCCAGCACCCGTGCCCTCAACAATTCCCCCACAGCTCCCTCTGCACCAACGCCCAGAGGCAGCTCATGGCCCCCCACACACTACCCCAGGCCGATGACGGTGCCGGGCCCCATGCCAGCCCCCTGGCTGCCACCAGCACACCAAGCCTGCGGCCAGGGCAGCCTGCCTCCACGCCGGCCAGAACACAGAACTCGCCGACACCCCGGGCAACGCTGACAATGGCCTTGGCAACAGGCACCAACTGCCCGGCAAGAGGCACAAGCGCCCCAAGGCACGAGCCCTCGCTCAGAAACCCGGACACTGCTCCCGCCTCACCAGGCCTCTCCAGCACTCCGCATTTGCTCTCGCAGAGTTGTTCTCTGCAGCCCCGCCGCTTCTCTTGCATGCCTAGAGCAGCAAGCAATACCTGCCCTGCGGCACTTCCTCTTTTCACAAACTGACATCGTGCCTCCTCAGACATTGGCACAAAAATCACCATGCACCTGGCAAGGCTCATGCACCATCAAGGAAGCGCCCACAGCTTCCCTCGGGCTCCTCCGCTGTTCTTGCAGGCCTAGTCCACTCAAACAAGAACTGCGCCGCTGCGCTTCCTCGCTCTTCCCAGACTGACACCATGCCTAACGACACATGCCGACAGACAGTGCCGCGCTGCTATAACGGCTCCCCACCTGCACGTGCTCGCACACTAGTGCTCTCCCGCGCCTCCACTGGCAGTCCTGCCTATTCCGGCCTCCACCAAAGTGCCCCTCTGCACCTCCCGACTCTTGCCAAACTTTCCCCTTACCAAAGGAGAGGTGCGCGCAGCATACAAGCTCTTCTGCAATGGCTCCGCCACCAGCAAGGGCTTGCCGAGGAGCCCTCTTCAGCCCCCCACTGGAGCAGTGGCATGCCAGGTGCAGCCTCAGGAGAACTGCCCCTCCACGCTTCCACTTGTGCCTCCCAAACCCACACCGTGCCCATGCAGACACTGGCACAAAATCGCCATGCCCCTCACATGGCTCAGGCACGCAGAGGTTCACGTAGTGGCAGAACAGCTGTCTTGGGCCCCTCCGAGGCATGCCCTCAGGCAGTGCTAGGCAGAGGCCTATTGCAGAGGCAGAGAAGAGCTTGCTGAGATCCGCCCGCCTGCCTCCGCCTTCTCCTGCCCAGGCTGAAGAGGCCCAGCTCGCTCAGCCTCTCCTGGCAGGAGAGCTGCTCCAGTGCCTTCCTCCTCTTGGTGGCCCTTTGCAGGCCTCGCTCCACTCCGTCCGTGCGGATGTTGTCCTGGGGAGCCCAGAACTGCACCCCAGACTCCACGTGTGGCCTCAGCAGGGCTGAGGAGAGCGGAAGGAGCCTGCCCCTGACTCCCACCCCCTCCCTCCCCAGCGGCCCTCTGGCAATGCTCTTCCTGCGGCTTCCCAGGATACCAGCGGCCTTCGTGGCCACAAGCGCACATTGCTGGCTCACGGTCAGCTGGTGAAGAAAGCCTTCAGGACATCTGTGTTTTCAGTGTCCTTTGTCCCCAGGGCCCCTGCCCCCCGCCTTTAGCAGCAGGCTGCCCTTTGCCCTCGCCTTCCTTTTGCTGCTGGTGCACTTGTAGGAGCCTTGCCGCTTGCCTTTCCTGGCCCTTGCCAGCTTCAGCTCCAGGTGGCCTTTGGCTTTCCTCACGCCAGCCCTGCAGCCTCAGGCAGTGTCTCCAGGCAATTGTCCTGGGGCACCTCTCCCTCCTTCCCCCTCACACGCTTGCGATGTTCTTGGCACGCCTGCCTGCTCCTTGGTGCCGGAATCAGTTCTGGGCAAAAAGCTACAGGCCAAAAGTTAGAAAAAGAGAGAAAGGCCAGAGTGCTGGCACACTCGGCAGCCATGTCAGTAGGCTAAGCCCTTGGGTTAACAGGCTCGTGAGGTAAGGAGAGCTGTGCTCAAGCAGCCTCTCTCTGGCGGTGGCCAGCAGCAGAGGGCCAGTGCCGAGCAGAAGAGCAAGGCCTAGCTGGAGAGCGGCCTGTGCCAGCCCCACACCCTTCCCACGGGCAAGTGCTCAGGGATTTCCTGAGCGGGGAAAAAGAGCAGCCGTGGCAGTTTCCCGAGGGCAAAAGAGCCACCAGCGGTCTTGGGCCAAAAACGGGGTGAATGATTTTGGAAGCGCCAGGGAGGTTTTTGGCTTCGCCAGCATGCTGCCACATGGCATGCAGAATGTGCCTGTGTGGGGGCTAGCCCACCTTTGGCAGAGCATCAAGAGAAAGGGGCGAGCAACTCCCCGCCTTGGGAAAGGGCCTGGCGCAGGCAGACGCCTCTGCATCTTCCAGGCCTACAGTGCCTTCTGAAAGACATGCTGCTGCTTTGAGGTCTCAGAAGCCAAGCTCTCACAAGCATCCTTAAAAAGCTCAAAACCCAACACAGGCGCTCGCTCAGAGGTCTTGAGCGACCTCGCAGCAGGGCGTCTTCTCCGCTGCAAGGCCTTCTTACAAGGGGGTAGAGGAGGGCAGCCTGGAGGAATCTCCTTTTGGAAAGGTACCCCCAGCAGCAGCCGCAGCAGCAACAGCAATAGGCAAACACAAAGAGGCACTCAGCTGACGAGACACAAGTTGCTCCTGATGAGTGCGAATGCCGCCAGCTGCTGCCGGTGCGCTGGCCTCCAGCGCCGAGATGCAGGGCCCTGGGATGCCGTCGGGAGCTGCTCAGCACCGTGCTCGGCCGCCGGGCAAAGCAAAAGGAGGAGTGAGGCCATCAGTGGATGATGCCAGTGCCAGCCCCTCAAGAGACAAGCCCCGCGGGAGCCAGATTCCCCGGCCCCAGGGCATTACCTTCCCGCTGCCCTGGGGCACTGCACTGAGATCCCCAAGGCACCAGGCGGCACCACCCAAAGGGCCCTGGCCCCTCTCCCCAACCTCCCCAGCACCCCGGGTCCCTGCACGCGGCCGCTGACCTGCCCTGTGGCAAAGGCCGCCCTGCGCACACCACTGCTGACGTGCTCGCCTGCACACTGCACCGCAGCAGCCCGGGACGTCCTCGGGAGCTGCCCACAGCCACGCTCGGCCACCGGGCAGAGAAGAAGGAGGAGCAAGGCCAGCAGCGGCTGCCGCCGGGCCACAGCCCCCCAAGAAACAAGCCCCGCGCAGCCCCATGGCCCCACGGCTCAAGAGGACCCTCCTCCCACCGCTGTGGCGGACTCCATCGAGGCACCACCCAGAAGGGTCCTGCGCTCTCTCCCACCCCTCCCAAGGACCCAACTCCCCGGGGCCTGACACGCGACTCCTTACCTGCCACACAGCACAGGCCCCCTCCACACACCAACGCCGGCGTGCTCGCCTGTGCTGCATGGGCCCGGCATGTCCTCGGGAGCTGCGCAGCGCCACGCCACGCTTGGCAGCCATGCAAAGCAAAGGAGGAGAGAAGGCTTCAGTGGCTGCTGCCAGCACCCGTGCCCTCAACAAGTCCCCACAGCTCCCTCTGCACCAACGCCCAGAGGCAGCTCATGGCCCCCACACACTACCCCAGGCCGATGACGGTGCCGGGCCCCACGCCAGCCCCCTGGCTGCCACCAGCACACCAAGCCTGCGGCCAGGGCAGCCTGCCTCCACGCCGGCCAGAACACAGAACTCGCCGACACCCCGGGCAACGCTGACAATGGCCTTGGCAACAGGCACCAACTGCCCGGCAAGAGGCACAAGAGCCCCAAGGCACGAGCCCTCGCTCAGAAACCCGGACACTGCTCCCGCCTCACCAGGCCTCTCCAGCACTCCGCATTTGCTCTCGCAGAGTTGTTCTCTGCAGCCCCGCCGCTTCTCTTGCATGCCTAGAGCAGCAAGCAATACCTGCCCTGCGGCACTTCCTCTTTTCACAAACTGACATCGTGCCTCCTCAGACATTGGCACAAAAATCACCATGCACCTGGCAAGGCTCATGCACCATCAAGGAAGCGCCCACAGCCTTTCTCGGGCTCCTCCGCTGTTCTTGCAGGCCTAGTCCAGTCAAACAAGAACTGTGCCGCTGCGCTTCCTCGCTCTTCCCAGACTGACACCATGCCTAACGACACATGCCGACAGACAGTGCCGCGCTGCTATAACGGCTCCCCACCTGCACGTGCTCGCACACTAGTGCTCTCCCGCGCCTCCACTGGCAGTCCTGCCTATTCCGGCCTCCACCAAAGTGCCCCTCTGCACCTCCCGACTCTTGCCAAACTTTCCCCTTACCAAAGGAGAGGTGCGCGCAGCATACAAGCTCTTCTGCAATGGCTCCGCCACCAGCAAGGGCTTGCCGAGGAGCCCTCTTCAGCCCCCCACTGGAGCAGTGGCATGCCAGGTGCAGCCTCAGGAGAACTGCCCCTCCACGCTTCCACTTGTGCCTCCCAAACCCACACCGTGCCCATGCAGACACTGGCACAAAATCGCCATGCCCCTCACATGGCTCAGGCACGCAGAGGTTCACGTAGTGGCAGAACAGCTGTCTTGGGCCCCTCCGAGGCATGCCCTCAGGCAGTGCTAGGCAGAGGCCTATTGCAGAGGCAGAGAAGAGCTTGCTGAGATCCGCCCGCCTGCCTCCGCCTTCTCCTGCCCAGGCTGAAGAGGCCCAGCTCGCTCAGCCTCTCCTGGCAGGAGAGCTGCTCCAGTGCCTTCCTCCTCTTGGTAGCCCTTTGCAGGCCTCGCTCCACTCCGTCCGTGCGGATGTTGTCCTGGGGAGCCCAGAACTGCACCCCAGACTCCACGTGTGGCCTCAGCAGGGCTGAGGAGAGCGGAAGGAGCCTGCCCCTGACTCCCACCCCCTCCCTCCCCAGCGGCCCTCTGGCAATGCTCTTCCTGCGGCTTCCCAGGATACCAGCGGCCTTCGTGGCCACAAGCGCACATTGCTGGCTCACGGTCAGCTGGTGAAGAAAGCCTTCAGGACATCTGTGTTTTCAGTGTCCTTTGTCCCCAGGGCCCCTGCCCCCCGCCTTTAGCAGCAGGCTGCCCTTTGCCCTCGCCTTCCTTTTGCTGCTGGTGCACTTGTAGGAGCCTTGCCGCTTGCCTTTCCTGGCCCTTGCCAGCTTCAGCTCCAGGTGGCCTTTGGCTTTCCTCACGCCAGCCCTGCAGCCTCAGGCAGTGTCTCCAGGCAATTGTCCTGGGGCACCTCTCCCTCCTTCCCCCTCACACGCTTGCGATGTTCTTGGCACGCCTGCCTGCTCCTTGGTGCCGGAATCAGTTCTGGGCAAAAAGCTACAGGCCAAAAGTTAGAAAAAGAGAGAAAGGCCAGAGTGCTGGCACACTCGGCAGCCATGTCAGTAGGCTAAGCCCTTGGGTTAACAGGCTCGTGAGGTAAGGAGAGCTGTGCTCAAGCAGCCTCTCTCTGGCGGTGGCCAGCAGCAGAGGGCCAGTGCCGAGCAGAAGAGCAAGGCCTAGCTGGAGAGCGGCCTGTGCCAGCCCCACACCCTTCCCACGGGCAAGTGCTCAGGGATTTCCTGAGCGGGGAAAAAGAGCAGCCGTGGCAGTTTCCCGAGGGCAAAAGAGCCACCAGCGGTCTTGGGCCAAAAAACGGGGTGAATGATTTTGGAAGCGCCAGGGAGGTTTTTGGCTTCGCCAGCATGCTGCCACATGGCATGCAGAATGTGCCTGTGTGGGGGCTAGCCCACCTTTGGCAGAGCATCAAGAGAAAGGGGCGAGCAACTCCCCGCCTTGGGAAAGGGCCTGGCGCAGGCAGACGCCTCTGCATCTTCCAGGCCTACAGTGCCTTCTGAAAGACATGCTGCTGCTTTGAGGTCTCAGAAGCCAAGCTCTCACAAGCATCCTTAAAAAGCTCAAAACCCAACACAGGCGCTCGCTCAGAGGTCTTGAGCGACCTCGCAGCAGGGCGTCTTCTCCGCTGCAAGGCCTTCTTACAAGGGGATAGAGGAGGGCAGCCTGGAGGAATCTCCTTTTGGAAAGGTACCCCCAGCAGCAGCCGCAGCAGCAACAGCAATAGGCAAACACAAAGAGGCACTCAGCTGACGAGACACAAGTTGCTCCTGATGAGTGCGAATGCCGCCAGCTGCTGCCGGTGCGCTGGCCTCCAGCGCCGAGATGCAGGGCCCTGGGATGCCATCGGGAGCTGCTCAGCACCGTGCTTGGCCGCCGGGCAAAGCAAAAGGAGGAGTGAGGCCATCAGTGGATGATGCCAGTGCCAGCCCCCCAAGAGACAAGCCCCGCGGGAGCCAGATTCCCCGGCCCCAGGGCATTACCTTCCCGCTGCCCTGGGGCACTGCACTGAGATCCCCAAGGCACCAGGCGGCACCACCCAAAGGGCCCTGGCCCCTCTCCCCAACCTCCCCAGCACCCCGGGTCCCTGCACGCGGCCGCTGACCTGCCCTGTGGCAAAGGCCGCCCTGCGCACACCACTGCTGACGTGCTCGCCTGCACACTGCACCGCAGCAGCCCGGGACGTCCTCGGGAGCTGCCCACAGCCACGCTCGGCCACCGGGCAGAGAAGAAGGAGGAGCAAGGCCAGCAGCGGCTGCCGCCGGGCCACAGCCCCCCAAGAAACAAGCCCCGCGCAGCCCCATGGCCCCACGGCTCAAGAGGACCCTCCTCCCACCGCTGTGGCGGACTCCATCGAGGCACCACCCAGAAGGGTCCTGCGCTCTCTCCCACCCCTCCCAAGGACCCCCAACTCCCCGGGGCCTGACACGCGACTCCTTACCTGCCACACAGCACAGGCCCCCTCCACACACCAACGCCGGCGTGCTCGCCTGTGCTGCATGGGCCCGGCATGCCCTCGGGAGCTGCGCAGCGCCACGCCACGCTCGGCAGCCGTGCAAAGCAAAGGAGGAGAGAAGGCTTCAGTGGCTGCTGCCAGCACCCGTGCCCTCAACAAGTCCCCCACAGCTCCCTCTGCACCAACGCCCAGAGGCAGCTCATGGCCCCCCACACACTACCCCAGGCCGATGACGGTGCCGGGCCCCACGCCAGCCCCCTGGCTGCCACCAGCACACCAAGCCTGCGGCCAGGGCAGCCTGCCTCCACGCCGGCCAGAACACAGAACTCGCCGACACCCCGGGCAGCGCTGACAATGGCCTTGGCAACAGGCACCAACTGCCCGGCAAGAGGCACAAGCGCCCCAGCCCCAAACACACCCACCGCGCACCGGCACGCCAGCAAGCATGGCCCAAGGGCTGCGGGCAAGGCACGAGCCCTCGCTCAGAAACCCGGACACTGCTCCCGCCTCACCAGGCCTCTCCAGCACTCCGCATTTGCTCTCGCAGAGTTGTTCTCTGCAGCCCCGCCGCTTCTCTTGCATGCCTAGAGCAGCAAGCAATACCTGCCCTGCGGCACTTCCTCTTTTCACAAACTGACACCGTGCCTCCTCAGACATTGGCACAAAAATCACCATGCACCTGGCAAGGCTCATGCACCATCAAGGAAGCGCCCACAGCTTCCCTCGGGCTCCTCCGCTGTTCTTGCAGGCCTAGTCCAGTCAAACAAGAACTGCGCCGCTGCGCTTCCTCGCTCTTCCCAGACTGACACCATGCCTAACGACACATGCCGACAGACAGTGCCGCGCTGCTATAACGGCTCCCCACCTGCACGTGCTCGCACACTAGTGCTCTCCCGCGCCTCCACTGGCAGTCCTGCCTATTCCGGCCTCCACCAAAGTGCCCCTCTGCACCTCCCGACTCTTGCCAAACTTTCCCCTTACCAAAGGAGAGGTGCGCGCAGCATACAAGCTCTTCTGCAATGGCTCCGCCATCAGCAAGGGCTTGCCGAGGAGCCCTCTTCAGCCCCCACTGGAGCAGTGGCATGCCAGGTGCAGCCGCAGGAGAACTGCCCCTCCACGCTTCCACTTGTGCCTCCCAAACCCACACCGTGCCCACGCAGACACTGGCACAAAATCGCCATGCCCCTCACATGGCTCAGGCACGCAGAGGTTCACGTAGTGGCAGAACAGCTGTCTTGGGCCCCTCCGAGGCATGCCCTCAGGCAGTGCTAGGCAGAGGCCTATTGCAGAGGCAGAGAAGAGCTTGCTGAGATCCGCCCGCCTGCCTCCGCCTTCTCCTGCCCAGGCTGAAGAGGCCCAGCTCGCTCAGCCTCTCCTGGCAGGAGAGCTGCTCCAGTGCCTTCCTCCTCTTGGTGGCCCTTTGCAGGCCTCGCTCCACTCCGTCCGTGCGGATGTTGTCCTGGGGAGCCCAGAACTGCACCCCAGACTCCACGTGTGGCCTCAGCAGGGCTGAGGAGAGCGGAAGGAGCCTGCCCCTGACTCCCACCCCCTCCCTCCCCAGCGGCCCTCTGGCAATGCTCTTCCTGCGGCTTCCCAGGATACCAGCGGCCTTCGTGGCCACAAGCGCACATTGCTGGCTCACGGTCAGCTGGTGAAGAAAGCCTTCAGGACATCTGTGTTTTCAGTGTCCTTTGTCCCCAGGGCCCCTGCCCCCCGCCTTTAGCAGCAGGCTGCCCTTTGCCCTCGCCTTCCTTTTGCTGCTGGTGCACTTGTAGGAGCCTTGCCGCTTGCCTTTCCTGGCCCTTGCCAGCTTCAGCTCCAGGTGGCCTTTGGCTTTCCTCACGCCAGCCCTGCAGCCTCAGGCAGTGTCTCCAGGCAATTGTCCTGGGGCACCTCTCCCTCCTTCCCCCTCACACGCTTGCGATGTTCTTGGCACGCCTGCCTGCTCCTTGGTGCCGGAATCAGTTCTGGGCAAAAAGCTACAGGCCAAAAGTTAGAAAAAGAGAGAAAGGCCAGAGTGCTGGCACACTCGGCAGCCATGTCAGTAGGCTAAGCCCTTGGGTTAACAGGCTCGTGAGGTAAGGAGAGCTGTGCTCAAGCAGCCTCTCTCTGGCGGTGGCCAGCAGCAGAGGGCCAGTGCCGAGCAGAAGAGCAAGGCCTAGCTGGAGAGCGGCCTGTGCCAGCCCCACACCCTTCCCACGGGCAAGTGCTCAGGGATTTCCTGAGCGGGGAAAAAGAGCAGCCGTGGCAGTTTCCCGAGGGCAAAAGAGCCACCAGCGGTCTTGGGCCAAAAACGGGGTGAATGATTTTGGAAGCGCCAGGGAGGTTTTTGGCTTCGCCAGCATGCTGCCACATGGCATGCAGAATGTGCCTGTGTGGGGGCTAGCCCACCTTTGGCAGAGCATCAAGAGAAAGGGGCGAGCAACTCCCCGCCTTGGGAAAGGGCCTGGCGCAGGCAGACGCCTCTGCATCTTCCAGGCCTACAGTGCCTTCTGAAAGACATGCTGCTGCTTTGAGGTCTCAGAAGCCAAGCTCTCACAAGCATCCTTAAAAAGCTCAAAACCCAACACAGGCGCTCGCTCAGAGGTCTTGAGCGACCTCGCAGCAGGGCGTCTTCTCCGCTGCAAGGCCTTCTTACAAGGGGATAGAGGAGGGCAGCCTGGAGGAATCTCCTTTTGGAAAGGTACCCCCAGCAGCAGCCGCAGCAGCAACAGCAATAGGCAAACACAAAGAGGCACTCAGCTGACGAGACACAAGTTGCTCCTGATGAGTGCGAATGCCGCCAGCTGCTGCCGGTGCGCTGGCCTCCAGCGCCGAGATGCAGGGCCCTGGGATGCCGTCGGGAGCTGCTCAGCACCGTGCTCGGCCGCCGGGCAAAGCAAAAGGAGGAGTGAGGCCATCAGTGGATGATGCCAGTGCCAGCCCCTCAAGAGACAAGCCCTGTGGGAGCCAGATTCCCCGGCCCCAGGGCATTACCTTCCCGCTGCCCTGGGGCACTGCACTGAGATCCCCAAGGCACCAGGCGGCACCACCCAAAGGGCCCTGGCCCCTCTCCCCAACCTCCCCAGCACCCCGGGTCCCTGCACGCGGCCGCTGACCTGCCCTGTGGCAAAGGCCGCCCTGCGCACACCACTGCTGACGTGCTCGCCTGCACACTGCACCGCAGCAGCCCGGGACGTCCTCGGGAGCTGCCCACAGCCACGCTCGGCCACCGGGCAGAGAAGAAGGAGGAGCAAGGCCAGCAGCGGCTGCCGCCGGGCCACAGCCCCCCAAGAAACAAGCCCCGCGCAGCCCCATGGCCCCACGGCTCAAGAGGACCCTCCTCCCACCGCTGTGGCGGACTCCATCGAGGCACCAGGCAGGACCACCCAGAAGGGTCCTGCGCTCTCTCCCACCCCTCCCAAGGACCCCCAACTCCCCGGGGCCTGACACGCGACTCCTTACCTGCCACACAGCACAGGCCCCCTCCACACACCAACGCCGGCGTGCTCGCCTGTGCTGCATGGGCCCGGCATGTCCTCGGGAGCTGCGCAGCGCCACGCCACGCTCGGCAGCCGTGCAAAGCAAAGGAGGAGAGAAGGCTTCAGTGGCTGCTGCCAGCACCCGTGCCCTCAACAAGTCCCCCACAGCTCCCTCTGCACCAACGCCCAGAGGCAGCTCATGGCCCCCCACACACTACCCCAGGCCGATGACGGTGCCGGGCCCCACGCCAGCCCCCTGGCTGCCACCAGCACACCAAGCCTGCGGCCAGGGCAGCCTGCCTCCACGCCGGCCAGAACACAGAACTCGCCGACACCCCGGGCAACGCTGACAATGGCCTTGGCAACAGGCACCAACTGCCCGGCAAGAGGCACAAGCGCCCCAGCCCCAAACACACCCACCGCGCACCGGCACGCCAGCAAGCATGGCCCAAGGGCCGCGGGCAAGGCACGAGCCCTCGCTCAGAAACCCGGACACTGCTCCCGCCTCACCAGGCCTCTCCAGCACTCCGCATTTGCTCTCGCAGAGTTGTTCTCTGCAGCCCCGCCGCTTCTCTTGCATGCCTAGAGCAGCAAGCAATACCTGCCCTGCGGCACTTCCTCTTTTCACAAACTGACACCGTGCCTCCTCAGACATTGGCACAAAAATCACCATGCACCTGGCAAGGCTCATGCACCATCAAGGAAGCACCCACAGCTTCCCTCGGGCTCCTCCGCTGTTCTTGCAGGCCTAGTCCAGTCAAACAAGAACTGCGCCGCTGCGCTTCCTCGCTCTTCCCAGACTGACACCATGCCTAACGACACATGCCGACAGACAGTGCCGCGCTGCTATAACGGCTCCCCACCTGCACGTGCTCGCACACTAGTGCTCTCCCGCGCCTCCACTGGCAGTCCTGCCTATTCCGGCCTCCACCAAAGTGCCCCTCTGCACCTCCCGACTCTTGCCAAACTTTCCCCTTACCAAAGGAGAGGTGCGCGCAGCATACAAGCTCTTCTGCAATGGCTCCGCCACCAGCAAGGGCTTGCCGAGGAGCCCTCTTCAGCCCCCCACTGGAGCAGTGGCATGCCAGGTGCAGCCTCAGGAGAACTGCCCCTCCACGCTTCCACTTGTGCCTCCCAAACCCACACCGTGCCCACGCAGACACTGGCACAAAATCGCCATGCCCCTCACATGGCTCAGGCACGCAGAGGTTCACGTAGTGGCAGAACAGCTGTCTTGGGCCCCTCCGAGGCATGCCCTCAGGCAGTGCTAGGCAGAGGCCTATTGCAGAGGCAGAGAAGAGCTTGCTGAGATCCGCCCGCCTGCCTCCGCCTTCTCCTGCCCAGGCTGAAGAGGCCCAGCTCGCTCAGCCTCTCCTGGCAGGAGAGCTGCTCCAGTGCCTTCCTCCTCTTGGTGGCCCTTTGCAGGCCTCGCTCCACTCCGTCCGTGCGGATGTTGTCCTGGGGAGCCCAGAACTGCACCCCAGACTCCACGTGTGGCCTCAGCAGGGCTGAGGAGAGCGGAAGGAGCCTGCCCCTGACTCCCACCCCCTCCCTCCCCAGCGGCCCTCTGGCAATGCTCTTCCTGCGGCTTCCCAGGATACCAGCGGCCTTCGTGGCCACAAGCGCACATTGCTGGCTCACGGTCAGCTGGTGAAGAAAGCCTTCAGGACATCTGTGTTTTCAGTGTCCTTTGTCCCCAGGGCCCCTGCCCCCCGCCTTTAGCAGCAGGCTGCCCTTTGCCCTCGCCTTCCTTTTGCTGCTGGTGCACTTGTAGGAGCCTTGCCGCTTGCCTTTCCTGGCCCTTGCCAGCTTCAGCTCCAGGTGGCCTTTGGCTTTCCTCACGCCAGCCCTGCAGCCTCAGGCAGTGTCTCCAGGCAATTGTCCTGGGGCACCTCTCCCTCCTTCCCCCTCACACGCTTGCGATGTTCTTGGCACGCCTGCCTGCTCCTTGGTGCCGGAATCAGTTCTGGGCAAAAAGCTACAGGCCAAAAGTTAGAAAAAGAGAGAAAGGCCAGAGTGCTGGCACACTCGGCAGCCATGTCAGTAGGCTAAGCCCTTGGGTTAACAGGCTCGTGAGGTAAGGAGAGCTGTGCTCAAGCAGCCTCTCTCTGGCGGTGGCCAGCAGCAGAGGGCCAGTGCCGAGCAGAAGAGCAAGGCCTAGCTGGAGAGCGGCCTGTGCCAGCCCCACACCCTTCCCACGGGCAAGTGCTCAGGGATTTCCTGAGCGGGGAAAAAGAGCAGCCGTGGCAGTTTCCCGAGGGCAAAAGAGCCACCAGCGGTCTTGGGCCAAAAACGGGGTGAATGATTTTGGAAGCGCCAGGGAGGTTTTTGGCTTCGCCAGCATGCTGCCACATGGCATGCAGAATGTGCCTGTGTGGGGGCTAGCCCACCTTTGGCAGAGCATCAAGAGAAAGGGGCGAGCAACTCCCCGCCTTGGGAAAGGGCCTGGCGCAGGCAGACGCCTCTGCATCTTCCAGGCCTACAGTGCCTTCTGAAAGACATGCTGCTGCTTTGAGGTCTCAGAAGCCAAGCTCTCACAAGCATCCTTAAAAAGCTCAAAACCCAACACAGGCGCTCGCTCAGAGGTCTTGAGCGACCTCGCAGCAGGGCGTCTTCTCCGCTGCAAGGCCTTCTTACAAGGGGATAGAGGAGGGCAGCCTGGAGGAATCTCCTTTTGGAAAGGTACCCCCAGCAGCAGCCGCAGCAGCAACAGCAATAGGCAAACACAAAGAGGCACTCAGCTGACGAGACACAAGTTGCTCCTGGTGAGTGCGAATGCCGCCAGCTGCTGCCGGTGCGCTGGCCTCCAGCGCCGAGATGCAGGGCCCTGGGATGCCGTCGGGAGCTGCTCAGCACCGTGCTCGGCCGCCGGGCAAAGCAAAAGGAGGAGTGAGGCCATCAGTGGATGATGCCAGTGCCAGCCCCCCAAGAGACAAGCCCCGCGGGAGCCAGATTCCCCGGCCCCAGGGCATTACCTTCCCGCTGCCCTGGGGCACTGCACTGAGATCCCCAAGGCACCAGGCGGCACCACCCAAAGGGCCCTGGCCCCTCTCCCCAACCTCCCCAGCACCCCGGGTCCCTGCACGCGGCTGCTGACCTGCCCTGTGGCAAAGGCCGCCCTGCGCACACCACTGCTGACGTGCTCGCCTGCACACTGCACCGCAGCAGCCCGGGACGTCCTCGGGAGCTGCCCACAGCCACGCTCGGCCACCGGGCAGAGAAGAAGGAGGAGCAAGGCCAGCAGCGGCTGCCGCCGGGCCACAGCCCCCCAAGAAACAAGCCCCGCGCAGCCCCATGGCCCCACGGCTCAAGAGGACCCTCCTCCCACCGCTGTGGCGGACTCCATCGAGGCACCACCCAGAAGGGTCCTGCGCTCTCTCCCACCCCTCCCAAGGACCCGCAACTCCCCGGGGCCTGACACGCGACTCCTTACCTGCCACACAGCACAGGCCCCCTCCACACACCAACGCCGGCGTGCTCGCCTGTGCTGCATGGGCCCGGCATGCCCTCGGGAGCTGCGCAGCGCCACGCCACGCTCGGCAGCCGTGCAAAGCAAAGGAGGAGAGAAGGCTTCAGTGGCTGCTGCCAGCACCCGTGCCCTCAACAAGTCCCCCACAGCTCCCTCTGCACCAACGCCCAGAGGCAGCTCATGGCCCCCCACACACTACCCCAGGCCGATGACGGTGCCGGGCCCCACGCCAGCCCCCTGGCTGCCACCAGCACACCAAGCCTGCGGCCAGGGCAGCCTGCCTCCACGCCGGCCAGAACACAGAACTCGCCGACACCCCGGGCAACGCTGACAATGGCCTTGGCAACAGGCACCAACTGCCCGGCAAGAGGCACAAGCGCCCCAAGGCACGAGCCCTCGCTCAGAAACCCGGACACTGCTCCCGCCTCACCAGGCCTCTCCAGCACTCCGCATTTGCTCTCGCAGAGTTGTTCTCTGCAGCCCCGCCGCTTCTCTTGCATGCCTAGAGCAGCAAGCAATACCTGCCCTGCGGCACTTCCTCTTTTCACAAACTGACACCGTGCCTCCTCAGACATTGGCACAAAAATCACCATGCACCTGGCAAGGCTCAGGCACCATCAAGGAAGCGCCCACAGCTTCCCTCGGGCTCCTCCGCTGTTCTTGCAGGCCTAGTCCAGTCAAACAAGAACTGCGCCGCTGCGCTTCCTCGCTCTTCCCAGACTGACACCATGCCTAACGACACATGCCGACAGACAGTGCCGCGCTGCTATAACGGCTCCCCACCTGCACGTGCTCGCACACTAGTGCTCTCCCGCGCCTCCACTGGCAGTCCTGCCTATTCCGGCCTCCACCAAAGTGCCCCTCTGCACCTCCCGACTCTTGCCAAACTTTCCCCTTACCAAAGGAGAGGTGCGCGCAGCATACAAGCTCTTCTGCAATGGCTCCGCCACCAGCAAGGGCTTGCCGAGGAGCCCTCTTCAGCCCCCCACTGGAGCAGTGGCATGCCAGGTGCAGCCTCAGGAGAACTGCCCCTCCACGCTTCCACTTGTGCCTCCCAAACCCACACCGTGCCCACGCAGACACTGGCACAAAATCGCCATGCCCCTCACATGGCTCAGGCACGCAGAGGTTCACGTAGTGGCAGAACAGCTGTCTTGGGCCCCTCCGAGGCATGCCCTCAGGCAGTGCTAGGCAGAGGCCTATTGCAGAGGCAGAGAAGAGCTTGCTGAGATCCGCCCGCCTGCCTCCGCCTTCTCCTGCCCAGGCTGAAGAGGCCCAGCTCGCTCAGCCTCTCCTGGCAGGAGAGCTGCTCCAGTGCCTTCCTCCTCTTGGTGGCCCTTTGCAGGCCTCGCTCCACTCCGTCCGTGCGGATGTTGTCCTGGGGAGCCCAGAACTGCACCCCAGACTCCACGTGTGGCCTCAGCAGGGCTGAGGAGAGCGGAAGGAGCCTGCCCCTGACTCCCACCCCCTCCCTCCCCAGCGGCCCTCTGGCAATGCTCTTCCTGCGGCTTCCCAGGATACCAGCGGCCTTCGTGGCCACAAGCGCACATTGCTGGCTCACGGTCAGCTGGTGAAGAAAGCCTTCAGGACATCTGTGTTTTCAGTGTCCTTTGTCCCCAGGGCCCCTGCCCCCCGCCTTTAGCAGCAGGCTGCCCTTTGCCCTCGCCTTCCTTTTGCTGCTGGTGCACTTGTAGGAGCCTTGCCGCTTGCCTTTCCTGGCCCTTGCCAGCTTCAGCTCCAGGTGGCCTTTGGCTTTCCTCACGCCAGCCCTGCAGCCTCAGGCAGTGTCTCCAGGCAATTGTCCTGGGGCACCTCTCCCTCCTTCCCCCTCACACGCTTGCGATGTTCTTGGCACGCCTGCCTGCTCCTTGGTGCCGGAATCAGTTCTGGGCAAAAAGCTACAGGCCAAAAGTTAGAAAAAGAGAGAAAGGCCAGAGTGCTGGCACACTCGGCAGCCATGTCAGTAGGCTAAGCCCTTGGGTTAACAGGCTCGTGAGGTAAGGAGAGCCGTGCTCAAGCAGCCTCTCTCTGGCGGTGGCCAGCAGCAGAGGGCCAGTGCCGAGCAGAAGAGCAAGGCCTAGCTGGAGAGCGGCCTGTGCCAGCCCCACACCCTTCCCACGGGCAAGTGCTCAGGGATTTCCTGAGCGGGGAAAAAGAGCAGCCGTGGCAGTTTCCCGAGGGCAAAAGAGCCACCAGCGGTCTTGGGCCAAAAACGGGGTGAATGATTTTGGAAGCGCCAGGGAGGTTTTTGGCTTCGCCAGCATGCTGCCACATGGCATGCAGAATGTGCCTGTGTGGGGGCTAGCCCACCTTTGGCAGAGCATCAAGAGAAAGGGGCGAGCAACTCCCCGCCTTGGGAAAGGGCCTGGCGCAGGCAGACGCCTCTGCATCTTCCAGGCCTACAGTGCCTTCTGAAAGACATGCTGCTGCTTTGAGGTCTCAGAAGCCAAGCTCTCACAAGCATCCTTAAAAAGCTCAAAACCCAACACAGGCGCTCGCTCAGAGGTCTTGAGCGACCTCGCAGCAGGGCGTCTTCTCCGCTGCAAGGCCTTCTTACAAGGGGATAGAGGAGGGCAGCCTGGAGGAATCTCCTTTTGGAAAGGTACCCCCAGCAGCAGCCGCAGCAGCAACAGCAATAGGCAAACACAAAGAGGCACTCAGCTGACGAGACACAAGTTGCTCCTGATGAGTGCGAATGCCGCCAGCTGCTGCCGGTGCGCTGGCCTCCAGCGCCGAGATGCAGGGCCCTGGGATGCCGTCGGGAGCTGCTCAGCACCGTGCTCGGCCACCGGGCAAAGCAAAAGGAGGAGTGAGGCCATCAGTGGATGATGCCAGTGCCAGCCCCTCAAGAGACAAGCCCCGCGGGAGCCAGATTCCCCGGCCCCAGGGCATTACC
This sequence comes from Dromaius novaehollandiae, assembly GCF_036370855.1. Taxonomy (NCBI): domain Eukaryota; kingdom Metazoa; phylum Chordata; class Aves; order Casuariiformes; family Dromaiidae; genus Dromaius; species Dromaius novaehollandiae. The sequence continues at coordinate 114,100,092 of NC_088100.1, read as the reverse complement.
TTCCCGCTGCCCTGGGGCACTGCACTGAGATCCCCAAGGCACCAGGCGGCACCACCCAAAGGGCCCTGGCCCCTCTCCCCAACCTCCCCAGCACCCCGGGTCCCTGCACGCGGCCGCTGACCTGCCCTGTGGCAAAGGCCGCCCTGCGCACACCACTGCTGACGTGCTCGCCTGCACACTGCACCGCAGCAGCCCGGGACGTCCTCGGGAGCTGCCCACAGCCACGCTCGGCCACCGGGCAGAGAAGAAGGAGGAGCAAGGCCAGCAGCGGCTGCCGCCGGGCCACAGCCCCCCAAGAAACAAGCCCTGCGCAGCCCCATGGCCCCACGGCTCAAGAGGACCCTCCTCCCACCGCTGTGGCGGACTCCATCGAGGCACCAGGCAGGACCACCCAGAAGGGTCCTGCGCTCTCTCCCACCCCTCCCAAGGACCCAACTCCCCGGGGCCTGACACGCGACTCCTTACCTGCCACACAGCACAGGCCCCCTCCACACACCAACGCCGGCGTGCTCGCCTGTGCTGCATGGGCCCGGCATGTCCTCGGGAGCTGCGCAGCGCCACGCCACGCTCGGCAGCCGTGCAAAGCAAAGGAGGAGAGAAGGCTTCAGTGGCTGCTGCCAGCACCCGTGCCCTCAACAAGTCCCCCACAGCTCCCTCTGCACCAACGCCCAGAGGCAGCTCATGGCCCCCCACACACTACCCCAGGCCGATGACGGTGCCGGGCCCCACGCCAGCCCCCTGGCTGCCACCAGCACACCAAGCCTGCGGCCAGGGCAGCCTGCCTCCACGCCGGCCAGAACACAGAACTCGCCGACACCCCGGGCAACGCTGACAATGGCCTTGGCAACAGGCACCAACTGCCCGGCAAGAGGCACAAGCGCCCCAGCCCCAAACACACCCACCGCGCACCGGCACGCCAGCAAGCATGGCCCAAGGGCTGCGGGCAAGGCACGAGCCCTCGCTCAGAAACCCGGACACTGCTCCCGCCTCACCAGGCCTCTCCAGCACTCCGCATTTGCTCTCGCAGAGTTGTTCTCTGCAGCCCCGCCGCTTCTCTTGCATGCCTAGAGCAGCAAGCAATACCTGCCCTGCGGCACTTCCTCTTTTCACAAACTGACACCGTGCCTCCTCAGACATTGGCACAAAAATCACCATGCACCTGGCAAGGCTCATGCACCATCAAGGAAGCGCCCACAGCTTCCCTCGGGCTCCTCCGCTGTTCTTGCAGGCCTAGTCCAGTCAAACAAGAACTGTGCCGCTGCGCTTCCTCGCTCTTCCCAGACTGACACCATGCCTAACGACACATGCCGACAGACAGTGCCGCGCTGCTATAACGGCTCCCCACCTGCACGTGCTCGCACACTAGTGCTCTCCCGCGCCTCCACTGGCAGTCCTGCCTATTCCGGCCTCCACCAAAGTGCCCCTCTGCACCTCCCGACTCTTGCCAAACTTTCCCCTTACCAAAGGAGAGGTGCGCGCAGCATACAAGCTCTTCTGCAATGGCTCCGCCACCAGCAAGGGCTTGCCGAGGAGCCCTCTTCAGCCCCCACTGGAGCAGTGGCATGCCAGGTACAGCCTCAGGAGAACTGCCCCTCCACGCTTCCACTTGTGCCTCCCAAACCCACACCGTGCCCACGCAGACACTGGCACAAAATCGCCATGCCCCTCACATGGCTCAGGCACGCAGAGGTTCACGTAGTGGCAGAACAGCTGTCTTGGGCCCCTCCGAGGCATGCCCTCAGGCAGTGCTAGGCAGAGGCCTATTGCAGAGGCAGAGAAGAGCTTGCTGAGATCCGCCCGCCTGCCTCTGCCTTCTCCTGCCCAGGCTGAAGAGGCCCAGCTCGCTCAGCCTCTCCTGGCAGGAGAGCTGCTCCAGTGCCTTCCTCCTCTTGGTGGCCCTTTGCAGGCCTCGCTCCACTCCGTCCGTGCGGATGTTGTCCTGGGGAGCCCAGAACTGCACCCCAGACTCCACGTGTGGCCTCAGCAGGGCTGAGGAGAGCGGAAGGAGCCTGCCCCTGACTCCCACCCCCTCCCTCCCCAGCGGCCCTCTGGCAATGCTCTTCCTGCGGCTTCCCAGGATACCAGCGGCCTTCGTGGCCACAAGCGCACATTGCTGGCTCACGGTCAGCTGGTGAAGAAAGCCTTCAGGACATCTGTGTTTTCAGTGTCCTTTGTCCCCAGGGCCCCTGCCCCCCGCCTTTAGCAGCAGGCTGCCCTTTGCCCTCGCCTTCCTTTTGCTGCTGGTGCACTTGTAGGAGCCTTGCCGCTTGCCTTTCCTGGCCCTTGCCAGCTTCAGCTCCAGGTGGCCTTTGGCTTTCCTCACGCCAGCCCTGCAGCCTCAGGCAGTGTCTCCAGGCAATTGTCCTGGGGCACCTCTCCCTCCTTCCCCCTCACACGCTTGCGATGTTCTTGGCACGCCTGCCTGCTCCTTGGTGCCGGAATCAGTTCTGGGCAAAAAGCTACAGGCCAAAAGTTAGAAAAAGAGAGAAAGGCCAGAGTGCTGGCACACTCGGCAGCCATGTCAGTAGGCTAAGCCCTTGGGTTAACAGGCTCGTGAGGTAAGGAGAGCTGTGCTCAAGCAGCCTCTCTCTGGCGGTGGCCAGCAGCAGAGGGCCAGTGCCGAGCAGAAGAGCAAGGCCTAGCTGGAGAGCGGCCTGTGCCAGCCCCACACCCTTCCCACGGGCAAGTGCTCAGGGATTTCCTGAGCGGGGAAAAAGAGCAGCCGTGGCAGTTTCCCGAGGGCAAAAGAGCCACCAGCGGTCTTGGGCCAAAAACGGGGTGAATGATTTTGGAAGCGCCAGGGAGGTTTTTGGCTTCGCCAGCATGCTGCCACATGGCATGCAGAATGTGCCTGTGTGGGGGCTAGCCCACCTTTGGCAGAGCATCAAGAGAAAGGGGCGAGCAACTCCCCGCCTTGGGAAAGGGCCTGGCGCAGGCAGACGCCTCTGCATCTTCCAGGCCTACAGTGCCTTCTGAAAGACATGCTGCTGCTTTGAGGTCTCAGAAGCCAAGCTCTCACAAGCATCCTTAAAAAGCTCAAAACCCAACACAGGCGCTCGCTCAGAGGTCTTGAGCGACCTCGCAGCAGGGCGTCTTCTCTGCTGCAAGGCCTTCTTACAAGGGGATAGAGGAGGGCAGCCTGGAGGAATCTCCTTTTGGAAAGGTACCCCCAGCAGCAGCCGCAGCAGCAACAGCAATAGGCAAACACAAAGAGGCACTCAGCTGACGAGACACAAGTTGCTCCTGATGAGTGCGAATGCCGCCAGCTGCTGCCGGTGCGCTGGCCTCCAGCGCCGAGATGCAGGGCCCTGGGATGCCGTCGGGAGCTGCTCAGCACCGTGCTCGGCCGCCGGGCAAAGCAAAAGGAGGAGTGAGGCCATCAGTGGATGATGCCAGTGCCAGCCCCTCAAGAGACAAGCCCCGCGGGAGCCAGATTCCCCGGCCCCAGGGCATTACCTTCCCGCTGCCCTGGGGCACTGCACTGAGATCCCAAGGCACCAGGCGGCACCACCCAAAGGACCCTGGCCCCTCTCCCCAACCTCCCCAGCACCCCGGGACCCTGCACGCGGCCGCTGACCTGCCCTGTGGCAAAGGCCGCCCTCCGCACACCACTGCTGACGTGCTCGCCTGCACACTGCACCGCAGCAGCCCGGGACGTCCTCGGGAGCTGCCCACAGCCACGCTCGGCCACCGGGCAGAGAAGAAGGAGGAGAAAGGCCAGCAGCGGCTGCCGCCGGGCCACAGCCCCCCAAGAAACAAGCCCCGCACAGCCCCATGGCCCCACGGCTCAAGAGGACCCTCCTCCCACCGCTGTGGCGGACTCCATCGAGGCACCAGGCAGGACCACCCAGAAGGGTCCTGCGCTCTCTCCCACCCCTCCCAAGGACCCCCAACTCCCCGGGGCCTGACACGCGACTCCTTACCTGCCACACAGCACAGGCCCCTCCACACACCAACGCCGGCGTGCTCGCCTGTGCTGCATGGGCCCGGCATGTCCTCGGGAGCTGCGCAGCACCACGCCACGCTCGGCAGCCGTGCAAAGCAAAGGAGGAGAGAAGGCTTCAGTGGCTGCTGCCAGCACCCGTGCCCTCAACAAGTCCCCCACAGCTCCCTCTGCACCAACGCCCAGAGGCAGCTCATGGCCCCCCACACACTACCCCAGGCCGATGACGGTGCCGGGCCCCACGCCAGCCCCCTGGCTGCCACCAGCACACCAAGCCTGCGGCCAGGGCAGCCTGCCTCCACGCCGGCCAGAACACAGAACTCGCCGACACCCCGGGCAACGCTGACAATGGCCTTGGCAACAGGCACCAACTGCCCGGCAAGAGGCACAAGCGCCCCAAGGCACGAGCCCTCGCTCAGAAACCCGGACACTGCTCCCGCCTCACCAGGCCTCTCCAGCACTCCGCATTTGCTCTCGCAGAGTTGTTCTCTGCAGCCCCGCCGCTTCTCTTGCATGCCTAGAGCAGCAAGCAATACCTGCCCTGCGGCACTTCCTCTTTTCACAAACTGACACCGTGCCTCCTCAGACATTGGCACAAAAATCACCATGCACCTGGCAAGGCTCAGGCACCATCAAGGAAGCGCCCACAGCTTCCCTCGGGCTCCTCCGCTGTTCTTGCAGGCCTAGTCCAGTCAAACAAGAACTGTGCCGCTGCGCTTCCTCGCTCTTCCCAGACTGACACCATGCCTAACGACACATGCCGACAGACAGTGCCGCGCTGCTATAACGGCTCCCCACCTGCACGTGCTCGCACACTAGTGCTCTCCCGCGCCTCCACTGGCAGTCCTGCCTATTCCGGCCTCCACCAAAGTGCCCCTCTGCACCTCCCGACTCTTGCCAAACTTTCCCCTTACCAAAGGAGAGGTGCGCGCAGCATACAAGCTCTTCTGCAATGGCTCCGCCACCAGCAAGGGCTTGCCGAGGAGCCCTCTTCAGCCCCCACTGGAGCAGTGGCATGCCAGGTACAGCCTCAGGAGAACTGCCCCTCCACGCTTCCACTTGTGCCTCCCAAACCCACACCGTGCCCACGCAGACACTGGCACAAAATCGCCATGCCCCTCACATGGCTCAGGCACGCAGAGGTTCACGTAGTGGCAGAACAGCTGTCTTGGGCCCCTCCGAGGCATGCCCTCAGGCAGTGCTAGGCAGAGGCCTATTGCAGAGGCAGAGAAGAGCTTGCTGAGATCCGCCCGCCTGCCTCCGCCTTCTCCTGCCCAGGCTGAAGAGGCCCAGCTCGCTCAGCCTCTCCTGGCAGGAGAGCTGCTCCAGTGCCTTCCTCCTCTTGGTGGCCCTTTGCAGGCCTCGCTCCACTCCGTCCGTGCGGATGTTGTCCTGGGGAGCCCAGAACTGCACCCCAGACTCCACGTGTGGCCTCAGCAGGGCTGAGGAGAGCGGAAGGAGCCTGCCCCTGACTCCCACCCCCTCCCTCCCCAGCGGCCCTCTGGCAATGCTCTTCCTGCGGCTTCCCAGGATACCAGCGGCCTTCGTGGCCACAAGCGCACATTGCTGGCTCACGGTCAGCTGGTGAAGAAAGCCTTCAGGACATCTGTGTTTTCAGTGTCCTTTGTCCCCAGGGCCCCTGCCCCCCGCCTTTAGCAGCAGGCTGCCCTTTGCCCTCGCCTTCCTTTTGCTGCTGGTGCACTTGTAGGAGCCTTGCCGCTTGCCTTTCCTGGCCCTTGCCAGCTTCAGCTCCAGGTGGCCTTTGGCTTTCCTCACGCCAGCCCTGCAGCCTCAGGCAGTGTCTCCAGGCATTTGTCCTGGGGCACCTCTCCCTCCTTCCCCCTCACACGCTTGCGATGTTCTTGGCACGCCTGCCTGCTCCTTGGTGCCGGAATCAGTTCTGGGCAAAAAGCTACAGGCCAAAAGTTAGAAAAAGAGAGAAAGGCCAGAGTGCTGGCACACTCGGCAGCCATGTCAGTAGGCTAAGCCCTTGGGTTAACAGGCTCGTGAGGTAAGGAGAGCTGTGCTCAAGCAGCCTCTCTCTGGCGGTGGCCAGCAGCAGAGGGCCAGTGCCGAGCAGAAGAGCAAGGCCTAGCTGGAGAGCGGCCTGTGCCAGCCCCACACCCTTCCCACGGGCAAGTGCTCAGGGATTTCCTGAGCGGGGAAAAAGAGCAGCCGTGGCAGTTTCCCGAGGGCAAAAGAGCCACCAGCGGTCTTGGGCCAAAAACGGGGTGAATGATTTTGGAAGCGCCAGGGAGGTTTTTGGCTTCGCCAGCATGCTGCCACATGGCATGCAGAATGTGCCTGTGTGGGGGCTAGCCCACCTTTGGCAGAGCATCAAGAGAAAGGGGCGAGCAACTCCCCGCCTTGGGAAAGGGCCTGGCGCAGGCAGACGCCTCTGCATCTTCCAGGCCTACAGTGCCTTCTGAAAGACATGCTGCTGCTTTGAGGTCTCAGAAGCCAAGCTCTCACAAGCATCCTTAAAAAGCTCAAAACCCAACACAGGCGCTCGCTCAGAGGTCTTGAGCGACCTCGCAGCAGGGCGTCTTCTCCGCTGCAAGGCCTTCTTACAAGGGGATAGAGGAGGGCAGCCTGGAGGAATCTCCTTTTGGAAAGGTACCCCCAGCAGCAGCAGCCGCAGCAGCAACAGCAATAGGCAAACACAAAGAGGCACTCAGCTGACGAGACACAAGTTGCTCCTGATGAGTGCGAATGCCGCCAGCTGCTGCCGGTGCGCTGGCCTCCAGCGCCGAGATGCAGGGCCCTGGGATGCCGTCGGGAGCTGCTCAGCACCGTGCTCGGCCGCCGGGCAAAGCAAAAGGAGGAGTGAGGCCATCAGTGGATGATGCCAGTGCCAGCCCCCCAAGAGACAAGCCCCGCGGGAGCCAGATTCCCCGGCCCCAGGGCATTACCTTCCCGCTGCCCTGGGGCACTGCACTGAGATCCCCAGGGCACCAGGCGGCACCACCCAAAGGGCCCTGGCCCCTCTCCCCAACCTCCCCAGCACCCCGGGTCCCTGCACGCGGCCGCTGACCTGCCCTGTGGCAAAGGCCGCCCTGCGCACACCACTGCTGACGTGCTTGCCTGCACACTGCACCGCAGCAGCCCGGGACGTCCTCGGGAGCTGCCCACAGCCACGCTCGGCCACCAGGCAGAGAAGAAGGAGGAGCAAGGCCAGCAGCGGCTGCCGCCGGGCCACAGCCCCCCAAGAAACAAGCCCTGCGCAGCCCCATGGCCCCACGGCTCAAGAGGACCCTCCTCCCACCGCTGTGGCGGACTCCATCGAGGCACCAGGCAGGACCACCCAGAAGGGTCCTGCGCTCTCTCCCACCCCTCCCAAGGACCCCCAACTCCCCGGGGCCTGACACGCGACTCCTTACCTGCCACACAGCACAGGCCCCCTCCACACACCAACGCCGGCGTGCTCGCCTGTGCTGCATGGGCCCGGCATGTCCTCGGGAGCTGCGCAGCGCCACGCCACGCTCGGCAGCCGTGCAAAGCAAAGGAGGAGAGAAGGCTTCAGTGGCTGCTGCCAGCACCCGTGCCCTCAACAAGTCCCCCACAGCTCCCTCTGCACCAACGCCCAGAGGCAGCTCATGGCCCCCCACACACTACCCCAGGCCGATGACGGTGCCGGGCCCCACGCCAGCCCCCTGGCTGCCACCAGCACACCAAGCCTGCGGCCAGGGCAGCCTGCCTCCACGCCGGCCAGAACACAGAACTCGCCGACACCCCGGGCAACGCTGACAATGGCCTTGGCAACAGGCACCAACTGCCCGGCAAGAGGCACAAGCGCCCCAGCCCCAAACACACCCACCGCGCACCGGCACGCCAGCAAGCATGGCCCAAGGGCCGCGGGCAAGGCACGAGCCCTCGCTCAGAAACCCGGACACTGCTCCCGCCTCACCAGGCCTCTCCAGCACTCCGCATTTGCTCTCGCAGAGTTGTTCTCTGCAGCCCCGCCGCTTCTCTTGCATGCCTAGAGCAGCAAGCAATACCTGCCCTGCGGCACTTCCTCTTTTCACAAACTGACACCGTGCCTCCTCAGACATTGGCACAAAAATCACCATGCACCTGGCAAGGCTCAGGCACCATCAAGGAAGCGCCCACAGCTTCCCTCGGGCTCCTCTGCTGTTCTTGCAGGCCTAGTCCAGTCAAACAAGAACTGTGCCGCTGCGCTTCCTCGCTCTTCCCAGACTGACACCATGCCTAACGACACATGCCGACAGACAGTGCCGCGCTGCTATAACGGCTCCCCACCTGCACGTGCTCGCACACTAGTGCTCTCCCGCGCCTCCACTGGCAGTCCTGCCTATTCCGGCCTCCACCAAAGTGCCCCTCTGCACCTCCCGACTCTTGCCAAACTTTCCCCTTACCAAAGGAGAGGTGCGCGCAGCATACAAGCTCTTCTGCAATGGCTCCGCCACCAGCAAGGGCTTGCCGAGGAGCCCTCTTCAGCCCCCACTGGAGCAGTGGCATGCCAGGTGCAGCCTCAGGAGAACTGCCCCTCCACGCTTCCACTTGTGCCTCCCAAACCCACACCGTGCCCACGCAGACACTGGCACAAAATCGCCATGCCCCTCACATGGCTCAGGCACGCAGAGGTTCACGTAGTGGCAGAACAGCTGTCTTGGGCCCCTCCGAGGCATGCCCTCAGGCAGTGCTAGGCAGAGGCCTATTGCAGAGGCAGAGAAGAGCTTGCTGAGATCCGCCCGCCTGCCTCTGCCTTCTCCTGCCCAGGCTGAAGAGGCCCAGCTCGCTCAGCCTCTCCTGGCAGGAGAGCTGCTCCAGTGCCTTCCTCCTCTTGGTGGCCCTTTGCAGGCCTCGCTCCACTCCGTCCGTGCGGATGTTGTCCTGGGGAGCCCAGAACTGCACCCCAGACTCCACGTGTGGCCTCAGCAGGGCTGAGGAGAGCGGAAGGAGCCTGCCCCTGACTCCCACCCCCTCCCTCCCCAGCGGCCCTCTGGCAATGCTCTTCCTGCGGCTTCCCAGGATACCAGCGGCCTTCGTGGCCACAAGCGCACATTGCTGGCTCACGGTCAGCTGGTGAAGAAAGCCTTCAGGACATCTGTGTTTTCAGTGTCCTTTGTCCCCAGGGCCCCTGCCCCCCGCCTTTAGCAGCAGGCTGCCCTTTGCCCTCGCCTTCCTTTTGCTGCTGGTGCACTTGTAGGAGCCTTGCTGCTTGCCTTTCCTGGCCCTTGCCAGCTTCAGCTCCAGGTGGCCTTTGGCTTTCCTCACGCCAGCCCTGCAGCCTCAGGCAGTGTCTCCAGGCAATTGTCCTGGGGCACCTCTCCCTCCTTCCCCCTCACACGCTTGCGATGTTCTTGGCACGCCTGCCTGCTCCTTGGTGCCGGAATCAGTTCTGGGCAAAAAGCTACAGGCCAAAAGTTAGAAAAAGAGAGAAAGGCCAGAGTGCTGGCACACTCGGCAGCCATGTCAGTAGGCTAAGCCCTTGGGTTAACAGGCTCGTGAGGTAAGGAGAGCTGTGCTCAAGCAGCCTCTCTCTGGCGGTGGCCAGCAGCAGAGGGCCAGTGCCGAGCAGAAGAGCAAGGCCTAGCTGGAGAGCGGCCTGTGCCAGCCCCACACCCTTCCCACGGGCAAGTGCTCAGGGATTTCCTGAGCGGGGAAAAAGAGCAGCCGTGGCAGTTTCCCGAGGGCAAAAGAGCCACCAGCGGTCTTGGGCCAAAAACGGGGTGAATGATTTTGGAAGCGCCAGGGAGGTTTTTGGCTTCGCCAGCATGCTGCCACATGGCATGCAGAATGTGCCTGTGTGGGGGCTAGCCCACCTTTGGCAGAGCATCAAGAGAAAGGGGCGAGCAACTCCCCGCCTTGGGAAAGGGCCTGGCGCAGGCAGACGCCTCTGCATCTTCCAGGCCTACAGTGCCTTCTGAAAGACATGCTGCTGCTTTGAGGTCTCAGAAGCCAAGCTCTCACAAGCATCCTTAAAAAGCTCAAAACCCAACACAGGCGCTCGCTCAGAGGTCTTGAGCGACCTCGCAGCAGGGCGTCTTCTCCACTGCAAGGCCTTCTTACAAGGGGGTAGAGGAGGGCAGCCTGGAGGAATCTCCTTTTGGAAAGGTACCCCCAGCAGCAGCCGCAGCAGCAACAGCAATAGGCAAACACAAAGAGGCACTCAGCTGACGAGACACAAGTTGCTCCTGATGAGTGCGAATGCCGCCAGCTGCTGCCGGTGCGCTGGCCTCCAGCGCCGAGATGCAGGGCCCTGGGATGCCGTCGGGAGCTGCTCAGCACCGTGCTCGGCCGCCGGGCAAAGCAAAAGGAGGAGTGAGGCCATCAGTGGATGATGCCAGTGCCAGCCCCTCAAGAGACAAGCCCCGTGGGAGCCAGATTCCCCGGCCCCAGGGCATTACCTTCCCGCTGCCCTGGGGCACTGCACTGAGATCCCCAAGGCACCAGGCGGCACCACCCAAAGGGCCCTGGCCCCTCTCCCCAACCTCCCCAGCACCCCGGGTCCCTGCACGCGGCCGCTGACCTGCCCTGTGGCAAAGGCCGCCCTGCGCACACCACTGCTGACGTGCTCGCCTGCACACTGCACCGCAGCAGCCCGGGACGTCCTCGGGAGCTGCCCACAGCCACGCTCGGCCACCGGGCAGAGAAGAAGGAGGAGCAAGGCCAGCAGCGGCTGCCGCCGGGCCACAGCCCCCCAAGAAACAAGCCCCGCGCAGCCCCATGGCCCCACGGCTCAAGAGGACCCTCCTCCCACCGCTGTGGCGGACTCCATCGAGGCACCACCCAGAAGGGTCCTGCGCTCTCTCCCACCCCTCCCAAGGACCCCCAACTCCCTGGGGCCTGACACGCGACTCCTTACCTGCCACACAGCACAGGCCCCCTCCACACACCAACGCCGGCGTGCTCGCCTGTGCTGCATGGGCCCGGCATGTCCTCGGGAGCTGCGCAGCGCCACGCCACGCTCGGCAGCCGTGCAAAGCAAAGGAGGAGAGAAGGCTTCAGTGGCTGCTGCCAGCACCCGTGCCCTCAACAAGTCCCCCACAGCTCCCTCTGCACCAACGCCCAGAGGCAGCTCATGGCCCCCCACACACTACCCCAGGCCGATGACGGTGCCGGGCCCCACGCCAGCCCCCTGGCTGCCACCAGCACACCAAGCCTGCGGCCAGGGCAGCCTGCCTCCACGCCGGCCAGAACACAGAACTCGCCGACACCCCGGGCAACGCTGACAATGGCCTTGGCAACAGGCACCAACTGCCCGGCAAGAGGCACAAGCGCCCCAGCCCCAAACACACCCACCGCGCACCGGCACGCCAGCAAGCATGGCCCAAGGGCCGCGGGCAAGGCACGAGCCCTCGCTCAGAAACCCGGACACTGCTCCCGCCTCACCAGGCCTCTCCAGCACTCCGCATTTGCTCTCGCAGAGTTGTTCTCTGCAGCCCCGCCGCTTCTCTTGCATGCCTAGAGCAGCAAGCAATACCTGCCCTGCGGCACTTCCTCTTTTCACAAACTGACACCGTGCCTCCTCAGACATTGGCACAAAAATCACCATGCACCTGGCAAGGCTCAGGCACCATCAAGGAAGCGCCCACAGCTTCCCTCGGGCTCCTCTGCTGTTCTTGCAGGCCTAGTCCAGTCAAACAAGAACTGTGCCGCTGCGCTTCCTCGCTCTTCCCAGACTGACACCATGCCTAACGACACATGCCGACAGACAGTGCCGCGCTGCTATAACGGCTCCCCACCTGCACGTGCTCGCACACTAGTGCTCTGCCGCGCCTCCACTGGCAGTCCTGCCTATTCCGGCCTCCACCAAAGTGCCCCTCTGCACCTCCCGACTCTTGCCAAACTTTCCCCTTACCAAAGGAGAGGTGCGCGCAGCATACAAGCGCTTCTGCAATGGCTCCGCCACCAGCAAGGGCTTGCCGAGGAGCCCTCTTCAGCCCCCACTGGAGCAGTGGCATGCCAGGTGCAGCCGCAGGAGAACTGCCCCTCCACGCTTCCACTTGTGCCTCCCAAACCCACACCGTGCCCACGCAGACACTGGCACAAAATCGCCATGCCCCTCACATGGCTCAGGCACGCAGAGGTTCACGTAGTGGCAGAACAGCTGTCTTGGGCCCCTCCGAGGCATGCCCTCAGGCAGTGCTAGGCAGAGGCCTATTGCAGAGGCAGAGAAGAGCTTGCTGAGATCCGCCCGCCTGCCTCCGCCTTCTCCTGCCCAGGCTGAAGAGGCCCAGCTCGCTCAGCCTCTCCTGGCAGGAGAGCTGCTCCAGTGCCTTCCTCCTCTTGGTGGCCCTTTGCAGGCCTCGCTCCACTCCGTCCGTGCGGATGTTGTCCTGGGGAGCCCAGAACTGCACCCCAGACTCCACGTGTGGCCTCAGCAGGGCTGAGGAGAGCGGAAGGAGCCTGCCCCTGACTCCCACCCCCTCCCTCCCCAGCGGCCCTCTGGCAATGCTCTTCCTGCGGCTTCCCAGGATACCAGCGGCCTTCGTGGCCACAAGCGCACATTGCTGGCTCACGGTCAGCTGGTGAAGAAAGCCTTCAGGACATCTGTGTTTTCAGTGTCCTTTGTCCCCAGGGCCCCTGCCCCCCGCCTTTAGCAGCAGGCTGCCCTTTGCCCTCGCCTTCCTTTTGCTGCTGGTGCACTTGTAGGAGCCTTGCCGCTTGCCTTTCCTGGCCCTTGCCAGCTTCAGCTCCAGGTGGCCTTTGGCTTTCCTCACGCCAGCCCTGCAGCCTCAGGCAGTGTCTCCAGGCATTTGTCCTGGGGCACCTCTCCCTCCTTCCCCCTCACACGCTTGCGATGTTCTTGGCACGCCTGCCTGCTCCTTGGTGCCGGAATCAGTTCTGGGCAAAAAGCTACAGGCCAAAAGTTAGAAAAAGAGAGAAAGGCCAGAGTGCTGGCACACTCGGCAGCCATGTCAGTAGGCTAAGCCCTTGGGTTAACAGGCTCGTGAGGTAAGGAGAGCTGTGCTCAAGCAGCCTCTCTCTGGCGGTGGCCAGCAGCAGAGGGCCAGTGCCGAGCAGAAGAGCAAGGCCTAGCTGGAGAGCGGCCTGTGCCAGCCCCACACCCTTCCCACGGGCAAGTGCTCAGGGATTTCCTGAGCGGGGAAAAAGAGCAGCCGTGGCAGTTTCCCGAGGGCAAAAGAGCCACCAGCGGTCTTGGGCCAAAAACGGGGTGAATGATTTTGGAAGCGCCAGGGAGGTTTTTGGCTTCGCCAGCATGCTGCCACATGGCATGCAGAATGTGCCTGTGTGGGGGCTAGCCCACCTTTGGCAGAGCATCAAGAGAAAGGGGCGAGCAACTCCCCGCCTTGGGAAAGGGCCTGGCGCAGGCAGACGCCTCTGCATCTTCCAGGCCTACAGTGCCTTCTGAAAGACATGCTGCTGCTTTGAGGTCTCAGAAGCCAAGCTCTCACAAGCATCCTTAAAAAGCTCAAAACCCAACACAGGCGCTCGCTCAGAGGTCTTGAGCGACCTCGCAGCAGGGCGTCTTCTCCGCTGCAAGGCCTTCTTACAAGGGGATAGAGGAGGGCAGCCTGGAGGAATCTCCTTTTGGAAAGGTACCCCCAGCAGCAGCCGCAGCAGCAACAGCAATAGGCAAACACAAAGAGGCACTCAGCTGACGAGACACAAGTTGCTCCTGATGAGTGCGAATGCCGCCAGCTGCTGCCGGTGCGCTGGCCTCCAGCGCCGAGATGCAGGGCCCTGGGATGCCATCGGGAGCTGCTCAGCACCGTGCTCGGCCGCCGGGCAAAGCAAAAGGAGGAGTGAGGCCATCAGTCGACGATGCCAGTGCCAGCCCCCCAAGAGACAAGCCCCGCGGGAGCCAGATTCCCCGGCCCCAGGGCATTACCTTCCCGCTGCCCTGGGGCACTGCACTGAGATCCCCAAGGCACCAGGCGGCACCACCCAAAGGGCCCTGGCCCCTCTCCCCAACCTCCCCAGCACCCCGGGTCCCTGCACGCGGCCGCTGACCTGCCCTGTGGCAAAGGCCGCCCTCCGCACACCACTGCTGACGTGCTCGCCTGCACACTGCACCGCAGCAGCCCGGGACGTCCTCGGGAGCTGCCCACAGCCACGCTCGGCCACCGGGCAGAGAAGAAGGAGGAGCAAGGCCAACAGCGGCTGCCGCCGGGCCACAGCCCCCCAAGAAACAAGCCCCGCGCAGCCCCATGGCCCCACGGCTCAAGAGGACCCTCCTCCCACCGCTGTGGCGGACTCCATCGAGGCACCACCCAAAAGGGTCCTGCGCTCTCTCCCACCCCTCCCAAGGACCCCCAACTCCCCGGGGCCTGACACGCGACTCCTTACCTGCCACACAGCACAGGCCCCCTCCACACACCAACGCCGGCATGCTCGCCTGTGCTGCATGGGCCCGGCATGCCCTCGGGAGCTGCGCAGCGCCACGCCACGCTCGGCAGCCGTGCAAAGCAAAGGAGGAGAGAAGGCTTCAGTGGCTGCTGCCAGCACCCGTGCCCTCAACAAGTCCCCCACAGCTCCCTCTGCACCAACGCCCAGAGGCAGCTCATGGCCCCCCACACACTACCCCAGGCCGATGACGGTGCCGGGCCCCACGCCAGCCCCCTGGCTGCCACCAGCACACCAAGCCTGCGGCCAGGGCAGCCTGCCTCCACGCCGGCCAGAACACAGAACTCGCCGACACCCCGGGCAACGCTGACAATGGCCTTGGCAACAGGCACCAACTGCCCGGCAAGAGGCACAAGCGCCCCAGCCCCAAACACACCCACCGCGCACCGGCATGCCAGCAAGCATGGCCCAAGGGCTGCGGGCAAGGCACGAGCCCTCGCTCAGAAACCCGGACACTGCTCCCGCCTCACCAGGCCTCTCCAGCACTCCGCATTTGCTCTCGCAGAGTTGTTCTCTGCAGCCCCGCCGCTTCTCTTGCATGCCTAGAGCAGCAAGCAATACCTGCCCTGCGGCACTTCCTCTTTTCACAAACTGACACCGTGCCTCCTCAGACATTGGCACAAAAATCACCATGCACCTGGCAAGGCTCATGCACCATCAAGGAAGCGCCCACAGCTTCCCTCGGGCTCCTCCGCTGTTCTTGCAGGCCTAGTCCAGTCAAACAAGAACTGTGCCGCTGCGCTTCCTCGCTCTTCCCAGACTGACACCATGCCTAACGACACATGCCGACAGACAGTGCCGCGCTGCTATAACGGCTCCCCACCTGCACGTGCTCGCACACTAGTGCTCTCCCGCGCCTCCACTGGCAGTCCTGCCTATTCCGGCCTCCACCAAAGTGCCCCTCTGCACCTCCCGACTCTTGCCAAACTTTCCCCTTACCAAAGGAGAGGTGCGCGCAGCATACAAGCTCTTCTGCAATGGCTCCGCCACCAGCAAGGGCTTGCCGAGGAGCCCTCTTCAGCCCCCCACTGGAGCAGTGGCATGCCAGGTGCAGCCTCAGGAGAACTGCCCCTCCACGCTTCCACTTGTGCCTCCCAAACCCACACCGTGCCCATGCAGACACTGGCACAAAATCGCCATGCCCCTCACATGGCTCAGGCACGCAGAGGTTCACGTAGTGGCAGAACAGCTGTCTTGGGCCCCTCCGAGGCATGCCCTCAGGCAGTGCTAGGCAGAGGCCTATTGCAGAGGCAGAGAAGAGCTTGCTGAGATCCGCCCGCCTGCCTCCGCCTTCTCCTGCCCAGGCTGAAGAGGCCCAGCTCGCTCAGCCTCTCCTCGTAGGAGAGCTGCTCCAGTGCCTTCCTCCTCTTGGTGGCCCTTTGCAGGCCTCGCTCCACTCCGTCCGTGCGGATGTTGTCCTGGGGAGCCCAGAACTGCACCCCAGACTCCACGTGTGGCCTCAGCAGGGCTGAGGAGAGCGGAAGGAGCCTGCCCCTGACTCCCACCCCCTCCCTCCCCAGCGGCCCTCTGGCAATGCTCTTCCTGCGGCTTCCCAGGATACCAGCGGCCTTCGTGGCCACAAGCGCACATTGCTGGCTCACGGTCAGCTGGTGAAGAAAGCCTTCAGGACATCTGTGTTTTCAGTGTCCTTTGTCCCCAGGGCCCCTGCCCCCCGCCTTTAGCAGCAGGCTGCCCTTTGCCCTCGCCTTCCTTTTGCTGCTGGTGCACTTGTAGGAGCCTTGCCGCTTGCCTTTCCTGGCCCTTGCCAGCTTCAGCTCCAGGTGGCCTTTGGCTTTCCTCACGCCAGCCCTGCAGCCTCAGGCAGTGTCTCCAGGCAATTGTCCTGGGGCACCTCTCCCTCCTTCCCCCTCACACGCTTGCGATGTTCTTGGCACGCCTGCCTGCTCCTTGGTGCCGGAATCAGTTCTGGGCAAAAAGCTACAGGCCAAAAGTTAGAAAAAGAGAGAAAGGCCAGAGTGCTGGCACACTCGGCAGCCATGTCAGTAGGCTAAGCCCTTGGGTTAACAGGCTCGTGAGGTAAGGAGAGCTGTGCTCAAGCAGCCTCTCTCTGGCGGTGGCCAGCAGCAGAGGGCCAGTGCCGAGCAGAAGAGCAAGGCCTAGCTGGAGAGCGGCCTGTGCCAGCCCCACACCCTTCCCACGGGCAAGTGCTCAGGGATTTCCTGAGCGGGGAAAAAGAGCAGCCGTGGCAGTTTCCCGAGGGCAAAAGAGCCACCAGCGGTCTTGGGCCAAAAACGGGGTGAATGATTTTGGAAGCGCCAGGGAGGTTTTTGGCTTCGCCAGCATGCTGCCACATGGCATGCAGAATGTGCCTGTGTGGGGGCTAGCCCACCTTTGGCAGAGCATCAAGAGAAAGGGGCGAGCAACTCCCCGCCTTGGGAAAGGGCCTGGCGCAGGCAGACGCCTCTGCATCTTCCAGGCCTACAGTGCCTTCTGAAAGACATGCTGCTGCTTTGAGGTCTCAGAAGCCAAGCTCTCACAAGCATCCTTAAAAAGCTCAAAACCCAACACAGGCGCTCGCTCAGAGGTCTTGAGCGACCTCGCAGCAGGGCGTCTTCTCCGCTGCAAGGCCTTCTTACAAGGGGATAGAGGAGGGCAGCCTGGAGGAATCTCCTTTTGGAAAGGTACCCCCAGCAGCAGCCGCAGCAGCAACAGCAATAGGCAAACACAAAGAGGCACTCAGCTGACGAGACACAAGTTGCTCCTGATGAGTGCGAATGCCGCCAGCTGCTGCCGGTGCGCTGGCCTCCAGCGCCGAGATGCAGGGCCCTGGGATGCCATCGGGAGCTGCTCAGCACCGTGCTCGGCCGCCGGGCAAAGCAAAAGGAGGAGTGAGGCCATCAGTCGACGATGCCAGTGCCAGCCCCCCAAGAGACAAGCCCCGCGGGAGCCAGATTCCCCGGCCCCAGGGCATTACCTTCCCGCTGCCCTGGGGCACTGCACTGAGATCCCCAAGGCACCAGGCGGCACCACCCAAAGGGCCCTGGCCCCTCTCCCCAACCTCCCCAGCACCCCGGGTCCCTGCACGCGGCCGCTGACCTGCCCTGTGGCAAAGGCCGCCCTCCGCACACCACTGCTGACGTGCTCGCCTGCACACTGCACCGCAGCAGCCCGGGACGTCCTCGGGAGCTGCCCACAGCCACGCTCGGCCACCGGGCAGAGAAGAAGGAGGAGCAAGGCCAACAGCGGCTGCCGCCGGGCCACAGCCCCCCAAGAAACAAGCCCCGCGCAGCCCCATGGCCCCACGGCTCAAGAGGACCCTCCTCCCACCGCTGTGGCGGACTCCATCGAGGCACCACCCAAAAGGGTCCTGCGCTCTCTCCCACCCCTCCCAAGGACCCCCAACTCCCCGGGGCCTGACACGCGACTCCTTACCTGCCACACAGCACAGGCCCCCTCCACACACCAACGCCGGCATGCTCGCCTGTGCTGCATGGGCCCGGCATGCCCTCGGGAGCTGCGCAGCGCCACGCCACGCTCGGCAGCCGTGCAAAGCAAAGGAGGAGAGAAGGCTTCAGTGGCTGCTGCCAGCACCCGTGCCCTCAACAAGTCCCCCACAGCTCCCTCTGCACCAACGCCCAGAGGCAGCTCATGGCCCCCCACACACTACCCCAGGCCGATGACGGTGCCGGGCCCCACGCCAGCCCCCTGGCTGCCACCAGCACACCAAGCCTGCGGCCAGGGCAGCCTGCCTCCACGCCGGCCAGAACACAGAACTCGCCGACACCCCGGGCAACGCTGACAATGGCCTTGGCAACAGGCACCAACTGCCCGGCAAGAGGCACAAGCGCCCCAGCCCCAAACACACCCACCGCGCACCGGCATGCCAGCAAGCATGGCCCAAGGGCTGCGGGCAAGGCACGAGCCCTCGCTCAGAAACCCGGACACTGCTCCCGCCTCACCAGGCCTCTCCAGCACTCCGCATTTGCTCTCGCAGAGTTGTTCTCTGCAGCCCCGCCGCTTCTCTTGCATGCCTAGAGCAGCAAGCAATACCTGCCCTGCGGCACTTCCTCTTTTCACAAACTGACACCGTGCCTC
This sequence comes from Dromaius novaehollandiae, assembly GCF_036370855.1. Classification (NCBI taxonomy): domain Eukaryota; kingdom Metazoa; phylum Chordata; class Aves; order Casuariiformes; family Dromaiidae; genus Dromaius; species Dromaius novaehollandiae. The sequence goes on along the minus strand of NC_088100.1, from coordinate 114,081,758 downwards.
CTCAGACATTGGCACAAAAATCACCATGCACCTGGCAAGGCTCATGCACCATCAAGGAAGCGCCCACAGCTTCCCTCGGGCTCCTCCGCTGTTCTTGCAGGCCTAGTCCAGTCAAACAAGAACTGTGCCGCTGCGCTTCCTCGCTCTTCCCAGACTGACACCATGCCTAACGACACATGCCGACAGACAGTGCCGCGCTGCTATAACGGCTCCCCACCTGCACGTGCTCGCACACTAGTGCTCTCCCGCGCCTCCACTGGCAGTCCTGCCTATTCCGGCCTCCACCAAAGTGCCCCTCTGCACCTCCCGACTCTTGCCAAACTTTCCCCTTACCAAAGGAGAGGTGCGCGCAGCATACAAGCTCTTCTGCAATGGCTCCGCCACCAGCAAGGGCTTGCCGAGGAGCCCTCTTCAGCCCCCCACTGGAGCAGTGGCATGCCAGGTGCAGCCTCAGGAGAACTGCCCCTCCACGCTTCCACTTGTGCCTCCCAAACCCACACCGTGCCCATGCAGACACTGGCACAAAATCGCCATGCCCCTCACATGGCTCAGGCACGCAGAGGTTCACGTAGTGGCAGAACAGCTGTCTTGGGCCCCTCCGAGGCATGCCCTCAGGCAGTGCTAGGCAGAGGCCTATTGCAGAGGCAGAGAAGAGCTTGCTGAGATCCGCCCGCCTGCCTCCGCCTTCTCCTGCCCAGGCTGAAGAGGCCCAGCTCGCTCAGCCTCTCCTGGCAGGAGAGCTGCTCCAGTGCCTTCCTCCTCTTGGTGGCCCTTTGCAGGCCTCGCTCCACTCCGTCCGTGCGGATGTTGTCCTGGGGAGCCCAGAACTGCACCCCAGACTCCACGTGTGGCCTCAGCAGGGCTGAGGAGAGCGGAAGGAGCCTGCCCCTGACTCCCACCCCCTCCCTCCCCAGCGGCCCTCTGGCAATGCTCTTCCTGCGGCTTCCCAGGATACCAGCGGCCTTCGTGGCCACAAGCGCACATTGCTGGCTCACGGTCAGCTGGTGAAGAAAGCCTTCAGGACATCTGTGTTTTCAGTGTCCTTTGTCCCCAGGGCCCCTGCCCCCCGCCTTTAGCAGCAGGCTGCCCTTTGCCCTCGCCTTCCTTTTGCTGCTGGTGCACTTGTAGGAGCCTTGCCGCTTGCCTTTCCTGGCCCTTGCCAGCTTCAGCTCCAGGTGGCCTTTGGCTTTCCTCACGCCAGCCCTGCAGCCTCAGGCAGTGTCTCCAGGCAATTGTCCTGGGGCACCTCTCCCTCCTTCCCCCTCACACGCTTGCGATGTTCTTGGCACGCCTGCCTGCTCCTTGGTGCCGGAATCAGTTCTGGGCAAAAAGCTACAGGCCAAAAGTTAGAAAAAGAGAGAAAGGCCAGAGTGCTGGCACACTCGGCAGCCATGTCAGTAGGCTAAGCCCTTGGGTTAACAGGCTCGTGAGGTAAGGAGAGCTGTGCTCAAGCAGCCTCTCTCTGGCGGTGGCCAGCAGCAGAGGGCCAGTGCCGAGCAGAAGAGCAAGGCCTAGCTGGAGAGCGGCCTGTGCCAGCCCCACACCCTTCCCACGGGCAAGTGCTCAGGGATTTCCTGAGCGGGGAAAAAGAGCAGCCGTGGCAGTTTCCCGAGGGCAAAAGAGCCACCAGCGGTCTTGGGCCAAAAACGGGGTGAATGATTTTGGAAGCGCCAGGGAGGTTTTTGGCTTCGCCAGCATGCTGCCACATGGCATGCAGAATGTGCCTGTGTGGGGGCTAGCCCACCTTTGGCAGAGCATCAAGAGAAAGGGGCGAGCAACTCCCCGCCTTGGGAAAGGGCCTGGCGCAGGCAGACGCCTCTGCATCTTCCAGGCCTACAGTGCCTTCTGAAAGACATGCTGCTGCTTTGAGGTCTCAGAAGCCAAGCTCTCACAAGCATCCTTAAAAAGCTCAAAACCCAACACAGGCGCTCGCTCAGAGGTCTTGAGCGACCTCGCAGCAGGGCGTCTTCTCCGCTGCAAGGCCTTCTTACAAGGGGATAGAGGAGGGCAGCCTGGAGGAATCTCCTTTTGGAAAGGTACCCCCAGCAGCAGCCGCAGCAGCAACAGCAATAGGCAAACACAAAGAGGCACTCAGCTGACGAGACACAAGTTGCTCCTGATGAGTGCGAATGCCGCCAGCTGCTGCCGGTGCGCTGGCCTCCAGCGCCGAGATGCAGGGCCCTGGGATGCCATCGGGAGCTGCTCAGCACCGTGCTCGGCCGCCGGGCAAAGCAAAAGGAGGAGTGAGGCCATCAGTGGATGATGCCAGTGCCAGCCCCTCAAGAGACAAGCCCCGCGGGAGCCAGATTCCCCGGCCCCAGGGCATTACCTTCCCGCTGCCCTGGGGCACTGCACTGAGATCCCCAAGGCACCAGGCGGCACCACCCAAAGGGCCCTGGCCCCTCTCCCCAACCTCCCCAGCACCCCGGGTCCCTGCACGCGGCCGCTGACCTGCCCTGTGGCAAAGGCCGCCCTGCGCACACCACTGCTGACGTGCTCGCCTGCACACTGCACCGCAGCAGCCCGGGACGTCCTCGGGAGCTGCCCACAGCCACGCTCGGCCACCGGGCAGAGAAGAAGGAGGAGCAAGGCCAGCAGCGGCTGCCGCCGGGCCACAGCCCCCCAAGAAACAAGCCCCGCGCAGCCCCATGGCCCCACGGCTCAAGAGGACCCTCCTCCCACCGCTGTGGCGGACTCCATCGAGGCACCACCCAGAAGGGTCCTGCGCTCTCTCCCACCCCTCCCAAGGACCCCCAACTCCCCGGGGCCTGACACGCGACTCCTTACCTGCCACACAGCACAGGCCCCCTCCACACACCAACGCCGGCGTGCTCGCCTGTGCTGCATGGGCCCGGCATGTCCTCGGGAGCTGCGCAGCGCCACGCCATGCTCGGCAGCCGTGCAAAGCAAAGGAGGAGAGAAGGCTTCAGTGGCTGCTGCCAGCACCCGTGCCCTCAACAAGTCCCCCACAGCTCCCTCTGCACCAACGCCCAGAGGCAGCTCATGGCCCCCCACACACTACCCCAGGCCGATGACGGTGCCGGGCCCCACGCCAGCCCCCTGGCTGCCACCAGCACACCAAGCCTGCGGCCAGGGCAGCCTGCCTCCACGCCGGCCAGAACACAGAACTCGCCGACACCCCGGGCAACGCTGACAATGGCCTTGGCAACAGGCACCAACTGCCCGGCAAGAGGCACAAGCGCCCCAGCCCCAAACACACCCACCGCGCACTGGCACGCCAGCAAGCATGGCCCAAGGGCCGCGGGCAAGGCACGAGCCCTCGCTCAGAAACCCGGACACTGCTCCCGCCTCACCAGGCCTCTCCAGCACTCCGCATTTGCTCTCGCAGAGTTGTTCTCTGCAGCCCCGCCGCTTCTCTTGCATGCCTAGAGCAGCAAGCAATACCTGCCCTGCGGCACTTCCTCTTTTCACAAACTGACACCGTGCCTCCTCAGACATTGGCACAAAAATCACCATGCACCTGGCAAGGCTCAGGCACCATCAAGGAAGCGCCCACAGCTTCCCTCGGGCTCCTCTGCTGTTCTTGCAGGCCTAGTCCAGTCAAACAAGAACTGTGCCGCTGCGCTTCCTCGCTCTTCCCAGACTGACACCATGCCTAACGACACATGCCGACAGACAGTGCCGCGCTGCTATAACGGCTCCCCACCTGCACGTGCTCGCACACTAGTGCTCTCCCGCGCCTCCACTGGCAGTCCTGCCTATTCCGGCCTCCACCAAAGTGCCCCTCTGCACCTCCCGACTCTTGCCAAACTTTCCCCTTACCAAAGGAGAGGTGCGCGCAGCATACAAGCTCTTCTGCAATGGCTCCGCCACCAGCAAGGGCTTGCCGAGGAGCCCTCTTCAGCCCCCACTGGAGCAGTGGCATGCCAGGTACAGCCTCAGGAGAACTGCCCCTCCACGCTTCCACTTGTGCCTCCCAAACCCACACCGTGCCCACGCAGACACTGGCACAAAATCGCCATGCCCCTCACATGGCTCAGGCACGCAGAGGTTCACGTAGTGGCAGAACAGCTGTCTTGGGCCCCTCCGAGGCATGCCCTCAGGCAGTGCTAGGCAGAGGCCTATTGCAGAGGCAGAGAAGAGCTTGCGGAGATCCGCCCGCCTGCCTCCGCCTTCTCCTGCCCAGGCTGAAGAGGCCCAGCTCACTCAGCCTCTCCTGGCAGGAGAGCTGCTCCAGTGCCTTCCTCCTCTTGGTGGCCCTTTGCAGGCCTCGCTCCACTCCGTCCGTGCGGATGTTGTCCTGGGGAGCCCAGAACTGCACCCCAGACTCCACGTGTGGCCTCAGCAGGGCTGAGGAGAGCGGAAGGAGCCTGCCCCTGACTCCCACCCCCTCCCTCCCCAGCGGCCCTCTGGCAATGCTCTTCCTGCGGCTTCCCAGGATACCAGCGGCCTTCGTGGCCACAAGCGCACATTGCTGGCTCACGGTCAGCTGGTGAAGAAAGCCTTCAGGACATCTGTGTTTTCAGTGTCCTTTGTCCCCAGGGCCCCTGCCCCCCGCCTTTAGCAGCAGGCTGCCCTTTGCCCTCGCCTTCCTTTTGCTGCTGGTGCACTTGTAGGAGCCTTGCCGCTTGCCTTTCCTGGCCCTTGCCAGCTTCAGCTCCAGGTGGCCTTTGGCTTTCCTCACGCCAGCCCTGCAGCCTCAGGCAGTGTCTCCAGGCAATTGTCCTGGGGCACCTCTCCCTCCTTCCCCCTCACACGCTTGCGATGTTCTTGGCACGCCTGCCTGCTCCTTGGTGCCGGAAATCAGTTCTGGGCAAAAAGCTACAGGCCAAAAGTTAGAAAAAGAGAGAAAGGCCAGAGTGCTGGCACACTCGGCAGCCATGTCAGTAGGCTAAGCCCTTGGGTTAACAGGCTCGTGAGGTAAGGAGAGCTGTGCTCAAGCAGCCTCTCTCTGGCGGTGGCCAGCAGCAGAGGGCCAGTGCCGAGCAGAAGAGCAAGGCCTAGCTGGAGAGCGGCCTGTGCCAGCCCCACACCCTTCCCACGGGCAAGTGCTCAGGGATTTCCTGAGCGGGGAAAAAGAGCAGCCGTGGCAGTTTCCCGAGGGCAAAAGAGCCACCAGCGGTCTTGGGCCAAAAACGGGGTGAATGATTTTGGAAGCGCCAGGGAGGTTTTTGGCTTCGCCAGCATGCTGCCACATGGCATGCAGAATGTGCCTGTGTGGGGGCTAGCCCACCTTTGGCAGAGCATCAAGAGAAAGGGGCGAGCAACTCCCCGCCTTGGGAAAGGGCCTGGCGCAGGCAGACGCCTCTGCATCTTCCAGGCCTACAGTGCCTTCTGAAAGACATGCTGCTGCTTTGAGGTCTCAGAAGCCAAGCTCTCACAAGCATCCTTAAAAAGCTCAAAACCCAACACAGGCGCTCGCTCAGAGGTCTTGAGCGACCTCGCAGCAGGGCGTCTTCTCCGCTGCAAGGCCTTCTTACAAGGGGATAGAGGAGGGCAGCCTGGAGGAATCTCCTTTTGGAAAGGTACCCCCAGCAGCAGCCGCAGCAGCAACAGCAATAGGCAAACACAAAGAGGCACTCAGCTGACGAGACACAAGTTGCTCCTGATGAGTGCGAATGCCGCCAGCTGCTGCCGGTGCGCTGGCCTCCAGCGCCGAGATGCAGGGCCCTGGGATGCCATCGGGAGCTGCTCAGCACCGTGCTCGGCCGCCGGGCAAAGCAAAAGGAGGAGTGAGGCCATCAGTGGATGATGCCAGTGCCAGCCCCTCAAGAGACAAGCCCCGCGGGAGCCAGATTCCCCGGCCCCAGGGCATTACCTTCCCGCTGCCCTGGGGCACTGCACTGAGATCCCCAAGGCACCAGGCGGCACCACCCAAAGGGTCCTGGCCCCTCTCCCCAACCTCCCCAGCACCCCGGGTCCCTGCACGCGGCCGCTGACCTGCCCTGTGGCAAAGGCCGCCCTGCGCACACCACTGCTGACGTGCTCGCCTGCACACTGCACCGCAGCAGCCCGGGACGTCCTCGGGAGCTGCCCACAGCCACGCTCGGCCACCGGGCAGAGAAGAAGGAGGAGCAAGGCCAGCAGCGGCTGCCGCCGGGCCACAGCCCCCCAAGAAACAAGCCCCGCGCAGCCCCATGGCCCCACGGCTCAAGAGGACCCTCCTCCCACCGCTGTGGCGGACTCCATCGAGGCACCACCCAGAAGGGTCCTGCGCTCTCTCCCACCCCTCCCAAGGACCCCCAACTCCCCGGGGCCTGACACGCGACTCCTTACCTGCCACACAGCACAGGCCCCCTCCACACACCAACGCCGGCGTGCTCGCCTGTGCTGCATGGGCCCGGCATGTCCTCGGGAGCTGCGCAGCGCCACGCCATGCTCGGCAGCCGTGCAAAGCAAAGGAGGAGAGAAGGCTTCAGTGGCTGCTGCCAGCACCCGTGCCCTCAACAAGTCCCCCACAGCTCCCTCTGCACCAACGCCCAGAGGCAGCTCATGGCCCCCCACACACTACCCCAGGCCGATGACGGTGCCGGGCCCCACGCCAGCCCCCTGGCTGCCACCAGCACACCAAGCCTGCGGCCAGGGCAGCCTGCCTCCACGCCGGCCAGAACACAGAACTCGCCGACACCCCGGGCAACGCTGACAATGGCCTTGGCAACAGGCACCAACTGCCCGGCAAGAGGCACAAGCGCCCCAGCCCCAAACACACCCACCGCGCACTGGCACGCCAGCAAGCATGGCCCAAGGGCCGCGGGCAAGGCACGAGCCCTCGCTCAGAAACCCGGACACTGCTCCCGCCTCACCAGGCCTCTCCAGCACTCCGCATTTGCTCTCGCAGAGTTGTTCTCTGCAGCCCCGCCGCTTCTCTTGCATGCCTAGAGCAGCAAGCAATACCTGCCCTGCGGCACTTCCTCTTTTCACAAACTGACACCGTGCCTCCTCAGACATTGGCACAAAAATCACCATGCACCTGGCAAGGCTCAGGCACCATCAAGGAAGCGCCCACAGCTTCCCTCGGGCTCCTCTGCTGTTCTTGCAGGCCTAGTCCAGTCAAACAAGAACTGTGCCGCTGCGCTTCCTCGCTCTTCCCAGACTGACACCATGCCTAACGACACATGCCGACAGACAGTGCCGCGCTGCTATAACGGCTCCCCACCTGCACGTGCTCGCACACTAGTGCTCTCCCGCGCCTCCACTGGCAGTCCTGCCTATTCCGGCCTCCACCAAAGTGCCCCTCTGCACCTCCCGACTCTTGCCAAACTTTCCCCTTACCAAAGGAGAGGTGCGCGCAGCATACAAGCTCTTCTGCAATGGCTCCGCCACCAGCAAGGGCTTGCCGAGGAGCCCTCTTCAGCCCCCCACTGGAGCAGTGGCATGCCAGGTGCAGCCTCAGGAGAACTGCCCCTCCACGCTTCCACTTGTGCCTCCCAAACCCACACCGTGCCCACGCAGACACTGGCACAAAATCGCCATGCCCCTCACATGGCTCAGGCACGCAGAGGTTCACGTAGTGGCAGAACAGCTGTCTTGGGCCCCTCCGAGGCATGCCCTCAGGCAGTGCTAGGCAGAGGCCTATTGCAGAGGCAGAGAAGAGCTTGCGGAGATCCGCCCGCCTGCCTCCGCCTTCTCCTGCCCAGGCTGAAGAGGCCCAGCTCACTCAGCCTCTCCTGGCAGGAGAGCTGCTCCAGTGCCTTCCTCCTCTTGGTGGCCCTTTGCAGGCCTCGCTCCACTCCGTCCGTGCGGATGTTGTCCTGGGGAGCCCAGAACTGCACCCCAGACTCCACGTGTGGCCTCAGCAGGGCTGAGGAGAGCGGAAGGAGCCTGCCCCTGACTCCCACCCCCTCCCTCCCCAGCGGCCCTCTGGCAATGCTCTTCCTGCGGCTTCCCAGGATACCAGCGGCCTTCGTGGCCACAAGCGCACATTGCTGGCTCACGGTCAGCTGGTGAAGAAAGCCTTCAGGACATCTGTGTTTTCAGTGTCCTTTGTCCCCAGGGCCCCTGCCCCCCGCCTTTAGCAGCAGGCTGCCCTTTGCCCTCGCCTTCCTTTTGCTGCTGGTGCACTTGTAGGAGCCTTGCCGCTTGCCTTTCCTGGCCCTTGCCAGCTTCAGCTCCAGGTGGCCTTTGGCTTTCCTCACGCCAGCCCTGCAGCCTCAGGCAGTGTCTCCAGGCAATTGTCCTGGGGCACCTCTCCCTCCTTCCCCCTCACACGCTTGCGATGTTCTTGGCACGCCTGCCTGCTCCTTGGTGCCGGAATCAGTTCTGGGCAAAAAGCTACAGGCCAAAAGTTAGAAAAAGAGAGAAAGGCCAGAGTGCTGGCACACTCGGCAGCCATGTCAGTAGGCTAAGCCCTTGGGTTAACAGGCTCGTGAGGTAAGGAGAGCTGTGCTCAAGCAGCCTCTCTCTGGCGGTGGCCAGCAGCAGAGGGCCAGTGCCGAGCAGAAGAGCAAGGCCTAGCTGGAGAGCGGCCTGTGCCAGCCCCACACCCTTCCCACGGGCAAGTGCTCAGGGATTTCCTGAGCGGGGAAAAAGAGCAGCCGTGGCAGTTTCCCGAGGGCAAAAGAGCCACCAGCGGTCTTGGGCCAAAAACGGGGTGAATGATTTTGGAAGCGCCAGGGAGGTTTTTGGCTTCGCCAGCATGCTGCCACATGGCATGCAGAATGTGCCTGTGTGGGGGCTAGCCCACCTTTGGCAGAGCATCAAGAGAAAGGGGCGAGCAACTCCCCGCCTTGGGAAAGGGCCTGGCGCAGGCAGACGCCTCTGCATCTTCCAGGCCTACAGTGCCTTCTGAAAGACATGCTGCTGCTTTGAGGTCTCAGAAGCCAAGCTCTCACAAGCATCCTTAAAAAGCTCAAAACCCAACACAGGCGCTCGCTCAGAGGTCTTGAGCGACCTCGCAGCAGGGCGTCTTCTCCGCTGCAAGGCCTTCTTACAAGGGGATAGAGGAGGGCAGCCTGGAGGAATCTCCTTTTGGAAAGGTACCCCCAGCAGCAGCCGCAGCAGCAACAGCAATAGGCAAACACAAAGAGGCACTCAGCTGACGAGACACAAGTTGCTCCTGGTGAGTGCGAATGCCGCCAGCTGCTGCCGGTGCGCTGGCCTCCAGCGCCGAGATGCAGGGCCCTGGGATGCCGTCGGGAGCTGCTCAGCACCGTGCTCGGCCGCCGGGCAAAGCAAAAGGAGGAGTGAGGCCATCAGTGGATGATGCCAGTGCCAGCCCCTCAAGAGACAAGCCCCGCGGGAGCCAGATTCCCCGGCCCCAGGGCATTACCTTCCCGCTGCCCTGGGGCACTGCACTGAGATCCCCAAGGCACCAGGCGGCACCACCCAAAGGGCCCTGGCCCCTCTCCCCAACCTCCCCAGCACCCCGGGTCCCTGCACGCGGCCGCTGACCTGCCCTGTGGCAAAGGCCGCCCTGCGCACACCACTGCTGACGTGCTCGCCTGCACACTGCACCGCAGCAGCCCGGGACGTCCTCGGGAGCTGCCCACAGCCACGCTCGGCCACCGGGCAGAGAAGAAGGAGGAGCAAGGCCAGCAGCGGCTGCCGCCGGGCCACAGCCCCCCAAGAAACAAGCCCCGCGCAGCCCCATGGCCCCACGGCTCAAGAGGACCCTCCTCCCACCGCTGTGGCGGACTCCATCGAGGCACCACCCAGAAGGGTCCTGCGCTCTCTCCCACCCCTCCCAAGGACCCCCAACTCCCCGGGGCCTGACACGCGACTCCTTACCTGCCACACAGCACAGGCCCCCTCCACACACCAACGCCGGCGTGCTCGCCTGTGCTGCATGGGCCCGGCATGTCCTCGGGAGCTGCGCAGCGCCACGCCACGCTCGGCAGCCGTGCAAAGCAAAGGAGGAGAGAAGGCTTCAGTGGCTGCTGCCAGCACCCGTGCCCTCAACAAGTCCCCCACAGCTCCCTCTGCACCAACGCCCAGAGGCAGCTCATGGCCCCCCACACACTACCCCAGGCCGATGACGGTGCCGGGCCCCACGCCAGCCCCCTGGCTGCCACCAGCACACCAAGCCTGCGGCCAGGGCAGCCTGCCTCCACGCCGGCCAGAACACAGAACTCGCCGACACCCCGGGCAACGCTGACAATGGCCTTGGCAACAGGCACCAACTGCCCGGCAAGAGGCACAAGCGCCCCAGCCCCAAACACACCCACCGCGCACCGGCACGCCAGCAAGCATGGCCCAAGGGCCGCGGGCAAGGCACGAGCCCTCGCTCAGAAACCCGGACACTGCTCCCGCCTCACCAGGCCTCTCCAGCACTCCGCATTTGCTCTCGCAGAGTTGTTCTCTGCAGCCCCGCCGCTTCTCTTGCATGCCTAGAGCAGCAAGCAATACCTGCCCTGCGGCACTTCCTCTTTTCACAAACTGACACCGTGCCTCCTCAGACATTGGCACAAAAATCACCATGCACCTGGCAAGGCTCATGCACCATCAAGGAAGCGCCCACAGCTTCCCTCGGGCTCCTCTGCTGTTCTTGCAGGCCTAGTCCAGTCAAACAAGAACTGTGCCGCTGCGCTTCCTCGCTCTTCCCAGACTGACACCATGCCTAACGACACATGCCGACAGACAGTGCCGCGCTGCTATAACGGCTCCCCACCTGCACGTGCTCGCACACTAGTGCTCTCCCGCGCCTCCACTGGCAGTCCTGCCTATTCCGGCCTCCACCAAAGTGCCCCTCTGCACCTCCCGACTCTTGCCAAACTTTCCCCTTACCAAAGGAGAGGTGCGCGCAGCATACAAGCTCTTCTGCAATGGCTCCGCCACCAGCAAGGGCTTGCCGAGGAGCCCTCTTCAGCCCCCACTGGAGCAGTGGCATGCCAGGTACAGCCTCAGGAGAACTGCCCCTCCACGCTTCCACTTGTGCCTCCCAAAACCACACCGTGCCCACGCAGACACTGGCACAAAATCGCCATGCCCCTCACATGGCTCAGGCACGCAGAGGTTCACGTAGTGGCAGAACAGCTGTCTTGGGCCCCTCCGAGGCATGCCCTCAGGCAGTGCTAGGCAGAGGCCTATTGCAGAGGCAGAGAAGAGCTTGCTGAGATCCGCCCGCCTGCCTCCGCCTTCTCCTGCCCAGGCTGAAGAGGCCCAGCTCGCTCAGCCTCTCCTGGCAGGAGAGCTGCTCCAGTGCCTTCCTCCTCTTGGTGGCCCTTTGCAGGCCTCGCTCCACTCCGTCCGTGCGGATGTTGTCCTGGGGAGCCCAGAACTGCACCCCAGACTCCACGTGTGGCCTCAGCAGGGCTGAGGAGAGCGGAAGGAGCCTGCCCCTGACTCCCACCCCCTCCCTCCCCAGCGGCCCTCTGGCAATGCTCTTCCTGCGGCTTCCCAGGATACCAGCGGCCTTCGTGGCCACAAGCGCACATTGCTGGCTCACGGTCAGCTGGTGAAGAAAGCCTTCAGGACATCTGTGTTTTCAGTGTCCTTTGTCCCCAGGGCCCCTGCCCCCCGCCTTTAGCAGCAGGCTGCCCTTTGCCCTCGCCTTCCTTTTGCTGCTGGTGCACTTGTAGGAGCCTTGCCGCTTGCCTTTCCTGGCCCTTGCCAGCTTCAGCTCCAGGTGGCCTTTGGCTTTCCTCACGCCAGCCCTGCAGCCTCAGGCAGTGTCTCCAGGCAATTGTCCTGGGGCACCTCTCCCTCCTTCCCCCTCACACGCTTGCGATGTTCTTGGCACGCCTGCCTGCTCCTTGGTGCCGGAATCAGTTCTGGGCAAAAAGCTACAGGCCAAAAGTTAGAAAAAGAGAGAAAGGCCAGAGTGCTGGCACACTCGGCAGCCATGTCAGTAGGCTAAGCCCTTGGGTTAACAGGCTCGTGAGGTAAGGAGAGCTGTGCTCAAGCAGCCTCTCTCTGGCGGTGGCCAGCAGCAGAGGGCCAGTGCCGAGCAGAAGAGCAAGGCCTAGCTGGAGAGCGGCCTGTGCCAGCCCCACACCCTTCCCACGGGCAAGTGCTCAGGGATTTCCTGAGCGGGGAAAAAGAGCAGCCGTGGCAGTTTCCCGAGGGCAAAAGAGCCACCAGCGGTCTTGGGCCAAAAACGGGGTGAATGATTTTGGAAGCGCCAGGGAGGTTTTTGGCTTCGCCAGCATGCTGCCACATGGCATGCAGAATGTGCCTGTGTGGGGGCTAGCCCACCTTTGGCAGAGCATCAAGAGAAAGGGGCGAGCAACTCCCCGCCTTGGGAAAGGGCCTGGCGCAGGCAGACGCCTCTGCATCTTCCAGGCCTACAGTGCCTTCTGAAAGACATGCTGCTGCTTTGAGGTCTCAGAAGCCAAGCTCTCACAAGCATCCTTAAAAAGCTCAAAACCCAACACAGGCGCTCGCTCAGAGGTCTTGAGCGACCTCGCAGCAGGGCGTCTTCTCCGCTGCAAGGCCTTCTTACAAGGGGATAGAGGAGGGCAGCCTGGAGGAATCTCCTTTTGGAAAGGTACCCCCAGCAGCAGCCGCAGCAGCAACAGCAATAGGCAAACACAAAGAGGCACTCAGCTGACGAGACACAAGTTGCTCCTGATGAGTGCGAATGCCGCCAGCTGCTGCCGGTGCGCTGGCCTCCAGCGCCGAGATGCAGGGCCCTGGGATGCCATCGGGAGCTGCTCAGCACCGTGCTCGGCCGCCGGGCAAAGCAAAAGGAGGAGTGAGGCCATCAGTCGACGATGCCAGTGCCAGCCCCCCAAGAGACAAGCCCCGCGGGAGCCAGATTCCCCGGCCCCAGGGCATTACCTTCCCGCTGCCCTGGGGCACTGCACTGAGATCCCCAAGGCACCAGGCGGCACCACCCAAAGGGCCCTGGCCCCTCTCCCCAACCTCCCCAGCACCCCGGGTCCCTGCACGCGGCCGCTGACCTGCCCTGTGGCAAAGGCCGCCCTCCGCACACCACTGCTGACGTGCTCGCCTGCACACTGCACCGCAGCAGCCCGGGACGTCCTCGGGAGCTGCCCACAGCCACGCTCGGCCACCGGGCAGAGAAGAAGGAGGAGCAAGGCCAACAGCGGCTGCCGCTGGGCCACAGCCCCCCAAGAAACAAGCCCCGCGCAGCCCCATGGCCCCACGGCTCAAGAGGACCCTCCTCCCACCGCTGTGGCGGACTCCATCGAGGCACCACCCAAAAGGGTCCTGCGCTCTCTCCCACCCCTCCCAAGGACCCCCAACTCCCCGGGGCCTGACACGCGACTCCTTACCTGCCACACAGCACAGGCCCCCTCCACACACCAACGCCGGCATGCTCGCCTGTGCTGCATGGGCCCGGCATGCCCTCGGGAGCTGCGCAGCGCCACGCCACGCTCGGCAGCCGTGCAAAGCAAAGGAGGAGAGAAGGCTTCAGTGGCTGCTGCCAGCACCCGTGCCCTCAACAAGTCCCCCACAGCTCCCTCTGCACCAACGCCCAGAGGCAGCTCATGGCCCCCCACACACTACCCCAGGCCGATGACGGTGCCGGGCCCCACGCCAGCCCCCTGGCTGCCACCAGCACACCAAGCCTGCGGCCAGGGCAGCCTGCCTCCACGCCGGCCAGAACACAGAACTCGCCGACACCCCGGGCAACGCTGACAATGGCCTTGGCAACAGGCACCAACTGCCCGGCAAGAGGCACAAGCGCCCCAGCCCCAAACACACCCACCGCGCACCGGCACGCCAGCAAGCATGGCCCAAGGGCTGCGGGCAAGGCACGAGCCCTCGCTCAGAAACCCGGACACTGCTCCCGCCTCACCAGGCCTCTCCAGCACTCCGCATTTGCTCTCGCAGAGTTGTTCTCTGCAGCCCCGCCGCTTCTCTTGCATGCCTAGAGCAGCAAGCAATACCTGCCCTGCGGCACTTCCTCTTTTCACAAACTGACACCGTGCCTCCTCAGACATTGGCACAAAAATCACCATGCACCTGGCAAGGCTCATGCACCATCAAGGAAGCGCCCACAGCTTCCCTCGGGCTCCTCCGCTGTTCTTGCAGGCCTAGTCCAGTCAAACAAGAACTGTGCCGCTGCGCTTCCTCGCTCTTCCCAGACTGACACCATGCCTAACGACACATGCCGACAGACAGTGCCGCGCTGCTATAACGGCTCCCCACCTGCACGTGCTCGCACACTAGTGCTCTCCCGCGCCTCCACTGGCAGTCCTGCCTATTCCGGCCTCCACCAAAGTGCCCCTCTGCACCTCCCGACTCTTGCCAAACTTTCCCCTTACCAAAGGAGAGGTGCGCGCAGCATACAAGCTCTTCTGCAATGGCTCCGCCACCAGCAAGGGCTTGCCGAGGAGCCCTCTTCAGCCCCCACTGGAGCAGTGGCATGCCAGGTACAGCCTCAGGAGAACTGCCCCTCCACGCTTCCACTTGTGCCTCCCAAACCCACACCGTGCCCACGCAGACACTGGCACAAAATCGCCATGCCCCTCACATGGCTCAGGCACGCAGAGGTTCACGTAGTGGCAGAACAGCTGTCTTGGGCCCCTCCGAGGCATGCCCTCAGGCAGTGCTAGGCAGAGGCCTATTGCAGAGGCAGAGAAGAGCTTGCTGAGATCCGCCCGCCTGCCTCCGCCTTCTCCTGCCCAGGCTGAAGAGGCCCAGCTCGCTCAGCCTCTCCTGGCAGGAGAGCTGCTCCAGTGCCTTCCTCCTCTTGGTGGCCCTTTGCAGGCCTCGCTCCACTCCGTCCGTGCGGATGTTGTCCTGGGGAGCCCAGAACTGCACCCCAGACTCCACGTGTGGCCTCAGCAGGGCTGAGGAGAGCGGAAGGAGCCTGCCCCTGACTCCCACCCCCTCCCTCCCCAGCGGCCCTCTGGCAATGCTCTTCCTGCGGCTTCCCAGGATACCAGCGGCCTTCGTGGCCACAAGCGCACATTGCTGGCTCACGGTCAGCTGGTGAAGAAAGCCTTCAGGACATCTGTGTTTTCAGTGTCCTTTGTCCCCAGGGCCCCTGCCCCCCGCCTTTAGCAGCAGGCTGCCCTTTGCCCTCGCCTTCCTTTTGCTGCTGGTGCACTTGTAGGAGCCTTGCCGCTTGCCTTTCCTGGCCCTTGCCAGCTTCAGCTCCAGGTGGCCTTTGGCTTTCCTCACGCCAGCCCTGCAGCCTCAGGCAGTGTCTCCAGGCAATTGTCCTGGGGCACCTCTCCCTCCTTCCCCCTCACACGCTTGCGATGTTCTTGGCACGCCTGCCTGCTCCTTGGTGCCGGAATCAGTTCTGGGCAAAAAGCTACAGGCCAAAAGTTAGAAAAAGAGAGAAAGGCCAGAGTGCTGGCACACTCGGCAGCCATGTCAGTAGGCTAAGCCCTTGGGTTAACAGGCTCGTGAGGTAAGGAGAGCTGTGCTCAAGCAGCCTCTCTCTGGCGGTGGCCAGCAGCAGAGGGCCAGTGCCGAGCAGAAGAGCAAGGCCTAGCTGGAGAGCGGCCTGTGCCAGCCCCACACCCTTCCCACGGGCAAGTGCTCAGGGATTTCCTGAGCGGGGAAAAAGAGCAGCCGTGGCAGTTTCCCGAGGGCAAAAGAGCCACCAGCGGTCTTGGGCCAAAAACGGGGTGAATGATTTTGGAAGCGCCAGGGAGGTTTTTGGCTTCGCCAGCATGCTGCCACATGGCATGCAGAATGTGCCTGTGTGGGGGCTAGCCCACCTTTGGCAGAGCATCAAGAGAAAGGGGCGAGCAACTCCCCGCCTTGGGAAAGGGCCTGGCGCAGGCAGACGCCTCTGCATCTTCCAGGCCTACAGTGCCTTCTGAAAGACATGCTGCTGCTTTGAGGTCTCAGAAGCCAAGCTCTCACAAGCATCCTTAAAAAGCTCAAAACCCAACACAGGCGCTCGCTCAGAGGTCTTGAGCGACCTCGCAGCAGGGCGTCTTCTCCGCTGCAAGGCCTTCTTACAAGGGGATAGAGGAGGGCAGCCTGGAGGAATCTCCTTTTGGAAAGGTACCCCCAGCAGCAGCCGCAGCAGCAACAGCAATAGGCAAACACAAAGAGGCACTCAGCTGACGAGACACAAGTTGCTCCTGGTGAGTGCGAATGCCGCCAGCTGCTGCCGGTGCGCTGGCCTCCAGCGCCGAGATGCAGGGCCCTGGGATGCCGTCGGGAGCTGCTCAGCACCGTGCTCGGCCGCCGGGCAAAGCAAAAGGAGGAGTGAGGCCATCAGTGGATGATGCCAGTGCCAGCCCCTCAAGAGACAAGCCCCGTGGGAGCCAGATTCCCCGGCCCCAGGGCATTACCTTCCCGCTGCCCTGGGGCACTGCACTGAGATCCCCAAGGCACCAGGCGGCACCACCCAAAGGGCCCTGGCCCCTCTCCCCAACCTCCCCAGCACCCCGGGTCCCTGCACGCGGCCGCTGACCTGCCCTGTGGCAAAGGCCGCCCTGCGCACACCACTGCTGACGTGCTCGCCTGCACACTGCACCGCAGCAGCCCGGGACGTCCTCGGGAGCTGCCCACAGCCACGCTCGGCCACCGGGCAGAGAAGAAGGAGGAGCAAGGCCAGCAGCGGCTGCCGCCGGGCCATAGCCCCCCAAGAAACAAGCCCCGCGCAGCCCCATGGCCCCACGGCTCAAGAGGACCCTCCTCCCACCGCTGTGGCGGACTCCATCGAGGCACCACCCAGAAGGGTCCTGCGCTCTCTCCCACCCCTCCCAAGGACCCCCAACTCCCCGGGGCCTGACACGCGACTCCTTACCTGCCACACAGCACAGGCCCCCTCCACACACCAACGCCGGCGTGCTCGCCTGTGCTGCATGGGCCCGGCATGTCCTCGGGAGCTGCGCAGCGCCACGCCACGCTCGGCAGCCGTGCAAAGCAAAGGAGGAGAGAAGGCTTCAGTGGCTGCTGCCAGCACCCGTGCCCTCAACAAGTCCCCCACAGCTCCCTCTGCACCAACGCCCAGAGGCAGCTCATGGCCCCCCACACACTACCCCAGGCCGATGACGGTGCCGGGCCCCACGCCAGCCCCCTGGCTGCCACCAGCACACCAAGCCTGCGGCCAGGGCAGCCTGCCTCCACGCCGGCCAGAACACAGAACTCGCCGACACCCCGGGCAACGCTGACAATGGCCTTGGCAACAGGCACCAACTGCCCGGCAAGAGGCACAAGCGCCCCAGCCCCAAACACACCCACCGCGCACCGGCACGCCAGCAAGCATGGCCCAAGGGCCGCGGGCAAGGCACGAGCCCTCGCTCAGAAACCCGGACACTGCTCCCGCCTCACCAGGCCTCTCCAGCACTCCGCATTTGCTCTCGCAGAGTTGTTCTCTGCAGCCCCGCCGCTTCTCTTGCATGCCTAGAGCAGCAAGCAATACCTGCCCTGCGGCACTTCCTCTTTTCACAAACTGACACCGTGCCTCCTCAGACATTGGCACAAAAATCACCATGCACCTGGCAAGGCTCATGCACCATCAAGGAAGCGCCCACAGCTTCCCTCGGGCTCCTCTGCTGTTCTTGCAGGCCTAGTCCAGTCAAACAAGAACTGTGCCGCTGCGCTTCCTCGCTCTTCCCAGACTGACACCATGCCTAACGACACATGCCGACAGACAGTGCCGCGCTGCTATAACGGCTCCCCACCTGCACGTGCTCGCACACTAGTGCTCTCCCGCGCCTCCACTGGCAGTCCTGCCTATTCCGGCCTCCACCAAAGTGCCCCTCTGCACCTCCCGACTCTTGCCAAACTTTCCCCTTACCAAAGGAGAGGTGCGCGCAGCATACAAGCTCTTCTGCAATGGCTCCGCCACCAGCAAGGGCTTGCCGAGGAGCCCTCTTCAGCCCCCACTGGAGCAGTGGCATGCCAGGTACAGCCTCAGGAGAACTGCCCCTCCACGCTTCCACTTGTGCCTCCCAAACCCACACCGTGCCCACGCAGACACTGGCACAAAATCGCCATGCCCCTCACATGGCTCAGGCACGCAGAGGTTCACGTAGTGGCAGAACAGCTGTCTTGGGCCCCTCCGAGGCATGCCCTCAGGCAGTGCTAGGCAGAGGCCTATTGCAGAGGCAGAGAAGAGCTTGCTGAGATCCGCCCGCCTGCCTCCGCCTTCTCCTGCCCAGGCTGAAGAGGCCCAGCTCGCTCAGCCTCTCCTCGTAGGAGAGCTGCTCCAGTGCCTTCCTCCTCTTGGTGGCCCTTTGCAGGCCTCGCTCCACTCCGTCCGTGCGGATGTTGTCCTGGGGAGCCCAGAACTGCACCCCAGACTCCACGTGTGGCCTCAGCAGGGCTGAGGAGAGCGGAAGGAGCCTGCCCCTGACTCCCACCCCCTCCCTCCCCAGCGGCCCTCTGGCAATGCTCTTCCTGCGGCTTCCCAGGATACCAGCGGCCTTCGTGGCCACAAGCGCACATTGCTGGCTCACGGTCAGCTGGTGAAGAAAGCCTTCAGGACATCTGTGTTTTCAGTGTCCTTTGTCCCCAGGGCCCCTGCCCCCCGCCTTTAGCAGCAGGCTGCCCTTTGCCCTCGCCTTCCTTTTGCTGCTGGTGCACTTGTAGGAGCCTTGCCGCTTGCCTTTCCTGGCCCTTGCCAGCTTCAGCTCCAGGTGGCCTTTGGCTTTCCTCACGCCAGCCCTGCAGCCTCAGGCAGTGTCTCCAGGCATTTGTCCTGGGGCACCTCTCCCTCCTTCCCCCTCACACGCTTGCGATGTTCTTGGCACGCCTGCCTGCTCCTTGGTGCCGGAATCAGTTCTGGGCAAAAAGCTACAGGCCAAAAGTTAGAAAAAGAGAGAAAGGCCAGAGTGCTGGCACACTCGGCAGCCATGTCAGTAGGCTAAGCCCTTGGGTTAACAGGCTCGTGAGGTAAGGAGAGCTGTGCTCAAGCAGCCTCTCTCTGGCGGTGGCCAGCAGCAGAGGGCCAGTGCCGAGCAGAAGAGCAAGGCCTAGCTGGAGAGCGGCCTGTGCCAGCCCCACACCCTTCCCACGGGCAAGTGCTCAGGGATTTCCTGAGCGGGGAAAAAGAGCAGCCGTGGCAGTTTCCCGAGGGCAAAAGAGCCACCAGCGGTCTTGGGCCAAAAACGGGGTGAATGATTTTGGAAGCGCCAGGGAGGTTTTTGGCTTCGCCAGCATGCTGCCACATGGCATGCAGAATGTGCCTGTGTGGGGGCTAGCCCACCTTTGGCAGGGCATCAAGAGAAAGGGGCGAGCAACTCCCCGCCTTGGGAAAGGGCCTGGCGCAGGCAGACGCCTCTGCATCTTCCAGGCCTACAGTGCCTTCTGAAAGACATGCTGCTGCTTTGAGGTCTCAGAAGCCAAGCTCTCACAAGCATCCTTAAAAAGCTCAAAACCCAACACAGGCGCTCGCTCAGAGGTCTTGAGCGACCTCGCAGCAGGGCGTCTTCTCCGCTGCAAGGCCTTCTTACAAGGGGATAGAGGAGGGCAGCCTGGAGGAATCTCCTTTTGGAAAGGTACCCCCAGCAGCAGCCGCAGCAGCAACAGCAATAGGCAAACACAAAGAGGCACTCAGCTGACGAGACACAAGTTGCTCCTGATGAGTGCGAATGCCGCCAGCTGCTGCCGGTGCGCTGGCCTCCAGCGCCGAGATGCAGGGCCCTGGGATGCCGTCGGGAGCTGCTCAGCACCGTGCTCGGCCGCCGGGCAAAGCAAAAGGAGGAGTGAGGCCATCAGTCGACGATGCCAGTGCCAGCCCCTCAAGAGACAAGCCCCGCGGGAGCCAGATTCCCCGGCCCCAGGGCATTACCTTCCCGCTGCCCTGGGGCACTGCACTGAGATCCCCAAGGCACCAGGCGGCACCACCCAAAGGGCCCTGGCCCCTCTCCCCAACCTCCCCAGCACCCCGGGTCCCTGCACGCGGCCGCTGACCTGCCCTGTGGCAAAGGCCGCCCTGCGCACACCACTGCTGACGTGCTCGCCTGCACACTGCACCGCAGCAGCCCGGGACGTCCTCGGGAGCTGCCCACAGCCACGCTCGGCCACCGGGCAGAGAAGAAGGAGGAGCAAGGCCAGCAGCGGCTGCCGCCGGGCCACAGCCCCCCAAGAAACAAGCCCCGCGCAGCCCCATGGCCCCACGGCTCAAGAGGACCCTCCTCCCACCGCTGTGGCGGACTCCATCGAGGCACCACCCAGAAGGGTCCTGCGCTCTCTCCCACCCCTCCCAAGGACCCCCAACTCCCCGGGGCCTGACACGCGACTCCTTACCTGCCACACAGCACAGGCCCCCTCCACACACCAACGCCGGCGTGCTCGCCTGTGCTGCATGGGCCCGGCATGTCCTCGGGAGCTGCGCAGCGCCACGCCACGCTCGGCAGCCGTGCAAAGCAAAGGAGGAGAGAAGGCTTCAGTGGCTGCTGCCAGCACCCGTGCCCTCAACAAGTCCCCCACAGCTCCCTCTGCACCAACGCCCAGAGGCAGCTCATGGCCCCCCACACACTACCCCAGGCCGATGACGGTGCCGGGCCCCACGCCAGCCCCCTGGCTGCCACCAGCACACCAAGCCTGCGGCCAGGGCAGCCTGCCTCCACGCCGGCCAGAACACAGAACTCGCCGACACCCCGGGCAACGCTGACAATGGCCTTGGCAACAGGCACCAACTGCCCGGCAAGAGGCACAAGCGCCCCAGCCCCAAACACACCCACCGCGCACCGGCACGCCAGCAAGCATGGCCCAAGGGCCGCGGGCAAGGCACGAGCCCTCGCTCAGAAACCCGGACACTGCTCCCGCCTCACCAGGCCTCTCCAGCACTCCGCATTTGCTCTCGCAGAGTTGTTCTCTGCAGCCCCGCCGCTTCTCTTGCATGCCTAGAGCAGCAAGCAATACCTGCCCTGCGGCACTTCCTCTTTTCACAAACTGACACCGTGCCTCCTCAGACATTGGCACAAAAATCACCATGCACCTGGCAAGGCTCATGCACCATCAAGGAAGCGCCCACAGCTTCCCTCGGGCTCCTCTGCTGTTCTTGCAGGCCTAGTCCAGTCAAACAAGAACTGTGCCGCTGCGCTTCCTCGCTCTTCCCAGACTGACACCATGCCTAACGACACATGCCGACAGACAGTGCCGCGCTGCTATAACGGCTCCCCACCTGCACGTGCTCGCACACTAGTGCTCTCCCGCGCCTCCACTGGCAGTCCTGCCTATTCCGGCCTCCACCAAAGTGCCCCTCTGCACCTCCCGACTCTTGCCAAACTTTCCCCTTACCAAAGGAGAGGTGCGCGCAGCATACAAGCTCTTCTGCAATGGCTCCGCCACCAGCAAGGGCTTGCCGAGGAGCCCTCTTCAGCCCCCACTGGAGCAGTGGCATGCCAGGTACAGCCTCAGGAGAACTGCCCCTCCACGCTTCCACTTGTGCCTCCCAAACCCACACCGTGCCCACGCAGACACTGGCACAAAATCGCCATGCCCCTCACATGGCTCAGGCACGCAGAGGTTCACGTAGTGGCAGAACAGCTGTCTTGGGCCCCTCCGAGGCATGCCCTCAGGCAGTGCTAGGCAGAGGCCTATTGCAGAGGCAGAGAAGAGCTTGCTGAGATCCGCCCGCCTGCCTCCGCCTTCTCCTGCCCAGGCTGAAGAGGCCCAGCTCGCTCAGCCTCTCCTCGTAGGAGAGCTGCTCCAGTGCCTTCCTCCTCTTGGTGGCCCTTTGCAGGCCTCGCTCCACTCCGTCCGTGCGGATGTTGTCCTGGGGAGCCCAGAACTGCACCCCAGACTCCACGTGTGGCCTCAGCAGGGCTGAGGAGAGCGGAAGGAGCCTGCCCCTGACTCCCACCCCCTCCCTCCCCAGCGGCCCTCTGGCAATGCTCTTCCTGCGGCTTCCCAGGATACCAGCGGCCTTCGTGGCCACAAGCGCACATTGCTGGCTCACGGTCAGCTGGTGAAGAAAGCCTTCAGGACATCTGTGTTTTCAGTGTCCTTTGTCCCCAGGGCCCCTGCCCCCCGCCTTTAGCAGCAGGCTGCCCTTTGCCCTCGCCTTCCTTTTGCTGCTGGTGCACTTGTAGGAGCCTTGCCGCTTGCCTTTCCTGGCCCTTGCCAGCTTCAGCTCCAGGTGGCCTTTGGCTTTCCTCACGCCAGCCCTGCAGCCTCAGGCAGTGTCTCCAGGCATTTGTCCTGGGGCACCTCTCCCTCCTTCCCCCTCACACGCTTGCGATGTTCTTGGCACGCCTGCCTGCTCCTTGGTGCCGGAATCAGTTCTGGGCAAAAAGCTACAGGCCAAAAGTTAGAAAAAGAGAGAAAGGCCAGAGTGCTGGCACACTCGGCAGCCATGTCAGTAGGCTAAGCCCTTGGGTTAACAGGCTCGTGAGGTAAGGAGAGCTGTGCTCAAGCAGCCTCTCTCTGGCGGTGGCCAGCAGCAGAGGGCCAGTGCCGAGCAGAAGAGCAAGGCCTAGCTGGAGAGCGGCCTGTGCCAGCCCCACACCCTTCCCACGGGCAAGTGCTCAGGGATTTCCTGAGCGGGGAAAAAGAGCAGCCGTGGCAGTTTCCCGAGGGCAAAAGAGCCACCAGCGGTCTTGGGCCAAAAACGGGGTGAATGATTTTGGAAGCGCCAGGGAGGTTTTTGGCTTCGCCAGCATGCTGCCACATGGCATGCAGAATGTGCCTGTGTGGGGGCTAGCCCACCTTTGGCAGAGCATCAAGAGAAAGGGGCGAGCAACTCCCCGCCTTGGGAAAGGGCCTGGCGCAGGCAGACGCCTCTGCATCTTCCAGGCCTACAGTGCCTTCTGAAAGACATGCTGCTGCTTTGAGGTCTCAGAAGCCAAGCTCTCACAAGCATCCTTAAAAAGCTCAAAACCCAACACAGGCGCTCGCTCAGAGGTCTTGAGCGACCTCGCAGCAGGGCGTCTTCTCCGCTGCAAGGCCTTCTTACAAGGGGATAGAGGAGGGCAGCCTGGAGGAATCTCCTTTTGGAAAGGTACCCCCAGCAGCAGCCGCAGCAGCAACAGCAATAGGCAAACACAAAGAGGCACTCAGCTGACGAGACACAAGTTGCTCCTGATGAGTGCGAATGCCGCCAGCTGCTGCCGGTGCGCTGGCCTCCAGCGCCGAGATGCAGGGCCCTGGGATGCCATCGGGAGCTGCTCAGCACCGTGCTCGGCCGCCGGGCAAAGCAAAAGGAGGAGTGAGGCCATCAGTCGACGATGCCAGTGCCAGCCCCCCAAGAGACAAGCCCCGCGGGAGCCAGATTCCCCGGCCCCAGGGCATTACCTTCCCGCTGCCCTGGGGCACTGCACTGAGATCCCCAAGGCACCAGGCGGCACCACCCAAAGGGCCCTGGCCCCTCTCCCCAACCTCCCCAGCACCCCGGGTCCCTGCACGCGGCCGCTGACCTGCCCTGTGGCAAAGGCCGCCCTGCGCACACCACTGCTGACGTGCTCGCCTGCACACTGCACCGCAGCAGCCCGGGACGTCCTCGGGAGCTGCCCACAGCCACGCTCGGCCACCGGGCAGAGAAGAAGGAGGAGCAAGGCCAACAGCGGCTGTCGCTGGGCCACAGCCCCCCAAGAAACAAGCCCCGCGCAGCCCCATGGCCCCACGGCTCAAGAGGACCCTCCTCCCACCGCTGTGGCGGACTCCATCGAGGCACCACCCAAAAGGGTCCTGCGCTCTCTCCCACCCCTCCCAAGGACCCCCAACTCCCCGGGGCCTGACACGCGACTCCTTACCTGCCACACAGCACAGGCCCCCTCCACACACCAACGCCGGCGTGCTCGCCTGTGCTGCATGGGCCCGGCATGCCCTCGGGAGCTGCGCAGCGCCACGCCACGCTCGGCAGCCGTGCAAAGCAAAGGAGGAGAGAAGGCTTCAGTGGCTGCTGCCAGCACCCGTGCCCTCAACAAGTCCCCCACAGCTCCCTCTGCACCAACGCCCAGAGGCAGCTCATGGCCCCCCACACACTACCCCAGGCCAATGACGGTGCCGGGCCCCACGCCAGCCCCCTGGCTGCCACCAGCACACCAAGCCTGCGGCCAGGGCAGCCTGCCTCCACGCCGGCCAGAACACAGAACTCGCCGACACCCCGGGCAACGCTGACAATGGCCTTGGCAACAGGCACCAACTGCCCGGCAAGAGGCACAAGCGCCCCAGCCCCAAACACACCCACCGCGCACCGGCACGCCAGCAAGCATGGCCCAAGGGCCGCGGGCAAGGCACGAGCCCTCGCTCAGAAACCCGGACACTGCTCCCGCCTCACCAGGCCTCTCCAGCACTCCGCATTTGCTCTCGCAGAGTTGTTCTCTGCAGCCCCGCCGCTTCTCTTGCATGCCTAGAGCAGCAAGCAATACCTGCCCTGCGGCACTTCCTCTTTTCACAAACTGACACCGTGCCTCCTCAGACATTGGCACAAAAATCACCATGCACCTGGCAAGGCTCATGCACCATCAAGGAAGCGCCCACAGCTTCCCTCGGGCTCCTCCGCTGTTCTTGCAGGCCTAGTCCAGTCAAACAAGAACTGTGCCGCTGCGCTTCCTCGCTCTTCCCAGACTGACACCATGCCTAACGACACATGCCGACAGACAGTGCCGCGCTGCTATAACGGCTCCCCACCTGCACGTGCTCGCACACTAGTGCTCTCCCGCGCCTCCACTGGCAGTCCTGCCTATTCCGGCCTCCACCAAAGTGCCCCTCTGCACCTCCCGACTCTTGCCAAACTTTCCCCTTACCAAAGGAGAGGTGCGCGCAGCATACAAGCTCTTCTGCAATGGCTCCGCCACCAGCAAGGGCTTGCCGAGGAGCCCTCTTCAGCCCCCACTGGAGCAGTGGCATGCCAGGTGCAGCCTCAGGAGAACTGCCCCTCCACGCTTCCACTTGTGCCTCCCAAACCCACACCGTGCCCACGCAGACACTGGCACAAAATCGCCATGCCCCTCACATGGCTCAGGCACGCAGAGGTTCACGTAGTGGCAGAACAGCTGTCTTGGGCCCCTCCGAGGCATGCCCTCAGGCAGTGCTAGGCAGAGGCCTATTGCAGAGGCAGAGAAGAGCTTGCTGAGATCCGCCCGCCTGCCTCCGCCTTCTCCTGCCCAGGCTGAAGAGGCCCAGCTCGCTCAGCCTCTCCTGGTAGGAGAGCTGCTCCAGTGCCTTCCTCCTCTTGGTGGCCCTTTGCAGGCCTCGCTCCACTCCGTCCGTGCGGATGTTGTCCTGGGGAGCCCAGAACTGCACCCCAGACTCCACGTGTGGCCTCAGCAGGGCTGAGGAGAGCGGAAGGAGCCTGCCCCTGACTCCCACCCCCTCCCTCCCCAGCGGCCCTCTGGCAATGCTCTTCCTGCGGCTTCCCAGGATACCAGCGGCCTTCGTGGCCACAAGCGCACATTGCTGGCTCATGGTCAGCTGGTGAAGAAAGCCTTCAGGACATCTGTGTTTTCAGTGTCCTTTGTCCCCAGGGCCCCTGCCCCCCGCCTTTAGCAGCAGGCTGCCCTTTGCCCTCGCCTTCCTTTTGCTGCTGGTGCACTTGTAGGAGCCTTGCCGCTTGCCTTTCCTGGCCCTTGCCAGCTTCAGCTCCAGGTGGCCTTTGGCTTTCCTCACGCCAGCCCTGCAGCCTCAGGCAGTGTCTCCAGGCAATTGTCCTGGGGCACCTCTCCCTCCTTCCCCCTCACACGCTTGCGATGTTCTTGGCACGCCTGCCTGCTCCTTGGTGCCGGAATCAGTTCTGGGCAAAAAGCTACAGGCCAAAAGTTAGAAAAAGAGAGAAAGGCCAGAGTGCTGGCACACTCGGCAGCCATGTCAGTAGGCTAAGCCCTTGGGTTAACAGGCTCGTGAGGTAAGGAGAGCTGTGCTCAAGCAGCCTCTCTCTGGCGGTGGCCAGCAGCAGAGGGCCAGTGCCGAGCAGAAGAGCAAGGCCTAGCTGGAGAGCGGCCTGTGCCAGCCCCACACCCTTCCCACGGGCAAGTGCTCAGGGATTTCCTGAGCGGGGAAAAAGAGCAGCCGTGGCAGTTTCCCGAGGGCAAAAGAGCCACCAGCGGTCTTGGGCCAAAAACGGGGTGAATGATTTTGGAAGCGCCAGGGAGGTTTTTGGCTTCGCCAGCATGCTGCCACATGGCATGCAGAATGTGCCTGTGTGGGGGCTAGCCCACCTTTGGCAGAGCATCAAGAGAAAGGGGCGAGCAACTCCCCGCCTTGGGAAAGGGCCTGGCGCAGGCAGACGCCTCTGCATCTTCCAGGCCTACAGTGCCTTCTGAAAGACATGCTGCTGCTTTGAGGTCTCAGAAGCCAAGCTCTCACAAGCATCCTTAAAAAGCTCAAAACCCAACACAGGCGCTCGCTCAGAGGTCTTGAGCGACCTCGCAGCAGGGCGTCTTCTCCGCTGCAAGGCCTTCTTACAAGGGGATAGAGGAGGGCAGCCTGGAGGAATCTCCTTTTGGAAAGGTACCCCCAGCAGCAGCAACAGCAATAGGCAAACACAAAGAGGCACTCAGCTGACAAGACACAAGTTGCTCCTGATGAGTGCGAATGCCGCCAGCTGCTGCCGGTACGCTGGCCTCCAGCGCCGAGATGCAGGGCCCTGGGATGCCGTCGGGAGCTGCTCAGCACCGTGCTCGGCCACCGGGCAAAGCAAAAGGAGGAGTGAGGCCATCAGTGGATGATGCCAGTGCCAGCCCCTCAAGAGACAAGCCCCGCGGGAGCCAGATTCCCCGGCCCCAGGGCATTACCTTCCCGCTGCCCTGGGGCACTGCACTGAGATCCCCAAGGCACCAGGCGGCACCACCCAAAGGGCCCTGGCCCCTCTCCCCAACCTCCCCAGCACCCCGGGTCCCTGCACGCGGCCGCTGACCTGCCCTGTGGCAAAGGCCGCCCTGCGCACACCACTGCTGACGTGCTCGCCTGCACACTGCACCGCAGCAGCCCGGGACGTCCTCGGGAGCTGCCCACAGCCACGCTCGGCCACCGGGCAGAGAAGAAGGAGGAGCAAGGCCAGCAGCGGCTGCCGCCGGGCCACAGCCCCCCAAGAAACAAGCCCCGCGCAGCCCCATGGCCCCACGGCTCAAGAGGACCCTCCTCCCACCGCTGTGGCGGACTCCATCGAGGCACCAGGCAGGACCACCCAGAAGGGTCCTGCACTCTCTCCCACCCCTCCCAAGGACCCAACTCCCCGGGGCCTGACACGCGACTCCTTACCTGCCACACAGCACAGGCCCCCTCCACACACCAACGCCGGCGTGCTCGCCTGTGCTGCATGGGCCCGGCATGTCCTCGGGAGCTGCGCAGCGCCACGCCACGCTCGGCAGCCGTGCAAAGCAAAGGAGGAGAGAAGGCTTCAGTGGCTGCTGCCAGCACCCGTGCCCTCAACAAGTCCCCCACAGCTCCCTCTGCACCAACGCCCAGAGGCAGCTCATGGCCCCCCACACACTACCCCAGGCCGATGACGGTGCCGGGCCCCACGCCAGCCCCCTGGCTGCCACCAGCACACCAAGCCTGCGGCCAGGGCAGCCTGCCTCCACGCCGGCCAGAACACAGAACTCGCCGACACCCCGGGCAACGCTGACAATGGCCTTGGCAACAGGCACCAACTGCCCGGCAAGAGGCACAAGCGCCCCAAGGCACGAGCCCTCGCTCAGAAACCCGGACACTGCTCCCGCCTCACCAGGCCTCTCCAGCACTCCGCATTTGCTCTCGCAGAGTTGTTCTCTGCAGCCCCGCCGCTTCTCTTGCATGCCTAGAGCAGCAAGCAATACCTGCCCTGCGGCACTTCCTCTTTTCACAAACTGACACCGTGCCTCCTCAGACATTGGCACAAAAATCACCATGCACCTGGCAAGGCTCATGCACCATCAAGGAAGTGCCCACAGCTTCCCTCGGGCTCCTCCGCTGTTCTTGCAGGCCTAGTCCAGTCAAACAAGAACTGCGCCGCTGCGCTTCCTCGCTCTTCCCAGACTGACACCATGCCTAACGACACATGCCGACAGACAGTGCCGCGCTGCTATAACGGCTCCCCACCTGCACGTGCTCGCACACTAGTGCTCTCCCGCGCCTCCACTGGCAGTCCTGCCTATTCCGGCCTCCACCAAAGTGCCCCTCTGCACCTCCCGACTCTTGCCAAACTTTCCCCTTACCAAAGGAGAGGTGCGCGCAGCATACAAGCTCTTCTGCAATGGCTCCGCCACCAGCAAGGGCTTGCCGAGGAGCCCTCTTCAGCCCCCACTGGAGCAGTGGCATGCCAGGTACAGCCTCAGGAGAACTGCCCCTCCACGCTTCCACTTGTGCCTCCCAAACCCACACCGTGCCCACGCAGACACTGGCACAAAATCGCCATGCCCCTCACATGGCTCAGGCACGCAGAGGTTCACGTAGTGGCAGAACAGCTGTCTTGGGCCCCTCCGAGGCATGCCCTCAGGCAGTGCTAGGCAGAGGCCTATTGCAGAGGCAGAGAAGAGCTTGCTGAGATCCGCCCGCCTGCCTCCGCCTTCTCCTGCCCAGGCTGAAGAGGCCCAGCTCGCTCAGCCTCTCCTGGCAGGAGAGCTGCTCCAGTGCCTTCCTCCTCTTGGTGGCCCTTTGCAGGCCTCGCTCCACTCCGTCCGTGTGGATGTTGTCCTGGGGAGCCCAGAACTGCACCCCAGACTCCACGTGTGGCCTCAGCAGGGCTGAGGAGAGCGGAAGGAGCCTGCCCCTGACTCCCACCCCCTCCCTCCCCAGCGGCCCTCTGGCAATGCTCTTCCTGCGGCTTCCCAGGATACCAGCGGCCTTCGTGGCCACAAGCGCACATTGCTGGCTCACGGTCAGCTGGTGAAGAAAGCCTTCAGGACATCTGTGTTTTCAGTGTCCTTTGTCCCCAGGGCCCCTGCCCCCCGCCTTTAGCAGCAGGCTGCCCTTTGCCCTCGCCTTCCTTTTGCTGCTGGTGCACTTGTAGGAGCCTTGCCGCTTGCCTTTCCTGGCCCTTGCCAGCTTCAGCTCCAGGTGGCCTTTGGCTTTCCTCACGCCAGCCCTGCAGCCTCAGGCAGTGTCTCCAGGCATTTGTCCTGGGGCACCTCTCCCTCCTTCCCCCTCACACGCTTGCGATGTTCTTGGCACGCCTGCCTGCTCCTTGGTGCCGGAATCAGTTCTGGGCAAAAAGCTACAGGCCAAAAGTTAGAAAAAGAGAGAAAGGCCAGAGTGCTGGCACACTCGGCAGCCATGTCAGTAGGCTAAGCCCTTGGGTTAACAGGCTCGTGAGGTAAGGAGAGCTGTGCTCAGGCAGCCTCTCTCTGGCGGTGGCCAGCAGCAGAGGGCCAGTGCCGAGCAGAAGAGCAAGGCCTAGCTGGAGAGCGGCCTGTGCCAGCCCCACACCCTTCCCACGGGCAAGTGCTCAGGGATTTCCTGAGCGGGGAAAAAGAGCAGCCGTGGCAGTTTCCCGAGGGCAAAAGAGCCACCAGCGGTCTTGGGCCAAAAACGGGGTGAATGATTTTGGAAGCGCCAGGGAGGTTTTTGGCTTCGCCAGCATGCTGCCACATGGCATGCAGAATGTGCCTGTGTGGGGGCTAGCCCACCTTTGGCAGAGCATCAAGAGAAAGGGGCGAGCAACTCCCCGCCTTGGGAAAGGGCCTGGCGCAGGCAGACGCCTCTGCATCTTCCAGGCCTACAGTGCCTTCTGAAAGACATGCTGCTGCTTTGAGGTCTCAGAAGCCAAGCTCTCACAAGCATCCTTAAAAAGCTCAAAACCCAACACAGGCGCTCGCTCAGAGGTCTTGAGCGACCTCGCAGCAGGGCGTCTTCTCCGCTGCAAGGCCTTCTTACAAGGGGGTAGAGGAGGGCAGCCTGGAGGAATCTCCTTTTGGAAAGGTACCCCCAGCAGCAGCAGCCGCAGCAGCAACAGCAATAGGCAAACACAAAGAGGCACTCAGCTGACGAGACACAAGTTGCTCCTGATGAGTGCGAATGCCGCCAGCTGCTGCCGGTGCGCTGGCCTCCAGCGCCGAGATGCAGGGCCCTGGGATGCCGTCGGGAGCTGCTCAGCACCGTGCTCGGCCGCCGGGCAAAGCAAAAGGAGGAGTGAGGCCATCAGTGGATGATGCCAGTGCCAGCCCCTCAAGAGACAAGCCCCGCGGGAGCCAGATTCCCCGGCCCCAGGGCATTACCTTCCTGCTGCCCTGGGGCACTCCACTGAGATCCCCAAGGCACCAGGCGGCACCACCCAAAGGGCCCTGGCCCCTCTCCCCAACCTCCCCAGCACCCCGGGTCCCTGCACGCGGCCGCTGACCTGCCCTGTGGCAAAGGCCGCCCTGCGCACACCACTGCTGACGTGCTCGCCTGCACACTGCACCGCAGCAGCCCGGGACGTCCTCGGGAGCTGCCCACAGCCACGCTCGGCCACCGGGCAGAGAAGAAGGAGGAGCAAGGCCAGCAGCGGCTGCCGCCGGGCCACAGCCCCCCAAGAAACAAGCCCCGCGCAGCCCCATGGCCCCACGGCTCAAGACGACCCTCCTCCCACCGCTGTGGCGGACTCCATCGAGGCACCAGGCAGGACCACCCAGAAGGGTCCTGCGCTCTCTCCCACCCCTCCCAAGGACCCGCAACTCCCCGGGGCCTGACACGCGACTCCTTACCTGCCACACAGCACAGGCCCCCTCCACACACCAACGCCGGCGTGCTCGCCTGTGCTGCATGGGCCCGGCATGTCCTCGGGAGCTGCGCAGCGCCACGCCACGCTCGGCAGCCGTGCAAAGCAAAGGAGGAGAGAAGGCTTCAGTGGCTGCTGCCAGCACCCGTGCCCTCAACAAGTCCCCCACAGCTCCCTCTGCACCAACGCCCAGAGGCAGCTCATGGCCCCCCACACACTACCCCAGGCCGATGACGGTGCCGGGCCCCACGCCAGCCCCCTGGCTGCCACCAGCACACCAAGCCTGCGGCCAGGGCAGCCTGCCTCCACGCCGGCCAGAACACAGAACTCGCCGACACCCCGGGCAACGCTGACAATGGCCTTGGCAACAGGCACCAACTGCCCGGCAAGAGGCACAAGCGCCCCAGCCCCAAACACACCCACCGCGCACCGGCACGCCAGCAAGCATGGCCCAAGGGCCGCGGGCAAGGCACGAGCCCTCGCTCAGAAACCCGGACACTGCTCCCGCCTCACCAGGCCTCTCCAGCACTCCGCATTTGCTCTCGCAGAGTTGTTCTCTGCAGCCCCGCCGCTTCTCTTGCATGCCTAGAGCAGCAAGCAATACCTGCCCTGCGGCACTTCCTCTTTTCACAAACTGACACCGTGCCTCCTCAGACATTGGCACAAAAATCACCATGCACCTGGCAAGGCTCATGCACCATCAAGGAAGCGCCCACAGCTTCCCTCGGGCTCCTCCGCTGTTCTTGCAGGCCTAGTCCAGTCAAACAAGAACTGCGCCGCTGCGCTTCCTCGCTCTTCCCAGACGGACACCATGCCTAACGACACATGCCGACAGACAGTGCCGCGCTGCTATAACGGCTCCCCACCTGCACGTGCTCGCACACTAGTGCTCTCCCGCGCCTCCACTGGCAGTCCTGCCTATTCCGGCCTCCACCAAAGTGCCCCTCTGCACCTCCCGACTCTTGCCAAACTTTCCCCTTACCAAAGGAGAGGTGCGCGCAGCATACAAGCTCTTCTGCAATGGCTCCGCCACCAGCAAGGGCTTGCCGAGGAGCCCTCTTCAGCCCCCCACTGGAGCAGTGGCATGCCAGGTGCAGCCTCAGGAGAACTGCCCCTCCACGCTTCCACTTGTGCCTCCCAAACCCACACCGTGCCCACGCAGACACTGGCACAAAATCGCCATGCCCCTCACATGGCTCAGGCACGCAGAGGTTCACGTAGTGGCAGAACAGCTGTCTTGGGCCCCTCCGAGGCATGCCCTCAGGCAGTGCTAGGCAGAGGCCTATTGCAGAGGCAGAGAAGAGCTTGCTGAGATCCGCCCGCCTGCCTCCGCCTTCTCCTGCCCAGGCTGAAGAGGCCCAGCTCGCTCAGCCTCTCCTGGCAGGAGAGCTGCTCCAGTGCCTTCCTCCTCTTGGTGGCCCTTTGCAGGCCTCGCTCCACTCCGTCCGTGCGGATGTTGTCCTGGGGAGCCCAGAACTGCACCCCAGACTCCACGTGTGGCCTCAGCAGGGCTGAGGAGAGCGGAAGGAGCCTGCCCCTGACTCCCACCCCCTCCCTCCCCAGCGGCCCTCTGGCAATGCTCTTCCTGCGGCTTCCCAGGATACCAGCGGCCTTCGTGGCCACAAGCGCACATTGCTGGCTCACGGTCAGCTGGTGAAGAAAGCCTTCAGGACATCTGTGTTTTCAGTGTCCTTTGTCCCCAGGGCCCCTGCCCCCCGCCTTTAGCAGCAGGCTGCCCTTTGCCCTCGCCTTCCTTTTGCTGCTGGTGCACTTGTAGGAGCCTTGCCGCTTGCCTTTCCTGGCCCTTGCCAGCTTCAGCTCCAGGTGGCCTTTGGCTTTCCTCACGCCAGCCCTGCAGCCTCAGGCAGTGTCTCCAGGCAATTGTCCTGGGGCACCTCTCCCTCCTTCCCCCTCACACGCTTGCGATGTTCTTGGCACGCCTGCCTGCTCCTTGGTGCCGGAATCAGTTCTGGGCAAAAAGCTACAGGCCAAAAGTTAGAAAAAGAGAGAAAGGCCAGAGTGCTGGCACACTCGGCAGCCATGTCAGTAGGCTAAGCCCTTGGGTTAACAGGCTCGTGAGGTAAGGAGAGCTGTGCTCAAGCAGCCTCTCTCTGGCGGTGGCCAGCAGCAGAGGGCCAGTGCCGAGCAGAAGAGCAAGGCCTAGCTGGAGAGCGGCCTGTGCCAGCCCCACACCCTTCCCACGGGCAAGTGCTCAGGGATTTCCTGAGCGGGGAAAAAGAGCAGCCGTGGCAGTTTCCCGAGGGCAAAAGAGCCACCAGCGGTCTTGGGCCAAAAACGGGGTGAATGATTTTGGAAGCGCCAGGGAGGTTTTTGGCTTCGCCAGCATGCTGCCACATGGCATGCAGAATGTGCCTGTGTGGGGGCTAGCCCACCTTTGGCAGAGCATCAAGAGAAAGGGGCGAGCAACTCCCCGCCTTGGGAAAGGGCCTGGCGCAGGCAGACGCCTCTGCATCTTCCAGGCCTACAGTGCCTTCTGAAAGACATGCTGCTGCTTTGAGGTCTCAGAAGCCAAGCTCTCACAAGCATCCTTAAAAAGCTCAAAACCCAACACAGGCGCTCGCTCAGAGGTCTTGAGCGACCTCGCAGCAGGGCGTCTTCTCCGCTGCAAGGCCTTCTTACAAGGGGGTAGAGGAGGGCAGCCTGGAGGAATCTCCTTTTGGAAAGGTACCCCCAGCAGCAGCAGCCGCAGCAGCAACAGCAATAGGCAAACACAAAGAGGCACTCAGCTGACGAGACACAAGTTGCTCCTGATGAGTGCGAATGCCTCCAGCTGCTGCCGGTGCGCTGGCCTCCAGCGCCGAGATGCAGGGCCCTGGGATGCCGTCGGGAGCTGCTCAGCACCGTGCTCGGCCGCCGGGCAAAGCAAAAGGAGGAGTGAGGCCATCAGTGGATGATGCCAGTGCCAGCCCCCCAAGAGACAAGCCCCGCGGGAGCCAGATTCCCCGGCCCCAGGGCATTACCTTCCCGCTGCCCTGGGGCACTGCACTGAGATCCCCAAGGCACCAGGCGGCACCACCCAAAGGGCCCTGGCCCCTCTCCCCAACCTCCCCAGCACCCCGGGACCCTGCACGCGGCCGCTGACCTGCCCTGTGGCAAAGGCCGCCCTCCGCACACCACTGCTGACGTGCTTGCCTGCACACTGCACCGCAGCAGCCCGGGACGTCCTCGGGAGCTGCCCACAGCCACGCTCGGCCACCGGGCAGAGAAGAAGGAGGAGCAAGGCCAGCAGCGGCTGCCGCCGGGCCACAGCCCCCCAAGAAACAAGCCCCGCGCAGCCCCATGGCCCCACGGCTCAAGAGGACCCTCCTCCCACCGCTGTGGCGGACTCCATCGAGGCACCAGGCAGGACCACCCAGAAGGGTCCTGCGCTCTCTCCCACCCCTCCCAAGGACCCCCAACTCCCCGGGGCCTGACACGCGACTCCTTACCTGCCACACAGCACAGGCCCCCTCCACACACCAACGCCGGCGTGCTCGCCTGTGCTGCATGGGCCCGGCATGTCCTCGGGAGCTGTGCAGCGCCACGCCACGCTCGGCAGCCGTGCAAAGCAAAGGAGGAGAGAAGGCTTCAGTGGCTGCTGCCAGCACCCGTGCCCTCAACAAGTCCCCCACAGCTCCCTCTGCACCAACGCCCAGAGGCAGCTCATGGCCCCCCACACACTACCCCAGGCCGATGACGGTGCCGGGCCCCACGCCAGCCCCCTGGCTGCCACCAGCACACCAAGCCTGCGGCCAGGGCAGCCTGCCTCCACGCCGGCCAGAACACAGAACTCGCCGACACCCCGGGCAACGCTGACAATGGCCTTGGCAACAGGCACCAACTGCCCGGCAAGAGGCACAAGCGCCCCAGCCCCAAACACACCCACCGCGCACCGGCACGCCAGCAAGCATGGCCCAAGGGCCGCGGGCAAGGCACGAGCCCTCGCTCAGAAACCCGGACACTGCTCCCGCCTCACCAGGCCTCTCCAGCACTCCGCATTTGCTCTCGCAGAGTTGTTCTCTGCAGCCCCGCCGCTTCTCTTGCATGCCTAGAGCAGCAAGCAATACCTGCCCTGCGGCACTTCCTCTTTTCACAAACTGACACCGTGCCTCCTCAGACATTGGCACAAAAATCACCATGCACCTGGCAAGGCTCATGCACCATCAAGGAAGCGCCCACAGCTTCCCTCGGGCTCCTCCGCTGTTCTTGCAGGCCTAGTCCAGTCAAACAAGAACTGCGCCGCTGCGCTTCCTCGCTCTTCCCAGACTGACACCATGCCTAACGACACATGCCGACAGACAGTGCCGCGCTGCTATAACGGCTCCCCACCTGCACGTGCTCGCACACTAGTGCTCTCCCGCGCCTCCACTGGCAGTCCTGCCTATTCCGGCCTCCACCAAAGTGCCCCTCTGCACCTCCCGACTCTTGCCAAACTTTCCCCTTACCAAAGGAGAGGTGCGCGCAGCATACAAGCTCTTCTGCAATGGCTCCGCCACCAGCAAGGGCTTGCCGAGGAGCCCTCTTCAGCCCCCACTGGAGCAGTGGCATGCCAGGTACAGCCTCAGGAGAACTGCCCCTCCACGCTTCCACTTGTGCCTCCCAAACCCACACCGTGCCCACGCAGACACTGGCACAAAATCGCCATGCCCCTCACATGGCTCAGGCACGCAGAGGTTCACGTAGTGGCAGAACAGCTGTCTTGGGCCCCTCCGAGGCATGCCCTCAGGCAGTGCTGGGCAGAGGCCTATTGCAGAGGCAGAGAAGAGCTTGCTGAGATCCGCCCGCCTGCCTCCGCCTTCTCCTGCCCAGGCTGAAGAGGCCCAGCTCGCTCAGCCTCTCCTGGCAGGAGAGCTGCTCCAGTGCCTTCCTCCTCTTGGTGGCCCTTTGCAGGCCTCGCTCCACTCCGTCCGTGCGGATGTTGTCCTGGGGAGCCCAGAACTGCACCCCAGACTCCACGTGTGGCCTCAGCAGGGCTGAGGAGAGCGGAAGGAGCCTGCCCCTGACTCCCACCCCCTCCCTCCCCAGCGGCCCTCTGGCAATGCTCTTCCTGCGGCTTCCCAGGATACCAGCGGCCTTCGTGGCCACAAGCGCACATTGCTGGCTCACGGTCAGCTGGTGAAGAAAGCCTTCAGGACATCTGTGTTTTCAGTGTCCTTTGTCCCCAGGGCCCCTGCCCCCCGCCTTTAGCAGCAGGCTGCCCTTTGCCCTCGCCTTCCTTTTGCTGCTGGTGCACTTGTAGGAGCCTTGCCGCTTGCCTTTCCTGGCCCTTGCCAGCTTCAGCTCCAGGTGGCCTTTGGCTTTCCTCACGCCAGCCCTGCAGCCTCAGGCAGTGTCTCCAGGCAATTGTCCTGGGGCACCTCTCCCTCCTTCCCCCTCACACGCTTGCGATGTTCTTGGCACGCCTGCCTGCTCCTTGGTGCCGGAATCAGTTCTGGGCAAAAAGCTACAGGCCAAAAGTTAGAAAAAGAGAGAAAGGCCAGAGTGCTGGCACACTCGGCAGCCATGTCAGTAGGCTAAGCCCTTGGGTTAACAGGCTCGTGAGGTAAGGAGAGCTGTGCTCAAGCAGCCTCTCTCTGGCGGTGGCCAGCAGCAGAGGGCCAGTGCCGAGCAGAAGAGCAAGGCCTAGCTGGAGAGCGGCCTGTGCCAGCCCCACACCCTTCCCACGGGCAAGTGCTCAGGGATTTCCTGAGCGGGGAAAAAGAGCAGCCGTGGCAGTTTCCCGAGGGCAAAAGAGCCACCAGCGGTCTTGGGCCAAAAACGGGGTGAATGATTTTGGAAGCGCCAGGGAGGTTTTTGGCTTCGCCAGCATGCTGCCACATGGCATGCAGAATGTGCCTGTGTGGGGGCTAGCCCACCTTTGGCAGAGCATCAAGAGAAAGGGGCGAGCAACTCCCCGCCTTGGGAAAGGGCCTGGCGCAGGCAGACGCCTCTGCATCTTCCAGGCCTACAGTGCCTTCTGAAAGACATGCTGCTGCTTTGAGGTCTCAGAAGCCAAGCTCTCACAAGCATCCTTAAAAAGCTCAAAACCCAACACAGGCGCTCGCTCAGAGGTCTTGAGCGACCTCGCAGCAGGGCGTCTTCTCCGCTGCAAGGCCTTCTTACAAGGGGATAGAGGAGGGCAGCCTGGAGGAATCTCCTTTTGGAAAGGTACCCCCAGCAGCAGCAGCCGCAGCAGCAACAGCAATAGGCAAACACAAAGAGGCACTCAGCTGACGAGACACAAGTTGCTCCTGATGAGTGCGAATGCCGCCAGCTGCTGCCGGTGCACTGGCCTCCAGCGCCGAGATGCAGGGCCCTGGGATGCCGTCGGGAGCTGCTCAGCACCGTGCTCGGCCGCCGGGCAAAGCAAAAGGAGGAGTGAGGCCATCAGTGGATGATGCCAGTGCCAGCCCCCCAAGAGACAAGCCCCGCGGGAGCCAGATTCCCCGGCCCCAGGGCATTACCTTCCCGCTGCCCTGGGGCACTGCACTGAGATCCCCAAGGCACCAGGCGGCACCACCCAAAGGGCCCTGGCCCCTCTCCCCAACCTCCCCAGCACCCCGGGTCCCTGCACGCGGCCGCTGACCTGCCCTGTGGCAAAGGCCGCCCTGCGCACACCACTGCTGACGTGCTCGCCTGCACACTGCACCGCAGCAGCCCGGGACGTCCTCGGGAGCTGCCCACAGCCACGCTCGGCCACCGGGCAGAGAAGAAGGAGGAGCAAGGCCAGCAGCGGCTGCCGCC
Organism: Dromaius novaehollandiae; assembly: GCF_036370855.1. Classification (NCBI taxonomy): domain Eukaryota; kingdom Metazoa; phylum Chordata; class Aves; order Casuariiformes; family Dromaiidae; genus Dromaius; species Dromaius novaehollandiae. The sequence continues at coordinate 114,044,689 of NC_088100.1, read as the reverse complement.
GGGCCACAGCCCCCCAAGAAACAAGCCCCGCGCAGCCCCATGGTCCCACGGCTCAAGAGGACCCTCCTCCCACCGCTGTGGCGGACTCCATCGAGGCACCAGGCAGGACCACCCAGAAGGGTCCTGCGCTCTCTCCCACCCCTCCCAAGGACCCCCAACTCCCCGGGGCCTGACACGCGACTCCTTACCTGCCACACAGCACAGGCCCCCTCCACACACCAACGCCGGCGTGCTCGCCTGTGCTGCATGGGCCCGGCATGTCCTCGGGAGCTGCGCAGCGCCACGCCACGCTCGGCAGCCGTGCAAAGCAAAGGAGGAGAGAAGGCTTCAGTGGCTGCTGCCAGCACCCGTGCCCTCAACAAGTCCCCCACAGCTCCCTCTGCACCAACGCCCAGAGGCAGCTCATGGCCCCCCACACACTACCCCAGGCCGATGACGGTGCCGGGCCCCACGCCAGCCCCCTGGCTGCCACCAGCACACCAAGCCTGCGGCCAGGGCAGCCTGCCTCCACGCCGGCCAGAACACAGAACTCGCCGACACCCCGGGCAACGCTGACAATGGCCTTGGCAACAGGCACCAACTGCCCGGCAAGAGGCACAAGCGCCCCAGCCCCAAACACACCCACCGCGCACCGGCACGCCAGCAAGCATGGCCCAAGGGCCGCGGGCAAGGCACGAGCCCTCGCTCAGAAACCCGGACACTGCTCCCGCCTCACCAGGCCTCTCCAGCACTCCGCATTTGCTCTCGCAGAGTTGTTCTCTGCAGCCCCGCCGCTTCTCTTGCATGCCTAGAGCAGCAAGCAATACCTGCCCTGCGGCACTTCCTCTTTTCACAAACTGACACCGTGCCTCCTCAGACATTGGCACAAAAATCACCATGCACCTGGCAAGGCTCATGCACCATCAAGGAAGCGCCCACAGCTTCCCTCGGGCTCCTCCGCTGTTCTTGCAGGCCTAGTCCAGTCAAACAAGAACTGCGCCGCTGCGCTTCCTCGCTCTTCCCAGACTGACACCATGCCTAACGACACATGCCGACAGACAGTGCCGCGCTGCTATAACGGCTCCCCACCTGCACGTGCTCGCACACTAGTGCTCTCCCGCGCCTCCACTGGCAGTCCTGCCTATTCCGGCCTCCACCAAAGTGCCCCTCTGCACCTCCCGACTCTTGCCAAACTTTCCCCTTACCAAAGGAGAGGTGCGCGCAGCATACAAGCTCTTCTGCAATGGCTCCGCCACCAGCAAGGGCTTGCCGAGGAGCCCTCTTCAGCCCCCCACTGGAGCAGTGGCATGCCAGGTGCAGCCTCAGGAGAACTGCCCCTCCACGCTTCCACTTGTGCCTCCCAAAACCACACCGTGCCCACGCAGACACTGGCACAAAATCGCCATGCCCCTCACATGGCTCAGGCACGCAGAGGTTCACGTAGTGGCAGAACAGCTGTCTTGGGCCCCTCCGAGGCATGCCCTCAGGCAGTGCTAGGCAGAGGCCTATTGCAGAGGCAGAGAAGAGCTTGCTGAGATCCGCCCGCCTGCCTCCGCCTTCTCCTGCCCAGGCTGAAGAGGCCCAGCTCGCTCAGCCTCTCCTGGCAGGAGAGCTGCTCCAGTGCCTTCCTCCTCTTGGTGGCCCTTTGCAGGCCTCGCTCCACTCCGTCCGTGCGGATGTTGTCCTGGGGAGCCCAGAACTGCACCCCAGACTCCACGTGTGGCCTCAGCAGGGCTGAGGAGAGCGGAAGGAGCCTGCCCCTGACTCCCACCCCCTCCCTCCCCAGCGGCCCTCTGGCAATGCTCTTCCTGCGGCTTCCCAGGATACCAGCGGCCTTCGTGGCCACAAGCGCACATTGCTGGCTCACGGTCAGCTGGTGAAGAAAGCCTTCAGGACATCTGTGTTTTCAGTGTCCTTTGTCCCCAGGGCCCCTGCCCCCCGCCTTTAGCAGCAGGCTGCCCTTTGCCCTCGCCTTCCTTTTGCTGCTGGTGCACTTGTAGGAGCCTTGCCGCTTGCCTTTCCTGGCCCTTGCCAGCTTCAGCTCCAGGTGGCCTTTGGCTTTCCTCACGCCAGCCCTGCAGCCTCAGGCAGTGTCTCCAGGCAATTGTCCTGGGGCACCTCTCCCTCCTTCCCCCTCACACGCTTGCGATGTTCTTGGCACGCCTGCCTGCTCCTTGGTGCCGGAATCAGTTCTGGGCAAAAAGCTACAGGCCAAAAGTTAGAAAAAGAGAGAAAGGCCAGAGTGCTGGCACACTCGGCAGCCATGTCAGTAGGCTAAGCCCTTGGGTTAACAGGCTCGTGAGGTAAGGAGAGCTGTGCTCAAGCAGCCTCTCTCTGGCGGTGGCCAGCAGCAGAGGGCCAGTGCCGAGCAGAAGAGCAAGGCCTAGCTGGAGAGCGGCCTGTGCCAGCCCCACACCCTTCCCACGGGCAAGTGCTCAGGGATTTCCTGAGCGGGGAAAAAGAGCAGCCGTGGCAGTTTCCCGAGGGCAAAAGAGCCACCAGCGGTCTTGGGCCAAAAACGGGGTGAATGATTTTGGAAGCGCCAGGGAGGTTTTTGGCTTCGCCAGCATGCTGCCACATGGCATGCAGAATGTGCCTGTGTGGGGGCTAGCCCACCTTTGGCAGAGCATCAAGAGAAAGGGGCGAGCAACTCCCCGCCTTGGGAAAGGGCCTGGCGCAGGCAGACGCCTCTGCATCTTCCAGGCCTACAGTGCCTTCTGAAAGACATGCTGCTGCTTTGAGGTCTCAGAAGCCAAGCTCTCACAAGCATCCTTAAAAAGCTCAAAACCCAACACAGGCGCTCGCTCAGAGGTCTTGAGCGACCTCGCAGCAGGGCGTCTTCTCCGCTGCAAGGCCTTCTTACAAGGGGATAGAGGAGGGCAGCCTGGAGGAATCTCCTTTTGGAAAGGTACCCCCAGCAGCAGCAGCCGCAGCAGCAACAGCAATAGGCAAACACAAAGAGGCACTCAGCTGACGAGACACAAGTTGCTCCTGATGAGTGCGAATGCCGCCAGCTGCTGCCGGTGCACTGGCCTCCAGCGCCGAGATGCAGGGCCCTGGGATGCCGTCGGGAGCTGCTCAGCACCGTGCTCGGCCGCCGGGCAAAGCAAAAGGAGGAGTGAGGCCATCAGTGGATGATGCCAGTGCCAGCCCCCCAAGAGACAAGCCCCGCGGGAGCCAGATTCCCCGGCCCCAGGGCATTACCTTCCCGCTGCCCTGGGGCACTGCACTGAGATCCCCAAGGCACCAGGCGGCACCACCCAAAGGGCCCTGGCCCCTCTCCCCAACCTCCCCAGCACCCCGGGTCCCTGCACGCGGCCGCTGACCTGCCCTGTGGCAAAGGCCGCCCTGCGCACACCACTGCTGACGTGCTCGCCTGCACACTGCACCGCAGCAGCCCGGGACGTCCTCGGGAGCTGCCCACAGCCACGCTCGGCCACCGGGCAGAGAAGAAGGAGGAGCAAGGCCAGCAGCGGCTGCCGCCGGGCCACAGCCCCCCAAGAAACAAGCCCCGCGCAGCCCCATGGTCCCACGGCTCAAGAGGACCCTCCTCCCACCGCTGTGGCGGACTCCATCGAGGCACCAGGCAGGACCACCCAGAAGGGTCCTGCGCTCTCTCCCACCCCTCCCAAGGACCCCCAACTCCCCGGGGCCTGACACGCGACTCCTTACCTGCCACACAGCACAGGCCCCCTCCACACACCAACGCCGGCGTGCTCGCCTGTGCTGCATGGGCCCGGCATGTCCTCGGGAGCTGCGCAGCGCCACGCCACGCTCGGCAGCCGTGCAAAGCAAAGGAGGAGAGAAGGCTTCAGTGGCTGCTGCCAGCACCCGTGCCCTCAACAAGTCCCCCACAGCTCCCTCTGCACCAACGCCCAGAGGCAGCTCATGGCCCCCCACACACTACCCCAGGCCGATGACGGTGCCGGGCCCCACGCCAGCCCCCTGGCTGCCACCAGCACACCAAGCCTGCGGCCAGGGCAGCCTGCCTCCACGCCGGCCAGAACACAGAACTCGCCGACACCCCGGGCAACGCTGACAATGGCCTTGGCAACAGGCACCAACTGCCCGGCAAGAGGCACAAGCGCCCCAGCCCCAAACACACCCACCGCGCACCGGCACGCCAGCAAGCATGGCCCAAGGGCCGCGGGCAAGGCACGAGCCCTCGCTCAGAAACCCGGACACTGCTCCCGCCTCACCAGGCCTCTCCAGCACTCCGCATTTGCTCTCGCAGAGTTGTTCTCTGCAGCCCCGCCGCTTCTCTTGCATGCCTAGAGCAGCAAGCAATACCTGCCCTGCGGCACTTCCTCTTTTCACAAACTGACACCGTGCCTCCTCAGACATTGGCACAAAAATCACCATGCACCTGGCAAGGCTCATGCACCATCAAGGAAGCGCCCACAGCTTCCCTCGGGCTCCTCCGCTGTTCTTGCAGGCCTAGTCCAGTCAAACAAGAACTGCGCCGCTGCGCTTCCTCGCTCTTCCCAGACTGACACCATGCCTAACGACACATGCCGACAGACAGTGCCGCGCTGCTATAACGGCTCCCCACCTGCACGTGCTCGCACACTAGTGCTCTCCCGCGCCTCCACTGGCAGTCCTGCCTATTCCGGCCTCCACCAAAGTGCCCCTCTGCACCTCCCGACTCTTGCCAAACTTTCCCCTTACCAAAGGAGAGGTGCGCGCAGCATACAAGCTCTTCTGCAATGGCTCCGCCACCAGCAAGGGCTTGCCGAGGAGCCCTCTTCAGCCCCCCACTGGAGCAGTGGCATGCCAGGTGCAGCCTCAGGAGAACTGCCCCTCCACGCTTCCACTTGTGCCTCCCAAAACCACACCGTGCCCACGCAGACACTGGCACAAAATCGCCATGCCCCTCACATGGCTCAGGCACGCAGAGGTTCACGTAGTGGCAGAACAGCTGTCTTGGGCCCCTCCGAGGCATGCCCTCAGGCAGTGCTAGGCAGAGGCCTATTGCAGAGGCAGAGAAGAGCTTGCTGAGATCCGCCCGCCTGCCTCCGCCTTCTCCTGCCCAGGCTGAAGAGGCCCAGCTCGCTCAGCCTCTCCTGGCAGGAGAGCTGCTCCAGTGCCTTCCTCCTCTTGGTGGCCCTTTGCAGGCCTCGCTCCACTCCGTCCGTGCGGATGTTGTCCTGGGGAGCCCAGAACTGCACCCCAGACTCCACGTGTGGCCTCAGCAGGGCTGAGGAGAGCGGAAGGAGCCTGCCCCTGACTCCCACCCCCTCCCTCCCCAGCGGCCCTCTGGCAATGCTCTTCCTGCGGCTTCCCAGGATACCAGCGGCCTTCGTGGCCACAAGCGCACATTGCTGGCTCACGGTCAGCTGGTGAAGAAAGCCTTCAGGACATCTGTGTTTTCAGTGTCCTTTGTCCCCAGGGCCCCTGCCCCCCGCCTTTAGCAGCAGGCTGCCCTTTGCCCTCGCCTTCCTTTTGCTGCTGGTGCACTTGTAGGAGCCTTGCCGCTTGCCTTTCCTGGCCCTTGCCAGCTTCAGCTCCAGGTGGCCTTTGGCTTTCCTCACGCCAGCCCTGCAGCCTCAGGCAGTGTCTCCAGGCAATTGTCCTGGGGCACCTCTCCCTCCTTCCCCCTCACACGCTTGCGATGTTCTTGGCACGCCTGCCTGCTCCTTGGTGCCGGAATCAGTTCTGGGCAAAAAGCTACAGGCCAAAAGTTAGAAAAAGAGAGAAAGGCCAGAGTGCTGGCACACTCGGCAGCCATGTCAGTAGGCTAAGCCCTTGGGTTAACAGGCTCGTGAGGTAAGGAGAGCTGTGCTCAAGCAGCCTCTCTCTGGCGGTGGCCAGCAGCAGAGGGCCAGTGCCGAGCAGAAGAGCAAGGCCTAGCTGGAGAGCGGCCTGTGCCAGCCCCACACCCTTCCCACGGGCAAGTGCTCAGGGATTTCCTGAGCGGGGAAAAAGAGCAGCCGTGGCAGTTTCCCGAGGGCAAAAGAGCCACCAGCGGTCTTGGGCCAAAAACGGGGTGAATGATTTTGGAAGCGCCAGGGAGGTTTTTGGCTTCGCCAGCATGCTGCCACATGGCATGCAGAATGTGCCTGTGTGGGGGCTAGCCCACCTTTGGCAGAGCATCAAGAGAAAGGGGCGAGCAACTCCCCGCCTTGGGAAAGGGCCTGGCGCAGGCAGACGCCTCTGCATCTTCCAGGCCTACAGTGCCTTCTGAAAGACATGCTGCTGCTTTGAGGTCTCAGAAGCCAAGCTCTCACAAGCATCCTTAAAAAGCTCAAAACCCAACACAGGCGCTCGCTCAGAGGTCTTGAGCGACCTCGCAGCAGGGCGTCTTCTCCGCTGCAAGGCCTTCTTACAAGGGGATAGAGGAGGGCAGCCTGGAGGAATCTCCTTTTGGAAAGGTACCCCCAGCAGCAGCAGCCGCAGCAGCAACAGCAATAGGCAAACACAAAGAGGCACTCAGCTGACGAGACACAAGTTGCTCCTGATGAGTGCGAATGCCGCCAGCTGCTGCCGGTGCGCTGGCCTCCAGCGCCGAGATGCAGGGCCCTGGGATGCCGTCGGGAGCTGCTCAGCACCGTGCTTGGCCGCCGGGCAAAGCAAAAGGAGGAGTGAGGCCATCAGTCGACGATGCCAGTGCCAGCCCCCCAAGAGACAAGCCCCGCGGGAGCCAGATTCCCCGGCCCCAGGGCATTACCTTCCCGCTGCCCTGGGGCACTGCACTGAGATCCCCAAGGCACCAGGCGGCACCACCCAAAGGGCCCTGGCCCCTCTCCCCAACCTCCCCAGCACCCCGGGTCCCTGCACGCGGCCGCTGACCTGCCCTGTGGCAAAGGCCGCCCTGCGCACACCACTGCTGACGTGCTCGCCTGCACACTGCACCGCAGCAGCCCGGGACGTCCTCGGGAGCTGCCCACAGCCACGCTCGGCCACCGGGCAGAGAAGGAGGAGGAGCAAGGCCAGCAGCGGCTGCCGCCGGGCCACAGCCCCCCAAGAAACAAGCCCCGCGCAGCCCCATGGCCCCACGGCTCAAGAGGACCCTCCTCCCACCGCTGTGGCGGACTCCATCGAGGCACCAGGCAGGACCACCCAGAAGGGTCCTGCGCTCTCTCCCACCCCTCCCAAGGACCCAACTCCCCGGGGCCTGACACGCGACTCCTTACCTGCCACACAGCACAGGCCCCCTCCACACACCAACGCCGGCGTGCTCGCCTGTGCTGCATGGGCCCGGCATGTCCTCGGGAGCTGCGCAGCGCCACGCCACGCTCGGCAGCCGTGCAAAGCAAAGGAGGAGAGAAGGCTTCAGTGGCTGCTGCCAGCACCCGTGCCCTCAACAAGTCCCCCACAGCTCCCTCTGCACCAACGCCCAGAGGCAGCTCATGGCCCCCCCACACACTACCCCAGGCCGATGACGGTGCCGGGCCCCACGCCAGCCCCCTGGCTGCCACCAGCACACCAAGCCTGCGGCCAGGGCAGCCTGCCTCCACGCCGGCCAGAACACAGAACTCGCCGACACCCCGGGCAACGCTGACAATGGCCTTGGCAACAGGCACCAACTGCCCGGCAAGAGGCACAAGCGCCCCAGCCCCAAACACACCCACCGCGCACCGGCACGCCAGCAAGCATGGCCCAAGGGCCGCGGGCAAGGCACGAGCCCTCGCTCAGAAACCCGGACACTGCTCCCGCCTCACCAGGCCTCTCCAGCACTCCGCATTTGCTCTCGCAGAGTTGTTCTCTGCAGCCCCGCCGCTTCTCTTGCATGCCTAGAGCAGCAAGCAATACCTGCCCTGCGGCACTTCCTCTTTTCACAAACTGACACCGTGCCTCCTCAGACATTGGCACAAAAATCACCATGCACCTGGCAAGGCTCATGCACCATCAAGGAAGCGCCCACAGCTTCCCTCGGGCTCCTCCGCTGTTCTTGCAGGCCTAGTCCAGTCAAACAAGAACTGCGCCGCTGCGCTTCCTCGCTCTTCCCAGACGGACACCATGCCTAACGACACATGCCGACAGACAGTGCCGCGCTGCTATAACGGCTCCCCACCTGCACGTGCTCGCACACTAGTGCTCTCCCGCGCCTCCACTGGCAGTCCTGCCTATTCCGGCCTCCACCAAAGTGCCCCTCTGCACCTCCCGACTCTTGCCAAACTTTCCCCTTACCAAAGGAGAGGTGCGCGCAGCATACAAGCTCTTCTGCAATGGCTCCGCCACCAGCAAGGGCTTGCCGAGGAGCCCTCTTCAGCCCCCACTGGAGCAGTGGCATGCCAGGTGCAGCCTCAGGAGAACTGCCCCTCCACGCTTCCACTTGTGCCTCCCAAAACCACACCGTGCCCACGCAGACACTGGCACAAAATCGCCATGCCCCTCACATGGCTCAGGCACGCAGAGGTTCACGTAGTGGCAGAACAGCTGTCTTGGGCCCCTCCGAGGCATGCCCTCAGGCAGTGCTAGGCAGAGGCCTATTGCAGAGGCAGAGAAGAGCTTGCTGAGATCCGCCCGCCTGCCTCCGCCTTCTCCTGCCCAGGCTGAAGAGGCCCAGCTCGCTCAGCCTCTCCTCGTAGGAGAGCTGCTCCAGTGCCTTCCTCCTCTTGGTGGCCCTTTGCAGGCCTCGCTCCACTCCGTCCGTGCGGATGTTGTCCTGGGGAGCCCAGAACTGCACCCCAGACTCCACGTGTGGCCTCAGCAGGGCTGAGGAGAGCGGAAGGAGCCTGCCCCTGACTCCCACCCCCTCCCTCCCCAGCGGCCCTCTGGCAATGCTCTTCCTGCGGCTTCCCAGGATACCAGCGGCCTTCGTGGCCACAAGCGCACATTGCTGGCTCACGGTCAGCTGGTGAAGAAAGCCTTCAGGACATCTGTGTTTTCAGTGTCCTTTGTCCCCAGGGCCCCTGCCCCCCGCCTTTAGCAGCAGGCTGCCCTTTGCCCTCGCCTTCCTTTTGCTGCTGGTGCACTTGTAGGAGCCTTGCCGCTTGCCTTTCCTGGCCCTTGCCAGCTTCAGCTCCAGGTGGCCTTTGGCTTTCCTCACGCCAGCCCTGCAGCCTCAGGCAGTGTCTCCAGGCATTTGTCCTGGGGCACCTCTCCCTCCTTCCCCCTCACACGCTTGCGATGTTCTTGGCACGCCTGCCTGCTCCTTGGTGCCGGAATCAGTTCTGGGCAAAAAGCTACAGGCCAAAAGTTAGAAAAAGAGAGAAAGGCCAGAGTGCTGGCACACTCGGCAGCCATGTCAGTAGGCTAAGCCCTTGGGTTAACAGGCTCGTGAGGTAAGGAGAGCTGTGCTCAAGCAGCCTCTCTCTGGCGGTGGCCAGCAGCAGAGGGCCAGTGCCGAGCAGAAGAGCAAGGCCTAGCTGGAGAGCGGCCTGTGCCAGCCCCACACCCTTCCCACAGGCAAGTGCTCAGGGATTTCCTGAGCGGGGAAAAAGAGCAGCCGTGGCAGTTTCCCGAGGGCAAAAGAGCCACCAGCGGTCTTGGGCCAAAAACGGGGTGAATGATTTTGGAAGCGCCAGGGAGGTTTTTGGCTTCGCCAGCATGCTGCCACATGGCATGCAGAATGTGCCTGTGTGGGGGCTAGCCCACCTTTGGCAGAGCATCAAGAGAAAGGGGCGAGCAACTCCCCGCCTTGGGAAAGGGCCTGGCGCAGGCAGACGCCTCTGCATCTTCCAGGCCTACAGTGCCTTCTGAAAGACATGCTGCTGCTTTGAGGTCTCAGAAGCCAAGCTCTCACAAGCATCCTTAAAAAGCTCAAAACCCAACACAGGCGCTCGCTCAGAGGTCTTGAGCGACCTCGCAGCAGGGCGTCTTCTCCGCTGCAAGGCCTTCTTACAAGGGGATAGAGGAGGGCAGCCTGGAGGAATCTCCTTTTGGAAAGGTACCCCCAGCAGCAGCCGCAGCAGCAACAGCAATAGGCAAACACAAAGAGGCACTCAGTTGACGAGACACAAGTTGCTCCTGATGAGTGCGAATGCCGCCAGCTGCTGCCGGTGCGCTGGCCTCCAGCGCCGAGATGCAGGGCCCTGGGATGCCGTCGGGAGCTGCTCAGCACCGTGCTCGGCCGCCGGGCAAAGCAAAAGGAGGAGTGAGGCCATCAGTGGATGATGCCAGTGCCAGCCCCTCAAGAGACAAGCCCCGTGGGAGCCAGATTCCCCGGCCCCAGGGCATTACCTTCCCGCTGCCCTGGGGCACTGCACTGAGATCCCCAAGGCACCAGGCGGCACCACCCAAAGGGCCCTGGCCCCTCTCCCCAACCTCCCCAGCACCCCGGGTCCCTGCACGCGGCCGCTGACCTGCCCTGTGGCAAAGGCCGCCCTGCGCACACCACTGCTGACGTGCTCGCCTGCACACTGCACCGCAGCAGCCCGGGACGTCCTCGGGAGCTGCCCACAGCCACGCTCGGCCACCGGGCAGAGAAGAAGGAGGAGCAAGGCCAGCAGCGGCTGCCGCCGGGCCACAGCCCCCCAAGAAACAAGCCCCGCGCAGCCCCATGGCCCCACGGCTCAAGAGGACCCTCCTCCCACCGCTGTGGCGGACTCCATCGAGGCACCAGGCAGGACCACCCAGAAGGGTCCTGCGCTCTCTCCCACCCCTCCCAAGGACCCCCAACTCCCCGGGGCCTGACACGCGACTCCTTACCTGCCACACAGCACAGGCCCCCTCCACACACCAACGCCGGCGTGCTCGCCTGTGCTGCATGGGCCCGGCATGTCCTCGGGAGCTGCGCAGCGCCACGCCACGCTCGGCAGCCGTGCAAAGCAAAGGAGGAGAGAAGGCTTCAGTGGCTGCTGCCAGCACCCGTGCCCTCAACAAGTCCCCCACAGCTCCCTCTGCACCAACGCCCAGAGGCAGCTCATGGCCTCCCACACACTACCCCAGGCCGATGACGGTGCCGGGCCCCACGCCAGCCCCCTGGCTGCCACCAGCACACCAAGCCTGCGGCCAGGGCAGCCTGCCTCCACGCCGGCCAGAACACAGAACTCGCCGACACCCCGGGCAACGCTGACAATGGCCTTGGCAACAGGCACCAACTGCCCGGCAAGAGGCACAAGCGCCCCAGCCCCAAACACACCCACCGCGCACCGGCACGCCAGCAAGCATGGCCCAAGGGCCGCGGGCAAGGCACGAGCCCTCGCTCAGAAACCCGGACACTGCTCCCGCCTCACCAGGCCTCTCCAGCACTCCGCATTTGCTCTCGCAGAGTTGTTCTCTGCAGCCCCGCCGCTTCTCTTGCATGCCTAGAGCAGCAAGCAATACCTGCCCTGCGGCACTTCCTCTTTTCACAAACTGACACCGTGCCTCCTCAGACATTGGCACAAAAATCACCATGCACCTGGCAAGGCTCATGCACCATCAAGGAAGCGCCCACAGCTTCCCTCGGGCTCCTCCGCTGTTCTTGCAGGCCTAGTCCAGTCAAACAAGAACTGCGCCGCTGCGCTTCCTCGCTCTTCCCAGACGGACACCATGCCTAACGACACATGCCGACAGACAGTGCCGCGCTGCTATAACGGCTCCCCACCTGCACGTGCTCGCACACTAGTGCTCTCCCGCGCCTCCACTGGCAGTCCTGCCTATTCCGGCCTCCACCAAAGTGCCCCTCTGCACCTCCCGACTCTTGCCAAACTTTCCCCTTACCAAAGGAGAGGTGCGCGCAGCATACAAGCTCTTCTGCAATGGCTCCGCCACCAGCAAGGGCTTGCCGAGGAGCCCTCTTCAGCCCCCACTGGAGCAGTGGCATGCCAGGTGCAGCCTCAGGAGAACTGCCCCTCCACGCTTCCACTTGTGCCTCCCAAAACCACACCGTGCCCACGCAGACACTGGCACAAAATCGCCATGCCCCTCACATGGCTCAGGCACGCAGAGGTTCACGTAGTGGCAGAACAGCTGTCTTGGGCCCCTCCGAGGCATGCCCTCAGGCAGTGCTAGGCAGAGGCCTATTGCAGAGGCAGAGAAGAGCTTGCTGAGATCCGCCCGCCTGCCTCCGCCTTCTCCTGCCCAGGCTGAAGAGGCCCAGCTCGCTCAGCCTCTCCTCGTAGGAGAGCTGCTCCAGTGCCTTCCTCCTCTTGGTGGCCCTTTGCAGGCCTCGCTCCACTCCGTCCGTGCGGATGTTGTCCTGGGGAGCCCAGAACTGCACCCCAGACTCCACGTGTGGCCTCAGCAGGGCTGAGGAGAGCGGAAGGAGCCTGCCCCTGACTCCCACCCCCTCCCTCCCCAGCGGCCCTCTGGCAATGCTCTTCCTGCGGCTTCCCAGGATACCAGCGGCCTTCGTGGCCACAAGCGCACATTGCTGGCTCACGGTCAGCTGGTGAAGAAAGCCTTCAGGACATCTGTGTTTTCAGTGTCCTTTGTCCCCAGGGCCCCTGCCCCCCGCCTTTAGCAGCAGGCTGCCCTTTGCCCTCGCCTTCCTTTTGCTGCTGGTGCACTTGTAGGAGCCTTGCCGCTTGCCTTTCCTGGCCCTTGCCAGCTTCAGCTCCAGGTGGCCTTTGGCTTTCCTCACGCCAGCCCTGCAGCCTCAGGCAGTGTCTCCAGGCAATTGTCCTGGGGCACCTCTCCCTCCTTCCCCCTCACACGCTTGCGATGTTCTTGGCACGCCTGCCTGCTCCTTGGTGCCGGAATCAGTTCTGGGCAAAAAGCTACAGGCCAAAAGTTAGAAAAAGAGAGAAAGGCCAGAGTGCTGGCACACTCGGCAGCCATGTCAGTAGGCTAAGCCCTTGGGTTAACAGGCTCGTGAGGTAAGGAGAGCTGTGCTCAAGCAGCCTCTCTCTGGCGGTGGCCAGCAGCAGAGGGCCAGTGCCGAGCAGAAGAGCAAGGCCTAGCTGGAGAGCGGCCTGTGCCAGCCCCACACCCTTCCCACGGGCAAGTGCTCAGGGATTTCCTGAGCGGGGAAAAAGAGCAGCCGTGGCAGTTTCCCGAGGGCAAAAGAGCCACCAGCGGTCTTGGGCCAAAAACGGGGTGAATGATTTTGGAAGCGCCAGGGAGGTTTTTGGCTTCGCCAGCATGCTGCCACATGGCATGCAGAATGTGCCTGTGTGGGGGCTAGCCCACCTTTGGCAGAGCATCAAGAGAAAGGGGCGAGCAACTCCCCGCCTTGGGAAAGGGCCTGGCGCAGGCAGACGCCTCTGCATCTTCCAGGCCTACAGTGCCTTCTGAAAGACATGCTGCTGCTTTGAGGTCTCAGAAGCCAAGCTCTCACAAGCATCCTTAAAAAGCTCAAAACCCAACACAGGCGCTCGCTCAGAGGTCTTGAGCGACCTCGCAGCAGGGCGTCTTCTCCGCTGCAAGGCCTTCTTACAAGGGGATAGAGGAGGGCAGCCTGGAGGAATCTCCTTTTGGAAAGGTACCCCCAGCAGCAGCCGCAGCAGCAACAGCAATAGGCAAACACAAAGAGGCACTCAGCTGACGAGACACAAGTTGCTCCTGATGAGTGCGAATGCCGCCAGCTGCTGCCGGTGCGCTGGCCTCCAGCGCCGAGATGCAGGGCCCTGGGATGCCGTCGGGAGCTGCTCAGCACCGTGCTCGGCCGCCGGGCAAAGCAAAAGGAGGAGTGAGGCCATCAGTGGATGATGCCAGTGCCAGCCCCTCAAGAGACAAGCCCCGTGGGAGCCAGATTCCCCGGCCCCAGGGCATTACCTTCCCGCTGCCCTGGGGCACTGCACTGAGATCCCCAAGGCACCAGGCGGCACCACCCAAAGGGCCCTGGCCCCTCTCCCCAACCTCCCCAGCACCCCGGGTCCCTGCACGCGGCCGCTGACCTGCCCTGTGGCAAAGGCCGCCCTGCGCACACCACTGCTGACGTGCTCGCCTGCACACTGCACCGCAGCAGCCCGGGACGTCCTCGGGAGCTGCCCACAGCCACGCTCGGCCACCGGGCAGAGAAGAAGGAGGAGCAAGGCCAGCAGCGGCTGCCGCCGGGCCACAGCCCCCCAAGAAACAAGCCCCGCGCAGCCCCATGGCCCCACGGCTCAAGAGGACCCTCCTCCCACCGCTGTGGCGGACTCCATCGAGGCACCAGGCAGGACCACCCAGAAGGGTCCTGCGCTCTCTCCCACCCTCCCAAGGACCCCCAACTCCCCGGGGCCTGACACGCGACTCCTTACCTGCCACACAGCACAGGCCCCCTCCACACACCAACGCCGGCGTGCTCGCCTGTGCTGCATGGGCCCGGCATGTCCTCGGGAGCTGCGCAGCGCCACGCCACGCTCGGCAGCCGTGCAAAGCAAAGGAGGAGAGAAGGCTTCAGTGGCTGCTGCCAGCACCCGTGCCCTCAACAAGTCCCCCACAGCTCCCTCTGCACCAACGCCCAGAGGCAGCTCATGGCCCCCCACACACTACCCCAGGCCGATGACGGTGCCGGGCCCCACGCCAGCCCCCTGGCTGCCACCAGCACACCAAGCCTGCGGCCAGGGCAGCCTGCCTCCACGCCGGCCAGAACACAGAACTCGCCGACACCCCGGGCAACGCTGACAATGGCCTTGGCAACAGGCACCAACTGCCCGGCAAGAGGCACAAGCGCCCCAGCCCCAAACACACCCACCGCGCACCGGCACGCCAGCAAGCATGGCCCAAGGGCCGCGGGCAAGGCACGAGCCCTCGCTCAGAAACCCGGACACTGCTCCCGCCTCACCAGGCCTCTCCAGCACTCCGCATTTGCTCTCGCAGAGTTGTTCTCTGCAGCCCCGCCGCTTCTCTTGCATGCCTAGAGCAGCAAGCAATACCTGCCCTGCGGCACTTCCTCTTTTCACAAACTGACACCGTGCCTCCTCAGACATTGGCACAAAAATCACCATGCACCTGGCAAGGCTCATGCACCATCAAGGAAGCGCCCACAGCTTCCCTCGGGCTCCTCCGCTGTTCTTGCAGGCCTAGTCCAGTCAAACAAGAACTGCGCCGCTGCGCTTCCTCGCTCTTCCCAGACTGACACCATGCCTAACGACACATGCCGACAGACAGTGCCGCGCTGCTATAACGGCTCCCCACCTGCACGTGCTCGCACACTAGTGCTCTCCCGCGCCTCCACTGGCAGTCCTGCCTATTCCAGCCTCCACCAAAGTGCCCCTCTGCACCTCCCGACTCTTGCCAAACTTTCCCCTTACCAAAGGAGAGGTGCGCGCAGCATACAAGCTCTTCTGCAATGGCTCCGCCACCAGCAAGGGCTTGCCGAGGAGCCCTCTTCAGCCCCCCACTGGAGCAGTGGCATGCCAGGTGCAGCCTCAGGAGAACTGCCCCTCCACGCTTCCACTTGTGCCTCCCAAACCCACACCGTGCCCACGCAGACACTGGCACAAAATCGCCATGCCCCTCACATGGCTCAGGCACGCAGAGGTTCACGTAGTGGCAGAACAGCTGTCTTGGGCCCCTCCGAGGCATGCCCTCAGGCAGTGCTAGGCAGAGGCCTATTGCAGAGGCAGAGAAGAGCTTGCTGAGATCCGCCCGCCTGCCTCCGCCTTCTCCTGCCCAGGCTGAAGAGGCCCAGCTCGCTCAGCCTCTCCTGGCAGGAGAGCTGCTCCAGTGCCTTCCTCCTCTTGGTGGCCCTTTGCAGGCCTCGCTCCACTCCGTCCGTGCGGATGTTGTCCTGGGGAGCCCAGAACTGCACCCCAGACTCCACGTGTGGCCTCAGCAGGGCTGAGGAGAGCGGAAGGAGCCTGCCCCTGACTCCCACCCCCTCCCTCCCCAGCGGCCCTCTGGCAATGCTCTTCCTGCGGCTTCCCAGGATACCAGCGGCCTTCGTGGCCACAAGCGCACATTGCTGGCTCACGGTCAGCTGGTGAAGAAAGCCTTCAGGACATCTGTGTTTTCAGTGTCCTTTGTCCCCAGGGCCCCTGCCCCCCGCCTTTAGCAGCAGGCTGCCCTTTGCCCTCGCCTTCCTTTTGCTGCTGGTGCACTTGTAGGAGCCTTGCCGCTTGCCTTTCCTGGCCCTTGCCAGCTTCAGCTCCAGGTGGCCTTTGGCTTTCCTCACGCCAGCCCTGCAGCCTCAGGCAGTGTCTCCAGGCATTTGTCCTGGGGCACCTCTCCCTCCTTCCCCCTCACACGCTTGCGATGTTCTTGGCACGCCTGCCTGCTCCTTGGTGCCGGAATCAGTTCTGGGCAAAAAGCTACAGGCCAAAAGTTAGAAAAAGAGAGAAAGGCCAGAGTGCTGGCACACTCGGCAGCCATGTCAGTAGGCTAAGCCCTTGGGTTAACAGGCTCGTGAGGTAAGGAGAGCTGTGCTCAAGCAGCCTCTCTCTGGCGGTGGCCAGCAGCAGAGGGCCAGTGCCGAGCAGAAGAGCAAGGCCTAGCTGGAGAGCGGCCTGTGCCAGCCCCACACCCTTCCCACGGGCAAGTGCTCAGGGATTTCCTGAGCGGGGAAAAAGAGCAGCCGTGGCAGTTTCCCGAGGGCAAAAGAGCCACCAGCGGTCTTGGGCCAAAAACGGGGTGAATGATTTTGGAAGCGCCAGGGAGGTTTTTGGCTTCGCCAGCATGCTGCCACATGGCATGCAGAATGTGCCTGTGTGGGGGCTAGCCCACCTTTGGCAGAGCATCAAGAGAAAGGGGCGAGCAACTCCCCGCCTTGGGAAAGGGCCTGGCGCAGGCAGACGCCTCTGCATCTTCCAGGCCTACAGTGCCTTCTGAAAGACATGCTGCTGCTTTGAGGTCTCAGAAGCCAAGCTCTCACAAGCATCCTTAAAAAGCTCAAAACCCAACACAGGCGCTCGCTCAGAGGTCTTGAGCGACCTCGCAGCAGGGCGTCTTCTCCGCTGCAAGGCCTTCTTACAAGGGGATAGAGGAGGGCAGCCTGGAGGAATCTCCTTTTGGAAAGGTACCCCCAGCAGCAGCAGCCGCAGCAGCAACAGCAATAGGCAAACACAAAGAGGCACTCAGCTGACGAGACACAAGTTGCTCCTGATGAGTGCGAATGCCGCCAGCTGCTGCCGGTGCGCTGGCCTCCAGCGCCGAGATGCAGGGCCCTGGGATGCCGTCGGGAGCTGCTCAGCACCGTGCTCGGCCGCCGGGCAAAGCAAAAGGAGGAGTGAGGCCATCAGTCGACGATGCCAGTGCCAGCCCCCCAAGAGACAAGCCCCGCGGGAGCCAGATTCCCCGGCCCCAGGGCATTACCTTCCCGCTGCCCTGGGGCACTGCACTGAGATCCCCAAGGCACCAGGCGGCACCACCCAAAGGGCCCTGGCCCCTCTCCCCAACCTCCCCAGCACCCCGGGTCCCTGCACGCGGCCGCTGACCTGCCCTGTGGCAAAGGCCGCCCTGCGCACACCACTGCTGACGTGCTTGCCTGCACACTGCACCGCAGCAGCCCGGGACGTCCTCGGGAGCTGCCCACAGCCACGCTCGGCCACCGGGCAGAGAAGAAGGAGGAGCAAGGCCAGCAGCGGCTGCCGCCGGGCCACAGCCCCCCAAGAAACAAGCCCCGCGCAGCCCCATGGCCCCACGGCTCAAGAGGACCCTCCTCCCACCGCTGTGGCGGACTCCATCGAGGCACCAGGCAGGACCACCCAGAAGGGTCCTGCGCTCTCTCCCACCCTCCCAAGGACCCCCAACTCCCCGGGGCCTGACACGCGACTCCTTACCTGCCACACAGCACAGGCCCCCTCCACACACCAACGCCGGCGTGCTCGCCTGTGCTGCATGGGCCCGGCATGTCCTCGGGAGCTGCGCAGCGCCACGCCACGCTCGGCAGCCGTGCAAAGCAAAGGAGGAGAGAAGGCTTCAGTGGCTGCTGCCAGCACCCGTGCCCTCAACAAGTCCCCCACAGCTCCCTCTGCACCAACGCCCAGAGGCAGCTCATGGCCCCCCACACACTACCCCAGGCCGATGACGGTGCCGGGCCCCACGCCAGCCCCCTGGCTGCCACCAGCACACCAAGCCTGCGGCCAGGGCAGCCTGCCTCCACGCCGGCCAGAACACAGAACTCGCCGACACCCCGGGCAACGCTGACAATGGCCTTGGCAACAGGCACCAACTGCCCGGCAAGAGGCACAAGCGCCCCAGCCCCAAACACACCCACCGCGCACCGGCACGCCAGCAAGCATGGCCCAAGGGCCGCGGGCAAGGCACGAGCCCTCGCTCAGAAACCCGGACACTGCTCCCGCCTCACCAGGCCTCTCCAGCACTCCGCATTTGCTCTCGCAGAGTTGTTCTCTGCAGCCCCGCCGCTTCTCTTGCATGCCTAGAGCAGCAAGCAATACCTGCCCTGCGGCACTTCCTCTTTTCACAAACTGACACCGTGCCTCCTCAGACATTGGCACAAAAATCACCATGCACCTGGCAAGGCTCATGCACCATCAAGGAAGCGCCCACAGCTTCCCTCGGGCTCCTCCGCTGTTCTTGCAGGCCTAGTCCAGTCGAACAAGAACTGCGCCGCTGCGCTTCCTCGCTCTTCCCAGACTGACACCATGCCTAACGACACATGCCGACAGACAGTGCCGCGCTGCTATAACGGCTCCCCACCTGCACGTGCTCGCACACTAGTGCTCTCCTGCGCCTCCACTGGCAGTCCTGCCTATTCCGGCCTCCACCAAAGTGCCCCTCTGCACCTCCCGACTCTTGCCAAACTTTCCCCTTACCAAAGGAGAGGTGCGCGCAGCATACAAGCTCTTCTGCAATGGCTCCGCCACCAGCAAGGGCTTGCCGAGGAGCCCTCTTCAGCCCCCCACTGGAGCAGTGGCATGCCAGGTGCAGCCTCAGGAGAACTGCCCCTCCACGCTTCCACTTGTGCCTCCCAAAACCACACCGTGCCCACGCAGACACTGGCACAAAATCGCCATGCCCCTCACATGGCTCAGGCACGCAGAGGTTCACGTAGTGGCAGAACAGCTGTCTTGGGCCCCTCCGAGGCATGCCCTCAGGCAGTGCTAGGCAGAGGCCTATTGCAGAGGCAGAGAAGAGCTTGCTGAGATCCGCCCGCCTGCCTCCGCCTTCTCCTGCCCAGGCTGAAGAGGCCCAGCTCGCTCAGCCTCTCCTGGCAGGAGAGCTGCTCCAGTGCCTTCCTCCTCTTGGTGGCCCTTTGCAGGCCTCGCTCCACTCCGTCCGTGCGGATGTTGTCCTGGGGAGCCCAGAACTGCACCCCAGACTCCACGTGTGGCCTCAGCAGGGCTGAGGAGAGCGGAAGGAGCCTGCCCCTGACTCCCACCCCCTCCCTCCCCAGCGGCCCTCTGGCAATGCTCTTCCTGCGGCTTCCCAGGATACCAGCGGCCTTCGTGGCCACAAGCGCACATTGCTGGCTCACGGTCAGCTGGTGAAGAAAGCCTTCAGGACATCTGTGTTTTCAGTGTCCTTTGTCCCCAGGGCCCCTGCCCCCCGCCTTTAGCAGCAGGCTGCCCTTTGCCCTCGCCTTCCTTTTGCTGCTGGTGCACTTGTAGGAGCCTTGCCGCTTGCCTTTCCTGGCCCTTGCCAGCTTCAGCTCCAGGTGGCCTTTGGCTTTCCTCACGCCAGCCCTGCAGCCTCAGGCAGTGTCTCCAGGCATTTGTCCTGGGGCACCTCTCCCTCCTTCCCCCTCACACGCTTGCGATGTTCTTGGCACGCCTGCCTGCTCCTTGGTGCCGGAATCAGTTCTGGGCAAAAAGCTACAGGCCAAAAGTTAGAAAAAGAGAGAAAGGCCAGAGTGCTGGCACACTCGGCAGCCATGTCAGTAGGCTAAGCCCTTGGGTTAACAGGCTCGTGAGGTAAGGAGAGCTGTGCTCAAGCAGCCTCTCTCTGGCGGTGGCCAGCAGCAGAGGGCCAGTGCCGAGCAGAAGAGCAAGGCCTAGCTGGAGAGCGGCCTGTGCCAGCCCCACACCCTTCCCACGGGCAAGTGCTCAGGGATTTCCTGAGCGGGGAAAAAGAGCAGCCGTGGCAGTTTCCCGAGGGCAAAAGAGCCACCAGCGGTCTTGGGCCAAAAACGGGGTGAATGATTTTGGAAGCGCCAGGGAGGTTTTTGGCTTCGCCAGCATGCTGCCACATGGCATGCAGAATGTGCCTGTGTGGGGGCTAGCCCACCTTTGGCAGAGCATCAAGAGAAAGGGGCGAGCAACTCCCCGCCTTGGGAAAGGGCCTGGCGCAGGCAGACGCCTCTGCATCTTCCAGGCCTACAGTGCCTTCTGAAAGACATGCTGCTGCTTTGAGGTCTCAGAAGCCAAGCTCTCACAAGCATCCTTAAAAAGCTCAAAACCCAACACAGGCGCTCGCTCAGAGGTCTTGAGCGACCTCGCAGCAGGGCGTCTTCTCCGCTGCAAGGCCTTCTTACAAGGGGATAGAGGAGGGCAGCCTGGAGGAATCTCCTTTTGGAAAGGTACCCCCAGCAGCAGCCGCAGCAGCAACAGCAATAGGCAAACACAAAGAGGCACTCAGCTGACGAGACACAAGTTGCTCCTGATGAGTGCGAATGCCGCCAGCTGCTGCCGGTGCGCTGGCCTCCAGCGCCGAGATGCAGGGCCCTGGGATGCCGTCGGGAGCTGCTCAGCACCGTGCTCGGCCGCCGGGCAAAGCAAAAGGAGGAGTGAGGCCATCAGTGGACGATGCCAGTGCCAGCCCCCCAAGAGACAAGCCCCGCGGGAGCCAGATTCCCCGGCCCCAGGGCATTACCTTCCCGCTGCCCTGGGGCACTGCACTGAGATCCCCAAGGCACCAGGCGGCACCACCCAAAGGGCCCTGGCCCCTCTCCCCAACCTCCCCAGCACCCCGGGTCCCTGCACGCGGCCGCTGACCTGCCCTGTGGCAAAGGCCGCCCTGCGCACACCACTGCTGACGTGCTTGCCTGCACACTGCACCGCAGCAGCCCGGGACGTCCTCGGGAGCTGCCCACAGCCACGCTCGGCCACCGGGCAGAGAAGAAGGAGGAGCAAGGCCAGCAGCGGCTGCCGCCGGGCCACAGCCCCCCAAGAAACAAGCCCCGCGCAGCCCCATGGCCCCACGGCTCAAGAGGACCCTCCTCCCACCGCTGTGGCGGACTCCATCGAGGCACCAGGCAGGACCACCCAGAAGGGTCCTGCGCTCTCTCCCACCCCTCCCAAGGACCCGCAACTCCCCGGGGCCTGACACGCGACTCCTTACCTGCCACACAGCACAGGCCCCCTCCACACACCAACGCCGGCGTGCTCGCCTGTGCTGCATGGGCCCGGCATGTCCTCGGGAGCTGCGCAGCGCCACGCCACGCTCGGCAGCCGTGCAAAGCAAAGGAGGAGAGAAGGCTTCAGTGGCTGCTGCCAGCACCCGTGCCCTCAACAAGTCCCCCACAGCTCCCTCTGCACCAACGCCCAGAGGCAGCTCATGGCCCCCCACACACTACCCCAGGCCGATGACGGTGCCGGGCCCCACGCCAGCCCCCTGGCTGCCACCAGCACACCAAGCCTGCGGCCAGGGCAGCCTGCCTCCACGCCGGCCAGAACACAGAACTCGCCGACACCCCGGGCAACACTGACAATGGCCTTGGCAACAGGCACCAACTGCCCGGCAAGAGGCACAAGCGCCCCAGCCCCAAACACACCCACCGCGCACCGGCACGCCAGCAAGCATGGCCCAAGGGCCGCGGGCAAGGCACGAGCCCTTGCTCAGAAGCCCGGACACTGCTCCCGCCTCACCAGGCCTCTCCAGCACTCCGCATTTGCTCTCGCAGAGTTGTTCTCTGCAGCCCCGCCGCTTCTCTTGCATGCCTAGAGCAGCAAGCAATACCTGCCCTGCGGCACTTCCTCTTTTCACAAACTGACACCGTGCCTCCTCAGACATTGGCACAAAAATCACCATGCACCTGGCAAGGCTCATGCACCATCAAGGAAGCGCCCACAGCTTCCCTCGGGCTCCTCCGCTGTTCTTGCAGGCCTAGTCCAGTCAAACAAGAACTGTGCCGCTGCGCTTCCTCGCTCTTCCCAGACTGACACCATGCCTAACGACACATGCCGACAGACAGTGCCGCGCTGCTATAACGGCTCCCCACCTGCACGTGCTCGCACACTAGTGCTCTCCCGCGCCTCCACTGGCAGTCCTGCCTATTCCGGCCTCCACCAAAGTGCCCCTCTGCACCTCCCGACTCTTGCCAAACTTTCCCCTTACCAAAGGAGAGGTGCGCGCAGCATACAAGCTCTTCTGCAATGGCTCCGCCACCAGCAAGGGCTTGCCGAGGAGCCCTCTTCAGCCCCCACTGGAGCAGTGGCATGCCAGGTACAGCCTCAGGAGAACTGCCCCTCCACGCTTCCACTTGTGCCTCCCAAACCCACACCGTGCCCACGCAGACACTGGCACAAAATCGCCATGCCCCTCACATGGCTCAGGCACGCAGAGGTTCACGTAGTGGCAGAACAGCTGTCTTGGGCCCCTCCGAGGCATGCCCTCAGGCAGTGCTAGGCAGAGGCCTATTGCAGAGGCAGAGAAGAGCTTGCTGAGATCCGCCCGCCTGCCTCCGCCTTCTCCTGCCCAGGCTGAAGAGGCCCAGCTCGCTCAGCCTCTCCTGGTAGGAGAGCTGCTCCAGTGCCTTCCTCCTCTTGGTGGCCCTTTGCAGGCCTCGCTCCACTCCGTCCGTGCGGATGTTGTCCTGGGGAGCCCAGAACTGCACCCCAGACTCCACGTGTGGCCTCAGCAGGGCTGAGGAGAGCGGAAGGAGCCTGCCCCTGACTCCCACCCCCTCCCTCCCCAGCGGCCCTCTGGCAATGCTCTTCCTGCGGCTTCCCAGGATACCAGCGGCCTTCGTGGCCACAAGCGCACATTGCTGGCTCACGGTCAGCTGGTGAAGAAAGCCTTCAGGACATCTGTGTTTTCAGTGTCCTTTGTCCCCAGGGCCCCTGCCCCCTGCCTTTAGCAGCAGGCTGCCCTTTGCCCTCGCCTTCCTTTTGCTGCTGGTGCACTTGTAGGAGCCTTGCCGCTTGCCTTTCCTGGCCCTTGCCAGCTTCAGCTCCAGGTGGCCTTTGGCTTTCCTCACGCCAGCCCTGCAGCCTCAGGCAGTGTCTCCAGGCATTTGTCCTGGGGCACCTCTCCCTCCTTCCCCCTCACACGCTTGCGATGTTCTTGGCACGCCTGCCTGCTCCTTGGTGCCGGAATCAGTTCTGGGCAAAAAGCTACAGGCCAAAAGTTAGAAAAAGAGAGAAAGGCCAGAGTGCTGGCACACTCGGCAGCCATGTCAGTAGGCTAAGCCCTTGGGTTAACAGGCTCGTGAGGTAAGGAGAGCTGTGCTCAAGCAGCCTCTCTCTGGCGGTGGCCAGCAGCAGAGGGCCAGTGCCGAGCAGAAGAGCAAGGCCTAGCTGGAGAGCGGCCTGTGCCAGCCCCACACCCTTCCCACGGGCAAGTGCTCAGGGATTTCCTGAGCGGGGAAAAAGAGCAGCCGTGGCAGTTTCCCGAGGGCAAAAGAGCCACCAGCGGTCTTGGGCCAAAAACGGGGTGAATGATTTTGGAAGCGCCAGGGAGGTTTTTGGCTTCGCCAGCATGCTGCCACATGGCATGCAGAATGTGCCTGTGTGGGGGCTAGCCCACCTTTGGCAGAGCATCAAGAGAAAGGGGCGAGCAACTCCCCGCCTTGGGAAAGGGCCTGGCGCAGGCAGACGCCTCTGCATCTTCCAGGCCTACAGTGCCTTCTGAAAGACATGCTGCTGCTTTGAGGTCTCAGAAGCCAAGCTCTCACAAGCATCCTTAAAAAGCTCAAAACCCAACACAGGCGCTCGCTCAGAGGTCTTGAGCGACCTCGCAGCAGGGCGTCTTCTCCGCTGCAAGGCCTTCTTACAAGGGGATAGAGGAGGGCAGCCTGGAGGAATCTCCTTTTGGAAAGGTACCCCCAGCAGCAGCAGCCGCAGCAGCAACAGCAATAGGCAAACACAAAGAGGCACTCAGCTGACGAGACACAAGTTGCTCCTGATGAGTGCGAATGCCGCCAGCTGCTGCCGGTGCGCTGGCCTCCAGCGCCGAGATGCAGGGCCCTGGGATGCCGTCGGGAGCTGCTCAGCACCGTGCTCGGCCGCCGGGCAAAGCAAAAGGAGGAGTGAGGCCATCAGTCGACGATGCCAGTGCCAGCCCCCCAAGAGACAAGCCCCGCGGGAGCCAGATTCCCCGGCCCCAGGGCATTACCTTCCCGCTGCCCTGGGGCACTGCACTGAGATCCCCAAGGCACCAGGCGGCACCACCCAAAGGGCCCTGGCCCCTCTCCCCAACCTCCCCAGCACCCCGGGTCCCTGCACGCGGCCGCTGACCTGCCCTGTGGCAAAGGCCGCCCTGCGCACACCACTGCTGACGTGCTTGCCTGCACACTGCACCGCAGCAGCCCGGGACGTCCTCGGGAGCTGCCCACAGCCACGCTCGGCCACCGGGCAGAGAAGAAGGAGGAGCAAGGCCAGCAGCGGCTGCCGCCGGGCCACAGCCCCCCAAGAAACAAGCCCCGCGCAGCCCCATGGCCCCACGGCTCAAGAGGACCCTCCTCCCACCGCTGTGGCGGACTCCATCGAGGCACCAGGCAGGACCACCCAGAAGGGTCCTGCGCTCTCTCCCACCCCTCCCAAGGACCCGCAACTCCCCGGGGCCTGACACGCGACTCCTTACCTGCCACACAGCACAGGCCCCCTCCACACACCAACGCCGGCATGCTCGCCTGTGCTGCATGGGCCCGGCATGCCCTCGGGAGCTGCGCAGCGCCACGCCACGCTCGGCAGCCGTGCAAAGCAAAGGAGGAGAGAAGGCTTCAGTGGCTGCTGCCAGCACCCGTGCCCTCAACAAGTCCCCCACAGCTCCCTCTGCACCAACGCCCAGAGGCAGCTCATGGCCCCCCACACACTACCCCAGGCCGATGACGGTGCCGGGCCCCACGCCAGCCCCCTGGCTGCCACCAGCACACCAAGCCTGCGGCCAGGGCAGCCTGCCTCCACGCCGGCCAGAACACAGAACTCGCCGACACCCCGGGCAACGCTGACAATGGCCTTGGCAACAGGCACCAACTGCCCGGCAAGAGGCACAAGCGCCCCAGCCCCAAACACACCCACCGCGCACCGGCACGCCAGCAAGCATGGCCCAAGGGCTGCGGGCAAGGCACGAGCCCTCGCTCAGAAACCCGGACACTGCTCCCGCCTCACCAGGCCTCTCCAGCACTCCGCATTTGCTCTCGCAGAGTTGTTCTCTGCAGCCCCGCCGCTTCTCTTGCATGCCTAGAGCAGCAAGCAATACCTGCCCTGCGGCACTTCCTCTTTTCACAAACTGACACCGTGCCTCCTCAGACATTGGCACAAAAATCACCATGCACCTGGCAAGGCTCATGCACCATCAAGGAAGCGCCCACAGCTTCCCTCGGGCTCCTCCACTGTTCTTGCAGGCCTAGTCCAGTCAAACAAGAACTGTGCCGCTGCGCTTCCTCGCTCTTCCCAGACTGACACCATGCCTAACGACACATGCCGACAGACAGTGCCGCGCTGCTATAACGGCTCCCCACCTGCACGTGCTCGCACACTAGTGCTCTCCCGCGCCTCCACTGGCAGTCCTGCCTATTCCGGCCTCCACCAAAGTGCCCCTCTGCACCTCCCGACTCTTGCCAAACTTTCCCCTTACCAAAGGAGAGGTGCGCGCAGCATACAAGCTCTTCTGCAATGGCTCCGCCACCAGCAAGGGCTTGCCGAGGAGCCCTCTTCAGCCCCCACTGGAGCAGTGGCATGCCAGGTGCAGCCTCAGGAGAACTGCCCCTCCACGCTTCCACTTGTGCCTCCCAAACCCACACCGTGCCCACGCAGACACTGGCACAAAATCGCCATGCCCCTCACATGGCTCAGGCACGCAGAGGTTCACGTAGTGGCAGAACAGCTGTCTTGGGCCCCTCCGAGGCATGCCCTCAGGCAGTGCTAGGCAGAGGCCTATTGCAGAGGCAGAGAAGAGCTTGCTGAGATCTGCCCGCCTGCCTCCGCCTTCTCCTGCCCAGGCTGAAGAGGCCCAGCTCGCTCAGCCTCTCCTGGCAGGAGAGCTGCTCCAGTGCCTTCCTCCTCTTGGTGGCCCTTTGCAGGCCTCGCTCCACTCCGTCCGTGCGGATGTTGTCCTGGGGAGCCCAGAACTGCACCCCAGACTCCACGTGTGGCCTCAGCAGGGCTGAGGAGAGCGGAAGGAGCCTGCCCCTGACTCCCACCCCCTCCCTCCCCAGCGGCCCTCTGGCAATGCTCTTCCTGCGGCTTCCCAGGATACCAGCGGCCTTCGTG
The DNA here is from genome assembly GCF_036370855.1 of Dromaius novaehollandiae. Classification (NCBI taxonomy): domain Eukaryota; kingdom Metazoa; phylum Chordata; class Aves; order Casuariiformes; family Dromaiidae; genus Dromaius; species Dromaius novaehollandiae. The sequence continues at coordinate 114,018,644 of NC_088100.1, read as the reverse complement.
GCCACAAGCGCACATTGCTGGCTCACGGTCAGCTGGTGAAGAAAGCCTTCAGGACATCTGTGTTTTCAGTGTCCTTTGTCCCCAGGGCCCCTGCCCCCTGCCTTTAGCAGCAGGCTGCCCTTTGCCCTCGCCTTCCTTTTGCTGCTGGTGCACTTGTAGGAGCCTTGCCGCTTGCCTTTCCTGGCCCTTGCCAGCTTCAGCTCCAGGTGGCCTTTGGCTTTCCTCACGCCAGCCCTGCAGCCTCAGGCAGTGTCTCCAGGCAATTGTCCTGGGGCACCTCTCCCTCCTTCCCCCTCACACGCTTGCGATGTTCTTGGCACGCCTGCCTGCTCCTTGGTGCCGGAATCAGTTCTGGGCAAAAAGCTACAGGCCAAAAGTTAGAAAAAGAGAGAAAGGCCAGAGTGCTGGCACACTCGGCAGCCATGTCAGTAGGCTAAGCCCTTGGGTTAACAGGCTCGTGAGGTAAGGAGAGCTGTGCTCAAGCAGCCTCTCTCTGGCGGTGGCCAGCAGCAGAGGGCCAGTGCCGAGCAGAAGAGCAAGGCCTAGCTGGAGAGCGGCCTGTGCCAGCCCCACACCCTTCCCACGGGCAAGTGCTCAGGGATTTCCTGAGCGGGGAAAAAGAGCAGCCGTGGCAGTTTCCCGAGGGCAAAAGAGCCACCAGCGGTCTTGGGCCAAAAACGGGGTGAATGATTTTGGAAGCGCCAGGGAGGTTTTTGGCTTCGCCAGCATGCTGCCACATGGCATGCAGAATGTGCCTGTGTGGGGGCTAGCCCACCTTTGGCAGAGCATCAAGAGAAAGGGGCGAGCAACTCCCCGCCTTGGGAAAGGGCCTGGCGCAGGCAGACGCCTCTGCATCTTCCAGGCCTACAGTGCCTTCTGAAAGACATGCTGCTGCTTTGAGGTCTCAGAAGCCAAGCTCTCACAAGCATCCTTAAAAAGCTCAAAACCCAACACAGGCGCTCGCTCAGAGGTCTTGAGCGACCTCGCAGCAGGGCGTCTTCTCCGCTGCAAGGCCTTCTTACAAGGGGATAGAGGAGGGCAGCCTGGAGGAATCTCCTTTTGGAAAGGTACCCCCAGCAGCAGCCGCAGCAGCAACAGCAATAGGCAAACACAAAGAGGCACTCAGCTGACGAGACACAAGTTGCTCCTGATGAGTGCGAATGCCGCCAGCTGCTGCCGGTGCGCTGGCCTCCAGCGCCGAGATGCAGGGCCCTGGGATGCCGTCGGGAGCTGCTCAGCACCGTGCTCGGCCGCCGGGCAAAGCAAAAGGAGGAGTGAGGCCATCAGTGGATGATGCCAGTGCCAGCCCCCCAAGAGACAAGCCCCGCGGGAGCCAGATTCCCCGGCCCCAGGGCATTACCTTCCCGCTGCCCTGGGGCACTGCACTGAGATCCCCAAGGCACCAGGCGGCACCACCCAAAGGGCCCTGGCCCTTCTCCCCAACCTCCCCAGCACCCCGGGTCCCTGCACGCGGCCGCTGACCTGCCCTGTGGCAAAGGCCGCCCTGCGCACACCACTGCTGACGTGCTCGCCTGCACACTGCACCGCAGCAGCCCGGGACGTCCTCGGGAGCTGCCCACAGCCACGCTCGGCCACCGGGCAGAGAAGAAGGAGGAGCAAGGCCAGCAGCGGCTGCCGCCGGGCCACAGCCCCCCAAGAAACAAGCCCCGCGCAGCCCCATGGCCCCACGGCTCAAGAGGACCCTCCTCCCACCGCTGTGGCGGACTCCATCGAGGCACCACCCAGAAGGGTCCTGCGCTCTCTCCCACCCCTCCCAAGGACCCCCAACTCCCCGGGGCCTGACACGCGACTCCTTACCTGCCACACAGCACAGGCCCCCTCCACACACCAACGCCGGCGTGCTCGCCTGTGCTGCATGGGCCCGGCATGCCCTCGGGAGCTGCGCAGCGCCACGCCACGCTCGGCAGCCGTGCAAAGCAAAGGAGGAGAGAAGGCTTCAGTGGCTGCTGCCAGCACCCGTGCCCTCAACAAGTCCCCCACAGCTCCCTCTGCACCAACGCCCAGAGGCAGCTCATGGCCCCCCACACACTACCCCAGGCCGATGACGGTGCTGGGCCCCACGCCAGCCCCCTGGCTGCCACCAGCACACCAAGCCTGCGGCCAGGGCAGCCTGCCTCCACGCCGGCCAGAACACAGAACTCGCCGACACCCCGGGCAACGCTGACAATGGCCTTGGCAACAGGCACCAACTGCCCGGCAAGAGGCACAAGCGCCCCAGCCCCAAACACACCCACCGCGCACCGGCACGCCAGCAAGCATGGCCCAAGGGCCGCGGGCAAGGCACGAGCCCTCGCTCAGAAACCCGGACACTGCTCCCGCCTCACCAGGCCTCTCCAGCACTCCGCATTTGCTCTCGCAGAGTTGTTCTCTGCAGCCCCGCCGCTTCTCTTGCATGCCTAGAGCAGCAAGCAATACCTGCCCTGCGGCACTTCCTCTTTTCACAAACTGACACCGTGCCTCCTCAGACATTGGCACAAAAATCACCATGCACCTGGCAAGGCTCATGCACCATCAAGGAAGCGCCCACAGCTTCCCTCGGGCTCCTCCGCTGTTCTTGCAGGCCTAGTCCAGTCAAACAAGAACTGCGCCGCTGCGCTTCCTCGCTCTTCCCAGACTGACACCATGCCTAACGACACATGCCGACAGACAGTGCCGCGCTGCTATAACGGCTCCCCACCTGCACGTGCTCGCACACTAGTGCTCTCCCGCGCCTCCACTGGCAGTCCTGCCTATTCCGGCCTCCACCAAAGTGCCCCTCTGCACCTCCCGACTCTTGCCAAACTTTCCCCTTACCAAAGGAGAGGTGCGCGCAGCATACAAGCTCTTCTGCAATGGCTCCGCCACCAGCAAGGGCTTGCCGAGGAGCCCTCTTCAGCCCCCACTGGAGCAGTGGCATGCCAGGTGCAGCCTCAGGAGAATTGCCCCTCCACGCTTCCACTTGTGCCTCCCAAACCCACACCGTGCCCACGCAGACACTGGCACAAAATCGCCATGCCCCTCACATGGCTCAGGCACGCAGAGGTTCACGTAGTGGCAGAACAGCTGTCTTGGGCCCCTCCGAGGCATGCCCTCAGGCAGTGCTAGGCAGAGGCCTATTGCAGAGGCAGAGAAGAGCTTGCTGAGATCCGCCCGCCTGCCTCCGCCTTCTCCTGCCCAGGCTGAAGAGGCCCAGCTCGCTCAGCCTCTCCTGGCAGGAGAGCTGCTCCAGTGCCTTCCTCCTCTTGGTGGCCCTTTGCAGGCCTCGCTCCACTCCGTCCGTGCGGATGTTGTCCTGGGGAGCCCAGAACTGCACCCCAGACTCCACGTGTGGCCTCAGCAGGGCTGAGGAGAGCGGAAGGAGCCTGCCCCTGACTCCCACCCCCTCCCTCCCCAGCGGCCCTCTGGCAATGCTCTTCCTGCGGCTTCCCAGGATACCAGCGGCCTTCGTGGCCACAAGCGCACATTGCTGGCTCACGGTCAGCTGGTGAAGAAAGCCTTCAGGACATCTGTGTTTTCAGTGTCCTTTGTCCCCAGGGCCCCTGCCCCCCGCCTTTAGCAGCAGGCTGCCCTTTGCCCTCGCCTTCCTTTTGCTGCTGGTGCACTTGTAGGAGCCTTGCCGCTTGCCTTTCCTGGCCCTTGCCAGCTTCAGCTCCAGGTGGCCTTTGGCTTTCCTCACGCCAGCCCTGCAGCCTCAGGCAGTGTCTCCAGGCAATTGTCCTGGGGCACCTCTCCCTCCTTCCCCCTCACACGCTTGCGATGTTCTTGGCACGCCTGCCTGCTCCTTGGTGCCGGAATCAGTTCTGGGCAAAAAGCTACAGGCCAAAAGTTAGAAAAAGAGAGAAAGGCCAGAGTGCTGGCACACTCGGCAGCCATGTCAGTAGGCTAAGCCCTTGGGTTAACAGGCTCGTGAGGTAAGGAGAGCTGTGCTCAAGCAGCCTCTCGCTGGCGGTGGCCAGCAGCAGAGGGCCAGTGCCGAGCAGAAGAGCAAGGCCTAGCTGGAGAGCGGCCTGTGCCAGCCCCACACCCTTCCCACGGGCAAGTGCTCAGGGATTTCCTGAGCGGGGAAAAAGAGCAGCCGTGGCAGTTTCCCGAGGGCAAAAGAGCCACCAGCGGTCTTGGGCCAAAAACGGGGTGAATGATTTTGGAAGCGCCAGGGAGGTTTTTGGCTTCGCCAGCATGCTGCCACATGGCATGCAGAATGTGCCTGTGTGGGGGCTAGCCCACCTTTGGCAGAGCATCAAGAGAAAGGGGCGAGCAACTCCCCGCCTTGGGAAAGGGCCTGGCGCAGGCAGACGCCTCTGCATCTTCCAGGCCTACAGTGCCTTCTGAAAGACATGCTGCTGCTTTGAGGTCTCAGAAGCCAAGCTCTCACAAGCATCCTTAAAAAGCTCAAAACCCAACACAGGCGCTCGCTCAGAGGTCTTGAGCGACCTCGCAGCAGGGCGTCTTCTCCGCTGCAAGGCCTTCTTACAAGGGGATAGAGGAGGGCAGCCTGGAGGAATCTCCTTTTGGAAAGGTACCCCCAGCAGCAGCCGCAGCAGCAACAGCAATAGGCAAACACAAAGAGGCACTCAGCTGACGAGACACAAGTTGCTCCTGATGAGTGCGAATGCCGCCAGCTGCTGCCGGTGCGCTGGCCTCCAGCGCCGAGATGCAGGGCCCTGGGATGCCGTCGGGAGCTGCTCAGCACCGTGCTCGGCTGCCGGGCAAAGCAAAAGGAGGAGTGAGGCCATCAGTGGATGATGCCAGTGCCAGCCCCTCAAGAGACAAGCCCCGCGGGAGCCAGATTCCCCGGCCCCAGGGCATTACCTTCCCGCTGCCCTGGGGCACTGCACTGAGATCCCCAAGGCACCAGGCGGCACCACCCAAAGGGCCCTGGCCCCTCTCCCCAACCTCCCCAGCACCCCGGGACCCTGCACGCGGCTGCTGACCTGCCCTGTGGCAAAGGCCGCCCTCCGCACACCACTGCTGACGTGCTCGCCTGCACACTGCACCGCAGCAGCCCGGGACGTCCTCGGGAGCTGCCCACAGCCACGCTCGGCCACCGGGCAGAGAAGAAGGAGGAGCAAGGCCAGCAGCGGCTGCCGCCGGGCCACAGCCCCCCAAGAAACAAGCCCCGCGCAGCCCCATGGCCCCACGGCTCAAGAGGACCCTCCTCCCACCGCTGTGGCGGACTCCATTGAGGCACCACCCAGAAGGGTCCTGCGCTCTCTCCCACCCCTCCCAAGGACCCCCAACTCCCCGGGGCCTGACACGCGACTCCTTACCTGCCACACAGCACAGGCCCCCTCCACACACCAACGCCGGCGTGCTCGCCTGTGCTGCATGGGCCCGGCATGCCCTCGGGAGCTGCGCAGCGCCACGCCACGCTCGGCAGCCGTGCAAAGCAAAGGAGGAGAGAAGGCTTCAGTGGCTGCTGCCAGCACCCGTGCCCTCAACAAGTCCCCCACAGCTCCCTCTGCACCAACGCCCAGAGGCAGCTCATGGCCCCCCACACACTACCCCAGGCCGATGACGGTGCTGGGCCCCACGCCAGCCCCCTGGCTGCCACCAGCACACCAAGCCTGCGGCCAGGGCAGCCTGCCTCCACGCCGGCCAGAACACAGAACTCGCCGACACCCCGGGCAACGCTGACAATGGCCTTGGCAACAGGCACCAACTGCCCGGCAAGAGGCACAAGCGCCCCAGCCCCAAACACACCCACCGCGCACCGGCACGCCAGCAAGCATGGCCCAAGGGCTGCGGGCAAGGCACGAGCCCTCGCTCAGAAACCCGGACACTGCTCCCGCCTCACCAGGCCTCTCCAGCACTCCGCATTTGCTCTCGCAGAGTTGTTCTCTGCAGCCCCGCCGCTTCTCTTGCATGCCTAGAGCAGCAAGCAATACCTGCCCTGCGGCACTTCCTCTTTTCACAAACTGACACCGTGCCTCCTCAGACATTGGCACAAAAATCACCATGCACCTGGCAAGGCTCATGCACCATCAAGGAAGCGCCCACAGCTTCCCTCGGGCTCCTCCGCTGTTCTTGCAGGCCTAGTCCAGTCAAACAAGAACTGCGCCGCTGCGCTTCCTCGCTCTTCCCAGACTGACACCATGCCTAACGACACATGCCGACAGACAGTGCCGCGCTGCTATAACGGCTCCCCACCTGCACGTGCTCGCACACTAGTGCTCTCCCGCGCCTCCACTGGCAGTCCTGCCTATTCCGGCCTCCACCAAAGTGCCCCTCTGCACCTCCCGACTCTTGCCAAACTTTCCCCTTACCAAAGGAGAGGTGCGCGCAGCATACAAGCTCTTCTGCAATGGCTCCGCCACCAGCAAGGGCTTGCCGAGGAGCCCTCTTCAGCCCCCACTGGAGCAGTGGCATGCCAGGTGCAGCCTCAGGAGAACTGCCCCTCCACGCTTCCACTTGTGCCTCCCAAACCCACACCGTGCCCACGCAGACACTGGCACAAAATCGCCATGCCCCTCACATGGCTCAGGCACGCAGAGGTTCACGTAGTGGCAGAACAGCTGTCTTGGGCCCCTCCGAGGCATGCCCTCAGGCAGTGCTAGGCAGAGGCCTATTGCAGAGGCAGAGAAGAGCTTGCTGAGATCCGCCCGCCTGCCTCCGCCTTCTCCTGCCCAGGCTGAAGAGGCCCAGCTCGCTCAGCCTCTCCTGGCAGGAGAGCTGCTCCAGTGCCTTCCTCCTCTTGGTGGCCCTTTGCAGGCCTCGCTCCACTCCGTCCGTGCGGATGTTGTCCTGGGGAGCCCAGAACTGCACCCCAGACTCCACGTGTGGCCTCAGCAGGGCTGAGGAGAGCGGAAGGAGCCTGCCCCTGACTCCCACCCCCTCCCTCCCCAGCGGCCCTCTGGCAATGCTCTTCCTGCGGCTTCCCAGGATACCAGCGGCCTTCGTGGCCACAAGCGCACATTGCTGGCTCACGGTCAGCTGGTGAAGAAAGCCTTCAGGACATCTGTGTTTTCAGTGTCCTTTGTCCCCAGGGCCCCTGCCCCCCGCCTTTAGCAGCAGGCTGCCCTTTGCCCTCGCCTTCCTTTTGCTGCTGGTGCACTTGTAGGAGCCTTGCCGCTTGCCTTTCCTGGCCCTTGCCAGCTTCAGCTCCAGGTGGCCTTTGGCTTTCCTCACGCCAGCCCTGCAGCCTCAGGCAGTGTCTCCAGGCAATTGTCCTGGGGCACCTCTCCCTCCTTCCCCCTCACACGCTTGCGATGTTCTTGGCACGCCTGCCTGCTCCTTGGTGCCGGAATCAGTTCTGGGCAAAAAGCTACAGGCCAAAAGTTAGAAAAAGAGAGAAAGGCCAGAGTGCTGGCACACTCGGCAGCCATGTCAGTAGGCTAAGCCCTTGGGTTAACAGGCTCGTGAGGTAAGGAGAGCTGTGCTCAAGCAGCCTCTCGCTGGCGGTGGCCAGCAGCAGAGGGCCAGTGCCGAGCAGAAGAGCAAGGCCTAGCTGGAGAGCGGCCTGTGCCAGCCCCACACCCTTCCCACGGGCAAGTGCTCAGGGATTTCCTGAGCGGGGAAAAAGAGCAGCCGTGGCAGTTTCCCGAGGGCAAAAGAGCCACCAGCGGTCTTGGGCCAAAAACGGGGTGAATGATTTTGGAAGCGCCAGGGAGGTTTTTGGCTTCGCCAGCATGCTGCCACATGGCATGCAGAATGTGCCTGTGTGGGGGCTAGCCCACCTTTGGCAGAGCATCAAGAGAAAGGGGCGAGCAACTCCCCGCCTTGGGAAAGGGCCTGGCGCAGGCAGACGCCTCTGCATCTTCCAGGCCTACAGTGCCTTCTGAAAGACATGCTGCTGCTTTGAGGTCTCAGAAGCCAAGCTCTCACAAGCATCCTTAAAAAGCTCAAAACCCAACACAGGCGCTCGCTCAGAGGTCTTGAGCGACCTCGCAGCAGGGCGTCTTCTCTGCTGCAAGGCCTTCTTACAAGGGGATAGAGGAGGGCAGCCTGGAGGAATCTCCTTTTGGAAAGGTACCCCCAGCAGCAGCCGCAGCAGCAACAGCAATAGGCAAACACAAAGAGGCACTCAGCTGACGAGACACAAGTTGCTCCTGATGAGTGCGAATGCCGCCAGCTGCTGCCGGTGCGCTGGCCTCCAGCGCCGAGATGCAGGGCCCTGGGATGCCGTCGGGAGCTGCTCAGCACCGTGCTCGGCCGCCGGGCAAAGCAAAAGGAGGAGTGAGGCCATCAGTGGATGATGCCAGTGCCAGCCCCTCAAGAGACAAGCCCCGCGGGAGCCAGATTCCCCGGCCCCAGGGCATTACCTTCCCGCTGCCCTGGGGCACTGCACTGAGATCCCCAAGGCACCAGGCGGCACCACCCAAAGGGCCCTGGCCCCTCTCCCCAACCTCCCCAGCACCCCGGGTCCCTGCACGCGGCCGCTGACCTGCCCTGTGGCAAAGGCCGCCCTGCGCACACCACTGCTGACGTGCTTGCCTGCACACTGCACCGCAGCAGCCCGGGACGTCCTCGGGAGCTGCCCACAGCCACGCTCGGCCACCGGGCAGAGAAGAAGGAGGAGCAAGGCCAGCAGCGGCTGCCGCCGGGCCACAGCCCCCCAAGAAACAAGCCCCGCGCAGCCCCATGGCCCCACGGCTCAAGAGGACCCTCCTCCCACCGCTGTGGCGGACTCCATCGAGGCACCAGGCAGGACCACCCAGAAGGGTCCTGCGCTCTCTCCCACCCCTCCCAAGGACCCAACTCCCCGGGGCCTGACACGCGACTCCTTACCTGCCACACAGCACAGGCCCCCCTCCACACACCAACGCCGGCGTGCTCGCCTGTGCTGCATGGGCCCGGCATGCCCTCGGGAGCTGCGCAGCGCCACGCCACGCTCGGCAGCCGTGCAAAGCAAAGGAGGAGAGAAGGCTTCAGTGGCTGCTGCCAGCACCCGTGCCCTCAACAAGTCCCCCACAGCTCCCTCTGCACCAACGCCCAGAGGCAGCTCATGGCCCCCCACACACTACCCCAGGCCGATGACGGTGCCGGGCCCCACGCCAGCCCCCTGGCTGCCACCAGCACACCAAGCCTGCGGCCAGGGCAGCCTGCCTCCACGCCAGCCAGAACACAGAACTCGCCGACACCCCGGGCAACGCTGACAATGGCCTTGGCAACAGGCACCAACTGCCCGGCAAGAGGCACAAGCGCCCCAGCCCCAAACACACCCACCGCGCACCGGCACGCCAGCAAGCATGGCCCAAGGGCTGCGGGCAAGGCACGAGCCCTCGCTCAGAAACCCGGACACTGCTCCCGCCTCACCAGGCCTCTCCAGCACTCCGCATTTGCTCTCGCAGAGTTGTTCTCTGCAGCCCCGCCGCTTCTCTTGCATGCCTAGAGCAGCAAGCAATACCTGCCCTGCGGCACTTCCTCTTTTCACAAACTGACACCGTGCCTCCTCAGACATTGGCACAAAAATCACCATGCACCTGGCAAGGCTCATGCACCATCAAGGAAGCGCCCACAGCTTCCCTCGGGCTCCTCCGCTGTTCTTGCAGGCCTAGTCCAGTCAAACAAGAACTGCGCCGCTGCGCTTCCTCGCTCTTCCCAGACTGACACCATGCCTAACGACACATGCCGACAGACAGTGCCGCGCTGCTATAACGGCTCCCCACCTGCACGTGCTCGCACACTAGTGCTCTCCCGCGCCTCCACTGGCAGTCCTGCCTATTCCGGCCTCCACCAAAGTGCCCCTCTGCACCTCCCGACTCTTGCCAAACTTTCCCCTTACCAAAGGAGAGGTGCGCGCAGCATACAAGCTCTTCTGCAATGGCTCCGCCACCAGCAAGGGCTTGCCGAGGAGCCCTCTTCAGCCCCCACTGGAGCAGTGGCATGCCAGGTACAGCCTCAGGAGAACTGCCCCTCCACGCTTCCACTTGTGCCTCCCAAACCCACACCGTGCCCACGCAGACACTGGCACAAAATCGCCATGCCCCTCACATGGCTCAGGCACGCAGAGGTTCACGTAGTGGCAGAACAGCTGTCTTGGGCCCCTCCGAGGCATGCCCTCAGGCAGTGCTAGGCAGAGGCCTATTGCAGAGGCAGAGAAGAGCTTGCTGAGATCCGCCCGCCTGCCTCCGCCTTCTCCTGCCCAGGCTGAAGAGGCCCAGCTCGCTCAGCCTCTCCTGGCAGGAGAGCTGCTCCAGTGCCTTCCTCCTCTTGGTGGCCCTTTGCAGGCCTCGCTCCACTCCGTCCGTGCGGATGTTGTCCTGGGGAGCCCAGAACTGCACCCCAGACTCCACGTGTGGCCTCAGCAGGGCTGAGGAGAGCGGAAGGAGCCTGCCCCTGACTCCCACCCCCTCCCTCCCCAGCGGCCCTCTGGCAATGCTCTTCCTGCGGCTTCCCAGGATACCAGCGGCCTTCGTGGCCACAAGCGCACATTGCTGGCTCACGGTCAGCTGGTGAAGAAAGCCTTCAGGACATCTGTGTTTTCAGTGTCCTTTGTCCCCAGGGCCCCTGCCCCCCGCCTTTAGCAGCAGGCTGCCCTTTGCCCTCGCCTTCCTTTTGCTGCTGGTGCACTTGTAGGAGCCTTGCCGCTTGCCTTTCCTGGCCCTTGCCAGCTTCAGCTCCAGGTGGCCTTTGGCTTTCCTCACGCCAGCCCTGCAGCCTCAGGCAGTGTCTCCAGGCAATTGTCCTGGGGCACCTCTCCCTCCTTCCCCCTCACACGCTTGCGATGTTCTTGGCACGCCTGCCTGCTCCTTGGTGCCGGAATCAGTTCTGGGCAAAAAGCTACAGGCCAAAAGTTAGAAAAAGAGAGAAAGGCCAGAGTGCTGGCACACTCGGCAGCCATGTCAGTAGGCTAAGCCCTTGGGTTAACAGGCTCGTGAGGTAAGGAGAGCTGTGCTCAAGCAGCCTCTCTCTGGCGGTGGCCAGCAGCAGAGGGCCAGTGCCGAGCAGAAGAGCAAGGCCTAGCTGGAGAGCGGCCTGTGCCAGCCCCACACCCTTCCCACGGGCAAGTGCTCAGGGATTTCCTGAGTGGGGAAAAAGAGCAGCCGTGGCAGTTTCCCGAGGGCAAAAGAGCCACCAGCGGTCTTGGGCCAAAAACGGGGTGAATGATTTTGGAAGCGCCAGGGAGGTTTTTGGCTTCGCCAGCATGCTGCCACATGGCATGCAGAATGTGCCTGTGTGGGGGCTAGCCCACCTTTGGCAGAGCATCAAGAGAAAGGGGCGAGCAACTCCCCGCCTTGGGAAAGGGCCTGGCGCAGGCAGACGCCTCTGCATCTTCCAGGCCTACAGTGCCTTCTGAAAGACATGCTGCTGCTTTGAGGTCTCAGAAGCCAAGCTCTCACAAGCATCCTTAAAAAGCTCAAAACCCAACACAGGCGCTCGCTCAGAGGTCTTGAGCGACCTCGCAGCAGGGCGTCTTCTCCGCTGCAAGGCCTTCTTACAAGGGGATAGAGGAGGGCAGCCTGGAGGAATCTCCTTTTGGAAAGGTACCCCCAGCAGCAGCCGCAGCAGCAACAGCAATAGGCAAACACAAAGAGGCACTCAGTTGACGAGACACAAGTTGCTCCTGATGAGTGCGAATGCCGCCAGCTGCTGCCGGTGCGCTGGCCTCCAGCGCCGAGATGCAGGGCCCTGGGATGCCGTCGGGAGCTGCTCAGCACCGTGCTCGGCCGCCGGGCAAAGCAAAAGGAGGAGTGAGGCCATCAGTGGATGATGCCAGTGCCAGCCCCTCAAGAGACAAGCCCCGCGGGAGCCAGATTCCCCGGCCCCAGGGCATTACCTTCCCGCTGCCCTGGGGCACTGCACTGAGATCCCCAAGGCACCAGACAGCACCACCCAAAGGGCCCTGGCCCCTCTCCCCAACCTCCCCAGCACCCCGGGTCCCTGCACGCGGCCGCTGACCTGCCCTGTGGCAAAGGCCGCCCTGCGCACACCACTGCTGACGTGCTCGCCTGCACACTGCACCGCAGCAGCCCGGGACGTCCTCGGGAGCTGCCCACAGCCATGCTCGGCCACTGGGCAGAGAAGGAGGAGGAGCAAGGCCAGCAGCGGCTGCCGCCGGGCCACAGCCCCCCAAGAAACAAGCCCCGCGCAGCCCCATGGCCCCACGGCTCAAGAGGACCCTCCTCCCACCGCTGTGGCGGACTCCATCGAGGCACCACCCAGAAGGGTCCTGCGCTCTCTCCCACCCCTCCCAAGGACCCGCAACTCCCCGGGGCCTGACACGCGACTCCTTACCTGCCACACAGCACAGGCCCCCCTCCACACACCAACGCCGGCGTGCTCGCCTGTGCTGCATGGGCCCGGCATGCCCTCGGGAGCTGCGCAGCGCCACGCCACGCTCGGCAGCCGTGCAAAGCAAAGGAGGAGAGAAGGCTTCAGTGGCTGCTGCCAGCACCCGTGCCCTCAACAAGTCCCCCACAGCTCCCTCTGCACCAACGCCCAGAGGCAGCTCATGGCCCCCCACACACTACCCCAGGCCGATGACGGTGCCGGGCCCCACGCCAGCCCCCTGGCTGCCACCAGCACACCAAGCCTGCGGCCAGGGCAGCCTGCCTCCACGCCGGCCAGAACACAGAACTCGCCGACACCCCGGGCAATGCTGACAATGGCCTTGGCAACAGGCACCAACTGCCCGGCAAGAGGCACAAGCGCCCCAGCCCCAAACACACCCACCGCGCACCGGCACGCCAGCAAGCATGGCCCAAGGGCTGCGGGCAAGGCACGAGCCCTCGCTCAGAAACCCGGACACTGCTCCCGCCTCACCAGGCCTCTCCAGCACTCCGCATTTGCTCTCGCAGAGTTGTTCTCTGCAGCCCCGCCGCTTCTCTTGCATGCCTAGAGCAGCAAGCAATACCTGCCCTGCGGCACTTCCTCTTTTCACAAACTGACACCGTGCCTCCTCAGACATTGGCACAAAAATCACCATGCACCTGGCAAGGCTCATGCACCATCAAGGAAGCGCCCACAGCTTCCCTCGGGCTCCTCCGCTGTTCTTGCAGGCCTAGTCCAGTCAAACAAGAACTGCGCCGCTGCGCTTCCTCGCTCTTCCCAGACTGACACCATGCCTAACGACACATGCCGACAGACAGTGCCGCGCTGCTATAACGGCTCCCCACCTGCACGTGCTCGCACACTAGTGCTCTCCCGCGCCTCCACTGGCAGTCCTGCCTATTCCGGCCTCCACCAAAGTGCCCCTCTGCACCTCCCGACTCTTGCCAAACTTTCCCCTTACCAAAGGAGAGGTGCGCGCAGCATACAAGCTCTTCTGCAATGGCTCCGCCACCAGCAAGGGCTTGCCGAGGAGCCCTCTTCAGCCCCCCACTGGAGCAGTGGCATGCCAGGTGCAGCCTCAGGAGAACTGCCCCTCCACGCTTCCACTTGTGCCTCCCAAACCCACACCGTGCCCATGCAGACACTGGCACAAAATCGCCATGCCCCTCACATGGCTTAGGCACGCAGAGGTTCACGTAGTGGCAGAACAGCTGTCTTGGGCCCCTCCGAGGCATGCCCTCAGGCAGTGCTAGGCAGAGGCCTATTGCAGAGGCAGAGAAGAGCTTGCTGAGATCCGCCCGCCTGCCTCCGCCTTCTCCTGCCCAGGCTGAAGAGGCCCAGCTCGCTCAGCCTCTCCTGGCAGGAGAGCTGCTCCAGTGCCTTCCTCCTCTTGGTGGCCCTTTGCAGGCCTCGCTCCACTCCGTCCGTGCGGATGTTGTCCTGGGGAGCCCAGAACTGCACCCCAGACTCCACGTGTGGCCTCAGCAGGGCTGAGGAGAGCGGAAGGAGCCTGCCCCTGACTCCCACCCCCTCCCTCCCCAGCGGCCCTCTGGCAATGCTCTTCCTGCGGCTTCCCAGGATACCAGCGGCCTTCGTGGCCACAAGCGCACATTGCTGGCTCACGGTCAGCTGGTGAAGAAAGCCTTCAGGACATCTGTGTTTTCAGTGTCCTTTGTCCCCAGGGCCCCTGCCCCCCGCCTTTAGCAGCAGGCTGCCCTTTGCCCTCGCCTTCCTTTTGCTGCTGGTGCACTTGTAGGAGCCTTGCCGCTTGCCTTTCCTGGCCCTTGCCAGCTTCAGCTCCAGGTGGCCTTTGGCTTTCCTCACGCCAGCCCTGCAGCCTCAGGCAGTGTCTCCAGGCAATTGTCCTGGGGCACCTCTCCCTCCTTCCCCCTCACACGCTTGCGATGTTCTTGGCACGCCTGCCTGCTCCTTGGTGCCGGAATCAGTTCTGGGCAAAAAGCTACAGGCCAAAAGTTAGAAAAAGAGAGAAAGGCCAGAGTGCTGGCACACTCGGCAGCCATGTCAGTAGGCTAAGCCCTTGGGTTAACAGGCTCGTGAGGTAAGGAGAGCTGTGCTCAAGCAGCCTCTCTCTGGCGGTGGCCAGCAGCAGAGGGCCAGTGCCGAGCAGAAGAGCAAGGCCTAGCTGGAGAGCGGCCTGTGCCAGCCCCACACCCTTCCCACGGGCAAGTGCTCAGGGATTTCCTGAGCGGGGAAAAAGAGCAGCCGTGGCAGTTTCCCGAGGGCAAAAGAGCCACCAGCGGTCTTGGGCCAAAAACGGGGTGAATGATTTTGGAAGCGCCAGGGAGGTTTTTGGCTTCGCCAGCATGCTGCCACATGGCATGCAGAATGTGCCTGTGTGGGGGCTAGCCCACCTTTGGCAGAGCATCAAGAGAAAGGGGCGAGCAACTCCCCGCCTTGGGAAAGGGCCTGGCGCAGGCAGACGCCTCTGCATCTTCCAGGCCTACAGTGCCTTCTGAAAGACATGCTGCTGCTTTGAGGTCTCAGAAGCCAAGCTCTCACAAGCATCCTTAAAAAGCTCAAAGCCCAACACAGGCGCTCGCTCAGAGGTCTTGAGCGACCTCGCAGCAGGGCGTCTTCTCCGCTGCAAGGCCTTCTTACAAGGGGATAGAGGAGGGCAGCCTGGAGGAATCTCCTTTTGGAAAGGTACCCCCAGCAGCAGCCGCAGCAGCAACAGCAATAGGCAAACACAAAGAGGCACTCAGCTGACGAGACACAAGTTGCTCCTGATGAGTGCGAATGCCGCCAGCTGCTGCCGGTGCGCTGGCCTCCAGCGCCGAGATGCAGGGCCCTGGGATGCCGTCGGGAGCTGCTCAGCACCGTGCTCGGCCGCCGGGCAAAGCAAAAGGAGGAGTGAGGCCATCAGTGGATGATGCCAGTGCCAGCCCCTCAAGAGACAAGCCCCGCGGGAGCCAGATTCCCCGGCCCCAGGGCATTACCTTCCCGCTGCCCTGGGGCACTGCACTGAGATCCCCAAGGCACCAGGCGGCACCACCCAAAGGGCCCTGGCCCCTCTCCCCAACCTCCCCAGCACCCCGGGTCCCTGCACGCGGCCGCTGACCTGCCCTGTGGCAAAGGCCGCCCTCCGCACACCACTGCTGACGTGCTCGCCTGCACACTGCACCGCAGCAGCCCGGGACGTCCTCGGGAGCTGCCCACAGCCACGCTCGGCCACCGGGCAGAGAAGAAGGAGGAGCAAGGCCAGCAGCGGCTGCCGCCGGGCCACAGCCCCCCAAGAAACAAGCCCCGCGCAGCCCCATGGCCCCACGGCTCAAGAGGACCCTCCTCCCACCGCTGTGGCGGACTCCATCGAGGCACCAGGCAGGACCACCCAGAAGGGTCCTGCGCTCTCTCCCACCCCTCCCAAGGACCCAACTCCCCGGGGCCTGACACGCGACTCCTTACCTGCCACACAGCACAGGCCCCCTCCACACACCAACGCCGGCGTGCTCGCCTGTGCTGCATGGGCCCGGCATGTCCTCGGGAGCTGCTCAGCGCCACGCCACGCTCGGCAGCCGTGCAAAGCAAAGGAGGAGAGAAGGCTTCAGTGGCTGCTGCCAGCACCCGTGCCCTCAACAAGTCCCCCACAGCTCCCTCTGCACCAACGCCCAGAGGCAGCTCATGGCCCCCCACACACTACCCCAGGCCGATGACGGTGCCGGGCCCCACGCCAGCCCCCTGGCTGCCACCAGCACACCAAGCCTGCGGCCAGGGCAGCCTGCCTCCACGCCGGCCAGAACACAGAACTCGCCGACACCCCGGGCAACGCTGACAATGGCCTTGGCAACAGGCACCAACTGCCCGGCAAGAGGCACAAGCGCCCCAGCCCCAAACACACCCACCGCGCACCGGCACGCCAGCAAGCATGGCCCAAGGGCTGCGGGCAAGGCACGAGCCCTCGCTCAGAAACCCGGACACTGCTCCCGCCTCACCAGGCCTCTCCAGCACTCCGCATTTGCTCTCGCAGAGTTGTTCTCTGCAGCCCCGCCGCTTCTCTTGCATGCCTAGAGCAGCAAGCAATACCTGCCCTGCGGCACTTCCTCTTTTCACAAAACGACACCGTGCCTCCTCAGACATTGGCACAAAAATCACCATGCACCTGGCAAGGCTCATGCACCATCAAGGAAGCGCCCACAGCTTCCCTCGGGCTCCTCCGCTGTTCTTGCAGGCCTAGTCCAGTCAAACAAGAACTGCGCCGCTGCGCTTCCTCGCTCTTCCCAGACTGACACCATGCCTAACGACACATGCCGACAGACAGTGCCGCGCTGCTATAACGGCTCCCCACCTGCACGTGCTCGCACACTAGTGCTCTCCCGCGCCTCCACTGGCAGTCCTGCCTATTCCGGCCTCCACCAAAGTGCCCCTCTGCACCTCCCGACTCTTGCCAAACTTTCCCCTTACCAAAGGAGAGGTGCGCGCAGCATACAAGCTCTTCTGCAATGGCTCCGCCACCAGCAAGGGCTTGCCGAGGAGCCCTCTTCAGCCCCCCACTGGAGCAGTGGCATGCCAGGTGCAGCCTCAGGAGAACTGCCCCTCCACGCTTCCACTTGTGCCTCCCAAACCCACACCGTGCCCATGCAGACACTGGCACAAAATCGCCATGCCCCTCACATGGCTTAGGCACGCAGAGGTTCACGTAGTGGCAGAACAGCTGTCTTGGGCCCCTCCGAGGCATGCCCTCAGGCAGTGCTAGGCAGAGGCCTATTGCAGAGGCAGAGAAGAGCTTGCTGAGATCCGCCCGCCTGCCTCCGCCTTCTCCTGCCCAGGCTGAAGAGGCCCAGCTCGCTCAGCCTCTCCTGGCAGGAG
This sequence comes from Dromaius novaehollandiae, assembly GCF_036370855.1. Taxonomy (NCBI): domain Eukaryota; kingdom Metazoa; phylum Chordata; class Aves; order Casuariiformes; family Dromaiidae; genus Dromaius; species Dromaius novaehollandiae. The sequence goes on along the minus strand of NC_088100.1, from coordinate 114,001,610 downwards.
AGCTGCTCCAGTGCCTTCCTCCTCTTGGTGGCCCTTTGCAGGCCTCGCTCCACTCCGTCCGTGCGGATGTTGTCCTGGGGAGCCCAGAACTGCACCCCAGACTCCACGTGTGGCCTCAGCAGGGCTGAGGAGAGCGGAAGGAGCCTGCCCCTGACTCCCACCCCCTCCCTCCCCAGCGGCCCTCTGGCAATGCTCTTCCTGCGGCTTCCCAGGATACCAGCGGCCTTCGTGGCCACAAGCGCACATTGCTGGCTCACGGTCAGCTGGTGAAGAAAGCCTTCAGGACATCTGTGTTTTCAGTGTCCTTTGTCCCCAGGGCCCCTGCCCCCCGCCTTTAGCAGCAGGCTGCCCTTTGCCCTCGCCTTCCTTTTGCTGCTGGTGCACTTGTAGGAGCCTTGCCGCTTGCCTTTCCTGGCCCTTGCCAGCTTCAGCTCCAGGTGGCCTTTGGCTTTCCTCACGCCAGCCCTGCAGCCTCAGGCAGTGTCTCCAGGCAATTGTCCTGGGGCACCTCTCCCTCCTTCCCCCTCACACGCTTGCGATGTTCTTGGCACGCCTGCCTGCTCCTTGGTGCCGGAATCAGTTCTGGGCAAAAAGCTACAGGCCAAAAGTTAGAAAAAGAGAGAAAGGCCAGAGTGCTGGCACACTCGGCAGCCATGTCAGTAGGCTAAGCCCTTGGGTTAACAGGCTCGTGAGGTAAGGAGAGCTGTGCTCAAGCAGCCTCTCTCTGGCGGTGGCCAGCAGCAGAGGGCCAGTGCCGAGCAGAAGAGCAAGGCCTAGCTGGAGAGCGGCCTGTGCCAGCCCCACACCCTTCCCACGGGCAAGTGCTCAGGGATTTCCTGAGCGGGGAAAAAGAGCAGCCGTGGCAGTTTCCCGAGGGCAAAAGAGCCACCAGCGGTCTTGGGCCAAAAACGGGGTGAATGATTTTGGAAGCGCCAGGGAGGTTTTTGGCTTCGCCAGCATGCTGCCACATGGCATGCAGAATGTGCCTGTGTGGGGGCTAGCCCACCTTTGGCAGAGCATCAAGAGAAAGGGGCGAGCAACTCCCCGCCTTGGGAAAGGGCCTGGCGCAGGCAGACGCCTCTGCATCTTCCAGGCCTACAGTGCCTTCTGAAAGACATGCTGCTGCTTTGAGGTCTCAGAAGCCAAGCTCTCACAAGCATCCTTAAAAAGCTCAAAACCCAACACAGGCGCTCGCTCAGAGGTCTTGAGCGACCTCGCAGCAGGGCGTCTTCTCCGCTGCAAGGCCTTCTTACAAGGGGATAGAGGAGGGCAGCCTGGAGGAATCTCCTTTTGGAAAGGTACCCCCAGCAGCAGCCGCAGCAGCAACAGCAATAGGCAAACACAAAGAGGCACTCAGCTGACAAGACACAAGTTGCTCCTGATGAGTGCGAATGCCGCCAGCTGCTGCCGGTGCGCTGGCCTCCAGCGCCGAGATGCAGGGCCCTGGGATGCCGTCGGGAGCTGCTCAGCACCGTGCTCGGCCGCCGGGCAAAGCAAAAGGAGGAGTGAGGCCATCAGTGGATGATGCCAGTGCCAGCCCCTCAAGAGACAAGCCCCGCGGGAGCCAGATTCCCCGGCCCCAGGGCATTACCTTCCCGCTGCCCTGGGGCACTGCACTGAGATCCCCAAGGCACCAGGCGGCACCACCCAAAGGGCCCTGGCCCCTCTCCCCAACCTCCCCAGCACCCCGGGTCCCTGCACGCGGCCGCTGACCTGCCCTGTGGCAAAGGCCGCCCTGCGCACACCACTGCTGACGTGCTCGCCTGCACACTGCACCGCAGCAGCCCGGGACGTCCTCGGGAGCTGCCCACAGCCACGCTCGGCCACCGGGCAGAGAAGAAGGAGGAGCAAGGCCAGCAGCGGCTGCCGCCGGGCCACAGCCCCCCAAGAAACAAGCCCCGCGCAGCCCCATGGCCCCACGGCTCAAGAGGACCCTCCTCCCACCGCTGTGGCGGACTCCATCGAGGCACCACCCAGAAGGGTCCTGCGCTCTCTCCCACCCCTCCCAAGGACCCCCAACTCCCCGGGGCCTGACACGCGACTCCTTACCTGCCACACAGCACAGGCCCCCCTCCACACACCAACGCCGGCGTGCTCGCCTGTGCTGCATGGGCCCGGCATGCCCTCGGGAGCTGCGCAGCGCCACGCCACGCTCGGCAGCCGTGCAAAGCAAAGGAGGAGAGAAGGCTTCAGTGGCTGCTGCCAGCACCCGTGCCCTCAACAAGTCCCCCACAGCTCCCTCTGCACCAACGCCCAGAGGCAGCTCATGGCCCCCCACACACTACCCCAGGCCGATGACGGTGCCGGGCCCCACGCCAGCCCCCTGGCTGCCACCAGCACACCAAGCCTGCGGCCAGGGCAGCCTGCCTCCACGCCGGCCAGAACACAGAACTCGCCGACACCCCGGGCAACGCTGACAATGGCCTTGGCAACAGGCACCAACTGCCCGGCAAGAGGCACAAGCGCCCCAGCCCCAAACACACCCACCGCGCACCGGCACGCCAGCAAGCATGGCCCAAGGGCTGCGGGCAAGGCACGAGCCCTCGCTCAGAAACCCGGACACTGCTCCCGCCTCACCAGGCCTCTCCAGCACTCCGCATTTGCTCTCGCAGAGTTGTTCTCTGCAGCCCCGCCGCTTCTCTTGCATGCCTAGAGCAGCAAGCAATACCTGCCCTGCGGCACTTCCTCTTTTCACAAAACGACACCGTGCCTCCTCAGACATTGGCACAAAAATCACCATGCACCTGGCAAGGCTCATGCACCATCAAGGAAGCGCCCACAGCTTCCCTCGGGCTCCTCCGCTGTTCTTGCAGGCCTAGTCCAGTCAAACAAGAACTGCGCCGCTGCGCTTCCTCGCTCTTCCCAGACTGACACCATGCCTAACGACACATGCCGACAGACAGTGCCGCGCTGCTATAACGGCTCCCCACCTGCACGTGCTCGCACACTAGTGCTCTCCCGCGCCTCCACTGGCAGTCCTGCCTATTCCGGCCTCCACCAAAGTGCCCCTCTGCACCTCCCGACTCTTGCCAAACTTTCCCCTTACCAAAGGAGAGGTGCGCGCAGCATACAAGCTCTTCTGCAATGGCTCCGCCACCAGCAAGGGCTTGCCGAGGAGCCCTCTTCAGCCCCCCACTGGAGCAGTGGCATGCCAGGTGCAGCCTCAGGAGAACTGCCCCTCCACGCTTCCACTTGTGCCTCCCAAACCCACACCGTGCCCATGCAGACACTGGCACAAAATCGCCATGCCCCTCACATGGCTTAGGCACGCAGAGGTTCACGTAGTGGCAGAACAGCTGTCTTGGGCCCCTCCGAGGCATGCCCTCAGGCAGTGCTAGGCAGAGGCCTATTGCAGAGGCAGAGAAGAGCTTGCTGAGATCCGCCCGCCTGCCTCCGCCTTCTCCTGCCCAGGCTGAAGAGGCCCAGCTCGCTCAGCCTCTCCTGGCAGGAGAGCTGCTCCAGTGCCTTCCTCCTCTTGGTGGCCCTTTGCAGGCCTCGCTCCACTCCGTCCGTGCGGATGTTGTCCTGGGGAGCCCAGAACTGCACCCCAGACTCCACGTGTGGCCTCAGCAGGGCTGAGGAGAGCGGAAGGAGCCTGCCCCTGACTCCCACCCCCTCCCTCCCCAGCGGCCCTCTGGCAATGCTCTTCCTGCGGCTTCCCAGGATACCAGCGGCCTTCGTGGCCACAAGCGCACATTGCTGGCTCACGGTCAGCTGGTGAAGAAAGCCTTCAGGACATCTGTGTTTTCAGTGTCCTTTGTCCCCAGGGCCCCTGCCCCCCGCCTTTAGCAGCAGGCTGCCCTTTGCCCTCGCCTTCCTTTTGCTGCTGGTGCACTTGTAGGAGCCTTGCCGCTTGCCTTTCCTGGCCCTTGCCAGCTTCAGCTCCAGGTGGCCTTTGGCTTTCCTCACGCCAGCCCTGCAGCCTCAGGCAGTGTCTCCAGGCAATTGTCCTGGGGCACCTCTCCCTCCTTCCCCCTCACACGCTTGCGATGTTCTTGGCACGCCTGCCTGCTCCTTGGTGCCGGAATCAGTTCTGGGCAAAAAGCTACAGGCCAAAAGTTAGAAAAAGAGAGAAAGGCCAGAGTGCTGGCACACTCGGCAGCCATGTCAGTAGGCTAAGCCCTTGGGTTAACAGGCTCGTGAGGTAAGGAGAGCTGTGCTCAAGCAGCCTCTCTCTGGCGGTGGCCAGCAGCAGAGGGCCAGTGCCGAGCAGAAGAGCAAGGCCTAGCTGGAGAGCGGCCTGTGCCAGCCCCACACCCTTCCCACGGGCAAGTGCTCAGGGATTTCCTGAGCGGGGAAAAAGAGCAGCCGTGGCAGTTTCCCGAGGGCAAAAGAGCCACCAGCGGTCTTGGGCCAAAAACGGGGTGAATGATTTTGGAAGCGCCAGGGAGGTTTTTGGCTTCGCCAGCATGCTGCCACATGGCATGCAGAATGTGCCTGTGTGGGGGCTAGCCCACCTTTGGCAGAGCATCAAGAGAAAGGGGCGAGCAACTCCCCGCCTTGGGAAAGGGCCTGGCGCAGGCAGACGCCTCTGCATCTTCCAGGCCTACAGTGCCTTCTGAAAGACATGCTGCTGCTTTGAGGTCTCAGAAGCCAAGCTCTCACAAGCATCCTTAAAAAGCTCAAAACCCAACACAGGCGCTCGCTCAGAGGTCTTGAGCGACCTCGCAGCAGGGCGTCTTCTCCGCTGCAAGGCCTTCTTACAAGGGGATAGAGGAGGGCAGCCTGGAGGAATCTCCTTTTGGAAAGGTACCCCCAGCAGCAGCCGCAGCAGCAACAGCAATAGGCAAACACAAAGAGGCACTCAGCTGACGAGACACAAGTTGCTCCTGATGAGTGCGAATGCCGCCAGCTGCTGCCGGTGCGCTGGCCTCCAGCGCCGAGATGCAGGGCCCTGGGATGCCGTCGGGAGCTGCTCAGCACCGTGCTCGGCTGCCGGGCAAAGCAAAAGGAGGAGTGAGGCCATCAGTGGATGATGCCAGTGCCAGCCCCTCAAGAGACAAGCCCCGCGGGAGCCAGATTCCCCGGCCCCAGGGCATTACCTTCCCGCTGCCCTGGGGCACTGCACTGAGATCCCCAAGGCACCAGGCGGCACCACCCAAAGGGCCCTGGCCCCTCTCCCCAACCTCCCCAGCACCCCGGGTCCCTGCACGCGGCTGCTGACCTGCCCTGTGGCAAAGGCCGCCCTCCGCACACCACTGCTGACGTGCTCGCCTGCACACTGCACCGCAGCAGCCCGGGACGTCCTCGGGAGCTGCCCACAGCCACGCTCGGCCACCGGGCAGAGAAGAAGGAGGAGCAAGGCCAGCAGCGGCTGCCGCCGGGCCACAGCCCCCCAAGAAACAAGCCCCGCGCAGCCCCATGGCCCCACGGCTCAAGAGGACCCTCCTCCCACCGCTGTGGCGGACTCCATCGAGGCACCACCCAGAAGGGTCCTGCGCTCTCTCCCACCCCTCCCAAGGACCCCCAACTCCCCGGGGCCTGACACGCGACTCCTTACCTGCCACACAGCACAGGCCCCCTCCACACACCAACGCCGGCGTGCTCGCCTGTGCTGCATGGGCCCGGCATGCCCTCGGGAGCTGCGCAGCGCCACGCCACGCTCGGCAGCCGTGCAAAGCAAAGGAGGAGAGAAGGCTTCAGTGGCTGCTGCCAGCACCCGTGCCCTCAACAAGTCCCCCACAGCTCCCTCTGCACCAACGCCCAGAGGCAGCTCATGGCCCCCCACACACTACCCCAGGCCGATGACGGTGCCGGGCCCCACGCCAGCCCCCTGGCTGCCACCAGCACACCAAGCCTGCGGCCAGGGCAGCCTGCCTCCACGCCGGCCAGAACACAGAACTCGCCGACACCCCGGGCAACGCTGACAATGGCCTTGGCAACAGGCACCAACTGCCCGGCAAGAGGCACAAGCGCCCCAGCCCCAAACACACCCACCGTGCACCGGCACGCCAGCAAGCATGGCCCAAGGGCTGCGGGCAAGGCACGAGCCCTCGCTCAGAAACCCGGACACTGCTCCCGCCTCACCAGGCCTCTCCAGCACTCCGCATTTGCTCTCGCAGAGTTGTTCTCTGCAGCCCCGCCGCTTCTCTTGCATGCCTAGAGCAGCAAGCAATACCTGCCCTGCGGCACTTCCTCTTTTCACAAAACGACACCGTGCCTCCTCAGACATTGGCACAAAAATCACCATGCACCTGGCAAGGCTCATGCACCATCAAGGAAGCGCCCACAGCTTCCCTCGGGCTCCTCCGCTGTTCTTGCAGGCCTAGTCCAGTCAAACAAGAACTGCGCCGCTGCGCTTCCTCGCTCTTCCCAGACTGACACCATGCCTAACGACACATGCCGACAGACAGTGCCGCGCTGCTATAACGGCTCCCCACCTGCACGTGCTCGCACACTAGTGCTCTCCCGCGCCTCCACTGGCAGTCCTGCCTATTCCGGCCTCCACCAAAGTGCCCCTCTGCACCTCCCGACTCTTGCCAAACTTTCCCCTTACCAAAGGAGAGGTGCGCGCAGCATACAAGCTCTTCTGCAATGGCTCCGCCACCAGCAAGGGCTTGCCGAGGAGCCCTCTTCAGCCCCCCACTGGAGCAGTGGCATGCCAGGTGCAGCCTCAGGAGAACTGCCCCTCCACGCTTCCACTTGTGCCTCCCAAACCCACACCGTGCCCATGCAGACACTGGCACAAAATCGCCATGCCCCTCACATGGCTTAGGCACGCAGAGGTTCACGTAGTGGCAGAACAGCTGTCTTGGGCCCCTCCGAGGCATGCCCTCAGGCAGTGCTAGGCAGAGGCCTATTGCAGAGGCAGAGAAGAGCTTGCTGAGATCCGCCCGCCTGCCTCCGCCTTCTCCTGCCCAGGCTGAAGAGGCCCAGCTCGCTCAGCCTCTCCTGGCAGGAGAGCTGCTCCAGTGCCTTCCTCCTCTTGGTGGCCCTTTGCAGGCCTCGCTCCACTCCGTCCGTGCGGATGTTGTCCTGGGGAGCCCAGAACTGCACCCCAGACTCCACGTGTGGCCTCAGCAGGGCTGAGGAGAGCGGAAGGAGCCTGCCCCTGACTCCCACCCCCTCCCTCCCCAGCGGCCCTCTGGCAATGCTCTTCCTGCGGCTTCCCAGGATACCAGCGGCCTTCGTGGCCACAAGCGCACATTGCTGGCTCACGGTCAGCTGGTGAAGAAAGCCTTCAGGACATCTGTGTTTTCAGTGTCCTTTGTCCCCAGGGCCCCTGCCCCCCGCCTTTAGCAGCAGGCTGCCCTTTGCCCTCGCCTTCCTTTTGCTGCTGGTGCACTTGTAGGAGCCTTGCCGCTTGCCTTTCCTGGCCCTTGCCAGCTTCAGCTCCAGGTGGCCTTTGGCTTTCCTCACGCCAGCCCTGCAGCCTCAGGCAGTGTCTCCAGGCAATTGTCCTGGGGCACCTCTCCCTCCTTCCCCCTCACACGCTTGCGATGTTCTTGGCACGCCTGCCTGCTCCTTGGTGCCGGAATCAGTTCTGGGCAAAAAGCTACAGGCCAAAAGTTAGAAAAAGAGAGAAAGGCCAGAGTGCTGGCACACTCGGCAGCCATGTCAGTAGGCTAAGCCCTTGGGTTAACAGGCTCGTGAGGTAAGGAGAGCTGTGCTCAAGCAGCCTCTCTCTGGCGGTGGCCAGCAGCAGAGGGCCAGTGCCGAGCAGAAGAGCAAGGCCTAGCTGGAGAGCGGCCTGTGCCAGCCCCACACCCTTCCCACGGGCAAGTGCTCAGGGATTTCCTGAGCGGGGAAAAAGAGCAGCCGTGGCAGTTTCCCGAGGGCAAAAGAGCCACCAGCGGTCTTGGGCCAAAAACGGGGTGAATGATTTTGGAAGCGCCAGGGAGGTTTTTGGCTTCGCCAGCATGCTGCCACATGGCATGCAGAATGTGCCTGTGTGGGGGCTAGCCCACCTTTGGCAGAGCATCAAGAGAAAGGGGCGAGCAACTCCCCGCCTTGGGAAAGGGCCTGGCGCAGGCAGACGCCTCTGCATCTTCCAGGCCTACAGTGCCTTCTGAAAGACATGCTGCTGCTTTGAGGTCTCAGAAGCCAAGCTCTCACAAGCATCCTTAAAAAGCTCAAAACCCAACACAGGCGCTCACTCAGAGGTCTTGAGCGACCTCGCAGCAGGGCGTCTTCTCCGCTGCAAGGCCTTCTTACAAGGGGATAGAGGAGGGCAGCCTGGAGGAATCTCCTTTTGGAAAGGTACCCCCAGCAGCAGCCGCAGCAGCAACAGCAATAGGCAAACACAAAGAGGCACTCAGCTGACGAGACACAAGTTGCTCCTGATGAGTGCGAATGCCGCCAGCTGCTGCCGGTGCGCTGGCCTCCAGCGCCGAGATGCAAGGCCCTGGGATGCCGTCGGGAGCTGCTCAGCACCATGCTCGGCCGCCGGGCAAAGCAAAAGGAGGAGTGAGGCCATCAGTGGATGATGCCAGTGCCAGCCCCTCAAGAGACAAGCCCCGCGGGAGCCAGATTCCCCGGCTCCAGGGCATTACCTTCCCGCTGCCCTGGGGCACTGCACTGAGATCCCCAAGGCACCAGGCGGCACCACCCAAAGGGCCCTGGCCCCTCTCCCCAACCTCCCCAGCACCCCGGGACCCTGCACGCGGCCGCTGACCTGCCCTGTGGCAAAGGCCGCCCTCCGCACACCACTGCTGACGTGCTCGCCTGCACACTGCACCGCAGCAGCCCGGGACGTCCTCGGGAGCTGCCCACAGCCACGCTCGGCCACCGGGCAGAGAAGAAGGAGGAGCAAGGCCAGCAGCGGCTGCCGCCGGGCCACAGCCCCCCAAGAAACAAGCCCCGCGCAGCCCCATGGCCCCACGGCTCAAGAGGACCCTCCTCCCACCGCTGTGGCGGACTCCATCGAGGCACCACCCAGAAGGGTCCTGCGCTCTCTCCCACCCCTCCCAAGGACCCCCAACTCCCCGGGGCCTGACACGCGACTCCTTACCTGCCACACAGCACAGGCCCCCTCCACACACCAACGCCGGCGTGCTCGCCTGTGCTGCATGGGCCCGGCATGTCCTCGGGAGCTGCGCAGCGCCACGCCACGCTCGGCAGCCGTGCAAAGCAAAGGAGGAGAGAAGGCTTCAGTGGCTGCTGCCAGCACCCGTGCCCTCAACAAGTCCCCCACAGCTCCCTCTGCACCAACGCCCAGAGGCAGCTCATGGCCCCCCACACACTACCCCAGGCCGATGACGGTGCCGGGCCCCACGCCAGCCCCCTGGCTGCCACCAGCACACCAAGCCTGCGGCCAGGGCAGCCTGCCTCCACGCCGGCCAGAACACAGAACTCGCCGACACCCCGGGCAACGCTGACAATGGCCTTGGCAACAGGCACCAACTGCCCGGCAAGAGGCACAAGCGCCCCAGCCCCAAACACACCCACCGCGCACCGGCACGCCAGCAAGCATGGCCCAAGGGCCGCGGGCAAGGCACGAGCCCTCGCTCAGAAACCCGGACACTGCTCCCGCCTCACCAGGCCTCTCCAGCACTCCGCATTTGCTCTCGCAGAGTTGTTCTCTGCAGCCCCGCCGCTTCTCTTGCATGCCTAGAGCAGCAAGCAATACCTGCCCTGCGGCACTTCCTCTTTTCACAAACTGACACCGTGCCTCCTCAGACATTGGCACAAAAATCACCATGCACCTGGCAAGGCTCATGCACCATCAAGGAAGCGCCCACAGCTTCCCTCGGGCTCCTCCGCTGTTCTTGCAGGCCTAGTCCAGTCAAACAAGAACTGCGCCGCTGCGCTTCCTCGCTCTTCCCAGACTGACACCATGCCTAACGACACATGCCGACAGACAGTGCCGCGCTGCTATAACGGCTCCCCACCTGCACGTGCTCGCACACTAGTGCTCTCCCGCGCCTCCACTGGCAGTCCTGCCTATTCCGGCCTCCACCAAAGTGCCCCTCTGCACCTCCCGACTCTTGCCAAACTTTCCCCTTACCAAAGGAGAGGTGCGCGCAGCATACAAGCTCTTCTGCAATGGCTCCGCCACCAGCAAGGGCTTGCCGAGGAGCCCTCTTCAGCCCCCACTGGAGCAGTGGCATGCCAGGTACAGCCTCAGGAGAACTGCCCCTCCACGCTTCCACTTGTGCCTCCCAAAACCACACCGTGCCCACGCAGACACTGGCACAAAATCGCCATGCCCCTCACATGGCTCAGGCACGCAGAGGTTCACGTAGTGGCAGAACAGCTGTCTTGGGCCCCTCCGAGGCATGCCCTCAGGCAGTGCTAGGCAGAGGCCTATTGCAGAGGCAGAGAAGAGCTTGCTGAGATCCGCCCGCCTGCCTCCGCCTTCTCCTGCCCAGGCTGAAGAGGCCCAGCTCGCTCAGCCTCTCCTGGCAGGAGAGCTGCTCCAGTGCCTTCCTCCTCTTGGTGGCCCTTTGCAGGCCTCGCTCCACTCCGTCCGTGCGGATGTTGTCCTGGGGAGCCCAGAACTGCACCCCAGACTCCACGTGTGGCCTCAGCAGGGCTGAGGAGAGCGGAAGGAGCCTGCCCCTGACTCCCACCCCCTCCCTCCCCAGCGGCCCTCTGGCAATGCTCTTCCTGCGGCTTCCCAGGATACCAGCGGCCTTCGTGGCCACAAGCGCACATTGCTGGCTCACGGTCAGCTGGTGAAGAAAGCCTTCAGGACATCTGTGTTTTCAGTGTCCTTTGTCCCCAGGGCCCCTGCCCCCCGCCTTTAGCAGCAGGCTGCCCTTTGCCCTCGCCTTCCTTTTGCTGCTGGTGCACTTGTAGGAGCCTTGCCGCTTGCCTTTCCTGGCCCTTGCCAGCTTCAGCTCCAGGTGGCCTTTGGCTTTCCTCACGCCAGCCCTGCAGCCTCAGGCAGTGTCTCCAGGCATTTGTCCTGGGGCACCTCTCCCTCCTTCCCCCTCACACGCTTGCGATGTTCTTGGCACGCCTGCCTGCTCCTTGGTGCCGGAATCAGTTCTGGGCAAAAAGCTACAGGCCAAAAGTTAGAAAAAGAGAGAAAGGCCAGAGTGCTGGCACACTCGGCAGCCAGGTCAGTAGGCTAAGCCCTTGGGTTAACAGGCTCGTGAGGTAAGGAGAGCTGTGCTCAAGCAGCCTCTCTCTGGCGGTGGCCAGCAGCAGAGGGCCAGTGCCGAGCAGAAGAGCAAGGCCTAGCTGGAGAGCGGCCTGTGCCAGCCCCACACCCTTCCCACGGGCAAGTGCTCAGGGATTTCCTGAGCGGGGAAAAAGAGCAGCCGTGGCAGTTTCCCGAGGGCAAAAGAGCCACCAGCGGTCTTGGGCCAAAAACGGGGTGAATGATTTTGGAAGCGCCAGGGAGGTTTTTGGCTTCGCCAGCATGCTGCCACATGGCATGCAGAATGTGCCTGTGTGGGGGCTAGCCCACCTTTGGCAGAGCATCAAGAGAAAGGGGCGAGCAACTCCCCGCCTTGGGAAAGGGCCTGGCGCAGGCAGACGCCTCTGCATCTTCCAGGCCTACAGTGCCTTCTGAAAGACATGCTGCTGCTTTGAGGTCTCAGAAGCCAAGCTCTCACAAGCATCCTTAAAAAGCTCAAAACCCAACACAGGCGCTCGCTCAGAGGTCTTGAGCGACCTCGCAGCAGGGCGTCCTCTCCGCTGCAAGGCCTTCTTACAAGGGGATAGAGGAGGGCAGCCTGGAGGAATCTCCTTTTGGAAAGGTACCCCCAGCAGCAGCCGCAGCAGCAACAGCAATAGGCAAACACAAAGAGGCACTCAGCTGACGAGACACAAGTTGCTCCTGATGAGAGCGAATGCCGCCAGCTGCTGCTGGTGCGCTGGCCTCCAGCGCCGAGATGCAGGGCCCTGGGATGCCGTCGGGAGCTGCTCAGCACCGTGCTCGGCCGCCGGGCAAAGCAAAAGGAGGAGTGAGGCCATCAGTCGACGATGCCAGTGCCAGCCCCCCAAGAGACAAGCCCCGCGGGAGCCAGATTCCCCGGCCCCAGGGCATTACCTTCCCGCTGCCCTGGGGCACTGCACTGAGATCCCCAAGGCACCAGGCGGCACCACCCAAAGGGCCCTGGCCCCTCTCCCCAACCTCCCCAGCACCCCGGGACCCTGCACGCGGCCGCTGACCTGCCCTGTGGCAAAGGCCGCCCTGCGCACACCACTGCTGACGTGCTCGCCTGCACACTGCACCGCAGCAGCCCGGGACGTCCTCGGGAGCTGCCCACAGCCACGCTCGGCCACCGGGCAGAGAAGAAGGAGGAGCAAGGCCAGCAGCGGCTGCCGCCGGGCCACAGCCCCCCAAGAAACAAGCCCCGCGCAGCCCCATGGCCCCACGGCTCAAGAGGACCCTCCTCCCACCGCTGTGGCGGACTCCATCGAGGCACCAGGCAGGACCACCCAGAAGGGTCCTGCGCTCTCTCCCACCCCTCCCAAGGACCCCCAACTCCCCGGGGCCTGACACGCGACTCCTTACCTGCCACACAGCACAGGCCCCCTCCACACACCAACGCCGGCGTGCTCGCCTGTGCTGCATGGGCCCGGCATGCCCTCGGGAGCTGCGCAGCGCCACGCCACGCTCGGCAGCCGTGCAAAGCAAAGGAGGAGAGAAGGCTTCAGTGGCTGCTGCCAGCACCCGTGCCCTCAACAAGTCCCCCACAGCTCCCTCTGCACCAACGCCCAGAGGCAGCTCATGGCCCCCCACACACTACCCCAGGCCGATGACGGTGCCGGGCCCCACGCCAGCCCCCTGGCTGCCACCAGCACACCAAGCCTGCGGCCAGGGCAGCCTGCCTCCACGCCGGCCAGAACACAGAACTCGCCGACACCCCGGGCAACGCTGACAATGGCCTTGGCAACAGGCACCAACTGCCCGGCAAGAGGCACAAGCGCCCCAAGGCACGAGCCCTCGCTCAGAAACCCGGACACTGCTCCCGCCTCACCAGGCCTCTCCAGCACTCCGCATTTGCTCTCGCAGAGTTGTTCTCTGCAGCCCCGCCGCTTCTCTTGCATGCCTAGAGCAGCAAGCAATACCTGCCCTGCGGCACTTCCTCTTTTCACAAACTGACACCGTGCCTCCTCAGACATTGGCACAAAAATCACCATGCACCTGGCAAGGCTCATGCACCATCAAGGAAGCGCCCACAGCTTCCCTCGGGCTCCTCCGCTGTTCTTGCAGGCCTAGTCCAGTCAAACAAGAACTGCGCCGCTGCGCTTCCTCGCTCTTCCCAGACTGACACCATGCCTAACGACACATGCCGACAGACAGTGCCGCGCTGCTATAACGGCTCCCCACCTGCACGTGCTCGCACACTAGTGCTCTCCCGCGCCTCCACTGGCAGTCCTGCCTATTCCGGCCTCCACCAAAGTGCCCCTCTGCACCTCCCGACTCTTGCCAAACTTTCCCCTTACCAAAGGAGAGGTGCGTGCAGCATACAAGCTCTTCTGCAATGGCTCCGCCACCAGCAAGGGCTTGCCGAGGAGCCCTCTTCAGCCCCCCACTGGAGCAGTGGCATGCCAGGTGCAGCCTCAGGAGAACTGCCCCTCCACGCTTCCACTTGTGCCTCCCAAACCCACACCGTGCCCATGCAGACACTGGCACAAAATCGCCATGCCCCTCACATGGCTCAGGCACGCAGAGGTTCACGTAGTGGCAGAACAGCTGTCTTGGGCCCCTCCGAGGCATGCCCTCAGGCAGTGCTAGGCAGAGGCCTATTGCAGAGGCAGAGAAGAGCTTGCTGAGATCCGCCCGCCTGCCTCCGCCTTCTCCTGCCCAGGCTGAAGAGGCCCAGCTCGCTCAGCCTCTCCTGGCAGGAGAGCTGCTCCAGTGCCTTCCTCCTCTTGGTGGCCCTTTGCAGGCCTCGCTCCACTCCGTCCGTGCGGATGTTGTCCTGGGGAGCCCAGAACTGCACCCCAGACTCCACGTGTGGCCTCAGCAGGGCTGAGGAGAGCGGAAGGAGCCTGCCCCTGACTCCCACCCCCTCCCTCCCCAGCGGCCCTCTGGCAATGCTCTTCCTGCGGCTTCCCAGGATACCAGCGGCCTTCGTGGCCACAAGCGCACATTGCTGGCTCACGGTCAGCTGGTGAAGAAAGCCTTCAGGACATCTGTGTTTTCAGTGTCCTTTGTCCCCAGGGCCCCTGCCCCCCGCCTTTAGCAGCAGGCTGCCCTTTGCCCTCGCCTTCCTTTTGCTGCTGGTGCACTTGTAGGAGCCTTGCCGCTTGCCTTTCCTGGCCCTTGCCAGCTTCAGCTCCAGGTGGCCTTTGGCTTTCCTCACGCCAGCCCTGCAGCCTCAGGCAGTGTCTCCAGGCATTTGTCCTGGGGCACCTCTCCCTCCTTCCCCCTCACACGCTTGCGATGTTCTTGGCACGCCTGCCTGCTCCTTGGTGCCGGAATCAGTTCTGGGCAAAAAGCTACAGGCCAAAAGTTAGAAAAAGAGAGAAAGGCCAGAGTGCTGGCACACTCGGCAGCCATGTCAGTAGGCTAAGCCCTTGGGTTAACAGGCTCGTGAGGTAAGGAGAGCTGTGCTCAAGCAGCCTCTCTCTGGCGGTGGCCAGCAGCAGAGGGCCAGTGCCGAGCAGAAGAGCAAGGCCTAGCTGGAGAGCGGCCTGTGCCAGCCCCACACCCTTCCCACGGGCAAGTGCTCAGGGATTTCCTGAGCGGGGAAAAAGAGCAGCCGTGGCAGTTTCCCGAGGGCAAAAGAGCCACCAGCGGTCTTGGGCCAAAAACGGGGTGAATGATTTTGGAAGCGCCAGGGAGGTTTTTGGCTTCGCCAGCATGCTGCCACATGGCATGCAGAATGTGCCTGTGTGGGGGCTAGCCCACCTTTGGCAGAGCATCAAGAGAAAGGGGCGAGCAACTCCCCGCCTTGGGAAAGGGCCTGGCGCAGGCAGACGCCTCTGCATCTTCCAGGCCTACAGTGCCTTCTGAAAGACATGCTGCTGCTTTGAGGTCTCAGAAGCCAAGCTCTCACAAGCATCCTTAAAAAGCTCAAAACCCAACACAGGCGCTCGCTCAGAGGTCTTGAGCGACCTCGCAGCAGGGCGTCCTCTCCGCTGCAAGGCCTTCTTACAAGGGGATAGAGGAGGGCAGCCTGGAGGAATCTCCTTTTGGAAAGGTACCCCCAGCAGCAGCCGCAGCAGCAACAGCAATAGGCAAACACAAAGAGGCACTCAGCTGACGAGACACAAGTTGCTCCTGATGAGAGCGAATGCCGCCAGCTGCTGCTGGTGCGCTGGCCTCCAGCGCCGAGATGCAGGGCCCTGGGATGCCGTCGGGAGCTGCTCAGCACCGTGCTCGGCCGCCGGGCAAAGCAAAAGGAGGAGTGAGGCCATCAGTCGACGATGCCAGTGCCAGCCCCCCAAGAGACAAGCCCCGCGGGAGCCAGATTCCCCGGCCCCAGGGCATTACCTTCCCGCTGCCCTGGGGCACTGCACTGAGATCCCCAAGGCACCAGGCGGCACCACCCAAAGGGCCCTGGCCCCTCTCCCCAACCTCCCCAGCACCCCGGGACCCTGCACGCGGCCGCTGACCTGCCCTGTGGCAAAGGCCGCCCTGCGCACACCACTGCTGACGTGCTCGCCTGCACACTGCACCGCAGCAGCCCGGGACGTCCTCGGGAGCTGCCCACAGCCACGCTCGGCCACCGGGCAGAGAAGAAGGAGGAGCAAGGCCAGCAGCGGCTGCCGCCGGGCCACAGCCCCCCAAGAAACAAGCCCCGCGCAGCCCCATGGCCCCACGGCTCAAGAGGACCCTCCTCCCACCGCTGTGGCGGACTCCATCGAGGCACCAGGCAGGACCACCCAGAAGGGTCCTGCGCTCTCTCCCACCCCTCCCAAGGACCCCCAACTCCCCGGGGCCTGACACGCGACTCCTTACCTGCCACACAGCACAGGCCCCCTCCACACACCAACGCCGGCGTGCTCGCCTGTGCTGCATGGGCCCGGCATGCCCTCGGGAGCTGCGCAGCGCCACGCCACGCTCGGCAGCCGTGCAAAGCAAAGGAGGAGAGAAGGCTTCAGTGGCTGCTGCCAGCACCCGTGCCCTCAACAAGTCCCCCACAGCTCCCTCTGCACCAACGCCCAGAGGCAGCTCATGGCCCCCCACACACTACCCCAGGCCGATGACGGTGCCGGGCCCCACGCCAGCCCCCTGGCTGCCACCAGCACACCAAGCCTGCGGCCAGGGCAGCCTGCCTCCACGCCGGCCAGAACACAGAACTCGCCGACACCCCGGGCAACGCTGACAATGGCCTTGGCAACAGGCACCAACTGCCCGGCAAGAGGCACAAGCGCCCCAAGGCACGAGCCCTCGCTCAGAAACCCGGACACTGCTCCCGCCTCACCAGGCCTCTCCAGCACTCCGCATTTGCTCTCGCAGAGTTGTTCTCTGCAGCCCCGCCGCTTCTCTTGCATGCCTAGAGCAGCAAGCAATACCTGCCCTGCGGCACTTCCTCTTTTCACAAACTGACATCGTGCCTCCTCAGACATTGGCACAAAAATCACCATGCACCTGGCAAGGCTCATGCACCATCAAGGAAGCGCCCACAGCTTCCCTCGGGCTCCTCCGCTGTTCTTGCAGGCCTAGTCCAGTCAAACAAGAACTGCGCCGCTGCGCTTCCTCGCTCTTCCCAGACTGACACCATGCCTAACGACACATGCCGACAGACAGTGCCGCGCTGCTATAACGGCTCCCCACCTGCACGTGCTCGCACACTAGTGCTCTCCCGCGCCTCCACTGGCAGTCCTGCCTATTCCGGCCTCCACCAAAGTGCCCCTCTGCACCTCCCGACTCTTGCCAAACTTTCCCCTTACCAAAGGAGAGGTGCGTGCAGCATACAAGCTCTTCTGCAATGGCTCCGCCACCAGCAAGGGCTTGCCGAGGAGCCCTCTTCAGCCCCCCACTGGAGCAGTGGCATGCCAGGTGCAGCCTCAGGAGAACTGCCCCTCCACGCTTCCACTTGTGCCTCCCAAACCCACACCGTGCCCATGCAGACACTGGCACAAAATCGCCATGCCCCTCACATGGCTCAGGCACGCAGAGGTTCACGTAGTGGCAGAACAGCTGTCTTGGGCCCCTCCGAGGCATGCCCTCAGGCAGTGCTAGGCAGAGGCCTATTGCAGAGGCAGAGAAGAGCTTGCTGAGATCCGCCCGCCTGCCTCCGCCTTCTCCTGCCCAGGCTGAAGAGGCCCAGCTCGCTCAGCCTCTCCTGGCAGGAGAGCTGCTCCAGTGCCTTCCTCCTCTTGGTGGCCCTTTGCAGGCCTCGCTCCACTCCGTCCGTGCGGATGTTGTCCTGGGGAGCCCAGAACTGCACCCCAGACTCCACGTGTGGCCTCAGCAGGGCTGAGGAGAGCGGAAGGAGCCTGCCCCTGACTCCCACCCCCTCCCTCCCCAGCGGCCCTCTGGCAATGCTCTTCCTGCGGCTTCCCAGGATACCAGCGGCCTTCGTGGCCACAAGCGCACATTGCTGGCTCACGGTCAGCTGGTGAAGAAAGCCTTCAGGACATCTGTGTTTTCAGTGTCCTTTGTCCCCAGGGCCCCTGCCCCCCGCCTTTAGCAGCAGGCTGCCCTTTGCCCTCGCCTTCCTTTTGCTGCTGGTGCACTTGTAGGAGCCTTGCCGCTTGCCTTTCCTGGCCCTTGCCAGCTTCAGCTCCAGGTGGCCTTTGGCTTTCCTCACGCCAGCCCTGCAGCCTCAGGCAGTGTCTCCAGGCATTTGTCCTGGGGCACCTCTCCCTCCTTCCCCCTCACACGCTTGCGATGTTCTTGGCACGCCTGCCTGCTCCTTGGTGCCGGAATCAGTTCTGGGCAAAAAGCTACAGGCCAAAAGTTAGAAAAAGAGAGAAAGGCCAGAGTGCTGGCACACTCGGCAGCCATGTCAGTAGGCTAAGCCCTTGGGTTAACAGGCTCGTGAGGTAAGGAGAGCTGTGCTCAAGCAGCCTCTCTCTGGCGGTGGCCAGCAGCAGAGGGCCAGTGCCGAGCAGAAGAGCAAGGCCTAGCTGGAGAGCGGCCTGTGCCAGCCCCACACCCTTCCCACGGGCAAGTGCTCAGGGATTTCCTGAGCGGGGAAAAAGAGCAGCCGTGGCAGTTTCCCGAGGGCAAAAGAGCCACCAGCGGTCTTGGGCCAAAAACGGGGTGAATGATTTTGGAAGCGCCAGGGAGGTTTTTGGCTTCGCCAGCATGCTGCCACATGGCATGCAGAATGTGCCTGTGTGGGGGCTAGCCCACCTTTGGCAGAGCATCAAGAGAAAGGGGCGAGCAACTCCCCGCCTTGGGAAAGGGCCTGGCGCAGGCAGACGCCTCTGCATCTTCCAGGCCTACAGTGCCTTCTGAAAGACATGCTGCTGCTTTGAGGTCTCAGAAGCCAAGCTCTCACAAGCATCCTTAAAAAGCTCAAAACCCAACACAGGCGCTCGCTCAGAGGTCTTGAGCGACCTCGCAGCAGGGCGTCCTCTCCGCTGCAAGGCCTTCTTACAAGGGGATAGAGGAGGGCAGCCTGGAGGAATCTCCTTTTGGAAAGGTACCCCCAGCAGCAGCCGCAGCAGCAACAGCAATAGGCAAACACAAAGAGGCACTCAGCTGACGAGACACAAGTTGCTCCTGATGAGAGCGAATGCCGCCAGCTGCTGCTGGTGCGCTGGCCTCCAGCGCCGAGATGCAGGGCCCTGGGATGCCGTCGGGAGCTGCTCAGCACCGTGCTCGGCCGCCGGGCAAAGCAAAAGGAGGAGTGAGGCCATCAGTCGACGATGCCAGTGCCAGCCCCCCAAGAGACAAGCCCCGCGGGAGCCAGATTCCCCGGCCCCAGGGCATTACCTTCCCGCTGCCCTGGGGCACTGCACTGAGATCCCCAAGGCACCAGGCGGCACCACCCAAAGGGCCCTGGCCCCTCTCCCCAACCTCCCCAGCACCCCGGGACCCTGCACGCGGCCGCTGACCTGCCCTGTGGCAAAGGCCGCCCTCCGCACACCACTGCTGACGTGCTCGCCTGCACACTGCACCGCAGCAGCCCGGGACGTCCTCGGGAGCTGCCCACAGCCACGCTCGGCCACCGGGCAGAGAAGAAGGAGGAGCAAGGCCAGCAGCGGCTGCCGCCGGGCCACAGCCCCCCAAGAAACAAGCCCCGCGCAGCCCCATGGCCCCACGGCTCAAGAGGACCCTCCTCCCACCGCTGTGGCGGACTCCATCGAGGCACCAGGCAGGACCACCCAGAAGGGTCCTGCGCTCTCTCCCACCCCTCCCAAGGACCCCCAACTCCCCGGGGCCTGACACGCAACTCCTTACCTGCCACACAGCACAGGCCCCCTCCACACACCAACGCCGGCGTGCTCGCCTGTGCTGCATGGGCCCGGCATGTCCTCGGGAGCTGCGCAGCGCCACGCCACGCTCGGCAGCCGTGCAAAGCAAAGGAGGAGAGAAGGCTTCAGTGGCTGCTGCCAGCACCCGTGCCCTCAACAAGTCCCCCACAGCTCCCTCTGCACCAACGCCCAGAGGCAGCTCATGGCCCCCCACACACTACCCCAGGCCGATGACGGTGCCGGGCCCCATGCCAGCCCCCTGGCTGCCACCAGCACACCAAGCCTGCGGCCAGGGCAGCCTGCCTCCACGCCGGCCAGAACACAGAACTCGCCGACACCCCGGGCAACGCTGACAATGGCCTTGGCAACAGGCACCAACTGCCCGGCAAGAGGCACAAGCGCCCCAAGGCACGAGCCCTCGCTCAGAAACCCGGACACTGCTCCCGCCTCACCAGGCCTCTCCAGCACTCCGCATTTGCTCTCGCAGAGTTGTTCTCTGCAGCCCCGCCGCTTCTCTTGCATGCCTAGAGCAGCAAGCAATACCTGCCCTGCGGCACTTCCTCTTTTCACAAACTGACATCGTGCCTCCTCAGACATTGGCACAAAAATCACCATGCACCTGGCAAGGCTCATGCACCATCAAGGAAGCGCCCACAGCTTCCCTCGGGCTCCTCCGCTGTTCTTGCAGGCCTAGTCCAGTCAAACAAGAACTGCGCCGCTGCGCTTCCTCGCTCTTCCCAGACTGACACCATGCCTAACGACACATGCCGACAGACAGTGCCGCGCTGCTATAACGGCTCCCCACCTGCACGTGCTCGCACACTAGTGCTCTCCCGCGCCTCCACTGGCAGTCCTGCCTATTCCGGCCTCCACCAAAGTGCCCCTCTGCACCTCCCGACTCTTGCCAAACTTTCCCCTTACCAAAGGAGAGGTGCGTGCAGCATACAAGCTCTTCTGCAATGGCTCCGCCACCAGCAAGGGCTTGCCGAGGAGCCCTCTTCAGCCCCCCACTGGAGCAGTGGCATGCCAGGTGCAGCCTCAGGAGAACTGCCCCTCCACGCTTCCACTTGTGCCTCCCAAACCCACACCGTGCCCATGCAGACACTGGCACAAAATCACCATGCCCCTCACATGGCTCAGGCACGCAGAGGTTCACGTAGTGGCAGAACAGCTGTCTTGGGCCCCTCCGAGGCATGCCCTCAGGCAGTGCTAGGCAGAGGCCTATTGCAGAGGCAGAGAAGAGCTTGCTGAGATCCGCCCGCCTGCCTCCGCCTTCTCCTGCCCAGGCTGAAGAGGCCCAGCTCGCTCAGCCTCTCCTGGCAGGAGAGCTGCTCCAGTGCCTTCCTCCTCTTGGTGGCCCTTTGCAGGCCTCGCTCCACTCCGTCCGTGCGGATGTTGTCCTGGGGAGCCCAGAACTGCACCCCAGACTCCACGTGTGGCCTCAGCAGGGCTGAGGAGAGCGGAAGGAGCCTGCCCCTGACTCCCACCCCCTCCCTCCCCAGCGGCCCTCTGGCAATGCTCTTCCTGCGGCTTCCCAGGATACCAGCGGCCTTCGTGGCCACAAGCGCACATTGCTGGCTCACGGTCAGCTGGTGAAGAAAGCCTTCAGGACATCTGTGTTTTCAGTGTCCTTTGTCCCCAGGGCCCCTGCCCCCCGCCTTTAGCAGCAGGCTGCCCTTTGCCCTCGCCTTCCTTTTGCTGCTGGTGCACTTGTAGGAGCCTTGCCGCTTGCCTTTCCTGGCCCTTGCCAGCTTCAGCTCCAGGTGGCCTTTGGCTTTCCTCACGCCAGCCCTGCAGCCTCAGGCAGTGTCTCCAGGCATTTGTCCTGGGGCACCTCTCCCTCCTTCCCCCTCACACGCTTGCGATGTTCTTGGCACGCCTGCCTGCTCCTTGGTGCCGGAATCAGTTCTGGGCAAAAAGCTACAGGCCAAAAGTTAGAAAAAGAGAGAAAGGCCAGAGTGCTGGCACACTCGGCAGCCATGTCAGTAGGCTAAGCCCTTGGGTTAACAGGCTCGTGAGGTAAGGAGAGCTGTGCTCAAGCAGCCTCTCTCTGGCGGTGGCCAGCAGCAGAGGGCCAGTGCCGAGCAGAAGAGCAAGGCCTAGCTGGAGAGCGGCCTGTGCCAGCCCCACACCCTTCCCACGGGCAAGTGCTCAGGGATTTCCTGAGCGGGGAAAAAGAGCAGCCGTGGCAGTTTCCCGAGGGCAAAAGAGCCACCAGCGGTCTTGGGCCAAAAACGGGGTGAATGATTTTGGAAGCGCCAGGGAGGTTTTTGGCTTCGCCAGCATGCTGCCACATGGCATGCAGAATGTGCCTGTGTGGGGGCTAGCCCACCTTTGGCAGAGCATCAAGAGAAAGGGGCGAGCAACTCCCCGCCTTGGGAAAGGGCCTGGCGCAGGCAGACGCCTCTGCATCTTCCAGGCCTACAGTGCCTTCTGAAAGACATGCTGCTGCTTTGAGGTCTCAGAAGCCAAGCTCTCACAAGCATCCTTAAAAAGCTCAAAACCCAACACAGGCGCTCGCTCAGAGGTCTTGAGCGACCTCGCAGCAGGGCGTCCTCTCCGCTGCAAGGCCTTCTTACAAGGGGATAGAGGAGGGCAGCCTGGAGGAATCTCCTTTTGGAAAGGTACCCCCAGCAGCAGCCGCAGCAGCAACAGCAATAGGCAAACACAAAGAGGCACTCAGCTGACGAGACACAAGTTGCTCCTGATGAGAGCGAATGCCGCCAGCTGCTGCTGGTGCGCTGGCCTCCAGCGCCGAGATGCAGGGCCCTGGGATGCCGTCGGGAGCTGCTCAGCACCGTGCTCGGCCGCCGGGCAAAGCAAAAGGAGGAGTGAGGCCATCAGTCGACGATGCCAGTGCCAGCCCCCCAAGAGACAAGCCCCGCGGGAGCCAGATTCCCCGGCCCCAGGGCATTACCTTCCCGCTGCCCTGGGGCACTGCACTGAGATCCCCAAGGCACCAGGCGGCACCACCCAAAGGGCCCTGGCCCCTCTCCCCAACCTCCCCAGCACTCCGGGACCCTGCACGCGGCCGCTGACCTGCCCTGTGGCAAAGGCCGCCCTCCGCACACCACTGCTGACGTGCTCGCCTGCACACTGCACCGCAGCAGCCCGGGACGTCCTCGGGAGCTGCCCACAGCCACGCTCGGCCACCGGGCAGAGAAGAAGGAGGAGCAAGGCCAGCAGCGGCTGCCGCCGGGCCACAGCCCCCCAAGAAACAAGCCCCGCGCAGCCCCATGGCCCCACGGCTCAAGAGGACCCTCCTCCCACCGCTGTGGCGGACTCCATCGAGGCACCAGGCAGGACCACCCAGAAGGGTCCTGCGCTCTCTCCCACCCCTCCCAAGGACCCCCAACTCCCCGGGGCCTGACACGCAACTCCTTACCTGCCACACAGCACAGGCCCCCTCCACACACCAACGCCGGCGTGCTCGCCTGTGCTGCATGGGCCCGGCATGTCCTCGGGAGCTGCGCAGCGCCACGCCACGCTCGGCAGCCGTGCAAAGCAAAGGAGGAGAGAAGGCTTCAGTGGCTGCTGCCAGCACCCGTGCCCTCAACAAGTCCCCCACAGCTCCCTCTGCACCAACGCCCAGAGGCAGCTCATGGCCCCCCACACACTACCCCAGGCCGATGACGGTGCCGGGCCCCATGCCAGCCCCCTGGCTGCCACCAGCACACCAAGCCTGCGGCCAGGGCAGCCTGCCTCCACGCCGGCCAGAACACAGAACTCGCCGACACCCCGGGCAACGCTGACAATGGCCTTGGCAACAGGCACCAACTGCCCGGCAAGAGGCACAAGCGCCCCAAGGCACGAGCCCTCGCTCAGAAACCCGGACACTGCTCCCGCCTCACCAGGCCTCTCCAGCACTCCGCATTTGCTCTCGCAGAGTTGTTCTCTGCAGCCCCGCCGCTTCTCTTGCATGCCTAGAGCAGCAAGCAATACCTGCCCTGCGGCACTTCCTCTTTTCACAAACTGACATCGTGCCTCCTCAGACATTGGCACAAAAATCACCATGCACCTGGCAAGGCTCATGCACCATCAAGGAAGCGCCCACAGCTTCCCTCGGGCTCCTCCGCTGTTCTTGCAGGCCTAGTCCAGTCAAACAAGAACTGCGCCGCTGCGCTTCCTCGCTCTTCCCAGACTGACACCATGCCTAACGACACATGCCGACAGACAGTGCCGCGCTGCTATAACGGCTCCCCACCTGCACGTGCTCGCACACTAGTGCTCTCCCGCGCCTCCACTGGCAGTCCTGCCTATTCCGGCCTCCACCAAAGTGCCCCTCTGCACCTCCCGACTCTTGCCAAACTTTCCCCTTACCAAAGGAGAGGTGCGTGCAGCATACAAGCTCTTCTGCAATGGCTCCGCCACCAGCAAGGGCTTGCCGAGGAGCCCTCTTCAGCCCCCCACTGGAGCAGTGGCATGCCAGGTGCAGCCTCAGGAGAACTGCCCCTCCACGCTTCCACTTGTGCCTCCCAAACCCACACCGTGCCCATGCAGACACTGGCACAAAATCGCCATGCCCCTCACATGGCTCAGGCACGCAGAGGTTCACGTAGTGGCAGAACAGCTGTCTTGGGCCCCTCCGAGGCATGCCCTCAGGCAGTGCTAGGCAGAGGCCTATTGCAGAGGCAGAGAAGAGCTTGCTGAGATCCGCCCGCCTGCCTCCGCCTTCTCCTGCCCAGGCTGAAGAGGCCCAGCTCGCTCAGCCTCTCCTGGCAGGAGAGCTGCTCCAGTGCCTTCCTCCTCTTGGTGGCCCTTTGCAGGCCTCGCTCCACTCCGTCCGTGCGGATGTTGTCCTGGGGAGCCCAGAACTGCACCCCAGACTCCACGTGTGGCCTCAGCAGGGCTGAGGAGAGCGGAAGGAGCCTGCCCCTGACTCCCACCCCCTCCCTCCCCAGCGGCCCTCTGGCAATGCTCTTCCTGCGGCTTCCCAGGATACCAGCGGCCTTCGTGGCCACAAGCGCACATTGCTGGCTCACGGTCAGCTGGTGAAGAAAGCCTTCAGGACATCTGTGTTTTCAGTGTCCTTTGTCCCCAGGGCCCCTGCCCCCCGCCTTTAGCAGCAGGCTGCCCTTTGCCCTCGCCTTCCTTTTGCTGCTGGTGCACTTGTAGGAGCCTTGCCGCTTGCCTTTCCTGGCCCTTGCCAGCTTCAGCTCCAGGTGGCCTTTGGCTTTCCTCACGCCAGCCCTGCAGCCTCAGGCAGTGTCTCCAGGCATTTGTCCTGGGGCACCTCTCCCTCCTTCCCCCTCACACGCTTGCGATGTTCTTGGCACGCCTGCCTGCTCCTTGGTGCCGGAATCAGTTCTGGGCAAAAAGCTACAGGCCAAAAGTTAGAAAAAGAGAGAAAGGCCAGAGTGCTGGCACACTCGGCAGCCATGTCAGTAGGCTAAGCCCTTGGGTTAACAGGCTCGTGAGGTAAGGAGAGCTGTGCTCAAGCAGCCTCTCTCTGGCGGTGGCCAGCAGCAGAGGGCCAGTGCCGAGCAGAAGAGCAAGGCCTAGCTGGAGAGCGGCCTGTGCCAGCCCCACACCCTTCCCACGGGCAAGTGCTCAGGGATTTCCTGAGCGGGGAAAAAGAGCAGCCGTGGCAGTTTCCCGAGGGCAAAAGAGCCACCAGCGGTCTTGGGCCAAAAACGGGGTGAATGATTTTGGAAGCGCCAGGGAGGTTTTTGGCTTCGCCAGCATGCTGCCACATGGCATGCAGAATGTGCCTGTGTGGGGGCTAGCCCACCTTTGGCAGAGCATCAAGAGAAAGGGGCGAGCAACTCCCCGCCTTGGGAAAGGGCCTGGCGCAGGCAGACGCCTCTGCATCTTCCAGGCCTACAGTGCCTTCTGAAAGACATGCTGCTGCTTTGAGGTCTCAGAAGCCAAGCTCTCACAAGCATCCTTAAAAAGCTCAAAACCCAACACAGGCGCTCGCTCAGAGGTCTTGAGCGACCTCGCAGCAGGGCGTCCTCTCCGCTGCAAGGCCTTCTTACAAGGGGATAGAGGAGGGCAGCCTGGAGGAATCTCCTTTTGGAAAGGTACCCCCAGCAGCAGCCGCAGCAGCAACAGCAATAGGCAAACACAAAGAGGCACTCAGCTGACGAGACACAAGTTGCTCCTGATGAGAGCGAATGCCGCCAGCTGCTGCTGGTGCGCTGGCCTCCAGCGCCGAGATGCAGGGCCCTGGGATGCCGTCGGGAGCTGCTCAGCACCGTGCTCGGCCGCCGGGCAAAGCAAAAGGAGGAGTGAGGCCATCAGTCGACGATGCCAGTGCCAGCCCCCCAAGAGACAAGCCCCGCGGGAGCCAGATTCCCCGGCCCCAGGGCATTACCTTCCCGCTGCCCTGGGGCACTGCACTGAGATCCCCAAGGCACCAGGCGGCACCACCCAAAGGGCCCTGGCCCCTCTCCCCAACCTCCCCAGCACCCCGGGTCCCTGCACGCGGCCGCTGACCTGCCCTGTGGCAAAGGCCGCCCTCCGCACACCACTGCTGACGTGCTCGCCTGCACACTGCACCGCAGCAGCCCGGGACGTCCTCGGGAGCTGCCCACAGCCACGCTCGGCCACCGGGCAGAGAAGAAGGAGGAGCAAGGCCAGCAGCGGCTGCCGCCGGGCCACAGCCCCCCAAGAAACAAGCCCCGCGCAGCCCCATGGCCCCACGGCTCAAGAGGACCCTCCTCCCACCGCTGTGGCGGACTCCATCGAGGCACCAGGCAGGACCACCCAGAAGGGTCCTGCGCTCTCTCCCACCCCTCCCAAGGACCCCCAACTCCCCGGGGCCTGACACGCAACTCCTTACCTGCCACACAGCACAGGCCCCCTCCACACACCAACGCCGGCGTGCTCGCCTGTGCTGCATGGGCCCGGCATGTCCTCGGGAGCTGCGCAGCGCCACGCCACGCTCGGCAGCCGTGCAAAGCAAAGGAGGAGAGAAGGCTTCAGTGGCTGCTGCCAGCACCCGTGCCCTCAACAAGTCCCCCACAGCTCCCTCTGCACCAACGCCCAGAGGCAGCTCATGGCCCCCCACACACTACCCCAGGCCGATGACGGTGCCGGGCCCCATGCCAGCCCCCTGGCTGCCACCAGCACACCAAGCCTGCGGCCAGGGCAGCCTGCCTCCACGCCGGCCAGAACACAGAACTCGCCGACACCCCGGGCAACGCTGACAATGGCCTTGGCAACAGGCACCAACTGCCCGGCAAGAGGCACAAGCGCCCCAAGGCACGAGCCCTCGCTCAGAAACCCGGACACTGCTCCCGCCTCACCAGGCCTCTCCAGCACTCCGCATTTGCTCTCGCAGAGTTGTTCTCTGCAGCCCCGCCGCTTCTCTTGCATGCCTAGAGCAGCAAGCAATACCTGCCCTGCGGCACTTCCTCTTTTCACAAACTGACATCGTGCCTCCTCAGACATTGGCACAAAAATCACCATGCACCTGGCAAGGCTCATGCACCATCAAGGAAGCGCCCACAGCTTCCCTCGGGCTCCTCCGCTGTTCTTGCAGGCCTAGTCCAGTCAAACAAGAACTGCGCCGCTGCGCTTCCTCGCTCTTCCCAGACTGACACCATGCCTAACGACACATGCCGACAGACAGTGCCGCGCTGCTATAACGGCTCCCCACCTGCACGTGCTCGCACACTAGTGCTCTCCCGCGCCTCCACTGGCAGTCCTGCCTATTCCGGCCTCCACCAAAGTGCCCCTCTGCACCTCCCGACTCTTGCCAAACTTTCCCCTTACCAAAGGAGAGGTGCGTGCAGCATACAAGCTCTTCTGCAATGGCTCCGCCACCAGCAAGGGCTTGCCGAGGAGCCCTCTTCAGCCCCCCACTGGAGCAGTGGCATGCCAGGTGCAGCCTCAGGAGAACTGCCCCTCCACGCTTCCACTTGTGCCTCCCAAACCCACACCGTGCCCATGCAGACACTGGCACAAAATCGCCATGCCCCTCACATGGCTCAGGCACGCAGAGGTTCACGTAGTGGCAGAACAGCTGTCTTGGGCCCCTCCGAGGCATGCCCTCAGGCAGTGCTAGGCAGAGGCCTATTGCAGAGGCAGAGAAGAGCTTGCTGAGATCCGCCCGCCTGCCTCCGCCTTCTCCTGCCCAGGCTGAAGAGGCCCAGCTCGCTCAGCCTCTCCTGGCAGGAGAGCTGCTCCAGTGCCTTCCTCCTCTTGGTGGCCCTTTGCAGGCCTCGCTCCACTCCGTCCGTGCGGATGTTGTCCTGGGGAGCCCAGAACTGCACCCCAGACTCCACGTGTGGCCTCAGCAGGGCTGAGGAGAGCGGAAGGAGCCTGCCCCTGACTCCCACCCCCTCCCTCCCCAGCGGCCCTCTGGCAATGCTCTTCCTGCGGCTTCCCAGGATACCAGCGGCCTTCGTGGCCACAAGCGCACATTGCTGGCTCACGGTCAGCTGGTGAAGAAAGCCTTCAGGACATCTGTGTTTTCAGTGTCCTTTGTCCCCAGGGCCCCTGCCCCCCGCCTTTAGCAGCAGGCTGCCCTTTGCCCTCGCCTTCCTTTTGCTGCTGGTGCACTTGTAGGAGCCTTGCCGCTTGCCTTTCCTGGCCCTTGCCAGCTTCAGCTCCAGGTGGCCTTTGGCTTTCCTCACGCCAGCCCTGCAGCCTCAGGCAGTGTCTCCAGGCAATTGTCCTGGGGCACCTCTCCCTCCTTCCCCCTCACACGCTTGCGATGTTCTTGGCACGCCTGCCTGCTCCTTGGTGCCGGAATCAGTTCTGGGCAAAAAGCTACAGGCCAAAAGTTAGAAAAAGAGAGAAAGGCCAGAGTGCTGGCACACTCGGCAGCCATGTCAGTAGGCTAAGCCCTTGGGTTAACAGGCTCGTGAGGTAAGGAGAGCTGTGCTCAAGCAGCCTCTCTCTGGCGGTGGCCAGCAGCAGAGGGCCAGTGCCGAGCAGAAGAGCAAGGCCTAGCTGGAGAGCGGCCTGTGCCAGCCCCACACCCTTCCCACGGGCAAGTGCTCAGGGATTTCCTGAGCGGGGAAAAAGAGCAGCCGTGGCAGTTTCCCGAGGGCAAAAGAGCCACCAGCGGTCTTGGGCCAAAAACGGGGTGAATGATTTTGGAAGCGCCAGGGAGGTTTTTGGCTTCGCCAGCATGCTGCCACATGGCATGCAGAATGTGCCTGTGTGGGGGCTAGCCCACCTTTGGCAGAGCATCAAGAGAAAGGGGCGAGCAACTCCCCGCCTTGGGAAAGGGCCTGGCGCAGGCAGACGCCTCTGCATCTTCCAGGCCTACAGTGCCTTCTGAAAGACATGCTGCTGCTTTGAGGTCTCAGAAGCCAAGCTCTCACAAGCATCCTTAAAAAGCTCAAAACCCAACACAGGCGCTCGCTCAGAGGTCTTGAGCGACCTCGCAGCAGGGCGTCTTCTCTGCTGCAAGGCCTTCTTACAAGGGGATAGAGGAGGGCAGCCTGGAGGAATCTCCTTTTGGAAAGGTACCCCCAGCAGCAGCCGCAGCAGCAACAGCAATAGGCAAACACAAAGAGGCACTCAGCTGACGAGACACAAGTTGCTCCTGATGAGTGCGAATGCCGCCAGCTGCTGCCGGTGCGCTGGCCTCCAGCGCCGAGATGCAGGGCCCTGGGATGCCATCGGGAGCTGCTCAGCACCGTGCTCGGCCGCCAGGCAAAGCAAAAGGAGGAGTGAGGCCATCAGTGGACGATGCCAGTGCCAGCCCCTCAAGAGACAAGCCTCGCGGGAGCCAGATTCCCCGGCCCCAGGGCATTACCTTCCCGCTGCCCTGGGGCACTGCACTGAGATCCCCAAGGCACCAGGCGGCACCACCCAAAGGGCCCTGGCCCCTCTCCCCAACCTCCCCAGCACCCCGGGTCCCTGCACGCGGCCGCTGACCTGCCCTGTGGCAAAGGCCGCCCTGCGCACACCACTGCTGACGTGCTCGCCTGCACACTGCACCGCAGCAGCCCGGGACGTCCTCGGGAGCTGCCCACAGCCACGCTCGGCCACCGGGCAGAGAAGAAGGAGGAGCAAGGCCAGCAGCGGCTGCCGCCGGGCCACAGCCCCCCAAGAAACAAGCCCCGCGCAGCCCCATGGCCCCACGGCTCAAGAGGACCCTCCTCCCACCGCTGTGGCGGACTCCATCGAGGCACCAGGCAGGACCACCCAGAAGGGTCCTGCGCTCTCTCCCACCCCTCCCAAGGACCCAACTCCCCGGGGCCTGACACGCGACTCCTTACCTGCCACACAGCACAGGCCCCCTCCACACACCAACGCCGGCGTGCTCGCCTGTGCTGCATGGGCCCGGCATGTCCTCGGGAGCTGCGCAGCGCCACGCCACGCTCGGCAGCCGTGCAAAGCAAAGGAGGAGAGAAGGCTTCAGTGGCTGCTGCCAGCACCCGTGCCCTCAACAAGTCCCCCACAGCTCCCTCTGCACCAACGCCCAGAGGCAGCTCATGGCCCCCCACACACTACCCCAGGCCGATGACGGTGCCGGGCCCCACGCCAGCCCCCTGGCTGCCACCAGCACACCAAGCCTGCGGCCAGGGCAGCCTGCCTCCACGCCGGCCAGAACACAGAACTCGCCGACACCCCGGGCAACGCTGACAATGGCCTTGGCAACAGGCACCAACTGCCCGGCAAGAGGCACAAGCGCCCCAGCCCCAAACACACCCACTGCGCACCGGCACGCCAGCAAGCATGGCCCAAGGGCCGCGGGCAAGGCACGAGCCCTCGCTCAGAAACCCGGACACTGCTCCCGCCTCACCAGGCCTCTCCAGTACTCCGCATTTGCTCTCGCAGAGTTGTTCTCTGCAGCCCCGCCGCTTCTCTTGCATGCCTAGAGCAGCAAGCAATACCTGCCCTGCGGCACTTCCTCTTTTCACAAACTGACACCGTGCCTCCTCAGACATTGGCACAAAAATCACCATGCACCTGGCAAGGCTCATGCACCATCAAGGAAGCGCCCACAGCTTCCCTCGGGCTCCTCCGCTGTGCTTGCAGGCCTAGTCCAGTCAAACAAGAACTGCGCCGCTGCGCTTCCTCGCTCTTCCCAGACTGACACCATGCCTAACGACACATGCCGACAGACAGTGCCGCGCTGCTATAACGGCTCCCCACCTGCACGTGCTCGCACACTAGTGCTCTCCCGCACCTCCACTGGCAGTCCTGCCTATTCCGGCCTCCACCAAAGTGCCCCTCTGCACCTCCCGACTCTTGCCAAACTTTCCCCTTACCAAAGGAGAGGTGCGTGCAGCATACAAGCTCTTCTGCAATGGCTCCGCCACCAGCAAGGGCTTGCCGAGGAGCCCTCTTCAGCCCCCACTGGAGCAGTGGCATGCCAGGTACAGCCTCAGGAGAACTGCCCCTCCACGCTTCCACTTGTGCCTCCCAAAACCACACCGTGCCCACGCAGACACTGGCACAAAATCGCCATGCCCCTCACATGGCTCAGGCACGCAGAGGTTCACGTAGTGGCAGAACAGCTGTCTTGGGCCCCTCCGAGGCATGCCCTCAGGCAGTGCTAGGCAGAGGCCTATTGCAGAGGCAGAGAAGAGCTTGCTGAGATCCGCCCGCCTGCCTCCGCCTTCTCCTGCCCAGGCTGAAGAGGC
This sequence comes from Dromaius novaehollandiae, assembly GCF_036370855.1. Taxonomy (NCBI): domain Eukaryota; kingdom Metazoa; phylum Chordata; class Aves; order Casuariiformes; family Dromaiidae; genus Dromaius; species Dromaius novaehollandiae. The sequence goes on along the minus strand of NC_088100.1, from coordinate 113,970,837 downwards.
CCAGCTCGCTCAGCCTCTCCTGGCAGGAGAGCTGCTCCAGTGCCTTCCTCCTCTTGGTGGCCCTTTGCAGGCCTCGCTCCACTCCGTCCGTGCGGATGTTGTCCTGGGGAGCCCAGAACTGCACCCCAGACTCCACGTGTGGCCTCAGCAGGGCTGAGGAGAGCGGAAGGAGCCTGCCCCTGACTCCCACCCCCTCCCTCCCCAGCGGCCCTCTGGCAATGCTCTTCCTGCGGCTTCCCAGGATACCAGCGGCCTTCGTGGCCACAAGCGCACATTGCTGGCTCACGGTCAGCTGGTGAAGAAAGCCTTCAGGACATCTGTGTTTTCAGTGTCCTTTGTCCCCAGGGCCCCTGCCCCCCGCCTTTAGCAGCAGGCTGCCCTTTGCCCTCGCCTTCCTTTTGCTGCTGGTGCACTTGTAGGAGCCTTGCCGCTTGCCTTTCCTGGCCCTTGCCAGCTTCAGCTCCAGGTGGCCTTTGGCTTTCCTCACGCCAGCCCTGCAGCCTCAGGCAGTGTCTCCAGGCATTTGTCCTGGGGCACCTCTCCCTCCTTCCCCCTCACACGCTTGCGATGTTCTTGGCACGCCTGCCTGCTCCTTGGTGCCGGAATCAGTTCTGGGCAAAAAGCTACAGGCCAAAAGTTAGAAAAAGAGAGAAAGGCCAGAGTGCTGGCACACTCGGCAGCCATGTCAGTAGGCTAAGCCCTTGGGTTAACAGGCTCGTGAGGTAAGGAGAGCTGTGCTCAAGCAGCCTCTCTCTGGCGGTGGCCAGCAGCAGAGGGCCAGTGCCGAGCAGAAGAGCAAGGCCTAGCTGGAGAGCGGCCTGTGCCAGCCCCACACCCTTCCCACGGGCAAGTGCTCAGGGATTTCCTGAGCGGGGAAAAAGAGCAGCCGTGGCAGTTTCCCGAGGGCAAAAGAGCCACCAGCGGTCTTGGGCCAAAAACGGGGTGAATGATTTTGGAAGCGCCAGGGAGGTTTTTGGCTTCGCCAGCATGCTGCCACATGGCATGCAGAATGTGCCTGTGTGGGGGCTAGCCCACCTTTGGCAGAGCATCAAGAGAAAGGGGCGAGCAACTCCCCGCCTTGGGAAAGGGCCTGGCGCAGGCAGACGCCTCTGCATCTTCCAGGCCTACAGTGCCTTCTGAAAGACATGCTGCTGCTTTGAGGTCTCAGAAGCCAAGCTCTCACAAGCATCCTTAAAAAGCTCAAAACCCAACACAGGCGCTCGCTCAGAGGTCTTGAGCGACCTCGCAGCAGGGCGTCTTCTCCGCTGCAAGGCCTTCTTACAAGGGGATAGAGGAGGGCAGCCTGGAGGAATCTCCTTTTGGAAAGGTACCCCCAGCAGCAGCCGCAGCAGCAACAGCAATAGGCAAACACAAAGAGGCACTCAGCTGACGAGACACAAGTTGCTCCTGATGAGTGCGAATGCCGCCAGCTGCTGCCGGTGCGCTGGCCTCCAGCGCCGAGATGCAGGGCCCTGGGATGCCGTCGGGAGCTGCTCAGCACCGTGCTCGGCCGCCGGGCAAAGCAAAAGGAGGAGTGAGGCCATCAGTCGACGATGCCAGTGCCAGCCCCCCAAGAGACAAGCCCCGCGGGAGCCAGATTCCCCGGCCCCAGGGCATTACCTTCCCGCTGCCCTGGGGCACTGCACTGAGATCCCCAAGGCACCAGGCGGCACCACCCAAAGGGCCCTGGCCCCTCTCCCCAAACTCCCCAGCACCCCGGGACCCTGCACGCGGCCGCTGACCTGCCCTGTGGCAAAGGCCGCCCTGCGCACACCACTGCTGACGTGCTCGCCTGCACACTGCACCGCAGCAGCCCGGGACGTCCTCGGGAGCTGCCCACAGCCACGCTCGGCCACCGGGCAGAGAAGAAGGAGGAGCAAGGCCAGCAGCGGCTGCCGCCGGGCCACAGCCCCCCAAGAAACAAGCCCCGCGCAGCCCCATGGCCCCACGGCTCAAGAGGACCCTCCTCCCACCGCTGTGGCGGACTCCATCGAGGCACCAGGCAAGACCACCCAGAAGGGTCCTGCGCTCTCTCCCACCCCTCCCAAGGACCCCCAACTCCCCGGGGCCTGACACGCAACTCCTTACCTGCCACACAGCACAGGCCCCCTCCACACACCAACGCCGGCGTGCTCGCCTGTGCTGCATGGGCCCGGCATGTCCTCGGGAGCTGCGCAGCGCCACGCCACGCTCGGCAGCCGTGCAAAGCAAAGGAGGAGAGAAGGCTTCAGTGGCTGCTGCCAGCACCCGTGCCCTCAACAAGTCCCCCACAGCTCCCTCTGCACCAACGCCCAGAGGCAGCTCATGGCCCCCCACACACTACCCCAGGCCGATGACGGTGCCGGGCCCCACGCCAGCCCCCTGGCTGCCACCAGCACACCAAGCCTGCGGCCAGGGCAGCCTGCCTCCACGCCGGCCAGAACACAGAACTCGCCGACACCCCGGGCAACGCTGACAATGGCCTTGGCAACAGGCACCAACTGCCCGGCAAGAGGCACAAGCGCCCCAAGGCACGAGCCCTCGCTCAGAAACCCGGACACTGCTCCCGCCTCACCAGGCCTCTCCAGCACTCCGCATTTGCTCTCGCAGAGTTGTTCTCTGCAGCCCCGCCGCTTCTCTTGCATGCCTAGAGCAGCAAGCAATACCTGCCCTGCGGCACTTCCTCTTTTCACAAACTGACATCGTGCCTCCTCAGACATTGGCACAAAAATCACCATGCACCTGGCAAGGCTCATGCACCATCAAGGAAGCGCCCACAGCTTCCCTCGGGCTCCTCCGCTGTTCTTGCAGGCCTAGTCCAGTCAAACAAGAACTGTGCCGCTGCGCTTCCTCGCTCTTCCCAGACTGACACCATGCCTAACGACACATGCCGACAGACAGTGCCGCGCTGCTATAACGGCTCCCCACCTGCACGTGCTCGCACACTAGTGCTCTCCCGCGCCTCCACTGGCAGTCCTGCCTATTCCGGCCTCCACCAAAGTGCCCCTCTGCACCTCCCGACTCTTGCCAAACTTTCCCCTTACCAAAGGAGAGGTGCGTGCAGCATACAAGCTCTTCTGCAATGGCTCCGCCACCAGCAAGGGCTTGCCGAGGAGCCCTCTTCAGCCCCCCACTGGAGCAGTGGCATGCCAGGTGCAGCCTCAGGAGAACTGCCCCTCCACGCTTCCACTTGTGCCTCCCAAACCCACACCGTGCCCATGCAGACACTGGCACAAAATCGCCATGCCCCTCACATGGCTCAGGCACGCAGAGGTTCACGTAGTGGCAGAACAGCTGTCTTGGGCCCCTCCGAGGCATGCCCTCAGGCAGTGCTAGGCAGAGGCCTATTGCAGAGGCAGAGAAGAGCTTGCTGAGATCCGCCCGCCTGCCTCCGCCTTCTCCTGCCCAGGCTGAAGAGGCCCAGCTCGCTCAGCCTCTCCTGGCAGGAGAGCTGCTCCAGTGCCTTCCTCCTCTTGGTGGCCCTTTGCAGGCCTCGCTCCACTCCGTCCGTGCGGATGTTGTCCTGGGGAGCCCAGAACTGCACCCCAGACTCCACGTGTGGCCTCAGCAGGGCTGAGGAGAGCGGAAGGAGCCTGCCCCTGACTCCCACCCCCTCCCTCCCCAGCGGCCCTCTGGCAATGCTCTTCCTGCGGCTTCCCAGGATACCAGCGGCCTTCGTGGCCACAAGCGCACATTGCTGGCTCACGGTCAGCTGGTGAAGAAAGCCTTCAGGACATCTGTGTTTTCAGTGTCCTTTGTCCCCAGGGCCCCTGCCCCCCGCCTTTAGCAGCAGGCTGCCCTTTGCCCTCGCCTTCCTTTTGCTGCTGGTGCACTTGTAGGAGCCTTGCCGCTTGCCTTTCCTGGCCCTTGCCAGCTTCAGCTCCAGGTGGCCTTTGGCTTTCCTCACGCCAGCCCTGCAGCCTCAGGCAGTGTCTCCAGGCATTTGTCCTGGGGCACCTCTCCCTCCTTCCCCCTCACACGCTTGCGATGTTCTTGGCACGCCTGCCTGCTCCTTGGTGCCGGAATCAGTTCTGGGCAAAAAGCTACAGGCCAAAAGTTAGAAAAAGAGAGAAAGGCCAGAGTGCTGGCACACTCGGCAGCCATGTCAGTAGGCTAAGCCCTTGGGTTAACAGGCTCGTGAGGTAAGGAGAGCTGTGCTCAAGCAGCCTCTCTCTGGCGGTGGCCAGCAGCAGAGGGCCAGTGCCGAGCAGAAGAGCAAGGCCTAGCTGGAGAGCGGCCTGTGCCAGCCCCACACCCTTCCCACGGGCAAGTGCTCAGGGATTTCCTGAGCGGGGAAAAAGAGCAGCCGTGGCAGTTTCCCGAGGGCAAAAGAGCCACCAGCGGTCTTGGGCCAAAAACGGGGTGAATGATTTTGGAAGCGCCAGGGAGGTTTTTGGCTTCGCCAGCATGCTGCCACATGGCATGCAGAATGTGCCTGTGTGGGGGCTAGCCCACCTTTGGCAGAGCATCAAGAGAAAGGGGCGAGCAACTCCCCGCCTTGGGAAAGGGCCTGGCGCAGGCAGACGCCTCTGCATCTTCCAGGCCTACAGTGCCTTCTGAAAGACATGCTGCTGCTTTGAGGTCTCAGAAGCCAAGCTCTCACAAGCATCCTTAAAAAGCTCAAAACCCAACACAGGCGCTCGCTCAGAGGTCTTGAGCGACCTCGCAGCAGGGCGTCCTCTCCGCTGCAAGGCCTTCTTACAAGGGGATAGAGGAGGGCAGCCTGGAGGAATCTCCTTTTGGAAAGGTACCCCCAGCAGCAGCCGCAGCAGCAACAGCAATAGGCAAACACAAAGAGGCACTCAGCTGACGAGACACAAGTTGCTCCTGATGAGTGCGAATGCCGCCAGCTGCTGCCGGTGCGCTGGCCTCCAGCGCCGAGATGCAGGGCCCTGGGATGCCGTCGGGAGCTGCTCAGCACCGTGCTCGGCCGCCGGGCAAAGCAAAAGGAGGAGTGAGGCCATCAGTCGACGATGCCAGTGCCAGCCCCCCAAGAGACAAGCCCCGCGGGAGCCAGATTCCCCGGCCCCAGGGCATTACCTTCCCGCTGCCCTGGGGCACTGCACTGAGATCCCCAAGGCACCAGGCGGCACCACCCAAAGGGCCCTGGCCCCTCTCCCCAACCTCCCCAGCACCCCGGGACCCTGCACGCGGCCGCTGACCTGCCCTGTGGCAAAGGCCGCCCTCCGCACACCACTGCTGACGTGCTCGCCTGCACACTGCACCGCAGCAGCCCGGGACGTCCTCGGGAGCTGCCCACAGCCACGCTCGGCCACCGGGCAGAGAAGAAGGAGGAGCAAGGCCAGCAGCGGCTGCCGCCGGGCCACAGCCCCCCAAGAAACAAGCCCCGCGCAGCCCCATGGCCCCACGGCTCAAGAGGACCCTCCTCCCACCGCTGTGGCGGACTCCATCGAGGCACCAGGCAGGACCACCCAGAAGGGTCCTGCGCTCTCTCCCACCCCTCCCAAGGACCCCCAACTCCCCGGGGCCTGACACGCGACTCCTTACCTGCCACACAGCACAGGCCCCCTCCACACACCAACGCCGGCGTGCTCGCCTGTGCTGCATGGGCCCGGCATGTCCTCGGGAGCTGCGCAGCGCCACGCCACGCTCGGCAGCCGTGCAAAGCAAAGGAGGAGAGAAGGCTTCAGTGGCTGCTGCCAGCACCCGTGCCCTCAACAAGTCCCCCACAGCTCCCTCTGCACCAACGCCCAGAGGCAGCTCATGGCCCCCCACACACTACCCCAGGCCGATGACGGTGCCGGGCCCCATGCCAGCCCCCTGGCTGCCACCAGCACACCAAGCCTGCGGCCAGGGCAGCCTGCCTCCACGCCGGCCAGAACACAGAACTCGCCGACACCCCGGGCAACGCTGACAATGGCCTTGGCAACAGGCACCAACTGCCCGGCAAGAGGCACAAGCGCCCCAAGGCACGAGCCCTCGCTCAGAAACCCGGACACTGCTCCCGCCTCACCAGGCCTCTCCAGCACTCCGCATTTGCTCTCGCAGAGTTGTTCTCTGCAGCCCCGCCGCTTCTCTTGCATGCCTAGAGCAGCAAGCAATACCTGCCCTGCGGCACTTCCTCTTTTCACAAACTGACACCGTGCCTCCTCAGACATTGGCACAAAAATCACCATGCACCTGGCAAGGCTCATGCACCATCAAGGAAGCGCCCACAGCTTCCCTCGGGCTCCTCCGCTGTTCTTGCAGGCCTAGTCCAGTCAAACAAGAACTGCGCCGCTGCGCTTCCTCGCTCTTCCCAGACTGACACCATGCCTAACGACACATGCCGACAGACAGTGCCGCGCTGCTATAACGGCTCCCCACCTGCACGTGCTCGCACACTAGTGCTCTCCCGCGCCTCCACTGGCAGTCCTGCCTATTCCGGCCTCCACCAAAGTGCCCCTCTGCACCTCCCGACTCTTGCCAAACTTTCCCCTTACCAAAGGAGAGGTGCGCGCAGCATACAAGCTCTTCTGCAATGGCTCCGCCACCAGCAAGGGCTTGCCGAGGAGCCCTCTTCAGCCCCCCACTGGAGCAGTGGCATGCCAGGTGCAGCCTCAGGAGAACTGCCCCTCCACGCTTCCACTTGTGCCTCCCAAACCCACACCGTGCCCATGCAGACACTGGCACAAAATCGCCATGCCCCTCACATGGCTCAGGCACGCAGAGGTTCACGTAGTGGCAGAACAGCTGTCTTGGGCCCCTCCGAGGCATGCCCTCAGGCAGTGCTAGGCAGAGGCCTATTGCAGAGGCAGAGAAGAGCTTGCTGAGATCCGCCCGCCTGCCTCCGCCTTCTCCTGCCCAGGCTGAAGAGGCCCAGCTCGCTCAGCCTCTCCTGGCAGGAGAGCTGCTCCAGTGCCTTCCTCCTCTTGGTGGCCCTTTGCAGGCCTCGCTCCACTCCGTCCGTGCGGATGTTGTCCTGGGGAGCCCAGAACTGCACCCCAGACTCCACGTGTGGCCTCAGCAGGGCTGAGGAGAGCGGAAGGAGCCTGCCCCTGACTCCCACCCCCTCCCTCCCCAGCGGCCCTCTGGCAATGCTCTTCCTGCGGCTTCCCAGGATACCAGCGGCCTTCGTGGCCACAAGCGCACATTGCTGGCTCACGGTCAGCTGGTGAAGAAAGCCTTCAGGACATCTGTGTTTTCAGTGTCCTTTGTCCCCAGGGCCCCTGCCCCCCGCCTTTAGCAGCAGGCTGCCCTTTGCCCTCGCCTTCCTTTTGCTGCTGGTGCACTTGTAGGAGCCTTGCCGCTTGCCTTTCCTGGCCCTTGCCAGCTTCAGCTCCAGGTGGCCTTTGGCTTTCCTCACGCCAGCCCTGCAGCCTCAGGCAGTGTCTCCAGGCATTTGTCCTGGGGCACCTCTCCCTCCTTCCCCCTCACACGCTTGCGATGTTCTTGGCACGCCTGCCTGCTCCTTGGTGCCGGAATCAGTTCTGGGCAAAAAGCTACAGGCCAAAAGTTAGAAAAAGAGAGAAAGGCCAGAGTGCTGGCACACTCGGCAGCCATGTCAGTAGGCTAAGCCCTTGGGTTAACAGGCTCGTGAGGTAAGGAGAGCTGTGCTCAAGCAGCCTCTCTCTGGCGGTGGCCAGCAGCAGAGGGCCAGTGCCGAGCAGAAGAGCAAGGCCTAGCTGGAGAGCGGCCTGTGCCAGCCCCACACCCTTCCCACGGGCAAGTGCTCAGGGATTTCCTGAGCGGGGAAAAAGAGCAGCCGTGGCAGTTTCCCGAGGGCAAAAGAGCCACCAGCGGTCTTGGGCCAAAAACGGGGTGAATGATTTTGGAAGCGCCAGGGAGGTTTTTGGCTTCGCCAGCATGCTGCCACATGGCATGCAGAATGTGCCTGTGTGGGGGCTAGCCCACCTTTGGCAGAGCATCAAGAGAAAGGGGCGAGCAACTCCCCGCCTTGGGAAAGGGCCTGGCGCAGGCAGACGCCTCTGCATCTTCCAGGCCTACAGTGCCTTCTGAAAGACATGCTGCTGCTTTGAGGTCTCAGAAGCCAAGCTCTCACAAGCATCCTTAAAAAGCTCAAAACCCAACACAGGCGCTCGCTCAGAGGTCTTGAGCGACCTCGCAGCAGGGCGTCTTCTCCGCTGCAAGGCCTTCTTACAAGGGGATAGAGGAGGGCAGCCTGGAGGAATCTCCTTTTGGAAAGGTACCCCCAGCAGCAGCCGCAGCAGCAACAGCAATAGGCAAACACAAAGAGGCACTCAGCTGACGAGACACAAGTTGCTCCTGATGAGTGCGAATGCCGCCAGCTGCTGCTGGTGCGCTGGCCTCCAGCGCCGAGATGCAGGGCCCTGGGATGCCGTCGGGAGCTGCTCAGCACCGTGCTCGGCCGCCGGGCAAAGCAAAAGGAGGAGTGAGGCCATCAGTCGACGATGCCAGTGCCAGCCCCCCAAGAGACAAGCCCCGCGGGAGCCAGATTCCCCGGCCCCAGGGCATTACCTTCCCGCTGCCCTGGGGCACTGCACTGAGATCCCCAAGGCACCAGGCGGCACCACCCAAAGGGCCCTGGCCCCTCTCCCCAACCTCCCCAGCACCCCGGGACCCTGCACGCGGCCGCTGACCTGCCCTGTGGCAAAGGCCGCCCTGCGCACACCACTGCTGACGTGCTCGCCTGCACACTGCACCGCAGCAGCCCGGGACGTCCTCGGGAGCTGCCCACAGCCACGCTCGGCCACCGGGCAGAGAAGAAGGAGGAGCAAGGCCAGCAGCGGCTGCCGCCGGGCCACAGCCCCCCAAGAAACAAGCCCCGCGCAGCCCCATGGCCCCACGGCTCAAGAGGACCCTCCTCCCACCGCTGTGGCGGACTCCATCGAGGCACCAGGCAGGACCACCCAGAAGGGTCCTGCGCTCTCTCCCACCCCTCCCAAGGACCCCCAACTCCCCGGGGCCTGACACGCGACTCCTTACCTGCCACACAGCACAGGCCCCCTCCACACACCAACGCCGGCGTGCTCGCCTGTGCTGCATGGGCCCGGCATGTCCTCGGGAGCTGCGCAGCGCCACGCCACGCTCGGCAGCCGTGCAAAGCAAAGGAGGAGAGAAGGCTTCAGTGGCTGCTGCCAGCACCCGTGCCCTCAACAAGTCCCCCACAGCTCCCTCTGCACCAACGCCCAGAGGCAGCTCATGGCCCCCCACACACTACCCCAGGCCGATGACGGTGCCGGGCCCCATGCCAGCCCCCTGGCTGCCACCAGCACACCAAGCCTGCGGCCAGGGCAGCCTGCCTCCACGCCGGCCAGAACACAGAACTCGCCGACACCCCGGGCAACGCTGACAATGGCCTTGGCAACAGGCACCAACTGCCCGGCAAGAGGCACAAGCGCCCCAAGGCATGAGCCCTCGCTCAGAAACCCGGACACTGCTCCCGCCTCACCAGGCCTCTCCAGCACTCCGCATTTGCTCTCGCAGAGTTGTTCTCTGCAGCCCCGCCGCTTCTCTTGCATGCCTAGAGCAGCAAGCAATACCTGCCCTGCGGCACTTCCTCTTTTCACAAACTGACATCGTGCCTCCTCAGACATTGGCACAAAAATCACCATGCACCTGGCAAGGCTCATGCACCATCAAGGAAGCGCCCACAGCTTCCCTCGGGCTCCTCCGCTGTTCTTGCAGGCCTAGTCCAGTCAAACAAGAACTGCGCCGCTGCGCTTCCTCGCTCTTCCCAGACTGACACCATGCCTAACGACACATGCCGACAGACAGTGCCGCGCTGCTATAACGGCTCCCCACCTGCACGTGCTCGCACACTAGTGCTCTCCCGCGCCTCCACTGGCAGTCCTGCCTATTCCGGCCTCCACCAAAGTGCCCCTCTGCACCTCCCGACTCTTGCCAAACTTTCCCCTTACCAAAGGAGAGGTGCGCGCAGCATACAAGCTCTTCTGCAATGGCTCCGCCACCAGCAAGGGCTTGCCGAGGAGCCCTCTTCAGCCCCCCACTGGAGCAGTGGCATGCCAGGTGCAGCCTCAGGAGAACTGCCCCTCCACGCTTCCACTTGTGCCTCCCAAACCCACACCGTGCCCATGCAGACACTGGCACAAAATCGCCATGCCCCTCACATGGCTCAGGCACGCAGAGGTTCACGTAGTGGCAGAACAGCTGTCTTGGGCCCCTCCGAGGCATGCCCTCAGGCAGTGCTAGGCAGAGGCCTATTGCAGAGGCAGAGAAGAGCTTGCTGAGATCCGCCCGCCTGCCTCCGCCTTCTCCTGCCCAGGCTGAAGAGGCCCAGCTCGCTCAGCCTCTCCTGGCAGGAGAGCTGCTCCAGTGCCTTCCTCCTCTTGGTGGCCCTTTGCAGGCCTCGCTCCACTCCGTCCGTGCGGATGTTGTCCTGGGGAGCCCAGAACTGCACCCCAGACTCCACGTGTGGCCTCAGCAGGGCTGAGGAGAGCGGAAGGAGCCTGCCCCTGACTCCCACCCCCTCCCTCCCCAGCGGCCCTCTGGCAATGCTCTTCCTGCGGCTTCCCAGGATACCAGCGGCCTTCGTGGCCACAAGCGCACATTGCTGGCTCACGGTCAGCTGGTGAAGAAAGCCTTCAGGACATCTGTGTTTTCAGTGTCCTTTGTCCCCAGGGCCCCTGCCCCCCGCCTTTAGCAGCAGGCTGCCCTTTGCCCTCGCCTTCCTTTTGCTGCTGGTGCACTTGTAGGAGCCTTGCCGCTTGCCTTTCCTGGCCCTTGCCAGCTTCAGCTCCAGGTGGCCTTTGGCTTTCCTCACGCCAGCCCTGCAGCCTCAGGCAGTGTCTCCAGGCATTTGTCCTGGGGCACCTCTCCCTCCTTCCCCCTCACACGCTTGCGATGTTCTTGGCACGCCTGCCTGCTCCTTGGTGCCGGAATCAGTTCTGGGCAAAAAGCTACAGGCCAAAAGTTAGAAAAAGAGAGAAAGGCCAGAGTGCTGGCACACTCGGCAGCCATGTCAGTAGGCTAAGCCCTTGGGTTAACAGGCTCGTGAGGTAAGGAGAGCTGTGCTCAAGCAGCCTCTCTCTGGCGGTGGCCAGCAGCAGAGGGCCAGTGCCGAGCAGAAGAGCAAGGCCTAGCTGGAGAGCGGCCTGTGCCAGCCCCACACCCTTCCCACGGGCAAGTGCTCAGGGATTTCCTGAGCGGGGAAAAAGAGCAGCCGTGGCAGTTTCCCGAGGGCAAAAGAGCCACCAGCGGTCTTGGGCCAAAAACGGGGTGAATGATTTTGGAAGCGCCAGGGAGGTTTTTGGCTTCGCCAGCATGCTGCCACATGGCATGCAGAATGTGCCTGTGTGGGGGCTAGCCCACCTTTGGCAGAGCATCAAGAGAAAGGGGCGAGCAACTCCCCGCCTTGGGAAAGGGCCTGGCGCAGGCAGACGCCTCTGCATCTTCCAGGCCTACAGTGCCTTCTGAAAGACATGCTGCTGCTTTGAGGTCTCAGAAGCCAAGCTCTCACAAGCATCCTTAAAAAGCTCAAAACCCAACACAGGCGCTCGCTCAGAGGTCTTGAGCGACCTCGCAGCAGGGCGTCTTCTCCGCTGCAAGGCCTTCTTACAAGGGGATAGAGGAGGGCAGCCTGGAGGAATCTCCTTTTGGAAAGGTACCCCCAGCAGCAGCCGCAGCAGCAACAGCAATAGGCAAACACAAAGAGGCACTCAGCTGACGAGACACAAGTTGCTCCTGATGAGTGCGAATGCCGCCAGCTGCTGCCGGTGCGCTGGCCTCCAGCGCCAAGATGCAGGGCCCTGGGATGCCGTCGGGAGCTGCTCAGCACCGTGCTCGGCCGCCGGGCAAAGCAAAAGGAGGAGTGAGGCCATCAGTGGATGATGCCAGTGCCAGCCCCCCAAGAGACAAGCCCCGCGGGAGCCAGATTCCCCGGCCCCAGGGCATTACCTTCCCGCTGCCCTGGGGCACTGCACTGAGATCCCCAAGGCACCAGGCGGCACCACCCAAAGGGCCCTGGCCCCTCTCCCCAACCTCCCCAGCACCCCGGGTCCCTGCACGCGGCCGCTGACCTGCCCTGTGGCAAAGGCCGCCCTGCGCACACCACTGCTGACGTGCTCGCCTGCACACTGCACCGCAGCAGCCCGGGACGTCCTCGGGAGCTGCCCACAGCCACGCTCGGCCACCGGGCAGAGAAGAAGGAGGAGCAAGGCCAGCAGCGGCTGCCGCCGGGCCACAGCCCCCCAAGAAACAAGCCCCGCGCAGCCCCATGGCCCCACGGCTCAAGAGGACCCTCCTCCCACCGCTGTGGCGGACTCCATCGAGGCACCAGGCAGGACCACCCAGAAGGGTCCTGCGCTCTCTCCCACCCCTCCCAAGGACCCAACTCCCCGGGGCCTGACACGCGACTCCTTACCTGCCACACAGCACAGGCCCCCTCCACACACCAACGCCGGCGTGCTCGCCTGTGCTGCATGGGCCCGGCATGTCCTCGGGAGCTGCGCAGCGCCACGCCACGCTCGGCAGCCGTGCAAAGCAAAGGAGGAGAGAAGGCTTCAGTGGCTGCTGCCAGCACCCGTGCCCTCAACAAGTCCCCCACAGCTCCCTCTGCACCAACGCCCAGAGGCAGCTCATGGCCCCCCACACACTACCCCAGGCCGATGACGGTGCCGGGCCCCACGCCAGCCCCCTGGCTGCCACCAGCACACCAAGCCTGCGGCCAGGGCAGCCTGCCTCCACGCCGGCCAGAACACAGAACTCGCCGACACCCCGGGCAACGCTGACAATGGCCTTGGCAACAGGCACCAACTGCCCGGCAAGAGGCACAAGCGCCCCAGCCCCAAACACACCCACCGCGCACCGGCACGCCAGCAAGCATGGCCCAAGGGCCGCGGGCAAGGCACGAGCCCTCGCTCAGAAACCCGGACACTGCTCCCGCCTCACCAGGCCTCTCCAGCACTCCGCATTTGCTCTCGCAGAGTTGTTCTCTGCAGCCCCGCCGCTTCTCTTGCATGCCTAGAGCAGCAAGCAATACCTGCCCTGCGGCACTTCCTCTTTTCACAAACTGACATCGTGCCTCCTCAGACATTGGCACAAAAATCACCATGCACCTGGCAAGGCTCATGCACCATCAAGGAAGCGCCCACAGCTTCCCTCGGGCTCCTCCGCTGTTCTTGCAGGCCTAGTCCAGTCAAACAAGAACTGTGCCGCTGCGCTTCCTCGCTCTTCCCAGACTGACACCATGCCTAACGACACATGCCGACAGACAGTGCCGCGCTGCTATAACGGCTCCCCACCTGCACGTGCTCGCACACTAGTGCTCTCCCGCGCCTCCACTGGCAGTCCTGCCTATTCCGGCCTCCACCAAAGTGCCCCTCTGCACCTCCCGACTCTTGCCAAACTTTCCCCTTACCAAAGGAGAGGTGCGTGCAGCATACAAGCTCTTCTGCAATGGCTCCGCCACCAGCAAGGGCTTGCCGAGGAGCCCTCTTCAGCCCCCCACTGGAGCAGTGGCATGCCAGGTGCAGCCTCAGGAGAACTGCCCCTCCACGCTTCCACTTGTGCCTCCCAAACCCACACCGTGCCCATGCAGACACTGGCACAAAATCGCCATGCCCCTCACATGGCTCAGGCACGCAGAGGTTCACGTAGTGGCAGAACAGCTGTCTTGGGCCCCTCCGAGGCATGCCCTCAGGCAGTGCTAGGCAGAGGCCTATTGCAGAGGCAGAGAAGAGCTTGCTGAGATCCGCCCGCCTGCCTCCGCCTTCTCCTGCCCAGGCTGAAGAGGCCCAGCTCGCTCAGCCTCTCCTGGCAGGAGAGCTGCTCCAGTGCCTTCCTCCTCTTGGTGGCCCTTTGCAGGCCTCGCTCCACTCCGTCCGTGCGGATGTTGTCCTGGGGAGCCCAGAACTGCACCCCAGACTCCACGTGTGGCCTCAGCAGGGCTGAGGAGAGCGGAAGGAGCCTGCCCCTGACTCCCACCCCCTCCCTCCCCAGCGGCCCTCTGGCAATGCTCTTCCTGCGGCTTCCCAGGATACCAGCGGCCTTCGTGGCCACAAGCGCACATTGCTGGCTCACGGTCAGCTGGTGAAGAAAGCCTTCAGGACATCTGTGTTTTCAGTGTCCTTTATCCCCAGGGCCCCTGCCCCCCGCCTTTAGCAGCAGGCTGCCCTTTGCCCTCGCCTTCCTTTTGCTGCTGGTGCACTTGTAGGAGCCTTGCCGCTTGCCTTTCCTGGCCCTTGCCAGCTTCAGCTCCAGGTGGCCTTTGGCTTTCCTCACGCCAGCCCTGCAGCCTCAGGCAGTGTCTCCAGGCAATTGTCCTGGGGCACCTCTCCCTCCTTCCCCCTCACACGCTTGCGATGTTCTTGGCACGCCTGCCTGCTCCTTGGTGCCGGAATCAGTTCTGGGCAAAAAGCTACAGGCCAAAAGTTAGAAAAAGAGAGAAAGGCCAGAGTGCTGGCACACTCGGCAGCCATGTCAGTAGGCTAAGCCCTTGGGTTAACAGGCTCGTGAGGTAAGGAGAGCTGTGCTCAAGCAGCCTCTCTCTGGCGGTGGCCAGCAGCAGAGGGCCAGTGCCGAGCAGAAGAGCAAGGCCTAGCTGGAGAGCGGCCTGTGCCAGCCCCACACCCTTCCCACGGGCAAGTGCTCAGGGATTTCCTGAGCGGGGAAAAAGAGCAGCCGTGGCAGTTTCCCGAGGGCAAAAGAGCCACCAGCGGTCTTGGGCCAAAAACGGGGTGAATGATTTTGGAAGCGCCAGGGAGGTTTTTGGCTTCGCCAGCATGCTGCCACATGGCATGCAGAATGTGCCTGTGTGGGGGCTAGCCCACCTTTGGCAGAGCATCAAGAGAAAGGGGCGAGCAACTCCCCGCCTTGGGAAAGGGCCTGGCGCAGGCAGACGCCTCTGCATCTTCCAGGCCTACAGTGCCTTCTGAAAGACATGCTGCTGCTTTGAGGTCTCAGAAGCCAAGCTCTCACAAGCATCCTTAAAAAGCTCAAAACCCAACACAGGCGCTCGCTCAGAGGTCTTGAGCGACCTCGCAGCAGGGCGTCCTCTCCGCTGCAAGGCCTTCTTACAAGGGGATAGAGGAGGGCAGCCTGGAGGAATCTCCTTTTGGAAAGGTACCCCCAGCAGCAGCCGCAGCAGCAACAGCAATAGGCAAACACAAAGAGGCACTCAGCTGACGAGACACAAGTTGCTCCTGATGAGTGCGAATGCCGCCAGCTGCTGCTGGTGCGCTGGCCTCCAGCGCCGAGATGCAGGGCTCTGGGATGCCGTCGGGAGCTGCTCAGCACCGTGCTCGGCCGCCGGGCAAAGCAAAAGGAGGAGTGAGGCCATCAGTGGATGATGCCAGTGCCAGCCCCTCAAGAGACAAGCCTCGCGGGAGCCAGATTCCCCGGCCCCAGGGCATTACCTTCCCGCTGCCCTGGGGCACTGCACTGAGATCCCCAAGGCACCAGGCGGCACCACCCAAAGGGCCCTGGCCCCTCTCCCCAACCTCCCCAGCACCCCGGGTCCCTGCACGCGGCCGCTGACCTGCCCTGTGGCAAAGGCCGCCCTCCGCACACCACTGCTGACGTGCTCGCCTGCACACTGCACCGCAGCAGCCCGGGACGTCCTCGGGAGCTGCCCACAGCCACGCTCGGCCACCGGGCAGAGAAGAAGGAGGAGCAAGGCCAGCAGCGGCTGCCGCCGGGCCACAGCCCCCCAAGAAACAAGCCCCGCGCAGCCCCATGGCCCCACGGCTCAAGAGGACCCTCCTCCCACCGCTGTGGCGGACTCCATCGAGGCACCAGGCAGGACCACCCAGAAGGGTCCTGCGCTCTCTCCCACCCCTCCCAAGGACCCAACTCCCCGGGGCCTGACACGCGACTCCTTACCTGCCACACAGCACAGGCCCCCTCCACACACCAACGCCGGCGTGCTCGCCTGTGCTGCATGGGCCCGGCATGTCCTCGGGAGCTGCGCAGCGCCACGCCACGCTCGGCAGCCGTGCAAAGCAAAGGAGGAGAGAAGGCTTCAGTGGCTGCTGCCAGCACCCGTGCCCTCAACAAGTCCCCCACAGCTCCCTCTGCACCAACGCCCAGAGGCAGCTCATGGCCCCCCACACACTACCCCAGGCCGATGACGGTGCCGGGCCCCACGCCAGCCCCCTGGCTGCCACCAGCACACCAAGCCTGCGGCCAGGGCAGCCTGCCTCCACGCCGGCCAGAACACAGAACTCGCCGACACCCCGGGCAACGCTGACAATGGCCTTGGCAACAGGCACCAACTGCCCGGCAAGAGGCACAAGCGCCCCAGCCCCAAACACACCCACCGCGCACCGGCACGCCAGCAAGCATGGCCCAAGGGCCGCGGGCAAGGCACGAGCCCTCGCTCAGAAACCCGGACACTGCTCCCGCCTCACCAGGCCTCTCCAGTACTCCGCATTTGCTCTCGCAGAGTTGTTCTCTGCAGCCCCGCCGCTTCTCTTGCATGCCTAGAGCAGCAAGCAATACCTGCCCTGCGGCACTTCCTCTTTTCACAAACTGACACCGTGCCTCCTCAGACATTGGCACAAAAATCACCATGCACCTGGCAAGGCTCATGCACCATCAAGGAAGCGCCCACAGCTTCCCTCGGGCTCCTCCGCTGTGCTTGCAGGCCTAGTCCAGTCAAACAAGAACTGCGCCGCTGCGCTTCCTCGCTCTTCCCAGACTGACACCATGCCTAACGACACATGCCGACAGACAGTGCCGCGCTGCTATAACGGCTCCCCACCTGCACGTGCTCGCACACTAGTGCTCTCCCGCGCCTCCACTGGCAGTCCTGCCTATTCCGGCCTCCACCAAAGTGCCCCTCTGCACCTCCCGACTCTTGCCAAACTTTCCCCTTACCAAAGGAGAGGTGCGTGCAGCATACAAGCTCTTCTGCAATGGCTCCGCCACCAGCAAGGGCTTGCCGAGGAGCCCTCTTCAGCCCCCCACTGGAGCAGTGGCATGCCAGGTGCAGCCTCAGGAGAACTGCCCCTCCACGCTTCCACTTGTGCCTCCCAAACCCACACCGTGCCCATGCAGACACTGGCACAAAATCGCCATGCCCCTCACATGGCTCAGGCACGCAGAGGTTCACGTAGTGGCAGAACAGCTGTCTTGGGCCCCTCCGAGGCATGCCCTCAGGCAGTGCTAGGCAGAGGCCTATTGCAGAGGCAGAGAAGAGCTTGCTGAGATCCGCCCGCCTGCCTCCGCCTTCTCCTGCCCAGGCTGAAGAGGCCCAGCTCGCTCAGCCTCTCCTGGCAGGAGAGCTGCTCCAGTGCCTTCCTCCTCTTGGTGGCCCTTTGCAGGCCTCGCTCCACTCCGTCCGTGCGGATGTTGTCCTGGGGAGCCCAGAACTGCACCCCAGACTCCACGTGTGGCCTCAGCAGGGCTGAGGAGAGCGGAAGGAGCCTGCCCCTGACTCCCACCCCCTCCCTCCCCAGCGGCCCTCTGGCAATGCTCTTCCTGCGGCTTCCCAGGATACCAGCGGCCTTCGTGGCCACAAGCGCACATTGCTGGCTCACGGTCAGCTGGTGAAGAAAGCCTTCAGGACATCTGTGTTTTCAGTGTCCTTTATCCCCAGGGCCCCTGCCCCCCGCCTTTAGCAGCAGGCTGCCCTTTGCCCTCGCCTTCCTTTTGCTGCTGGTGCACTTGTAGGAGCCTTGCCGCTTGCCTTTCCTGGCCCTTGCCAGCTTCAGCTCCAGGTGGCCTTTGGCTTTCCTCACGCCAGCCCTGCAGCCTCAGGCAGTGTCTCCAGGCAATTGTCCTGGGGCACCTCTCCCTCCTTCCCCCTCACACGCTTGCGATGTTCTTGGCACGCCTGCCTGCTCCTTGGTGCCGGAATCAGTTCTGGGCAAAAAGCTACAGGCCAAAAGTTAGAAAAAGAGAGAAAGGCCAGAGTGCTGGCACACTCGGCAGCCATGTCAGTAGGCTAAGCCCTTGGGTTAACAGGCTCGTGAGGTAAGGAGAGCTGTGCTCAAGCAGCCTCTCTCTGGCGGTGGCCAGCAGCAGAGGGCCAGTGCCGAGCAGAAGAGCAAGGCCTAGCTGGAGAGCGGCCTGTGCCAGCCCCACACCCTTCCCACGGGCAAGTGCTCAGGGATTTCCTGAGCGGGGAAAAAGAGCAGCCGTGGCAGTTTCCCGAGGGCAAAAGAGCCACCAGCGGTCTTGGGCCAAAAACGGGGTGAATGATTTTGGAAGCGCCAGGGAGGTTTTTGGCTTCGCCAGCATGCTGCCACATGGCATGCAGAATGTGCCTGTGTGGGGGCTAGCCCACCTTTGGCAGAGCATCAAGAGAAAGGGGCGAGCAACTCCCCGCCTTGGGAAAGGGCCTGGCGCAGGCAGACGCCTCTGCATCTTCCAGGCCTACAGTGCCTTCTGAAAGACATGCTGCTGCTTTGAGGTCTCAGAAGCCAAGCTCTCACAAGCATCCTTAAAAAGCTCAAAACCCAACACAGGCGCTCGCTCAGAGGTCTTGAGCGACCTCGCAGCAGGGCGTCCTCTCCGCTGCAAGGCCTTCTTACAAGGGGATAGAGGAGGGCAGCCTGGAGGAATCTCCTTTTGGAAAGGTACCCCCAGCAGCAGCCGCAGCAGCAACAGCAATAGGCAAACACAAAGAGGCACTCAGCTGACGAGACACAAGTTGCTCCTGATGAGTGCGAATGCCGCCAGCTGCTGCTGGTGCGCTGGCCTCCAGCGCCGAGATGCAGGGCTCTGGGATGCCGTCGGGAGCTGCTCAGCACCGTGCTCGGCCGCCGGGCAAAGCAAAAGGAGGAGTGAGGCCATCAGTGGATGATGCCAGTGCCAGCCCCCCAAGAGACAAGCCCCGCGGGAGCCAGATTCCCCGGCCCCAGGGCATTACCTTCCCGCTGCCCTGGGGCACTGCACTGAGATCCCCAAGGCACCAGGCGGCACCACCCAAAGGGCCCTGGCCCCTCTCCCCAACCTCCCCAGCACCCCGGGTCCCTGCACGCGGCCGCTGACCTGCCCTGTGGCAAAGGCCGCCCTGCGCACACCACTGCTGACGTGCTCGCCTGCACACTGCACCGCAGCAGCCCGGGACGTCCTCGGGAGCTGCCCACAGCCACGCTCGGCCACCGGGCAGAGAAGAAGGAGGAGCAAGGCCAGCAGCGGCTGCCGCCGGGCCACAGCCCCCCAAGAAACAAGCCCCGCGCAGCCCCATGGCCCCACGGCTCAAGAGGACCCTCCTCCCACCGCTGTGGCGGACTCCATCGAGGCACCAGGCAGGACCACCCAGAAGGGTCCTGCGCTCTCTCCCACCCCTCCCAAGGACCCAACTCCCCGGGGCCTGACACGCGACTCCTTACCTGCCACACAGCACAGGCCCCCTCCACACACCAACGCCGGCGTGCTCGCCTGTGCTGCATGGGCCCGGCATGTCCTCGGGAGCTGCGCAGCGCCACGCCACGCTCGGCAGCCGTGCAAAGCAAAGGAGGAGAGAAGGCTTCAGTGGCTGCTGCCAGCACCCGTGCCCTCAACAAGTCCCCCACAGCTCCCTCTGCACCAACGCCCAGAGGCAGCTCATGGCCCCCCACACACTACCCCAGGCCGATGACGGTGCCGGGCCCCACGCCAGCCCCCTGGCTGCCACCAGCACACCAAGCCTGCGGCCAGGGCAGCCTGCCTCCACGCCGGCCAGAACACAGAACTCGCCGACACCCCGGGCAACGCTGACAATGGCCTTGGCAACAGGCACCAACTGCCCGGCAAGAGGCACAAGCGCCCCAGCCCCAAACACACCCACCGCGCACCGGCACGCCAGCAAGCATGGCCCAAGGGCCGCGGGCAAGGCACGAGCCCTCGCTCAGAAACCCGGACACTGCTCCCGCCTCACCAGGCCTCTCCAGCACTCCGCATTTGCTCTCGCAGAGTTGTTCTCTGCAGCCCCGCCGCTTCTCTTGCATGCCTAGAGCAGCAAGCAATACCTGCCCTGCGGCACTTCCTCTTTTCACAAACTGACATCGTGCCTCCTCAGACATTGGCACAAAAATCACCATGCACCTGGCAAGGCTCATGCACCATCAAGGAAGCGCCCACAGCTTCCCTCGGGCTCCTCCGCTGTTCTTGCAGGCCTAGTCCAGTCAAACAAGAACTGTGCCGCTGCGCTTCCTCGCTCTTCCCAGACTGACACCATGCCTAACGACACATGCCGACAGACAGTGCCGCGCTGCTATAACGGCTCCCCACCTGCACGTGCTCGCACACTAGTGCTCTCCCGCGCCTCCACTGGCAGTCCTGCCTATTCCGGCCTCCACCAAAGTGCCCCTCTGCACCTCCCGACTCTTGCCAAACTTTCCCCTTACCAAAGGAGAGGTGCGTGCAGCATACAAGCTCTTCTGCAATGGCTCCGCCACCAGCAAGGGCTTGCCGAGGAGCCCTCTTCAGCCCCCCACTGGAGCAGTGGCATGCCAGGTGCAGCCTCAGGAGAACTGCCCCTCCACGCTTCCACTTGTGCCTCCCAAACCCACACCGTGCCCATGCAGACACTGGCACAAAATCGCCATGCCCCTCACATGGCTCAGGCACGCAGAGGTTCACGTAGTGGCAGAACAGCTGTCTTGGGCCCCTCCGAGGCATGCCCTCAGGCAGTGCTAGGCAGAGGCCTATTGCAGAGGCAGAGAAGAGCTTGCTGAGATCCGCCCGCCTGCCTCCGCCTTCTCCTGCCCAGGCTGAAGAGGCCCAGCTCGCTCAGCCTCTCCTGGCAGGAGAGCTGCTCCAGTCCCTTCCTCCTCTTGGTGGCCCTTTGCAGGCCTCGCTCCACTCCGTCCGTGCGGATGTTGTCCTGGGGAGCCCAGAACTGCACCCCAGACTCCACGTGTGGCCTCAGCAGGGCTGAGGAGAGCGGAAGGAGCCTGCCCCTGACTCCCACCCCCTCCCTCCCCAGCGGCCCTCTGGCAATGCTCTTCCTGCGGCTTCCCAGGATACCAGCGGCCTTCGTGGCCACAAGCGCACATTGCTGGCTCACGGTCAGCTGGTGAAGAAAGCCTTCAGGACATCTGTGTTTTCAGTGTCCTTTATCCCCAGGGCCCCTGCCCCCCGCCTTTAGCAGCAGGCTGCCCTTTGCCCTCGCCTTCCTTTTGCTGCTGGTGCACTTGTAGGAGCCTTGCCGCTTGCCTTTCCTGGCCCTTGCCAGCTTCAGCTCCAGGTGGCCTTTGGCTTTCCTCACGCCAGCCCTGCAGCCTCAGGCAGTGTCTCCAGGCAATTGTCCTGGGGCACCTCTCCCTCCTTCCCCCTCACACGCTTGCGATGTTCTTGGCACGCCTGCCTGCTCCTTGGTGCCGGAATCAGTTCTGGGCAAAAAGCTACAGGCCAAAAGTTAGAAAAAGAGAGAAAGGCCAGAGTGCTGGCACACTCGGCAGCCATGTCAGTAGGCTAAGCCCTTGGGTTAACAGGCTCGTGAGGTAAGGAGAGCTGTGCTCAAGCAGCCTCTCTCTGGCGGTGGCCAGCAGCAGAGGGCCAGTGCCGAGCAGAAGAGCAAGGCCTAGCTGGAGAGCGGCCTGTGCCAGCCCCACACCCTTCCCACGGGCAAGTGCTCAGGGATTTCCTGAGCGGGGAAAAAGAGCAGCCGTGGCAGTTTCCCGAGGGCAAAAGAGCCACCAGCGGTCTTGGGCCAAAAACGGGGTGAATGATTTTGGAAGCGCCAGGGAGGTTTTTGGCTTCGCCAGCATGCTGCCACATGGCATGCAGAATGTGCCTGTGTGGGGGCTAGCCCACCTTTGGCAGAGCATCAAGAGAAAGGGGCGAGCAACTCCCCGCCTTGGGAAAGGGCCTGGCGCAGGCAGACGCCTCTGCATCTTCCAGGCCTACAGTGCCTTCTGAAAGACATGCTGCTGCTTTGAGGTCTCAGAAGCCAAGCTCTCACAAGCATCCTTAAAAAGCTCAAAACCCAACACAGGCGCTCGCTCAGAGGTCTTGAGCGACCTCGCAGCAGGGCGTCCTCTCCGCTGCAAGGCCTTCTTACAAGGGGATAGAGGAGGGCAGCCTGGAGGAATCTCCTTTTGGAAAGGTACCCCCAGCAGCAGCCGCAGCAGCAACAGCAATAGGCAAACACAAAGAGGCACTCAGCTGACGAGACACAAGTTGCTCCTGATGAGTGCGAATGCCGCCAGCTGCTGCTGGTGCGCTGGCCTCCAGCGCCGAGATGCAGGGCTCTGGGATGCCGTCGGGAGCTGCTCAGCACCGTGCTCGGCCGCCGGGCAAAGCAAAAGGAGGAGTGAGGCCATCAGTGGATGATGCCAGTGCCAGCCCCTCAAGAGACAAGCCTCGCGGGAGCCAGATTCCCCGGCCCCAGGGCATTACCTTCCCGCTGCCCTGGGGCACTGCACTGAGATCCCCAAGGCACCAGGCGGCACCACCCAAAGGGCCCTGGCCCCTCTCCCCAACCTCCCCAGCACCCCGGGTCCCTGCACGCGGCCGCTGACCTGCCCTGTGGCAAAGGCCGCCCTCCGCACACCACTGCTGACGTGCTCGCCTGCACACTGCACCGCAGCAGCCCGGGACGTCCTCGGGAGCTGCCCACAGCCACGCTCGGCCACCGGGCAGAGAAGAAGGAGGAGCAAGGCCAGCAGCGGCTGCCGCCGGGCCACAGCCCCCCAAGAAACAAGCCCCGCGCAGCCCCATGGCCCCACGGCTCAAGAGGACCCTCCTCCCACCGCTGTGGCGGACTCCATCGAGGCACCAGGCAGGACCACCCAGAAGGGTCCTGCGCTCTCTCCCACCCCTCCCAAGGACCCAACTCCCCGGGGCCTGACACGCGACTCCTTACCTGCCACACAGCACAGGCCCCCTCCACACACCAATGCCGGCGTGCTCGCCTGTGCTGCATGGGCCCGGCATGTCCTCGGGAGCTGCGCAGCGCCACGCCACGCTCGGCAGCCGTGCAAAGCAAAGGAGGAGAGAAGGCTTCAGTGGCTGCTGCCAGCACCCGTGCCCTCAACAAGTCCCCCACAGCTCCCTCTGCACCAACGCCCAGAGGCAGCTCATGGCCCCCCACACACTACCCCAGGCCGATGACGGTGCCGGGCCCCACGCCAGCCCCCTGGCTGCCACCAGCACACCAAGCCTGCGGCCAGGGCAGCCTGCCTCCACGCCGGCCAGAACACAGAACTCGCCGACACCCCGGGCAACGCTGACAATGGCCTTGGCAACAGGCACCAACTGCCCGGCAAGAGGCACAAGCGCCCCAGCCCCAAACACACCCACCGCGCACCGGCACGCCAGCAAGCATGGCCCAAGGGCCGCGGGCAAGGCACGAGCCCTCGCTCAGAAACCCGGACACTGCTCCCGCCTCACCAGGCCTCTCCAGTACTCCGCATTTGCTCTCGCAGAGTTGTTCTCTGCAGCCCCGCCGCTTCTCTTGCATGCCTAGAGCAGCAAGCAATACCTGCCCTGCGGCACTTCCTCTTTTCACAAACTGACACCGTGCCTCCTCAGACATTGGCACAAAAATCACCATGCACCTGGCAAGGCTCATGCACCATCAAGGAAGCGCCCACAGCTTCCCTCGGGCTCCTCCGCTGTGCTTGCAGGCCTAGTCCAGTCAAACAAGAACTGCGCCGCTGCGCTTCCTCGCTCTTCCCAGACTGACACCATGCCTAACGACACATGCCGACAGACAGTGCCGCGCTGCTATAACGGCTCCCCACCTGCACGTGCTCGCACACTAGTGCTCTCCCGCGCCTCCACTGGCAGTCCTGCCTATTCCGGCCTCCACCAAAGTGCCCCTCTGCACCTCCCGACTCTTGCCAAACTTTCCCCTTACCAAAGGAGAGGTGCGTGCAGCATACAAGCTCTTCTGCAATGGCTCCGCCACCAGCAAGGGCTTGCCGAGGAGCCCTCTTCAGCCCCCCACTGGAGCAGTGGCATGCCAGGTGCAGCCTCAGGAGAACTGCCCCTCCACGCTTCCACTTGTGCCTCCCAAACCCACACCGTGCCCATGCAGACACTGGCACAAAATCGCCATGCCCCTCACATGGCTCAGGCACGCAGAGGTTCACGTAGTGGCAGAACAGCTGTCTTGGGCCCCTCCGAGGCATGCCCTCAGGCAGTGCTAGGCAGAGGCCTATTGCAGAGGCAGAGAAGAGCTTGCTGAGATCCGCCCGCCTGCCTCCGCCTTCTCCTGCCCAGGCTGAAGAGGCCCAGCTCGCTCAGCCTCTCCTGGCAGGAGAGCTGCTCCAGTGCCTTCCTCCTCTTGGTGGCCCTTTGCAGGCCTCGCTCCACTCCGTCCGTGCGGATGTTGTCCTGGGGAGCCCAGAACTGCACCCCAGACTCCACGTGTGGCCTCAGCAGGGCTGAGGAGAGCGGAAGGAGCCTGCCCCTGACTCCCACCCCCTCCCTCCCCAGCGGCCCTCTGGCAATGCTCTTCCTGCGGCTTCCCAGGATACCAGCGGCCTTCGTGGCCACAAGCGCACATTGCTGGCTCACGGTCAGCTGGTGAAGAAAGCCTTCAGGACATCTGTGTTTTCAGTGTCCTTTATCCCCAGGGCCCCTGCCCCCCGCCTTTAGCAGCAGGCTGCCCTTTGCCCTCGCCTTCCTTTTGCTGCTGGTGCACTTGTAGGAGCCTTGCCGCTTGCCTTTCCTGGCCCTTGCCAGCTTCAGCTCCAGGTGGCCTTTGGCTTTCCTCACGCCAGCCCTGCAGCCTCAGGCAGTGTCTCCAGGCAATTGTCCTGGGGCACCTCTCCCTCCTTCCCCCTCACACGCTTGCGATGTTCTTGGCACGCCTGCCTGCTCCTTGGTGCCGGAATCAGTTCTGGGCAAAAAGCTACAGGCCAAAAGTTAGAAAAAGAGAGAAAGGCCAGAGTGCTGGCACACTCGGCAGCCATGTCAGTAGGCTAAGCCCTTGGGTTAACAGGCTCGTGAGGTAAGGAGAGCTGTGCTCAAGCAGCCTCTCTCTGGCGGTGGCCAGCAGCAGAGGGCCAGTGCCGAGCAGAAGAGCAAGGCCTAGCTGGAGAGCGGCCTGTGCCAGCCCCACACCCTTCCCACGGGCAAGTGCTCAGGGATTTCCTGAGCGGGGAAAAAGAGCAGCCGTGGCAGTTTCCCGAGGGCAAAAGAGCCACCAGCGGTCTTGGGCCAAAAACGGGGTGAATGATTTTGGAAGCGCCAGGGAGGTTTTTGGCTTCGCCAGCATGCTGCCACATGGCATGCAGAATGTGCCTGTGTGGGGGCTAGCCCACCTTTGGCAGAGCATCAAGAGAAAGGGGCGAGCAACTCCCCGCCTTGGGAAAGGGCCTGGCGCAGGCAGACGCCTCTGCATCTTCCAGGCCTACAGTGCCTTCTGAAAGACATGCTGCTGCTTTGAGGTCTCAGAAGCCAAGCTCTCACAAGCATCCTTAAAAAGCTCAAAACCCAACACAGGCGCTCGCTCAGAGGTCTTGAGCGACCTCGCAGCAGGGCGTCCTCTCCGCTGCAAGGCCTTCTTACAAGGGGATAGAGGAGGGCAGCCTGGAGGAATCTCCTTTTGGAAAGGTACCCCCAGCAGCAGCCGCAGCAGCAACAGCAATAGGCAAACACAAAGAGGCACTCAGCTGACGAGACACAAGTTGCTCCTGATGAGTGCGAATGCCGCCAGCTGCTGCTGGTGCGCTGGCCTCCAGCGCCGAGATGCAGGGCTCTGGGATGCCGTCGGGAGCTGCTCAGCACCGTGCTCGGCCGCCGGGCAAAGCAAAAGGAGGAGTGAGGCCATCAGTGGATGATGCCAGTGCCAGCCCCTCAAGAGACAAGCCTCGCGGGAGCCAGATTCCCCGGCCCCAGGGCATTACCTTCCCGCTGCCCTGGGGCACTGCACTGAGATCCCCAAGGCACCAGGCGGCACCACCCAAAGGGCCCTGGCCCCTCTCCCCAACCTCCCCAGCACCCCGGGTCCCTGCACGCGGCCGCTGACCTGCCCTGTGGCAAAGGCCGCCCTGCGCACACCACTGCTGACGTGCTCGCCTGCACACTGCACCGCAGCAGCCCGGGACGTCCTCGGGAGCTGCCCACAGCCACGCTCGGCCACCGGGCAGAGAAGAAGGAGGAGCAAGGCCAGCAGCGGCTGCCGCCGGGCCACAGCCCCCCAAGAAACAAGCCCCGCGCAGCCCCATGGCCCCACGGCTCAAGAGGACCCTCCTCCCACCGCTGTGGCGGACTCCATCGAGGCACCAGGCAGGACCACCCAGAAGGGTCCTGCGCTCTCTCCCACCCCTCCCAAGGACCCAACTCCCCGGGGCCTGACACGCGACTCCTTACCTGCCACACAGCACAGGCCCCCTCCACACACCAATGCCGGCGTGCTCGCCTGTGCTGCATGGGCCCGGCATGTCCTCGGGAGCTGCGCAGCGCCACGCCACGCTCGGCAGCCGTGCAAAGCAAAGGAGGAGAGAAGGCTTCAGTGGCTGCTGCCAGCACCCGTGCCCTCAACAAGTCCCCCACAGCTCCCTCTGCACCAACGCCCAGAGGCAGCTCATGGCCCCCCACACACTACCCCAGGCCGATGACGGTGCCGGGCCCCACGCCAGCCCCCTGGCTGCCACCAGCACACCAAGCCTGCGGCCAGGGCAGCCTGCCTCCACGCCGGCCAGAACACAGAACTCGCCGACACCCCGGGCAACGCTGACAATGGCCTTGGCAACAGGCACCAACTGCCCGGCAAGAGGCACAAGCGCCCCAGCCCCAAACACACCCACCGCGCACCGGCACGCCAGCAAGCATGGCCCAAGGGCCGCGGGCAAGGCACGAGCCCTCGCTCAGAAACCCGGACACTGCTCCCGCCTCACCAGGCCTCTCCAGTACTCCGCATTTGCTCTCGCAGAGTTGTTCTCTGCAGCCCCGCCGCTTCTCTTGCATGCCTAGAGCAGCAAGCAATACCTGCCCTGCGGCACTTCCTCTTTTCACAAACTGACACCGTGCCTCCTCAGACATTGGCACAAAAATCACCATGCACCTGGCAAGGCTCATGCACCATCAAGGAAGCGCCCACAGCTTCCCTCGGGCTCCTCCGCTGTGCTTGCAGGCCTAGTCCAGTCAAACAAGAACTGCGCCGCTGCGCTTCCTCGCTCTTCCCAGACTGACACCATGCCTAACGACACATGCCGACAGACAGTGCCGCGCTGCTATAACGGCTCCCCACCTGCACGTGCTCGCACACTAGTGCTCTCCCGCACCTCCACTGGCAGTCCTGCCTATTCCGGCCTCCACCAAAGTGCCCCTCTGCACCTCCCGACTCTTGCCAAACTTTCCCCTTACCAAAGGAGAGGTGCGTGCAGCATACAAGCTCTTCTGCAATGGCTCCGCCACCAGCAAGGGCTTGCCGAGGAGCCCTCTTCAGCCCCCACTGGAGCAGTGGCATGCCAGGTACAGCCTCAGGAGAACTGCCCCTCCACGCTTCCACTTGTGCCTCCCAAAACCACACCGTGCCCACGCAGACACTGGCACAAAATCGCCATGCCCCTCACATGGCTCAGGCACGCAGAGGTTCACGTAGTGGCAGAACAGCTGTCTTGGGCCCCTCCGAGGCATGCCCTCAGGCAGTGCTAGGCAGAGGCCTATTGCAGAGGCAGAGAAGAGCTTGCTGAGATCCGCCCGCCTGCCTCCGCCTTCTCCTGCCCAGGCTGAAGAGGCCCAGCTCGCTCAGCCTCTCCTGGCAGGAGAGCTGCTCCAGTCCCTTCCTCCTCTTGGTGGCCCTTTGCAGGCCTCGCTCCACTCCGTCCGTGCGGATGTTGTCCTGGGGAGCCCAGAACTGCACCCCAGACTCCACGTGTGGCCTCAGCAGGGCTGAGGAGAGCGGAAGGAGCCTGCCCCTGACTCCCACCCCCTCCCTCCCCAGCGGCCCTCTGGCAATGCTCTTCCTGCGGCTTCCCAGGATACCAGCGGCCTTCGTGGCCACAAGCGCACATTGCTGGCTCACGGTCAGCTGGTGAAGAAAGCCTTCAGGACATCTGTGTTTTCAGTGTCCTTTGTCCCCAGGGCCCCTGCCCCCCGCCTTTAGCAGCAGGCTGCCCTTTGCCCTCGCCTTCCTTTTGCTGCTGGTGCACTTGTAGGAGCCTTGCCGCTTGCCTTTCCTGGCCCTTGCCAGCTTCAGCTCCAGGTGGCCTTTGGCTTTCCTCACGCCAGCCCTGCAGCCTCAGGCAGTGTCTCCAGGCATTTGTCCTGGGGCACCTCTCCCTCCTTCCCCCTCACACGCTTGCGATGTTCTTGGCACGCCTGCCTGCTCCTTGGTGCCGGAATCAGTTCTGGGCAAAAAGCTACAGGCCAAAAGTTAGAAAAAGAGAGAAAGGCCAGAGTGCTGGCACACTCGGCAGCCATGTCAGTAGGCTAAGCCCTTGGGTTAACAGGCTCGTGAGGTAAGGAGAGCTGTGCTCAAGCAGCCTCTCTCTGGCGGTGGCCAGCAGCAGAGGGCCAGTGCCGAGCAGAAGAGCAAGGCCTAGCTGGAGAGCGGCCTGTGCCAGCCCCACACCCTTCCCACGGGCAAGTGCTCAGGGATTTCCTGAGCGGGGAAAAAGAGCAGCCGTGGCAGTTTCCCGAGGGCAAAAGAGCCACCAGCGGTCTTGGGCCAAAAACGGGGTGAATGATTTTGGAAGCGCCAGGGAGGTTTTTGGCTTCGCCAGCATGCTGCCACATGGCATGCAGAATGTGCCTGTGTGGGGGCTAGCCCACCTTTGGCAGAGCATCAAGAGAAAGGGGCGAGCAACTCCCCGCCTTGGGAAAGGGCCTGGCGCAGGCAGACGCCTCTGCATCTTCCAGGCCTACAGTGCCTTCTGAAAGACATGCTGCTGCTTTGAGGTCTCAGAAGCCAAGCTCTCACAAGCATCCTTAAAAAGCTCAAAACCCAACACAGGCGCTCGCTCAGAGGTCTTGAGCGACCTCGCAGCAGGGCGTCTTCTCCGCTGCAAGGCCTTCTTACAAGGGGATAGAGGAGGGCAGCCTGGAGGAATCTCCTTTTGGAAAGGTACCCCCAGCAGCAGCCGCAGCAGCAACAGCAATAGGCAAACACAAAGAGGCACTCAGCTGACGAGACACAAGTTGCTCCTGATGAGTGCGAATGCCGCCAGCTGCTGCCGGTGCGCTGGCCTCCAGCGCCGAGATGCAGGGCCCTGGGATGCCGTCGGGAGCTGCTCAGCACCGTGCTCGGCCGCCGGGCAAAGCAAAAGGAGGAGTGAGGCCATCAGTCGACGATGCCAGTGCCAGCCCCCCAAGAGACAAGCCCCGCGGGAGCCAGATTCCCCGGCCCCAGGGCATTACCTTCCCGCTGCCCTGGGGCACTGCACTGAGATCCCCAAGGCACCAGGCGGCACCACCCAAAGGGCCCTGGCCCCTCTCCCCAACCTCCCCAGCACCCCGGGACCCTGCACGCGGCCGCTGACCTGCCCTGTGGCAAAGGCCGCCCTGCGCACACCACTGCTGACGTGCTCGCCTGCACACTGCACCGCAGCAGCCCGGGACGTCCTCGGGAGCTGCCCACAGCCACGCTCGGCCACCGGGCAGAGAAGAAGGAGGAGCAAGGCCAGCAGCGGCTGCCGCCGGGCCACAGCCCCCCAAGAAACAAGCCCCGCGCAGCCCCATGGCCCCACGGCTCAAGAGGACCCTCCTCCCACCGCTGTGGCGGACTCCATCGAGGCACCAGGCAGGACCACCCAGAAGGGTCCTGCGCTCTCTCCCACCCCTCCCAAGGACCCCCAACTCCCCGGGGCCTGACACGCGACTCCTTACCTGCCACACAGCACAGGCCCCCTCCACACACCAACGCCGGCGTGCTCGCCTGTGCTGCATGGGCCCGGCATGTCCTCGGGAGCTGCGCAGCGCCACGCCACGCTCGGCAGCCGTGCAAAGCAAAGGAGGAGAGAAGGCTTCAGTGGCTGCTGCCAGCACCCGTGCCCTCAACAAGTCCCCCACAGCTCCCTCTGCACCAACGCCCAGAGGCAGCTCATGGCCCCCCACACACTACCCCAGGCCGATGACGGTGCCGGGCCCCACGCCAGCCCCCTGGCTGCCACCAGCACACCAAGCCTGCGGCCAGGGCAGCCTGCCTCCACGCCGGCCAGAACACAGAACTCGCCGACACCCCGGGCAACGCTGACAATGGCCTTGGCAACAGGCACCAACTGCCCGGCAAGAGGCACAAGCGCCCCAAGGCACGAGCCCTCGCTCAGAAACCCGGACACTGCTCCCGCCTCACCAGGCCTCTCCAGCACTCCGCATTTGCTCTCGCAGAGTTGTTCTCTGCAGCCCCGCCGCTTCTCTTGCATGCCTAGAGCAGCAAGCAATACCTGCCCTGCGGCACTTCCTCTTTTCACAAACTGACACCGTGCCTCCTCAGACATTGGCACAAAAATCACCATGCACCTGGCAAGGCTCATGCACCATCAAGGAAGCGCCCACAGCTTCCCTCGGGCTCCTCCGCTGTTCTTGCAGGCCTAGTCCAGTCAAACAAGAACTGCGCCGCTGCGCTTCCTCGCTCTTCCCAGACTGACACCATGCCTAACGACACATGCCGACAGACAGTGCCGCGCTGCTATAACGGCTCCCCACCTGCACGTGCTCGCACACTAGTGCTCTCCCGCGCCTCCACTGGCAGTCCTGCCTATTCCGGCCTCCACCAAAGTGCCCCTCTGCACCTCCCGACTCTTGCCAAACTTTCCCCTTACCAAAGGAGAGGTGCGCGCAGCATACAAGCTCTTCTGCAATGGCTCCGCCACCAGCAAGGGCTTGCCGAGGAGCCCTCTTCAGCCCCCACTGGAGCAGTGGCATGCCAGGTACAGCCTCAGGAGAACTGCCCCTCCACGCTTCCACTTGTGCCTCCCAAAACCACACCGTGCCCACGCAGACATTGGCACAAAATCGCCATGCCCCTCACATGGCTCAGGCACGCAGAGGTTCACGTAGTGGCAGAACAGCTGTCTTGGGCCCCTCCGAGGCATGCCCTCAGGCAGTGCTAGGCAGAGGCCTATTGCAGAGGCAGAGAAGAGCTTGCTGAGATCCGCCCGCCTGCCTCCGCCTTCTCCTGCCCAGGCTGAAGAGGCCCAGCTCGCTCAGCCTCTCCTGGCAGGAGAGCTGCTCCAGTGCCTTCCTCCTCTTGGTGGCCCTTTGCAGGCCTCGCTCCACTCCGTCCGTGCGGATGTTGTCCTGGGGAGCCCAGAACTGCACCCCAGACTCCACGTGTGGCCTCAGCAGGGCTGAGGAGAGCGGAAGGAGCCTGCCCCTGACTCCCACCCCCTCCCTCCCCAGCGGCCCTCTGGCAATGCTCTTCCTGCGGCTTCCCAGGATACCAGCGGCCTTCGTGGCCACAAGCGCACATTGCTGGCTCACGGTCAGCTGGTGAAGAAAGCCTTCAGGACATCTGTGTTTTCAGTGTCCTTTGTCCCCAGGGCCCCTGCCCCCCGCCTTTAGCAGCAGGCTGCCCTTTGCCCTCGCCTTCCTTTTGCTGCTGGTGCACTTGTAGGAGCCTTGCCGCTTGCCTTTCCTGGCCCTTGCCAGCTTCAGCTCCAGGTGGCCTTTGGCTTTCCTCACGCCAGCCCTGCAGCCTCAGGCAGTGTCTCCAGGCAATTGTCCTGGGGCACCTCTCCCTCCTTCCCCCTCACACGCTTGCGATGTTCTTGGCACGCCTGCCTGCTCCTTGGTGCCGGAATCAGTTCTGGGCAAAAAGCTACAGGCCAAAAGTTAGAAAAAGAGAGAAAGGCCAGAGTGCTGGCACACTCGGCAGCCATGTCAGTAGGCTAAGCCCTTGGGTTAACAGGCTCGTGAGGTAAGGAGAGCTGTGCTCAAGCAGCCTCTCTCTGGCGGTGGCCAGCAGCAGAGGGCCAGTGCCGAGCAGAAGAGCAAGGCCTAGCTGGAGAGCGGCCTGTGCCAGCCCCACACCCTTCCCACGGGCAAGTGCTCAGGGATTTCCTGAGCGGGGAAAAAGAGCAGCCGTGGCAGTTTCCCGAGGGCAAAAGAGCCACCAGCGGTCTTGGGCCAAAAACGGGGTGAATGATTTTGGAAGCGCCAGGGAGGTTTTTGGCTTCGCCAGCATGCTGCCACATGGCATGCAGAATGTGCCTGTGTGGGGGCTAGCCCACCTTTGGCAGAGCATCAAGAGAAAGGGGCGAGCAACTCCCCGCCTTGGGAAAGGGCCTGGCGCAGGCAGACGCCTCTGCATCTTCCAGGCCTACAGTGCCTTCTGAAAGACATGCTGCTGCTTTGAGGTCTCAGAAGCCAAGCTCTCACAAGCATCCTTAAAAAGCTCAAAACCCAACACAGGCGCTCGCTCAGAGGTCTTGAGCGACCTCGCAGCAGGGCGTCCTCTCCGCTGCAAGGCCTTCTTACAAGGGGATAGAGGAGGGCAGCCTGGAGGAATCTCCTTTTGGAAAGGCACCCCCAGCAGCAGCCGCAGCAGCAACAGCAATAGGCAAACACAAAGAGGCACTCAGCTGACGAGACACAAGTTGCTCCTGATGAGTGCGAATGCCGCCAGCTGCTGCCGGTGCGCTGGCCTCCAGCGCCGAGATGCAGGGCCCTGGGATGCCGTCAGGAGCTGCTCAGCACCGTGCTCGGCCGCCGGGCAAAGCAAAAGGAGGAGTGAGGCCATCAGTGGATGATGCCAGTGCCAGCCCCTCAAGAGACAAGCCCCGCGGGAGCCAGATTCCCCGGCCCCAGGGCATTACCTTCCCGCTGCCCTGGGGCACTGCACTGAGATCCCCAAGGCACCAGGCGGCACCACCCAAAGGGCCCTGGCCCCTCTCCCCAACCTCCCCAGCACCCCGGGTCCCTGCACGCGGCCGCTGACCTGCCCTGTGGCAAAGGCCGCCCTGCGCACACCACTGCTGACGTGCTCGCCTGCACACTGCACCGCAGCAGCCCGGGACGTCCTCGGGAGCTGCCCACAGCCACGCTCGGCCACCGGGCAGAGAAGAAGGAGGAGCAAGGCCAGCAGCGGCTGCCGCCGGGCCACAGCCCCCCAAGAAACAAGCCCCGCGCAGCCCCATGGCCCCACGGCTCAAGAGGACCCTCCTCCCACCGCTGTGGCGGACTCCATCGAGGCACCAGGCAGGACCACCCAGAAGGGTCCTGCGCTCTCTCCCACCCCTCCCAAGGACCCCCAACTCCCCGGGGCCTGACACGCGACTCCTTACCTGCCACACAGCACAGGCCCCCTCCACACACCAACGCCGGCGTGCTCGCCTGTGCTGCATGGGCCCGGCATGTCCTCGGGAGCTGCGCAGCGCCACGCCACGCTCGGCAGCCGTGCAAAGCAAAGGAGGAGAGAAGGCTTCAGTGGCTGCTGCCAGCACCCGTGCCCTCAACAAGTCCCCCACAGCTCCCTCTGCACCAACGCCCAGAGGCAGCTCATGGCCCCCCACACACTACCCCAGGCCGATGACGGTGCCGGGCCCCACGCCAGCCCCCTGGCTGCCACCAGCACACCAAGCCTGCGGCCAGGGCAGCCTGCCTCCACGCCGGCCAGAACACAGAACTCGCCGACACCCCGGGCAACGCTGACAATGGCCTTGGCAACAGGCACCAACTGCCCGGCAAGAGGCACAAGCGCCCCAAGGCACGAGCCCTCGCTCAGAAACCCGGACACTGCTCCCGCCTCACCAGGCCTCTCCAGCACTCCGCATTTGCTCTCGCAGAGTTGTTCTCTGCAGCCCCGCCGCTTCTCTTGCATGCCTAGAGCAGCAAGCAATACCTGCCCTGCGGCACTTCCTCTTTTCACAAACTGACACCGTGCCTCCTCAGACATTGGCACAAAAATCACCATGCACCTGGCAAGGCTCATGCACCATCAAGGAAGCGCCCACAGCTTCCCTCGGGCTCCTCCGCTGTTCTTGCAGGCCTAGTCCAGTCAAACAAGAACTGTGCCGCTGCGCTTCCTCGCTCTTCCCAGACTGACACCATGCCTAACGACACATGCCGACAGACAGTGCCGCGCTGCTATAACGGCTCCCCACCTGCACGTGCTCGCACACTAGTGCTCTCCCGCGCCTCCACTGGCAGTCCTGCCTATTCCGGCCTCCACCAAAGTGCCCCTCTGCACCTCCCGACTCTTGCCAAACTTTCCCCTTACCAAAGGAGAGGTGCGCGCAGCATACAAGCTCTTCTGCAATGGCTCCGCCACCAGCAAGGGCTTGCCGAGGAGCCCTCTTCAGCCCCCACTGGAGCAGTGGCATGCCAGGTACAGCCTCAGGAGAACTGCCCCTCCACGCTTCCACTTGTGCCTCCCAAAACCACACCGTGCCCACGCAGACATTGGCACAAAATCGCCATGCCCCTCACATGGCTCAGGCACGCAGAGGTTCACGTAGTGGCAGAACAGCTGTCTTGGGCCCCTCCGAGGCATGCCCTCAGGCAGTGCTAGGCAGAGGCCTATTGCAGAGGCAGAGAAGAGCTTGCTGAGATCCGCCCGCCTGCCTCCGCCTTCTCCTGCCCAGGCTGAAGAGGCCCAGCTCGCTCAGCCTCTCCTGGCAGGAGAGCTGCTCCAGTGCCTTCCTCCTCTTGGTGGCCCTTTGCAGGCCTCGCTCCACTCCGTCCGTGCGGATGTTGTCCTGGGGAGCCCAGAACTGCACCCCAGACTCCACGTGTGGCCTCAGCAGGGCTGAGGAGAGCGGAAGGAGCCTGCCCCTGACTCCCACCCCCTCCCTCCCCAGCGGCCCTCTGGCAATGCTCTTCCTGCGGCTTCCCAGGATACCAGCGGCCTTCGTGGCCACAAGCGCACATTGCTGGCTCACGGTCAGCTGGTGAAGAAAGCCTTCAGGACATCTGTGTTTTCAGTGTCCTTTGTCCCCAGGGCCCCTGCCCCCCGCCTTTAGCAGCAGGCTGCCCTTTGCCCTCGCCTTCCTTTTGCTGCTGGTGCACTTGTAGGAGCCTTGCCGCTTGCCTTTCCTGGCCCTTGCCAGCTTCAGCTCCAGGTGGCCTTTGGCTTTCCTCACGCCAGCCCTGCAGCCTCAGGCAGTGTCTCCAGGCAATTGTCCTGGGGCACCTCTCCCTCCTTCCCCCTCACACGCTTGCGATGTTCTTGGCACGCCTGCCTGCTCCTTGGTGCCGGAATCAGTTCTGGGCAAAAAGCTACAGGCCAAAAGTTAGAAAAAGAGAGAAAGGCCAGAGTGCTGGCACACTCGGCAGCCATGTCAGTAGGCTAAGCCCTTGGGTTAACAGGCTCGTGAGGTAAGGAGAGCTGTGCTCAAGCAGCCTCTCTCTGGCGGTGGCCAGCAGCAGAGGGCCAGTGCCGAGCAGAAGAGCAAGGCCTAGCTGGAGAGCGGCCTGTGCCAGCCCCACACCCTTCCCACGGGCAAGTGCTCAGGGATTTCCTGAGCGGGGAAAAAGAGCAGCCGTGGCAGTTTCCCGAGGGCAAAAGAGCCACCAGCGGTCTTGGGCCAAAAACGGGGTGAATGATTTTGGAAGCGCCAGGGAGGTTTTTGGCTTCGCCAGCATGCTGCCACATGGCATGCAGAATGTGCCTGTGTGGGGGCTAGCCCACCTTTGGCAGAGCATCAAGAGAAAGGGGCGAGCAACTCCCCGCCTTGGGAAAGGGCCTGGCGCAGGCAGACGCCTCTGCATCTTCCAGGCCTACAGTGCCTTCTGAAAGACATGCTGCTGCTTTGAGGTCTCAGAAGCCAAGCTCTCACAAGCATCCTTAAAAAGCTCAAAACCCAACACAGGCGCTCGCTCAGAGGTCTTGAGCGACCTCGCAGCAGGGCGTCTTCTCCGCTGCAAGGCCTTCTTACAAGGGGATAGAGGAGGGCAGCCTGGAGGAATCTCCTTTTGGAAAGGTACCCCCAGCAGCAGCCGCAGCAGCAACAGCAATAGGCAAACACAAAGAGGCACTCAGCTGACGAGACACAAGTTGCTCCTGATGAGTGCGAATGCCGCCAGCTGCTGCCGGTGCGCTGGCCTCCAGCGCCGAGATGCAGGGCCCTGGGATGCCGTCGGGAGCTGCTCAGCACCGTGCTCGGCCGCCGGGCAAAGCAAAAGGAGGAGTGAGGCCATCAGTGGATGATGCCAGTGCCAGCCCCTCAAGAGACAAGCCCCGCGGGAGCCAGATTCCCCGGCCCTAGGGGATTACCTTCCCGCTGCCCTGGGGCACTGCACTGAGATCCCCAAGGCACCAGGCGGCACCACCCAAAGGGCCCTGGCCCCTCTCCCCAACCTCCCCAGCACCCCGGGACCCTGCACGCGGCCGCTGACCTGCCCTGTGGCAAAGGCCGCCCTCCGCACACCACTGCTGACGTGCTCGCCTGCACACTGCACCGCAGCAGCCCGGGACGTCCTCGGGAGCTGCCCACAGCCACGCTCGGCCACCGGGCAGAGAAGAAGGAGGAGCAAGGCCAGCAGCGGCTGCCGCCGGGCCACAGCCCCCCAAGAAACAAGCCCCGCGCAGCCCCATGGCCCCACGGCTCAAGAGGACCCTCCTCCCACCGCTGTGGCGGACTCCATCGAGGCACCAGGCAGGACCACCCAGAAGGGTCCTGCGCTCTCTCCCACCCCTCCCAAGGACCCCCAACTCCCCGGGGCCTGACACGCGACTCCTTACCTGCCACACAGCACAGGCCCCCTCCACACACCAACGCCGGCGTGCTCGCCTGTGCTGCATGGGCCCGGCATGTCCTCGGGAGCTGCGCAGCGCCACGCCACGCTCGGCAGCCGTGCAAAGCAAAGGAGGAGAGAAGGCTTCAGTGGCTGCTGCCAGCACCCGTGCCCTCAACAAGTCCCCCACAGCTCCCTCTGCACCAACGCCCAGAGGCAGCTCATGGCCCCCCACACACTACCCCAGGCCGATGACGGTGCCGGGCCCCACGCCAGCCCCCTGGCTGCCACCAGCACACCAAGCCTGCGGCCAGGGCAGCCTGCCTCCACGCCAGCCAGAACACAGAACTCGCCGACACCCCGGGCAACGCTGACAATGGCCTTGGCAACAGGCACCAACTGCCCGGCAAGAGGCACAAGCGCCCCAGCCCCAAACACACCCACTGCGCACCGGCACGCCAGCAAGCATGGCCCAAGGGCCGCGGGCAAGGCACGAGCCCTCGCTCAGAAACCCGGACACTGCTCCCGCCTCACCAGGCCTCTCCAGCACTCCGCATTTGCTCTCGCAGAGTTGTTCTCTGCAGCCCCGCCGCTTCTCTTGCATGCCTAGAGCAGCAAGCAATACCTGCCCTGCGGCACTTCCTCTTTTCACAAACTGACACCGTGCCTCCTCAGACATTGGCACAAAAATCACCATGCACCTGGCAAGGCTCATGCACCATCAAGGAAGCGCCCACAGCTTCCCTCGGGCTCCTCCGCTGTTCTTGCAGGCCTAGTCCAGTCAAACAAGAACTGTGCCGCTGCGCTTCCTCGCTCTTCCCAGACTGACACCATGCCTAACGACACATGCCGACAGACAGTGCCGCGCTGCTATAACGGCTCCCCACCTGCACGTGCTCGCACACTAGTGCTCTCCCGCGCCTCCACTGGCAGTCCTGCCTATTCCGGCCTCCACCAAAGTGCCCCTCTGCACCTCCCGACTCTTGCCAAACTTTCCCCTTACCAAAGGAGAGGTGCGCGCAGCATACAAGCTCTTCTGCAATGGCTCCGCCACCAGCAAGGGCTTGCCGAGGAGCCCTCTTCAGCCCCCACTGGAGCAGTGGCATGCCAGGTACAGCCTCAGGAGAACTGCCCCTCCACGCTTCCACTTGTGCCTCCCAAACCCACACCGTGCCCATGCAGACACTGGCACAAAATCGCCATGCTCCTCACATGGCTCAGGCACGCAGAGGTTCACGTAGTGGCAGAACAGCTGTCTTGGGCCCCTCCGAGGCATGCCCTCAGGCAGTGCTAGGCAGAGGCCTATTGCAGAGGCAGAGAAGAGCTTGCTGAGATCCGCCCGCCTGCCTCCGCCTTCTCCTGCCCAGGCTGAAGAGGCCCAGCTCGCTCAGCCTCTCCTGGCAGGAGAGCTGCTCCAGTGCCTTCCTCCTCTTGGTGGCCCTTTGCAGGCCTCGCTCCACTCCGTCCGTGCGGATGTTGTCCTGGGGAGCCCAGAACTGCACCCCAGACTCCACGTGTGGCCTCAGCAGGGCTGAGGAGAGCGGAAGGAGCCTGCCCCTGACTCCCACCCCCTCCCTCCCCAGCGGCCCTCTGGCAATGCTCTTCCTGCGGCTTCCCAGGATACCAGCGGCCTTCGTGGCCACAAGCGCACATTGCTGGCTCACGGTCAGCTGGTGAAGAAAGCCTTCAGGACATCTGTGTTTTCAGTGTCCTTTGTCCCCAGGGCCCCTGCCCCCCGCCTTTAGCAGCAGGCTGCCCTTTGCCCTCGCCTTCCTTTTGCTGCTGGTGCACTTGTAGGAGCCTTGCCGCTTGCCTTTCCTGGCCCTTGCCAGCTTCAGCTCCAGGTGGCCTTTGGCTTTCCTCACGCCAGCCCTGCAGCCTCAGGCAGTGTCTCCAGGCATTTGTCCTGGGGCACCTCTCCCTCCTTCCCCCTCACACGCTTGCGATGTTCTTGGCACGCCTGCCTGCTCCTTGGTGCCGGAATCAGTTCTGGGCAAAAAGCTACAGGCCAAAAGTTAGAAAAAGAGAGAAAGGCCAGAGTGCTGGCACACTCGGCAGCCATGTCAGTAGGCTAAGCCCTTGGGTTAACAGGCTCGTGAGGTAAGGAGAGCTGTGCTCAAGCAGCCTCTCTCTGGCGGTGGCCAGCAGCAGAGGGCCAGTGCCGAGCAGAAGAGCAAGGCCTAGCTGGAGAGCGGCCTGTGCCAGCCCCACACCCTTCCCACGGGCAAGTGCTCAGGGATTTCCTGAGCGGGGAAAAAGAGCAGCCGTGGCAGTTTCCCGAGGGCAAAAGAGCCACCAGCGGTCTTGGGCCAAAAACGGGGTGAATGATTTTGGAAGCGCCAGGGAGGTTTTTGGCTTCGCCAGCATGCTGCCACATGGCATGCAGAATGTGCCTGTGTGGGGGCTAGCCCACCTTTGGCAGAGCATCAAGAGAAAGGGGCGAGCAACTCCCCGCCTTGGGAAAGGGCCTGGCGCAGGCAGACGCCTCTGCATCTTCCAGGCCTACAGTGCCTTCTGAAAGACATGCTGCTGCTTTGAGGTCTCAGAAGCCAAGCTCTCACAAGCATCCTTAAAAAGCTCAAAGCCCAACACAGGCGCTCGCTCAGAGGTCTTGAGCGACCTCGCAGCAGGGCGTCTTCTCCGCTGCAAGGCCTTCTTACAAGGGGATAGAGGAGGGCAGCCTGGAGGAATCTCCTTTTGGAAAGGTACCCCCAGCAGCAGCCGCAGCAGCAACAGCAATAGGCAAACACAAAGAGGCACTCAGCTGACGAGACACAAGTTGCTCCTGATGAGTGCGAATGCCGCCAGCTGCTGCCGGTGCGCTGGCCTCCAGCGCCGAGATGCAGGGCCCTGGGATGCCGTCGGGAGCTGCTCAGCACCGTGCTCGGCCGCCGGGCAAAGCAAAAGGAGGAGTGAGGCCATCAGTGGATGATGCCAGTGCCAGCCCCTCAAGAGACAAGCCCCGCGGGAGCCAGATTCCCCGGCCCCAGGGCATTACCTTCCCGCTGCCCTGGGGCACTGCACTGAGATCCCCAAGGCACCAGGCGGCACCACCCAAAGGGCCCTGGCCCCTCTCCCCAACCTCCCCAGCACCCCGGGACCCTGCACGCGGCCGCTGACCTGCCCTGTGGCAAAGGCCGCCCTCCGCACACCACTGCTGACGTGCTCGCCTGCACACTGCACCGCAGCAGCCCGGGACGTCCTCGGGAGCTGCCCACAGCCACGCTTGGCCACCGGGCAGAGAAGAAGGAGGAGCAAGGCCAGCAGCGGCTGCCGCCGGGCCACAGCCCCCCAAGAAACAAGCCCCGCGCAGCCCCATGGCCCCACGGCTCAAGAGGACCCTCCTCCCACCGCTGTGGCGGACTCCATCGAGGCACCAGGCAGGACCACCCAGAAGGGTCCTGCGCTCTCTCCCACCCCTCCCAAGGACCCCCAACTCCCCGGGGCCTGACACGCGACTCCTTACCTGCCACACAGCACAGGCCCCCTCCACACACCAACGCCGGCGTGCTCGCCTGTGCTGCATGGGCCCGGCATGTCCTCGGGAGCTGCGCAGCGCCACGCCACGCTCGGCAGCCGTGCAAAGCAAAGGAGGAGAGAAGGCTTCAGTGGCTGCTGCCAGCACCCGTGCCCTCAACAAGTCCCCCACAGCTCCCTCTGCACCAACGCCCAGAGGCAGCTCATGGCCCCCCACACACTACCCCAGGCCGATGACGGTGCCGGGCCCCACGCCAGCCCCCTGGCTGCCACCAGCACACCAAGCCTGCGGCCAGGGCAGCCTGCCTCCACGCCGGCCAGAACACAGAACTCGCCGACACCCAGGGCAACGCTGACAATGGCCTTGGCAACAGGCACCAACTGCCCGGCAAGAGGCACAAGCGCCCCAAGGCACGAGCCCTCGCTCAGAAACCCAGACACTGCTCCCGCCTCACCAGGCCTCTCCAGCACTCCGCATTTGCTCTCGCAGAGTTGTTCTCTGCAGCCCCGCCGCTTCTCTTGCATGCCTAGAGCAGCAAGCAATACCTGCCCTGCGGCACTTCCTCTTTTCACAAACTGACACCGTGCCTCCTCAGACATTGGCACAAAAATCACCATGCACCTGGCAAGGCTCATGCACCATCAAGGAAGCGCCCACAGCTTCCCTCGGGCTCCTCCGCTGTTCTTGCAGGCCTAGTCCAGTCAAACAAGAACTGTGCCGCTGCGCTTCCTCGCTCTTCCCAGACTGACACCATGCCTAACGACACATGCCGACAGACAGTGCCGCGCTGCTATAACGGCTCCCCACCTGCACGTGCTCGCACACTAGTGCTCTCCCGCGCCTCCACTGGCAGTCCTGCCTATTCCGGCCTCCACCAAAGTGCCCCTCTGCACCTCCCGACTCTTGCCAAACTTTCCCCTTACCAAAGGAGAGGTGCGCGCAGCATACAAGCTCTTCTGCAATGGCTCCGCCACCAGCAAGGGCTTGCCGAGGAGCCCTCTTCAGCCCCCACTGGAGCAGTGGCATGCCAGGTACAGCCTCAGGAGAACTGCCCCTCCACGCTTCCACTTGTGCCTCCCAAACCCACACCGTGCCCACGCAGACACTGGCACAAAATCGCCATGCCCCTCACATGGCTCAGGCACGCAGAGGTTCACGTAGTGGCAGAACAGCTGTCTTGGGCCCCTCCGAGGCATGCCCTCAGGCAGTGCTAGGCAGAGGCCTATTGCAGAGGCAGAGAAGAGCTTGCTGAGATCCGCCCGCCTGCCTCCGCCTTCTCCTGCCCAGGCTGAAGAGGCCCAGCTCGCTCAGCCTCTCCTGGCAGGAGAGCTGCTCCAGTGCCTTCCTCCTCTTGGTGGCCCTTTGCAGGCCTCGCTCCACTCCGTCCGTGCGGATGTTGTCCTGGGGAGCCCAGAACTGCACCCCAGACTCCACGTGTGGCCTCAGCAGGGCTGAGGAGAGCGGAAGGAGCCTGCCCCTGACTCCCACCCCCTCCCTCCCCAGCGGCCCTCTGGCAATGCTCTTCCTGCGGCTTCCCAGGATACCAGCGGCCTTCGTGGCCACAAGCGCACATTGCTGGCTCACGGTCAGCTGGTGAAGAAAGCCTTCAGGACATCTGTGTTTTCAGTGTCCTTTGTCCCCAGGGCCCCTGCCCCCCGCCTTTAGCAGCAGGCTGCCCTTTGCCCTCGCCTTCCTTTTGCTGCTGGTGCACTTGTAGGAGCCTTGCCGCTTGCCTTTCCTGGCCCTTGCCAGCTTCAGCTCCAGGTGGCCTTTGGCTTTCCTCACGCCAGCCCTGCAGCCTCAGGCAGTGTCTCCAGGCATTTGTCCTGGGGCACCTCTCCCTCCTTCCCCCTCACACGCTTGCGATGTTCTTGGCACGCCTGCCTGCTCCTTGGTGCCGGAATCAGTTCTGGGCAAAAAGCTACAGGCCAAAAGTTAGAAAAAGAGAGAAAGGCCAGAGTGCTGGCACACTCGGCAGCCATGTCAGTAGGCTAAGCCCTTGGGTTAACAGGCTCGTGAGGTAAGGAGAGCTGTGCTCAAGCAGCCTCTCTCTGGCGGTGGCCAGCAGCAGAGGGCCAGTGCCGAGCAGAAGAGCAAGGCCTAGCTGGAGAGCGGCCTGTGCCAGCCCCACACCCTTCCCACGGGCAAGTGCTCAGGGATTTCCTGAGCGGGGAAAAAGAGCAGCCGTGGCAGTTTCCCGAGGGCAAAAGAGCCACCAGCGGTCTTGGGCCAAAAACGGGGTGAATGATTTTGGAAGCGCCAGGGAGGTTTTTGGCTTTGCCAGCATGCTGCCACATGGCATGCAGAATGTGCCTGTGTGGGGGCTAGCCCACCTTTGGCAGAGCATCAAGAGAAAGGGGCGAGCAACTCCCCGCCTTGGGAAAGGGCCTGGCGCAGGCAGACGCCTCTGCATCTTCCAGGCCTACAGTGCCTTCTGAAAGACATGCTGCTGCTTTGAGGTCTCAGAAGCCAAGCTCTCACAAGCATCCTTAAAAAGCTCAAAACCCAACACAGGCGCTCGCTCAGAGGTCTTGAGCGACCTCGCAGCAGGGCGTCTTCTCTGCTGCAAGGCCTTCTTACAAGGGGATAGAGGAGGGCAGCCTGGAGGAATCTCCTTTTGGAAAGGTACCCCCAGCAGCAACAGCAATAGGCAAACACAAAGAGGCACTCAGCTGACGAGACACAAGTTGCTCCTGATGAGTGCGAATGCCGCCAGC
Organism: Dromaius novaehollandiae; assembly: GCF_036370855.1. NCBI lineage: Eukaryota > Metazoa > Chordata > Aves > Casuariiformes > Dromaiidae > Dromaius > Dromaius novaehollandiae. Next base: position 113,928,279 of record NC_088100.1, on the reverse strand, counting down.
TGCTGCCGGTGCGCTGGCCTCCAGCGCCGAGATGCAGGGCCCTGGGATGCCGTCGGGAGCTGCTCAGCACCGTGCTCGGCCGCCGGGCAAAGCAAAAGGAGGAGTGAGGCCATCAGTGGATGATGCCAGTGCCAGCCCCTCAAGAGACAAGCCCCGCGGGAGCCAGATTCCCCGGCCCCAGGGCATTACCTTCCCGCTGCCCTGGGGCACTGCACTGAGATCCCCAAGGCACCAGGCGGCACCACCCAAAGGGCCCTGGCCCCTCTCCCCAACCTCCCCAGCACCCCGGGACCCTGCACGCGGCCGCTGACCTGCCCTGTGGCAAAGGCCGCCCTCCGCACACCACTGCTGACGTGCTCGCCTGCACACTGCACCGCAGCAGCCCGGGACGTCCTCGGGAGCTGCCCACAGCCACGCTTGGCCACCGGGCAGAGAAGAAGGAGGAGCAAGGCCAGCAGCGGCTGCCGCCGGGCCACAGCCCCCCAAGAAACAAGCCCCGCGCAGCCCCATGGCCCCACGGCTCAAGAGGACCCTCCTCCCACCGCTGTGGCGGACTCCATCGAGGCACCAGGCAGGACCACCCAGAAGGGTCCTGCGCTCTCTCCCACCCCTCCCAAGGACCCCCAACTCCCCGGGGCCTGACACGCGACTCCTTACCTGCCACACAGCACAGGCCCCCTCCACACACCAACGCCGGCGTGCTCGCCTGTGCTGCATGGGCCCGGCATGTCCTCGGGAGCTGCGCAGCGCCACGCCACGCTCGGCAGCCGTGCAAAGCAAAGGAGGAGAGAAGGCTTCAGTGGCTGCTGCCAGCACCCGTGCCCTCAACAAGTCCCCCACAGCTCCCTCTGCACCAACGCCCAGAGGCAGCTCATGGCCCCCCACACACTACCCCAGGCCGATGACGGTGCCGGGCCCCACGCCAGCCCCCTGGCTGCCACCAGCACACCAAGCCTGCGGCCAGGGCAGCCTGCCTCCACGCCGGCCAGAACACAGAACTCGCCGACACCCCGGGCAACGCTGACAATGGCCTTGGCAACAGGCACCAACTGCCCGGCAAGAGGCACAAGCGCCCCAAGGCACGAGCCCTCGCTCAGAAACCCGGACACTGCTCCCGCCTCACCAGGCCTCTCCAGCACTCCGCATTTGCTCTCGCAGAGTTGTTCTCTGCAGCCCCGCCGCTTCTCTTGCATGCCTAGAGCAGCAAGCAATACCTGCCCTGCGGCACTTCCTCTTTTCACAAACTGACACCGTGCCTCCTCAGACATTGGCACAAAAATCACCATGCACCTGGCAAGGCTCATGCACCATCAAGGAAGCGCCCACAGCTTCCCTCGGGCTCCTCCGCTGTTCTTGCAGGCCTAGTCCAGTCAAACAAGAACTGTGCCGCTGCGCTTCCTCGCTCTTCCCAGACTGACACCATGCCTAACGACACATGCCGACAGACAGTGCCGCGCTGCTATAACGGCTCCCCACCTGCACGTGCTCGCACACTAGTGCTCTCCCGCGCCTCCACTGGCAGTCCTGCCTATTCCGGCCTCCACCAAAGTGCCCCTCTGCACCTCCCGACTCTTGCCAAACTTTCCCCTTACCAAAGGAGAGGTGCGCGCAGCATACAAGCTCTTCTGCAATGGCTCCGCCACCAGCAAGGGCTTGCCGAGGAGCCCTCTTCAGCCCCCACTGGAGCAGTGGCATGCCAGGTACAGCCTCAGGAGAACTGCCCCTCCACGCTTCCACTTGTGCCTCCCAAACCCACACCGTGCCCACGCAGACACTGGCACAAAATCGCCATGCCCCTCACATGGCTCAGGCACGCAGAGGTTCACGTAGTGGCAGAACAGCTGTCTTGGGCCCCTCCGAGGCATGCCCTCAGGCAGTGCTAGGCAGAGGCCTATTGCAGAGGCAGAGAAGAGCTTGCTGAGATCCGCCCGCCTGCCTCCGCCTTCTCCTGCCCAGGCTGAAGAGGCCCAGCTCGCTCAGCCTCTCCTGGCAGGAGAGCTGCTCCAGTGCCTTCCTCCTCTTGGTGGCCCTTTGCAGGCCTCGCTCCACTCCGTCCGTGCGGATGTTGTCCTGGGGAGCCCAGAACTGCACCCCAGACTCCACGTGTGGCCTCAGCAGGGCTGAGGAGAGCGGAAGGAGCCTGCCCCTGACTCCCACCCCCTCCCTCCCCAGCGGCCCTCTGGCAATGCTCTTCCTGCGGCTTCCCAGGATACCAGCGGCCTTCGTGGCCACAAGCGCACATTGCTGGCTCACGGTCAGCTGGTGAAGAAAGCCTTCAGGACATCTGTGTTTTCAGTGTCCTTTGTCCCCAGGGCCCCTGCCCCCCGCCTTTAGCAGCAGGCTGCCCTTTGCCCTCGCCTTCCTTTTGCTGCTGGTGCACTTGTAGGAGCCTTGCCGCTTGCCTTTCCTGGCCCTTGCCAGCTTCAGCTCCAGGTGGCCTTTGGCTTTCCTCACGCCAGCCCTGCAGCCTCAGGCAGTGTCTCCAGGCATTTGTCCTGGGGCACCTCTCCCTCCTTCCCCCTCACACGCTTGCGATGTTCTTGGCACGCCTGCCTGCTCCTTGGTGCCGGAATCAGTTCTGGGCAAAAAGCTACAGGCCAAAAGTTAGAAAAAGAGAGAAAGGCCAGAGTGCTGGCACACTCGGCAGCCATGTCAGTAGGCTAAGCCCTTGGGTTAACAGGCTCGTGAGGTAAGGAGAGCTGTGCTCAAGCAGCCTCTCTCTGGCGGTGGCCAGCAGCAGAGGGCCAGTGCCGAGCAGAAGAGCAAGGCCTAGCTGGAGAGCGGCCTGTGCCAGCCCCACACCCTTCCCACGGGCAAGTGCTCAGGGATTTCCTGAGCGGGGAAAAAGAGCAGCCGTGGCAGTTTCCCGAGGGCAAAAGAGCCACCAGCGGTCTTGGGCCAAAAACGGGGTGAATGATTTTGGAAGCGCCAGGGAGGTTTTTGGCTTCGCCAGCATGCTGCCACATGGCATGCAGAATGTGCCTGTGTGGGGGCTAGCCCACCTTTGGCAGAGCATCAAGAGAAAGGGGCGAGCAACTCCCCGCCTTGGGAAAGGGCCTGGCGCAGGCAGACGCCTCTGCATCTTCCAGGCCTACAGTGCCTTCTGAAAGACATGCTGCTGCTTTGAGGTCTCAGAAGCCAAGCTCTCACAAGCATCCTTAAAAAGCTCAAAACCCAACACAGGCGCTCGCTCAGAGGTCTTGAGCGACCTCGCAGCAGGGCGTCTTCTCCGCTGCAAGGCCTTCTTACAAGGGGATAGAGGAGGGCAGCCTGGAGGAATCTCCTTTTGGAAAGGTACCCCCAGCAGCAGCCGCAGCAGCAACAGCAATAGGCAAACACAAAGAGGCACTCAGCTGACGAGACACAAGTTGCTCCTGATGAGTGCGAATGCCGCCAGCTGCTGCCGGTGCGCTGGCCTCCAGCGCCGAGATGCAGGGCCCTGGGATGCCGTCGGGAGCTGCTCAGCACCGTGCTCGGCCGCCGGGCAAAGCAAAAGGAGGAGTGAGGCCATCAGTGGATGATGCCAGTGCCAGCCCCTCAAGAGACAAGCCCCGCGGGAGCCAGATTCCCCGGCCCCAGGGCATTACCTTCCCGCTGCCCTGGGGCACTGCACTGAGATCCCCAAGGCACCAGGCGGCACCACCCAAAGGGCCCTGGCCCCTCTCCCCAACCTCCCCAGCACCCCGGGACCCTGCACGCGGCCGCTGACCTGCCCTGTGGCAAAGGCCGCCCTGCGCACACCACTGCTGACGTGCTCGCCTGCACACTGCACCGCAGCAGCCCGGGACGTCCTCGGGAGCTGCCCACAGCCACGCTCGGCCACCGGGCAGAGAAGAAGGAGGAGCAAGGCCAGCAGCGGCTGCCGCCGGGCCACAGCCCCCCAAGAAACAAGCCCCGCGCAGCCCCATGGCCCCACGGCTCAAGAGGACCCTCCTCCCACCGCTGTGGCGGACTCCATCGAGGCACCAGGCAGGACCACCCAGAAGGGTCCTGCGCTCTCTCCCACCCCTCCCAAGGACCCCCAACTCCCCGGGGCCTGACACGCGACTCCTTACCTGCCACACAGCACAGGCCCCCTCCACACACCAACGCCGGCGTGCTCGCCTGTGCTGCATGGGCCCGGCATGTCCTCGGGAGCTGCGCAGCGCCACGCCACGCTCGGCAGCCGTGCAAAGCAAAGGAGGAGAGAAGGCTTCAGTGGCTGCTGCCAGCACCCGTGCCCTCAACAAGTCCCCCACAGCTCCCTCTGCACCAACGCCCAGAGGCAGCTCATGGCCCCCCACACACTACCCCAGGCCGATGACGGTGCCGGGCCCCACGCCAGCCCCCTGGCTGCCACCAGCACACCAAGCCTGCGGCCAGGGCAGCCTGCCTCCACGCCGGCCAGAACACAGAACTCGCCGACACCCCGGGCAACGCTGACAATGGCCTTGGCAACAGGCACCAACTGCCCGGCAAGAGGCACAAGCGCCCCAAGGCACGAGCCCTCGCTCAGAAACCCGGACACTGCTCCCGCCTCACCAGGCCTCTCCAGCACTCCGCATTTGCTCTCGCAGAGTTGTTCTCTGCAGCCCCGCCGCTTCTCTTGCATGCCTAGAGCAGCAAGCAATACCTGCCCTGCGGCACTTCCTCTTTTCACAAACTGACATCGTGCCTCCTCAGACATTGGCACAAAAATCACCATGCACCTGGCAAGGCTCATGCACCATCAAGGAAGCGCCCACAGCTTCCCTCGGGCTCCTCCGCTGTTCTTGCAGGCCTAGTCCAGTCAAACAAGAACTGCGCCGCTGCGCTTCCTCGCTCTTCCCAGACTGACACCATGCCTAACGACACATGCCGACAGACAGTGCCGCGCTGCTATAACGGCTCCCCACCTGCACGTGCTCGCACACTAGTGCTCTCCCGCGCCTCCACTGGCAGTCCTGCCTATTCCGGCCTCCACCAAAGTGCCCCTCTGCACCTCCCGACTCTTGCCAAACTTTCCCCTTACCAAAGGAGAGGTGCGCGCAGCATACAAGCTCTTCTGCAATGGCTCCGCCACCAGCAAGGGCTTGCCGAGGAGCCCTCTTCAGCCCCCCACTGGAGCAGTGGCATGCCAGGTGCAGCCTCAGGAGAACTGCCCCTCCACGCTTCCACTTGTGCCTCCCAAAACCACACCGTGCCCATGCAGACACTGGCACAAAATCGCCATGCCCCTCACATGGCTCAGGCACGCAGAGGTTCACGTAGTGGCAGAACAGCTGTCTTGGGCCCCTCCGAGGCATGCCCTCAGGCAGTGCTAGGCAGAGGCCTATTGCAGAGGCAGAGAAGAGCTTGCTGAGATCCGCCCGCCTGCCTCCGCCTTCTCCTGCCCAGGCTGAAGAGGCCCAGCTCGCTCAGCCTCTCCTGGCAGGAGAGCTGCTCCAGTGCCTTCCTCCTCTTGGTGGCCCTTTGCAGGCCTCGCTCCACTCCGTCCGTGCGGATGTTGTCCTGGGGAGCCCAGAACTGCACCCCAGACTCCACGTGTGGCCTCAGCAGGGCTGAGGAGAGCGGAAGGAGCCTGCCCCTGACTCCCACCCCCTCCCTCCCCAGCGGCCCTCTGGCAATGCTCTTCCTGCGGCTTCCCAGGATACCAGCGGCCTTCGTGGCCACAAGCGCACATTGCTGGCTCACGGTCAGCTGGTGAAGAAAGCCTTCAGGACATCTGTGTTTTCAGTGTCCTTTGTCCCCAGGGCCCCTGCCCCCCGCCTTTAGCAGCAGGCTGCCCTTTGCCCTCGCCTTCCTTTTGCTGCTGGTGCACTTGTAGGAGCCTTGCCGCTTGCCTTTCCTGGCCCTTGCCAGCTTCAGCTCCAGGTGGCCTTTGGCTTTCCTCACGCCAGCCCTGCAGCCTCAGGCAGTGTCTCCAGGCATTTGTCCTGGGGCACCTCTCCCTCCTTCCCCCTCACACGCTTGCGATGTTCTTGGCACGCCTGCCTGCTCCTTGGTGCCGGAATCAGTTCTGGGCAAAAAGCTACAGGCCAAAAGTTAGAAAAAGAGAGAAAGGCCAGAGTGCTGGCACACTCGGCAGCCATGTCAGTAGGCTAAGCCCTTGGGTTAACAGGCTCGTGAGGTAAGGAGAGCTGTGCTCAAGCAGCCTCTCTCTGGCGGTGGCCAGCAGCAGAGGGCCAGTGCCGAGCAGAAGAGCAAGGCCTAGCTGGAGAGCGGCCTGTGCCAGCCCCACACCCTTCCCACGGGCAAGTGCTCAGGGATTTCCTGAGCGGGGAAAAAGAGCAGCCGTGGCAGTTTCCCGAGGGCAAAAGAGCCACCAGCGGTCTTGGGCCAAAAACGGGGTGAATGATTTTGGAAGCGCCAGGGAGGTTTTTGGCTTCGCCAGCATGCTGCCACATGGCATGCAGAATGTGCCTGTGTGGGGGCTAGCCCACCTTTGGCAGAGCATCAAGAGAAAGGGGCGAGCAACTCCCCGCCTTGGGAAAGGGCCTGGCGCAGGCAGACGCCTCTGCATCTTCCAGGCCTACAGTGCCTTCTGAAAGACATGCTGCTGCTTTGAGGTCTCAGAAGCCAAGCTCTCACAAGCATCCTTAAAAAGCTCAAACCCCAACACAGGCGCTCGCTCAGAGGTCTTGAGCGACCTCGCAGCAGGGCGTCTTCTCCGCTGCAAGGCCTTCTTACAAGGGGATAGAGGAGGGCAGCCTGGAGGAATCTCCTTTTGGAAAGGTACCCCCAGCAGCAGCCGCAGCAGCAACAGCAATAGGCAAACACAAAGAGGCACTCAGCTGACGAGACACAAGTTGCTCCTGATGAGTGCGAATGCCGCCAGCTGCTGCCGGTGCGCTGGCCTCCAGCGCCGAGATGCAGGGCCCTGGGATGCCGTCGGGAGCTGCTCAGCACCGTGCTCGGCCGCCGGGCAAAGCAAAAGGAGGAGTGAGGCCATCAGTGGATGATGCCAGTGCCAGCCCCTCAAGAGACAAGCCCCGCGGGAGCCAGATTCCCCGGCCCCAGGGCATTACCTTCCCGCTGCCCTGGGGCACTGCACTGAGATCCCCAAGGCACCAGGCGGCACCACCCAAAGGGCCCTGGCCCCTCTCCCCAACCTCCCCAGCACCCCGGGTCCCTGCACGCGGCCGCTGACCTGCCCTGTGGCAAAGGCCGCCCTGCGCACACCACTGCTGACGTGCTCGCCTGCACACTGCACCGCAGCAGCCCGGGACGTCCTCGGGAGCTGCCCACAGCCACGCTCGGCCACCGGGCAGAGAAGAAGGAGGAGCAAGGCCAGCAGCGGCTGCCGCCGGGCCACAGCCCCCCAAGAAACAAGCCCCGCGCAGCCCCATGGCCCCACGGCTCAAGAGGACCCTCCTCCCACCGCTGTGGCGGACTCCATCGAGGCACCAGGCAGGACCACCCAGAAGGGTCCTGCGCTCTCTCCCACCCCTCCCAAGGACCCCAACTCCCCGGGGCCTGACACGCGACTCCTTACCTGCCACACAGCACAGGCCCCCTCCACACACCAACGCCGGCGTGCTCGCCTGTGCTGCATGGGCCCGGCATGTCCTCGGGAGCTGCGCAGCGCCACGCCACGCTCGGCAGCCGTGCAAAGCAAAGGAGGAGAGAAGGCTTCAGTGGCTGCTGCCAGCACCCGTGCCCTCAACAAGTCCCCCACAGCTCCCTCTGCACCAACGCCCAGAGGCAGCTCATGGCCCCCCACACACTACCCCAGGCCGATGACGGTGCCGGGCCCCACGCCAGCCCCCTGGCTGCCACCAGCACACCAAGCCTGCGGCCAGGGCAGCCTGCCTCCACGCCGGCCAGAACACAGAACTCGCCGACACCCCGGGCAACGCTGACAATGGCCTTGGCAACAGGCACCAACTGCCCGGCAAGAGGCACAAGCGCCCCAAGGCACGAGCCCTCGCTCAGAAACCCGGACACTGCTCCCGCCTCACCAGGCCTCTCCAGCACTCCGCATTTGCTCTCGCAGAGTTGTTCTCTGCAGCCCCGCCGCTTCTCTTGCATGCCTAGAGCAGCAAGCAATACCTGCCCTGCGGCACTTCCTCTTTTCACAAACTGACACCGTGCCTCCTCAGACATTGGCACAAAAATCACCATGCACCTGGCAAGGCTCATGCACCATCAAGGAAGCGCCCACAGCTTCCCTCGGGCTCCTCCGCTGTTCTTGCAGGCCTAGTCCAGTCAAACAAGAACTGTGCCGCTGCGCTTCCTCGCTCTTCCCAGACTGACACCATGCCTAACGACACATGCCGACAGACAGTGCCGCGCTGCTATAACGGCTCCCCACCTGCACGTGCTCGCACACTAGTGCTCTCCCGCGCCTCCACTGGCAGTCCTGCCTATTCCGGCCTCCACCAAAGTGCCCCTCTGCACCTCCCGACTCTTGCCAAACTTTCCCCTTACCAAAGGAGAGGTGCGCGCAGCATACAAGCTCTTCTGCAATGGCTCCGCCACCAGCAAGGGCTTGCCGAGGAGCCCTCTTCAGCCCCCACTGGAGCAGTGGCATGCCAGGTACAGCCTCAGGAGAACTGCCCCTCCACGCTTCCACTTGTGCCTCCCAAACCCACACCGTGCCCACGCAGACACTGGCACAAAATCGCCATGCCCCTCACATGGCTCAGGCACGCAGAGGTTCACGTAGTGGCATAACAGCTGTCTTGGGCCCCTCCGAGGCATGCCCTCAGGCAGTGCTAGGCAGAGGCCTATTGCAGAGGCAGAGAAGAGCTTGCTGAGATCCGCCCGCCTGCCTCCGCCTTCTCCTGCCCAGGCTGAAGAGGCCCAGCTCGCTCAGCCTCTCCTGGCAGGAGAGCTGCTCCAGTGCCTTCCTCCTCTTGGTGGCCCTTTGCAGGCTTCGCTCCACTCCGTCCGTGCGGATGTTGTCCTGGGGAGCCCAGAACTGCACCCCAGACTCCACGTGTGGCCTCAGCAGGGCTGAGGAGAGCGGAAGGAGCCTGCCCCTGACTCCCACCCCCTCCCTCCCCAGCGGCCCTCTGGCAATGCTCTTCCTGCGGCTTCCCAGGATACCAGCGGCCTTCGTGGCCACAAGCGCACATTGCTGGCTCATGGTCAGCTGGTGAAGAAAGCCTTCAGGACATCTGTGTTTTCAGTGTCCTTTGTCCCCAGGGCCCCTGCCCCCCGCCTTTAGCAGCAGGCTGCCCTTTGCCCTCGCCTTCCTTTTGCTGCTGGTGCACTTGTAGGAGCCTTGCCGCTTGCCTTTCCTGGCCCTTGCCAGCTTCAGCTCCAGGTGGCCTTTGGCTTTCCTCACGCCAGCCCTGCAGCCTCAGGCAGTGTCTCCAGGCAATTGTCCTGGGGCACCTCTCCCTCCTTCCCCCTCACACGCTTGCGATGTTCTTGGCACGCCTGCCTGCTCCTTGGTGCCGGAATCAGTTCTGGGCAAAAAGCTACAGGCCAAAAGTTAGAAAAAGAGAGAAAGGCCAGAGTGCTGGCACACTCGGCAGCCATGTCAGTAGGCTAAGCCCTTGGGTTAACAGGCTCGTGAGGTAAGGAGAGCTGTGCTCAAGCAGCCTCTCTCTGGCGGTGGCCAGCAGCAGAGGGCCAGTGCCGAGCAGAAGAGCAAGGCCTAGCTGGAGAGCGGCCTGTGCCAGCCCCACACCCTTCCCACGGGCAAGTGCTCAGGGATTTCCTGAGCGGGGAAAAAGAGCAGCCGTGGCAGTTTCCCGAGGGCAAAAGAGCCACCAGCGGTCTTGGGCCAAAAACGGGGTGAATGATTTTGGAAGCGCCAGGGAGGTTTTTGGCTTCGCCAGCATGCTGCCACATGGCATGCAGAATGTGCCTGTGTGGGGGCTAGCCCACCTTTGGCAGAGCATCAAGAGAAAGGGGCGAGCAACTCCCCGCCTTGGGAAAGGGCCTGGCGCAGGCAGACGCCTCTGCATCTTCCAGGCCTACAGTGCCTTCTGAAAGACATGCTGCTGCTTTGAGGTCTCAGAAGCCAAGCTCTCACAAGCATCCTTAAAAAGCTCAAAACCCAACACAGGCGCTCGCTCAGAGGTCTTGAGCGACCTCGCAGCAGGGCGTCTTCTCCGCTGCAAGGCCTTCTTACAAGGGGATAGAGGAGGGCAGCCTGGAGGAATCTCCTTTTGGAAAGGTACCCCCAGCAGCAGCCGCAGCAGCAACAGCAATAGGCAAACACAAAGAGGCACTCAGCTGACGAGACACAAGTTGCTCCTGATGAGTGCGAATGCCGCCAGCTGCTGCCGGTGCGCTGGCCTCCAGCGCCGAGATGCAGGGCCCTGGGATGCCGTCGGGAGCTGCTCAGCACCGTGCTCGGCCGCCGGGCAAAGCAAAAGGAGGAGTGAGGCCATCAGTGGATGATGCCAGTGCCAGCCCCTCAAGAGACAAGCCCCGCGGGAGCCAGATTCCCCGGCCCCAGGGCATTACCTTCCCGCTGCCCTGGGGCACTGCACTGAGATCCCCAAGGCACCAGGCGGCACCACCCAAAGGGCCCTGGCCCCTCTCCCCAACCTCCCCAGCACCCCGGGACCCTGCACGCGGCCGCTGACCTGCCCTGTGGCAAAGGCCGCCCTGCGCACACCACTGCTGACGTGCTCGCCTGCACACTGCACCGCAGCAGCCCGGGACGTCCTCGGGAGCTGCCCACAGCCACGCTCGGCCACCGGGCAGAGAAGAAGGAGGAGCAAGGCCAGCAGCGGCTGCCGCCGGGCCACAGCCCCCCAAGAAACAAGCCCCGCGCAGCCCCATGGCCCCACGGCTCAAGAGGACCCTCCTCCCACCGCTGTGGCGGACTCCATCGAGGCACCAGGCAGGACCACCCAGAAGGGTCCTGCGCTCTCTCCCACCCCTCCCAAGGACCCCCAACTCCCCGGGGCCTGACACGCGACTCCTTACCTGCCACACAGCACAGGCCCCCTCCACACACCAACGCCGGCGTGCTCGCCTGTGCTGCATGGGCCCGGCATGTCCTCGGGAGCTGCGCAGCGCCACGCCACGCTCGGCAGCCGTGCAAAGCAAAGGAGGAGAGAAGGCTTCAGTGGCTGCTGCCAGCACCCGTGCCCTCAACAAGTCCCCCACAGCTCCCTCTGCACCAACGCCCAGAGGCAGCTCATGGCCCCCCACACACTACCCCAGGCCGATGACGGTGCCGGGCCCCACGCCAGCCCCCTGGCTGCCACCAGCACACCAAGCCTGCGGCCAGGGCAGCCTGCCTCCACGCCGGCCAGAACACAGAACTCGCCGACACCCCGGGCAACGCTGACAATGGCCTTGGCAACAGGCACCAACTGCCCGGCAAGAGGCACAAGCGCCCCAAGGCACGAGCCCTCGCTCAGAAACCCGGACACTGCTCCCGCCTCACCAGGCCTCTCCAGCACTCCGCATTTGCTCTCGCAGAGTTGTTCTCTGCAGCCCCGCCGCTTCTCTTGCATGCCTAGAGCAGCAAGCAATACCTGCCCTGCGGCACTTCCTCTTTTCACAAACTGACACCGTGCCTCCTCAGACATTGGCACAAAAATCACCATGCACCTGGCAAGGCTCATGCACCATCAAGGAAGCGCCCACAGCTTCCCTCGGGCTCCTCCGCTGTTCTTGCAGGCCTAGTCCAGTCAAACAAGAACTGCGCCGCTGCGCTTCCTCGCTCTTCCCAGACTGACACCATGCCTAACGACACATGCCGACAGACAGTGCCGCGCTGCTATAACGGCTCCCCACCTGCACGTGCTCGCACACTAGTGCTCTCCCGCGCCTCCACTGGCAGTCCTGCCTATTCCGGCCTCCACCAAAGTGCCCCTCTGCACCTCCCGACTCTTGCCAAACTTTCCCCTTACCAAAGGAGAGGTGCGCGCAGCATACAAGCTCTTCTGCAATGGCTCCGCCACCAGCAAGGGCTTGCCGAGGAGCCCTCTTCAGCCCCCCACTGGAGCAGTGGCATGCCAGGTGCAGCCTCAGGAGAACTGCCCCTCCACGCTTCCACTTGTGCCTCCCAAAACCACACCGTGCCCATGCAGACACTGGCACAAAATCGCCATGCCCCTCACATGGCTCAGGCACGCAGAGGTTCACGTAGTGGCAGAACAGCTGTCTTGGGCCCCTCCGAGGCATGCCCTCAGGCAGTGCTAGGCAGAGGCCTATTGCAGAGGCAGAGAAGAGCTTGCTGAGATCCGCCCGCCTGCCTCCGCCTTCTCCTGCCCAGGCTGAAGAGGCCCAGCTCGCTCAGCCTCTCCTGGCAGGAGAGCTGCTCCAGTGCCTTCCTCCTCTTGGTGGCCCTTTGCAGGCCTCGCTCCACTCCGTCCGTGCGGATGTTGTCCTGGGGAGCCCAGAACTGCACCCCAGACTCCACGTGTGGCCTCAGCAGGGCTGAGGAGAGCGGAAGGAGCCTGCCCCTGACTCCCACCCCCTCCCTCCCCAGCGGCCCTCTGGCAATGCTCTTCCTGCGGCTTCCCAGGATACCAGCGGCCTTCGTGGCCACAAGCGCACATTGCTGGCTCACGGTCAGCTGGTGAAGAAAGCCTTCAGGACATCTGTGTTTTCAGTGTCCTTTGTCCCCAGGGCCCCTGCCCCCCGCCTTTAGCAGCAGGCTGCCCTTTGCCCTCGCCTTCCTTTTGCTGCTGGTGCACTTGTAGGAGCCTTGCCGCTTGCCTTTCCTGGCCCTTGCCAGCTTCAGCTCCAGGTGGCCTTTGGCTTTCCTCACGCCAGCCCTGCAGCCTCAGGCAGTGTCTCCAGGCATTTGTCCTGGGGCACCTCTCCCTCCTTCCCCCTCACACGCTTGCGATGTTCTTGGCACGCCTGCCTGCTCCTTGGTGCCGGAATCAGTTCTGGGCAAAAAGCTACAGGCCAAAAGTTAGAAAAAGAGAGAAAGGCCAGAGTGCTGGCACACTCGGCAGCCATGTCAGTAGGCTAAGCCCTTGGGTTAACAGGCTCGTGAGGTAAGGAGAGCTGTGCTCAAGCAGCCTCTCTCTGGCGGTGGCCAGCAGCAGAGGGCCAGTGCCGAGCAGAAGAGCAAGGCCTAGCTGGAGAGCGGCCTGTGCCAGCCCCACACCCTTCCCACGGGCAAGTGCTCAGGGATTTCCTGAGCGGGGAAAAAGAGCAGCCGTGGCAGTTTCCCGAGGGCAAAAGAGCCACCAGCGGTCTTGGGCCAAAAACGGGGTGAATGATTTTGGAAGCGCCAGGGAGGTTTTTGGCTTCGCCAGCATGCTGCCACATGGCATGCAGAATGTGCCTGTGTGGGGGCTAGCCCACCTTTGGCAGAGCATCAAGAGAAAGGGGCGAGCAACTCCCCGCCTTGGGAAAGGGCCTGGCGCAGGCAGACGCCTCTGCATCTTCCAGGCCTACAGTGCCTTCTGAAAGACATGCTGCTGCTTTGAGGTCTCAGAAGCCAAGCTCTCACAAGCATCCTTAAAAAGCTCAAACCCCAACACAGGCGCTCGCTCAGAGGTCTTGAGCGACCTCGCAGCAGGGCGTCTTCTCCGCTGCAAGGCCTTCTTACAAGGGGATAGAGGAGGGCAGCCTGGAGGAATCTCCTTTTGGAAAGGTACCCCCAGCAGCAGCCGCAGCAGCAACAGCAATAGGCAAACACAAAGAGGCACTCAGCTGACGAGACACAAGTTGCTCCTGATGAGTGCGAATGCCGCCAGCTGCTGCCGGTGCGCTGGCCTCCAGCGCCGAGATGCAGGGCCCTGGGATGCCGTCGGGAGCTGCTCAGCACCGTGCTCGGCCGCCGGGCAAAGCAAAAGGAGGAGTGAGGCCATCAGTGGATGATGCCAGTGCCAGCCCCTCAAGAGACAAGCCCCGCGGGAGCCAGATTCCCCGGCCCCAGGGCATTACCTTCCCGCTGCCCTGGGGCACTGCACTGAGATCCCCAAGGCACCAGGCGGCACCACCCAAAGGGCCCTGGCCCCTCTCCCCAACCTCCCCAGCACCCCGGGTCCCTGCACGCGGCCGCTGACCTGCCCTGTGGCAAAGGCCGCCCTGCGCACACCACTGCTGACGTGCTCGCCTGCACACTGCACCGCAGCAGCCCGGGACGTCCTCGGGAGCTGCCCACAGCCACGCTCGGCCACCGGGCAGAGAAGAAGGAGGAGCAAGGCCAGCAGCGGCTGCCGCCGGGCCACAGCCCCCCAAGAAACAAGCCCCGCGCAGCCCCATGGCCCCACGGCTCAAGAGGACCCTCCTCCCACCGCTGTGGCGGACTCCATCGAGGCACCAGGCAGGACCACCCAGAAGGGTCCTGCGCTCTCTCCCACCCCTCCCAAGGACCCCAACTCCCCGGGGCCTGACACGCGACTCCTTACCTGCCACACAGCACAGGCCCCCTCCACACACCAACGCCGGCGTGCTCGCCTGTGCTGCATGGGCCCGGCATGTCCTCGGGAGCTGCGCAGCGCCACGCCACGCTCGGCAGCCGTGCAAAGCAAAGGAGGAGAGAAGGCTTCAGTGGCTGCTGCCAGCACCCGTGCCCTCAACAAGTCCCCCACAGCTCCCTCTGCACCAACGCCCAGAGGCAGCTCATGGCCCCCCACACACTACCCCAGGCCGATGACGGTGCCGGGCCCCACGCCAGCCCCCTGGCTGCCACCAGCACACCAAGCCTGCGGCCAGGGCAGCCTGCCTCCACGCCGGCCAGAACACAGAACTCGCCGACACCCCGGGCAACGCTGACAATGGCCTTGGCAACAGGCACCAACTGCCCGGCAAGAGGCACAAGCGCCCCAAGGCACGAGCCCTCGCTCAGAAACCCGGACACTGCTCCCGCCTCACCAGGCCTCTCCAGCACTCCGCATTTGCTCTCGCAGAGTTGTTCTCTGCAGCCCCGCCGCTTCTCTTGCATGCCTAGAGCAGCAAGCAATACCTGCCCTGCGGCACTTCCTCTTTTCACAAACTGACACCGTGCCTCCTCAGACATTGGCACAAAAATCACCATGCACCTGGCAAGGCTCATGCACCATCAAGGAAGCGCCCACAGCTTCCCTCGGGCTCCTCCGCTGTTCTTGCAGGCCTAGTCCAGTCAAACAAGAACTGTGCCGCTGCGCTTCCTCGCTCTTCCCAGACTGACACCATGCCTAACGACACATGCCGACAGACAGTGCCGCGCTGCTATAACGGCTCCCCACCTGCACGTGCTCGCACACTAGTGCTCTCCCGCGCCTCCACTGGCAGTCCTGCCTATTCCGGCCTCCACCAAAGTGCCCCTCTGCACCTCCCGACTCTTGCCAAACTTTCCCCTTACCAAAGGAGAGGTGCGCGCAGCATACAAGCTCTTCTGCAATGGCTCCGCCACCAGCAAGGGCTTGCCGAGGAGCCCTCTTCAGCCCCCACTGGAGCAGTGGCATGCCAGGTACAGCCTCAGGAGAACTGCCCCTCCACGCTTCCACTTGTGCCTCCCAAACCCACACCGTGCCCACGCAGACACTGGCACAAAATCGCCATGCCCCTCACATGGCTCAGGCACGCAGAGGTTCACGTAGTGGCAGAACAGCTGTCTTGGGCCCCTCCGAGGCATGCCCTCAGGCAGTGCTAGGCAGAGGCCTATTGCAGAGGCAGAGAAGAGCTTGCTGAGATCCGCCCGCCTGCCTCCGCCTTCTCCTGCCCAGGCTGAAGAGGCCCAGCTCGCTCAGCCTCTCCTGGCAGGAGAGCTGCTCCAGTGCCTTCCTCCTCTTGGTGGCCCTTTGCAGGCTTCGCTCCACTCCGTCCGTGCGGATGTTGTCCTGGGGAGCCCAGAACTGCACCCCAGACTCCACGTGTGGCCTCAGCAGGGCTGAGGAGAGCGGAAGGAGCCTGCCCCTGACTCCCACCCCCTCCCTCCCCAGCGGCCCTCTGGCAATGCTCTTCCTGCGGCTTCCCAGGATACCAGCGGCCTTCGTGGCCACAAGCGCACATTGCTGGCTCATGGTCAGCTGGTGAAGAAAGCCTTCAGGACATCTGTGTTTTCAGTGTCCTTTGTCCCCAGGGCCCCTGCCCCCCGCCTTTAGCAGCAGGCTGCCCTTTGCCCTCGCCTTCTTTTTGCTGCTGGTGCACTTGTAGGAGCCTTGCCGCTTGCCTTTCCTGGCCCTTGCCAGCTTCAGCTCCAGGTGGCCTTTGGCTTTCCTCACGCCAGCCCTGCAGCCTCAGGCAGTGTCTCCAGGCAATTGTCCTGGGGCACCTCTCCCTCCTTCCCCCTCACACGCTTGCGATGTTCTTGGCACGCCTGCCTGCTCCTTGGTGCCGGAATCAGTTCTGGGCAAAAAGCTACAGGCCAAAAGTTAGAAAAAGAGAGAAAGGCCAGAGTGCTGGCACACTCGGCAGCCATGTCAGTAGGCTAAGCCCTTGGGTTAACAGGCTCGTGAGGTAAGGAGAGCTGTGCTCAAGCAGCCTCTCTCTGGCGGTGGCCAGCAGCAGAGGGCCAGTGCCGAGCAGAAGAGCAAGGCCTAGCTGGAGAGCGGCCTGTGCCAGCCCCACACCCTTCCCACGGGCAAGTGCTCAGGGATTTCCTGAGCGGGGAAAAAGAGCAGCCGTGGCAGTTTCCCGAGGGCAAAAGAGCCACCAGCGGTCTTGGGCCAAAAACGGGGTGAATGATTTTGGAAGCGCCAGGGAGGTTTTTGGCTTCGCCAGCATGCTGCCACATGGCATGCAGAATGTGCCTGTGTGGGGGCTAGCCCACCTTTGGCAGAGCATCAAGAGAAAGGGGCGAGCAACTCCCCGCCTTGGGAAAGGGCCTGGCGCAGGCAGACGCCTCTGCATCTTCCAGGCCTACAGTGCCTTCTGAAAGACATGCTGCTGCTTTGAGGTCTCAGAAGCCAAGCTCTCACAAGCATCCTTAAAAAGCTCAAAACCCAACACAGGCGCTCGCTCAGAGGTCTTGAGCGACCTCGCAGCAGGGCGTCTTCTCCGCTGCAAGGCCTTCTTACAAGGGGATAGAGGAGGGCAGCCTGGAGGAATCTCCTTTTGGAAAGGTACCCCCAGCAGCAGCCGCAGCAGCAACAGCAATAGGCAAACACAAAGAGGCACTCAGCTGACGAGACACAAGTTGCTCCTGATGAGTGCGAATGCCGCCAGCTGCTGCCGGTGCGCTGGCCTCCAGCGCCGAGATGCAGGGCCCTGGGATGCCGTCGGGAGCTGCTCAGCACCGTGCTCGGCCGCCGGGCAAAGCAAAAGGAGGAGTGAGGCCATCAGTGGATGATGCCAGTGCCAGCCCCTCAAGAGACAAGCCCCGCGGGAGCCAGATTCCCCGGCCCCAGGGCATTACCTTCCCGCTGCCCTGGGGCACTGCACTGAGATCCCCAAGGCACCAGGCGGCACCACCCAAAGGGCCCTGGCCCCTCTCCCCAACCTCCCCAGCACCCCGGGACCCTGCACGCGGCCGCTGACCTGCCCTGTGGCAAAGGCCGCCCTCCGCACACCACTGCTGACGTGCTCGCCTGCACACTGCACCGCAGCAGCCCGGGACGTCCTCGGGAGCTGCCCGCAGCCACGCTCGGCCACCGGGCAGAGAAGAAGGAGGAGCAAGGCCAGCAGCGGCTGCCGCCGGGCCACAGCCCCCCAAGAAACAAGCCCCGCGCAGCCCCATGGCCCCACGGCTCAAGAGGACCCTCCTCCCACCGCTGTGGCGGACTCCATCGAGGCACCAGGCAGGACCACCCAGAAGGGTCCTGCGCTCTCTCCCACCCCTCCCAAGGACCCCCAACTCCCCGGGGCCTGACACGCGACTCCTTACCTGCCACACAGCACAGGCCCCCTCCACACACCAACGCCGGCGTGCTCGCCTGTGCTGCATGGGCCCGGCATGTCCTCGGGAGCTGCGCAGCGCCACGCCACGCTCGGCAGCCGTGCAAAGCAAAGGAGGAGAGAAGGCTTCAGTGGCTGCTGCCAGCACCCGTGCCCTCAACAAGTCCCCCACAGCTCCCTCTGCACCAACGCCCAGAGGCAGCTCATGGCCCCCCACACACTACCCCAGGCCGATGACGGTGCCGGGCCCCACGCCAGCCCCCTGGCTGCCACCAGCACACCAAGCCTGCGGCCAGGGCAGCCTGCCTCCACGCCGGCCAGAACACAGAACTCGCCGACACCCCGGGCAACGCTGACAATGGCCTTGGCAACAGGCACCAACTGCCCGGCAAGAGGCACAAGCGCCCCAAGGCACGAGCCCTCGCTCAGAAACCCGGACACTGCTCCCGCCTCACCAGGCCTCTCCAGCACTCCGCATTTGCTCTCGCAGAGTTGTTCTCTGCAGCCCCGCCGCTTCTCTTGCATGCCTAGAGCAGCAAGCAATACCTGCCCTGCGGCACTTCCTCTTTTCACAAACTGACACCGTGCCTCCTCAGACATTGGCACAAAAATCACCATGCACCTGGCAAGGCTCATGCACCATCAAGGAAGCGCCCACAGCTTCCCTCGGGCTCCTCCGCTGTTCTTGCAGGCCTAGTCCAGTCAAACAAGAACTGCGCCGCTGCGCTTCCTCGCTCTTCCCAGACTGACACCATGCCTAACGACACATGCCGACAGACAGTGCCGCGCTGCTATAACGGCTCCCCACCTGCACGTGCTCGCACACTAGTGCTCTCCCGCGCCTCCACTGGCAGTCCTGCCTATTCCGGCCTCCACCAAAGTGCCCCTCTGCACCTCCCGACTCTTGCCAAACTTTCCCCTTACCAAAGGAGAGGTGCGCGCAGCATACAAGCTCTTCTGCAATGGCTCCGCCACCAGCAAGGGCTTGCCGAGGAGCCCTCTTCAGCCCCCACTGGAGCAGTGGCATGCCAGGTACAGCCTCAGGAGAACTGCCCCTCCACGCTTCCACTTGTGCCTCCCAAACCCACACCGTGCCCATGCAGACACTGGCACAAAATCGCCATGCTCCTCACATGGCTCAGGCACGCAGAGGTTCACGTAGTGGCAGAACAGCTGTCTTGGGCCCCTCCGAGGCATGCCCTCAGGCAGTGCTAGGCAGAGGCCTATTGCAGAGGCAGAGAAGAGCTTGCTGAGATCCGCCCGCCTGCCTCCGCCTTCTCCTGCCCAGGCTGAAGAGGCCCAGCTCGCTCAGCCTCTCCTGGCAGGAGAGCTGCTCCAGTGCCTTCCTCCTCTTGGTGGCCCTTTGCAGGCCTCGCTCCACTCCGTCCGTGCGGATGTTGTCCTGGGGAGCCCAGAACTGCACCCCAGACTCCACGTGTGGCCTCAGCAGGGCTGAGGAGAGCGGAAGGAGCCTGCCCCTGACTCCCACCCCCTCCCTCCCCAGCGGCCCTCTGGCAATGCTCTTCCTGCGGCTTCCCAGGATACCAGCGGCCTTCGTGGCCACAAGCGCACATTGCTGGCTCACGGTCAGCTGGTGAAGAAAGCCTTCAGGACATCTGTGTTTTCAGTGTCCTTTGTCCCCAGGGCCCCTGCCCCCCGCCTTTAGCAGCAGGCTGCCCTTTGCCCTCGCCTTCCTTTTGCTGCTGGTGCACTTGTAGGAGCCTTGCCGCTTGCCTTTCCTGGCCCTTGCCAGCTTCAGCTCCAGGTGGCCTTTGGCTTTCCTCACGCCAGCCCTGCAGCCTCAGGCAGTGTCTCCAGGCATTTGTCCTGGGGCACCTCTCCCTCCTTCCCCCTCACACGCTTGCGATGTTCTTGGCACGCCTGCCTGCTCCTTGGTGCCGGAATCAGTTCTGGGCAAAAGCTACAGGCCAAAAGTTAGAAAAAGAGAGAAAGGCCAGAGTGCTGGCACACTCGGCAGCCATGTCAGTAGGCTAAGCCCTTGGGTTAACAGGCTCGTGAGGTAAGGAGAGCTGTGCTCAAGCAGCCTCTCTCTGGCGGTGGCCAGCAGCAGAGGGCCAGTGCCGAGCAGAAGAGCAAGGCCTAGCTGGAGAGCGGCCTGTGCCAGCCCCACACCCTTCCCACGGGCAAGTGCTCAGGGATTTCCTGAGCGGGGAAAAAGAGCAGCCGTGGCAGTTTCCCGAGGGCAAAAGAGCCACCAGCGGTCTTGGGCCAAAAACGGGGTGAATGATTTTGGAAGCGCCAGGGAGGTTTTTGGCTTCGCCAGCATGCTGCCACATGGCATGCAGAATGTGCCTGTGTGGGGGCTAGCCCACCTTTGGCAGAGCATCAAGAGAAAGGGGCGAGCAACTCCCCGCCTTGGGAAAGGGCCTGGCGCAGGCAGACGCCTCTGCATCTTCCAGGCCTACAGTGCCTTCTGAAAGATATGCTGCTGCTTTGAGGTCTCAGAAGCCAAGCTCTCACAAGCATCCTTAAAAAGCTCAAAACCCAACACAGGCGCTCGCTCAGAGGTCTTGAGCGACCTCGCAGCAGGGCGTCTTCTCCGCTGCAAGGCCTTCTTACAAGGGGATAGAGGAGGGCAGCCTGGAGGAATCTCCTTTTGGAAAGGTACCCCCAGCAGCAGCCGCAGCAGCAACAGCAATAGGCAAACACAAAGAGGCACTCAGCTGACGAGACACAAGTTGCTCCTGATGAGTGCGAATGCCGCCAGCTGCTGCCGGTGCGCTGGCCTCCAGCGCCGAGATGCAGGGCCCTGGGATGCCGTCGGGAGCTGCTCAGCACCGTGCTCGGCCGCCGGGCAAAGCAAAAGGAGGAGTGAGGCCATCAGTGGATGATGCCAGTGCCAGCCCCCCAAGAGACAAGCCCCGCGGGAGCCAGATTCCCCGGCCCCAGGGCATTACCTTCCCGCTGCCCTGGGGCACTGCACTGAGATCCCCAAGGCACCAGGCGGCACCACCCAAAGGGCCCTGGCCCCTCTCCCCAACCTCCCCAGCACCCCGGGGGGTCCCTGCACGCGGCCGCTGACCTGCCCTGTGGCAAAGGCCGCCCTGCGCACACCACTGCTGACGTGCTCGCCTGCACACTGCACCGCAGCAGCCCGGGACGTCCTCGGGAGCTGCCCACAGCCACGCTCGGCCACCGGGCAGAGAAGAAGGAGGAGCAAGGCCAGCAGCGGCTGCCGCCGGGCCACAGCCCCCCAAGAAACAAGCCCCGCGCAGCCCCATGGCCCCACGGCTCAAGAGGACCCTCCTCCCACCGCTGTGGCGGACTCCATCGAGGCACCAGGCAGGACCACCCAGAAGGGTCCTGCGCTCTCTCCCACCCCTCCCAAGGACCCCCAACTCCCCGGGGCCTGACACGCGACTCCTTACCTGCCACACAGCACAGGCCCCCTCCACACACCAACGCCGGCGTGCTCGCCTGTGCTGCATGGGCCCGGCATGTCCTCGGGAGCTGCGCAGCGCCACGCCACGCTCGGCAGCCGTGCAAAGCAAAGGAGGAGAGAAGGCTTCAGTGGCTGCTGCCAGCACCCGTGCCCTCAACAAGTCCCCCACAGCTCCCTCTGCACCAACGCCCAGAGGCAGCTCATGGCCCCCCACACACTACCCCAGGCCGATGACGGTGCCGGGCCCCACGCCAGCCCCCTGGCTGCCACCAGCACACCAAGCCTGCGGCCAGGGCAGCCTGCCTCCACGCCGGCCAGAACACAGAACTCGCCGACACCCCGGGCAACGCTGACAATGGCCTTGGCAACAGGCACCAACTGCCCGGCAAGAGGCACAAGCGCCCCAGCCCCAAACACACCCACCGCGCACCGGCACGCCAGCAAGCATGGCCCAAGGGCCGCGGGCAAGGCACGAGCCCTCGCTCAGAAACCCGGACACTGCTCCCGCCTCACCAGGCCTCTCCAGCACTCCGCATTTGCTCTCGCAGAGTTGTTCTCTGCAGCCCCGCCGCTTCTCTTGCATGCCTAGAGCAGCAAGCAATACCTGCCCTGCGGCACTTCCTCTTTTCACAAACTGACACCGTGCCTCCTCAGACATTGGCACAAAAATCACCATGCACCTGGCAAGGCTCATGCACCATCAAGGAAGCGCCCACAGCTTCCCTCGGGCTCCTCCGCTGTTCTTGCAGGCCTAGTCCACTCAAACAAGAACTGTGCCGCTGCGCTTCCTCGCTCTTCCCAGACTGACACCATGCCTAACGACACATGCCGACAGACAGTGCCGCGCTGCTATAACGGCTCCCCACCTGCACGTGCTCGCACACTAGTGCTCTCCCGCGCCTCCACTGGCAGTCCTGCCTATTCCGGCCTCCACCAAAGTGCCCCTCTGCACCTCCCGACTCTTGCCAAACTTTCCCCTTACCAAAGGAGAGGTGCGCGCAGCATACAAGCTCTTCTGCAATGGCTCCGCCACCAGCAAGGGCTTGCCGAGGAGCCCTCTTCAGCCCCCACTGGAGCAGTGGCATGCCAGGTACAGCCTCAGGAGAACTGCCCCTCCACGCTTCCACTTGTGCCTCCCAAAACCACACCGTGCCCACGCAGACACTGGCACAAAATCGCCATGCCCCTCACATGGCTCAGGCACGCAGAGGTTCACGTAGTGGCAGAACAGCTGTCTTGGGCCCCTCCGAGGCATGCCCTCAGGCAGTGCTAGGCAGAGGCCTATTGCAGAGGCAGAGAAGAGCTTGCTGAGATCCGCCCGCCTGCCTCCGCCTTCTCCTGCCCAGGCTGAAGAGGCCCAGCTCGCTCAGCCTCTCCTGGCAGGAGAGCTGCTCCAGTGCCTTCCTCCTCTTGGTGGCCCTTTGCAGGCCTCGCTCCACTCCGTCCGTGCGGATGTTGTCCTGGGGAGCCCAGAACTGCACCCCAGACTCCACGTGTGGCCTCAGCAGGGCTGAGGAGAGCGGAAGGAGCCTGCCCCTGACTCCCACCCCCTCCCTCCCCAGCGGCCCTCTGGCAATGCTCTTCCTGCGGCTTCCCAGGATACCAGCGGCCTTCGTGGCCACAAGCGCACATTGCTGGCTCACGGTCAGCTGGTGAAGAAAGCCTTCAGGACATCTGTGTTTTCAGTGTCCTTTGTCCCCAGGGCCCCTGCCCCCCGCCTTTAGCAGCAGGCTGCCCTTTGCCCTCGCCTTCCTTTTGCTGCTGGTGCACTTGTAGGAGCCTTGCCGCTTGCCTTTCCTGGCCCTTGCCAGCTTCAGCTCCAGGTGGCCTTTGGCTTTCCTCACGCCAGCCCTGCAGCCTCAGGCAGTGTCTCCAGGCATTTGTCCTGGGGCACCTCTCCCTCCTTCCCCCTCACACGCTTGCGATGTTCTTGGCACGCCTGCCTGCTCCTTGGTGCCGGAATCAGTTCTGGGCAAAAGCTACAGGCCAAAAGTTAGAAAAAGAGAGAAAGGCCAGAGTGCTGGCACACTCGGCAGCCATGTCAGTAGGCTAAGCCCTTGGGTTAACAGGCTCGTGAGGTAAGGAGAGCTGTGCTCAAGCAGCCTCTCTCTGGCGGTGGCCAGCAGCAGAGGGCCAGTGCCGAGCAGAAGAGCAAGGCCTAGCTGGAGAGCGGCCTGTGCCAGCCCCACACCCTTCCCACGGGCAAGTGCTCAGGGATTTCCTGAGCGGGGAAAAAGAGCAGCCGTGGCAGTTTCCCGAGGGCAAAAGAGCCACCAGCGGTCTTGGGCCAAAAACGGGGTGAATGATTTTGGAAGCGCCAGGGAGGTTTTTGGCTTCGCCAGCATGCTGCCACATGGCATGCAGAATGTGCCTGTGTGGGGGCTAGCCCACCTTTGGCAGAGCATCAAGAGAAAGGGGCGAGCAACTCCCCGCCTTGGGAAAGGGCCTGGCGCAGGCAGACGCCTCTGCATCTTCCAGGCCTACAGTGCCTTCTGAAAGACATGCTGCTGCTTTGAGGTCTCAGAAGCCAAGCTCTCACAAGCATCCTTAAAAAGCTCAAAACCCAACACAGGCGCTCGCTCAGAGGTCTTGAGCGACCTCGCAGCAGGGCGTCTTCTCCGCTGCAAGGCCTTCTTACAAGGGGATAGAGGAGGGCAGCCTGGAGGAATCTCCTTTTGGAAAGGTACCCCCAGCAGCAGCCGCAGCAGCAACAGCAATAGGCAAACACAAAGAGGCACTCAGCTGACGAGACACAAGTTGCTCCTGATGAGTGCGAATGCCGCCAGCTGCTGCCGGTGCGCTGGCCTCCAGCGCCGAGATGCAGGGCCCTGGGATGCCGTCGGGAGCTGCTCAGCACCGTGCTCGGCCGCCGGGCAAAGCAAAAGGAGGAGTGAGGCCATCAGTGGATGATGCCAGTGCCAGCCCCCCAAGAGACAAGCCCCGCGGGAGCCAGATTCCCCGGCCCCAGGGCATTACCTTCCCGCTGCCCTGGGGCACTGCACTGAGATCCCCAAGGCACCAGGCGGCACCACCCAAAGGGCCCTGGCCCCTCTCCCCAACCTCCCCAGCACCCCGGGGGGTCCCTGCACGCGGCCGCTGACCTGCCCTGTGGCAAAGGCCGCCCTGCGCACACCACTGCTGACGTGCTCGCCTGCACACTGCACCGCAGCAGCCCGGGACGTCCTCGGGAGCTGCCCACAGCCACGCTCGGCCACCGGGCAGAGAAGAAGGAGGAGCAAGGCCAGCAGCGGCTGCCGCCGGGCCACAGCCCCCCAAGAAACAAGCCCCGCGCAGCCCCATGGCCCCACGGCTCAAGAGGACCCTCCTCCCACCGCTGTGGCGGACTCCATCGAGGCACCAGGCAGGACCACCCAGAAGGGTCCTGCGCTCTCTCCCACCCCTCCCAAGGACCCCCAACTCCCCGGGGCCTGACACGCGACTCCTTACCTGCCACACAGCACAGGCCCCCTCCACACACCAACGCCGGCGTGCTCGCCTGTGCTGCATGGGCCCGGCATGTCCTCGGGAGCTGCGCAGCGCCACGCCACGCTCGGCAGCCGTGCAAAGCAAAGGAGGAGAGAAGGCTTCAGTGGCTGCTGCCAGCACCCGTGCCCTCAACAAGTCCCCCACAGCTCCCTCTGCACCAACGCCCAGAGGCAGCTCATGGCCCCCCACACACTACCCCAGGCCGATGACGGTGCCGGGCCCCACGCCAGCCCCCTGGCTGCCACCAGCACACCAAGCCTGCGGCCAGGGCAGCCTGCCTCCACGCCGGCCAGAACACAGAACTCGCCGACACCCCGGGCAACGCTGACAATGGCCTTGGCAACAGGCACCAACTGCCCGGCAAGAGGCACAAGCGCCCCAGCCCCAAACACACCCACCGCGCACCGGCACGCCAGCAAGCATGGCCCAAGGGCCGCGGGCAAGGCACGAGCCCTCGCTCAGAAACCCGGACACTGCTCCCGCCTCACCAGGCCTCTCCAGCACTCCGCATTTGCTCTCACAGAGTTGTTCTCTGCAGCCCCGCCGCTTCTCTTGCATGCCTAGAGCAGCAAGCAATACCTGCCCTGCGGCACTTCCTCTTTTCACAAACTGACACCGTGCCTCCTCAGACATTGGCACAAAAATCACCATGCACCTGGCAAGGCTCATGCACCATCAAGGAAGCGCCCACAGCTTCCCTCGGGCTCCTCCGCTGTTCTTGCAGGCCTAGTCCAGTCAAACAAGAACTGCGCCGCTGCGCTTCCTCGCTCTTCCCAGACTGACACCATGCCTAACGACACATGCCGACAGACAGTGCCGCGCTGCTATAACGGCTCCCCACCTGCACGTGCTCGCACACTAGTGCTCTCCCGCGCCTCCACTGGCAGTCCTGCCTATTCCGGCCTCCACCAAAGTGCCCCTCTGCACCTCCCGACTCTTGCCAAACTTTCCCCTTACCAAAGGAGAGGTGTGCGCAGCATACAAGCTCTTCTGCAATGGCTCCGCCACCAGCAAGGGCTTGCCGAGGAGCCCTCTTCAGCCCCCACTGGAGCAGTGGCATGCCAGGTACAGCCTCAGGAGAACTGCCCCTCCACGCTTCCACTTGTGCCTCCCAAACCCACACCGTGCCCATGCAGACACTGGCACAAAATCGCCATGCCCCTCACATGGCTCAGGCACGCAGAGGTTCACGTAGTGGCAGAACAGCTGTCTTGGGCCCCTCCGAGGCATGCCCTCAGGCAGTGCTAGGCAGAGGCCTATTGCAGAGGCAGAGAAGAGCTTGCTGAGATCCGCCCGCCTGCCTCCGCCTTCTCCTGCCCAGGCTGAAGAGGCCCAGCTCGCTCAGCCTCTCCTGGCAGGAGAGCTGCTCCAGTGCCTTCCTCCTCTTGGTGGCCCTTTGCAGGCCTCGCTCCACTCCGTCCGTGCGGATGTTGTCCTGGGGAGCCCAGAACTGCACCCCAGACTCCACGTGTGGCCTCAGCAGGGCTGAGGAGAGCGGAAGGAGCCTGCCCCTGACTCCCACCCCCTCCCTCCCCAGCGGCCCTCTGGCAATGCTCTTCCTGCGGCTTCCCAGGATACCAGCGGCCTTCGTGGCCACAAGCGCACATTGCTGGCTCACGGTCAGCTGGTGAAGAAAGCCTTCAGGACATCTGTGTTTTCAGTGTCCTTTGTCCCCAGGGCCCCTGCCCCCCGCCTTTAGCAGCAGGCTGCCCTTTGCCCTCGCCTTCCTTTTGCTGCTGGTGCACTTGTAGGAGCCTTGCCGCTTGCCTTTCCTGGCCCTTGCCAGCTTCAGCTCCAGGTGGCCTTTGGCTTTCCTCACGCCAGCCCTGCAGCCTCAGGCAGTGTCTCCAGGCATTTGTCCTGGGGCACCTCTCCCTCCTTCCCCCTCACACGCTTGCGATGTTCTTGGCACGCCTGCCTGCTCCTTGGTGCCAGAATCAGTTCTGGGCAAAAAGCTACAGGCCAAAAGTTAGAAAAAGAGAGAAAGGCCAGAGTGCTGGCACACTCGGCAGCCATGTCAGTAGGCTAAGCCCTTGGGTTAACAGGCTCGTGAGGTAAGGAGAGCTGTGCTCAAGCAGCCTCTCTCTGGCGGTGGCCAGCAGCAGAGGGCCAGTGCCGAGCAGAAGAGCAAGGCCTAGCTGGAGAGCGGCCTGTGCCAGCCCCACACCCTTCCCACGGGCAAGTGCTCAGGGATTTCCTGAGCGGGGAAAAAGAGCAGCCGTGGCAGTTTCCCGAGGGCAAAAGAGCCACCAGCGGTCTTGGGCCAAAAACGGGGTGAATGATTTTGGAAGCGCCAGGGAGGTTTTTGGCTTTGCCAGCATGCTGCCACATGGCATGCAGAATGTGCCTGTGTGGGGGCTAGCCCACCTTTGGCAGAGCATCAAGAGAAAGGGGCGAGCAACTCCCCGCCTTGGGAAAGGGCCTGGCGCAGGCAGACGCCTCTGCATCTTCCAGGCCTACAGTGCCTTCTGAAAGACATGCTGCTGCTTTGAGGTCTCAGAAGCCAAGCTCTCACAAGCATCCTTAAAAAGCTCAAAACCCAACACAGGCGCTCGCTCAGAGGTCTTGAGCGACCTCGCAGCAGGGCATCTTCTCCGCTGCAAGGCCTTCTTACAAGGGGATAGAGGAGGGCAGCCTGGAGGAATCTCCTTTTGGAAAGGTACCCCCAGCAGCAGCCGCAGCAGCAACAGCAATAGGCAAACACAAAGAGGCACTCAGCTGACGAGACACAAGTTGCTCCTGATGAGTGCGAATGCCGCCAGCTGCTGCCGGTGCGCTGGCCTCCAGCGCCGAGATGCAGGGCCCTGGGATGCCGTCGGGAGCTGCTCAGCACCGTGCTCGGCCGCCGGGCAAAGCAAAAGGAGGAGTGAGGCCATCAGTGGATGATGCCAGTGCCAGCCCCTCAAGAGACAAGCCCCGCGGGAGCCAGATTCCCCGGCCCCAGGGCATTACCTTCCCGCTGCCCTGGGGCACTGCACTGAGATCCCCAAGGCACCAGGCGGCACCACCCAAAGGGCCCTGGCCCCTCTCCCCAACCTCCCCAGCACCCCGGGACCCTGCACGCGGCCGCTGACCTGCCCTGTGGCAAAGGCCGCCCTCCGCACACCACTGCTGACGTGCTCGCCTGCACACTGCACCGCAGCAGCCCGGGACGTCCTCGGGAGCTGCCCACAGCCACGCTTGGCCACCGGGCAGAGAAGAAGGAGGAGCAAGGCCAGCAGCGGCTGCCGCCGGGCCACAGCCCCCCAAGAAACAAGCCCCGCGCAGCCCCATGGCCCCACGGCTCAAGAGGACCCTCCTCCCACCGCTGTGGCGGACTCCATCGAGGCACCAGGCAGGACCACCCAGAAGGGTCCTGCGCTCTCTCCCACCCCTCCCAAGGACCCCCAACTCCCCGGGGCCTGACACGCGACTCCTTACCTGCCACACAGCACAGGCCCCCTCCACACACCAACGCCGGCGTGCTCGCCTGTGCTGCATGGGCCCGGCATGTCCTCGGGAGCTGCGCAGCGCCACGCCACGCTCGGCAGCCGTGCAAAGCAAAGGAGGAGAGAAGGCTTCAGTGGCTGCTGCCAGCACCCGTGCCCTCAACAAGTCCCCCACAGCTCCCTCTGCACCAACGCCCAGAGGCAGCTCATGGCCCCCCACACACTACCCCAGGCCGATGACGGTGCCGGGCCCCACGCCAGCCCCCTGGCTGCCACCAGCACACCAAGCCTGCGGCCAGGGCAGCCTGCCTCCACGCCGGCCAGAACACAGAACTCGCCGACACCCCGGGCAACGCTGACAATGGCCTTGGCAACAGGCACCAACTGCCCGGCAAGAGGCACAAGCGCCCCAGCCCCAAACACACCCACCGCGCACCGGCACGCCAGCAAGCATGGCCCAAGGGCCGCGGGCAAGGCACGAGCCCTCGCTCAGAAACCCGGACACTGCTCCCGCCTCACCAGGCCTCTCCAGCACTCCGCATTTGCTCTCGCAGAGTTGTTCTCTGCAGCCCCGCCGCTTCTCTTGCATGCCTAGAGCAGCAAGCAATACCTGCCCTGCGGCACTTCCTCTTTTCACAAACTGACACCGTGCCTCCTCAGACATTGGCACAAAAATCACCATGCACCTGGCAAGGCTCATGCACCATCAAGGAAGCGCCCACAGCTTCCCTCGGGCTCCTCCGCTGTTCTTGCAGGCCTAGTCCAGTCAAACAAGAACTGTGCCGCTGCGCTTCCTCGCTCTTCCCAGACTGACACCATGCCTAACGACACATGCCGACAGACAGTGCCGCGCTGCTATAACGGCTCCCCACCTGCACGTGCTCGCACACTAGTGCTCTCCCGCGCCTCCACTGGCAGTCCTGCCTATTCTGGCCTCCACCAAAGTGCCCCTCTGCACCTCCCGACTCTTGCCAAACTTTCCCCTTACCAAAGGAGAGGTGCGCGCAGCATACAAGCTCTTCTGCAATGGCTCCGCCACCAGCAAGGGCTTGCCGAGGAGCCCTCTTCAGCCCCCACTGGAGCAGTGGCATGCCAGGTACAGCCTCAGGAGAACTGCCCCTCCACGCTTCCACTTGTGCCTCCCAAACCCACACCGTGCCCATGCAGACACTGGCACAAAATCGCCATGCTCCTCACATGGCTCAGGCACGCAGAGGTTCACGTAGTGGCAGAACAGCTGTCTTGGGCCCCTCCGAGGCATGCCCTCAGGCAGTGCTAGGCAGAGGCCTATTGCAGAGGCAGAGAAGAGCTTGCTGAGATCCGCCCGCCTGCCTCCGCCTTCTCCTGCCCAGGCTGAAGAGGCCCAGCTCGCTCAGCCTCTCCTGGCAGGAGAGCTGCTCCAGTGCCTTCCTCCTCTTGGTGGCCCTTTGCAGGCCTCGCTCCACTCCGTCCGTGCGGATGTTGTCCTGGGGAGCCCAGAACTGCACCCCAGACTCCACGTGTGGCCTCAGCAGGGCTGAGGAGAGCGGAAGGAGCCTGCCCCTGACTCCCACCCCCTCCCTCCCCAGCGGCCCTCTGGCAATGCTCTTCCTGCGGCTTCCCAGGATACCAGCGGCCTTCGTGGCCACAAGCGCACATTGCTGGCTCACGGTCAGCTGGTGAAGAAAGCCTTCAGGACATCTGTGTTTTCAGTGTCCTTTGTCCCCAGGGCCCCTGCCCCCCGCCTTTAGCAGCAGGCTGCCCTTTGCCCTCGCCTTCCTTTTGCTGCTGGTGCACTTGTAGGAGCCTTGCCGCTTGCCTTTCCTGGCCCTTGCCAGCTTCAGCTCCAGGTGGCCTTTGGCTTTCCTCACGCCAGCCCTGCAGCCTCAGGCAGTGTCTCCAGGCATTTGTCCTGGGGCACCTCTCCCTCCTTCCCCCTCACACGCTAGCGATGTTCTTGGCACGCCTGCCTGCTCCTTGGTGCCGGAATCAGTTCTGGGCAAAAAGCTACAGGCCAAAAGTTAGAAAAAGAGAGAAAGGCCAGAGTGCTGGCACACTCGGCAGCCATGTCAGTAGGCTAAGCCCTTGGGTTAACAGGCTCGTGAGGTAAGGAGAGCTGTGCTCAAGCAGCCTCTCTCTGGCGGTGGCCAGCAGCAGAGGGCCAGTGCCGAGCAGAAGAGCAAGGCCTAGCTGGAGAGCGGCCTGTGCCAGCCCCACACCCTTCCCACGGGCAAGTGCTCAGGGATTTCCTGAGCGGGGAAAAAGAGCAGCCGTGGCAGTTTCCCGAGGGCAAAAGAGCCACCAGCGGTCTTGGGCCAAAAACGGGGTGAATGATTTTGGAAGCGCCAGGGAGGTTTTTGGCTTTGCCAGCATGCTGCCACATGGCATGCAGAATGTGCCTGTGTGGGGGCTAGCCCACCTTTGGCAGAGCATCAAGAGAAAGGGGCGAGCAACTCCCCGCCTTGGGAAAGG
The DNA here is from genome assembly GCF_036370855.1 of Dromaius novaehollandiae. Classification (NCBI taxonomy): domain Eukaryota; kingdom Metazoa; phylum Chordata; class Aves; order Casuariiformes; family Dromaiidae; genus Dromaius; species Dromaius novaehollandiae. The sequence goes on along the minus strand of NC_088100.1, from coordinate 113,897,853 downwards.
GCCTGGCGCAGGCAGACGCCTCTGCATCTTCCAGGCCTACAGTGCCTTCTGAAAGACATGCTGCTGCTTTGAGGTCTCAGAAGCCAAGCTCTCACAAGCATCCTTAAAAAGCTCAAAACCCAACACAGGCGCTCGCTCAGAGGTCTTGAGCGACCTCGCAGCAGGGCGTCTTCTCCGCTGCAAGGCCTTCTTACAAGGGGATAGAGGAGGGCAGCCTGGAGGAATCTCCTTTTGGAAAGGTACCCCCAGCAGCAGCCGCAGCAGCAACAGCAATAGGCAAACACAAAGAGGCACTCAGCTGACGAGACACAAGTTGCTCCTGATGAGTGCGAATGCCGCCAGCTGCTGCCGGTGCGCTGGCCTCCAGCGCCGAGATGCAGGGCCCTGGGATGCCGTCGGGAGCTGCTCAGCACCGTGCTCGGCCGCCGGGCAAAGCAAAAGGAGGAGTGAGGCCATCAGTCGACGATGCCAGTGCCAGCCCCCCAAGAGACAAGCCCCGCGGGAGCCAGATTCCCCGGCCCCAGGGCATTACCTTCCCGCTGCCCTGGGGCACTGCACTGAGATCCCCAAGGCACCAGGCGGCACCACCCAAAGGGCCCTGGCCCCTCTCCCCAACCTCCCCAGCACCCCGGGTCCCTGCACGCGGCCGCTGACCTGCCCTGTGGCAAAGGCCGCCCTCCGCACACCACTGCTGACGTGCTCGCCTGCACACTGCACCGCAGCAGCCCGGGACGTCCTCGGGAGCTGCCCACAGCCACGCTCGGCCACCGGGCAGAGAAGAAGGAGGAGCAAGGCCAGCAGCGGCTGCCGCCGGGCCACAGCCCCCCAAGAAACAAGCCCCGCGCAGCCCCATGGCCCCACGGCTCAAGAGGACCCTCCTCCCACCGCTGTGGCGGACTCCATCGAGGCACCAGGCAGGACCACCCAGAAGGGTCCTGCGCTCTCTCCCACCCCTCCCAAGGACCCGCAACTCCCCGGGGCCTGACACGCGACTCCTTACCTGCCACACAGCACAGGCCCCCTCCACACACCAACGCCGGCGTGCTCGCCTGTGCTGCATGGGCCCGGCATGTCCTCGGGAGCTGCGCAGCGCCACGCCACGCTCGGCAGCCGTGCAAAGCAAAGGAGGAGAGAAGGCTTCAGTGGCTGCTGCCAGCACCCGTGCCCTCAACAAGTCCCCCACAGCTCCCTCTGCACCAACGCCCAGAGGCAGCTCATGGCCCCCCACACACTACCCCAGGCCGATGACGGTGCCGGGCCCCACGCCAGCCCCCTGGCTGCCACCAGCACACCAAGCCTGCGGCCAGGGCAGCCTGCCTCCACGCCGGCCAGAACACAGAACTCGCCGACACCCCGGGCAACGCTGACAATGGCCTTGGCAACAGGCACCAACTGCCCGGCAAGAGGCACAAGCGCCCCAGCCCCAAACACACCCACCGCGCACCGGCACGCCAGCAAGCATGGCCCAAGGGCCGCGGGCAAGGCACGAGCCCTCGCTCAGAAACCCGGACACTGCTCCCGCCTCACCAGGCCTCTCCAGCACTCCGCATTTGCTCTCGCAGAGTTGTTCTCTGCAGCCCCGCCGCTTCTCTTGCATGCCTAGAGCAGCAAGCAATACCTGCCCTGCGGCACTTCCTCTTTTCACAAACTGACACCGTGCCTCCTCAGACATTGGCACAAAAATCACCATGCACCTGGCAAGGCTCATGCACCATCAAGGAAGCGCCCACAGCTTCCCTCGGGCTCCTCCGCTGTTCTTGCAGGCCTAGTCCAGTCAAACAAGAACTGCGCCGCTGCGCTTCCTCGCTCTTCCCAGACTGACACCATGCCTAACGACACATGCCGACAGACAGTGCCGCGCTGCTATAACGGCTCCCCACCTGCACGTGCTCGCACACTAGTGCTCTCCCGCGCCTCCACTGGCAGTCCTGCCTATTCTGGCCTCCACCAAAGTGCCCCTCTGCACCTCCCGACTCTTGCCAAACTTTCCCCTTACCAAAGGAGAGGTGCGCGCAGCATACAAGCTCTTCTGCAATGGCTCCGCCACCAGCAAGGGCTTGCCGAGGAGCCCTCTTCAGCCCCCACTGGAGCAGTGGCATGCCAGGTACAGCCTCAGGAGAACTGCCCCTCCACGCTTCCACTTGTGCCTCCCAAACCCACACCGTGCCCATGCAGACACTGGCACAAAATCGCCATGCTCCTCACATGGCTCAGGCACGCAGAGGTTCACGTAGTGGCAGAACAGCTGTCTTGGGCCCCTCCGAGGCATGCCCTCAGGCAGTGCTAGGCAGAGGCCTATTGCAGAGGCAGAGAAGAGCTTGCTGAGATCCGCCCGCCTGCCTCCGCCTTCTCCTGCCCAGGCTGAAGAGGCCCAGCTCGCTCAGCCTCTCCTGGCAGGAGAGCTGCTCCAGTGCCTTCCTCCTCTTGGTGGCCCTTTGCAGGCCTCGCTCCACTCCGTCCGTGCGGATGTTGTCCTGGGGAGCCCAGAACTGCACCCCAGACTCCACGTGTGGCCTCAGCAGGGCTGAGGAGAGCGGAAGGAGCCTGCCCCTGACTCCCACCCCCTCCCTCCCCAGCGGCCCTCTGGCAATGCTCTTCCTGCGGCTTCCCAGGATACCAGCGGCCTTCGTGGCCACAAGCGCACATTGCTGGCTCACGGTCAGCTGGTGAAGAAAGCCTTCAGGACATCTGTGTTTTCAGTGTCCTTTGTCCCCAGGGCCCCTGCCCCCCGCCTTTAGCAGCAGGCTGCCCTTTGCCCTCGCCTTCCTTTTGCTGCTGGTGCACTTGTAGGAGCCTTGCCGCTTGCCTTTCCTGGCCCTTGCCAGCTTCAGCTCCAGGTGGCCTTTGGCTTTCCTCACGCCAGCCCTGCAGCCTCAGGCAGTGTCTCCAGGCATTTGTCCTGGGGCACCTCTCCCTCCTTCCCCCTCACACGCTTGCGATGTTCTTGGCACGCCTGCCTGCTCCTTGGTGCCGGAATCAGTTCTGGGCAAAAAGCTACAGGCCAAAAGTTAGAAAAAGAGAGAAAGGCCAGAGTGCTGGCACACTCGGCAGCCATGTCAGTAGGCTAAGCCCTTGGGTTAACAGGCTCGTGAGGTAAGGAGAGCTGTGCTCAAGCAGCCTCTCTCTGGCGGTGGCCAGCAGCAGAGGGCCAGTGCCGAGCAGAAGAGCAAGGCCTAGCTGGAGAGCGGCCTGTGCCAGCCCCACACCCTTCCCACGGGCAAGTGCTCAGGGATTTCCTGAGCGGGGAAAAAGAGCAGCCGTGGCAGTTTCCCGAGGGCAAAAGAGCCACCAGCGGTCTTGGGCCAAAAACGGGGTGAATGATTTTGGAAGCGCCAGGGAGGTTTTTGGCTTCGCCAGCATGCTGCCACATGGCATGCAGAATGTGCCTGTGTGGGGGCTAGCCCACCTTTGGCAGAGCATCAAGAGAAAGGGGCGAGCAACTCCCCGCCTTGGGAAAGGGCCTGGCGCAGGCAGACGCCTCTGCATCTTCCAGGCCTACAGTGCCTTCTGAAAGACATGCTGCTGCTTTGAGGTCTCAGAAGCCAAGCTCTCACAAGCATCCTTAAAAAGCTCAAAACCCAACACAGGCGCTCGCTCAGAGGTCTTGAGCGACCTCGCAGCAGGGCGTCTTCTCCGCTGCAAGGCCTTCTTACAAGGGGATAGAGGAGGGCAGCCTGGAGGAATCTCCTTTTGGAAAGGTACCCCCAGCAGCAGCCGCAGCAGCAACAGCAATAGGCAAACACAAAGAGGCACTCAGCTGACGAGACACAAGTTGCTCCTGATGAGTGCGAATGCCGCCAGCTGCTGCCGGTGCGCTGGCCTCCAGCGCCGAGATGCAGGGCCCTGGGATGCCGTCGGGAGCTGCTCAGCACCGTGCTCGGCCGCCGGGCAAAGCAAAAGGAGGAGTGAGGCCATCAGTGGATGATGCCAGTGCCAGCCCCTCAAGAGACAAGCCCCGCGGGAGCCAGATTCCCCGGCCCCAGGGCATTACCTTCCCGCTGCCCTGGGGCACTGCACTGAGATCCCCAAGGCACCAGGCGGCACCACCCAAAGGGCCCTGGCCCCTCTCCCCAACCTCCCCAGCACCCCGGGACCCTGCACGCGGCCGCTGACCTGCCCTGTGGCAAAGGCCGCCCTGCGCACACCACTGCTGACGTGCTCGCCTGCACACTGCACCGCAGCAGCCCGGGACGTCCTCGGGAGCTGCCCACAGCCACGCTCGGCCACCGGGCAGAGAAGAAGGAGGAGCAAGGCCAGCAGCGGCTGCCGCCGGGCCACAGCCCCCCAAGAAACAAGCCCCGCGCAGCCCCATGGCCCCACGGCTCAAGAGGACCCTCCTCCCACCGCTGTGGCGGACTCCATCGAGGCACCAGGCAGGACCACCCAGAAGGGTCCTGCGCTCTCTCCCACCCCTCCCAAGGACCCCCAACTCCCCGGGGCCTGACACGCGACTCCTTACCTGCCACACAGCACAGGCCCCCTCCACACACCAACGCCGGCGTGCTCGCCTGTGCTGCATGGGCCCGGCATGTCCTCGGGAGCTGCGCAGCGCCACGCCACGCTCGGCAGCCGTGCAAAGCAAAGGAGGAGAGAAGGCTTCAGTGGCTGCTGCCAGCACCCGTGCCCTCAACAAGTCCCCCACAGCTCCCTCTGCACCAACGCCCAGAGGCAGCTCATGGCCCCCCACACACTACCCCAGGCCGATGACGGTGCCGGGCCCCACGCCAGCCCCCTGGCTGCCACCAGCACACCAAGCCTGCGGCCAGGGCAGCCTGCCTCCACGCCAGCCAGAACACAGAACTCGCCGACACCCCGGGCAACGCTGACAATGGCCTTGGCAACAGGCACCAACTGCCCGGCAAGAGGCACAAGCGCCCCAGCCCCAAACACACCCACCGCGCACCGGCACGCCAGCAAGCATGGCCCAAGGGCCACGGGCAAGGCATGAGCCCTCGCTCAGAAACCCGGACACTGCTCCCGCCTCACCAGGCCTCTCCAGCACTCCGCATTTGCTCTCGCAGAGTTGTTCTCTGCAGCCCCGCCGCTTCTCTTGCATGCCTAGAGCAGCAAGCAATACCTGCCCTGCGGCACTTCCTCTTTTCACAAACTGACACCGTGCCTCCTCAGACATTGGCACAAAAATCACCATGCACCTGGCAAGGCTCATGCACCATCAAGGAAGCGCCCACAGCTTCCCTCGGGCTCCTCCGCTGTTCTTGCAGGCCTAGTCCAGTCAAACAAGAACTGCGCCGCTGCGCTTCCTCGCTCTTCCCAGACTGACACCATGCCTAACGACACATGCCGACAGACAGTGCCGCGCTGCTATAACGGCTCCCCACCTGCACGTGCTCGCACACTAGTGCTCTCCCGCGCCTCCACTGGCAGTCCTGCCTATTCCGGCCTCCACCAAAGTGCCCCTCTGCACCTCCCGACTCTTGCCAAACTTTCCCCTTACCAAAGGAGAGGTGCGCGCAGCATACAAGCTCTTCTGCAATGGCTCCGCCACCAGCAAGGGCTTGCCGAGGAGCCCTCTTCAGCCCCCACTGGAGCAGTGGCATGCCAGGTACAGCCTCAGGAGAACTGCCCCTCCACGCTTCCACTTGTGCCTCCCAAACCCACACCGTGCCCATGCAGACACTGGCACAAAATCGCCATGCTCCTCACATGGCTCAGGCACGCAGAGGTTCACGTAGTGGCAGAACAGCTGTCTTGGGCCCCTCCGAGGCATGCCCTCAGGCAGTGCTAGGCAGAGGCCTATTGCAGAGGCAGAGAAGAGCTTGCTGAGATCCGCCCGCCTGCCTCCGCCTTCTCCTGCCCAGGCTGAAGAGGCCCAGCTCGCTCAGCCTCTCCTGGCAGGAGAGCTGCTCCAGTGCCTTCCTCCTCTTGGTGGCCCTTTGCAGGCCTCGCTCCACTCCGTCCGTGCGGATGTTGTCCTGGGGAGCCCAGAACTGCACCCCAGACTCCACGTGTGGCCTCAGCAGGGCTGAGGAGAGCGGAAGGAGCCTGCCCCTGACTCCCACCCCCTCCCTCCCCAGCGGCCCTCTGGCAATGCTCTTCCTGCGGCTTCCCAGGATACCAGCGGCCTTCGTGGCCACAAGCGCACATTGCTGGCTCACGGTCAGCTGGTGAAGAAAGCCTTCAGGACATCTGTGTTTTCAGTGTCCTTTGTCCCCAGGGCCCCTGCCCCCCGCCTTTAGCAGCAGGCTGCCCTTTGCCCTCGCCTTCCTTTTGCTGCTGGTGCACTTGTAGGAGCCTTGCCGCTTGCCTTTCCTGGCCCTTGCCAGCTTCAGCTCCAGGTGGCCTTTGGCTTTCCTCACGCCAGCCCTGCAGCCTCAGGCAGTGTCTCCAGGCAATTGTCCTGGGGCACCTCTCCCTCCTTCCCCCTCACACGCTTGCGATGTTCTTGGCACGCCTGCCTGCTCCTTGGTGCCGGAATCAGTTCTGGGCAAAAAGCTACAGGCCAAAAGTTAGAAAAAGAGAGAAAGGCCAGAGTGCTGGCACACTCGGCAGCCATGTCAGTAGGCTAAGCCCTTGGGTTAACAGGCTCGTGAGGTAAGGAGAGCTGTGCTCAAGCAGCCTCTCTCTGGCGGTGGCCAGCAGCAGAGGGCCAGTGCCGAGCAGAAGAGCAAGGCCTAGCTGGAGAGCGGCCTGTGCCAGCCCCACACCCTTCCCACGGGCAAGTGCTCAGGGATTTCCTGAGCGGGGAAAAAGAGCAGCCGTGGCAGTTTCCCGAGGGCAAAAGAGCCACCAGCGGTCTTGGGCCAAAAACGGGGTGAATGATTTTGGAAGCGCCAGGGAGGTTTTTGGCTTCGCCAGCATGCTGCCACATGGCATGCAGAATGTGCCTGTGTGGGGGCTAGCCCACCTTTGGCAGAGCATCAAGAGAAAGGGGCGAGCAACTCCCCGCCTTGGGAAAGGGCCTGGCGCAGGCAGACGCCTCTGCATCTTCCAGGCCTACAGTGCCTTCTGAAAGACATGCTGCTGCTTTGAGGTCTCAGAAGCCAAGCTCTCACAAGCATCCTTAAAAAGCTCAAAACCCAACACAGGCGCTCGCTCAGAGGTCTTGAGCGACCTCGCAGCAGGGCGTCTTCTCCGCTGCAAGGCCTTCTTACAAGGGGATAGAGGAGGGCAGCCTGGAGGAATCTCCTTTTGGAAAGGTACCCCCAGCAGCAGCCGCAGCAGCAACAGCAATAGGCAAACACAAAGAGGCACTCAGCTGACGAGACACAAGTTGCTCCTGATGAGTGCGAATGCCGCCAGCTGCTGCCGGTGCGCTGGCCTCCAGCGCCGAGATGCAGGGCCCTGGGATGCCGTCGGGAGCTGCTCAGCACCGTGCTCGGCCGCCGGGCAAAGCAAAAGGAGGAGTGAGGCCATCAGTCGACGATGCCAGTGCCAGCCCCTCAAGAGACAAGCCCCGCGGGAGCCAGATTCCCCGGCCCCAGGGCATTACCTTCCCACTGCCCTGGGGCACTGCACTGAGATCCCCAAGGCACCAGGCGGCACCACCCAAAGGGCCCTGGCCCCTCTCCCCAACCTCCCCAGCACCCCGGGACCCTGCACGCGGCCGCTGACCTGCCCTGTGGCAAAGGCCGCCCTCCGCACACCACTGCTGACGTGCTCGCCTGCACACTGCACCGCAGCAGCCCGGGACGTCCTCGGGAGCTGCCCACAGCCACGCTCGGCCACCGGGCAGAGAAGAAGGAGGAGCAAGGCCAGCAGCGGCTGCCGCCGGGCCACAGCCCCCCAAGAAACAAGCCCCGCGCAGCCCCATGGCCCCACGGCTCAAGAGGACCCTCCTCCCACCGCTGTGGCGGACTCCATCGAGGCACCAGGCAGGACCACCCAGAAGGGTCCTGCGCTCTCTCCCACCCCTCCCAAGGACCCCCAACTCCCCGGGGCCTGACACGCGACTCCTTACCTGCCACACAGCACAGGCCCCCTCCACACACCAACGCCGGCGTGCTCGCCTGTGCTGCATGGGCCCGGCATGTCCTCGGGAGCTGCGCAGCGCCACGCCACGCTCGGCAGCCGTGCAAAGCAAAGGAGGAGAGAAGGCTTCAGTGGCTGCTGCCAGCACCCGTGCCCTCAACAAGTCCCCACAGCTCCCTCTGCACCAACGCCCAGAGGCAGCTCATGGCCCCCACACACTACCCCAGGCCGATGACGGTGCCGGGCCCCACGCCAGCCCCCTGGCTGCCACCAGCACACCAAGCCTGCGGCCAGGGCAGCCTGCCTCCACGCCGGCCAGAACACAGAACTCGCCGACACCCCGGGCAACGCTGACAATGGCCTTGGCAACAGGCACCAACTGCCCGGCAAGAGGCACAAGCGCCCCAGCCCCAAACACACCCACCGCGCACCGGCACGCCAGCAAGCATGGCCCAAGGGCCGCGGGCAAGGCACGAGCCCTCGCTCAGAAACCCGGACACTGCTCCCGCCTCACCAGGCCTCTCCAGCACTCCGCATTTGCTCTCGCAGAGTTGTTCTCTGCAGCCCCGCCGCTTCTCTTGCATGCCTAGAGCAGCAAGCAATACCTGCCCTGCGGCACTTCCTCTTTTCACAAACTGACACCGTGCCTCCTCAGACATTGGCACAAAAATCACCATGCACCTGGCAAGGCTCATGCACCATCAAGGAAGCGCCCACAGCTTCCCTCGGGCTCCTCCGCTGTTCTTGCAGGCCTAGTCCAGTCAAACAAGAACTGCGCCGCTGCGCTTCCTCGCTCTTCCCAGACTGACACCATGCCTAACGACACATGCCGACAGACAGTGCCGCGCTGCTATAACGGCTCCCCACCTGCACGTGCTCGCACACTAGTGCTCTCCCGCGCCTCCACTGGCAGTCCTGCCTATTCCGGCCTCCACCAAAGTGCCCCTCTGCACCTCCCGACTCTTGCCAAACTTTCCCCTTACCAAAGGAGAGGTGCGCGCAGCATACAAGCTCTTCTGCAATGGCTCCGCCACCAGCAAGGGCTTGCCGAGGAGCCCTCTTCAGCCCCCACTGGAGCAGTGGCATGCCAGGTACAGCCTCAGGAGAACTGCCCCTCCACGCTTCCACTTGTGCCTCCCAAACCCACACCGTGCCCACGCAGACACTGGCACAAAATCGCCATGCCCCTCACATGGCTCAGGCACGCAGAGGTTCACGTAGTGGCAGAACAGCTGTCTTGGGCCCCTCCGAGGCATGCCCTCAGGCAGTGCTAGGCAGAGCCCTATTGCAGAGGCAGAGAAGAGCTTGCTGAGATCCGCCCGCCTGCCTCCGCCTTCTCCTGCCCAGGCTGAAGAGGCCCAGCTCGCTCAGCCTCTCCTGGCAGGAGAGCTGCTCCAGTGCCTTCCTCCTCTTGGTGGCCCTTTGCAGGCCTCGCTCCACTCCGTCCGTGCGGATGTTGTCCTGGGGAGCCCAGAACTGCACCCCAGACTCCACGTGTGGCCTCAGCAGGGCTGAGGAGAGCGGAAGGAGCCTGCCCCTGACTCCCACCCCCTCCCTCCCCAGCGGCCCTCTGGCAATGCTCTTCCTGCGGCTTCCCAGGATACCAGCGGCCTTCGTGGCCACAAGCGCACATTGCTGGCTCACGGTCAGCTGGTGAAGAAAGCCTTCAGGACATCTGTGTTTTCAGTGTCCTTTGTCCCCAGGGCCCCTGCCCCCCGCCTTTAGCAGCAGGCTGCCCTTTGCCCTCGCCTTCCTTTTGCTGCTGGTGCACTTGTAGGAGCCTTGCCGCTTGCCTTTCCTGGCCCTTGCCAGCTTCAGCTCCAGGTGGCCTTTGGCTTTCCTCACGCCAGCCCTGCAGCCTCAGGCAGTGTCTCCAGGCAATTGTCCTGGGGCACCTCTCCCTCCTTCCCCCTCACACGCTTGCGATGTTCTTGGCACGCCTGCCTGCTCCTTGGTGCCGGAATCAGTTCTGGGCAAAAAGCTACAGGCCAAAAGTTAGAAAAAGAGAGAAAGGCCAGAGTGCTGGCACACTCGGCAGCCATGTCAGTAGGCTAAGCCCTTGGGTTAACAGGCTCGTGAGGTAAGGAGAGCTGTGCTCAAGCAGCCTCTCTCTGGCGGTGGCCAGCAGCAGAGGGCCAGTGCCGAGCAGAAGAGCAAGGCCTAGCTGGAGAGCGGCCTGTGCCAGCCCCACACCCTTCCCACGGGCAAGTGCTCAGGGATTTCCTGAGCGGGGAAAAAGAGCAGCCGTGGCAGTTTCCCGAGGGCAAAAGAGCCACCAGCGGTCTTGGGCCAAAAACGGGGTGAATGATTTTGGAAGCGCCAGGGAGGTTTTTGGCTTCGCCAGCATGCTGCCACATGGCATGCAGAATGTGCCTGTGTGGGGGCTAGCCCACCTTTGGCAGAGCATCAAGAGAAAGGGGCGAGCAACTCCCCGCCTTGGGAAAGGGCCTGGCGCAGGCAGACGCCTCTGCATCTTCCAGGCCTACAGTGCCTTCTGAAAGACATGCTGCTGCTTTGAGGTCTCAGAAGCCAAGCTCTCACAAGCATCCTTAAAAAGCTCAAAACCCAACACAGGCGCTCGCTCAGAGGTCTTGAGCGACCTCGCAGCAGGGCGTCTTCTCCGCTGCAAGGCCTTCTTACAAGGGGATAGAGGAGGGCAGCCTGGAGGAATCTCCTTTTGGAAAGGTACCCCCAGCAGCAGCCGCAGCAGCAACAGCAATAGGCAAACACAAAGAGGCACTCAGCTGACGAGACACAAGTTGCTCCTGATGAGTGCGAATGCCGCCAGCTGCTGCCGGTGCGCTGGCCTCCAGCGCCGAGATGCAGGGCCCTGGGATGCCGTCGGGAGCTGCTCAGCACCGTGCTCGGCCGCCGGGCAAAGCAAAAGGAGGAGTGAGGCCATCAGTCGACGATGCCAGTGCCAGCCCCTCAAGAGACAAGCCCCGCGGGAGCCAGATTCCCCGGCCCCAGGGCATTACCTTCCCACTGCCCTGGGGCACTGCACTGAGATCCCCAAGGCACCAGGCGGCACCACCCAAAGGGCCCTGGCCCCTCTCCCCAACCTCCCCAGCACCCCGGGTCCCTGCACGCGGCCGCTCACCTGCCCTGTGGCAAAGGCCGCCCTCCGCACACCACTGCTGACGTGCTCGCCTGCACACTGCACCGCAGCAGCCCGGGACGTCCTCGGGAGCTGCCCGCAGCCACGCTCGGCCACCGGGCAGAGAAGAAGGAGGAGCAAGGCCAGCAGCGGCTGCCGCCGGGCCACAGCCCCCCAAGAAACAAGCCCCGCGCAGCCCCATGGCCCCACGGCTCAAGAGGACCCTCCTCCCACCGCTGTGGCGGACTCCATCGAGGCACCAGGCAGGACCACCCAGAAGGGTCCTGCGCTCTCTCCCACCCCTCCCAAGGACCCCCAACTCCCCGGGGCCTGACACGCGACTCCTTACCTGCCACACAGCACAGGCCCCCTCCACACACCAACGCCGGCGTGCTCGCCTGTGCTGCATGGGCCCGGCATGTCCTCGGGAGCTGCGCAGCGCCACGCCACGCTCGGCAGCCGTGCAAAGCAAAGGAGGAGAGAAGGCTTCAGTGGCTGCTGCCAGCACCCGTGCCCTCAACAAGTCCCCACAGCTCCCTCTGCACCAACGCCCAGAGGCAGCTCATGGCCCCCACACACTACCCCAGGCCGATGACGGTGCCGGGCCCCATGCCAGCCCCCTGGCTGCCACCAGCACACCAAGCCTGCGGCCAGGGCAGCCTGCCTCCACGCCGGCCAGAACACAGAACTCGCCGACACCCCGGGCAACGCTGACAATGGCCTTGGCAACAGGCACCAACTGCCCGGCAAGAGGCACAAGCGCCCCAGCCCCAAACACACCCACCGCGCACCGGCACGCCAGCAAGCATGGCCCAAGGGCCGCGGGCAAGGCACGAGCCCTCGCTCAGAAACCCGGACACTGCTCCCGCCTCACCAGGCCTCTCCAGCACTCCGCATTTGCTCTCGCAGAGTTGTTCTCTGCAGCCCCGCCGCTTCTCTTGCATGCCTAGAGCAGCAAGCAATACCTGCCCTGCGGCACTTCCTCTTTTCACAAACTGACACCGTGCCTCCTCAGACATTGGCACAAAAATCACCATGCACCTGGCAAGGCTCATGCACCATCAAGGAAGCGCCCACAGCTTCCCTCGGGCTCCTCCGCTGTTCTTGCAGGCCTAGTCCAGTCAAACAAGAACTGTGCCGCTGCGCTTCCTCGCTCTTCCCAGACTGACACCATGCCTAACGACACATGCCGACAGACAGTGCCGCGCTGCTATAACGGCTCCCCACCTGCACGTGCTCGCACACTAGTGCTCTCCCGCGCCTCCACTGGCAGTCCTGCCTATTCCGGCCTCCACCAAAGTGCCCCTCTGCACCTCCCGACTCTTGCCAAACTTTCCCCTTACCAAAGGAGAGGTGCGCGCAGCATACAAGCTCTTCTGCAATGGCTCCGCCACCAGCAAGGGCTTGCCGAGGAGCCCTCTTCAGCCCCCACTGGAGCAGTGGCATGCCAGGTACAGCCTCAGGAGAACTGCCCCTCCACGCTTCCACTTGTGCCTCCCAAACCCACACCGTGCCCACGCAGACACTGGCACAAAATCGCCATGCCCCTCACATGGCTCAGGCACGCAGAGGTTCACGTAGTGGCAGAACAGCTGTCTTGGGCCCCTCCGAGGCATGCCCTCAGGCAGTGCTAGGCAGAGGCCTATTGCAGAGGCAGAGAAGAGCTTGCTGAGATCCGCCCGCCTGCCTCCGCCTTCTCCTGCCCAGGCTGAAGAGGCCCAGCTCGCTCAGCCTCTCCTGGCAGGAGAGCTGCTCCAGTGCCTTCCTCCTCTTGGTGGCCCTTTGCAGGCCTCGCTCCACTCCGTCCGTGCGGATGTTGTCCTGGGGAGCCCAGAACTGCACCCCAGACTCCACGTGTGGCCTCAGCAGGGCTGAGGAGAGCGGAAGGAGCCTGCCCCTGACTCCCACCCCCTCCCTCCCCAGCGGCCCTCTGGCAATGCTCTTCCTGCGGCTTCCCAGGATACCAGCGGCCTTCGTGGCCACAAGCGCACATTGCTGGCTCACGGTCAGCTGGTGAAGAAAGCCTTCAGGACATCTGTGTTTTCAGTGTCCTTTGTCCCCAGGGCCCCTGCCCCCCGCCTTTAGCAGCAGGCTGCCCTTTGCCCTCGCCTTCCTTTTGCTGCTGGTGCACTTGTAGGAGCCTTGCCGCTTGCCTTTCCTGGCCCTTGCCAGCTTCAGCTCCAGGTGGCCTTTGGCTTTCCTCACGCCAGCCCTGCAGCCTCAGGCAGTGTCTCCAGGCATTTGTCCTGGGGCACCTCTCCCTCCTTCCCCCTCACACGCTTGCGATGTTCTTGGCACGCCTGCCTGCTCCTTGGTGCCGGAATCAGTTCTGGGCAAAAAGCTACAGGCCAAAAGTTAGAAAAAGAGAGAAAGGCCAGAGTGCTGGCACACTCGGCAGCCATGTCAGTAGGCTAAGCCCTTGGGTTAACAGGCTCGTGAGGTAAGGAGAGCTGTGCTCAAGCAGCCTCTCTCTGGCGGTGGCCAGCAGCAGAGGGCCAGTGCCGAGCAGAAGAGCAAGGCCTAGCTGGAGAGCGGCCTGTGCCAGCCCCACACCCTTCCCACGGGCAAGTGCTCAGGGATTTCCTGAGCGGGGAAAAAGAGCAGCCGTGGCAGTTTCCCGAGGGCAAAAGAGCCACCAGCGGTCTTGGGCCAAAAACGGGGTGAATGATTTTGGAAGCGCCAGGGAGGTTTTTGGCTTCGCCAGCATGCTGCCACATGGCATGCAGAATGTGCCTGTGTGGGGGCTAGCCCACCTTTGGCAGAGCATCAAGAGAAAGGGGCGAGCAACTCCCCGCCTTGGGAAAGGGCCTGGCGCAGGCAGACGCCTCTGCATCTTCCAGGCCTACAGTGCCTTCTGAAAGACATGCTGCTGCTTTGAGGTCTCAGAAGCCAAGCTCTCACAAGCATCCTTAAAAAGCTCAAAACCCAACACAGGCGCTCGCTCAGAGGTCTTGAGCGACCTCGCAGCAGGGCGTCTTCTCTGCTGCAAGGCCTTCTTACAAGGGGATAGAGGAGGGCAGCCTGGAGGAATCTCCTTTTGGAAAGGTAGCCGCAGCAGCAACAGCAATAGGCAAACACAAAGAGGCACTCAGCTGACGAGACACAAGTTGCTCCTGATGAGTGCGAATGCCGCCAGCTGCTGCCGGTGCGCTGGCCTCCAGCGCCGAGATGCAGGGCCCTGGGATGCCGTCGGGAGCTGCTCAGCACCGTGCTCGGCCGCCGGGCAAAGCAAAAGGAGGAGTGAGGCCATCAGTGGATGATGCCAGTGCCAGCCCCTCAAGAGACAAGCCCCGCGGGAGCCAGATTCCCCGGCCCCAGGGCATTACCTTCCCGCTGCCCTGGGGCACTGCACTGAGATCCCCAAGGCACCAGGCGGCACCACCCAAAGGGCCCTGGCCCCTCTCCCCAACCTCCCCAGCACCCCGGGACCCTGCACGCGGCCGCTGACCTGCCCTGTGGCAAAGGCCGCCCTCCGCACACCACTGCTGACGTGCTCGCCTGCACACTGCACCGCAGCAGCCCGGGACGTCCTCGGGAGCTGCCCACAGCCACGCTTGGCCACCGGGCAGAGAAGAAGGAGGAGCAAGGCCAGCAGCGGCTGCCGCCGGGCCACAGCCCCCCAAAAAACAAGCCCCGCGCAGCCCCATGGCCCCACGGCTCAAGAGGACCCTCCTCCCACCGCTGTGGCGGACTCCATCGAGGCACCAGGCAGGACCACCCAGAAGGGTCCTGCGCTCTCTCCCACCCCTCCCAAGGACCCCCAACTCCCCGGGGCCTGACACGCGACTCCTTACCTGCCACACAGCACAGGCCCCCTCCACACACCAACGCCGGCGTGCTCGCCTGTGCTGCATGGGCCCGGCATGTCCTCGGGAGCTGCGCAGCGCCACGCCACGCTCGGCAGCCGTGCAAAGCAAAGGAGGAGAGAAGGCTTCAGTGGCTGCTGCCAGCACCCGTGCCCTCAACAAGTCCCCCACAGCTCCCTCTGCACCAACGCCCAGAGGCAGCTCATGGCCCCCCACACACTACCCCAGGCCGATGACGGTGCCGGGCCCCACGCCAGCCCCCTGGCTGCCACCAGCACACCAAGCCTGCGGCCAGGGCAGCCTGCCTCCACGCCGGCCAGAACACAGAACTCGCCGACACCCCGGGCAACGCTGACAATGGCCTTGGCAACAGGCACCAACTGCCCGGCAAGAGGCACAAGCGCCCCAAGGCACGAGCCCTCGCTCAGAAACCCGGACACTGCTCCCGCCTCACCAGGCCTCTCCAGCACTCCGCATTTGCTCTCGCAGAGTTGTTCTCTGCAGCCCCGCCGCTTCTCTTGCATGCCTAGAGCAGCAAGCAATACCTGCCCTGCGGCACTTCCTCTTTTCACAAACTGACACCGTGCCTCCTCAGACATTGGCACAAAAATCACCATGCACCTGGCAAGGCTCATGCACCATCAAGGAAGCGCCCACAGCTTCCCTCGGGCTCCTCCGCTGTTCTTGCAGGCCTAGTCCAGTCAAACAAGAACTGCGCCGCTGCGCTTCCTCGCTCTTCCCAGACTGACACCATGCCTAACGACACATGCCGACAGACAGTGCCGCGCTGCTATAACGGCTCCCCACCTGCACGTGCTCGCACACTAGTGCTCTCCCGCGCCTCCACTGGCAGTCCTGCCTATTCCGGCCTCCACCAAAGTGCCCCTCTGCACCTCCCGACTCTTGCCAAACTTTCCCCTTACCAAAGGAGAGGTGCGCGCAGCATACAAGCTCTTCTGCAATGGCTCCGCCACCAGCAAGGGCTTGCCGAGGAGCCCTCTTCAGCCCCCACTGGAGCAGTGGCATGCCAGGTACAGCCTCAGGAGAACTGCCCCTCCACGCTTCCACTTGTGCCTCCCAAACCCACACCGTGCCCACGCAGACACTGGCACAAAATCGCCATGCCCCTCACATGGCTCAGGCACGCAGAGGTTCACGTAGTGGCATAACAGCTGTCTTGGGCCCCTCCGAGGCATGCCCTCAGGCAGTGCTAGGCAGAGGCCTATTGCAGAGGCAGAGAAGAGCTTGCTGAGATCCGCCCGCCTGCCTCCGCCTTCTCCTGCCCAGGCTGAAGAGGCCCAGCTCGCTCAGCCTCTCCTGGCAGGAGAGCTGCTCCAGTGCCTTCCTCCTCTTGGTGGCCCTTTGCAGGCCTCGCTCCACTCCGTCCGTGCGGATGTTGTCCTGGGGAGCCCAGAACTGCACCCCAGACTCCACGTGTGGCCTCAGCAGGGCTGAGGAGAGCGGAAGGAGCCTGCCCCTGACTCCCACCCCCTCCCTCCCCAGCGGCCCTCTGGCAATGCTCTTCCTGCGGCTTCCCAGGATACCAGCGGCCTTCGTGGCCACAAGCGCACATTGCTGGCTCACGGTCAGCTGGTGAAGAAAGCCTTCAGGACATCTGTGTTTTCAGTGTCCTTTGTCCCCAGGGCCCCTGCCCCCCGCCTTTAGCAGCAGGCTGCCCTTTGCCCTCGCCTTCCTTTTGCTGCTGGTGCACTTGTAGGAGCCTTGCCGCTTGCCTTTCCTGGCCCTTGCCAGCTTCAGCTCCAGGTGGCCTTTGGCTTTCCTCACGCCAGCCCTGCAGCCTCAGGCAGTGTCTCCAGGCATTTGTCCTGGGGCACCTCTCCCTCCTTCCCCCTCACACGCTTGCGATGTTCTTGGCACGCCTGCCTGCTCCTTGGTGCCGGAATCAGTTCTGGGCAAAAAGCTACAGGCCAAAAGTTAGAAAAAGAGAGAAAGGCCAGAGTGCTGGCACACTCGGCAGCCATGTCAGTAGGCTAAGCCCTTGGGTTAACAGGCTCGTGAGGTAAGGAGAGCTGTGCTCAAGCAGCCTCTCTCTGGCGGTGGCCAGCAGCAGAGGGCCAGTGCCGAGCAGAAGAGCAAGGCCTAGCTGGAGAGCGGCCTGTGCCAGCCCCACACCCTTCCCACGGGCAAGTGCTCAGGGATTTCCTGAGCGGGGAAAAAGAGCAGCCGTGGCAGTTTCCCGAGGGCAAAAGAGCCACCAGCGGTCTTGGGCCAAAAACGGGGTGAATGATTTTGGAAGCGCCAGGGAGGTTTTTGGCTTCGCCAGCATGCTGCCACATGGCATGCAGAATGTGCCTGTGTGGGGGCTAGCCCACCTTTGGCAGAGCATCAAGAGAAAGGGGCGAGCAACTCCCCGCCTTGGGAAAGGGCCTGGCGCAGGCAGACGCCTCTGCATCTTCCAGGCCTACAGTGCCTTCTGAAAGACATGCTGCTGCTTTGAGGTCTCAGAAGCCAAGCTCTCACAAGCATCCTTAAAAAGCTCAAAACCCAACACAGGCGCTCGCTCAGAGGTCTTGAGCGACCTCGCAGCAGGGCGTCTTCTCCGCTGCAAGGCCTTCTTACAAGGGGATAGAGGAGGGCAGCCTGGAGGAATCTCCTTTTGGAAAGGTACCCCCAGCAGCAGCCGCAGCAGCAACAGCAATAGGCAAACACAAAGAGGCACTCAGCTGACGAGACACAAGTTGCTCCTGATGAGTGCGAATGCCGCCAGCTGCTGCCGGTGCGCTGGCCTCCAGCGCCGAGATGCAGGGCCCTGGGATGCCGTCGGGAGCTGCTCAGCACCGTGCTCGGCCGCCGGGCAAAGCAAAAGGAGGAGTGAGGCCATCAGTGGATGATGCCAGTGCCAGCCCCTCAGGAGACAAGCCCCGCGGGAGCCAGATTCCCCGGCCCCAGGGCATTACCTTCCCGCTGCCCTGGGGCACTGCACTGAGATCCCCAAGGCACCAGGCGGCACCACCCAAAGGGCCCTGGCCCCTCTCCCCAACCTCCCCAGCACCCCGGGACCCTGCACGCGGCCGCTGACCTGCCCTGTGGCAAAGGCCGCCCTCCGCACACCACTGCTGACGTGCTCGCCTGCACACTGCACCGCAGCAGCCCGGGACGTCCTCGGGAGCTGCCCACAGCCACGCTCGGCCACCGGGCAGAGAAGAAGGAGGAGCAAGGCCAGCAGCGGCTGCCGCCAGGCCACAGCCCCCCAAGAAACAAGCCCCGCGCAGCCCCATGGCCCCACGGCTCAAGAGGACCCTCCTCCCACCGCTGTGGCGGACTCCATCGAGGCACCAGGCAGGACCACCCAGAAGGGTCCTGCGCTCTCTCCCACCCCTCCCAAGGACCCCCAACTCCCCGGGGCCTGACACGCGACTCCTTACCTGCCACACAGCACAGGCCCCCTCCACACACCAACGCCGGCGTACTCGCCTGTGCTGCATGGGCCCGGCATGTCCTCGGGAGCTGCGCAGCGCCACGCCACGCTCGGCAGCCGTGCAAAGCAAAGGAGGAGAGAAGGCTTCAGTGGCTGCTGCCAGCACCCGTGCCCTCAACAAGTCCCCCACAGCTCCCTCTGCACCAACGCCCAGAGGCAGCTCATGGCCCCCCACACACTACCCCAGGCCGATGACGGTGCCGGGCCCCACGCCAGCCCCCTGGCTGCCACCAGCACACCAAGCCTGCGGCCAGGGCAGCCTGCCTCCACGCCGGCCAGAACACAGAACTCGCCGACACCCCGGGCAACGCTGACAATGGCCTTGGCAACAGGCACCAACTGCCCGGCAAGAGGCACAAGCGCCCCAAGGCACGAGCCCTCGCTCAGAAACCCGGACACTGCTCCCGCCTCACCAGGCCTCTCCAGCACTCCGCATTTGCTCTCGCAGAGTTGTTCTCTGCAGCCCCGCCGCTTCTCTTGCATGCCTAGAGCAGCAAGCAATACCTGCCCTGCGGCACTTCCTCTTTTCACAAACTGACATCGTGCCTCCTCAGACATTGGCACAAAAATCACCATGCACCTGGCAAGGCTCATGCACCATCAAGGAAGCGCCCACAGCTTCCCTCGGGCTCCTCCGCTGTTCTTGCAGGCCTAGTCCAGTCAAACAAGAACTGCGCCGCTGCGCTTCCTCGCTCTTCCCAGACTGACACCATGCCTAACGACACATGCCGACAGACAGTGCCGCGCTGCTATAACGGCTCCCCACCTGCACGTGCTCGCACACTAGTGCTCTCCCGCGCCTCCACTGGCAGTCCTGCCTATTCCGGCCTCCACCAAAGTGCCCCTCTGCACCTCCCGACTCTTGCCAAACTTTCCCCTTACCAAAGGAGAGGTGCGCGCAGCATACAAGCTCTTCTGCAATGGCTCCGCCACCAGCAAGGGCTTGCCGAGGAGCCCTCTTCAGCCCCCACTGGAGCAGTGGCATGCCAGGTACAGCCTCAGGAGAACTGCCCCTCCACGCTTCCACTTGTGCCTCCCAAACCCACACCGTGCCCATGCAGACACTGGCACAAAATCGCCATGCTCCTCACATGGCTCAGGCACGCAGAGGTTCACGTAGTGGCAGAACAGCTGTCTTGGGCCCCTCCGAGGCATGCCCTCAGGCAGTGCTAGGCAGAGGCCTATTGCAGAGGCAGAGAAGAGCTTGCTGAGATCCGCCCGCCTGCCTCCGCCTTCTCCTGCCCAGGCTGAAGAGGCCCAGCTCGCTCAGCCTCTCCTGGCAGGAGAGCTGCTCCAGTCCCTTCCTCCTCTTGGTGGCCCTTTGCAGGCCTCGCTCCACTCCGTCCGTGCGGATGTTGTCCTGGGGAGCCCAGAACTGCACCCCAGACTCCACGTGTGGCCTCAGCAGGGCTGAGGAGAGCGGAAGGAGCCTGCCCCTGACTCCCACCCCCTCCCTCCCCAGCGGCCCTCTGGCAATGCTCTTCCTGCGGCTTCCCAGGATACCAGCGGCCTTCGTGGCCACAAGCGCACATTGCTGGCTCACGGTCAGCTGGTGAAGAAAGCCTTCAGGACATCTGTGTTTTCAGTGTCCTTTGTCCCCAGGGCCCCTGCCCCCCGCCTTTAGCAGCAGGCTGCCCTTTGCCCTCGCCTTCCTTTTGCTGCTGGTGCACTTGTAGGAGCCTTGCCGCTTGCCTTTCCTGGCCCTTGCCAGCTTCAGCTCCAGGTGGCCTTTGGCTTTCCTCACGCCAGCCCTGCAGCCTCAGGCAGTGTCTCCAGGCAATTGTCCTGGGGCACCTCTCCCTCCTTCCCCCTCACACGCTTGCGATGTTCTTGGCACGCCTGCCTGCTCCTTGGTGCCGGAATCAGTTCTGGGCAAAAAGCTACAGGCCAAAAGTTAGAAAAAGAGAGAAAGGCCAGAGTGCTGGCACACTCGGCAGCCATGTCAGTAGGCTAAGCCCTTGGGTTAACAGGCTCGTGAGGTAAGGAGAGCTGTGCTCAAGCAGCCTCTCTCTGGCGGTGGCCAGCAGCAGAGGGCCAGTGCCGAGCAGAAGAGCAAGGCCTAGCTGGAGAGCGGCCTGTGCCAGCCCCACACCCTTCCCACGGGCAAGTGCTCAGGGATTTCCTGAGCGGGGAAAAAGAGCAGCCGTGGCAGTTTCCCGAGGGCAAAAGAGCCACCAGCGGTCTTGGGCCAAAAACGGGGTGAATGATTTTGGAAGCGCCAGGGAGGTTTTTGGCTTCGCCAGCATGCTGCCACATGGCATGCAGAATGTGCCTGTGTGGGGGCTAGCCCACCTTTGGCAGAGCATCAAGAGAAAGGGGCGAGCAACTCCCCGCCTTGGGAAAGGGCCTGGCGCAGGCAGACGCCTCTGCATCTTCCAGGCCTACAGTGCCTTCTGAAAGACATGCTGCTGCTTTGAGGTCTCAGAAGCCAAGCTCTCACAAGCATCCTTAAAAAGCTCAAAACCCAACACAGGCGCTCGCTCAGAGGTCTTGAGCGACCTCGCAGCAGGGCGTCTTCTCCGCTGCAAGGCCTTCTTACAAGGGGATAGAGGAGGGCAGCCTGGAGGAATCTCCTTTTGGAAAGGTACCCCCAGCAGCAGCCGCAGCAGCAACAGCAATAGGCAAACACAAAGAGGCACTCAGCTGACGAGACACAAGTTGCTCCTGATGAGTGCGAATGCCGCCAGCTGCTGCCGGTGCGCTGGCCTCCAGCGCCGAGATGCAGGGCCCTGGGATGCCGTCGGGAGCTGCTCAGCACCGTGCTCGGCCGCCGGGCAAAGCAAAAGGAGGAGTGAGGCCATCAGTGGATGATGCCAGTGCCAGCCCCTCAAGAGACAAGCCCCGCGGGAGCCAGATTCCCCGGCCCCAGGGCATTACCTTCCCGCTGCCCTGGGGCACTGCACTGAGATCCCCAAGGCACCAGGCGGCACCACCCAAAGGGCCCTGGCCCCTCTCCCCAACCTCCCCAGCACCCCGGGTCCCTGCACGCGGCCGCTGACCTGCCCTGTGGCAAAGGCCGCCCTCCGCACACCACTGCTGACGTGCTCGCCTGCACACTGCACCGCAGCAGCCCGGGACGTCCTCGGGAGCTGCCCACAGCCACGCTCGGCCACCGGGCAGAGAAGAAGGAGGAGCAAGGCCAGCAGCGGCTGCTGCCGGGCCACAGCCCCCCAAGAAACAAGCCCCGCGCAGCCCCATGGCCCCACGGCTCAAGAGGACCCTCCTCCCACCGCTGTGGCGGACTCCATCGAGGCACCACCCAGAAGGGTCCTGCGCTCTCTCCCACCCCTCCCAAGGACCCCCAACTCCCCGGGGCCTGACACGCGACTCCTTACCTGCCACACAGCACAGGCCCCCTCCACACACCAACGCCGGCGTGCTCGCCTGTGCTGCATGGGCCCGGCATGTCCTCGGGAGCTGCGCAGCGCCACGCCACGCTCGGCAGCCGTGCAAAGCAAAGGAGGAGAGAAGGCTTCAGTGGCTGCTGCCAGCACCCGTGCCCTCAACAAGTCCCCCACAGCTCCCTCTGCACCAACGCCCAGAGGCAGCTCATGGCCCCCCACACACTACCCCAGGCCGATGACGGTGCCGGGCCCCACGCCAGCCCCCTGGCTGCCACCAGCACACCAAGCCTGCGGCCAGGGCAGCCTGCCTCCACGCCGGCCAGAACACAGAACTCGCCGACACCCCGGGCAACGCTGACAATGGCCTTGGCAACAGGCACCAACTGCCCGGCAAGAGGCACAAGCGCCCCAGCCCCAAACACACCCACCGCGCACCGGCACGCCAGCAAGCATGGCCCAAGGGCCGCGGGCAAGGCACGAGCCCTCGCTCAGAAACCCGGACACTGCTCCCGCCTCACCAGGCCTCTCCAGCACTCCGCATTTGCTCTCGCAGAGTTGTTCTCTGCAGCCCCGCCGCTTCTCTTGCATGCCTAGAGCAGCAAGCAATACCTGCCCTGCGGCACTTCCTCTTTTCACAAACTGACACCGTGCCTCCTCAGACATTGGCACAAAAATCACCATGCACCTGGCAAGGCTCATGCACCATCAAGGAAGCGCCCACAGCTTCCCTCGGGCTCCTCCGCTGTTCTTGCAGGCCTAGTCCAGTCAAACAAGAACTGTGCCGCTGCGCTTCCTCGCTCTTCCCAGACTGACACCATGCCTAACGACACATGCCGACAGACAGTGCCGCGCTGCTATAACGGCTCCCCACCTGCACGTGCTCGCACACTAGTGCTCTCCCGCGCCTCCACTGGCAGTCCTGCCTATTCCGGCCTCCACCAAAGTGCCCCTCTGCACCTCCCGACTCTTGCCAAACTTTCCCCTTACCAAAGGAGAGGTGCGCGCAGCATACAAGCTCTTCTGCAATGGCTCCGCCACCAGCAAGGGCTTGCCGAGGAGCCCTCTTCAGCCCCCACTGGAGCAGTGGCATGCCAGGTACAGCCTCAGGAGAACTGCCCCTCCACGCTTCCACTTGTGCCTCCCAAACCCACACCGTGCCCATGCAGACACTGGCACAAAATCGCCATGCCCCTCACATGGCTCAGGCACGCAGAGGTTCACGTAGTGGCAGAACAGCTGTCTTGGGCCCCTCCGAGGCATGCCCTCAGGCAGTGCTAGGCAGAGGCCTATTGCAGAGGCAGAGAAGAGCTTGCTGAGATCCGCCCGCCTGCCTCCGCCTTCTCCTGCCCAGGCTGAAGAGGCCCAGCTCGCTCAGCCTCTCCTGGCAGGAGAGCTGCTCCAGTGCCTTCCTCCTCTTGGTGGCCCTTTGCAGGCCTCGCTCCACTCCGTCCGTGCGGATGTTGTCCTGGGGAGCCCAGAACTGCACCCCAGACTCCACGTGTGGCCTCAGCAGGGCTGAGGAGAGCGGAAGGAGCCTGCCCCTGACTCCCACCCCCTCCCTCCCCAGCGGCCCTCTGGCAATGCTCTTCCTGCGGCTTCCCAGGATACCAGCGGCCTTCGTGGCCACAAGCGCACATTGCTGGCTCACGGTCAGCTGGTGAAGAAAGCCTTCAGGACATCTGTGTTTTCAGTGTCCTTTGTCCCCAGGGCCCCTGCCCCCCGCCTTTAGCAGCAGGCTGCCCTTTGCCCTCGCCTTCCTTTTGCTGCTGGTGCACTTGTAGGAGCCTTGCCGCTTGCCTTTCCTGGCCCTTGCCAGCTTCAGCTCCAGGTGGCCTTTGGCTTTCCTCACGCCAGCCCTGCAGCCTCAGGCAGTGTCTCCAGGCATTTGTCCTGGGGCACCTCTCCCTCCTTCCCCCTCACACGCTTGCGATGTTCTTGGCACGCCTGCCTGCTCCTTGGTGCCGGAATCAGTTCTGGGCAAAAAGCTACAGGCCAAAAGTTAGAAAAAGAGAGAAAGGCCAGAGTGCTGGCACACTCGGCAGCCATGTCAGTAGGCTAAGCCCTTGGGTTAACAGGCTCGTGAGGTAAGGAGAGCTGTGCTCAAGCAGCCTCTCTCTGGCGGTGGCCAGCAGCAGAGGGCCAGTGCCGAGCAGAAGAGCAAGGCCTAGCTGGAGAGCGGCCTGTGCCAGCCCCACACCCTTCCCACGGGCAAGTGCTCAGGGATTTCCTGAGCGGGGAAAAAGAGCAGCCGTGGCAGTTTCCCGAGGGCAAAAGAGCCACCAGCGGTCTTGGGCCAAAAACGGGGTGAATGATTTTGGAAGCGCCAGGGAGGTTTTTGGCTTCGCCAGCATGCTGCCACATGGCATGCAGAATGTGCCTGTGTGGGGGCTAACCCACCTTTGGCAGAGCATCAAGAGAAAGGGGCGAGCAACTCCCCGCCTTGGGAAAGGGCCTGGCGCAGGCAGACGCCTCTGCATCTTCCAGGCCTACAGTGCCTTCTGAAAGACATGCTGCTGCTTTGAGGTCTCAGAAGCCAAGCTCTCACAAGCATCCTTAAAAAGCTCAAAACCCAACACAGGCGCTCGCTCAGAGGTCTTGAGCGACCTCGCAGCAGGGCGTCTTCTCCGCTGCAAGGCCTTCTTACAAGGGGATAGAGGAGGGCAGCCTGGAGGAATCTCCTTTTGGAAAGGTACCCCCAGCAGCAGCCGCAGCAGCAACAGCAATAGGCAAACACAAAGAGGCACTCAGCTGACGAGACACAAGTTGCTCCTGATGAGTGCGAATGCCGCCAGCTGCTGCCGG
Source organism: Dromaius novaehollandiae (assembly GCF_036370855.1). Classification (NCBI taxonomy): domain Eukaryota; kingdom Metazoa; phylum Chordata; class Aves; order Casuariiformes; family Dromaiidae; genus Dromaius; species Dromaius novaehollandiae. The sequence continues at coordinate 113,873,436 of NC_088100.1, read as the reverse complement.
TGCGCTGGCCTCCAGCGCCGAGATGCAGGGCCCTGGGATGCCGTCGGGAGCTGCTCAGCACCGTGCTCGGCCGCCGGGCAAAGCAAAAGGAGGAGTGAGGCCATCAGTGGATGATGCCAGTGCCAGCCCCTCAAGAGACAAGCCCCGCGGGAGCCAGATTCCCCGGCCCTAGGGCATTACCTTCCCGCTGCCCTGGGGCACTGCACTGAGATCCCCAAGGCACCAGGCGGCACCACCCAAAGGGCCCTGGCCCCTCTCCCCAACCTCCCCAGCACCCCGGGACCCTGCACGCGGCCGCTGACCTGCCCTGTGGCAAAGGCCGCCCTGCGCACACCACTGCTGACGTGCTCGCCTGCACACTGCACCGCAGCAGCCCGGGACGTCCTCGGGAGCTGCCCACAGCCACGCTCGGCCACCGGGCAGAGAAGAAGGAGGAGCAAGGCCAGCAGCGGCTGCCGCCGGGCCACAGCCCCCCAAGAAACAAGCCCCGCGCAGCCCCATGGCCCCACGGCTCAAGAGGACCCTCCTCCCACCGCTGTGGCGGACTCCATCGAGGCACCAGGCAGGACCACCCAGAAGGGTCCTGCGCTCTCTCCCACCCCTCCCAAGGACCCCCAACTCCCCGGGGCCTGACACGCGACTCCTTACCTGCCACACAGCACAGGCCCCCTCCACACACCAACGCCGGCGTGCTCGCCTGTGCTGCATGGGCCCGGCATGTCCTCGGGAGCTGCGCAGCGCCACGCCACGCTCGGCAGCCGTGCAAAGCAAAGGAGGAGAGAAGGCTTCAGTGGCTGCTGCCAGCACCCGTGCCCTCAACAAGTCCCCCACAGCTCCCTCTGCACCAACGCCCAGAGGCAGCTCATGGCCCCCCACACACTACCCCAGGCCGATGACGGTGCCGGGCCCCACGCCAGCCCCCTGGCTGCCACCAGCACACCAAGCCTGCGGCCAGGGCAGCCTGCCTCCACGCCGGCCAGAACACAGAACTCGCCGACACCCCGGGCAACGCTGACAATGGCCTTGGCAACAGGCACCAACTGCCCGGCAAGAGGCACAAGCGCCCCAGCCCCAAACACACCCACCGCGCACCGGCACGCCAGCAAGCATGGCCCAAGGGCCGCGGGCAAGGCACGAGCCCTCGCTCAGAAACCCGGACACTGCTCCCGCCTCACCAGGCCTCTCCAGCACTCCGCATTTGCTCTCGCAGAGTTGTTCTCTGCAGCCCCGCCGCTTCTCTTGCATGCCTAGAGCAGCAAGCAATACCTGCCCTGCGGCACTTCCTCTTTTCACAAACTGACACCGTGCCTCCTCAGACATTGGCACAAAAATCACCATGCACCTGGCAAGGCTCATGCACCATCAAGGAAGCGCCCACAGCTTCCCTCGGGCTCCTCCGCTGTTCTTGCAGGCCTAGTCCAGTCAAACAAGAACTGCGCCGCTGCGCTTCCTCGCTCTTCCCAGACTGACACCATGCCTAACGACACATGCCGACAGACAGTGCCGCGCTGCTATAACGGCTCCCCACCTGCACGTGCTCGCACACTAGTGCTCTCCCGCGCCTCCACTGGCAGTCCTGCCTATTCCGGCCTCCACCAAAGTGCCCCTCTGCACCTCCCGACTCTTGCCAAACTTTCCCCTTACCAAAGGAGAGGTGCGCGCAGCATACAAGCTCTTCTGCAATGGCTCCGCCACCAGCAAGGGCTTGCCGAGGAGCCCTCTTCAGCCCCCACTGGAGCAGTGGCATGCCAGGTACAGCCTCAGGAGAACTGCCCCTCCACGCTTCCACTTGTGCCTCCCAAACCCACACCGTGCCCATGCAGACACTGGCACAAAATCGCCATGCTCCTCACATGGCTCAGGCACGCAGAGGTTCACGTAGTGGCAGAACAGCTGTCTTGGGCCCCTCCGAGGCATGCCCTCAGGCAGTGCTAGGCAGAGGCCTATTGCAGAGGCAGAGAAGAGCTTGCTGAGATCCGCCCGCCTGCCTCCGCCTTCTCCTGCCCAGGCTGAAGAGGCCCAGCTCGCTCAGCCTCTCCTGGCAGGAGAGCTGCTCCAGTCCCTTCCTCCTCTTGGTGGCCCTTTGCAGGCCTCGCTCCACTCCGTCCGTGCGGATGTTGTCCTGGGGAGCCCAGAACTGCACCCCAGACTCCACGTGTGGCCTCAGCAGGGCTGAGGAGAGCGGAAGGAGCCTGCCCCTGACTCCCACCCCCTCCCTCCCCAGCGGCCCTCTGGCAATGCTCTTCCTGCGGCTTCCCAGGATACCAGCGGCCTTCGTGGCCACAAGCGCACATTGCTGGCTCACGGTCAGCTGGTGAAGAAAGCCTTCAGGACATCTGTGTTTTCAGTGTCCTTTGTCCCCAGGGCCCCTGCCCCCCGCCTTTAGCAGCAGGCTGCCCTTTGCCCTCGCCTTCCTTTTGCTGCTGGTGCACTTGTAGGAGCCTTGCCGCTTGCCTTTCCTGGCCCTTGCCAGCTTCAGCTCCAGGTGGCCTTTGGCTTTCCTCACGCCAGCCCTGCAGCCTCAGGCAGTGTCTCCAGGCATTTGTCCTGGGGCACCTCTCCCTCCTTCCCCCTCACACGCTTGCGATGTTCTTGGCACGCCTGCCTGCTCCTTGGTGCCGGAATCAGTTCTGGGCAAAAAGCTACAGGCCAAAAGTTAGAAAAAGAGAGAAAGGCCAGAGTGCTGGCACACTCGGCAGCCATGTCAGTAGGCTAAGCCCTTGGGTTAACAGGCTCGTGAGGTAAGGAGAGCTGTGCTCAAGCAGCCTCTCTCTGGCGGTGGCCAGCAGCAGAGGGCCAGTGCCGAGCAGAAGAGCAAGGCCTAGCTGGAGAGCGGCCTGTGCCAGCCCCACACCCTTCCCACGGGCAAGTGCTCAGGGATTTCCTGAGCGGGGAAAAAGAGCAGCCGTGGCAGTTTCCCGAGGGCAAAAGAGCCACCAGCGGTCTTGGGCCAAAAACGGGGTGAATGATTTTGGAAGCGCCAGGGAGGTTTTTGGCTTCGCCAGCATGCTGCCACATGGCATGCAGAATGTGCCTGTGTGGGGGCTAACCCACCTTTGGCAGAGCATCAAGAGAAAGGGGCGAGCAACTCCCCGCCTTGGGAAAGGGCCTGGCGCAGGCAGACGCCTCTGCATCTTCCAGGCCTACAGTGCCTTCTGAAAGACATGCTGCTGCTTTGAGGTCTCAGAAGCCAAGCTCTCACAAGCATCCTTAAAAAGCTCAAAACCCAACACAGGCGCTCGCTCAGAGGTCTTGAGCGACCTCGCAGCAGGGCGTCTTCTCCGCTGCAAGGCCTTCTTACAAGGGGATAGAGGAGGGCAGCCTGGAGGAATCTCCTTTTGGAAAGGTACCCCCAGCAGCAGCCGCAGCAGCAACAGCAATAGGCAAACACAAAGAGGCACTCAGCTGACGAGACACAAGTTGCTCCTGATGAGTGCGAATGCCGCCAGCTGCTGCCGGTGCGCTGGCCTCCAGCGCCGAGATGCAGGGCCCTGGGATGCCGTCGGGAGCTGCTCAGCACCGTGCTCGGCCGCCGGGCAAAGCAAAAGGAGGAGTGAGGCCATCAGTCGACGATGCCAGTGCCAGCCCCTCAAGAGACAAGCCCCGCGGGAGCCAGATTCCCCGGCCCCAGGGCATTACCTTCCCGCTGCCCTGGGGCACTGCACTGAGATCCCCAAGGCACCAGGCGGCACCACCCAAAGGGCCCTGGCCCCTCTCCCCAACCTCCCCAGCACCCCGGGTCCCTGCACGCGGCCGCTGACCTGCCCTGTGGCAAAGGCCGCCCTGCGCACACCACTGCTGACGTGCTCGCCTGCACACTGCACCGCAGCAGCCCGGGACGTCCTCGGGAGCTGCCCACAGCCACGCTCGGCCACCGGGCAGAGAAGAAGGAGGAGCAAGGCCAGCAGCGGCTGCCGCCGGGCCACAGCCCCCCAAGAAACAAGCCCCGCGCAGCCCCATGGCCCCACGGCTCAAGAGGACCCTCCTCCCACCGCTGTGGCGGACTCCATCGAGGCACCAGGCAGGACCACCCAGAAGGGTCCTGCGCTCTCTCCCACCCCTCCCAAGGACCCCCAACTCCCCGGGGCCTGACACGCAACTCCTTACCTGCCACACAGCACAGGCCCCCTCCACACACCAACGCCGGCGTGCTCGCCTGTGCTGCATGGGCCCGGCATGTCCTCGGGAGCTGCGCAGCGCCACGCCACGCTCGGCAGCCGTGCAAAGCAAAGGAGGAGAGAAGGCTTCAGTGGCTGCTGCCAGCACCCGTGCCCTCAACAAGTCCCCCACAGCTCCCTCTGCACCAACGCCCAGAGGCAGCTCATGGCCCCCACACACTACCCCAGGCCGATGACGGTGCCGGGCCCCACGCCAGCCCCCTGGCTGCCACCAGCACACCAAGCCTGCGGCCAGGGCAGCCTGCCTCCACGCCGGCCAGAACACAGAACTCGCCGACACCCCGGGCAACGCTGACAATGGCCTTGGCAACAGGCACCAACTGCCCGGCAAGAGGCACAAGCGCCCCAGCCCCAAACACACCCACTGCGCACCGGCACGCCAGCAAGCATGGCCCAAGGGCCGCGGGCAAGGCACGAGCCCTCGCTCAGAAACCCGGACACTGCTCCCGCCTCACCAGGCCTCTCCAGCACTCCGCATTTGCTCTCGCAGAGTTGTTCTCTGCAGCCCCGCCGCTTCTCTTGCATGCCTAGAGCAGCAAGCAATACCTGCCCTGCGGCACTTCCTCTTTTCACAAACTGACACCGTGCCTCCTCAGACATTGGCACAAAAATCACCATGCACCTGGCAAGGCTCATGCACCATCAAGGAAGCGCCCACAGCTTCCCTCGGGCTCCTCCGCTGTTCTTGCAGGCCTAGTCCAGTCAAACAAGAACTGCGCCGCTGCGCTTCCTCGCTCTTCCCAGACTGACACCATGCCTAACGACACATGCCGACAGACAGTGCCGCGCTGCTATAACGGCTCCCCACCTGCACGTGCTCGCACACTAGTGCTCTCCCGCGCCTCCACTGGCAGTCCTGCCTATTCCGGCCTCCACCAAAGTGCCCCTCTGCACCTCCCGACTCTTGCCAAACTTTCCCCTTACCAAAGGAGAGGTGCGCGCAGCATACAAGCTCTTCTGCAATGGCTCCGCCACCAGCAAGGGCTTGCCGAGGAGCCCTCTTCAGCCCCCACTGGAGCAGTGGCATGCCAGGTACAGCCTCAGGAGAACTGCCCCTCCACGCTTCCACTTGTGCCTCCCAAACCCACACCGTGCCCACGCAGACACTGGCACAAAATCGCCATGCCCCTCACATGGCTCAGGCACGCAGAGGTTCACGTAGTGGCAGAACAGCTGTCTTGGGCCCCTCCGAGGCATGCCCTCAGGCAGTGCTAGGCAGAGGCCTATTGCAGAGGCAGAGAAGAGCTTGCTGAGATCCGCCCGCCTGCCTCCGCCTTCTCCTGCCCAGGCTGAAGAGGCCCAGCTCGCTCAGCCTCTCCTGGCAGGAGAGCTGCTCCAGTGCCTTCCTCCTCTTGGTGGCCCTTTGCAGGCCTCGCTCCACTCCGTCCGTGCGGATGTTGTCCTGGGGAGCCCAGAACTGCACCCCAGACTCCACGTGTGGCCTCAGCAGGGCTGAGGAGAGCGGAAGGAGCCTGCCCCTGACTCCCACCCCCTCCCTCCCCAGCGGCCCTCTGGCAATGCTCTTCCTGCGGCTTCCCAGGATACCAGCGGCCTTCGTGGCCACAAGCGCACATTGCTGGCTCACGGTCAGCTGGTGAAGAAAGCCTTCAGGACATCTATGTTTTCAGTGTCCTTTGTCCCCAGGGCCCCTGCCCCCCGCCTTTAGCAGCAGGCTGCCCTTTGCCCTCGCCTTCCTTTTGCTGCTGGTGCACTTGTAGGAGCCTTGCCGCTTGCCTTTCCTGGCCCTTGCCAGCTTCAGCTCCAGGTGGCCTTTGGCTTTCCTCACGCCAGCCCTGCAGCCTCAGGCAGTGTCTCCAGGCATTTGTCCTGGGGCACCTCTCCCTCCTTCCCCCTCACACGCTTGCGATGTTCTTGGCACGCCTGCCTGCTCCTTGGTGCCGGAATCAGTTCTGGGCAAAAAGCTACAGGCCAAAAGTTAGAAAAAGAGAGAAAGGCCAGAGTGCTGGCACACTCGGCAGCCATGTCAGTAGGCTAAGCCCTTGGGTTAACAGGCTCGTGAGGTAAGGAGAGCTGTGCTCAAGCAGCCTCTCTCTGGCGGTGGCCAGCAGCAGAGGGCCAGTGCCGAGCAGAAGAGCAAGGCCTAGCTGGAGAGCGGCCTGTGCCAGCCCCACACCCTTCCCACGGGCAAGTGCTCAGGGATTTCCTGAGCGGGGAAAAAGAGCAGCCGTGGCAGTTTCCCGAGGGCAAAAGAGCCACCAGCGGTCTTGGGCCAAAAACGGGGTGAATGATTTTGGAAGCGCCAGGGAGGTTTTTGGCTTCGCCAGCATGCTGCCACATGGCATGCAGAATGTGCCTGTGTGGGGGCTAGCCCACCTTTGGCAGAGCATCAAGAGAAAGGGGCGAGCAACTCCCCGCCTTGGGAAAGGGCCTGGCGCAGGCAGACGCCTCTGCATCTTCCAGGCCTACAGTGCCTTCTGAAAGACATGCTGCTGCTTTGAGGTCTCAGAAGCCAAGCTCTCACAAGCATCCTTAAAAAGCTCAAAACCCAACACAGGCGCTCGCTCAGAGGTCTTGAGCGACCTCGCAGCAGGGCATCTTCTCCGCTGCAAGGCCTTCTTACAAGGGGATAGAGGAGGGCAGCCTGGAGGAATCTCCTTTTGGAAAGGTACCCCCAGCAGCAGCCGCAGCAGCAACAGCAATAGGCAAACACAAAGAGGCACTCAGCTGACGAGACACAAGTTGCTCCTGATGAGTGCGAATGCCGCCAGCTGCTGCCGGTGCGCTGGCCTCCAGCGCCGAGATGCAGGGCCCTGGGATGCCGTCGGGAGCTGCTCAGCACCGTGCTCGGCCGCCGGGCAAAGCAAAAGGAGGAGTGAGGCCATCAGTGGATGATGCCAGTGCCAGCCCCTCAAGAGACAAGCCCCGCGGGAGCCAGATTCCCCGGCCCCAGGGCATTACCTTCCCGCTGCCCTGGGGCACTGCACTGAGATCCCCAAGGCACCAGGCGGCACCACCCAAAGGGCCCTGGCCCCTCTCCCCAACCTCCCCAGCACCCCGGGTCCCTGCACGCGGCCGCTGACCTGCCCTGTGGCAAAGGCCGCCCTCCGCACACCACTGCTGACGTGCTCGCCTGCACACTGCACCGCAGCAGCCCGGGACGTCCTCGGGAGCTGCCCACAGCCACGCTCGGCCACCGGGCAGAGAAGAAGGAGGAGCAAGGCCAGCAGCGGCTGCCGCCGGGCCACAGCCCCCCAAGAAACAAGCCCCGCGCAGCCCCATGGCCCCACGGCTCAAGAGGACCCTCCTCCCACCGCTGTGGCGGACTCCATCGAGGCACCAGGCAGGACCACCCAGAAGGGTCCTGCGCTCTCTCCCACCCCTCCCAAGGACCCCCAACTCCCCGGGGCCTGACACGCGACTCCTTACCTGCCACACAGCACAGGCCCCCTCCACACACCAACGCCGGCGTGCTCGCCTGTGCTGCATGGGCCCGGCATGTCCTCGGGAGCTGCGCAGCGCCACGCCACGCTCGGCAGCCGTGCAAAGCAAAGGAGGAGAGAAGGCTTCAGTGGCTGCTGCCAGCACCCGTGCCCTCAACAAGTCCCCACAGCTCCCTCTGCACCAACGCCCAGAGGCAGCTCATGGCCCCCACACACTACCCCAGGCCGATGACGGTGCCGGGCCCCACGCCAGCCCCCTGGCTGCCACCAGCACACCAAGCCTGCGGCCAGGGCAGCCTGCCTCCACGCCGGCCAGAACACAGAACTCGCCGACACCCCGGGCAACGCTGACAATGGCCTTGGCAACAGGCACCAACTGCCCGGCAAGAGGCACAAGCGCCCCAGCCCCAAACACACCCACTGCGCACCGGCACGCCAGCAAGCATGGCCCAAGGGCCGCGGGCAAGGCACGAGCCCTCGCTCAGAAACCCGGACACTGCTCCCGCCTCACCAGGCCTCTCCAGCACTCCGCATTTGCTCTCGCAGAGTTGTTCTCTGCAGCCCCGCCGCTTCTCTTGCATGCCTAGAGCAGCAAGCAATACCTGCCCTGCGGCACTTCCTCTTTTCACAAACTGACACCGTGCCTCCTCAGACATTGGCACAAAAATCACCATGCACCTGGCAAGGCTCATGCACCATCAAGGAAGCGCCCACAGCTTCCCTCGGGCTCCTCCGCTGTTCTTGCAGGCCTAGTCCAGTCAAACAAGAACTGTGCCGCTGCGCTTCCTCGCTCTTCCCAGACTGACACCATGCCTAACGACACATGCCGACAGACAGTGCCGCGCTGCTATAACGGCTCCCCACCTGCACGTGCTCGCACACTAGTGCTCTCCCGCGCCTCCACTGGCAGTCCTGCCTATTCCGGCCTCCACCAAAGTGCCCCTCTGCACCTCCCGACTCTTGCCAAACTTTCCCCTTACCAAAGGAGAGGTGCGCGCAGCATACAAGCTCTTCTGCAATGGCTCCGCCACCAGCAAGGGCTTGCCGAGGAGCCCTCTTCAGCCCCCACTGGAGCAGTGGCATGCCAGGTACAGCCTCAGGAGAACTGCCCCTCCACGCTTCCACTTGTGCCTCCCAAACCCACACCGTGCCCACGCAGACACTGGCACAAAATCGCCATGCCCCTCACATGGCTCAGGCACGCAGAGGTTCACGTAGTGGCAGAACAGCTGTCTTGGGCCCCTCCGAGGCATGCCCTCAGGCAGTGCTAGGCAGAGGCCTATTGCAGAGGCAGAGAAGAGCTTGCTGAGATCCGCCCGCCTGCCTCCGCCTTCTCCTGCCCAGGCTGAAGAGGCCCAGCTCGCTCAGCCTCTCCTGGCAGGAGAGCTGCTCCAGTGCCTTCCTCCTCTTGGTGGCCCTTTGCAGGCCTCGCTCCACTCCGTCCGTGCGGATGTTGTCCTGGGGAGCCCAGAACTGCACCCCAGACTCCACGTGTGGCCTCAGCAGGGCTGAGGAGAGCGGAAGGAGCCTGCCCCTGACTCCCACCCCCTCCCTCCCCAGCGGCCCTCTGGCAATGCTCTTCCTGCGGCTTCCCAGGATACCAGCGGCCTTCGTGGCCACAAGCGCACATTGCTGGCTCACGGTCAGCTGGTGAAGAAAGCCTTCAGGACATCTGTGTTTTCAGTGTCCTTTGTCCCCAGGGCCCCTGCCCCCCGCCTTTAGCAGCAGGCTGCCCTTTGCCCTCGCCTTCCTTTTGCTGCTGGTGCACTTGTAGGAGCCTTGCCGCTTGCCTTTCCTGGCCCTTGCCAGCTTCAGCTCCAGGTGGCCTTTGGCTTTCCTCACGCCAGCCCTGCAGCCTCAGGCAGTGTCTCCAGGCATTTGTCCTGGGGCACCTCTCCCTCCTTCCCCCTCACACGCTTGCGATGTTCTTGGCACGCCTGCCTGCTCCTTGGTGCCGGAATCAGTTCTGGGCAAAAAGCTACAGGCCAAAAGTTAGAAAAAGAGAGAAAGGCCAGAGTGCTGGCACACTCGGCAGCCATGTCAGTAGGCTAAGCCCTTGGGTTAACAGGCTCGTGAGGTAAGGAGAGCTGTGCTCAAGCAGCCTCTCTCTGGCGGTGGCCAGCAGCAGAGGGCCAGTGCCGAGCAGAAGAGCAAGGCCTAGCTGGAGAGCGGCCTGTGCCAGCCCCACACCCTTCCCACGGGCAAGTGCTCAGGGATTTCCTGAGCGGGGAAAAAGAGCAGCCGTGGCAGTTTCCCGAGGGCAAAAGAGCCAC